>NW_025814878.1:85508750-86774375 GCF_022079265.1 Lynx rufus | reverse complement strand
TACACCAAAGTATGAGCAGTAGTCATTTGTTCAACTATATATTCAAAAATGATTTAGTGAGAATTTCCTATGCTGTAGGTACTGTGATAGACTCTAGAGAAGCATGCGTGAACAAGACAGAAACAATCTTTGCCTTTAGGGAACTTACATTCTATTTTTAGAATAGATTAAAATAATCATATAACAAAATAAGTATTCAGTAACTAAAATAAATACTATAAAGGCAACAAACAAGTGGGCAAGATGGAGAGTAATGGTTATGGACAGACCTACTGTAGAAAGAATGACCAGGAATGGTTCAGGGAGCAAATCATGTAAGGTGAGTCCTGGAAAATGAGGAAAAGCAGGCCCTGAGGAGAAAAGAGATAAAAAAAATTCCAGTAAGAAAAAAAAAATGCAGCAAATATGTATCGCAGTCTTCAAACAGCTAAAGCTGTGGTGTCCTGGAAAATTGGAAAAACAAAAAAACAAAAAAAAAAAACCCCAGCTAAGTGATTTGAACTTAGTATTTGTAAAGTGTAGAGAGACAGGGAATAGTCAGACATGCAGGACCAAAAGACAGTGAAAATATGTCTGGATTGTTATTTATTTATTATTAATTAATTAATTAATTTATTTATTTAAACAAAATGGGAAGTAATTGAATTGTACACAGGGAAGTAAAAGTTGAATTGGAGGGGAAAAGAAGGTGTGGACTTTCATGAAGTATTTATTTTCAAAATCCAGGTAATATATCATGGTTCCCTGCACTGAGGTCTTACACTAGAACTGTAGCAAAAGAGACAGATTGAAAAAGCTTTGCAGGTAGAATGTTATGGTGACCTGGATATGCAGAGTGAGGAAAAGGGAAAAATTGAGACTGACTTAGAGTTTTGTATTGAGTAATATTGTGATAAGAAGTAGAAGGATAAAAAAAGAAAAAAGGGTGTGTTTGCTATTTCAGCAAGGGCGTGCTAACCCTCCAAGAATTATTCTGTTATTAGCCATGAAGGAAAGGTTAGAGTAAGAGTGAGCAGGAGATGGGAGAAGGTAGACACTACCATAAATTTAATTTTAAGAAGACTATTTGAGAGGTATGCTAGCAGCATAACAGTATTTTTCCAGTAGAATATTAGAGGTATACTGTTTTTTTTTGAAACTTTAACCTTCTTCTAATTGCTAGAATACAGTACTATTCCATTATGGCAATGCTGATATCTCCTTAAGTATTGTGTATATGTGGTAATATTTATAGAATGGATAAGAGGTAGGGAAGAAGTAAAGATTACTTTTGGGGAGTTGGGATGTGTATTTTTTCCATCCTGTACTTTAAAATATTTCACAGAGTGTATATATATTACTTTAAAACTTAAAGCAATGGTAGTTATAATGTATTAAATAAAGAAAGTGTTCCAAAATATGCCGACTAGGTGGAAAAATAAACTATAACCAAATAATTGTTATAGTCATATATCAACTGATTTCAGAATTAAATACTGTTATTTTTTTCTTTGCAAGGTTATTAACATTAAATATGAAAGCAAATGTATATTAGTACTTGTAATACTTGTAGGCTGAAATTTTATTTTTATTAAAGCACATGTGAGTCTTAGAAGTTTCCTAAATTTTACATATTAAATATTTTTATATCAAAATTCAGTTAGTATAAAGAGAAATTGACCAGTATGATTTTTCTTTCTACTCTAAGTGTTATTCACATAATTCACATGAGTGGTTGACCTTGACTTGCCTTAAAAAAGTTAAGTGAAGCTTTCATGCTTAAAAATCTGTTAAGAAGAATTATATTTTTCTGTCCCAAGCTCTTAAAGTGCTTTGAAGTTCTATAACTGATATCTAGATTTTAAAATCACATGATTTACCTTTCAGTCACATCTTCCCCAAGTGTGAAAAACTAATATATCCTACCGAATATATATATTTTACATTTCAGTGGCAAAGAAATTACATACTTCTATTGAATTATAAGTGCCTTTTACTTCTGTATGGGTTTAGTTCGATAAATATGAATTGTTTTTTCTTTTTCATACCATGTTTTGATAGCAAGGAAAAGAAAACCTACTCAAATTAGCTGATAGAAAAATGATTTTAACGTTTAATAAAACACCCGTATGCAAGAAATGGCATGCACAAACAAGAAATGAACTATAATATGAAATATAATCAAGTCACAGAATGACTGGAACTGGCGGCTTGTCACTCACATTTACATCTTTCTTGGTATTTCTACTTCCCTATAGAGACTTGATTCTGCTTACATTACACTTGTATCTGGTGTCTGTAACTGGTTTGTACATGATCCTGGATTTTAAATGTCCTTATCCTGTCCTTAATTTTCTGTAAATCTGGATCTTCAATGTCCAACACTGTCTATTCTTCACAGACTCAGAGGCTTATTTTCTATTAAGAGTAAAGAGAATTTAATTGATAACTGATTAAGGCTGTTTCAATTATCTGAAGCTCAACATTTAGGCTGGGGGTAAATGTTCCTTCATTACCAAGAAAGAAAACACAAATTAGAACTTTATCCATTTTCTTCAGTTTGGAGGCTATTAAGGAGTTTCAGACTTGCATCTTTGACCAAGGGTATGCAAGTACTGTAGTAATTCTATTAAACCAAATTCTGTCAATATTTATTGAAAATTAGCATCAAGTTGAAGTGTCATGTCAATTGATAAATCTTGCTGAGTATAGTGTTGAGAAGAATCCCAAGGCTTAATCTGGGTTCAGTAGTCAAGGGTGCCATGTTAATTAGTGATATAGTCAATTGGCATGGGACAATGAGAAAGAGACTAGAATGCCACACATTTGCCATGTTATAAAAACACTGAACAAAAAATAGAAGAATGTTAGTCCCTAATAGCAGCATTTTTCAATTGTTAGTGTACTAAGAATCATCTTGTGAGCCCATAAAAGAAGTAGATTGCAGGTGTCCACTCTGGGGATTATTATTTGGTAGGTTTGAGATAGGGTTCCTTAATCAGCATTTCTTTCAAGCACCCACATGAATCTGATAACAGTGGAATGATATTCATACTTTGAAAGCAATGTTCTGTTTAACAAACTTTTGTCCCCCAAAATGCCAACTAGATTATTCATTAAAATGATAAAATGCCTGGGGGTGCCTGGGTGGCGCAGTCCGTTAAGAGTCCGACTTCAGCCAAGTCACGATCTCGCGGTCCGTGAGTTCGAGCTCCACGTCAGGCTCTGGGCTGATGGCTCAGAGCCTGGAGCCTGTTTCCGATTCTGTGTCTCCCTCTCTCTCTGCCCCTCCCCCGTTCATGCTCTGTCTCTCTCTGCCCCCCCCCCCCAAAAAAATAAATAAACGTTGAAAATGATAAAATGCCTGGACTAGTGAAAATGTTAGGGACTAGTCCAAATATCCAAACTTTTACATGAATTCTTGCTATAAACAGACAAATAAAATCGATTTCATTCAGATTACTTATACAAACGTAAGTATGGTGTATCTTTGATGTCCTAGAGTATTAACAATGATTTTATGGGTCAAGTCAATTTATCTGTAGATTCCAGCAGCTAGACCCCATTCTGACTTTTGGAATGAGCTCAAGTGATCCTAATCACTTTTTCCACAAGCAGTCCTCTTATAATCTCTTTTCTAAGAAACCTCCTTTCTTTAATATTTCTCTGTATTTGTGGCTTAAGTCTCTTTTCCATATGAGTTGCCTAGAAGTTTGCTAGTGACAGTCATAGTGATTTTTGCCCAAGTTTAAACATAGTTTTCCATGTGCTTTGATGCATGAATAGTGCAGTTTGATCCCGTTCATCATCCAGGCACTTTATATCCATTAAAGTAGCAGTTCAGCAAAATCCTAGAGAGATTACAATATAATATAGTGGCTAAATACTTGAAAGTTGGCCTGAGACAGAAATGGGTTTTGAATTCTGGCTCTGTTTACTTAGATGTCTGAAATCATATCAGATTGTTACATATGGATGGATGGTAAAGAACTTTGGAGGAGATGTATTTAATTAATTTTCTTTTCATAATGCTGAAAAAAATAATAGGAAATTTGTTGATTTGACTCTTCGATGAAAAACTCAGTTTTAAAGTAATTTTCACTGGAGGGAAAAATTTGATGAAAAAAATTAGAAATATAATTGTGACTATTTGGTAAGATAGTAGCTGTACAGAGAATTTGATTATATGACCAAATTCTTATTCCAAATTGAACTACACCCAATTAGCACTGCAGACATGATCTTTACTAGAGCCAATATTCCCTTTGCCAAGATGTCTTGTTTGCTTGGATCATAACAACAAACTGGCAGACCTGCCCAGTCATGGCGATTGCCTGCCTGCATGCCTCCTGGCATTCAGAGACCTGAGCTCCATGCCAGGTGACCCAATCTACCTTACCTCATCCCATAGCTCCTTTTATTTATTTATTTGTCTTTTTCTTAATCATATACTCAGAATTATCTAATCAGTGTCCTTAATCCTTGAGACAGAAACTACTCTTTTCTTATTCTTTATCGATTCTCATCTTTCTTCTCAACAGAAAGCTGATGTTGCTGGGAGTGGAATGTGCTTGGCAAAGAAAAGTGCGTTTTCTTGTCCCCTGTACAACTAAGGCTAGCTCACAACTGAGACCTGGTCAATGAGCCTTAACAGTAGTTTTTGTTCACGAAAATTGGGAACTCAAAAGAGGAGAGAGTTTAAGTCAACTGGCATATGTCATTTTGTCTTTCTTCTTTCCTACTGCCTGAAAAGCAAATGGGGTAGTGAGAATCCTAGTGATCATCTTGTAAGCATGAGGTTACTTTGAGGGTGAAGCCTAAGGATGGCAGAGCACATGTACGGAAGCAAGTAGGAAATCAATAATATCTTTGAGTTGTCCTGAAAAGCCCAACTCTACATTTAATTATTTGGGAGAAATATGAGTTCCTCTCTTATTTTAAGCATTATTTTCTAGTTTCTGTTGCTCAGTGCCTAACACCTTGATACATCACTCTGAGAGAGGTAACTCAGATAGAAATGATTCTAGTAATGGTTACATAGAATCCTGATGTTTTCCAAAGGGACACTTCTGGTTTGCAAACATATTTATTTATTTCAAGTGCAGGGGAATTATTAGGACGGAAGGGGTTGCCAGTTGTTTGAGTTGTCAAAAATTTAGAAGAAGTTAAATTCTAAGCCAAACATTTCCAACTTGCTTGTGAAAAGTATTATCGAATAATGAAGAACTATAAAGATTTGAAAAAACACAATAAATAAGCATATGTAGCAAAATACTTTCTATAAAATTCCTAATCCACAAAATATTCGCATTCCTTAAAATATGTCAGGAAAAAAAAACAACTTGTTAGTTTGGAGGAACTATTAGAACTGTGGGTGTGACAATAAGTTGTAGTTAAGAGTTGCCCTATATATTGCAGAAAGCTTAACATTTCTGGATTCCACTCACTAAAATATTCTACCCCCATTCAATATAAGGGTCAAAAACCGAGTTCTGAGGAGTCATTAATTCTTTGTCCCTCACCTCTTCTTCCCTCCACCCTCCCCGTCTTGTTGAAAATCACTGTTTCAGGTGGAATCTAAAGCAGTTTTGCCTTGAGAACCTATTTCATTTATTCCTTTACTTCACTTCACTTGCTCCACAATCAACTGTCTTTATTGATTTAAAATATTGAATTCAGGTAATGTTTATTTTTCCCTAATGAAACTCTGTCGATCCCTCCCTCCCTCCTCTCTTGATTCCCATGCAAAATGCTGATGATGGTAATTAACATAAATTTAAAGAAGTGCATATTAATGAAATAGTTAGGGGTCTATAATGGAAACAATAAGGAGTTTTAGTCTAGACCCACTCTTAATTTGCTACAAATCTTGTAGAGTTTTTATTCATCAGTGAAGTATGGTTAACAATATCTTCAATTTCAACTACCTGTTACTATTATCAAAATCATATGGAATAATGTGTGTATAATCATTTTACATGAAACACTGGGATAGTGATATTTAGTCAGATACCATTACTACTTTATTTTAAAGATGACAAAAGTAGGGCACAGAGAGTCTAAGGAACTTTTAAAAGGTCATATAGCTGTTACTCTAGGTATCCACACTATAATTTAGGTAGTCTGAGTAAGGAGTTCTTATTCTTAACCATTGACAATACAAAGAATTTATGCATTTTGTGTAAAAAAAATATTTTGATAAAATAATCATTCCATTCTAAATTCTTAAAAGGCATTTTAAGCTTTAAGAATTAAGTATTCAGTTTTGCCACCCAGTAGATGCTTATTCAAAATCATATTCTTTATTTCAAAAATAAATATCAGAATTAAAAATGTCTAATGGAGGGGCATCTGGGTGCCTTAGTCAGTTACGTGTCCAACTCTTGATTTTGGCTCAGGTCATGATCTCACAGTTCCTGAGATTGAGCCCTTCGTCAGGCTCCAAGCTGACAGCGCAGAGCCTGCTTGGGATTCTCTCTCCTCTCTCTCTCTGCCCTTCCCCTGCTCATCCTCTCACTCTCTCTCTCTCAAAATAAATAAATACACATATTTTAAAAATTCCTAATGGAGGCTACAATTTGTGAATGCTTTTCAGTTAACCCTTGAACAATGCAAGGGGTGGGGCACTGACCCTCACTTAGTCAAAAATCCCCATGTCACTTTTGGCTCCCCCAAAACTTTACTTAATAGCTTACTGTTAACCCGAAGCCTTACTGATAACATAAATGGTTAACACATATTTTGTATATTCTATGTCATATATATATATATATATATATATATATATATACACACACACACACACACGACAATAGTCTAATACAATAATCAAGAGAAAATAAAATGTTATTAAGAAAATCATAATGGGGCACCTGGTTGATTCAGTCATTTGAGCTTCTGACTTTGGCTCAGGTCATGTTCTGCTGTTCATGAGTTCCAGCCCATCCTTGGGCTATGTGCTGACAGTTCAGAGCCTGGAGCTGGCTTCAGATTCTGTGTGTCTCTCTCTCTCTACTCTCCCCTGCTCTGTGTCTCTCTCTGTCTCTCTCTGTCTCTCTGTCTCTCTCTCTCTCTCTCTCAAAGTTAACATTTAAAAAATGTTTAAAAAAGGAGAAAAGAAAGAAAATCATAAGGAAGAGAAATACATTTATAGTAATGTACTGTATTTATTGAAAAAAATCTGCATATTAGTGGACCCACATTGTTCAAATTCATGTTGTTCAAGGGTGACCTATATTTGTTTTCCTCTTGCTCTTTTTTTCAGTAATGGAAATGGGGTTTTTCTTTATATATACTAAGAAGCATTGTGGTAGGAGAGGGTATAGCAGAAATAAAAGATGGAAAATATTAATCAACGATGAGTCACCAGTATGCTTTTAAGTAGAAACTGTATAAAAGGATGTAGATATTCTTAATCTTTTTATAATGACTCATGACACAAAAATGGGGAAGTAAAAGATAATATTAAATTGTAAAAATATTCTGCTAACATTTTACATAATGCATTATTCCATATTTTTATATATCACACATTTGAATGAAATTTTATATAAAAACCAGTCTCATAAAGAAGAGTCATTAATAAATTTGATAGCTTTAATATTTAAATAAAGACTATGTGATGCTACCAGCAGCTATTTTTTTTTTCATTTTCTTAGAATTTAGTTTCAGAGTATAAGTCAAAGCATGGAATCCATTTTCTTTGTTTAAAGCCAGCTAAAATATTTAGTGTTAAAATTAGCATTTTATGTTATATGGGATCATTTTCTCACTATCATTATGCCAGCATAAATATCTTATAATTTCTAGAATTAAATTTTGAAGTAGTATATCATTTTAGTGAGTCTTCTTTTGATAACTTTCATGGTTTGGTCTCTGGGTTCGAGCCCTGCATCAGGCTCTGAGCTGACAGCCTCGAGCCTGGAGCCTGCTTCAGATTCTGTGTCTCTCTCTCTCTCTCTCTGCCCCTCCCTCACTTGCACTCTCTCTCTCTCTCTCTCTCTTTTTGCAAAAATTTATAAATAAACATTTTTTTATTAAAATCAATGTATAAAATGGAAACCCATCCAGTTATGGATGCTATTTCTGCTAACATGAAATTTATAAAAGTGTCTAATAAACCATTTTCTTTTCTAAACAATTGAATCATTTTCTTTGTTGTTGATATGGTACCTGAAATACATCTGATAACAAGAATGATGAGAGAAATATTTGGATAATTTTACATAAATGTCTAAAGCCAAAAATAATTATTTGAACATGAAAATTAAGTCTCAAAAAATGACTTAAAATCCCTCCCTCATGCACAGAATGGAAATAAAAATATACTTACATGTGTTATATAATATTATTTCAAATTATTTCTTAGTAAAAAGAACTGGCAAAAATCCTAAAATATATTTAACTTACTTATTTTTCATGATGTCAGATATTTTCACGATTATGAATTATTAATGAATATGATGAAATATGATGTCAGAAAAGGAAATAAA
Source organism: Lynx rufus (assembly GCF_022079265.1). Lineage (NCBI taxonomy): Eukaryota > Metazoa > Chordata > Mammalia > Carnivora > Felidae > Lynx > Lynx rufus. The sequence continues at coordinate 86,765,904 of NW_025814878.1, read as the reverse complement.
CTAGCTTTTCTGTTGCATATTAAATACAAGGAAATTGTTCTTATAATCATCTTAGTTTACTTTCTGAGAAAATTGTGTTATCAATAGGGATATAGTTTCTTTTCAAACTGCCATATTTGGTAAATATTTTTTTAAAAAGCCAATAAATAGTTACAATTTTATGTTTGTGAATTAGGTGATATGTAAATGGAAATAAGTACGTTACTGAATTTATAATTTCCAGAATAATAAACTCATATCCTGTAGTTCTATGCTTTTCATGTAGTACTTTGTTTTGGTAATGTCTGAATATTTAATAACTTGTATGGTGTAGGCACAGAATAAACAATACTAGCTTTAAAAAAAAAAGGACAGACAGATGATTGGAGGGAAGATGGTGGCGTAGGAGGACGCTGGGCTCACCGCGCGTCCTGCTGATCACTTAGATTCCACCTACACCTGCCTAAATAACCCAGAAAACCGCCAGAGGATTAGCAGAATGGAGTCGCCAGACCCAAGCGCAGACGAGAGGCCCACGGAAGAGGGTAGGAAGGGCGGCGAGGCTGTGCGCGCTCCACGGCCTGGCGGGAGGGAGCCGGGGCGGAGGGGCGGCTAGCCGGCCAAGCAAAGTCCCTGAGTCTGGCTTGCAAAAGCGGAGGAGCCTGACGGACTGTGTTCCTACAGCAAGCGCGACTTAGCGTCTGAGAGGTCATAAGTTAACAGCTCTGCTCAGAAAGCGGGAAGGCTGGAGGACAAAGGGAGGGAGAGCTGCTGAGCCCCCGGATGACAGAGCTCAGTTTGGTGGGGAACAAAGACGCTAGCCAGCGCCATCTCCCCCGCCCATACCCCAGCCAAAATCCCAAAGGGAACCGGTTCCGGCCAGGGAAATTGCTCGCTCTGTGCAAACACCCAACACTGTGCTTCTGCGGAGCCAAACCTCCTGCAGCGGATCTGACTCCCTCCCGCTACCACAGGGCCCCTCCTGAAGTGGATCACCTAAGGAGAAGCGAGCTAAGCCTGCCCCTCCTGCCCCCGTGCACCTTGCCTACCCACCCCAGCTAATACGCCAGATCCCCAGCATCACAAGCCTGGCAGTGTGCAAGTAGCCCAGACGGGCCATGCCACCCCACAGTGAATCCCGCCCCTAGGAGAGGGGAAGAGAAGGCACACACCAGTCTGACTGTGGCCCCAGCGGTGGGCTGGGGGCAGACATCAGGTCGGACTGCGGCCCCGCCCACCAACTCCAGTTATACACCACAGCACAGGGGAAGTGCCCTGCAGGTCCTCACCACACCAGGGACTATCCAAAATGACCAAGCGGAAGAATTCCCCTCAGAAGAATCTCTAGGAAATAACAACAGCTAATGAGCTGATCAAAAAGGATTTAAATAATATAACAGAAAGTGAATTTAGAATAATAGTCATAAAATTAATCGCTGGGCTTGAAAACAGTATACAGGACAGCAGGGAATCTCTTGCTACAGAGATCAAGGGACTAAGGAACAGTCACGAGGAGCTGAAAAACGCTTTAAATGAAATGCAAAACAAAATGGAAACCACCACAGCTCGGATGGAAGAGGCAGAGGAGAGAATAGGTGAACTAGAAGATAAAGTTATGGAAAAAGAGGAAGCTGAGAAAAAGAGAGATAAAAAAATCCAGGAGTATGAGGGGAAAATTAGAGAACTAAGTGATACACTAAAAAGAAATAATATACACATAATTGGTATCCCAGAGGAGGAAGAGAGAGGGAAAGGTGCTGAAGGGGTACTTGAAGAAATAATAGCTGAGAACTTCCCTGAACTGGGGAAGGAAAAAGGCATTGAAATCCAAGAGGCACAGAGAACTCCCTTCAGACGTAACTTGAATCGATCTTCTGCACGCCATATCATAGTGAAACTGGCAAAATACAAGGATAAAGAGAAAATTCTGAAAGCAGCAAGGGGTAAACGTGCCCTCACATATAAAGGGAGACGTATAAGACTCGTGACTGATCTCTCTTTTGAAACTTGGCAGGCCAGAAAGACTTGGCACGAGATTTTCAGGGTGCTAGACAGAAAAAATATGCAGCCGAGAATCCTTTATCCAGCAAGTCTGTCATTTAGAATAGAAGGAGAGATAAAGGTCTTCCCAAACAAACAAAAACTGGAGGAATTTGTCACCACTAAACCAGCCCTACAAGAGATCCTAAGGGGGACCCTGTGAGACAAAGTACCAGAGACATCACTACAAGCATAAAACATACAGACATCACAATGACTCTAAACCCATATCTTTCTATAATAACACTGAATGTAAATGGATTAAATGTGCCAACCAAAGACATAGGGTAGCAGAATGGATAAAAAAACATGACCCATCTATTTGCTGTCTACAAGAGACTCATTTTAGACCTGAGGACACCTTTAGATTGAGAGTGAGGGGATGGAGAACTATTTATCATGCTACTGGAAGCCAAAAGAAAGCTGGAGTAGCCATACTTATATCAGACAAACTAGACTTTAAATTAAAGGCTGTAACAAGAGATGAAGAAGGGCATTATATAATAATTACAGGGTCTATCCATCAGGAAGAGCTAACAATTATAAATGTCTATGTGCCGAATACCGGAGCCCCCAAATATATAAAACAATTACTCATAAACATAAGCAACCTTATTGATAAGAATGTGGTAATTGTAGGGGACTTTAACACCCCACTTACAGAAATGGATAGATCATCTAGACACACGGTCAATAAAGAAACAAGGGCCCTGAATGAGACATTGGATCAGATGGACTCGACAGATATATTTAGAACTCTGCATCCCAAAGCAACAGAATATACTTTCTTCTCAAGTGCACATGGAACATTCTCCAAGATAGATCATATACTGGGTCACAAAACAGCCCTTCATAAGTTTACAAGAATTGAAATCATACCATGCATACTTTCAGACCACAATGCTATGAAGCTTGAAATCAACCACAGAAAAAAGTCTGGAAAACCTCCAAAAGCATGGAGGTTAAAGAACACCCTACTAACGAATGAGTGGGTCAACCAGGCAATTAGAGAAGAAATTAAAAAATATATGGAAACAAACGAAAATGAAAATACAACAATCCAAACGCTTTGGGACGCAGCGAAGGCAGTCCTGAGAGGAAAATACATTGCAATCCAGGCCTATCTCAAGAAACAAGAAAAATCCCAAATACAAAATCTAACAGCACACCTAAAGGAAATAGAAGCAGAACAGCAAAGACAGCCTAAACCCAGCAGAAGAAGAGAAATAATAAAGATCAGAGCAGAAATAAACAATATAGAATCTAAAAAAACTGTAGAGCAGATCAACGAAACCAAGAGTTGGTTTTTTGAAAAAATAAACAAAATTGACAAACCTCTAGCCAGGCTTCTCAAAAAGAAAAGGGAGATGACCCAAATAGATAAAATCATGAATGAAAATGGAATTATTACAACCAATCCCTCAGAGATACAAACAATTATCAGGGAATACTATGAAAAATTATATGCCAACAAATTGGACAACCTGGAAGAAATGGACAAATTCCTGAACACCCACACTCTTCCAAAACTCAATCAGGAGGAAAGAGAAAGCTTGAACAGACCCATAACCAGCGAAGAAATTGAATCGGTTATCAAAAATCTCCCAACAAATAAGAGTCCAGGACCAGATGGCTTCCCAGGGGAGTTCTACCAGACGTTTAAAGCAGAGATAATACCTATCCTTCTCAAGCTATTCCAAGAAATAGAAAGGGAAGGAAAACTTCCAGACTCATTCTATGAAGCCAGTATTACTTTGATTCCTAAACCAGACAGAGACCCAGTAAAAAAAGAGAACTACAGGCCAATATCCCTGATGAATATGGATGCAAAAATTCTCAATAAGATACTAGCAAATCGAATTCAACAGCATATAAAAAGAATTATTCACCATGATCAAGTGGGATTCATTCCTGGGATGCAGGGCTGGTTCAACATTCGCAAATCAATCAACGTGATACATCACAATAACAAAAAAAAGAGAAGAACCATATGATCCTGTCAATCGATGCAGAAAAGGCCTTTGACAAATCCAGCACCCTTTCTTAATAAAAACCCTTGAGAAAGTCGGGATAGAAGGAACATACTTAAAGATCATAAAAGCCATTTATGAAAAGCCCACAGCTAACATCATCCTCAACGGGGAAAAACTGAGAGCTTTTGGGGCGCCTGGGTGGCGCAGTCGATTAAGCGTCCGACTTCAGCCAGGTCACGATCTCGCGGTCTGTGGGTTCGAGCCCCGCGTCAGGCTCTGGGCTGATGGCTCGGAGCCTGGAGCCTGTTTCCGATTCTGTGTCTCCCTCTCTCTCTGCCCCTCCCCCGTTCATGCTCTGTCTCTCTCTGTCCCAAAAATAAATAAACGTTGAAAAAAAAATTAAAAAAAAATAATAAAAATTAAAAAAAAAATGAGAGCTTTTTCCCTGAGATCAGGAACACGACAGGGATGCCCACTCTCACTGCTGTTGTTTAACATAGTGCTGGAAGTTCTAGCATCAGCAATCAGACAACAAAAGGAAATCAAACTGATACATGAATTCAGCAAAGTTGCAGGATACAAAATCAATGTACAGAAATCAGTTGCATTCTTATACACTAACAAGGAAGCAACAGAAAGACAAATAAAGAAACTGATCCCATTCACAATGGCACCAAGCAGCATAAAATACCTAGGAATAAATCTAACCAAAGATGTAAAGGATCTGTATGCTGAAAACTGTAGAAAACTTATGAAGGTAATTGAAGAAGATTTAAAGAAATGGAAAGACATTCCCTGCTCATGGATTGGAAGAATAAATATTGTCAAAATGTCAATACTACCCAAAGCTATCTACACATTCAATGCAATCCCAATCAAAATTGCACCAGCATTCTTCTCGAAACTAGAACAAGCAATCCTAAAATTCATATGGAACCACAAAAGGCCCCGAATAGCCAATGTAATTTTGAAGAAGAAGACCAAAGCAGGAGGCATCACAATCCCAGACTTTAGCCTCTACTACAAAGCTGTCATCATCAAGACAGCATGGTATTGGCACAAAAACAGACACACAGACCAATGGAATAGAATAGAAACCCCAGAATTAGACCCACAAACGTATGGCCAACTCATCTTTGACAAAGCAGGAAAGAACATCCAATGGAAAAAAAGACAGCCTCTTTAACAAATGGTGCTGGGAGAACTGGACAGCAACATGCAGAAGGTTGAAACTAGACCACTTTCTCACACCATTTACAAAAATAAACTCAAAATGGATAAAGGACCTGAATGTGAGACAGGAAACCATCAAAACCGTAGAGGAGAAAGCAGGAAAAGACCTCTCTGACCTCAGCCGTAGCAATCTCTTACTTGACACATCCCCAAAGGCAAGGGAATTAAAAGCAAAAGTGAATTACTGGGACCTTATGAAGATAAAAAGCTTCTGCACAGCAAAGGAAACAACCAACAAAACTAAAAGGCAACCAACGGAATGGGAAAAGATATTTGCAAATGACATATCGGACAAAGGGCTAGTATCTAAAATCTATAAAGAGCTCACCAAACTCCACACCCGAAAAACAAATAACCCAGTGAAGAAATGGGCAGAAAACATGAATAGACACTTCTCTAAAGAAGACATCCGGATGGCCAACAGGCACATGAAAAGATGTTCAGCATCGCTCCTTATCAGGGAAATACAAATCAAAACCACACTCAGGTATCACCTCACGCCAGTCAGAGTGGCCAAAATGAACAAATCAGGAGACTATAGATGCTGGAGAGGATGTGGAGACACGGGAACCCTCTTGCACTGTTGGTGGGAATGCAAATTGGTGCAGCCGCTCTGGAAAGCAGTGTGGAGGTTCCTCAGAAAATTAAAAATAGACCTACCCTATGACCCAGCAATAGCACTGCTAGGAATCTACCCAAGGGATACAGGAGTACTGGTGCATAGGGGCACTTGTACCCCAATGTTCATAGCAACACTCTCAACAATAGCCAAATTATGGAAAGAGCCTAAATGTCCATCAACTGATGAATGGATAAAGAAATTGTGGTTTATATACACAATGGAATACTACGTGGCAATGAGAAAAAATGAAATATGGCCTTTTGTAGCAACGTGGATGGAACTGGAGAGTGTGATGCTAAGTGAAATAAGCCATACAGAGAAAGACAGATACCATATGGTTTCACTCTTATGTGGATCCTGAGAAACTTAACAGGAACCCATGGGGGAGGGGAAGGAAAAAAAAAAAAAGAGAGGTTAGAGTGGGAGAGAGCCAAAGCATAAGAGACTGTTAAAAACTGAGAACAAACTGAGGGTTGATGGGGGGTGGGAGGGAGGGGAAGGTGGGTGATGGGTATTGAGGAGGGCACCTTTTGGGATGAGCACTGGGTGTTGTATGGAAACCAATTTGTCATATTTCATTGTCAAATTTCATATATATTAAAAAAAATAAAATAGAAAAATAAAAAAAATAAAAAGAAACATATAAAGCATGAAAAAAAATAAAAAATAAGAAAAATAAAAAGAAAAAAAGAAGGACAACCATATTGCACAAACAAAATGTCAGCTCTGGTATATCACATTGCAGTTCATTAATGAACAGATTTATTTGTACATATTCTTTGCCCTCTGGGCCATTCTTTTGGATATCCATGTAACTTACTCTCTTACCTTTTAAAAATTTGCTCAAATATTACCTTCAAAGTGAAGATTATTTTACTATCTTATCTAAAACTGCACACACACCCTATCACCCTTATCCTGCTTAGTTTTTTTTCCATGCTACATTTTTATAAATATATTTTTTTGGTACACAACCATGCCTAATTATTGATGTATTCTCTGTGGTTGTTTTGCCCCTACAGTGACAGATTTGTGTAGTTATGAGAGAGACAATATGGAAAACAAAAGCTAAAGTATTTACTATTTTGCTCTTTGGGGGGCAGGGGGGAACAAAAATAAAAACAAAACCTGCCTGTCTATGCCCTAAACAATTTGCTTATATGTTGCTTGTCATTTTACTTCACTAGATTATAAATTCCATGGAAGCAGAGATTTTCTCTGTTCCTTTTTTTTTCTTTCTCTTTATCAGTTCACTGTTCCCAGAGCCTATAATAACACCTGGCATGTGGTAGGTAATTAATAAATATTGATGTATAAAGGGTAAATAAAAAATAAAGGAATGAAATGTTGATCACTTTTTCCATGATTTTCTCTTTTCACTTAGTAATCCTTTAATATTTTTTACATCAGTTTTTTATTTCTTAAAAAATTGCAGTCATATATAAACTTAAAAGATAGAAATAAAGCAGTATATAAGATTACTTACAACAAGCATTATAAGTTGTATCAAATTGACCACGATAAAAATAAAATAGTAAACTATCAAATGATTTATAACCTGGCTTTTTTTTATATTATAAATATGTCATATATTCTAATTTTTATATCAAATGGACATAAACCACAGACAGAGAGAAAAATCAAAGTTCTTTCATCTCTTTGAAAGTAGAATTGACAATAGATATTGCTACTTTGCTTTTAATGTGGCCAGAAATGAAAAATGAATTTATGATGTGGAAAGAATCTAAAAAGAAGAGGCTGCTTCATTTTAGTTTTCATAATAGACAAGGAAAGTAATGTGAAGAATTGTCAGACTTGAACAAAAGATATTAGGAAAGTAGATTTCAAAAAAGGTCATGGAAAATATAACATACAATTCCAACAGCCTTTAGGTGTGACCATAGCTTAAAATGAATAGAAAATGTGTTAAGAGAATTCTGATAAAATAGTATGAGGCACTATCAGTAAGGAAGAAAATAATAAAACACTAAGAAATCTGAGTAATTGCTCAAAGTACTGGTTATGCTAAAAGCTTATATACATAAAAATGTCAAACGTTTTCAGTCAGGCAAACCTGAGAGTAGCTGAGACTTAAAAAGTGATGAAGACCCAGAAATCCATGTTCCCCTTTCTAAGAGCAAAAAGATGAAATTGAAAATAATTGTGCCTACTGATGGGGGAAAATGGTGTACAGCTCAACATTGAAAATGAGAAAAAAATAATCACCCACCTTACTATGACAGGTTAGGTTCCCAGGTGCTAGGAAAGAGATTCTGAGACAGAGAGTAGCCTGCAGGATGTTTATTGGAGGGTCCTCCTGAGGTTAGCACGTGTGGAAGGGAACAAAATGAAAAAAAAAATCGGCAATGGGAGAAGAGGAGTTATAATCCCAACAAAAAGGGCACCCTTGGGGTGCTCTGGAGATGTGATGGCCCATCAGAATTGCTCCAACCTGTGAAGAGATAACCAGACCTTTGTATCCTTATGTTGATCAGTCATTGAGTGAGGCTGCCACTAAAAGAAATACTAGTATTGGTTAAGGTTGTTTTCTTCAGCATAGCAATCTGCAAATAGGGTTTAAAATTGAAAAAATGTCTTCTGGCACCACTCACAGTTCTGTCAGTGAAGGCCAAGGTGCAGTGGGTGGCGGTTGGGGCGGGGGGAGGTTCATTCTTAAAAGAAGATCTGGTCAGCGCATTATAATGTAAACTACATCCACTTATTTGGATAGGTTCTGGGAGTAGTTCTTCATGGATCCCAGAAGAACCTCTTTAAGGTATTTAGAAGATGTTAGTTGAATAAGTATGAGCCATTGCATCTGTATCTAATATTAAGACCATAACAAGACAGCCATTGTCTCCAACCTCTGGTATACATTGTTAATTCCCCTGACTTTCTGATGCTTTATTTTGTATCATGAGATCTAATCCCTGAGGGTTCTGAAACATTGGTTACTATGCCCTTCTCAGCCTGAGGTTGCTTCACTCTAACATTTATTCTTATTTATCATGTCTTCTATACCTTTCCTGATTTTTGGTCCAGTAAATGTATCCATCATTGAAAGTAGGGTATTAAAGTTTCCAACTATTACTGTTCATTTGCCTAGTTCATTCCTTCAGTTCTCTCAGTGTTTGCTTCTTGTATTCCTATATGAGCTTTGCTTTTACATGTGTATATATTTACACATACTGTGTCTTCATAATAAAGAATACTTTTATCATTATGAAATATTTCCTTGTCTCTAGTAGCATATTTTATTTTAAAAATCATTTTGACAGACTTTTAAGCTCTGTCATGCTTTGTTCTTGTGCACTATATTATATTTTATCGTTCATTATCAGCCTACTTGTGTCTCTACTGGGGTACAATTTTCAGTTGCGGTTGACAGCCCTTTCTCCCTCATCATTTTATTGATATCATTCTATTGTCTTCTAACTTTTATAACTTTAGACTATAAATTTTATGGATTTCTTATTTTTCCCCTTTAAGTATGTCTCTTTTTTTTGTGATTTCCTTCAAAAGTTTTTCTTTACCTTTGTTTGAAGGTTTTGAATGTCACCTATCTAGGTGATTTTGCTGGGGAAGTGTTTATCCTGCTTAGTTTTCACTGAGATTCTTGGATCTGTGGCTTGCTCTTTGCTATTAATTTTGGAAATTTATCATCCATTATGTCTTGACATATTTCTTTCTTCTCTTTTTGGGATTCAGTTGTATGTATATTATATTTGATGTTGATCCACAGCTCTTGGTGATCCTTTTCTAGTTTTACCTCTGCCTTATTTTTCTTCATTGTGTTTCAGTATGGATAATTTTTAATGACTCCTCAGTAAGTTCATTGAATCTTTCCTTGCATATGTTGAATCTACTGAAGTGCCTGTCAAAGACTTTCATTTTTTCATAGCTTAAAAAAAAGTTACGTCATTTCCATTTCAATTTTCCTTTTAGCTTTCATCTCCTTTTTGAAATTTCCCATCTGATTTTACACCTATTTCATTAGCACCATTAACATATTAATTATAGACATTTAAATTCTATCAGTTAAATGTCTGTCATGCCTGTGTGTGGTTCTGATGATTGCTCTGTTATCTTTTGAGTGACCTGTTTCTTGCCTTTTATTATGTCTGTTTGTTGTTGTTATCAAAAGCCAGACATCTTGTATAGGGTAGTACAGACTGAGATAGTTTTATGCCTAGAAATGGGCACTCCTTTCCTTCTACTGATCCTTTAATGCAGGGTATTTAGTTAGTTTAATGAGAGTAAGGATAGATTGATTTTTTTTGTTTTGTTTTTTGTTTGTTTGCTATGACTATTCTCAGCCATTCGTTTCAAATTCCTGTAGATATATCTTGTGTTAAGTTGCAGGTTGATTTTTCACAGTAATCCTATTGAAGTGTGAAATTTAAGTTTTTCTTTGTGCTGTGCCTCATGGAAAGTTGTTTTCATTCTCTTATTAATTTCCTGTGCTTCATCCAGGAGTAATCTATTACTGCTTATTATTCAAAATTAGTTGGCTTAACAGTTAGAAGGGGAGTTGGAGGAGTTAATTCTCTGTTGTTCTAATTAAACTTCACCCTGAGGGATGTACTATGTTCCTGGGTCTCAAAAATGTGCCCTTATTTTTCCTCACCCTTTAATGACTGTACTTGTGGGCAAATGTATATTCTTGACCTTCCCTTAGGAAAAGTTTTCTTTTCACCTTTCTCCCTCCCTGAGATGCAATGAGTTTTCACTGATGCCTTAAAGGCAGCAATACTTTGTGTCATTAAACCCATACACTATAGCTTTGTTTCACAGTGGTGGTAGGAAAGAAATATCCTAGTGAAACTTCTTACACTTTCCGCACAGCAACTATTTCCCTACCCCAAGTTTGTACCTCAGTGAATAACTTCTTAGAGCTCTTTCTGAACTTTTTTTGTGAGTGTTCAACTGAGTTTGTGGAAAAATAACCTTCAGGAGGATGTGAATTTCCTCAATTTTTATAGTCCCAGGTTTCAGATTTATACAGTCTATAAATATTTAAAGGTTACTTTCAACCTTTACCAATTTATCGACTATGCTATTGGAATTCTTCTTACTGAGGCCCACTTGTGTATACCCCAGTTGAGCAAGAACTCACATCTACTCTCTCACAACAGAAATCATCTATCCTTATGGTTGGCCAGTTCATTGTCCTGCAACCTCACCTATGCAATTAGTTTGAAAAAAAAAATGTTATTTTCAGTTATTTATATCCAGAAGTATAAGTATACTTTATTTTTAAGTAATTATATTTAAATCACACTTGAATTTTAAGTAATTATTCTCAGCTTTTAATTTTTTTCCAGATTGTGTTAACAATAAAACATAGCAATAGCCACCCAGTTCGATGTCTTAATAGCCACTATTTCTCCTTTATTATACTTCTCATCTGAACATTGCATCATGTGTGTGAGTTAATGTGTTCATTTCATAATATGTTATATTGATTTACCACCAATGAAAGTTTTATAAATTACATACCTACCTTTTAGTTAATATCAGGTAATGTGTATGCTTCATCCATCTCCAGTAGGATTCTTGTTTTCAAGGCAGCAAGTGTTACAACTCCAAATTTTCATCTTAAATTTATTTTTTTTTAATTTTCTTTTTTTGAACGTTTATTTATTTTTGGGACAGAGAGAGACAGAGCATGAACGGGGGAGGGGCAGAGAGAGAGGGAGACACAGAATCGGAAACAGGCTCCAGGCTCTGAGCTATCAGCCCAGAGCCCAACGCGGGGTCGAACTCACGGACTGCGAGATCGTGACCTGGCTGAAGTCGGACGCTTAACCGACTGCGCCACCCAGGCACCCCTATTTTTTGACTATTCCTGTCCCCTACTCATTCAAGTTCAGTTCTACAGGAAGCAGAATACAAGTCATAGCTAATTGTGAAGAACATGTGGGGAGTGCTCTTGGAATCAATATCTTTGGAAGGTAAGTAAAGGAAGGAAGACTGGACATACGGAGAATTTTAGCCAATGTAGTTCCAATAAAGGCTTCAGTTGATTCCCACAGGGATTTAGGATGGCATGTAAGAGTGCCCTGAGTTGAGATAAGGGGTTTTATCCTTCTGTGTGATAGTTCACTAGAGGGAACTTTTCACAGAAGAAACATGACATTGAGAAAAGTAGTTTCCTTAGATTGAGGCTCGTAGGCAAGACTTGCCAATTGGCAACACTGTCAGTAGGTGGGGGGGGGGATAACATCTTTATTCAAAAATAGAGTTTGGTTGGCATACCTTAGTGTATACCATGTTTATTCTTTTTTTTCTATCAAATAAAAATATCTTAAAATTAATAGCCATAATTATTATAGATCTAGGAATTAAAATATTCACATTTCTGGTTCCACAAAATCTACTGACTAGTGGGGAGAAAGAAGTATGCAGGCAGTAATTGCTTATTACTGGATGAGCATCTATAATACCATTTGGTTGGCACATTTCTATTCTGAAAAATGTTACTGCCTTCTCTTAGAAATAGGAGTGCCTGTGTCAATATAACTTAAATATTTGTTCCAAGAAATACTCACCCAGGAAGTTAAGATTGCAAACCGATAAATAACACCAACTATTTGCTTTAGGAGAACTGTTGCAAAAAAAGTATCTGAGAAAACAGTTTGCTCATCTATGCAAAGAGCTGTCAGACAATATTTTTCATATGTGGAGAAACAGCTCATTTATCATGACAATAGTTCCATCAAAACTTACCTCAAAATCCTTATCCTACTTTGTCTATTGATACTTTACTACTGTGTAAACTAATGAACAAACAAAAAGCCTTTAATTCTAAAAAAGTTTTCCACCTCAGAAGACCCAATTTAAAACCACTTGAAGTGAGACTTATAATTTTATAAATATCCTTCACTAACTTCCTCTGAAACATTATTAAGACTGTGTCAAGGTACTGTTCTCTGTTGTTACAGCAAATTTAATAAGTTTACATTGATTTAGTCAATAGTCTTGTTTTAATTTTATTTACAACACCCAGTGCTCATCACAAGTGCCTCCTTAATACCTATCACCTATTTAGCATATTCCCCATCTACTTCTCTCCATCAACCCTCAATTTGTTCTGTATCATTAAGAGTCTCTTGTGGTATGTTTCCCTCATTCCTCATCTCCTCTTCCCATATTTTCATCTGTTTTGTTTCTTAAATTCCACACATTAGTGAAATCATATGCTATTTGTCTTTTTCTGATTGACTTATTTTACTTAGCATTATACATACTAGCTCCATCCACATCATCCCAAATGACAAGATTTCATTCTTTTTGATGGCTGGCTAACACACACACACACACACACACACACACACACACACCCCACATCTTCTTCATCCATTCATCAGTTGATGGACATTTGGGCTTTCTCCATAGTTTGGCTATTGCTGATAATGGTGCTATAAACATTGGGGTGCATCTACCCCTTTGAATCTGTATTTTTGTATCCTTTGGGTAAATACCTAGTAGTGCAATTGCTGGTTTGTAGGGTAGTTCTATTTTCAGTTTTTTCCCCCAATGCTTATTTATTTATTTTGAGAGAGAGTGTGTGAGTGGAAAGATGGGCAGAGACAGAGAATTCCAAGCAGGATCTGAGCTGTCAGCTCAGAGTCCAACTCTGGGATTTATCTCACGAATCGTGAGAGCATGACCTGAGCCAAAATCAAAATCGTGAGAGCATGACCTGAGCATGACCTTAAGCATGACTTAACCGACTGAACCACCCAGGTGCTCTATTTTCAGTTTTTTTGAGGAACCCCCATACTGTTCTCCTGAGTGGCTGCACCAGTTTGCATTGCCACCAAGGGTGCAAGAGGGTTCCCCTTTCTAAGCATCCTTGCCAACACCTGTTGTTTCTTGTGTTGTTAATTTTAGCCATTCTGACTGGTGTGAGGTGACATCTCATTGTGGTTTTGATTTGTATTTCCTTGATGATGAGTGATGTGGAGCATCTTTTCATGTGTCTGTTAGCCCTCGGGATGTCTTCTTTGGAAAACTGTTTATTCATGTCTTCTGTCCATTTCTTAACTGGATTATTTGTTTTTTGAGTCATGAGTTTCGTAAGTTCTTTATATATTTTAGATACTAACCCTTTATCAGATATGTTGTTTGCAAATATCTTCTCTCATTCCATACACTGCCTTTTGGTTTTGTTGATTGTTTCCTTCACTGTGCAGAAGATTTTTTTTTTTTATCTTGATGAAGCCTCAGTAATTCATTTTTGCTTTTGTTTCCCTTGCCTTCAGTGATGTGTCTAGTAAGAAGTTGCTCTGGCTGAGGTCAAAGAAGTTGTTGCCTGTGTTTTCCTCTAGGAATTTGATTGTCTCCTGTCTCACATTTAGGTCCTTCATCCATTTTGAATTTATTTTTGTGTATGGTATAAGAAAGTGATCCAGTTTCATTCTTCTGCATGTAGCTGTCCAATTTTCCCAACACCATTTATTGAAGAGACTTTCTTCCATTGCATATTCTTTCCTGCTGTGTCGAAGATTAGTTGACCATATAGTTTTGGTTCCTTTTCTGGGTTTTCCATTCTGTTCCACTGATCTATGTGTCTGTTTTTGTGCCAGTAGCCAATTGTTGTGATGACTACAGCTTAGTCAACAGATTTTTGGTGGTCTGTTGGGGAGAGTATAATTGTCAATTCTGAAGATCACACCAAGGGCCTCCTAATATTTTCTTTCTGTCATGGTTTATTACCCTTTACTTATAAATAGTGCCTTCCTCTAAGGCTTTATATCCCATCCAAGGATCGCTGTGACCACAGTAGTAAATTAAGCCCACATTTGGTGAGTTCTAATTTCTGTTTGTATAGGTCAAGGATTTTCAAGGTATGGCCTGCAAGCCATACTTGTTCATCTATGTCTAGGGCTTCTTCCCTGGATGAAGATGGTTGGGACAACATCTTCTGCAACAGCAGAACTGGATGGTTGGGACTGAGGCAATTATGGTACCTATAGCTGAAAATATTTGCTATCTACTTTTTTAGAGAAGAAATTTATTGATTATTGTCTGCATCCTAAATGCTGAATTAATTTTATCTTCTGAGAATGGGGATCCCTCTTTTACAAATCATTTAATTACATGCTCATAAATTGATAATATATATAATACATTGATAATAGATAGATAGATAGATAGATAGATAGATAGATGCTATAATATATACATTTTTTTCTTTCTGTTCTTATCTTTTTTTGTTTGTTTGTTTGTTTTGAGCCTGTAAGAGGAGTTCTTAAGACACAGTGGGCATAAGACCAAGAAGTCTGTTTTTCAAGATAGTTCCAAGGGCTGCTAAGATCAGAAAGTTTTATCATATCTATATTGTTATAGGATAAACTTTGCCATGGTCAACTTTTGAAAACATTACAAGAAGTTTCCTGTGTCTCATCTTTGTTTGCCTGTTTTTCAGTTTGTGTAGATCCATTATCGCCAAATGGCTATATGGATCTGAGAATGGGGGCTGGGTTAGAGTGTACCAGATATCTGGACTTCAAAGCTCCTGGTAAGAGTTGGAGGGAATCATAATGCTGCAGGATCTGAGGTATTGCACAGCTCCCCAAAATGTCTTTTTCATGGTGAGCAAAAATTTACTTGTCAGGCCAAGAGTGGCTTCTCTCTCTCTTTCTCTCTCTCTTTTTCCCCCTTTTGCTGCAGGTTCTTTCCTCCTTGGATAGATGACATTATTCACATGATTCCTTGAGGTTCCGCTACCATCAAGGCAGGCTACAGATCAGGGTAAAACTACTCAGTTTATCTTGTATGTCGTGGCTGCTGTAGTGAACCACTCAGACCCCTTGTCATGCCTGAGGGTACCCATTCCACGTCTGCTGAGATCATTGGCAGCTGATGGCTCAAAGCCAAGCCTGTTTTTGGAAGTGCTCATAGACAAAGAGAGATGCTATACCCAAACTCTTAAGCTCTCCCTAAGGTCAGGCCATATCCAGTAAAGTCTAAAAGCTTTGTTCCCTTGTATCAAAAACCGACACCACTGAAGGACCATTCAAACCTTAGCATTCCACTGAGATTAGCTGAGCCATTTGTTGCCACCATATCACAGCTCACCATATGCTTCTTCCAGATTTTACTTTTCTTCGTAAGTATTGATTCCAAGAGCCATTTCTAATACATGTCCTACAAAGCAATATCCATCTCAGTGTCTGTTTCCCATGAAATGTGATTTAAGACACTATCCTCACCAAAAATATATCCAAATCCTATTATTTTAAATTATTGATTTGCATGGAGAGGAGAAAAAAGGAAAAAGCAAGGGATTTACAAAGATTCTGGTATCTTACAATATATATTCATAATGATAATTTTTAAGTAGCTCACTTTTATTACTCTTATAGCATATGCTACATATGCACGTATAAAGTAAGTTAATGCTATCAACCCTTGAAGTCCTGGGTTCGTAAACTGTGTCAAGACAACTCACAGTGCTTCATTATATTATGAGGAGGCCATTTTGACTGATATTTTGGCATAGTTAGAAGATGAATTTGTGATAATCTACTGTTTCTACTTCAGTTACTGGCCATATTATCATATACAGATCAATTCATCTTGCTTGGCTCTAGAATAAAAGTTTTAAAGTAGTTTTTAATGCATAAAATTGGTGTATTTTACTTCATTGTCTCAAAGAACACTGCATTATTTCAAGAGTGTTGGTAGATAACTTTAATAGGCTTTCATAAATATTTTGAAATTATTTACTAAGATAAAATAAAATGACACTTCAGCCTGGTTATGCAAAATCATTTGAATTTTATCATACTTTACTTCCACACAAAGTTTATGTTAAATAAATTATATGTGGAGATGCCGCACATTTTTGTTCATAATATCTATTGAGATGTGCCTTTTTGAAAACAATTTACAGATATTTAAAATTGGCCTTTTGTGTTGGAGTAGAAATAAAACATGGAAAGATAAGGCTTCAGTAACGCAATGATTGAGCTAAATCTTTATCTTCAAAATCAAATTTGAGGCTGCTAAAGATCATGCACGGCTATGACTAAGTTATACTTAGTTAGGAGATGTAGTATCTTCCCTCAGAAATGAAGTACATTGGCCTTTGAGCAACTCAGGTTTGAACTGTGTGGGTCCACTTATATATGAATTTTTTTCAATAAATACCATAATGTAATGTGTTTTCCCTTCCTTATGGTTTTATTCATAATATTTTATTTCTTCTAGTTTACTTCATTATAAGAACCCTATATGTACATATAACATGAAAATATGTTACAGTTGACTATGTTATCAGTAAGGCTTCTGGTCAACAGGAAGCAATTAGTAGTTAAGTTTTAGGGGAGTCAAAAATTATACACAGATTTTCAATTGCATTGGGGTTTGGCACAACTAACCCACCACTTTATTCAAATGTCAGCTATTTTGGGGCGCCTGGGTGGCGCAGTCGGTTGAGCGTCCGACTTCAGCCAGGTCACGATCTCGCGGTCCGTGAGTTCGAGCCCCGCGTCGGGCTCTGTGCTGACTGCTCAGAGCCTGGAGCCTGTTTCCGATTCTGTGTCTCCCTCTCTCTCTGCCCCTCCCCCGTTCATGCTCTGTCTCTCTCTGTCCCAAAAATAAATAAACGTTGAAAAAAAAAATTAAAAAAAAATGTCAGCTATTTAGTGACAGAGTCAAAAAAATGTGAAATATAGTAACAAAAAAAAAATAAAAGACTATCTGAGTCATTATGCAGTTAGTTAACAAATGAAGATTTCAAGTAATAATTCCCTGAGTTCAATGGATATAGATTACAGATGGCTCAAGTCACTAAACAGTTCTGGAATGACTTCATGGAAAGTGGCAGGGTGTTAATTAAGCCTTGAAAAGGTGGACAGCATTTGAAGGATGAAATTGATTGGTGGCAACATGACATGCAAAGGTGATTTAAAGAGCAGAAGTGCAAAGTCAAAAATGTGCAAGATATTTGGGGGGTTCAAAAAAGGGCATTGCTTAAATCACACATTTTATGTGACAGTAGTAGATGATATGGCTTAAAATATAAGTTGGGGCAAATTACAGTGTTTTGAATAACTAACTCATTTATACATCCCATTAGAAGCAAAAAGCATTAATTAAAAATATTTTAGTAGGTAAATGGCATGATAAAGAAACATGAATTTTAAATGAGATTTTTAGTCCATTGACTAGGTAGGGAACAGAGTAATATTGGTTAGAAGACTGGGGAGGCAACTCAAAAGAGATAGGCAAGATAAGTGAGAGTGTTCATTAGATCAGTGGTATGATTGGGGTGGAGAGCACAGAACTGAAATACATTGTGGGGACAAAGAGGGCAGGATTTTGTATTCAATATATGTGGCAAGAAAGGAAGCAGGATGAGTTAAAGGTGAACTGAAGTATTCAAGCTTGAGTGACAGATTGAATGTCTTGCCACCAAATGAGAGGTTAGTCATTAAAAGATACTTAGTTTTAGGAGAAATGATGATGAATACTTTCTGAATATGCCATGTTGGGAGAGATTTATAGTGACGATAAAGTTATAGAGCCTTCAGCTCCTATGGGAGCCAGAAGTGGTTGAGGAAAAAGCCTTGAGGAAGACTGAGGGGAAAAGTTTAGAAAGTTTTGAGGGGACACAAAAGAGCAAAGATCTCATGCAAGCCAAAGGAGGAGTATTTCAAAATGCAGTGAGTGATCAATGATGTCAAAAGTGGCAGAGATGTCCCGTAACATAAAGTTTGCCAAGATAATGAAGCATTCTAGTAAAGTATTAACCTAATGAGGCCCTTAGGTACAGTTTATAAAGAATTGGTGAATGTTTTTCTGGAAAAAAAAATCCTTGATTTATATTCATTACAATGCACTGCAAGGATAAGATGCTCTATTTATTGTAATAAATTGTCTCTAGAGCACATTGAACTTCCCAGTTAATTAAATAATGCTATAATTTATTTCTATTTATGTTTTATTATTTTTCCCTGGTGGAATCTAAAGCATCCTTAATATCCTGGGCCAGAATGTATAGTGCATTTTTGGAGCTACATTAACTCTTTCCCCTTCATTCAATGCATTGAAGACAATAATATATTGGCATACTCATACAAATGTAGGCAAATTGGCTTCATTCATCTGTGTGATCAGGGACATTTTCACATTAATCCTAGAAATGATCTCTTAATGTAGTCAATCCTCTTAATGTATAAATTACTTTCTGTGAGAAGTGAATCATTTTTGAGTCAACACTAATGTTTGCAGATCACGATTAGTTACTGACGTAGGCCAAGTTTAGATAACAGCTACAAAAGCAATGTTGAGAAGGAAATTGTGGACCTTTAATTTATGCGGACACATAAACATGTATAAATGCACACATACACACAGAGAGATTTAATCAGAATATAAGATAACAGCCTTCTAATTTACCCTGTTCCTTTTTCTGAACAAATTCCTTTCTCATTAGCTTGTTGAAAAGTAGATAAATTGATTTAACAAATATTCACTGATTGTATACTATGAGCCAATATTAATATCAATGGACATAGCAGGGAACATAGCATATATTTTCCTTCTTATCATGAGGCTTACGATTAGTGAGAGCTATAAATGATAAATAAAATAAGGAAGTGAATAAAAGTATTTTAAGTGGTATGAAGAACCTAAAATGAAGGAATTTGATAGAAAGGAACAGGTTAGGAGTGTCTAACATAAATTGAATGATACTTTTTTTTGGTTGCCCAGGCAACATCCATTCTTCTCTTACTCTGTCTCACCATAACTATAGTCATTATCTCCTAACACCATACCAAAACTGATTGCAGGGGAAGATGGTCCATTTAGAGCTCTAGCATGAATTTAAGTTAATCATAGTCAATAAGAGCATCCATATCTTTGCTAACTGTTGAAGTCCCATGGTGGCCACATGATGAGAATTTGTCCAGTCAGGTGGACAATAAGGACTTTATTTCATGGATGACTGAAAGGTTGAAAGGCTTCTTGTCTTACAGGTAGTGATGTGAACAGTAAAACATTTCCTTGAAGCCATTCTATAGCCACAAAGGAATCAAATCAGGACAAAGTTGGTTGGTTAATGGTGAAGTAAAGAAAAAGACTGAATATAGATTTCTGCTGACATCATTAAGCCACTCAATCAACCAATTCTGAAACCTATCTGTATCTGAAGATTTGCTTTTATGTAAATACATTTATTATTTAGACCAGTCTGATTTTAAGTGACTGTTACTTGCATCTAACACATATTGATACTAAGTAATACACCTAGCATACTAACTAATAGAGGGATATCCTCTCTGAGGAAGATATATTTAATTTGAATAGTAAATTCAGAAAGGGGACAACCACGTAAACATCAGGAGAAGGAACATTCCAAGTAATAGGAGTAGTGCAAAAATATATGAAAGAAATAAATCCAAAATGTTAGAGCACAACAGAAAGAATCCTAATGTGGATGCGGTTTATTGATTGAGGGGAACAGAGTTTTGAAGATATTATAAAAGTAAGTGGGGCAGATCATATAGAGCCTTGTAATGATAGTTCATCATATATAAAAGTCATGGATATATACACAGTATGTGTTAAGTATTCTATATCTTATACAAAACTCAAGGAAGAAGGATAATGCATCAAACGTTCTGTGAGAGCTTGCTGTATTTCCTTTTTAAGGCAAGCACTACATAAAGAATTGGGGCCATTTTTGCCATTAAAAAAAATTTAAAGCATTAAAGAAATATCAAGTTACTTGCATAGCTAAAATGATATGAGATCCTGGGAAAAGAGAAAGAGTCCAGAGTATGTCAGTTTGACTATTCACTGCAGATACAGATTCATATATATGTGGTAGGAAATTATAACTAAGAGCTTTTCAATTTATTACATATCTCTCTGAGAATAAGCTCTATAAGACCTTATTTCTACAGGAAGTGAATGAACATTCTTTCTTTTATCCTCTCTTCCTTTATTCACACTCTCAATGTCAAAATCTGTATTATTGGTAATAACGATGCTATTAATTTTGACTATCATTTAATTCTTATAATTCATTAGGTACCTTCTAAGATCAATCTTAATTGTTTTGCTCTCACAGGATTCCTATAGATAGATACTTTCATTATCTATACATTATACAAATGAGAAACTAAATCACAGAAAACTTAAGTAACTTACCTGATTCAACACAGGTAGTAAGTAGGAGAATAATAAAACCATGCTGCCTGGCTCAGAGTCTATACTGTTAACTAATATTTTGTTTCTAACTGGGCTAAAAATATATAAATAACAATAAATGGAGGAGTTCCTTTACTTTAGATATCAAACAATATAACAAAATAATTTTATATTAAAATTAATTAGCAGTGTGAGCTTAGTTGTTTAATTAAATATATATATAACTACTATATATAATATATATGTATATATATTTAAATTTTTAATGTTTATTTTTGAGAGAGAGAGAGAGACAGAGACAGAGTGTGAGTGGGGGAGGAACAGAGAGAGAGGGAGACACAGAATGTGAAGCAGGCTCCAGGCTCTGAGCTGTCAGCACAGAGCCTGATGTGGGGCTCGAACTTGCAAACTACAAGATCATGATCTGAACCAAAGTCAGATCCTCAACTGACTGAGCCGCCCAGGTGCTCCGATATATATATATATATATATATATATATATATATATATATATATATATATATATGTATATATATACACACACACACACATAATTATAAATTATATGTGTGTATAATTTATATACATACATAAATTATATGTGTATATATACTGTAGCCCAAATAATGCTGTGGGATCTGTCAGATCAACTGTGTTCCATATATCTGTCATCCTCTTAGCCTAAGTGGGATCTTTTTATGGTGATAGCAGAGTATACAGTACAAATATATACAGTTAAATTATGTATATAAATTACACACACACACACACACACACACACACACACACACTACAGGATATAAACATATCCTATATACCAGGTCTCAATGATAAATTAAGGTGTAAACAGCACATCTGAACTAGGCAAACCTGAGTTCTTCCCAGGCATTTGATATACAAAAACATGGAACAAAAATCCTTTGTCATGTAGGATCTCCACAGTGTATGGATAAAATCCAGAACTGCACATTGTTTTATTTGTTTGTTTGCTGGCAAAAAGAGAAAGGGATCTACTGTAGGAGGAAATGATGTCAACACAAAGGGATAAGCAGATATTAGAGATAGGAAAAAAGAGAGCACTAACAGTGCTTTAGTCCCTGGAGTCCATTATTGTTAACATCATCATCTCCACTCTTTCATTTCTGTGGTGTAAAAGCTTGAGTAATGTTGCTAGAGACAGACTTTAAAATGTGAGGTTTGGTTGAGGCACTGAGAGGGGCAAGATTCTGAGGTAGGAAGATGGACTCCTCACTATGCACTAGCAAGCGTTCTGTTTTGTTGGTGGTGGTGATGGTGGTGGTGGTTTTTCCTAAGTGCCTCAAAGCAGGGACTGCATAGTCTTAACCTTTGCCCCCTTCCTTTATACTATTTTAATGATATATTATTTCTAGCTCTTTAGATCAAGAAGAATTATACTTATGTTTTATTTATATGTATATTATATTTTTGTATATAAGATAGAATTTTATTTTTAATGGCAGATAGACAATTATACTAACATCATGTGTTAGTCTGTTCTCTTTGAAATGTCAACTTTGTTATATATTAAGTGTCATATATGCTTGGGTCTGTTTTGTTTTTCAATCTTCTGATTTATGTATCTCTTTGCTTTCCTTCAATTGATACCAACTGTTTTAATAACTATATATTTTAAATTGATATGTATGTTTATACATTTAATATAAATATTTATACCCAGTATGACTATTCCTCCACCATTTTTTCATGATTTTTGAAATTTTTCTAATGTTTATTTATTTTTGAGAGGGTGCAAGTGGGAGAGGGGCAAAGAGACAGGGAGACACAGAAACCAAAGTAGGCTCCAAGCTCTGAGTTGTCAGCACAGAGCCTGATGCGGGGCTCAAACCCACAAACTGTGAGATCATGACCTGAGCCGAAGTCCGGGGCTTAACCCACTGAGCCACCCAGGTGTCCCTCTTTTTCATGATTTTTAAATGTCCTTAACATTTTATCTTCCAACTGAACTTTAGATTCAGCTTGACTATTTATTTAAAATGCATTTTGGGTTGAATTTATAAATTAATATGTGGAAAATAGGTGCCTTATAACATTGAATCTTCTCATACGGGAATATGGTTTTTCTCTTTATTTCTTCAGTTCCTCTTTTATTTACTTTAGTAGAGCTTTACAAATTTATTTATTTCATTAGTACACATCATTTTTTAAAGAATGTAGGTTCAGAAGATTTAGTAGAAAAGTGTCTGATTATTGAATCTTGTTTGCTACTCTTTTTGAACTGAAGTAATGTACTACAGGAGCACAACAGACTTCAACTGAAGGAGGCCATCTGAAAGAAAAAATAAGAGTTATATAGTTTTTCTAATAAAGAGTCTTTATGTCTCTGCTTAATGCTTCTAGACAGCTGACAAGTGGGCAGACCAGAAAGTGATATTTGAGAAAGCCAGAGGGATGGAGGGAAACTATTCTTATAGACTTATTTTTAAACCTTCCTGTTGTGAATTTATCTCCCAGTAAAGAAAATCCACTTAGACATGTTTTGGGGGTCAGAAAGCCAATTAGCACTGCTTCTCAAAGGAGTGTATTTTTCACTTTGGTCGAAGGTAGAGAGACCAAGGCAGAGGCCTTTGATCTGAGGGCTGGGTGGTTGGTTGGTAAGAAGGAAATCACAAGTTCAATTTGCAGACTCAAATATCACTGCCTTAAGAAGTCTAATACTGGCCATTAAAGCAGTATGGGTGGAGTATTAGAGGAAGTAGAGAGGACATGACCGCTGGTTGACCCCTTGAGCAGGACCCAGGCACAGGCTCCATATCCCCTTCCTTTCCTTGGAATGTGCATTCCTCTTCCTTTCCCTGCTCTCAGAAGCTGCCTCAGGGATACAGCTTTGAGATAGCAAGGTGGTATTGAGTCTATTTGGACAGTATAGGTGACTGAACCCATTGAAGGCCTCTATATAAACTTTTACGATCTGATGGTCAAGTATGAAGATCTACTCATCTTGTGGCTGACCAAGACAAACCTAATAAGTAAATTCCCTTGCGTATTAAACCTGCTACCTACCAATCTGGAGTGGTCTGCCTCTTTCTTTGGTGTCTCCCAGCCTTCAGTATATGGGAAAGGTGTGTGGATGGGGAAGACTGGTTTCAGGTTACACCCAGAAGCTCTTAAGGAGGCTGTAAACCAATAGGAGTCCTTCAAATTGAAAATAGATAGATGGCCACCAAGGGTGTTTAGGGACTGTACTGAGAAAACCTAATTCTGGCAAAAAGAGTACAATATTTCTCAAGATTTAAAGCATCCCCTATGTGCTTGTAACTAGTCTAATAGGAAATAGGCATCTAAATGATACTACTTTCAAAATAAGAATCTGGTGTTCTATTTACTGTCATTTGGACAGTGCATAAAAGAATACTGTAGCTAGTAAAAGCAGAGAAAACTGGTATCATCAGCATAGGTGTTTTCTCCATCTCCAGGAACATGACTGAAAAAATGGATACACTGGTCACATCACTGACTGTCCGTGTATGGAATATAGTTCTTGTTGGTGACCACTGTGCATTGCTTCCTATTTCTCCATTTCATATGCAGGATTTTTGTTGTGATTATGATTGCATTTGGTTGTGAGGGTAGTTTTGTTATTTATTGGATAATTTGTTATGTAAAGAAAACAAAAATTGTGGGTCCAAAAATAGAATGCTGAGAAAAAGTTTTACTGTTAAGCAGAAAGTCCAGGTTAGGGTATGTAAGCTAAGAGTGAAGAATGGAAAAGGAGTTTTGTTTTGTTGTTTGTTTTTTGTTGTTGTTTTGGGGTTTTTTAAAGTAGAAAATAACAATCTCTGTTCCATATTTAGAACAGTGTCTGAGTGATGCTGATTGGTTCATAATATCTAGACCAAATGCTGAGCATTGGATAAGCTCTTACTTGATTGTGATTTTTCCAGAAAATGGGATTTGCTGCTTATATGAAATAACCAATCCAGGTTTATGGAACTATGCTTGCCATTTTAGTAGAAATCAGGTTTATACTGTTATCTATAGATTCATTGGATATATAACAAGGCAACCCACATCTAAATTTTATTGAATAAGAGGCTCTTCATCTAGAGGTTCTGTACTCAGAGCTATACATATTAGTTAGGCATGGGTATATCTTTTGGGGAGAATAGGACATTATTTGAAGTTTTATGTGGGGCTGTTATTTTATGTGAGATGTTGGGATTTTTTGGGGGGCAGAATGCATAAGAATTATATTTACGAAATTCAATTCCAAAGAGACAACTAGAGAGTTACTATTTTTTGTGTATGTTTTTTTTTTGGGGGGGGGCAGGGGGATGTTGTTTCTTTGTTGTTTGCTTACATCCTTGTTTTTATGAGTTTTATTTGTTAGCCTCACTTTCACCTTTTCTTTCAGTAACAGCACTTCCCTTCACCCTGATCATAAAGAAAGATAAATAACCTAGCCTGGGATAATTATATTTTTCTAACTCTTTGGGCATGAGGATTGGACTAAGAATAATGATGATACTGTGGGATTTTATCTGCAGAATATGCTCATTTATTCAGTAAATATTTTTGAGTATCAACTATATGATAGTGTTTTGCTACAGTAAGAATAAAATGTATGTGTTATGGAAAAAATCAGAAAATAAGAATAGAGATTTTGAAGAGGAATAGAAAGTTACAAATTAAAAAAGAGTGTCTGTCATATTGAGAAGGTGAAATAGAACAAAACCTTGAAGAGAAGGAAAGGAAAGAAACTTTTTGGATATTTGAATCTGGGTGAAGTGAACCACTCTCCCTTAGTATTCAATGTCAAGAACTGTGATAGGTCTGAGATTTTATCCTATTTGTAAGCTAATGCAGTAGCCTCCCATGATTTTATGAACACTGGTAGAAGATACTGGACCCTTGAGTCAGAGATGAAGGACAGTTTATTACTCATAGCACTAGCAGTAGACAGAGAATCATCATTTTTGCACTCTTGCTGAAATTCCCAGTCCCCATATGGTGACAGAAGAGGACCAGATTACATGTGAATACAAGTAGGTTGTGTTACATGAGAGGAACCCAGAGTTTAGGGAAATCAATCATTTTATGATGGTGATAAGCATACCTGACCTTTGTTCTGGAGGGAGATATCATTTCTGTCTTCCAAGGCTGTTCACTATACAAATGTCCTTGAAAAAAA
This sequence comes from Lynx rufus, assembly GCF_022079265.1. Lineage (NCBI taxonomy): Eukaryota > Metazoa > Chordata > Mammalia > Carnivora > Felidae > Lynx > Lynx rufus. The sequence goes on along the minus strand of NW_025814878.1, from coordinate 86,739,716 downwards.
TTGTCCAAATAAAGAGTAGTTAGTCCTTTACTTTGCAAAACATACAGAAACAAAAGGCCAGGTTCATACCTGACTTCACATGATTTTAAGGTATGAAACAATAAACTTTCCTCCTTTAATTAAGCTAGCTGAAGCATTTTGCCTTAAAATTCCAAATGAATTAGCTCTAATACATACATGTGTTTATATATCTTATATCTCTATATATGCATTTACATATATACAAATTTACATATGCATATATATATTTACACGTGTTTTTTGAGCATGTGTATTTAGGTTCTTTTTAATGTAGCCTTGTGATGTTCCATTATTTCCTATGAAGTATCATTGGACATCTTTCTTTCATTCTAAAACTGTCCAATTGGATTATTATATGAATTGTTACTAGTGTTTATTAAAACTTCCCTGATCCATATTTTGTATTACACATCCTAACATTAGGCTTTTTAGGAAATCTTGAGAACTGTACAATGTCAGCTTTACTTACTGCTTTTATCACATTTTAAGTGACTCAGATCCTACAGAGCTGATACCTTCAGATTATAATCAACTTTTTAGATACATGAAGTTGAAATTGATAATGTAATTTTAGTGAATCATATTTCTCATGTATTTTACAAATATCAGCATTGAAAAATATATTTTATTTGTTTTACACACTTTAAGACATTAATGAATATTTAAAATGTCAAATTGGTGGAGAGGTTTTTCAGGTCATTTAAATACTGGTCCTCATATAGAAGGTTCATGGACATAATTATTGGGGGATATGCTAAATACATATATTGCACCACCTTAGCCAAACTGCCTGGTTTAAAATCTCAGTTGTGCAACTTACTAGCCTTATGGCCTGAGACAGTTTATTTCTCTCCATTTCTGTGTATATATAAAAGGGATAGTTATGTTATCTGCTTCCAATGGCTAATGTAAGGAATATGTGACTTTTTTCTTTTTTTTTTCTTTCTGTATATCAGTTAGAATAGTGCTTGGCACATAGCAGTAATGCAGTGTTTTAGTTATAATTCTCATATTTTATCTCATTTCCTTGTAACCATATGCATGTATCTATAAGATGGTTGGCTGCAGTTATAATACAACTTACGGGTGTTGAAGGCTTTCTCTGGGCACAGCTAAGTAGTCCATATGGAAATCAAACATGTCATTCACTTTATTTGAACCAAGCTAAAACCAGATGAGCAAATCAGCCTGGATACTGAGTTGGCTGCAGTGGGTAAGTCATCAAATAAGGCAATTGATTTAAAACTGCAATCTCATCCCGAACTCAGAGTAAACACATGCGTACTACTCTGGGTCACTTTTTTACATCAGATATATCTATGTGGAATTATTAGTATTCTAGGGAGGCCTTTTCTGTGTAAGAACAGATTTATTTATGTTGCAAAGATAATAAGCCTATAATGGGAAAGGTAATGTAGATCTGTACTAAGGGCATAATGCAGCGATTCTTGTGGCTTGTTAAGATCAGTAGGTGCACACAGAGACAATAGTACTAAGAAAATGATGAGACGATCATTATGTGTTTTAAGCCACAGTTAATTACACAAATTACATATTAAGTGAAAGAGAATTAATTGCTCACTTTGTACGTGCCTATTTGTAACAATAGGTGGCCTGATGAATATAAGCAAACAAGAAATTAAAACAATACCTATCCTCTAAAAAAAAAACCAAAAAAAATCACAATAACTAGAATAATATTTTTTGGTTCATGCTACTGTTAAGTATGTACTCATTCTCTAAGTTCACTGTAAAAAATAAGAACAGTGGGTGTCTATAAAAAATAGCAAAATATAAGTTAGTTAATATAATTAAGTTACACACACATACACACACATTCCCTCTCCTTCAAGTCTTCAAAGTCCCAAAATTTAATACTGACTGAATCATTCTCACACATTTATAAATGCCATTAAACACCTCTAGAATTAACTTCTGGACTTTGCAATCTATGTAATAACATGGATTAAAGAGAACTATTGTAAGAATTATCAAAAGTTTCAAAGTTTGAGTAAGAATTCAATATGAAGAATATGAAGAATATGAAGAAGGGAGAAGAATATGAAGAATTTCTGCTTCTTAGCCAGGGAAAGAGAAAGAAGGCTTAAATAGATTTCACCTATGGAAACTATTATTTTCCACACATATTTCTATACTTAATGGACTGTGAGAATTTTAAGATATTAAGTTAACTACTGTTTTGGGTAATTACTCCCCCCCCCAACCTATAACCAGTATGTAGAAATCTTCTGATACCACATATGTGCAAGATAGGCAATGTTATCACCAGTATTGTGGCACCATCCTCAAAATTTCAAGTTGTCTGTATCTTGGGAATCAGCAAACCTTGTCTCATGGATTCCATGAGTGTAAGATGCTGGGTTCAAAACAGCTAGAAATTTTAGACAAATGACTGCCACGGAGGAATAATCACAAGATTTTAAAGACGGTGAACCTGCATTAACTAATTTGCCCATATTTTAAGTCTAATTGTGTCTGTATCTTGGGCATGATAGCATTTGCTGTTTTCCCTGAGCGGCCTGAAGCTTTGTTCCCTTTGGGTTGGGCAAAGCCTTCTCCATAGCTGTGCCACTCCCCTGCTCCAAGTCTGCACCGTTAAAGAAAGAATTATCCTTTCAAAATATGAATTAGGTCTCACTGGGAATCTACTCAAAAATCATTCAAAGTTTTCTCATTTCAATCAATGAAAAGGTCAAATTTTTAAATTGTCTCTAAAGACCTATATCTTTAGTCTGGTCCCGTTACATTTCTGAACTCATTTAGTAGTACCCCAGCCCCTGCTCTCTAGCCAGAGGTCTTCTCATTGATACTAAAGCAAGCCAGATATGTTCCCAGGTCAACTTTGCACATGCTTTCTCAATACCTAGAATGTTTTTCCTTCTCAAGTCCATATAGCTCATTTCCTTTCTTCTTTAAGCTCCTAATCAATGTTCCCCATCAGTAAGACCTTTGCAGATCAGCCTATATAGAACAGGAAGACATCACCTCTACTTGTTCTATATTTTGACCTGCTATACATTTCTCTATAGAGCTTATAATTATTTGAGTTATGTATTTAGTTATTTTCTGTTTCTTTCTTTTATAAGTTGCATGAATGCACACATTTTGTATGTTTTTTTTAACATCTATCTATCTATCTATCTATCTATCTATCTATCTAATCTATCTTTGTATCCCTAACACTTAAAACAATGCTGGACACAGTGTATGACCTCAATATTTATCTGTTAAATGAATGAAAAATTGGAAGCATGGATGAATAGTATTTTCACTGTGTATGTACTTGCCCCATTTCTGTATTAAAATTTAACTCTGGGGGCACCTGGGTGGCGCAGTCGGTTAAGCGTCCGACTTCAGCCAGGTCACGATCTCGTGGTCCGTGAGTTCGAGCCCCGCGTCGGGCTCTGGGCTGATGGCTCAGAGCCTGGAGCCTGTTTCCGATTCTGTGTCTCCCTCTCTCTCTGCCCCTCCCCCGTTCATGCTCTGTCTCTCTCTGTCCCAAAAATAAATAAACGTTGAAAAAAAAATAATTAAAAAAAATAAATAAATAAATAAAATTTAACTCTGGACAGGGAAGTTCTTTCTGTAGTTAGTTAACAGGTAATAACTGAATAAGCAGTGACTGACTAATATATGTTAAATTGCTAATAGAAAATGGTGTAATTCAAAAAAAAAAGAAACAGCATGAAAGAAGAAATGGTTCAATTGTATTTTAAAATGTTCAGATGAGAATAGTTCTGGTCCTAATAAATAGATTGAAGAGCACATTAAGATTGTTGTGGGTCAGTGTTTGCATCATAGTATAATCATTCAACAATTAACAGATGCTTACTGAGTGCCTGTGTCATGCTATACATTGTGTCAGGCAGGATTTGAGGATATAATGGGAAGAAAGACACTATCTCTTTTCTCCAAGGACTTACAGTCAACCGGGGATACCAGGTGACCAGGTGGTGAATAGAGTCTGATAAGGTATTGTGTAGGATGAGACCTAACTCAGTCATGGGGATAAGAGGAATATTATTACTGAAACACATTATACAACTTGCCACACAATTTAAGAATGAATAGTATGGCTTTAGTTAAGCATGGCCTTAGTTAAGCACAGATTTATATATATATATGTGTATATATATATATGTGTGTGTGTGTGTGTGTGTGTGTGTGTGTATATATATATATATTAGAATACAGTGAAAAAACTGTTGGAAACCTGTAAAGCTAGGAAAGGAGTAATAGACTAAGCAGGCCAGATAAAGCTAAAAATTAATCCAGAAGTTAGGAGAATTCTCAATCAGGCTAACTTGAACAATAGAAACCCTGAAATACAGAAATTATCTGTGAAAGTAGTATCACAGTTAAAGTGGAAAATAGGATGGGGCGCCTGGGTGGCGCAGTCGGTTAAGCGTCCGACTTCAGCCAGGTCACGATCTCGCGGTCCGTGAGTTTGAGCCCCGCGTCGGGCTCTGGGCTGATGGCTCAGAGCCTGGAGCCTGTTTCCGATTCTGTGTCTCCCTCTCTCTCTGCCCCTCCCCCGTTCATGCTCTGTCTCTCTCTCTGTCCCAAAAATAAATAAACGTTGAAAAAAAAATTAAAAAAAAAATAAAGTGGAAAATAGGAGACCCAGTTAAAGGTCTATACATAAAGCCAATTAGACTTCCTTATTTCTCCTCAGCCTCAAAATTTAGGAAAGTTCCCCTTCTCCAAACCAAAAGAACAAGGTAAAATTGAGACTCAGGAAAACTAGGCTTAGCTGAAGAAAGTATGGATACTACACTAAAGAAAAGATGGATTGGAGCACCTGGATGGCTCAGTTAGTCAAGCATCAGACTTCGGCTCAGGTCATGATCTCATGGTTCTTGAGTTTGAGCCCCATGTAGGGCTCTGTGCTGACAGCTCTGAGCCTGGATCCTGCTTCAGATTCTATGCCTCCCTCTCTCTCTGTCTTTCCCCCACTCATGCTCTGTCTCTCTTTCTGAAAAATAAATAAATATTTTTTAAAAAAATTTAAAGAAAAGTTGGATTAAGATGGAGCAAGAAGATAGAACTTCAGAAGAGACATTGTGAAGAAGACAGAGATTATCTTACAGGCTTGGGTATATTTCAAGTAGATACATGCTTCTAGGGGTGAATTAATTCATAGGGACAATGAAAAATATGCAAAATAACAAAACATTTGCTCACTAATGCAAAAAAATTAGTTTTTATAGAAAAGGGAAATATAACCATAACATGTGATATGCCATGAGTATTATTTACATAACCATAATACTTGTAGGTACTGAATAATTTTTCAACCCAAAAATTATTAGGGGAGGAGAGGAAAAGTACCTCATCTTTTATAAGAAGTTAATGAATAATGTCTAAAACTTAAAAATTTACAATAATACTATAATTAAATTGTTTAGAAATGTAATAAAAAATATTTTTTAAATAGCCAAATGACCTGAAAATTATTGTGGTGGATAGAAATTTGAATGGAGAGAAGTGAGGCAGGAGACCACTATTTTCCATAATAAGCCAGGTTTGTGCTTATTTATAAGCATGGTGCATTTATAACTTTAATGAACATAAAACAAGCCCTGCCCCCCCAAAAAAAGATAAATGCGTGAAGTGATGAGGTGATGGATATGTTGATTAACTACACTGGAGAAATCCTTTTATCACAGTGTGTACACATATCAAATCATCACGATGTACACTTTAAATGTCTTAAAATTTTATTTGTCAATTATACTTTTAAAAAGCTGAAAAACTGGGGCGCCTGGGTGGCGCAGTCGGTTAAGCGTCCGACTTCAGCCAGGTCACGATCTCACGGTCCGTGAGTTTGAGCCCCGCGTCGGGCTCTGGGCTGATGGCTCAGAGCCTGGAGCCTGTTTCCGATGCTGTGTCTCCCTCTCTCTCTGCCCCTCCCCCGTTCATATCTGTCTCTCTCTGTCCCAAAAATAAATAAACGTTGAAAAAAAAAATTAAAAAAAAAAAAGCTGAAAAACTAAGGTTGTCTTCTAAGGAAACTAATAAAATGATAATAAACAGAAACAGTTTATGTAAAAGAGAATGGTCAATAAGTTTGTAAGGTATGTTAATTTTTGTTTGTTTGTTTTGTTTTCTTGTAGACACTATTGGCAGCCTTTCCTCTACACACGAAAGAGTACATACTGTAAGAACTTGTGACTCAGCCTCAGACATTAATTTTTCCTTTTTGGTTTTGGAGTAAAGTCATCACATTCTCCACGCAAATCATAGTTCCTAAGGTCAATGTCCTCAGAAACAACCGTCAAATAGTGATGGATGGAGAATAAGTAACTCAGTGTTCTGGTCTGTTACCCTGGTTTTCCCACCCACACAATGAACCAGATCTCTAAGTATATTCAGTCTTATGACGTTCAATCATCAAATCTAGGCTAGCTTTGTAGCTCTCTCTGTTTTTGAAAAAATCATTTAATGTTTAGATATATTTGAGACAGAGACAGAGCATGAGCGAGGCAGGTGACAGGGAGGGGCAGAGAGAGAGGGAGACACAGAATCTGAAGCAGGCTCCAGGCTCTGAGCTGTCAGCACAGAACCTGACGCGGGGCTCAAACCCATGAACCATAAGATTATGACCTGAGCTGAAGTTGGACGCTTAACCGACTGAGCCACCCAGGTGCCCCAGCTTTGTAGCTCTTTTTAACCAGTAGGATGCAGTTTCATGAACTGAATTTTTTTCTGAATTGAATATTTTCAATTGAACTACCTGTGTGATGCCCAGTAGGCAGTTGTACCTATGTGATATTTAGGATTGGGGTTACAGAGTATGATATGAATGTGCTGGAGATAATTAAAAATTATGAGAATTTAAATGGTAATTGGGTCCTGATTTAGTATATCTCAGTATAATAATAATGATTAATGTTGTTTAGTAGCATAACTTACATAGTACTCCTATCAAATTTGGTTTTAAATCGCTGAATATAATGTATAAAATTTCATTAGAACTCCTTTTAGATTGTGTAGTAGGATGTCAACAGATAACACTATTAGGCTACGGGGACTCAAACCTATATTAGTGCAATGAAAAATATACAAATCAAAAACTCATGGAAGCATATAATAAAATGGTAATTTCAACACTACTTGAAACACACCCTGATTATGAATTCAAGACTGAAGATTTAATGCTATAGCAGTTTGATGATTTGTCTTAGGAGTGCTATTTCAGCTTGGAAGTGAGCTACAACTACCTAAGGAAATTCACCTTCTTTTGGAAAACTGATTAAGGTCCATGTTATGCTACTTCCAACTACAAATTTTTCTGAAAGGAGCCTCTCCTGAGACTGAAAGTCACCAATGGAAACAAAGATCCCTGAACTGCTATCCCCCATTCCTATCTTTCAAATCAGCAAATCGAGACACTTCTCTAGAGCAGGTCTAGCTAGCTCAAATCAGTTCGGACACAGACTGATTCTGTAGATCATGACCCTAATTTTGTATAGTCACTTTGAAAAGAATGGACTCTCCCTGAATTTGACTGAGCAACTTCTTTTCATTGAACTACTTTGAAAGCTACTTCTGTGTATAGCACATTTTCCACAATAGAAATTCAAGGATTTTTCTATCTCAATACTGTCAGCCCAAATGACTTCAAGCAGTTTCAGTTCTGCCATCTGTAAGAGATGAATTTGTTCAATCAAGTTAAATCACTGTACCAGCTAAGTCACTGCACCAGAAAACATTCTAGTTTTGTCTAACTGTTCTTATTCCAAGGTTAAATTCATGTCTAAAGTTTCACATTTTGCCCCAAACCAGTCACTTATGTATTAGTAAAAATATATTTATAAAAAATCATTTAGCTAATTTAAGAAGTCACATGGAATGAAATATACCTTTGGACTTCTACTAAAAATATACTTTAACATTCATTTTTAATTAAAAGAAATATTCCTCTATTAGCTGGATCTTAACCTACATACTTTATATCTTTTTTTAAAAAAAATAATGTTTATTGGGGCGCCTGGGTGGCGCAGTCGGTTAAGCGTCCGACTTCAGCCAGGTCATGATCTCGCGGTCCGTGAGTTCGAGCCCCGCGTCGGGCTCTGGGCTGATGGCTCAGAGCCTGGAGCCTGTTTCCGATTCTGTGTCTCCCTCTCTCTCTGCCCCTCCCCCGTTCATGCTCTGTCTCTCTCTGTCCCAAAAATAAATAAATGTTGAAAAAAAAATTAAAAAAAATAATGTTTATTTATTTTTGAGAGAGACACAGAGAGAGAGAGAGAGAGAGAGAGAGAGAGAGAGAGGCAGAGCATGAGCGGGGGAGGGGCAGAGAGCAGGAGATACAGAATCCCAAGCAGTCTCCAGGCTCTGAGCTGTCAGCACAGAGCTCAACCCACAAACCATGAGATCATGACCAGAGCTGAAATCCAGAGTTTAACCGACTGAGCCTCACAGGCACACCCATACTTTATATCTTTATATATAGGGTAGTCTGCCTTCTTAATATGCACACACACACACACACACACACACACACACTCACTCACTCACTCACACGCACAGGCTCATCTGTAGAAGCCTCAAGTTCAGCTTACCTTTAAAATTTCCTGATCTTTTTTGCCCTATTCAGCTTACATCAAATCTTTTACACATCCAACTTTTCTTCATCTTCTTCTTCTTCTTTTTGCACCTACAATTACCTTCACCGGTCTTGAACCCTAACCTAAAAGTAGAAGCTGATTTATTTTTCTTTGTTTTATCATTTTCCTGGGGGGTGTGCTAAAACCATTTATCAAAACACTGATAATACAACAGGAAGACATAATTTAAAATTGCAGAACAAAGTACTTAATGTAGCTATAGGGAATAATCTTAGGCACCTCAGAGTATCCAGTACAAAAGCAACCATCTTCCTTTCCCAAGGCCCAGCTTATGGTCCTAATTTTAGCACTCTCATTTGTTCTTCCTACAGCTGTAATAAATCTTCTTTATTCTCCCCCATTCTCTTGATTTATTCCTAAATAGTTTTAAACTGGTTAAGTGTCAATAATATGTGATTTCATAGCATATTTCTTACAGAACTAAGAATAAGCAAGAGCCTTAGGTCTTTTTTTCTCCCCCCCCCACCATTATTCTGCTGGTTTATTTTGCCATTTATTCTTATCATTTTCTTTCATTATTTTTGAAATGTTGCATTTTTTAATATTTTTTTTCTTGTAAGTGTGCTATACATCCCCTGTGCAAACTTTGGAAAACTATTAAAAATAAAATAATTCAGTTGTAAAAAAATTTTTTAGGCTCAAAAGTGACTTGTGCTCAGCATGCATAGGGGTATATATAAGGTGACATAATTAAATATATTAATCATTTTGAAATTACAAAGTGCATTCCTGTGTATTACCTGATTTAGACCTCAGAACACTACAATGAGGTGACTGATATAGGTAGTGTAATCTAAATTTATACACAAGGGTTTAGCGATTTTCATCAGCCATTACATTGATTTATAGGAATTTTTACTAATCTCTATAAGTTTCCCTTGCATTCCCGCACAAAGCTGTTCACTCAAGGGTAACATGAGTTTGGCTAGTCTGTAGATAAGGGTTTATTACAATTTTACATATGATGACATAATAATGTAGAGAAATTCAGTTGTAACAGCTAATTAAAGAGTCAATAATACAACTCTAGTTTTTACATTCAGATTCCTGAATTATTTACATTAATTGATAAGTAACATAATAAATAGATAACATTTAGTACCCTGACTGGAAAATGGCAAGTGTTCATTTACTATCAGCAATTATCATTACTTTCCATATTTTAAAATATAAAAAAGACTGTACTCTTTTTGAAACTTCTCTTTAATTTTGGCATTCTATAAAAGTAAAAAGTTACGAAGAATGCCCCAATTTTTGTACATACAAAATTTTGTGAATACAAAAATATTTATAAACATAAAGATAAGTAAAATATTATGATGCCTGGATTTACTTTAAATACTCCATCAAAATAACACAAGTGAAGGGGGGTCAGGTAAAACAACAACAAAAGGGCAAAAGGTGCTGTGTGAATACATGTTGAACTGGGAAATGATTACTTGGAAGTCCATTATTCTTTCTCCCTACTATGTATATGTTTGAACTTTAGCAAAATAGAAAGTTAAAATTAAATATACATGTATATGCTAGAACCACCTATATAAATTATCAAGTTACAGAATAAAGATGTATGTGCTAACATTAATAAAAAGGAAGAATGGTGTATTACAAAAGTATTCGCATGTAAATTCATCAGATATCTGTGATACAACTACCAGAAACCAGTAAGATAAGTTCTCTCCTGAGAGGAGAACTGAGTGACTGGGGACCTGGCATCAGTGAGGGACTATTTACTGTGCCAAATAAAATATTAGGAACCATGTAAATGTGTTGCCTATTCAAAAAACATTGAAGATGAATAGTTTCTGATAAAACAGTGTAGGAAATTCTTTGAAGTGCTCAGAAAAGTCTGTTCCTTAAGGTAATAGAGATATTGAACTTAAATAGAAAACTTAGGTATAAAGTCATTTTTTGGGCAGACAGCCTTCTTTATCTTAAGCAGTTGTATAATGCAAATACAAAAACAAAATGCTTGCTAATTTATTCAATAGTTTTTTTTTGTTTGTTTCTAGAATATATTACTGATATAAGGTATTAATTGTTGTCTCTGACCACATATGCCTCATAAACTAGTAGGGATAATATATTTAATAAACATAAAACCAAATTCATAATTATCAATTATTAATACTACATTAAAATGGTATTCTAAGAGAAAATTATAATAAAGGAAGAGGGCTAGTGAAGATCTGAGAAACTTACATTTGGTTTCATAAAAATTAGGCAAAGAAAAAGGAAAAGAGTGTTCAATAACTAATCAAAGGTGCAAACTTAGCATGGCAGATTAAAAGCAAATGATGCTGGACCTTGTAAATCAGGCTGTAGATTATCTATGTTTTCTTAAATGCAGAAGAAATTCCTAAAGAGTTTTGGACGCCAACTGATATTGACAGATACATATTAAAACTACGCTCCCAAGTGGTAAGACAGAAGTCCAGCCCTGTTTAAGATGTATTAAGGCAATAATCTAAGTGATATATTAGAGTGCAGGGGGTGAAGAGAACTATATTTGAAATATATTTGTAGGTAAAACCAGTAGGATCTAGCGATGATTGACACAGTGTTATAAAAAAAAATGGAGTTGGCTTTGGCAGTGACTGTTTTGTGGCGTGGGCAATTACCCAATCGCCTAAAGGAAGCCTACCCGAAAGAATTAGGCTGTTATTAGAAACAGGGAAGAGTAGAAGAGAAACAGATTGGGGCAAGAGGAGACCCCAAATTATAACTAACTGTGGAGACTGTTGTCATCAATTTGGGTGTTTTGGTATCAAAAAAGCAGCCTATGCTTAACACTAGGAATAAATCCAAAAGCAAAGAATGTTTCTACTCTCTTTTTCTCTCCTGCAGGAGCAGTAGATCTTCGTTTCATTGCTGTCTGGCACGGACCTCTCATTTCATTTAGAATTATCTGATATGAAAATGAGCTCATTGCACAGAAGGAGAGATTCAGACTAGGAAAATTGCCTCCCATATGGCAGGGTAGTGAATACTGTTAAGGAAAAAATGAGGAATATTATCACCTTTATCAGAAAATGACACACAAAATGTCTCAAATTCCCAACGTCAATTAACCTGTTTGTTCAATGTCATTAGCAATTATAATTTACTAAGCAATTCTCATTGTTCATTTGGAACATTGCTTTATTTAGCCTTTTAGAAGTCAATTTTGAATTGGCATGTCACTTTGCCCCAGTAGATACCATGGAAACTGGGATAGGCAGGCTAAAAGAAGATTATTTTAAAATTACCTCTAAACATAATTCTCTTTTATAAAAGTGTATATATATAAATATATATATATATATATATTTCTCCTTTAAACTGACACAAAACTACTGACTGTTTTCTAAATTATTTTGTAAAAATGGCATTTTCATTTCAAATGACTTTAACACTTAAATAAGGTCACATCAAAAATTTGTGGTAATGATTTAACATTAATATTTAAATTGGTTCTAGCTTCAGATCAAGTTTTGACTTATGTTTAACTTTTTAAATGATAAAAACTTTAACTTATTATCATACTTTTTTATCCTCAGATACTCTGTGCTAAAAACCACTCAAATAAGGAAAAGATCGAGAAGCTCCAGTGTCACTGAGTCCTGAGCTAAACTTCAGAACTTTATTGTTAGAGTTTTAATTTCTCAAACCTCCAGAAATGGGCTGTCTCAGGACTGAGTTGGAAGTTTCATGTTCAGAGGCAATCCCGTTTACCCATGGCATCTATGGTTAGAACCCCACCACTATCTATACAGAGATATGATCTCCTTTTATTTAGTTATTTTAAACTTTATCTATCTATCTATCTATCTATCTATCTATCTATCTATCAATCATCTATTTTGAGAGAATGAGAGAGAGAGATAGAGAGGGAAGGAGAGAGAGAATTCCAAGCAGGCTTCACACTGTCAGGGCAGAGCCTGACACAGAGTTCCATCTCAGGAACCCTGAGATCATGACCTGAGCTGAAATCACTGACTGAGCCAACCAGGCGCCCCTGGTCTCCTTTTATAAATGCTGGATTTAGCTTTACAGTTGAGCTTGTTATTAATAAATATTGACATAAATTCTGAAAGGAAATTGTTCTTCAAACTTGGAAAAAGTATATCTTAGGAATAATTGCAAATGAGCTGTTGTAGATCAAAATTATGCCAGCCAACTTGAAAATGCTCAAATTGTTCTGTGATTTTCATGTGTTTCTAAGAGAGAGAGAGAGAGAGAGAGAGAGTTTGTGTGTGTGTGTGTGTGTGTGTGTGTGTGTGTGTGTGTGTGACAAATGAAAACTACCTTTAATTTGGGATTTGTATTGTATGATATGTATGTTTGTTTCTATTAGAGGATGGAAATAGTAGATATTAAGGCCAAGTATTTCTGGCCAACTGCATGAGATACTAGAACAATTAAATGTATTATTTATATAGGCTAATCTTCTACTCTCTGCTACTCTTGGCTAATACCTGGTAATCTTGTGTCTTACCTTAGATGTCTCTTATTTTAAGAAGATATCTCTAAACACACACATGCACACACACACACACACACACACACACACACACACTAAAAGTTACACACTTTTAGTGAGTACAGGTATTACAGAACTTACTATTGTGTATTATAATGACCTGTCTTATTTCTTACTCTTTCTTCCTCATTAAGACTATTATAATATTGAAGGAAAGAAACATATCTTCTTTCTCGTCTAGATATGGCACAATGCTATGGGTACACCAAAGTTTATTCTATATTTTCCTTCCTGGACACACAAAAGATTATAGCTCTCATGTTTTAAAATGCAGCCATGTGATTATTTCTGGACAAAGATAGCTAAGTGACATTTTTCACTTATGGGCCAGACCAGCAAATACCACCACCCCTCCTCCACCTTCTCTGAAACAACCACTATGGGAGACATGTGTTGAGATAACAGAGCATTCAGTAATCTAGGTTCCTAAGTAAACATGTAAAATAAGGTATATATTACTTTTGTTTGTTAGTCACTGATATTTTGGTGTTAATTTGTTTACCACAGCTCGTTTGTACCTATCCTGAGTAATATAGTTTCCCTGAGAGCCTAGAAAGATATGTGGCTTACAATATGTTAAAAAATAGATTGCATGAATAAATGAACATATATATCCCCCTAAGCTGAAATTCCAAACATCACTAAGTTTAAAAATATATATTCATGTTTCAGTGGTCCAATGGATCAAAGTAACCATCTTTTTCATTCATATTCTTCATGATTTATTACACAAGGTGCTTACTAAAGGTCAAGAACCTTGAAAGATCTGAGATGTTACCCTGCTGAAAAACTATTAACTTATGCTGCTGTGGTTTCAGGAATGCTGGCAGAAGATATGAGATTTCTGGGTCAGAGACGAATGACTTGTTATTCACAACAGCAATCAGCATGTGTTTCATGTTTGCGTTGGTTCTACTTACCTCTAATTCTCACAGAGTGATACAGAGTGACTCAGTGGATGCTGTGCAAACAGTGAATTTGCATTACTTAGAGCTAAGAATAACCTAACCCTTTAAAATGGCTGGAAGAAAATCTGCTTGGATTTTGGTTGCTCTGGTCAACAAACAAATCTCTTTTGCTTTAGAAGAAGACACTGTATTTGTCTTCTAAACATGCATGATATGCAAGCATCTTTGAAAATATAGCTTGGAATAAGAGTTATCAAAATGTCTCTGCTTGGAAGACATACAGAAACACAAGAGAGCCATATAAATTTGTCTGCCAGCAATTGATTCTGACTTATGGAGTCAGAATGATTTAAGGGATTGGTAGACTATGTATTGCCATCAAAACAATATTTCACATTCTCATTTACTTATTCAACAATTATTTATTGAGACATTTTCATTTTAATAAGTACAGGGTTTGGTGGTTAATACAAGTGTAACTACTCAAAGTATACATTGCTTTCATAGATGATATCCACAGAAGAAATTTTGAGAATTCCAAATATGTCAGATTGAGGATGGGCAAAGATAGGCAGGATTTAGAAAGCAATAAAAAGAATAACAAGAATAACAATATATAATGCTTTTGATACTTTTTTGTATTCCAAATGGACTTTAGTATTTTATGCCTTTCATAAACAATAGTTTAGTGATGAATACACTGTTATTATCTATATATTATTTGTGATGGGTTTAGTAGTGTCACTTATGGTTGGAATTAGGATGATATGAGTAAGGCGGGGTCAGCAAGTATAGGCTGGATCGTGTCTTTTACTAAAATTTTGATATTTTGTTCATACTGGATTCTTGTTGGCACTATTCTATCAAATGTCAAAGAACACTAACATATTTTAGTTGAGACTTACAATTATTTATTTGGATTCTGATAGGGGAGGTGTTTGAAGAACAATATTTATCCATTTTATCCTAAGCTTGGGTATACATAGTAATCTTCATAATTAGGTATTATGGAAGACCCGTGAAGTAAAACATGTATTTGAGAATACTTAATGTGTTTAAATTTTTACTAATAGTAAATTTTCAATGAACCTTATGTTGGCATACACATTAAATTTGTTTTTCTACACAAGAATAGCTAAGGATATTCTCTTGCTGAATGAAAAGTTTCTGCAGAAAGCAGCCAGGTGGCTTAGAAAAGCTATCTAGCAGGAAATATGATCATGCTGGTACTCAGGATTTATTGGATGTTTCATTCTATGCCTTTATTAAGACAATACCTTAGAAAGTTTTCTTAAGTATTCAAGAGGTATAATATTCCCACTGCTTCCAAAGTGTAACAAGTGAATCTCACTCCCCAAGATGTAGAGTAACATTTCTTTCTAATAGCAATTGATGCCTACATTTGGAGAATTAATGTCATATTTATGCAGCCTCTGATTCTATGAGGAAAGGAAATGAAAGAGTCTTTGAGAAAGGTTCATGCCAAATGTTTTCTGCTTTGAAAGGCTACTCACGTTTTAAATGAGTTTTTTCTAATCTAATCCAGTTCTTGGTCAATCCATTAAAGCTTGGAGGCAGGAGCAGAAGGATGGAGCAGGAGAAATGGTGGGGATGGGGAGATGCTGGAGAATAGCAGGGATAAGTACAAAGGCAAGTATAAGCAGAGCATAAGAGAGCAGAAACAATTGTAACGTCTCTTATTTCATTTATAATTTTATTTGAGTACTCTCTTTTTTTCTTAGGAAGTCTTTGTTTCATTGATCTCTTTCATTGTTTTTTCTGTTGTCTATTTTATTTATTTGTGCCTTTGCCTTTATTTTCTCCTTTCCTGTAACATTAGTCTTAGTTTATCTTTTTCTAGTTTCTTAAGATGTAAAATTAGAGTTATTATTTGAGCTTTTTTTAAAATCTAGGCATTTAGTGCTATAATCTTTCCTTTTAGAACTGCTTTGCTGCATCCCATAAGTTTTGATAGGTTACATTTCCATTTTCACTTGTTTCAAGATATATTTTTCTAATTTTTTTATTTTAGAGAGAGAGCACATGTGAACAGGGGAGAGGGGCAGAGGGAGAGAGAGAGAATCTTAAGTGGGGGTCAGTTGCCACAACCCTGGCATTGTGACCTGAGCTGAAATCAAGGGCCACCCTGGTGCCCCTCAAATTAATTTTGATGTCCACTTTTATTTCTTCCTTGACTCACTGGTGGCTCATGGATGTGTTGTTCAATTTGTACACATTTGTGAATTTTCCAGATTTCCTCCCATTACTGATTTCTAGTTTCATATCATAGTGGTCAGAAAAGATATTTGATATGATTTCAGTCTTTTCAAATATTCTTTTTAAAAAAATATTTATTTTTTGAGAGACAGAGAGCGACAGAGTGTGAGCAGGGGAGGGGCAGAGAGAGAGAGGCACAGATTTCAAAGCAGGGTCCAGGCTCTGAGCTGTCAGCACAGAGCCCGATATGGGGCTCAAACTCATGAACCCGTGAGATCATGACCTGAGCTGAAGTCAGACGCTTAACTGACTGAGCCACCCAGGCGCCCACGGTTTTCAAATATTCTAAGCTATGTTTTGTGACCTTAAAAAGTGTTCAATTCTGGAAAATATTTCTTGTGTGTTTGAGAAGAATGTATATTCTGCTACTATTGGATGGAATATTCTATATATGTCTGTTAAATTTATTAGGCCCATTTGATTTAAACTATAGTTCAAGTTCAATGTTTTACAACTGATACTACAAAAATATAAAGGATTATAAGAGACAACTGTGAATAAATAGACACAAATTGGACAACCTAGAAGTGGATATATTCCTAGAAACATACGGTTTACTAAGGCTGAATCATGAAGAATTAGAAAATATGAATAGTTTAAAAACAAATAAGATTGAAGCAGTAATCAAAGACCTCCCAACAAAAAGCAATCCCAGGACCAGGTGGCTTCACAAATGAATTCTAGCAAACATTTAAAGAAAAATTAATGCCAATATTTCTCAATTCTTCCAAAAAATTCAAGAGAGAGAACACTCCCAAATTAATTTCATGAGTGTAGCATTACTCTAATACCAAAAGCATATAAGGAAATTACAAGAAAATAAAATTATAGGCCAATATCGCTGATGAATACAGTTAAACAATTCTTAACAAAATACTAGCAAACTAAATTCAGCAGCACATTACACCATGATCAAGTGTATCTTTTTTTTTTAAATTTTTTAATGGTTTTATTTTATTTTTGAGACAGACAAAATGCGAGTGGAGGAGGGGCAGAGAGAGAGGGAGACACAATCTGAAGCAGGCTCCAGGCTCTGAGCTGTCACACAGAGCACAACGTGGGGCTCAAACTCACAAACTGTGAGATCATGACCTGAGCTGAAGTTGGACGCTTAACCAACTTAGCCACCCAGGTGCCCCCCAAAGTATGTCTTTTAAATCACTAAGTGTGACATATCATAGTAATAGAATAAAATATAATCATATAAATAGATGCAGAAAAGACATTGTATAAAATTCAACATCCTTTGGTGATAAAAATGCTCAACAAAGTCAATATAGAAGGAATAGACCTCAACATAATAAAGGGCATATATGCTAAGCCCATAACTAATATAATACTCAATGGTGAAAGATTGAAAGTTTTCCTTCTAAGGTCAGGAAAAAGACAAATGTGCTCACTATCACCCCTATTATTCAATATAGTACTATAAGTCCTAACCAGAGCAACTAGGCAAGACAAAGAAAAAAATGTGTCCACCTTGGAAATAAAGAAATAAAACTGTCTCTGTTTTCTGATGACATGATTTTGTACATAGAAAATCCTAAAGACAACCAAAAACTGTTAGAACTAATCAACAAATTCAGTGAAGTTGCATTACACAAAATCAATATACAAAAATCAGTTGTGTTTCCACACACTAACAAGAAGACAATCTCCTTTATGCACATCAAAACACATCAAAACAAGAACATCAAAAACAATAAAATACTTAGGAATAAATTTAATGAAGTAAGTGAAAGCTTTATGCACCAAAAACTATAAGACAGTGTTGATTTTAAAAAATGGAATAAGATGCAAATAAATATTTAATGTTCATAGATCGTAAGAGTCCCTTTGTTAAAATGTCCATACTACCCAAAGTTACTTATAGATTAAATGCAATCCCTGTCAATATCTCAATGACATTTTGCATGGAAATAGAAAAAAAAAAAAACAATTCTACTACTTATATGAAACCACAAAAGACTCTAAATAGCCAAAGCAATGAGAAAGAACAAAGTACAGGAAGCATTACCCCTCCTGATTTCAAACTATACTACAAAGCTATAGTAATCAGATCAGTATGGTACTCTCATAAAAACAAACACATAGATCAATGGGACAGAATAGAGAGCCCAGAAATAAACCCACATATGTCGCCTAATATTTGACAAAGGAGCCAAGAATACTTAATAGGAAAAAGATAGTCTCTTTAATAATCATGTATATATGGTTAAAAATGGGCAAAATACCTGATTGATTTTTTTCCAATAAAGATGAACACATGACCAACAAGTACATGAAAATGTTCTCAACATCACTAATCATCAGGAAAATGCAAATCAAAACCATGATATATCACCTTACATCTGTTAGAATGGAATTATCAAAAGGTGAGAAATAACAAATGCTGGTGAGGATGTGGTGAAAAGGGAACACTTGTACATTGTTGGTAGGAGTGTAAGTTGGTACTACCACTAAGGAAAACGGTGTAGAAGATCCTCAAAAATTCAAAATGGAACTACCATATGAGCTAGTAATTCTACTTCTGGATATGTAGCCAAAGGAAATTAAATCAGGATCTGGAAGTGATATCTGCATTTCCACGGCCACTACAGCATTTTTTACATTAAGACATGGAAACAATCAAGGGTCCATTGACAAATGTGTGTGTGTGTGTGTGTATGTGTATATATATATATATATATATATATATATATATATATCTCACATACATACATACTTACCCAGAAATTATATATATATATATGTATATATGTATGTATCTATATCTATATGTATATATAGATACAGATATTATTCAGCTAATAAAAGGAAGAAATTCCTGCCATTTTTGATAACATGTTTGGACCTTGTGGCATCATACTAAGTGAAGTAAGTCAGATATAGAAGACAAATACTGTAGGATCTCACTTATATGTTGAAGCTAAAAAGCTGAACTCATAGAAGCACAGAATGGAACCGTGGTCACCAGCAGTGTGGAAATGAAGAAAAAAGTAAGAACATGTTGCCCAAAGGGTACAAACATCCTGTTATTTGAGGAATAAGTTCCAGGGATCTCATCTGCAGCATAGTAACTTTAATTAATAAAACCGATATTGTTGTGTACCTTAAAGTTGCTTAAGAGTAGATTTTAAGTGTTCTCATCATAATAACAACAAAATGGTAACCATGTTACATGAAGAGTATGTTAACTATTCTATTATAATAATCTATATTAATGTATCTAACCATCACATTGTACCCTTAAACTTACACAATGCTGTACATCCACTATATCTCAGTAAAATGAAAGAAAAAATATGCAAAATAAATAGAGAGGAAGAGAGAGAGCAGTCCACTACTCACATTTCAACTTGAAGTGTTCCAATATGGAAAACACACAAAACTGAGAATTAAACCAGCTGGGCTAACAGTCCTCACAGAACAGCTACAGCTATGGTAAATCTGACTTTGGAGAAAAAATACAGTAATTTGGTGAAAGTTCATTTGGAGAATCATTTAAGAAATTTTCATTTGACAAATTTTTTTTGAATAAAATGGTCATTTGGTGATTTTTACTAATTGGCCAGTACTAGAACAAAATTAGGGTGTTGTTTCGTCAGGGTTTAGCTTTGGTGGCCTCTCAACAGTGATAGGTTTGTTCTGTTTGTAGAGAAAGAATATACAAAGTAGTGGTTATTACCTGTATGAGGAGGGAATAAAACAGAAATAAATATTAAAACAGTTTTCCAAAATGCTATTACTTTTTAAATGTCAGTTTAAGTTTCAGCAGAGTAGCTAGGAATTGGCCTGGAGAGACCAGTAAATAGTGTGTCTAAACAGAAAAAAATATTTTTAAATCTGTAGGAAGATTAAAATAAGAAATTCATAGCTAGAATTGTTTAAATTATAGAGCTAAAGGTTTTGTTTGTATATTTCTCTGAATGAGACAACAGTAAATTATTTTCATATTTATCTTTACACATCACTATAATTCTGAGAACCAAACTAAAATACATACTGGAAGCATCTGAAGTTGAACTCTTATGCATGAGAATTTTCTTAACATACTATTTTTTTTGATGTTTTAATGCTGGTGATATCTTGTGTTTCTTTACCTTTTCCTTATTTCTGTGGATACATTGTAATTTTATTTTTAGCCATACTTAATTTTGTTTCTATATTAATATGTTCCTTTATATACATTTGTTTTGAGAGAAAGAGCATGAGAAGGGGAGAGGGGTAGAGGGAGAGAGAGAGAGAGAGAGAGAGAGAGAGAGAGAGAGAGAGAGAGAGAATATGAATGAAGTGTAATGTGGGGCTCAATCTCATGACCCTGGGATCATGACTTGAGCTGAAATCAAGAGTGGATGCTCAACCAACTGAGCCACCCAGGTGCCCCACTGAACAGTATGATTTAGTACAGGATTGATAAAATTCAAATTTTGCTTGTGATGAATGAGGAAGTCTTATTATGGTGTCATTTGTGTATTTTGTTATATTTGTTTTTTTAATGTGAAAATATCAAACATACTGTACATAGGTCACACACCTTTACTGACACAAAACACTGAGATCATCAAAAGATATATAAAGGATAAATAACACTGACAATCAATTCGAGAATAATTAAGATTTTGCTGTGCTAGTGTTTGTGACTGTAGTGTTCACTATTTTCTTTTAGTTTCGGTGAGAATTTTTCAGTAAACTGAATCTTTCCTTTTTTTTTTCAAGTTTTAATGTGCAGTGTAATAGTTTCAGGTGTAGAATTAAGTCAGTCATCACTTACATACAATACCTAGTCCTTATCACAAGTACCTTCCTTAAAGCCATCACCCTTTTACCCCCATCCACCTCCCATCCAGCAACCCTTAGTTTGTTCTCTATAGTTAAATGTCTGTTTTATGGTTTGCCTCTCTCTCTTCCCTGCCCCCATGTTCATCTGTTTTATTTCTTAAATTCCACGTATGGTATTTGTCTTTCTCTGACTTATTTCACTTAGCATAATACCCTCTAGTTCCATCCAAATCATTGCAAAATGGCAAGATTTTCTTCTTTTGTTTATGGATGAATAATATTACATATCCATTCACTAGTCAATGGATATTTGCGATTTTTCTATAATTTGGCTATTATTGATAATGCTGCTATAAACATTGGGGTGCATGTGCCACTTTGAATCAATTATATATAAACAATGCACAATTCAGTTCAAATTCTCATTGTGGTTGATAGTATGAACTCTATAAAATGATATCTTCTGTGAGCTTCTCTGTCAGAAGTTAGTTTAGTCCATAAATATAAAGAAATTATCTTGCTTATTAGGGAAATACATATTTGATAGGTTATTTTGAAATGCAAACATCTTCTACTTTTTATAATATGTTCCAAATCTTATATTTTTAATTGTTAGATATGACATTTGGTAGAATTATGGAAAAGGGGAATAATCATTGGTTCCCTTTGGGCTTGTCTGTCTCCACTATGATTCTGGGAATTGAAGCTAAAATGTTCTAGGAGGAACTGGAGGAGAGAAAGCTCTGAAAGTGGATGTCATTCTGCATTTCAATTCACATTCTGCTTATTTTTGGATGATTATGTAGCTTTTGCCAACTTGCATTCATTTAATAATCCATGTTGTCTCAGGATTGTGTTAATTTAATATGCTAGACAAAACAACAAGTTAAAAATAGAAATATACTGTAAATAAGAAAATATCAAAATTTATTTTAGGTAGAAGAATTTCCCACTTAATTGGATCAAAGTGATCAAGACTGTTATATTATTTTGTTCAAATTTCTGTTATTGAAATTTTGAAAAAAGAAGAAAATTATTTGAAAAAATATTTTTAATATTTATTTATTTAATTTTTTTTCAATATATGAAATTTATTGTCAAATTGGTTTCCATACAACACTCAGTGCTCATCCCAAAAGGTGCCCTCCTCAATACCCATCACTCACCCTCCCCTCCCTACCATCCCCCATCAACCCTCAGCTTGTTCTCAGTTTTTAAGAGTCTCTTATGCTTTGGCTCTCTCCCACTCTAACCTCTTTTTTTTTCCTTCCCCTCCCCCATGGGTTTCTGTTAAGTTTCTCAGGATCCACATAAGAGTGAAACCATATGGTATCTGTCTTTCTCTGTATGGCTTATTTCACTTAGCATCACACTCTCCAGTTCCATCCACATTGCTACAAAGGGCCATATTTCATTCTTTCTCATTGCCATGCAGTACTCCATTGGGTATATAAACCACAATTTCTTTATCCATTCATCAGTTGATGGACATTTAGGCTCTTTCCATAATTTGGCTATTGTTGAGAGTGCTGCTATGAACATTGGGGTACAAGTGCCCCTATGCATCAGTACTCCTGTATCTCTTGGGTAAATTCCTAGCAGTGCTATTGCTGGGTCATAGGGTAGGTCTATTTTTAATTTTCTGAGGAACCTCCACACTGTTTTCCAGAGTGGCTGCACCAATTTGCATCCCCACCAACAGTGCAAGAGGGTTCCCATTTCTCCACATCCTCTCCAGCATCTATAGTCTCCTGATTTGTTCATTTTGGCCACTCTGACTGGCGTGAGGTGATATCTGAGTGTGGTTTTGATTTGTATTTCCCTGATAAGGAGCGACGTTGAGCATCTTTTCATGTGCCTGTTGGCCATCCGGATGTCTTCTTTAGAGAAGTGTCTATTCATGTTTTCTGCCCATTTCTTCACTGGGTTATTTGTTTTTCGGGTGTGGAATTTGGTGAGCTCTTTATAGATTTTGGATACTAGCCCTTTGTCCGATATGTCATTTGCGAATATCTTTTCCCATTCCGTTGGTTGCCTTTTAGTTTTGTTGGTTGTTTCCTTTGCTGTGCAGAAGCTTTGTATCTTCATAAGGTCCCAGTAATTCACTTTTGCTTTTAATTCCCTTGCCTTTGGGATGTGTCGAGTAAGAGATTGCTACGGCTGAGGTCAGAGAGGTCTTTCCCTGCTTTCTCCTCTAGGGTTTTGATGGTTTCCTGTCTCACATTCAGGTCCTTTATCCATTTTGAGTTTATTTTTGTGAATGGTGTGAGAAAGTGGTCTAGTTTCAACCTTCTGCATGTTGCTGTCCGGTTCTCCCAGCACCATTTGTTAAAGAGACTGTCTTTTTTCCATTGGATGTTCTTTCCTGCTTTGTCAAAGATGAGTTGGCCATACGTTTGTGGGTCTATTTCTGGGGTTTCTATTCTATTCCATTGGAATTTATTTAATTTTTTAACATTTATTCATTTTTTGAGAGACAGAGACAGAGCAAGAGTGGGGGAGGGGCAGAGAGAGAGGGAGACACAGAATCCGAAGCAAACTGCAGTCTCTGAACTGACAGCACAGAGCCTGATGCGTGGCTCGAACTCACAAACCATGAGATCATGACCTGAGCCAAAGTCAGATGCTTAACTGACTGAGCCACCCAGGTGACCCGCTATTTGAAAATTTTTAAAGAAATAACATGACTGATACTTGATTATTGGGTTAATGCTGTTTTTTAAATATTTTTATTATACATGTAAACTATAATGCAATGAGCAGTGGAAATTATATATATATATGGTAGATTTTAAAAGAAAATAATTACAATTTTGTTTTAATATCTGTTACTAACTGGATAATAGCAGAAATAAGCTAATATAAGGCATATATAAAAAGTATCTTCAAAAATACTAATGGATTATAATCAATTATTATTGCCAAATGAATAATAGAAATGATATGATAGAAATATATTTAAGAAGATTTTCAAAGAATACTAGTCATTGTAACCCCCCAAATAAAATAAATGTCCATGATCCTATACTGATACTGATTAAGAATGATTAAATGTATAGGTAAATTGTGAGTAAAGGACTAGTTTTCCTTACAGAACCTTTCCAATAAAGGAATGTCCAACTAAGGAGAGAAATCGAAAGATAAACATTGTAAAACTAATGTAATAGTTACTATAGGGAAGATCCACTGATGATTGTTAAAATTAGTGGGTGAAAGCTTAAAGATGATATGTGCATAACCTAAAGTATCCCCTCCCAAATATTTATGAATTACTATGGTGGTCTTATAACAGACACCCAAATATTCTTTGATGTTCCTTGCCATGAGATTGAGCTCAAGTCTCTTCTTTTTGAGTGTGGTTTTGATGTAGTGGGTTGCCTCTGATGAAAAGGGTATAGAAAGGGGTAAATGATAAATTTCCACTTCAGTAGCTTGGTAGACTGTCTTAATTAGGTGATCAAGATGAACATCACTTGTAATAAGACATATTAGTATCATGCATGCCTAGATATGTGTCGTAAGAAAGGTATATCACATCACTGGTATTTTCCCCAAAATCCATAATTTCAGTATAATCACAAAAAAGTATCAAAGAAACTCAATTTGAGAGCCATTCTAAAATATACCTGATCAGTATTCTTCAAAAGTGTCCTGGTGTTGGAGCACCTGGGTGGCTCAGTCGGTTAAGCGGCTAACTCATGATTTCAGGGCAGGTTATGTTTTCAGGGTCATGAGTTCAAGCTCAGCATCAGGCTTTGCGCTCTCAGCGTGGAGCCTGTTTTGGATCCTCCGTCTCTCTCTGTATGCCCCTACCTTGCTCTCTCTCTCTCTCTTTAATAAATAAACACTTAAAAAAAAGTGTCCTGGTCATGAAATGCAAGAAAAGACTGAGTAACTTTCACAGATTTAAGAAAATTAAGGAGACATGATGACTAAATGCAATATGGGATCCTAGATTGAATACTCAAGAAGAAATTAGTTATGTAAAATAAATAAGTTCTGAAAATCTGATAGTACAGTGTTTATAGCCAATAATACAGTATTATATACTGAAAATTTGCTAAGAGGCTAGATCTTATGTTGTATTCTACCACACATCAAAAAATACATACATGCAATAAAAACAATAAAAGTAATAAAGGGTTGTTTGGCAGGTAACTTTGGGAGATGGTAGATATGTCTATGGTCTTGATGGTGGTGATGGTTTCATGGGTGTATATTATCCCATACTCATTAAATTGTATATATTATAATTATGTACAACCTTTTATGTATCAGTAATACCTCAATAAAGTGGTCTGTTGAAAAATGGGACAATCTTAATAAAGTAAGTAGTTTAGTTGATAGGATTGTGCCAATATTAATTTCTTCATTTTGCTTGTTATACCATGGTCATGTACGATTTTAGCACTAGGGGAAACTGAGTGAAGGATATTTGAATCTGTGCTACCTTTGCTGGTCTTCTAGAAGTTTGACATTATTTCAAAATAAATATTGTCAGAATTAGTGCTAAATTAAATCTGAAATTAAATCAGTGGCTTCACTGATACCCTTATCTCACCTCATACCTCAGAAACATACCCTTGCAAAATGTTCCTGTAACCTGTATGCTTTCCCTCATCATAGTGCTTGCAATAATTATCTGTTACATGTCTTCTTCAATGTGCTATACAATATATTGGGCAATTTCTGAATCCTGGAGAAGCTCAGTATATAATGGATTTATATATCTGCAATTCTGAAATCTATCATTAACTATTTAAAAAGAGATCATATTAGGTTTATCACACTTTATGGAATACTCTATAAAATCTTTTATTTTGCTTGAGTGTATGAAAGAACTATATCAAAATCAAAATGACTTTATTAGATTATCAGCTGACTCAAATTCATTTTTCATACATTTATTTCATATACAAAACAATTTGGGAAAGTTTTTCTTTGTAATTTAGTAAAATAAGATCTTTGATTTTCACAGTATCCAATAATTTTATTGAAGATGTATAATATGTTCTATATTAAAAATTTCTCATCTTAAACTTGTTTTTGTTTCAACTGCATATTAAATTTTTATACATGTACCTTTTTTCTCAATTTCAGGAAAACTAATCAAAGTCTTTCAATATAAATCCCTAATCCTCTAGGCACTCCTAACAACTCATTATATTGTAACATGGAAATAATATAGCCATTTTAATTATTTCTAAACCTACTGAGTACTATTACAATTATTTTTAAATAAGCCACATGACAGTGTACCAATTGTCCTGAGAAATGCAGGTTCATTAATTTGAGTGAATGAAGTTGTTTAACAATGGACTCATTCCTGCCTCACAGGGAATCTCAGGAAGTCGATATAGAAATTACTAATAGAATCTAGTAGTATTCATAAAAAAATATATTATCATACAAAATATTGAAGTTTGGTTATACAAATATTAAATTATAAACTTCATATTTATCTAAACTCTCTGGACTCTTGACTTATGTTTTTAAGTGCAAGTATTTTCAAATAATTGTTTCCTCATTTCTTTCAGATTTTTCTATGTTTGGGAACTATACTTTCATCATGTATTAAGTTGTGTTACTTAAATGCATTATTTATGTTATATATCTTGTTTATTTATAATAGAAGTGAACTTCTACATAAAGAATCAAGTTTATGAAAAGGAAATATTTTATTTTAATTTGTAGGAAATATAGAGAAAATGATTTATTAGAAGGAAGGTGATACTAATTTTCCAGTACTTCTGAAACATAAGATTGGTGATGACACTGATAGTGACGCTGTTGTTCTTTAAGAACATAATAGTAACATGTGCACTTTGTTCAATACCCCATTTTGGATAATAATTTTAACCTAGATAATCCTGATACTCTCTGTCTACACAGTATGTATTCAGTGTTTACTATGGAACCATGGGTTGGTCAGAGAAAAATCTGATTGGCTTTTTGAATTATTATTTGCCTTAATGACATTTTTGATTATGCTAATTGTGTTTTTATAAATAAGCAATGTAAGGTAATACTCTTAAAAAGTGGTTTGGGATGAGGGATAGAAATCTGAATGCTGGAATTTGTTGTTGAGGCTGGGTTAAGAACTGACTTCTATCATCCTATGACAGGGATATTCATTCAATGATATCTTCATGCTGAAGAGAATTATCTGTATGACAAAGACCCTAAAGATTATAACAGGAGAGTGTCATGAACTTAAGCTTTTTCATTGACAGAGCTAGTTACTATCTTACTATGTTTAGGACTCTACCTTCTTATTAATGAAAGAAAATGTTAAATGCCTATTTTGTATGAGGAACTACATAAGAAATTTTGCATATTTTGTCAATAGGTTGGGAAAGATATTTTATCTTATTGAAATACTCATGGCCTAGTAAAGCTACATGTTAAACATTATGCCCCATCCTGGGTTATATTTTCTAAAAATATCAAGACTTTTTTGTAACTTTAGAAACAGGTTCTTGATCATATATCCTTACAAAGTATATCCAAGAAACTTTCCAGATACTATGATCATGGAATTTAACACTTAATTCCCTTAGCAAACTTCCCTAGTGCATTTGCTGCTTAGGCTTTCACAGAATGTAGCCATAAAAAAGAATATGTGTGTGTGTGTGTGTGTGTGTGTGTGTGTGTGTGTGTGTGTGTGTATGTATTTAACTTTAAAGCATAAGAATGCTAATAAAAGAAACTTTAATAAATGTGAAGAATCTCTGTATAAAGAGAGCCAAAGTAAATATTATGACAGGCTGTTTGCTAGAAATCAAAGAATTAAAAAAAAAGAGTAGGTAGTAAAAATCTTGTAAGAGCAAGATCATAAATTCTGATCCATCATTTCCTTATCATATATTATGATCAATTTCTCTGACACAACAGTCTTCTATAATTCTGTTTTCATCTCTCCTTCTCAGGAGAAAAGCCTAGGAGAAATGCAGAGGAGAGGAGAGTAAGTTTAATAACCCTTTATCTGATTAGTGTGGCAGCATGATTCAATGGGAAGAGCACAAGCATTGGAATTAGATATACCTGTCTCTGGATCCTAACTCAAGTCACTTCCTTAGACAAAATTCTTAATTATAAGCTTCAGAATGGCATTGCAAATCAGTCTCATCATGCAAACATGCATACATACATTGAGAGCAAATTTATGGAAAGATCACTGGAGTATACATCAAAGAAATAGAAAATATTGATCAGTAAAGATTCAAGAAGTGAGGTAGATGGAATTTGTGAATCTTTGTTTATCCACCTGACATTGATCTAACTTAGGTCTTACTTCTTCTTTAGGTGTCTCTCAAATTGTTTAACGAGAGAACATAATTGATTCTACTTATATTTATACTTTTCTATTATTTATGTGTAGTTAGATGTGTGTCATGCAGAAGTGGTTTCTATTGTCATAACAAGGGGGACTTCTTTTTTTGTTTGTTCTCTTTTTTGTAAAGCATATTAGTGTTTTGTTGAAGCAAGTGAATACAGAAAATGCTCTGGAGAGTCATAAAACAGACAAACCTGAAAGACAAGGAAAAGGAGAGAGAAGGGAAAAGTTAGCATCTTCAAGTTCTAGATATACTGCACTGTTTCTGGAAGGTGATGGAGATAGTGGACTGCACTGGCCTGCAAAAGGGGTTCTTTTACAAAGTACCTAGTCCATTCAAATTCTCTAAAAGAAACCCACTACATTTGACTTACTAGCTGCTCAGCAAGGTCTCTTATCATGTGTATAAAGTTCAAATAAGACCCAATTTAACATGTTCTGACTATTTCAACTCTGTTAGATTATTTCAGTAGTGACTACCGATTTGTCCCCACCTCTTTGTATCCATATCCCGATTACAACATGACTTCGACTCTCTCTTCATTAAAAGATGGGGTCTGATTCTCCACTACTTGAATAGGAATTGGATTTTGATTTGATTTTTCCAATGGAAAATAGCAAATATTATATACACCAGGATTTGAACATTGTTTTTCACCGGTATGTGCCTTCCCTTAATGATGGAATCTTTTCTAAAGTCTGAACAAGGAAGGAAAGAGAGGTCTTAGTCTTCTCAGATATCCCAGGCCCCAACTCCCACAGACATGATTGAGGTGCCCTAGCCATTCAGCTTCAGCTGACTTGGATCAGGGTTAAAGAACCACCACAATCTAAAGTTCATGACAAAATAATAAATGTTTGTGTTTTAACTTTCTTGGTGTTAGGGTATTTTTTTATGTAGCATATGTTGACTGATACAGAAATTGGAAGTGGGGTGCTGCATAATAAAACAATTCTAAAAAATTTTGGAAAAGGTAATTTGTGGATGCTTGAAAGCAATAAGGAAACAATAAAAAGCTGGAAAATGGTAAAATAATATCTGTCAGTAGATGGTGGAAAATTAGTGAGGAAACTCCTATAGCAGGCTAAAAATACCGTGTCTCATATTGAGTAATGGTAAAACAATTAGATAATCATCCCTCTTTATAAGATGGAAGATGGAAAATTATATCTAATGGATTTATGAATCTGACTATGGCTATTTCTAGGAGTAAAACTGAAATTCTTAATTGTCTTATGTTAGATACTCGTGATAAGGTAGAAGAAGAGAGAGATCAACTAAAGAATACAGTTTCCAAGCTACCTTTAGAGAAAATATAGAAGATCCAGAATTTGCCTACTTGGAGAGTAAAACCCTTTTACGTCTTCATTCTTTTGAAAGCAAAATATTCTTAAAGTAAGGACTCATAAGATAGAGATCAAATCAAGAGAGTGGCTTTAGACCCTTTTTAAAGTATCTCTGAAAGATTTAAAGGGGTAAGTTGTAGACCTTCTAAGCTACACAAAAGAGCTTTTCAAGAATGTTAATTAAGGGTCATCTCATAGCAACATGTTATATGGGTGGATACATATACTAATATGTATGTGTGTGTATATATACAGGTATACATATCATTTGGAGGAAACAAGGAAAAAAGAATGATGATAGAGAAGAGCTATGATAGAAAGTTAGACAATAGAACTATAAAAATTCTTACTTTAAAAGGGAGAAAAGTAAAATGTAAAAAAAAGATGACCACTAAATCCTAGGATAATTCTAGAGCAAGTTAAATACAGGCTATAATCCAGTTATCTTTTAAAACATAAAAAATTACCCTAAAGCTTAAAAGTTTAAGGTAATCATTTCAGTTGGTTCACCATTGTGTGGGATATGGATTTAGGGAAGGTTTAACTGGAAGTTCTCACTTAGAGCCTCTCATGCAATTAAAGCCAGATGTTGGCTATGATAAAAGCTCGGCAGGATTGGACATTAAAGATGCTCTCACATGTGCTATTTCCCATGGCTTTCAGCTATAAATTCAGCTGGAACCGTCTATTGAAGCACCTACATATGGCTTGTTCAGCCTGGCAATCTCAGGGTCATCAGGCATGTTACACAGAGAATTAGTATTTCAAATGAGTGTTCCAAAGGAAGTAGGGAGAAGACAAATGACATTTTATGGCCTATTCTCAGTATAAATTACTTCAGCCATCACAATGTGAGTTTTTGTGGTATGGCTTGCTGCCAATCATGATCAGATTTAAAAAAATCTGGATTAGGGATATTATTTTTGTGTATCCCATGGATGCAATTGACCATATATGTTGGAGGTCTATTCTGGGACTCTAATATGCCCTGGTGAGCATTAATCTAATCTTTACACAAATATCACACTACCTCATTTAATATAGTCTCATTAAAACTAATTTTTCTTAAAATCAGAAAATGCAAGGCATCTAACTTTGCTATTGTTTTTAATTTTGTTTAATATTTTATTTAGTTTTGAGAGAGAGAAAGACGGAGTGAGAGCAGGGGAGAGGCAAAGAGAGAGGGAGACACAGAATATGAAGCAGGCTCCAGGCTCTGAGATGTCTGCACAAAACCCCACGCGGGGCTGGAACTTGTAAACTGTGAGATCATGACCTGAGCAGAAGCTGGATGCTTAACTGACTGGGCCACCCAAGTGCCCCTATTATTATTATTATTTTTTAACCGTTGTTTTGGTATACTAAACCTTTTGCCTTTCTGTATGGATATTTGAATCAGCTTGTCATTTTCTGGAAAAAAAAAGTCTGCTTCCGGTAAAAAAAATTAATGTTTTATTTATTTTTGAGAGAGAGAGAAAGAGAGGGAGAGAGAGAGAGAGAGAGAGAGAGAGAGAGAGAGAGAGAATGAATGGGGAAGGGGCAGAGAGGAAGACACAGAATCTGTGAAGCAGGCTCCAGACTCTGAGCTGTCAGCACAGAGCCCGTCATGGGGGCTCAAACTTGTGAACCATGAGATCATGACCTGAGCCAAAGTCAGAAGCTTAACAGGCTGAGCTACCCAGGCACCACAATCCTGCTTCCATTTTGATTGAAACTGTGTTGATCAACTTTCAGAGAACTGAATTTTTAACAATATTGAATCTTCTAAAACAATGAATACAGTATCTCTCCATTTATTTAGATCTTAAAATTTGTCTTAGCATTAGTCCATATGGTTCAATGCATAGATAGTGTATTATTTTGTCAGATATATCAGGTAGTATTGCATATTTTTAATGCTTTCTAAATGTTGTAATTTATGATTATCTAATGCTAGCACATAGAAATACAACTGAATTATTATATTGACCTCGTTGACTACAACTTTGCTAAATTGCTAAATGTGAATTTATTAGTTTTAATGACTTTTTTGTAGATTCTGTAGGAGATTTTAGTATATGTTATCTCCACAGAGACAGTTTTACTGCTTCCTTCTAATCTAGATGTTTTTATTTTTGGCCTTGACCAGTTGCATTAGCTATAACCTCTAGTACAAAGTTGAATAGAAGCAGTGAAAGGGGATGTTCTTTACTTGAAAGTATTGGAAACATCATAAGTCTTTCACCATTATATATCTTGTTATTCATTTTACATAAATGTATACTTATGAAAATAAGGAAATTATAGTCTATTTCTAAATTGCTTTGATTGTTAATACAAACAGCTATTGGTGGGGCCCCTGCATGGCTGAGTCTGTTAAGCTTCTGACTTTGGCTCAGGTCATGATCTCACCATTTGTGAGTTGGAGCCCAGTACTGGGCTCTGTGCTGACAGCTCGGAGCCTGGAGCCTGCTTCAGATTCTGTGTCTCCCTCTCTCTCAGCCCCTCCCCCACTCATGCTCTGTCTCTCTCTCTCTCTCTGTCAAAAATAAATAAACATTAAAAAAATATATAAAAAAAGAAACAGTTATTGGATTATTGTCAAGTATTTTCACACATTTTGATAGTATTTTTTTCGTTTTGTTTTTGCTTTCAGTCTGTTTATACTGTGAAATATACTCATTTCATTTTAGGAGTGAGCTCCACTTGACTGCAACTTATTATGCCTTTAATATATGGTTAGATACAACTTGTTAGAATTTGTTGAAAAATTGACATCTATGTTTATAATGGATATTACCCTGCAGTTTGCTTTTTTTGTAATGCCATTATCTTATTTTGGTATTAATACGGGTCGTTTTGGTCTTACAGAATGAGTGGGGAAGCATTTTTTCTTTAAATATCTTGAAGTGTTTGCGCAGAATTAGCATTATTTTATCTTTATACATTGATTACATTTACCTGTGAAGCTATCTAGCCCTGGAAGTCTGTTACTTAGCTTTGGTAGTTTTTATCTTTTAAGGGATTGGTTTATTTCATCTAAGTTGCTGAATTTACTGGCATAAAACTATATTTATTGTTATATTGGCATAAAACTGTATATGATATCCGTATATATGATATATGATTCTTTTAGTATCATATACTATTAGAATATTTAATGCCACCACTTCTCTTATTCCTACACTTGGTAATCTGTGTGTTCTCCATCTTTTCTTGATGTAGCTAGAGGTTTGTCAGTCTTATTGTTCTTTTCTAAAAACTGTGTTTTTGTTTCATTGATAACAGCCATTCTAACAGGTGTGAGATGATATCTTATGGTTTTGATTCACATTTCTAATGATTAATGATATAGAATATCTTTTCATGTACCTTTCGGTCATCTGTGTGTCTTCTTTGGAAAAGTGTCTATTCAGATCTGCTCATTTTTAATTGATTTTTTTTGTTGTTTTTTCTTTTCTATTTGTTTTCCACTTTATTTTTTCTTCTGCTTAGTTTAATATTTAAAAATATTTCATATGTTCTGACTCAAATTGTTTCTAATGAGATATCTGATGTCATTTTTTGTGTTTGTTTTGCCGTATCTAATGTATTTTATTCATTCTGGCTGCTTTGAAAAATTTTTATCACCAGTTTTAAGCAATTTGACAGTTTCATTCCATGATGTATTTTTATTATGTTTGTTGTGTTTGGAATTCAGTGAGCTCTTGGATTTGTGGAATATTACTTTTCATCAGAGTTTGAAAACTGCAGATATTTCTTCAAATATTTTCCTACCCTCCTCATTTCTCTTCTGCTTTGCTGACTCCACTTGCATATATACAACACTTCTTGAAGTTTCCTTATATCACTGACACTTTCTTTCATTTTCCCCGTCTTTTTTTTCTATATGTTATTTTGTGTATTTTCGATCACTACTATTTCCTCTTGTCTAATCTGCTAATCACATCTGGTACAATTTTTAAATCTTATATATTATAGTTATATGTCTAAAATTTCAATTTTAGTCTGGTTCTATATTTAAAATATTTTATACTCAGGTTCAATCTTCTAGCTTTTTAAACTATATGGAATAGTTATAATATTTTAAAAATATTTTTAAATATTTTCATTTCAGGGTTGTATTTTTTTATCTTCTCATTATGGGTTTTATTATCTTACTCAGTGCTCAGAAACCCTTAAATGATTTTTATTATAATTTTATTTTCCAAAAATCAAACATAGCATTCTATCAAAGTATATTTTTCTATAGCAGTGACTTCTGCGGATTTTCTCCTCTGTAGCAAAATTGTATATTCAATTTCCTTTGATAAGAACAGATTTAATCTAATTAAAATATATTGATTATTATTTGCACTATATATTGTTATTAACTGTACTTATTTGTAGTGGTTTATTATGTTGATAAATTATTGGTAGAAAATTATATTTAATTCTAAAAATAATTACAGTGCTCCAAGTAGAATGTTCTGTCTTTATAATAAAATTTGGGGTCATATAATAAGAAATTATAAAGAAAAAGCCAATTTCCTGACTGAAAATTTGATTTATATCTCCAAAATCAATAAGAAATAGTAAAGACTTCATGTGCTTTTTTGTTAGCCATATACTCATAGTTGTCACTTCAATCATTAATGATCAGATTGACTAGATTGGTCTTCAGTAGATTCTGACTATTTTCATGGATAGCATTCAAGAATCTGAGCATCACAATGTATGTTTGTATGTATATATTTTTGAGAGAGAGAGAGCAGGAACACCAGTAGGGGAGAAGCATAGGGAGAGGAAGAGAGAGAATCTTTAGCAAGCTCCACACGCAGTGTGGATCTCACAACCATGAGATCATGACCTGAGCTGAAATCAGTAGTCAGCTGCTTAACCAACTGAGTCACCCAGGAGTCCCCACATGTATTTAAATTTTGTATAGACCTATTATTAACCCACATATTGGTTCTATGCTGAAATGCTTTATGTAGATTAGTTTAACTTCTTTAGAAGAAATAATTATCTGTGGTGTCATATTCTTTCGTATTCTTTTGTTTGTTTGCTTGTTTTACTTTCCATCACCTAACAGATGAACTACCTAATTCCCTTGACTATGGCTATATTTTTCTTTCCTTGGAAAACTTTACATTTACTAAGAATATATTTTAAAGATAATTTTTGTCATCATCATTTTATTAAAGTTGCCTGTACTAAAAATTTTGTGACTTCATGCTGTAATATCACTATATTTCCTAACATCCTGAGATGAATAGAAGAATGGGATACTGTTCCTACAGTTAAATTCCTATATACGATTAAAATTGTGATGCTTTTTCTTTTTCATATGCTCTGGCTCTCGCTCAGAAGATCACATATTACATGGTCAGTGTTAGGACCTTTTAATCATAAACAGTCCCCAATTTAAGATGGTTTGACTTGGGCTTTATTTATTTATTTATTTATTCATTTATTTATTTATTTATTTATACTTACCATGGTGCATAAGTGATATTCAGTAGAAACTGTACTTCATTCACATTTTGAATTTTGATCTTTTCCTGGGAAAATGATATGTGGGAAGATACTCTTGTGATGCTGGGCATTGTCAGTGTGCCATAGCTCTCAGTCAACTATGTGATAATAAGAGTAAACAACTGATATACTTACAACTGTTCTATACCCATACAGCCATTCTGTGTTTCACTTTCAATACACTACTCAATAAATTACATGAGATATTCAACCTTTTATTATAAAATAGGCTTTGTGTTGGAGGATTTTTGCCCATTTCTAGGCTAATGTGAGTGTTTTGAGCACATTTAAGGTAGGCTGTGGTAAACTATGATGTTTGGTAGGTTAGGTGTATTAAATGTATTTTTGACTCATATTTCCAGCTTACAATTGGTTTATCAGAATGCAACCCCAATGTAAGTTGAGGAAGGTTTGTACTCCTTTAATAGAATGTCTCATGACTCCTTCTCTATTTTCCAGGGGAAATATAATACTCAAGCTATTCTGCTTTCCTTTTATTTAGATAATTTCCACATATCACCACCCCCTCTTTTTTTTTTTTTTTTTTTTTTTTTTGGTTTCTTTTGGTTCAACCTGTTTCTCTCTAGCAACAGTTTAAAATGTGTTCCAAAGGTTCCAGTAGTCCTCAAAACTTTTTGTGTAGGTCTCCCGGATCAAATTATTTTCGTGTTCACAGTTGGCTCTTTAACAACTCAAGAGTTAAGTGCACTGATCTTCTTGGAACTGAAAATCCATGTATAACTCTTGACTTTTCAAAAACTTAACTACTAATAGCCTACTGTTGACCAGAAGCCTTACTGATAACATAAACAGCCGATTAACATATATTGTGTATGTTATTATATATTGTATTCTTACAATAAAGCAGACAAAAATATTTAAAAATTATAAAGGAGAAAAATACGTTTACAGTAATGTATTGTCTTTATTGAAGAAAAATCTGGTGGGTCAGGGAAGTTCAGACATGTGTTGTTTAAGGGTCAACTGTATTTATCTTTTTTGCCACAGTCTTTTGCTACTATATAATGTGTGATGTTGCAGCAGATTGTATGCTTTATCAGACATGAGAATCCAGTTTTCTTCTATTAAGTCACACACTAAAGAATTTTGAGAAAATGTAAAACAGTGAGAAAATGTAAAAATAATCCTACTATCCCTGTAATATTTTATTTGTTTAGAAAATAGAGTTATTTTTCATCAAGATTATGTTATTTATGTATAATGGATTGATGATGATTGATTACTCTTTTAAAATGAATTTATACATATTTTTAAAAATTCTGTTTTAATTTCTACTATGGTAAATATATATCTATCTCTAGACCTAAATCTAAATTTAGATCTAGATATATAACCAGTGGTATGTTGGAACTAGCTTGGACAGCCTGGTAAGGGTTGATTGTGCACATTGTGAATTGATTGTGAACTGAACATGATAAAAGTATTAACACCACAGAAATCAGTAAATGCTGCAAATCCGGGTTTGCTTATACTATCCGCTCCCCATCTCTGAAAGACTGTTATTAATTACTTATCATATACTGTAAAAAGCCCACATGAGCAAAAGATTTTTGGGTTCTTAAGACCAAAAAGTTTGAGAACCAGGGCTTCATTGAATCCTTCAATGCATTGCTACCTAAAATCAGTTTGGAAAATAAAAGATGTTTCAGTAAAAAATCTTCTGATTTCCAATTTCCCAACCTCTTTAGCAATGTTGTAGAAACATACAGAGTATAATAAGCAATTATTTTTCCTAATTTTGCTCAAATCTCTCTATACTGGATTGATCAGATACTGGGAACATTCAACCACTAAAACTGTGGCTTTTTGAATAAAAGTTTTAGATGTTTAATTCTTGAGAGAACAAGAACAAAAAAAAACAATTACATATCACTTTGTTAAAAAAAGGAAACCTACTTTGTTTAACCTTTTCAAAGAATGTAGAGATTATGTTTTGTTTGTTCTAATACAATGGTATGCACTCAGTGCATGCATTATATTAGTATGGCAGAGTGCTTTAAGGAAAATAACTGTCCGCTAGAAATTAGAGAACTATGAGGCTTAGTTGTGGTCCCACTACCTACTAGAAATTTGAACTGATTGACTTTTTTTTTTTTTTCAACGTTTATTTATTTTTGGGACAGAGAGAGACAGAGCATGAACGGGCGAGGGGCAGAGAGAGAGGGAGACACAGAATCGGAAACAGGCTCCAGGCTCCGAGCCATCAGCCCAGAGCCTGACGCGGGGCTCGAACCCACGGACCGCGAGATCGTGACCTGGCTGAAGTCGGACGCTTAACCGACTGCGCCACCCAGGCGCCCCTGAACTGATTGACTTTTAATAGTTAAATGACCATGTCTAAGTTATCATTACTAGTTGAAATTTGGGATAATTGTATCATTACTATCTAAATCACAGAGCTATTTTAAATATCAAGTGAGAAAACTAATATTAAAATGCTCTCTATCTAGAACAGTTTTCAGTCAATATAGCATAAAATAAAACCATATGTATAATGTTATTATAGAAACATAATGGAAAAATAGAAATTATATAAATATACCTTTAAGGATCTATGAAAGCAATATTATTCATAGCTGTTTATTAATACATGAAAATCACCTTTTATTACTATAAAATTAACAGTATATTCAGAATGAAGCACCTCTTTTTCCTTTGCAAATAAAATATAAAATTCTGAATACTTTCTAAAATACTAAAATGCAAGTGATTATATAGCCCTCTATGTCTACAGGTATTAATACAAAAAAATTTATGGACATACATTTACATATTTTATATGTGATTTACATATTTATAAACTTATTATACAATATCTTTTCATTACAAAAGTAGCCTAAAAGACTTAAGATAAAATTGCAATCAAATTGTCCTATTGTACATTTTAATAAACATTTAAAAATATTTTATGTTTAAATGGACATACAGATATAAAGTTTGCAATATTCTTTGAAACTAATTCAATTTTATTATCAGAAACTAGCACAGTGGGAAATTGGTAAACTGGGAAATTATAGATTCAGTTAATGTTTGTTGAACTCAAATGGATCTGTTTATACTAATGTATTATCAATTTTAAAATGAATATTTTGAAGTATGGAAACTTTATGTTTTTAGGATGCCAAATAAACATGCATTTTGAAATAGTAAGCTAAGGTTTACAACATTTTCCATAATAAACCTCATTTTTCATGGGATGACAGGGTAGGAAATTGAAATCTGCTGCTCATTTTATAGCTGAGCAAACTTCTAAGAGGTAAACTTATTCATGTATTTAATGTGATTCTCTTTATAAATAACTTCATTAAGACTTATGGGATTTAGCAATTTGTATCAATGAATATGTATCCTTTATGAAGGGATTTTATTTAATTGTGACCCACTTAAATATTGCTTAACTTTAAACTCTATTTTTCATCAATGTTTGTGTTGTAGCTCATTCAGTTGATTTTTTAGTTGGTGATAAATACTTGGACAAATTATTAAAATGTCACCAAAATTATAGTTCCAAATATTTCTTATTGAGCATCAGATATACAAATTATCTTTAATTATTTAATAAACATATCACATTTTGACAAAATATATATTGATAACTTTTGTACTCTAGTCTTTATGTTTGCCTCTATTTTTCTATGAGAACTAATTTAATATAAAATGTTTTGGAATTTGAATAATATGGAATTTCCACTTATGTAAGTCAAAATAATTCTTTAGAGGGGTGCCCTGGTGGCCCAGTCAGTTGAGTGTCCTACTCTTGATTTCAGCTCAGGTCATGATCTCAGGGTTATGGGATCTATTCCCACTTCAGACTTCGTGCTAGAAGTGGAGTCTGCCTAAGATCTCTCTCTCTCTCTCAAATAAAAAAATAAAATAAAATAATTCTTTGGAAACAATTTCAATCTAACATAGTTATATATACAAAATATATATTCATACACATATATGAATAAGTATTAAATACAAATTTATATTAAAATTATTTAAATACAAATTTATATTAAAATTATTTAAAAATGACTTATTTGTTTACTTG
Source organism: Lynx rufus (assembly GCF_022079265.1). NCBI lineage: Eukaryota > Metazoa > Chordata > Mammalia > Carnivora > Felidae > Lynx > Lynx rufus. The sequence goes on along the minus strand of NW_025814878.1, from coordinate 86,700,319 downwards.
CTTTTACTACAAATTTTCAATAACAACTAGATTCCTAAATCTAGGCTTTAGGGTAATTTTATAACGTTATTAACTTTTATTAGTGGTATTTAAATTGATTTTTTTACGTTAGAAAATCACTGATGAGAATAATACAAGTGAACCACAACAATTTACTTGTCATAAATGGTTTACATTTTATGTGAGTCAAATTTTCATCTTCATTCTATTAATTGATTTGCACTTTTGGAAGTAAATCTTGTAATAGCCAAAACATTTACTTGAATCATATTGCAGCAACACCTCTCTCCCAACATACTTGTTATTTTTATTACTGTTTTACAGTCATCATTATTTATACTACATTGATTGCAGCCTCTGTCCTGCCACATTACTGCTGTCAGTTACTCCTACACTTCAGTTTACTAATTAGTCTACTCAACCCATTCATCTCTTTCTCACCCTCCTGTCCAGTTGCTATTTTGTGGAGTGCACATTAATGATCTGTATCCATTATAGATTACACATCACAGTATTACTTTTTGTACTTGCTAATCTTGCTGCTTACTAAAAGGACATAAACAAATTTGTGAAAAAGTATTGATCATCAATTTATCTAATTTTTCTTTCCTAACACAAGTTAATCTGATTGCACAAATTGCCCATAATTCTACATTTGAGTTTATGTTTCAGTATTTTTCAAGTGTTTAATAAAAAAGTACACTCCTTAATGGATTTTTTTTTACATAGTGTAGGTTCATATCTAGACTCCTTCAATTTCTAAGAGTAGGATTTTGGACAACTTAACCTCTATAAACTACAGGCTCCGTTTCTAACAATTGGACTCAATAGCAACACTTCTTTCACTATATTTAAGTGATTTAGTATATTAAAGCTTTTACTATCCAGGTTGGCAAATTTCAAGTTCAAAATAATCTGTTAAGTATTTTCATTATAAATATAATGAAAACAACCCAAAATTTTTTTGTCCATTAATAAAGTATAATGCCTTTAGCGCTTATTAAGTGATTTTAAAAGTTATTTCATAAAGCATCTGAAGAAAATGTATACCCTTTTTTTTCTAAATTAGATAAAAATACAAATCAAATTAACATGTCTAATCTTTTTTTAAGTTTATTTTATTTATTTACTTTGAGAGAGAGTGAATGGAGGACAGGCAGAGAGAGGGGGAGAAAGAGAGAGAATTCCAAGTAGGCTCTGCGCAGTCAGCATAGAGCCTGATGCAGGGCTCTATCTCAAGAACCTTGAGATCATGACCTAAGCCAAAATCAAGAGTCACAAGCTTAACCACCTGAGCCCCTCAGGCACTTCTGGCTTTTCTTTCTTACCAGAAGGCCTGAATAACTCCAACCCTTCTAGTCTGGACTTTTTCAGAGATGAGGTGCCCCATTTCTCACTCTCTGCTTTAGATCTTCACTCTATTTGTCCCCAGTGCATCATCTCTTGCATTTGAAAACAAGTGTTCATTAAGTTTACATTTTTGTTTGAAGAAATCCATGATAAAAATTAACTAGCATTTGGTGTAACATAGGTTGGCCTCTAATAATGTCCCAAAATATCAATAATTTTCAATAGTAGAGTTTCCTGATGGAAATTCTGTTTCCTAGTAACAGTGTTCACAAATGGTAACTGAAAACCAAGTTGTATTACTATGTTTTTATCTTGTTGATCTAAAACAAGAAGTTAATTGAACAGGGATGCACATTGTACTTCATTTTCCAAGGTAACTTGAGTGAATTCACAGAGGCCATGAGAAGCCTGGGTTGGAGACAGATGAAGTAGAGTTCAGAGTCAACAGCAACAGCCTTACTCTGAGCAATCAGTGATGTTGGCCACAGTGCTGGCTGAAACTTATAAAGAGATGTGCATTTTTTTGTGAATTCTGACACACATCTTTCAACTACTTATTACCAAAATTAAAAAGAAAAAGCAGAGATTAATTAACCCCCATGTACTTATTGCCCAGTCTCACCCACTTATCAACTCAGAACCAGTCTTTTGAATCTTACGGCATCTCCTTCTTTTCTCTGTATTATCTTGGAGCAAATCTTAGATATATTTTTATTCCATTTCAGCATATATCTGAAAAGGACTCATTTATTGCAACATAAGTGTAATACCATTATCACTTGTAAAAATACTAATTTCTTAATAGTATTAAATATCTAGTAAACATTCTAAATACTGGTCAGGGTTACATTGATGAGTTGTTTTTTTTTTTTCCATCATGGTCTAAACAAGGACTGTATATTTTAATTGGTTAAGTATTTGTTTTTAATTTATCTAATTTACATGTCTCCTTTATCTCTTTTCGTCTCTTTGTAATGAATTTATTGATGAAGCTTAGTTATTTTTTTTCTATAGAGTTTGCCAAAGTATGGATTTGGAAATTGTATCCACATTGTGCAGTTCTCTTGTTCTTTTCTCATCTGTATTTCTTTTAAATTAGTAGTTATAGGCAGAGAACTAATTAAAATTAAATTCTTTCTTAGAGAAAAAAAGGGTATTTAACTATTCTAAATAATGCTGCAATAAACATAGAGGTGCATATATCTCCTTGAATTAGTGTTTTTGTATTTTGGTGATAGGTATCCAGTAGTGTGATGACTGGATCATAGAGTAATTCAATTGTTAACTTTTTGAGGAACTTCCATATGGTTTTCCACCATGGCTAAACCAGTTTGCATTCCCACCAATAGTGTAAGAGGTTCCTTTTTCTACACATCCTCACCAATACCTGTTGTTGGTTCTTGTGTTGTTGATTTTAGCCATTCTGGTAGGTGTGAGGTTATAATCTCATTGTGGCTTTGATTTGTGTTTCTCTGATGATCAGTGATGTTGAGCATCTTTTCATGTGTCTATTGGCCATTTGTATGTCTTCTTTGAAAAATGTCTATTCATATCTTTGCCCATTTTTAATTGGATTATTTGTTTTGGGATGTTGAGTTGTATCAATTCTTTATATATTTTGGATACTAAGCCTTTATCAGATATGCCATTTGCAAATATCTTCTCCCATTTTGTAAGTTGCCTTTAGTTTTATTGTTTTCTTTGCTGTACAAAACCTTTTTATTTTGATGTATTCCCAATAGTTTATCTTTGCTTGTATTTCCCTTGCCTCAGGAGCTATACATAGAAAAATGTTACTATGGCAGATGTCAGAGACATTACTGCCTAGTGTACTATTTTCTAGGATTTTCAGGTCTCACATTTAGGTCCTTTAATCTATTTGGAGTTTATTTTTGTGGATGATGTAAGAGAAAATTTGAACAGACCAATGACCAGCAAGGAGATTGAATCAGAAATCAAAAGACTCAACAAACAAAAGTCTGGAACCAAAGAGTTTCACAGACTAATTTACAAAATGCTTCAAGGAGTTAATACCTATTCTTCTTGAACTTTTACAAAATATAGAAGAGGAAGGAAAACTTCCAAATTCATTCTATGAGGCAAGTATCACCTGACACCAAAACCAGATAAAGACACCACAAAAAAGAACTACAGGCTAATATCTCAGATGAACATAGATTTAAAAATCCTCAACAAAATACTGGCAAGATGAATTTAACAGTACATTTAAAAAATCATTCGCTGTAATCAAGTGGGATTTATTTCTGGGATGCAAGCGTGGTTCAGTATTTGCAAATCAATCTACATGATAAATCATATCAATGAGAAAGGGTAAAAACCATGTGATCATTTCAATAGACACAGAAAAAGCATTTAACAAAGTACAACATCCATTTATGATAAAAGCCCTCAACAAAGAAGATGTTTGGTTGTTGTTTTTTTCCTTAATTTTTGCTAGTGGTAGTTCAATTTTTAAAATTTAGTCTTAGGAAATGTTTGTGTGATACCTCAAATTCTCAGAGTCTTGTATATATTTAGCCAATGACTTAGTTTTGCATCATCACAATTACATAAAATCTATAAAAATATTTCCAAATTAATACATGGAATTAGGTAATTAATATGTAAATATTAAAGTTTGACACCCCCCAACATGTATATAGTATATAGAGAAAACTGCCATCCCCTGTATTCATTCTACTCTTTCTCCCATCAGCTGTATCATTCATCTGCTAGGCCCCATTGACTTATCTTAACAAATGGGAAAGGCAGTCCCTAATGGACAGGGAAAGGAATGAAAGTGGATTGGTGGTGAAGTGAGAAAAAGAAAAAAAGGGAACAAAATTATGTGATAATGTGCTATGTATCAAGGAGAATTTTTTAACTCAACTTTAAGGAACCGAGGATTAGAAAGAGAAATGAAACAGACAAATAAATACATTTTTGATACCACAGAGGGGACTTTTGGGACTTCAGTCATGAGAAGAAAACAGTACCTTTCAAAAGATATTTCTGATTTAGAACAGAAACTAGTATTTGACATACTATTTGAACACTAGCAGATTTAAATGGGTTATATAGAGTATGGGCACAAATATTTTGAAAATGATAAAACAAACAAGTATAAATGTTATTTTAAAGGGAAATGTATGGTGTCTGTCCTAGCTTTACTTTTTTCTTTGGGCAAGTATCTGTTTATATTTCTCTCTTATCAGACTATCAGTATATAATATAGTGGTAAAATGCTTTTCTACTTCTTTTTTTTTTTCTTCAGATACTTGAAATTATCCTGTTACTAAAATAATCTGACTTGGTTGAAATAATTTTTTTAGAATGTTTGTTATTTCTTTATTTGAAACAAACAAAAAAAAGTCAATACTGATTTTTTTTTTCTAATACTCTTCACTGTCCCTCTTTTTTTTTTTTAATCCCTTAGGAACTTGGTGAAACAACAGCAACTGCAAAAACATTCCTTCCTTTATTTTTTTTTTTTTAACATTTATTCACTTTTGAAAGGCAGAGGGAGGCAGAGTGCAAATGGGGGAGGGGCAGAGAGAGAGGGAGACACAGAAACAGAAGCAGACCCCAGGCTCTGAGCTATCAGCACAGAGCCCAATGCAGGGCTCAAACTCACTGACCATGAGATCATGACCTGAGCCGAAGTCGGCCACTTAACCAACTGAGCCACCCAGGTGCCCCGAGAAAACACTTCTTCCTTTTAAAGGACATGGCTTGAGCCCTGAGAGGAAAACTCAATGTTACCCAGTCTCAACCTGCCACATGACATTCTTCTCACTACATTTGAATATGGAAACCTGTAACATGGCTTCTTTTTTTGCCAACCACACATATTAATTTTTATACCATTTGATTCAAAGCACTTAATGGAAAGGCAATCTTCCATGAATTGACTAACATTTTAAATTATCTAACACCTCATACATAACAGCATTGGCATGTATCTAAAAATAAAGAAAAAGAAACTCACCATAGATACATAAAATGAAAATAAATCAATGTTTAATATACATATATTCATCAACCTTTCACTACACAATACCACATAAGATCTGGCAAGGAATATTTTAGATCTTCCTCTTTGTAAGTGGGAATGTAGGGAAATACATGCATATTTATTGTATTGGGCCATTTTTGTTACCTACTGTTTTTGCTGGGGTTTTTTATAATTGTTTTTAATTATTAATTTTCTAGCTTTACTAAATGATGTTGTTTAACATCAGATTTAGAGAATATCCAACTTCCTTTGTAATCCTCTGTGGCATTTAATATATGGATGTATGTGTCCTAAATCTAGGTATTCTGAACTAAGAATGTATAGGAAACTCTGGTTGTTATAGCCAATGGCACAAGGAGTGACATTTGCTAACACAAAAGAGACTATAAACAAAATTCAATGACTTCTGAATAGATGGGTACTTCTCTCTCTAACAAAATGGCAGAGAGGCATGTAAAACCCCTTCTCCACAACAGAATAGCACACACAGGTCACAGGCAGAAAGATGGACTCTGAGTCACCTGGGCAAAGCACCAAAGAATAGAAGCCATTATGGATAGAGGGAACTTATGTTGGAAATATCTGCAAAAACAATAAGGGGATGAAAATGCTTGTGCTTCAGATTTAGATAGATCTCTGTGTTCATAAATTAAGTGTTGCATAGACTAAAAATTTTCGATAGATACGAATTCACAGATTGAAAAAGTAATCCAATGAATCCATTCTATTGCAGGCTGCATGAAACTTGGAAAAATATGGAGAATATCAACGAAACATAATGAGGTAAGAATAAGTTTAGAATCACTAAATTTCCTCTTAAAAAATCCTTAGGCAAGGTTGTCTGTAATTGTCTTGTAAAATCTGGAAGAAAATAGCTGAATGATTCTTATATTATTTATGGTTTCATATACATACACATGTATATGCTCCATACACAAAGGGACGATTTAATGTATTTTCAATTAAAACTTTAATAACAACATTTTATATTTATATTCCACTTGGAAAAATAAATGTACCTAATTTAATTCAAATATGATTCTGAGCCAACCTAAAAGGGCATTTCATAAGATGTTTACAAGAATTATTACTATCTGAGTATTCTAATGTATACTTCAATAAAAGACATAGCAGAAAACACTGGATCAAGTAGACTGAAAAAATGTGTGTAATGAGTCAAAGATTGAATGAATGAAATAAAAAGACAAAACATAATTTGGAATAATAGAAAAATCACTGCATTGATTTAATTGATTATTTCACAAACAGTTGTTGGGTTCCTAATTATATACTTTAAAAAAATCAGTATTTCTCTTCAAGGTGAAGTGTACATTTTAATAATGAATATAACAGTCATAATTGTTCAGAAGAAACTGGCTTTTAAAAAAAGCTGTTAAAATGAGTTACATGGGCCACTTCTGTATTGTTCATGATTTTGTAGAAAAACATATTTTTCCATATATAAAAAATACCATTGAGGGGCATCTGGGTGGCTCAGTCTGTTAAGCACCTGACTTTGGCTCAGGTGGTGATATCACGGGTTCGTGAGTTCCCACTTCGGGTGAGTTCAAGCCCCACTTTGGGTGAGACCTGCTTCTTTCTCTTTCTCTCTCTCTCTCTCTCTCTCTCTGCCCCTTGTGAAATTCTCCTTCTCTCTGCCTTTTGCTCACTTGCGCCCCCTCTCTCTCAAAAAAAAAATACAATTGGAGACAGAAGTTTCTACCTCTTTTAAATATACGGATTGATGATTTTTTTGTATATATTTGAACCATTTGTTAAAAAGACAAGCATGCTATATTTTCTGATTATTTTGAAACAATAACTGATTGGTTTTTAAATGGATGGAAATTTACCAACTAAATTAAAACATAACTTTTCCATTATTAGGAGATATTATTAATACAATTATAAATGTCTGTTACGATATTCGTAGCTAACAAGGTATTTCTTTCATATGGCCTATATATCCTCCTCAACCATGGCATGTATTGAAATCATGTATTTAAACCAACTGAATAAATGTTATTGCTCTGACTACAACTATCATTTAAACATAAGCAAAACATAAGCAAAAACAAGAATCTTGAATTATAAAATAAGAACATTTTGAAAATACACTCATTATTTATAATATCCTCTTCATTTAGTTTTTATGCATGTTGTACAATGTGTATTATGGTTGTGTACATGAATATATATATATTATAGGATTATATAAACATATATTTGGTTTCATGCTAGAAAATTAATTTATTGTTATGGGTAAGTAACTAAAATATTTGGTGATTAAAGGACTAATAGGTATCCCAAGTTTTTTTAGGAGTCAAATCCAGGTAAGTTGTGTATTAACGCCTATACAGTTAAAAAATTAGGATATTTTCAACAACTAAATATCCTAAGTACCTATGATAAACTAATTAAGGCAATGGAATAGGAGGTCAAATAAAATTCTTCAAGGACACTGTGTCAGGCAGCCTGAAGCAATGGGATATCAGGGCAGACAGCTGGGAAACAATGGTAGCTGACAGTACCAGCTGGCATTTAACAACCGGGAAAAGAATGGTTTATACGTTCTAAGAAGGAACCAAACTGAAAGTATTAACATGGAGAGCAAATGAAAGGCATGTAGGCAAGGTCTGGCCTTTAATGGAGTCTCACTGAGTAGGGAAATATTAAAAATCACATAGCTTCAGTTTTTGCCTTTTAAACTCAATTTAAATAAGAAATCTGTAATGTGTGTTATAGTTTTAATTTAACCTGAAGTAAGGAAAAGTTGCCAATAGCTTCTTAGAAATATTTTCGAATTAGTAGTAAAAATATAAATTAAATAAAACTGTACCTTGTTTATATAAAAATACAGATTAACTTCCTTTGGTGGTCAAATTCATTACTGTTTTATGAAATCTATTTTGATAAAAAATCAGTAACTATCAAACAAGGTCAAGATCAAACAAAACATGTCATGTTTTCTATCTAATGCTATATAGTTTGTGGAGAAAATATTTCGGGTGTTTTCTAGATCCCAGATAGGGTATATCTGAAAATAAACAAACAAACACAATTTTATTACAATATGAAATAATAAAAACAATGCTAGATGCTAAACTTTGTAATCTCAATAGATTAAAAAAATACAGTTTATGTGTTGTACATGCAAGAGTCCAATGTGGGTATTTCTGGTGGGATAGTTTTCCTTCAAGTGGTGATATGGGAACCCAGATTGCTGCCATTTGAAGTTCTACAGTTGTCAACATGAATTGCCAAATATTATTCTGGGAAGGGTAATCCACTAAATCAGAAAGAAGCAGAAAAAATGGAGAAATGTGTTTGGGAATGTCTCTAGGTCAATCTTCTCTGGCTAGAAATAAAATTTCTCTGGCTAGAAATAAATAATCTTACCATATGTAACTTCAGGTGAGTGGAAAATAACTACATTTATGCATAAGTAAAAAGTGGATTTGTCTGCCAGTTAGCTGTCTTTTCTTCATATTTTTAGAATTTCCTATTTAAAACAGATTTATTTTTCTGTAACTTATTATAAAATTTGATTCTTACTAGTTAAATCTACAAGAAGAACTCTGAAAATTCTAGGTTTTCTTATCCAATAAGTCTTAATTTAATTTATAATATCGGAATTGATGTGCTCTGCCATTTTAACTACAAACTTACATAATTTTTTTCACTCCATGAACTTCTCAGTTTTCGCAAACTTGTAAAATATATTTTTAATCATCTTAAAATGTATATTTTTTACATAACATTTTCTACTGAAACAATGTATATGGCCTTGAATTTTCACAAAACTTAAAAACTTCTTGTATTAGTCTACTTGAACTGGTGTATCAAAATGCCACTGACCAGTGTTTATACAACAGAGATTTATTTTGTCACAGTTCTGGAGGATAAACGTCTATGACCAAGTTTCTGTCCAATTCAGTTTCTGTTGAGAGGTCCCTTGCTGGCTTTTAATGGCTGCTTTCTTGCTATATCCTTATGTGTTCTTTCCTATGTACAGAGAGAGGGGTAAGAGAGAAGGAGACAGAGAGAGCAGAGGGAACTCTGGTGTTTCTTCTTATAAAGACACTAGTCCTATTGTATTGGCGCCCCACCCTTATGCCTAATTTAACCTTAATTACCTCCATATACCAAATGCAGCCACACTGGGAAATAAAGCTTCAACACATGAATTTTGGGAGAAATAAACATTTAGTCTATAACAATCCTGAATTCATGTAAAATGACTTTCGTAAATACTTAGGATATTATTTTCCTTAAAAGGAATTTTAATGGTGAGTGCCGGGGCGGCTCTGTTGGTTTAGCTTCCAACTTTGGCTCAGATCATGATCTTGCAGTTCTGAGCCCTGTCTCAGGTTCTATGCTGAGCGCTCAGAGTCTGGAGCCCGCTTTCCATTCTGTGTTTCCCTCTCTCTCTCTCTGCCCCTCCCCAACTCAGGCTCGCTCTTGTGTGTGCGCGCTCTTTTTCTCTCTCTCTCTCAAAAATAAATAAACATTAAAAAAATTTTTAAAAAGGAATTTAATGGCTACCATTTTATATATCATGCATAGTATGAATTCCTGATTGTTTTAAAATAAACAAAGCACATTATCTTTTTTAATACCTTTATTGCACCTTAACTTTTGTAATATTTTCATTACATCCTAATAATTTTCTATATTTAAAATTGTATAAATCACTTGTACATTTCTCTAGAATCACCAACACACTATATCCAGTGAAAAAGGAAAGGTCGTTGCTTTATTTTCACATTTCCCTTAAAATACACATTTATTTATTTATTTATTTATTTATTTATTTATTTATTTTCCTTTTGGAAAAATAAAGGCCTTGAAAAGAAAGGCAAATATTATACTATTGCTTCTAATACCATGGTCACCATACATTACTTAATCTTCCAAAACCTGTATTTTCTCATTTTATTTTTTTAAATTTTTTTTTTTCAACGTTTATTTATTTTTGGGACAGAGAGAGACAGAGCATGAACAGGGGAGGGGCAGAGAGAGAGGGAGACACAGAATTGGAAACAGGCTCCAGGCTCCGAGCCATCAGCCCAGAGCCCGACACGGGGCTCGAACTCACGGACCGCGAGATCGTGACCTGGCTGAAGTCGGACGCTTAACCGACTGCGCCACCCAGGCGCCCCTGTATTTTCTCATTTTAAAATTAAGGTTTTGAATACATGATCTCTGATGCTCTACCAGCTCTTAAAATACTGGTTAAGGGCATCATTCTTTGTACCACAGTACCATATCCAACCAATATTAAAATTAAAATAACTAATTCGGGGCGCCTGGGTGGCGCAGTCGGTTAAGCGTCCGACTTCAGCCAGGTCACGATCTCACAGTCCGTGAGTTCGAGCCCCGCGTCAGGCTCTGGGCTGATGGCTCGGAGCCTGGAGCCTGTTTCCGATTCTGTGTCTCCCTCTCTCTCTGCCCCTCCCCTGTTCATGCTCTGTCTCTCTCTGTCCCAAAAATAAATAAACGTTGAAAAAAAAAATTTAAAAAAAAAAAAAAAAAAAAAATAAAATAACTAATTCATCAGAGAAGTACTTAAATAAAAAGGTGTATATAAAGATGAGAGGTATATTTCTTGAAATACTTCAGCTTAATATTCAAACTCTAATTAAGCTTCTGAAAGTTTGGAGTATGGTGTCAGTGAATTGGCCAGTATCTTTATCTGCAAGCATAGGATATGTGTCTCTCCAAACAGGTTAGAGGCAGAGCTAATAAAAGGGGCAGAACATATTTACATGTTATTGTCCAAGGAGTAATTTCTCAGAACAGTCTGATACACCATGACCACTACAGATATTCACCTTTTGTTTCTCAGCATTGAAAAGTTGGAGTAAGGGTTTTTCCTTTTTTCTCACCTGTAGTCCCCCTTCCCCTCAAAGTGACACTTTGTAGTTCTTTATAGAAGTAAAACTAATACCTGCAACTTGTATAAAATTAACTTTCTTATGTAATTCGTAAACTCCACAGTAAAAGAAGCCTCTTATAGATAAAATAAAAAATAGTGTAAAATATTAATTAGTTAAACTAATTCACAATAAACATTCACTATATTCACTATAAACAATTAACAGAAATATATTATAGAGGTGAATTTATTTAGCTTTCCAGTGTGAATTAAAATCCAAGTGAAGAAAATTTAAATTAATTTCTTTGTGAATTAATGCCTATTTTATTTAGAATCATTTAGTCACTAAAACCAAAGCTTTGATCAATAACAAATCTTTTCCCATGAAGTATCTGAACAGTGAGTTCAACTCTTTATTTCATTTGATGGTAGGGGCAAAAAAGAAAAAAAAAGATCGAAGTTTTATATTTTCATGGATATTTCCTGATGCCAAATTAGTTGCCTGGGGAAATAGATGGGAGCGTGTTGCTTTTAACTAGAATGGATTTCTGTCTACTTTTAGGTGATTTTAGATTAAAAATGAGAGCTTGTTCTTTATTACAGTAACCATACGAGCTTTTGAGATAAGATGATGGCTGTGTGTGAGCATTTGAGTAAGTTTTATTACCTGATCATTGAGAGGTTTAGCAACTTTTGTTGGTAGCTGTCCTGATTGTTATGGATAGTGATATAGAGTCTTATGGATTTTTAGAGAGCTATTAGTAAATCAGGATCCACATAACAGTATTTGTGCCTGTTAATTATGTCTTCAGGGGTATTGAGGTGTCAGCATTTGTTAACTATGTGGTTGAAAACATAAACTCCATTTTTAGATGCCTACTTTGGCAGTTTTATCTAGGATGTATGTTACTATCTTCTGGTCTTTAAAAAAGAGAGAGAAAAATACATACAGTAAGTGTAAAAATGGTTATTCCTATTCTATAGAATATCCTACAACCTATAAATATCTATTATATTTAATATTAAGGCTCAATCTATGGTATATCAACAGTCATACGACAAAAATTGGATACTTTAATAAATATGAATAAAACATGATAATTTTTTGTTAATGATATGAATTCTGGTTCTTAAATCTAACTTTTGTTCCATGATTTCACTATCTAATTGAAAAGGAAATTATCATGGCTCTGTCTCTACCACATCCAAGGATGTAATTGTTTCCTTACAAAGCCTAATAAGCTATCCCACACATTGACCTACTTATATTACCCCTTTAGACATAATGCCATTGGATTTTTAAAATGTCTATTAGCATCAAGTTGTAAATGACAGTTGATTTAAGCCAGCTGAAGACTTCATTTTCAAATATAATCAGTAAGACTGAACCAGAAACAAAGGGTCATTTTAGTAATATAATAAAGTGTAATAATATAAAAAATTTGAAATGAGGTTCAAGTTTAATTTTAAATAGCAGGTTTAATTACCTAAACACCTGAACTTAGATAAATCTTCTATCCTGTTTCAAATTGTTATCTATTTTGTACTGATTACTATTATTACTGTTTTTATTGACATCATTTTAATCATTACCATCTTCATCACCATAGTCACCATCAAATATTTTATTGTGCTTTTTTTGTGAAATTAGCACAGAGACAGGTACTCTATGTATAGTAAGTCATTAAATGTCCCAACCACCTTCAAGTGTGTATTATTTACAAGTAGGGAAAAGGAAAATAATAATCATAAAAATGTTTGCTAATTCAAGGAAGACCTTGGATTTAAACTGTTTTTCTTAATCCAGTATCAGATTACTTTTACTACATCATGCTGTAGGTAAAGGATATTGGTAATTAATACTACTCAGAGTTCTAAAGATATGTAATGTCAAAATTAAATATAGTGTTTTTGTTTCATTATGAGATTTTTATCTCTGTCAATGCCATAACCATCCTCCTTATTTCCTTTGACTTCCCCTATTGCATGCCACAGTATACTTTGTAAAATTTTGACCACACATCTTGTCTGACTAAATTGCCCATAAAAAAAGCTTTAAGGTCTAGTTTTTAGACTTTCTTTACTTCTCTAGCTGTTGAGTAATCTTGTGCAAATTATTTTAATATTGTTTTTTTTAATGTTTATTTATTTTTGAGAGAGAGAGACAAAGCACAAACGGGGGTGAGGGGGTGCAGAGAGAGAGGGAGACACAGAATCTGAAGCAGGCTCCAGGCCCTGAGCTGTCAGCACAGAGCCCGATGTGGGGCTCGAACCCACGAACTGCGAGATCATGACCTGAGCTGAAGTTGGACACTCGACCTACTGAGCCACCCAGGCACTCCAATTATTTTAATATTGTTAAGCATAGGTTTCCTAATCACTAAAATGCTATCTGCTCTGTACCACTCATAGTGACCACAATTCCTTGCTCTTGCTTCCCATTGGAGAGACTGGATTGATAGGATGAATTTGAAGGAACTGTGAGGGTAACTCTGCCTTCAGTTTCACCCTCATACCTTTTCAAAAATTTTAGCTTTCCCCTTATCCATTCAACCCTCTATTTCAACCCTTTGTGGTTTTTAATCAGGAAAAAATAATTAATATTCTAAAGCAATATAAATTCATTATTGACTAGGTACCTTATGGGAAATGCAACTGTGATTGCTTCTTTGTTGTACTAATGACTGCGTAGTGAATGAAATCAAAAATTCAGATATTTAGAGAACTCTGGAAAATTCAAGTTAAAGTGTGGTATAGGTTTCAATTTTATCAGTAAGGAGCTCAGGCACAAAATGTAGTTAATGCTATTATTTGTATTCCATGTCTATCTTTTTTTTTTTTCCAGTTTATTTATTTTGAGAGAGAGAGAGAGTGCAGGGGAGGGACAGAGAGAGGGGGAGAGAGAGGGAATCCCAAATAGACTCCACACTGGCAACACTGAGCCCTATGCAGGGCCTGAACCCAAACCTTAAAATCATGCCCTGAGCCGAAATCAAGAGTGGATGCTTAATTGACTGAGCCACTCAGGGGCCCCAAATATATACTGCTTTTCATAGTGCTAGCACTATTTTTACATTGCCACCAACGGTGTACAAGTTGTCTAATTTCTCCACTTCCTTTCCAACACGTTATTTTTTTAGAAAAATCTTTTTATAATAGCTATCCTAATATGCGTGAGGTGATGTTTCATTGTGGTTTTGGTTTGCATTACCCTGATGATTAGTGATGTTGAGCATCTTTGCCATTTGTATGTCTTATTTGGAGAAATACCCATTCAAGTTCTTTTTGCGTTGTTAAATTCGGTCATGTGTTTCTCTGCTATTAGGTTGTAGTTGTTCTTTGTATATTTTGGGTATTAATTTGGTCTTAGTTTGGGCTACTGTAACAGGATAGCATAGATTGAGTGGCTCATAAACAACAGAAATTTATTTCTCACAGTTGTGGAAGCTAAACATTCAGTAGCAGAGTGATAGGATGGCCTGGTTCTGGTGGACTATGGTGTACCTACTGCCCACTTCTCACTGTATCTTCACTTGGCAGTTTGCAGAGAGAAGCAAGCTCTCTCTGGACACTTAAAAGCATTAATTCCATTCATAAGGGATTCCCCTCATGAACTCATCTAATTCTAATGACCTCTTAAAGGCACCACTTCCTAATACCATCACATCGGGGGAAGGTTTCAACATGTAAATTTTGTGGGCATACATTCAGTTTATAACAAATCCCTTACCAGATATATGGTTTTCAAATACATTCTCCTATTCTGTAGGTCACTTTTTCACTCTGTTGATTATTTCCTTTGCTGTTCAGAAACTTTTTAGTTTAATGCAGTCTAACTTGTCTAATTTTTCTTTTGTTGCCTGTGTTTTTGGTGTCCTACTCAAGAAATAATTGCCAAGTCCAATGTTATGAATCTTTTCACCTATATTTTTCTGTAAGAGTTTTACAGTTCCAGGTATTGCATGTAAATATTTAATTCATTTTTAAGTTGACTTTTTTGTATGGGGGATGAAAAGGTTCTCAATTCATTCTTTTGCATGTGGATATCTAGTTTTCCCAACACCATTTATTAAAGAGACTGTCCTTTTCCTGTTGTGTCTTCTTGGTTCCTTTTTCAAAAATCAATTGACTATATGTGTATGGGCTTATTTTTAGGTTCTCTATTCTGTCCTGTTGGTCTATATATCTGTTTTTGTGCCAGTACTATACTGTTTTAATGACAATGGCTTTGTATTATATTTTGAAATCAGGAAATGTGATGCCTCCAGCCTTGTTATTCTTTCTCAAGATTGCCTTGGCTATTGGAGTCTTTTGTGATTCCATGTGAATTTTGGGATTCTTTTTGTTCTATTTTTGTAAAAAAAAATGTCATTAGTGTTTTGATAGAGATTGTGTTGACTCTGTAGATGGTTTTGGGGAGTATAGACATTTTAACAAAATTAAGTCTTTGAGTCCATGAATATGGAATGTCGTTTCATGTATTTTTGTTTTTAATTTCTTTAATCAGTGTATTTATTGTTATCAGTGGGCAAGTCTTTCATCTCCTTGGTTAAATTTATTGCTAAGTATTTTATATTTTGTGATGCTCTTGCTAATGGAGTTTTTTCTTAATTTCCTTCTCGGAGAGTTCAACATTAGTGTAAAAAAACATAACTGATTTTTGTATGTTGATATTGTATCCTAAAACTTCACTGTATTTGTTTATTAGGTTTAATAGTTTTTTTTTCCATGTGTCTAGGTTAATGTTACATTGATGAAATATCCAAGATGGAATGGGTTTTATATTTTGTCCAATTATATTTTTCCAGAATTGATTTTCTTAAAAAAGGATAAGACACTTCTGTGTTTTCTAAATTGGATCATTTTCTGTAGCCAGTTGTGTTTGACTGATTAATACAACAAGGCTTCCACCTCAGTAATCTAATTGAATTTCAGATTTGAATCATAGCTGAGTTAGTTCTAAATCAGAGCTCTTTTTATTACAATGCTAATACACAGACTAAATCTTTACAATCCCCACTTCACTGACTTCAGTCCTGTTCTACATGGATAAGCATTGTACAAACAATACATGGTGATCTGTCTGAAGTGAAGACCTGCCATTGTCTGGAAATTGCTTTTTGAATATCCTATCTATTGAACATGAAGGTTGTATTTGAACATTGACATTGAATCTGCTGGTTACCCCTCCTCCAATGCACATACCTAAATTTCAGTATTTTTAAAACCTGAGTCCACTCACCATGGTTTTCTTTCCTTATCCAAATGTTGCTGCACCCCAATTTTCTTTGTATTTGAGTCTGAACAGCCACATTCAATATGGACAAAATAATTCTTTCTTATACTTAACTTTCATATTATATTCATTTTCATAGTATAGAAATGTTTAAAATAGCATATCGAAGGAATCCACAAAATTTTAATGTGACTGAATATTATTTTGATATTTATTGAACGTATTTAGAGATAATGTAGTGTACAGTCTTTAATAGTCAATACTTGAAAAAATCAGGCAAAAAGAGCAGCATTTTCTGTGAGAACTATAGTATTTTAAGAAAGTCATGCTACATTCTGTGGTGCAAAGGATTTTATTCTTGTTGTGAGAAGCCAACTATTAAGATAGTACTTATAGTTTAGGAATGGAAATTTCACATGAGTAGCTGTCCTTATACATTTTGGCCATAACCATCAACTCATATTTAATAGATGTTACCATTCAACATATGGCATTGTACAGTGGCTTAAATTGAATTACTGTTTGATATGTCCTTCTTTCGATAGTCATTTTTCCCACAAATACCCTCTGTAAAATACCAGGCTAAGTGCTATTGGAAACAAGGACAAAGTAGGAGTAAACACACAAGGCCAGCTGCTCTCTAAGTTTACTCATGATACCATGCAAAAATATAAGCTCAAAACTGAAACATAAAATACATTGGGGAATCAGAGGAGAGAGAACTCCATTCCATCCCTAGGATTAGGAAAGGCTCTGTGAAGGACAGAACATTGCAGATGCCTTGAGAAGTAGATAGGTTTTGGATATGCAGAGATCCTAGGAAGACATGGGAATTTTCATCAATAAGAAGAGATGAGCAAAGACAAACAGTGTAGTGTAGGGTAAGTACATAGAAAACAATTCATTTGACAGAAGCGTGAGATGAAAAGTAATTATATATATAGCATTGGTAAAATAATGTGACATCATTCCATTGAAAACAATGTGTGGTTCCATAGATACGTTTTGTAGCAATAATAAAAGACTTTAAAGATTTTTTTTCTATTTTTCTATCATAAGTGCACAAATGGTAGATTATTTGAATTCTTAGATATGCTTTTTCCTTTGCAGTTTTTTTTTTAACTTCTCCCTTCAGTGCTAACCCTTCCTAGTTCTACTTTTTAGTTTGTTTACTCCAGGGTCCCTGTGGCTGAGCCAGAAGCTATCAAATTCCCTGGGTGTAAGGAAACATATCTCTCTCAGTTGTGCTATGGCAAGAAGAAATTTAAAGTGAGGAAAATAAGTATAGTAAAAGCAACAATTTGTTTGGTGTGAGTTCTCAGGGTAAGGAAGGTGAAAAGGGGAATAATTTTTCCAGTAGCATTTTGCCGGGAAACCAGGGGTATGTGTGTGCATTTGTGAAGTTTCAGATGCATGATTTCCTAATCCCTCCCCATGCAAAGAGGTTTGGTTATGCAGATATCATAGATTAACAGTTATGACCCTGAAGTTAGGAACCCATGTTATTATAGCCTGGGTACAGATGCCAAGAAATTCAGAGCCTTCTAGCAGAAATTAACATAGTCTATATAGTTTTAGGACTCAAGCAGGACCCAAAGAAGGGAAAGACAGTAAAATAAAAAAATAAGGGTGATATAGTAGTGTGAGTTCAATGTGATCAGGAATAGAAGCAATGGAGTGAAAAGTACATAACATAATACTGCTGAAGAGAAATGCATGGGTATAAGACAATATATAAAACCAAGAGTGACCTTATAAGGATTTATAATCAGGATAAGGATAATTCTAGTAATGTAACATAATAACTAAATATTGAATGCATGCAACAATTTAAAATAATGATGTGGATGAGGACATGTAATCAAAGAAGCAATTATCAATGTCCTTGTTTTTCTGCTTTGTTTTTTCTTCCCCTGGCTAGAGAAATGTTACATGAAGATCAATTCTAAAATAAAATCCACACAGTTAAAGCATACCAGTAATTAGTCATTTATGTTAAACTTAGAAAATATAGCTTAAAATAATGATTATATCAAAGGATGAGATTAAGAATGATGCTACCTTAGATTTTCATAGTGTACACCAAATTTATAGTGTTTACAATATTCTAAGTTTTATTAAAATTATTTATGCTATATATTTGTTCTCACAAGTATATAAAGTAAACCAAAGAATTACTCTCATTGCTATTATTCAGATGAAATTCAGGGAGCAGCACATTAGCATTGACACTCGAGATTCCTATGTTGATAGTATACTCATAATCTACAGTTAGATTATCTTTTAAAAGCCATTCTCACATATCCCATGCAACTATTTTTACATTTCTTAAATTTAGGAACCTCAGTAGTGGGGTGCCTGGGTGGCTTAGTTGGTTAGGTGGCCTACTTTGGCTCAGGTCATGATCTCACGGCTCGTGAATTCAAACCCCACATCGGGCTCTGTGCTGATGTCTGGATGGAGCCTGCTTCAGGTTCTGTGTCTCCCTCTCTCTCTGACCCTCCTGGGCTCGCACTCTGTCTCTCTCTCTCTGTCTCTCAAAAAATAAATAAATATTTAAAAAAATAAAAAAGAATCTCAGTATAATTTTGATTATGTTAATGTTTCAAATAAATTTTGTTAGCCATTTGACCAGGAGCTGAGTCAGAAGTAGACAATTCATGGGCATCTACCCAATTCTCCTTTGGAAGAGTTTACAGACAGAGAAAAGGTTTGAAATAGATTGGTAAAGCATGAGGTGTGTTATTTTAGTCACTGAATTCAACCTGGATCTTCTGCCAGTCTAATGAAATAAATTAGACAAGAAAGAAGATGGAGATACTGGTCAACAAAAGGATCTGCAGTTATGATCAGAATTTTAATTTAAGATGATATGTCTTTTAAAGTCAGGAATAGGTGCACAAACAAGTCACCAAAAGAAAAGAAAATCTATATAAAAATATTTTCAATGTATCTAGTTTTTATATGCAGGAATTCATTTTTGGTTTTAAGGTTGGTATTAAAATAATCTGGAATATATTTTCCGTGCGGTCATGACAAGTTCCATTTGTTATTAAAATAAGCAAATATAAATTTCATATGTCCTTGACTGACTGTAAAATGTCATCTCCTGTAAAAAGTACCATAAATTTAATTATAGCTCTTCAAGAAAATAAAGGCTGACTTAAATGCACACATCCATTTTAATATATAATACAATTTTAGAAATATCAAAATGTGAGCAAATGAGAATCTGATACTTGAAGAAATAAAATAATTTTCTTCAACAATTCTGATATCATTTTTTAAAATTCAAATTACCAGTGAGGCATAGTTTTGTTTTTTTTGACTGTAAGAATTTGAACTCTGGGGATATGCTTTTTTTGTCCTTGATATTTATTTCTACCACCTTTTCCTCTACAGCCCTTAGAAGTTACTTAACTCCAGGGAGGGTGAGCAGAAAAAAAAAAAAAAAGAAGTTACTTAACTCCTCTCTTTGTTTCCTTTTGTGTAAGGTGGAAGTCTTAATAATGTCTATCTCACTAGGATAGTTTAGGGGAAAACTGAGTTAATATATACTGAATTATGAGGAAATACTTAGCATATAGTAAGTATCCAATTAGTGTTAATTAGCTTCCATTATTATTATCTTTATTATTATTTTGTGTAAATTATTGTTCAGTTACTTGGGATCTAGAAATCAATATATTAACTAAAATTAATGGTAGGCAGAGTTTCTTAAGTTATTTCAATATTCTAAATTTAATGAAAATTATATTCTCTTTAAGAAAATATCTTATGTGTTGATATTCTCAGATAGAGATTTTTGTCAGACTTGACATCTTTGAACTGAATTTTAATACTTAAGAAACTTGTTTTTCTGGGGCACCTGAGTGGTTCAGTCTGTTAAGCATCTGACTCTGGATTTTTTTTTTAATTTTTTTTAACGTTTATTTATTTTTGAGACAGAGAGAGACAGAGCATGAATGGGGGAGGGTTAGAGAGAGAGGGATACACAGAATCTGAAACAGGCTCCAGGCTCTGAACAGTCAGCACAGAGCCCGACACGGGGCTTGAACTCACGGACCGGGAGATCATGACCTGAGCCAAAGTCGGCCGCTTAACTGACTGAGCTACCCAGGCGCCCCATGACTCTGGATTTTTGACTCAGGTCATGATCTCCTGGTTGGTGGGATCAAGCCTCATATCAGGCTCTGTGCTGACAGCATGGAGCCTGCTTGAGATTCTCTCTCTCCCTCTCTATCTCTGCACCTCCCCCACTCATTCTCTCTATGTCATTCTCTCTCTCAAAATATTTTTTTAATAGAAACACATTTTTCTCCTTATATTCATATACTCATTTTTTTTAAACTTTTGTTTTGTGCTTGCAAAAATGAGATCTTGCTTCTGGACAACATTTTTCCCTTCCTTTAAAAAAACAAAGGTTATTAGTTTACCATTTCTTCACTTCTATCTCAATTCTCAACCTCCCCACCCCTGCCAAAAAAAAAAAAAAAAGCTTATGTGTTTTTATTACAGAATTGATTCTTCTCTACTCTGAATATTAGGGAATGTTTTGGATGAAATGTTGGTGTTTAGGATAATTTTTAAAAGCAGCATATTTTACTTATAAGTGACATTTAATCCATGACTACATATTAAAAATTCTAACTTTGAAATGTATCAGAAATCCACCTTCTCTCTCCATCTCCATGATACTACTCTTACGTGTGTATGCACATCATCATCATCTCTCATCTTGATTCTTTCAATAATACTGGTCTGCTGTATGTTACTCTTTCTTCATTTATTTTTCACACAGCAGCCAACTATTACATTTTAACATACAAATCAATCATGACATTACATTTATTAAGTTTGGAAGGGAATCCCTATTATAATACAATAAACATGAATTTTTTTAAAATTATGAAATAAAACTCACTGTATAAGTGTATAAAATATAAATGTATATAATATAAATATGCGTTGAAATTAATAATCATACAATATTACCAGCTCTTAATTTGGGGGTTAACCAAGAGTTAGGGAAAGCTTAAAATGGCACTTAGATTCAAGTAGTATGTTTGGAAGGAGATCGTAGGGAGCAGGGCAGGGGGGCAGTTAAGAGTGAGTTTAGAAAAAAAGCCAAAGGTTTTTTTACAGGTTGCCCCTGTAAAAAACACTACATTAGCCCCTCAAGGAAACATAAAGAATGGTTCTTGTGGTTGTCTTTTGAAAGGATAGAAGTGGGGCATTTATCTACCAGGCTTTATCCACATTATTTGAATATTACCCCAGATGGAATCAACTAATCAACTTCTTCACAGTTGCAGATTGCTCTTGCCTCCAAGCTTAGTGGAGCTGCACTGCTGCAGAGAAAGTCCTGTGGCATAAATCTGAAGTGTGAAGAACAATTGAGCTAAGACACTAACTTGGTTCACGCTCCCATGAAACTGTCTAATGTATTAAAGGCCTAAAGTATTTGTGGTCAAAAGGATGCAATATTGGGTAGCCAAAAACATCAACCACCATCCATATCATTTATCACTCAATTTTCTTTAAAAATTTTTTTTAATGTTCATTTATTTTTGAAGGAGAAAGAGAGACAGAGTGTGCTTGGGGAAGGAGCAGAGAGAGAGGGAGACACAATTTGAAGCAGGCTCCAGTCTCAGAGCGGTCAGAACAGAGCCCAATGCAGGGCTCGAACTCATGAACCATGAGATCATGACTTGAGTCCAAGTCAGATGCTCAACCAACTGAGCCACTCAGGCACACCTCACTCAATTTTCTTGAGGCCCAAATTAAATCTACTCTGTAGGAAATTTTGAAACAGTAGTCAGGCATAGTTTGTATAAAAAACTCAGGAGGGTTATTGGAAGAAATTACAGTCTCCTCTGATGAAGTTACCTTATTTCACTCCTTTATTACCTTCATAGCTTCCCTTCACCCTCAGCCAATTCTTCATCTGATCTAGGATGCTGGCCAGATGGGGTGACCCAGACTTTCATCCCTGAGAGATATGAGTCTTTTGTTGCATTGTCTCTGTTGCTCGTCGTTGTTGCTACAGATATCTATCTAGAATTGGCATTGGCATTGAAGCAAGAGATGCCACAATGAATCCTCTGAGTTTAAGACATACACTATTCTTTTCCTCTATTCTGTTGCAGAATGCCTATTTCTCCATGGTATCCAGGATCAAATCCAAATCCACTAGTGCACTGGACTGCTGGTCTTCTTACAGGAAAAGTAACCAGGTGGCAGGGTTGTTAGTTGAAGAGGTTTGTCTTCAATGGTTTGGAACTAAGGTTTATCTTCAATGCTGTAGAGGTACATACTTCAGAGAATATTGAGTATACTAATTTAATTTCTATTCTCCAGTACTGGATAACATTATATACATAATGTAAGACCAATGTGAAAGTCTGAGGAATAGTACGTAACATGATCAAAGACCCCTGGGATTATATTATATATGAGAACAAAGGAGTCACCAAGGTTCTGAAGCAAAACTGGTAAAAATGTATTGCAGTTTTCCCACACAGGGGTGAATAATTTTTAATCATTTTTAATGATGGAGATTGAAAAAAAATGTTTTCTGATTCAGTAGCTACGTACTAAGTGCCAGAAGACTTGTTGATCTGTTTCACTAAAGACAGTATGTGGACACAAGTTCAAGGAATGTACCTCATTCGCCATGATTCATATATTTGTGCAGGGACTACACACGTGAATTAATTTTGGAAATGTTGGAATTATCTCTCCTGTGTCCTTTGTCTTAGAAAAAGTGCTGACCTATGAACTCCAGTAGGAATATAATACTGTTTCTAATTTAAAATCTGGTCTAGGGAAAAGGAGGCAGTTACAGGGACTTCTACTTGGCCTCCACTGCATAAGTTATCCTTTAATCAAAAAGCCATTTTGTGGGCTCTGTCCAAGCTGCTAAGTGTCTCCTTCCAATTGAAGTTCAGGGAAATAACGAGAGGCATAGACCTAGTGGATGTACTTTGCAGTAGACTGTGGGGTCAGAATTTGGCCTTTCTAAGCTTATACTCTAACAAAGGCAGACACGTGAGAATATTGGGTAAACAAAGATACTGTATGTAACAGCCCTCAAATTGTCTTGGTTAGCCCTTTTCTCCAGGTTACAGTTGCTTTAGTAAGTGACAGCAAGTGTTTTGAAGAGAACTAGGTGAATATCTATTGTATTTATTTGAAATGGTTTTGCAGTATCCTACAAATAGATCCAACCTCCATGTCAAGTGAGTGGATTCTGGGTCTCAGAATCCTCAGATATGGAAACTTTGGGGAAATGTCTTTTCAGATTGCAAAACAGGCATCAATCAGACTTTTATTCCTATTAGGCTGTTCCATTGATCATAGACTTCTATAAAATATATATGCACATGTACACAGGCATGCAATATTATTAAGGTATACTTCTCATAGCTGGGGCGCCTGAGTGGCTCAGTCATTTGGCTCAGGTCATGATCTCGTGGTTTGTTGAGTTTGAGCCCAGCATCCGGCTCTGTGCTGACAGCTCAGAGCCTGGAACCTACTTCAATTTCTATGTCTCCCTCTCTCTCTGCCCCTCCCCCACTTGCACTCTGTTTCTAGCTCAAAAATAAACGCTAAAAATATATATATTTATATTTATATTTATATTTATATTTATATTTATATTTATATTTATAATACATATATAATTATATATAAAACATATATATTATATGTTATATATATATAATGTATAAAATTCACTTGTTTTTATTATAGTCACAAAGGTGATGATCATTACCACTATCTAATTTCATAACATTTTTATCACCCCCAAAAGGTTTCCTCTATATCCATTAGCACTTTCTTTTCCTCCCTTCCCTCCCTCATTCCATGGCAATCACTAATCTACTTTGTTTCTGTATACTTGCCTATTCTGGACATTCTATGTAAATAGAATCATACGGTACGTTGACTATTGTGACTGACTGGCTTCTTTCACTTAACATGTTAGAACAAACACACTCCTAAGCATAATTTAGAAAAGAAAACAAAAGATAGTTTTTATGCCAGAAAACTAAGGATGAAATGACTTTTTATTTTGAAAAAATGGTGATTGGTCAAGATGAAAATTGTAAAGTAGAAGATTCTTGAGATAAGGAAAAAAGATGCAAAGCCACTAAAATTAGAAGCAAAAATTTGAATTGAAGTAAATTAAGCTGGTTAAGTTGAAACAAAAGTATTCCCAGTTCTAAAAATGAAATTATAAAGACAATAAATGAAGATGAGTCTGAAAAAGTGATACTAAATGAAGAGTGAAAACCTATTTTCATAAAGAGGTTTCAGTTGGGGCCCTTGCATGTTGCAGTCAGTTGAGCATCAGACTTGGGCTCAAGTCAGGATCTCACTGTGAGTTTGAGCTCTACATCAGGCTTACTGCTGTCAGCTCAGAGGCCACTTCAGATCCTCTGTCTCCCCCCTGCCTTTCTCCCACACTCTCTCTCTCAAAAATAAATAAAAGTTAAAATAAAAGAGGTTTCAGTTGGAAAAATGTGTTATATTCAACAAATTTTAGTAGGGAAAACTTTACTAATTTATTAAATTCATATTTGCATGTATGTGTTCCAGGCAAAATTAATACAAAGAGAATCATTCTTAGAAAAGTCCTTTTAAATATTTCAAAATATTCAAAATATATCCTCATAGTATTTGAAACATTTGAATATTTCCTTATATGAAAATAGGAGGGAAAAATAACCTCTCACAAATGTGTAAATAATGGTGAAAAAATGAAGTTGGCCTCAGTCCAGAAAACAATGGAAGAGGAACTTAAACATTCTGGTGTATCAATTTTGAGGCACCAAATGCACTATGTTCAGGCCTTGATGGATATTACCATTTTAGAGTTTCAAGATTTTTTTGTCTGATTAATCTAGCATATACTTAGAAATATATGTCATATTCTATGATTTTGGCTTTATGATTTCTTCTTGTATATCTGTAAATTTTAATTTCTGTATCTTTTTGCTTACATTATGTAGTGAAATTTTTATCTTTAATCATTGTTTTGCCTTAATATGTCTGGTATTTACATATCAGGTTCTTATGTTTATTATTTATATACCACAACCTATTATTTTTATTCTCCCCTTTGTTTCCTTGTGTTTGAAATATTTTTCTTATAAATTACATGTAACTGTTTAATAATAGAAAAATTTATTGCATACATTTCCTTTGATTACAGCATTCCAAATATTTTGTAATTGCAGTTTTTATATCCTCTTTGATAGAATTGAAAGAAAAAAATATATATAGCTAAATCATACTGAGTTAGAACATATAGAGATACTAGACTTGATAAAGTTAGCACACTCATTCTTTAGAAAAGAAATTAATTTCTTGCTATCATTCCCAACAGGATTACAAAATCAAAATCCTAAATCCTAAATTTGAACTACAAAAAAATCTATTAAATTTTAATATCAGAAAATAAACATTTTAAGAGAATATTATACAACTCAGTATTCCAAAAGGACTTAAAATTTTGATGTAATGCATCATTTTCTTTGCATTTTTTCTGTCACCCAATAGTTTTTTAAATTAAAGGGTTTTCTATATCTCGGTGGGAAAGCTTTCTCATGTTTTATTTGTCCATTTCCTTGCTTTTGTTAACAATTTCTACTATTACTGCTTTATTACAGGACAACTTTCTACTATTTTTTATGAAACGTGTCTGTGTGACCTCTATGTGGTAAATTTTCTTAAATGTTCTATGAACATTAAAGTAGGTATATTGCTCATGATTACAGTTTTAAAAATTTGATATGTATGACAATAGGTGTAGGTTACTGATTTTGATATCCATTACCCTTAATTTTTCTTTTTTCAATTAATCTTTCTAAGCCAGAGTGGTGTGTTTAATGTCATTATTTCCTTCTATTTCACCTTACATCTATATGAAAATTTGGCTGTGTAATTAACTGTGAAAGTACCATAACTGTTATAGTTCCCATATGAATTCTGATCTTCAGAAACATATTTTTAAATAAAGACCTTTTGTTAAATCAGTTTTAGGTTTACAACAAAATTGAGAGAAAAGTGCAGAAATTTTCCATATACACCCACAGCTTCCTCCGTTATCAACATCAGTCATCACAATGAAACTTCTTACCAAGAATGGACCTGCATTGACACATCATAATCACCCAAAGTCCATAGTTTATGTTAGCGTTCATTCTTGATATTGTACATTGTATGTGGTTGGACAGATGTATAATGACATATATCCATTATTATAATGTCATACAGATTATTTTTCACTGCCCTAAAATTCCTTTGTGCTTTGCCAATTTATCTCTTTTCCTACCTCCCACCATCTTGAATACATCTCAGGTAACCACGGATATTTTTATTGTGTCCATAGTTTTTGCTTTTCTCAATGTGATATATACAGTACATAGCCTTTTCAAATTGGCTTCTTTCGTTTAGTAATATGCATTTAAGGGTCCTTTATGTCTTTTTATAACTTGATAGCTCATTTCTTTGTAATGCTGAGTAATATTCCTTTGTCTGGATGTACCACCATTTATTTAGCCAGTCACCTACTGAAGAACATGTGTTGCTTCCAACTTCTGGTAATCATGAATAAAGCTGCTATAACATCCATGTGTCAGTAATTATACGGACATGTTTTCAGCTTCTTTGGGCAAATACTAAGGAGCAAAATTGCTGGATTATATAGTAGGAGTATTTTTGGTTCAGAAGAAACCACCAAACTGTCTTCTAAAGTGATGGTACCATTTGCATTCTCACCAGCAATTTATGAGTTTCCCTGTTGCCCCACATCTTTGATAGTGTTTGATGTTGTCACTGATCCAGACATTAGCCATACTAATAGGTGTGTAGTGATAACTCATAATTTGCTCATCCCTGATGACATAGGATGTGGAGTATGTTTTCAGATGCTTACTTGTGACCTATCTATCTTCTTTGGTGAGGTGTCAAAGAAGCCTCTGCCTGTCCTCTCTGTTCCCAGTTGCAACCTCATAGGGCCCTGAATGTCAGGCTTTGTTCTTCCTCTATAGCCTGGGAGTAAATGTGATAAATAAACTGCTGTTGTTCTCATTTGTTCAGTATTGGGTTTTGTGTTTGGCTATCCCCATATCCCTAGATCAGGAATTTCTCCTTCATCAAAGGGGTGATTAAAACAATGTGTTTGTATACTACACAGCTTTGAATATGTCTGTTTCTGAAACAAAAGGCAGGTTACTATCCAGTATAATTGATATGTCTCTTTACAAGGAAAGGACAGACAGGATTGCTTGCAGCTCATTATAAAAGTCTCAGTTTCCTAAATTCAGGGTTCCTTGGCTATGATACACAGCCATTGTATATGTAGCACTCACCTAATTTGCTTTACCAAACATCTGTGGGGCTTGAAAGGCCAGGAGAATCAGTGTAAAGTTAAGTTTGTGCTACCTGCTGACTCTTAAATAAGGTTCTTTGGTCTGTGACCCAGAAGTCTCTTTTCTTCCAGCCTGCATAAGACTGGCAAAATAATTGGTAAACTTTCAAGTAGAGTAAAATCAAATTCTTCATATTTTTTGACAACTTTGTTTTTTGTTTTTTCAATTTGTATTTGCAGATGTACTTTTGACCATCCCTTTGTTTTTAGCCTTTCTAAATAACTTTGTTTTGATTTGTTTGTATATCTTATATATAGTCTTGAGCTGAATTTTGCTTTGTGTTTTAAAATTATTTTAATAGGTGATTATATCTATTTACATTGACTGATGTAATTGCTGTGTTTGGGCTCAGCTCTGCGATATTATTTGAAAACTTTTTTAACATTTTTTATTTTTTGAGAGACACACTGATATTGTGAATATCAGTCTGACAAGTGTTTGTTGACTTTTTAAATTACTTTTATATTACTTTTTTCATTACTTTTCACTCCACTTTTCCAGTAATTTTCTTAATAATTATACTTTTCATAGTTTTTATAGTAATTTATTTCTTTACTTAGGTTTCTATTCATTAGCTTTAAATGCTAACAATTTATTCCGTGTCCCACTTATTTTCTTACATTTTTATCAAGTTTCTTTTGTTTTGTCCATTCTCCCTTCTCCAGTTTATTCAATTGTGTTATTTCTACTTTGGTAGAACATAAAATGTTGACATACCATTCTTGCACCTGTTTTTACTTTTGCTTTAGTTTTAGCTGTATAATTAAAGATATCTAATGCCCACTGTGAGACCTTCTGTAAAAGTCTCTCCAATCATATTTTATTTAGGTGAAGTTCTTCTGCTTCCTTGATCAACAATAGTGGGTATTGCATATAAGTGATGAGTATTTCACTAATAAATTAATGATTTTTGGAGAGGAAGGGATTAATATTTTCTGATTTTATGATTCTCTTTGATTACTTTGAAATCTTTAATTTTCACTTGTTTCTTCCTTTTAATCGTTTACCAGCAAACCTCCAGAGGATGCCGTCTCTTCCCCAGTCATCTCCCTCCTGTGCATAAGTAGTGCCTTTCTTAAACTACTATTTGGTGTTTTAAGCACCATATCTCAGACCTGTTTTTAACATTTTTCCACTTAGGAAAATTTGGGGGTTATTTTCATGTGTGTTCAGCATTGTTGATCCCACTGCCCTCTCCCCTTTCTTATGAAATCTATGCCAGGCTCTCTGTACCAGTAATACTCTTTGGATGGCTCTACCTTGTTTCCAATGTTATATTATATATAACATTGGTTATATGTAATAGTGATTTCTATCTTCTCTTTAATTTGTAGATATGGGCAATGGTGGTTTATTTACTCTCCTTTATAATATGTGTGATATTTTTTAGGATGTGTGCAGTAACTGAGATTTAGACAAAAATAATTCAATATATCATTCTGTACTATTTTCTAAAAAATATATTAATAGAATTGATTTAATGAATTTAAAGAAAACAACCTAACAGGACAAGAATTATGAGAGAAGTGAAAGAAAATGTTCTAAAAAGCTAAAATTGTTGTGTCCAAGTGACATGCAGAAGAATGAACCTGGACCACTTTCTTATACCATACACAAAAATAAACTCAAAATGGATGAAAGACCTAAATGTGAGACAGGAAGCCATCAAAACCCTAGAGGAGAAAGCAGGCAACAACCTTTTTGACCTCAGCTGCAGCAATTTCTTACTCGACACATCTCCAAAGGCAAGAGAATTAAAAGCAAAAATGAACCATTGAGACCTCATCCAGATAAAAAGCTTCTATACTGCAAAGGAAACAATCAACAAAACTAAAAGGCAACTGACAGAATGGGAAAAGATATTTGCAAATGACATATCAGATAAAGGGCTAGTACCCGAGATCTATAAAGAACTCACCAAACTCCCCACCCAGAAAACAAATAATCCAGTGAAGAAATGGACAGAAGACATGAATAGACACTTTTCCAAGGAAAACATCCAGATGGCCCACAGACACATGAAACGATGCTCAATGTCACTCATCATCAGGGAAATACAAATCAAAGCCACACTGAGATACCACCTCACACCAGTCAGAGTGGCTAAAATGAACAAATCAGGAAACTATAGATGCTGGTGAGGATGTGGAGAAATAGGAACCCTCTTGTACATTTTGGTGGAAATGCAAACTGGTGCAGCCACTCTGGGAAACAGTGTGGAGGTTCCTCAAAAAACTAAAAGTAGAACTACCCTATGACCCAACAATAGCACTGCTAGGAATTTACCCAAGTCATACAGGAGTGCCCATGCATAGGGGCATACGTACCCCAATGTTTATAGCAGCATTTTCAACAATAGCCAAATTATAGAAAGAGCCTAAATGTCTATCAACTGATGAATGGATAAAGAAGATGTGGTTTATATATACAATGGAATACTACTTGGCAATGAGAAAGAATAAAACAATGCCATTTGCAGCAATGTGGATGGAACTGGAGGGTATTATGCTAAGTGGAATAAGTCAGTCAGAGAAAGACAGATATCATGTTTTCACTCATATGTGGATCTTGAGAAACTTAATAGAAGACCACTGGTGAAGGGAAGAGGAAAAAAATAGTTATAAACAGAGAGGGAGGGAGGCAAACCATAAGAGATTCTTAAATACAGCGAACAAACAGGGTTGATGGGGGTGAGGGAGAGGGCAAAGTGGGTGATGGGCATTGAGGAAGGCACTTCTTGGGATGAGTACTGGCTGTTGTATGTAAGCCAATTTGACAATAAATTATATTAAAAATAAAAAAATCATGTCCATATTTAGATGAATTTTTGATATTCTGAAATTCTAAACTGTTATTGAAAATTATTCCCCATCACAGATAGTAATGGAAAATTTCTCTATGCATTTTATAATGTTGGCCAAACTCTGAAACTCAAAGATTAAAAAATTTAATATAATAATTTCATGAACCATCGGGAGTATGGGAAACTTAGTCGGTTTAGCGTCCAACTCTTGATTTTGGCTCTGGCGTGGGATCGAGCCCCACGTTGGGCTCCGCACTGAGCGTGAACCTGCTTAGGATTTTCTCTCTCTCTCTCTCTCTCTCTCTCTCTCAATCTCTCTCTCTCTCTCTCTCTCTCTCTCCCCCCCTCTGCCCCCCTCTCTCTCTCTTTCTCTCTCTCTCTAGTAAAAAAATAGAGGCGCCAGTGTGCCAGTTGCCTCAGCCAGTTAAGTGCCTGGCTCTTGATTTTGGCTCAGGTTATGATCTCACAGTTTGTGAGTTTGAGCCCCACATCAGGCTCTGTTCTGACAGCACAGTGCCTGCTTGAGATTCTCTCTCTCTGCTCCTGTCTCTCTCTCTCTCTCAAAATATAAACCTTAAAAAATAAAATAAAATAAAATAAAATAAAATAAAATAAAATAAAATAAAATAAAATAAAATAAAATAAAAATATAAAATAAAATAGATAAATAAGTTTATAAAATATGAACCAATGACATTAGTCATATGAATATCAAATTTTCTTAAGAGTAACACTAGGAAATATACTTAGAAATATTGTGTTGTAATAGATCATAGAAAAGTTAAGATATAATTCCAGAATACAGGAGTATGACAAGACTAAGAAATGAAATGTGTGTCAAGCAGAAATAAATATAAAAAATTCAGTATGTGTTTAAAAGTTGGCACTTACATGTGGAATTTAAGAAACAAAACAGATGAACATAAGAGAAGGAAAAAAGAGAGGCAAACCATAAAACAGACTGTCACTATACAGTTGCTAAAGAGTTGCTGGAGGGGAGGTGGGTGGGAGATGGCCTAAATGGGTGATGGGTATTCTTTAATACCCTTTAAGAGCCCTCTTTAGGGCTCTTGTTGTGATGAATACTACAAGTTGTATGTAAATGATGAATCACTAAATTCTACACCTGCAACTAAAAAAAATGAAAATAAAAATAATAAGTGGTAGATAAAACACATCTGCATCTGTCTTTAAGAACATTAATATTTGTAAAGTTCTGTCTCAGTCCATTAGGACTGTGATAACAAAATAACATATACTGAGTTGTTTATAAACAACAGAAATTTATTTCTCCACAATTCTAGAAACTGGGAAGTCCAAGGGGCGCCTGGGTGGCTCAGTCGGTTCGAGCCCCGCGTCGGGCTCTGGGCTGATGGCTCGGAGCCTGGAGCCTGCTTCCGATTCTGTGTCTCCCTCTCTCTCTGCCCCTCCCCCGTTCATGCTCTGTCTCTCTGTGTCTCAAAAATAAATAAAAAACTTTATAAAAAAAAAAAGAAACTGGGAAGTCCAAGATCATGGTGCCACCATATTCAGTGTTTGATATGGCCCACTTCCTAGGTAGCACCTATTCACTGAGTACTCACATAGTGGAAGGAACTAGGAAACTCTGTAGGGTCTCTTTTATAAGGGTACCAATCCCATTC
This sequence comes from Lynx rufus, assembly GCF_022079265.1. NCBI lineage: Eukaryota > Metazoa > Chordata > Mammalia > Carnivora > Felidae > Lynx > Lynx rufus. The sequence goes on along the minus strand of NW_025814878.1, from coordinate 86,667,953 downwards.
ATGAGGGCTCTACCATCATAACCTAAAGCACATTTTAAAATCCCCACTTCCTAATACCATTGTGGTAGCGTCCCCTCCCTAAGGAATGTGGTGAGGGGGGAAAAAAAAAACCTGAAGATAAGGGAAGACAACTGGCTATGTGCACATATGTGACATTCCTCATGACTCTGCATGTCTGTACATGACATCCCTCATGACTCTGTAACATGATACCACCCAATCAGACCGTATGTCTGTATGTTATCATGAATGGGAGACAAAGAAGTAGAAAATTTATAAAAAGGCTACACCTCACTGCATTGTGGGCTCAGTTTTTCAGGTACCAGTCCACTGGCATGAATAAAGCTGCTTCCTGGATAGAAAGGCCTTAGTGCCCTGTCCCTCTATGCAAGAATCCTGATGTATTTCTCATGGGGACTCGCCTGGGAGACGGAGACAGTGTTTTTACCTCCCTTGTCACCAAGATACAAACCTAAGGGCACTGAGAGAGGCGACCTCACCTGGTGCCAGCAGACCATTTGATCTGTAGGAGACTGGTCCCTCCCAGCACGCCAGGGCGAGGGCCCTGGATGGGCAAAGGAACACATGAGGCCCAGGGAACAGCTTAGGGAGTGCTGCCCATCAGACTGGTAAGAACCCAAGTTCATTTTGGTAGACCTGCCCCTAGGAGGCAAATGGGGAACCTGTTCACCTCCCAGAATTTCCCTAGTAGTTCCATAAGAAATAAGGAAAGAAACTGAAACTCTAAGGCACTGGGCAGTAGGTTGGAATTGCTGTGTGACTATGTGTGGGGACTTCTCTCATTCATTTCCTGGGTCAATGATGATAATTAGAGCTAACTGTCTCTGGTTAGTCTACCTCAGAATGGGGACTGAAAGGAATATTTCCATGCAGCTGCTGAAACTCCCTTTGTTTCCGGGAAATTCCCTGTCTTCTCCAGACTGACATGGACTGCCTAATTCCACTAGTGGAAAACAAAACAAAACAGAAAACCTAGAGTCTGCTCCTCTGAGCTGAGAAGATTTAAAACTGGTACTACTCTTACTCTGGCTTCTGCTAGCACCTTGCCCCTTCTGTCTTTCCTTCCCCCTCCTCCTGTTTCTGCACCACCTGTATTTCTGCACATAAATGGGTCCTCAATGCCTTAGTCACAATCAGCTCCTCCTCCCACCCTAGATGTCAAAGAGCAAAGACCACTGACTTCAGATTTCCCCACCAGTGTTCCAGGTAAAAATTAGCCATGGGGAACAAATTGTCTTAAGTGAACCCAACTAGAAAGTATTCAGTATTTAAGCTAATTTAAGTTTGTTAGCTTAAGACCTGTTTATTAAATTAAAAAAAAAAAACAAAAACAAAAACATTTATTCTACCTAGATTTGCTGAAGGTCAAATAAGCTCATGTTATCTCTGTTCCAATTTGTTAGCAAAAGGATGACTTAAAGTAATGATTAAGTTTGTCCCATAGTTTTCATGGGTAATTGTTAAAATAGCTTTCAAAGTCTTTGGTAACCTAAAATGTTAAAGTTTTGCTTGCATAATAAATTGGGATTTAATTTATTGGATATCTAATGAGATAAAAGACTAACCCACTAATTATTAGGTGTAGGTTTGTGCTTTTGACTTATTGCAAAAAGGACTATTTGGGTCTTACAAACATGCTTTGTGCTTTATTAAGATTTACAATGGAAAACCTACTTTGTTCTTAATTGATAAATTTACCATCTAAAACAAATTCTGATGTGACAGTTCATAATTGGTTACTACTTAGTTTTCCCTGGAGACTAAGGTTTCTAAGAGTTAAAAATTCTGCTAACTGTAATTAAGACTGATAAAAATAGGGAAAGTAGTATTGTATATAAAAAAGTAGGAAATGTGTAAGAAATAAGAAATGAAAATACATTTTTTGTTGAAGGTAAAAGAAAGTAATTTTGTCCTACATGAGACTGGTTGTTTGGAGAAAAAGAGCTTAGGTCAAAATCTAAAAGCAAAAGAAAGTTGTAGAAGGTTTGTGAAGTGAAATCTTTAGAACACAATTTTATATGTGGTCAGAACGACCTAAGGTTAAAATAAATGGATTTAAAAGTACACTGGTGTAAGATTAAAATTCTACTTTACTCTCTGTTAAAAGGGCATAGTTTTCTTGGATTGCTGGTATACTTTTGATTAAAAAAAAAAAAAGGTAAACAAAGTTTTGTTTTTTTGTTTTCTTTTGTGTTTTTTTTACCCTTTTGTCTGCCCAAAAAGATGGAGAAAAAAATATGATTTTAACCAAAGAGGCAGGACAGCACGCCCTTTTGAGTTGTTTTACTCAAGACTTGGTTGAAATTGCCCTTCCTTTAATCCAAAGGCTGGGGAGATGGTGACAATGTCCTCGCTACCAGCCTTCAAATGCTCCACATTTGTATTGTTTCTGTTTAGCAAAGCAATGGATGCCTATCCCACATAGGAGATAGATGACTCCAATATATAAAGGGGTTTTACTGGAATACATAGGAGCCATTTTGCTACACTTATCCCAGTGTATGCCAATTTGTAACAATCTAGATACTCTAAAATAGATGTCCACATGGCTGGAACATATTTATGTGGGCACTGCTGAAAAAGGCAAGGGGATAGACCTTGACTTTGGCCCTTTTGCCCCCTTGACAGCCAATTTTATCCTTACAAAAAATGGTTTTCACCAGCCTTTTAAAATATATTTGTAAAGAGGATTACTGTTGGGCCAAAATAAAATTAGTGCATCCTTCTACTACCAGGGAAGTCTTGCTTGGTCACAGTCAATACCCCCAAAGTCCTGCAGGTGGAAAACAAAGGCATAGGAGAAATCTAGGCAGACAAGGTCAGCTCTCAGGGTCAAGCCTGGATAAGAGCGACTGCTCCTCGCACCTCGAGAGAGTGACAAAGCTTTTGGCTGCCAGTTGAATAGCCAGCCAAAATGCGGGGCCAGGAGATGAGGCTTCTCCTGGACAACTATCAGGGTCAGGAGATGAGGATTCTCCTGGCCAGCTATAGAAAATTGAGATACGGGACTTTTTCCTAAAGGTGGGCGATTCCCAAACCAAAGCCAATACTCCTTTGGGGATGCATTCTGAAAAATGGGGATGATTTTGATCTATAAACTCTGAAGAAAAAACAACTCATTAATTATCATGGGGCTGGAGGTCCTATAGAGAACCTCCAGTTTCCTACTGGGGCCCAGGTAGTTCCAACCCAAGATCCTAATCGGGACTATGACCATCCATTGAGAATTGGTATTGCCACCACTTCCAAGCCGGTGCTTTAGAGAAATTAAGGAGGCCTAAGGTTAAGCCTTTAAATTATGCTAAATTAGTCACTATTTTACAAACACAGAATGAGAGCCCGATGGCCTTCCTGGAGAGGTTGAGGGAGGCTCTCATTAAATATGTGGCTATCTTCTCTGACACCCCTAAGGCTGAGATGATTTTAAAGGACAAATTTGTTCACTCAATCAGCCCTAGGTATTCAGAGGAAATGCAAAACTTGGCTGTTGGCCTGGAACTTACCCTGGAGGAGCTCTTAGGAGCTGCCAATCGGTTATACTACAACAGAGATTAAAAACAAAAACAAAAACAAAAAACAAAACAAAACAAAACAAACGGAAAGGAGGCTTAAGAAAAATCTGAGGCCTTAGCCATGACCTTATATACTATATCATACCAGAATTTGAGGCCTTAGTCATGACCTTATGTACTGTATCATACCAGAATTCCCAGGGTCCTGGCACCAAATGCCACTTATGTGGCCAGTCAGGGCACTGGAAATGAGGCTGCCCTCAGAAGGGACAACAGAAGTCAAAGCCCCACAAGCCATGCTCCTTGTGTGGAGACAATCATTGGAAGTCTGAATGCCCTCAGGACCTCTATCTGCAAGGGCTCAGATAACCCGTGTCCCTAAAAGGAATGAATGGGGCCTGGGGCTCTTCGGGCTGGCTCCTGAACCCAATGTCTATTGGAAGCCTTGAACCTTAGGTAACTCTGGAAAACTCAGGTAACTAAAAGGCTGATTCATTTCCTTCTTGATACCAGAGCCACCTTTTCTGTCCTCCTTTCCACTCAAGGCCAACTATCCAAACACAGCATAACGAGTAAAAGCGTCTCCGGAAAACTTATAACTAAATTTTTCTCTTAGACCCTGGATGCATAAGGGGAAAACTAATTTTTTTTTTCTCATTCTTTCTTGATAATACCAAGAGAGCCTTACTTCCTTGCTACGAAGGGATATTATAACTGAATTAGAGACTACAGTGCTACTAACTCCAGGACAGATAAAAAAAATTGTGTGAATTTTTGGGAATTACTGGGTATGGTAGGCTGTAGATATTAGGGTTCAGGAAAATAGCTTACCTGCTATATCAATTATTAGAGGAGACTCAATTCCACCTACTCTCCAAGGAAATAAGCTGGGGTCTGACTCAGGGACACTGACTTTAGTCCTCAGGATGGTTACAAACAGAGCAGGGGCAATTACTTTTACTGAGCTCAGAGAGCTAAAAGATCATTAATACACTGCTTCAGGCCTTTCATTTAGGGAGGGCTAAAAGTTATCAAATAGCCCAAAGGGTGTTTACTGGGAAAAATTTGTCAAGGATAGTTCAGCAGGTAGTATCAGCCTATGATATCTGTCTTGGAAATAATCTTCTCAAACACAAACTTGCCCTCCCAGGCAATCAAGGAACTGGAGGCTATCCAGGAAGACCAATAATTAGGTTTCACTCATATGCCAAGGTCAAAGAAATTCCAACATCTGTTGGTATGGGTTGATATTTTTACTAATTGGGTAGAGACCTTCCTCCCCTGCAAAAAAAAAAAAAAAAAAAAAAAAAAAAAAAAAAAGAAAAAGAAAAGGCAGAAGAAGTAATAAAATCTCTGCTTTATAAAATAATATCCAGGGTCAGCTTACCTAAAACTTTGCAAATTAATAATGGTAAATGGGTGCTTTGACTCTTACTCTGGTAGGACTCCCAGCTCTTGAAAAAGTTTTCTACCTCAAAATAAAGCAAACTGTCTGCTTATACTCAGCAAAACTCTAACACCTCACAAGCATTAGATGCTTTAAATAAAAAAATTAAATAAAGTTAGGGCCAGACTCTTGGAGAATAGACTCACCATTGATTTGCTTACTCCATCACTTTGGTCATGAGAGATTCCCTGACATGTTATTTCAATATGACCAATAATTTTCATAGAGTCTTAGAACTGATAGATGACATTTGGGCATAATTGGACAAAGTCAGGGTCTCTTCTGGATTGTCTGACTGGTTTGGGAACTGGGGACGTTATCTTAAGATGCCATCTTGTTTGGTCAGTAATTTCTTTACTTGGTGTTTTTCTCTTTGTGTCTGCCAATGTTTATGCCACCTCATGCCTGCCAGCCTTCCTGTAGAACCATACTGTGGGCCACTCAACCAACTCTTGGGTAGACTCTAACTGCTGCACCCCCATGCTGTCTCTTATCAGCTTGAAGAACCCAGAACAGTCATTGTCCCTTTCCTTAATGACAGGGGCCCTACTCCAGGGGAGGTATGAATAGGGAAAGGGTTAACATTAGGCAGGGACAAATAAGGGACCTTCATAAAGGTCCACAAAGACTACAAGCACTCACCCCTTTAAATCAGGAGATGCTGTATGGGTAAAGGAGTAGAATGTCCAACCCCTAAAACCCCTCCGGAGGTGCCCGTTCACTGTCATATTGTCCACCCCTACTGCAGTAAAAGTAGCCAAGATGAATCCCTGGATTCACCACAGCAGAATGAAGCCAGCACCTGGAAACTGGGAGTACATTTCTGATCCATTAAGGCTGTGCAGGCTGACCATATGGAAAAAGCAATATACAACTCCAGAGGTTCTGGGAGACAGCAAGCCTGCCTTAGTCACTCTGGAAGCTGACTAATCTACGTACGGCAGAAGCTTAAGGAATTGACGGCCGGTGGAACAAAAAGACTGTCCTTATTTTCTATATCTGTTTCCTTACTGTGATGCACGGCCACCCCTTGTCACCTGCTGTTTTTGTGATTCCTGCTCTACTTTTCACCGTAGGATTGACGGAGCCCACCCAGGCGAGCTGAGAGTATGATGAGAGGTTTCTGCTAACATTCACCTTCCTTTCGTGGATAGGATGCTTCATTGGTTGCAACACGGGGATCAATGGCCATAAGAGGCTAGAAAATTAGATGCCTGGGAAACTTATAGTGGAACAGAATACCCCACTCCTACTACCAGGGTTTGGCTTCTCAAAACCTCAATTATTGGGAAAATCTGTCTTGCCCGGTAGGGGAGAAAGTTCACCATCTCTGTTGGAAGCTTAACATGCCTAGGCCAAAAATTTTATAACTCAACTGTCCAGGAAACCAAATGGTGGGGGTCCCCGGAACAACTTGAGCCAGATCCCCACCTTTTGTCTAACCTCTCTCATCTCCGAGAGGCCTGGGACAATGTAGATGCAGCCTTCGAATGCAGGCCCCAGATAGACTATACTGGATATGTGGAAGGACAGCCTACACAGTACTTCCCTCTGGCTGGTCTCAGTCATGTATGCTGGGAACTATTCATCCATCTTTCTTCCTGCTCCCACTTGCCACAGGGGAACATTTGGGATCCAAGTGTATGGGGACAGAGAGACTCAAAAGAAATGACATGCCCTACAAATTGCCAATTGGAAAGATAATGAATGGGCTCTGGAGCCAATAATCCAATATTATGGCCCCACTACCTGGGCAGAGGATGGTTCCTAGGGCTACCTGCACTCCCATTTACATGCTAAACCGCATAATCAGGCTGCAAGCAGTGGTAGAGATTATAAACAATTAAACTGCCAGGGTCTTATGAAAATCGCTTGGCCTTAGATTGCTTGCTTGCTTCTGAGGGAGGAGTTTGTGGAAAGTTTAACCTGAGCAACTGCTGCCTACAGACAGATGATGAAGGAAAAGTCATATAGGAGATCACAGATCGAATGAGAAAGGTTGCTCATGTCCCATTCCAGACAGGGAAAGCTTGGAACCATGGGAAGTTATTTGGAGGATGGTTTTCAACTCTTGGAGTATTGAAAACCCTCATAGGTATTATACTCTTATTTTGGGAGCTTGCTTAATCCTACCTTGCCTAGCTCCGCTGATTATACAGTGTGTCTCCAGCCTCACTGAGGTAATGGTTGAAAGAAAAAACAGTTACACATGTGATGATGTTATGGAAATATAAACCTCTAAACCAAGTTGATGCTCTTTGACCCAAAATAGAGGGGTCTAAGCATCAAAGAGGGGAATGTGATAGAGTCCCCTCCCTAAGAAATGTGAGGGGATAAAAACAACAAACAAACAAACAAACAAACAAAAAACCTCAAGGGGCGCCTGGGTGGCTCAGTCAGTTGAGCCTCTGACTTCGGCTCAGGTCATGATCTCAGAGTTGGTGAGTTTGAGCCCGGCGTCAGGCTCTGTGCTGACAGCTCAGAGCCTGGAGCCTCCTTTGGATTCTGTGTCTCCCTCTCTCTCTGACCCTCCCCCGTTCGTGCTCTGTCGGTCTCTGTCTCAAAAATAAATAAACATTAACAAAATAAAAAAAAACTCAAGATAAGGGAAGGCAAACTGGCTATGTGCATATATGTGACATTCCTCACTACTCTGTATGTGTACATGATGTCCCTCATGACCCTGTAACATGAGACCACAAAATCAGACAGGTATGACATACAGATATGTCTGTGTTACCATGTATCAGACACAAAGAAGTAGAAAGCTTATAAAAGGCTACACCTCACTATGCTGGGGGATCAGTTTTTTGGGTACAAACCCACTGAGCCCATGCAGGGACAAACTTAGCTCCTTCCAGGATAGAAAGGCCTTGGTGTCCCATCCCTCTATGAGAGAATCCTGTTACACTATCATTTTGGGTATCAGGATTTCAACATATGACTTTTGCAGTGATATAAACATGCAGACCATAGCCACGTCTTAACAACTTGAATATGGGATATTTTCTCAACATCAAAATCAATATCTATCAGGGAAAATAAACCTTCAACTTCATATTAAAGAATGGAATCTTAGTTTCAATAAAGGTTATAGCACTGTTAGAAAATCTGCTCTCTTCAGATTTTTGAAGCATCATTCTAACCTCTTCTTATTATCAAAATTCACAGGAGTATAAGAATGCTAGAGTATTAATTTCTAATTTTATAATAAATATTGAAGAAAAATAAGTGCATGTTCCCTTGTAAAGATATACCATTACTAGTATCAAGGTAACTCTGAAAATGCAAAATAATTCACAAGGTTTGAGCAAAGGTATTGGGATAGAATTAGACAATATTTTCTTTAAACTTCAGGTCTTCTTTAAACTCCAGCATCTTTTTTATGGAAAATTAAGAAACCCTGATATTATTCAAGAGATTGTCTCAAGGGAAAGATCATGTCTTGTTTCCAAAGTAGTCCAAAGTGTAAACAATAAACTTAGACAGTAGAGACAACAGAAATCTTTCCTGATTCCTAGTCTACTCCTCAGTCCGTGAACAATTAAAGCTCCCTTCTTGCCCTTCTTGGTTCCGTCAAAGAAAAATTGCACTGGACAAGTTAAGCAGGCAAGGAAGACTATTGCAATTGCCATCAGGGAGAGAGACTGAACTCTACTGAAACAAAAGATGAATTTTTTAGTCTGAGGAGAGCAGTGTAAAAGTACTGGAGGAAGTTAAGAGGAAGTCATTAGGTCATTCTGTGTTATGCTAATTGATGCTTATGGAATTTGGGCTCCTATTCTTCCACAGAGACCTGAAGATGGGGCACTTTTTTTTTTTTTGTATGATTACATTTCAAAGGGGTGTCCTTGAGAAAGACATTCCTGTGTTGTAAAGCTGGTAAGAGACTGAGAGAAGATTGATACCTGAAAGGATCAGAGAAAGAATTTACAACTGCAGCTTTTCTAAAGTAAATGTTCTGAGGAAAGGGAGGTCAGGAGCCTACAGTCAGAAAGAAACCTGTCTAAATTTTAGTCAATCTTAGGAGAACGATAAGGACAACTTGGTCAGTTTCAATAATTTTACTATGACATAACTTTTGAAAAGTTATGTTCATGTCTCTTTCCCTTCCAATAAACGGTGAGCTTCTTGAGAACAGGTGTTTTATTGAATTCTGTAGTATGGTATTTTAAAGTATTTTATTCCCTTCTTGCTATTCATGCTGTTTAGTTATACCATCTCACACTGATATTGCACAGACTTTGTGACTTAGTCCGTTCAATGGAACATTAGCAATAATGACATAAGCTGAGCCCTGGAAAGTCTTTATGCATTGGGACTTTCTCTCCTGCTGGTTTTTGGAACTTTAATGCTACCAAGTAGAGAGCATGGATTAGCTTATTGGTAGAACAGTAACCTATATGGGACAAAAACAAAGTGTCCTAATTTAGGATCTCCTAGATAAAATAGTCTGCTAAATGTCAGATATGTAAGTGAGACCATCCTAGATCATTCAGTCTTAACTGAGCCACCAGGAGAAGACAGACTTTTGATAGTTTTGCCCACAAAAAAAGAATGATTCTACCCCAGTTTTGAAAGAAATAATAAATATTTATTACTATACATCATTCAGTGTTGGAGTGTTAAGCACCAAAAGCTAATTGGTAACTATCTCTGACCACTATCATAATACTTATAGTAAGTATCTAATTACTTTGCAGAATAAACAAGTAAATTAGTAATATAAATTTGGTAGAACAAATAGTAGCTGAAAACTGAATGATAAGAATTAAGCTATGTAGGAAAAAAAATGTAATTCATATAAAGCACTTAACATAGAGTCAAGGTCACGTTAAGCACCCGTACGAATATATGTTATCCTCACCTACATTTCTGGTAGGGTTAAATTTGACAAAATTAGGCATCATTTTAAAAATACATTATGTGTTTACCCAAACAGAATTATAGAGGTATGTGTGCGCTACATTGTCAGCTTGACCTTAAAGAAGATAAATAAGGTAAAGCATCAGGATTTTCCTTTATTAGGCTATACAGAAAGCTGTTCAGTCTCCCTTCAATGTACCCGTATGGATTAATCTACTTTTATCTAATCTGAGAGAATACAAACAATTAAAGAACCAACAAAACCAGGTATACCTAAGTTAAGACTGTATACCATGTATGTGTGCACACACATACACTAATGGTTTTTAATTAATGATGTATGATTCACTCACTTTTATTACGAACATACTCAACCTTGAATGCATTTTCCCTTTTTGTCTGTCAAGTTCTCAGTTCAAATTACATCTTTTTTGCCTTAGCCCATTATTTTCTGAAATCTCAATCAGAACACTTAATTTATTCAATTTTCTCCTGTACTTTAATTTTGCAAATATTTTAGTCCTATTATACTTCATCTGTCTGGTATTAACTGTATGTTCATAGGGGAGCCTGGGTGGCTCAATCGGTTAAGCTTCTGACTTTGGCTCAGGTCATGATCTCACAGTTTGTGGGTTTGAGGCCCACATTGGGCTCTGTGCTGACAGCTCAGAGCCTGGAGCCTGCTTCGGATTCTGTGTCTCCCTCTCTCTGTGTTCCTCCCCCGCTTATGCTCTGTCTCCCTCTCTCAAAAATAAATAAGCATTAAATTTTTTTTTAATTAAAAAAAAACTAACTTTACGTTCATAACTATTGGCATAGGATTTTGTATCTAATAGGTACCTACTAATTTTAATTTGGTTAAATAGAAAATAAGCATTGATAATTTTTGAGCTATAATATTTTATGTGATTAATATTTTTAAAAAATTAAACATTTTTATGTAGGATAGATATTAAATAAAAATAAAAACCTATTACATATTGAATCATTATATTGTGTACCTGAAACTAATATAACACTGTGTATTAATTATAATTGGATAAAAATAAATTTAAAAAACCTATGATAGTCAGCAATATAGATATGCATTGAAAAGAAAAGCTGATGAATTCAAAAAGTTAACAGTGGCTATCTATTCATAATATTATGTCCAGAATTTTCTGACTTTCCTTATCTATGTTTTCTAGTTTTATGAAAAAAAAAACAATCATTCTGTTATTTTAATAAAATGCATATGTTCTTAAAGTTTTTTGGGTAATGAAACTTTTCTGGCAATTCCATTTTTAAACCAAGTATTACTAAATTAAAATTAGCATGGGTGGCTATTACCTAGTCTTATATTTTAAAATAATTGGATGATTTTTTGGAAAGTAGCATTTATAGCAGATGCAATCAGTGTTGCAACAGTAACATCTAAATACTTTCATGTATGTCAGACTGTCCTCCAAGAGCCAGCATCTACACCTTTTCCATTGGTCTGTCCCCAGGATGCTGAATGTGTTTGGAGATGGTGTTCCCAGTGTTGGGAAGTCTTACTCAGCGACCAACCAGTAAATGGACATAAATACACCAGTGTCCTTAACTCTTGCTGAGTAATACTGAGGCTTGTATTTATGGGAGTATTCTTCATATTCCACTATGTAGCCAACCATTATCACTGCCTTTCCTTCCCTGCATTTTGGTTCCTTAACCTACTCTGGCACCTCTTCTAAATTGCTTGAACTGAATCCTTGATTTTGAGTCTGGTTCTGAAGGTGCCCAAACTAACAAAATGCATTTAAAATGGTTATCAATATGAATAACTTCTGTTTGCCCTCAGAATACCTACCAGATGGAATATGTAACAAAACAATTTTTTGTGTGTGAATTTGGTTCACTACCATATAAAAATGCATGTTTGTCTCTTCTAAATAAAATTTTAGATTGAAGAATAACTAAAATAATTTAATTATATATTAAGGCACTTTTTTTTTTTTAAGTTTCAGAACTGAAGAAAAATTCTACGCATTGGTTGTATTACAGTACAAGTTACAGACTAGAATTCCAGCAGATGCTTCTTTAGTAAATGAATGTTAATACAGGAAGGGAAGGAAAACTGGCAGTTAATGAGCAGACATTGTCAGAGACACTGTTATCTTATTTAATATTTACAGCAGCTCTATAATAAGATATAGGTGGACACTGAAGCTTAGCAATGGATACAGAGTCGGATCTCAGGCTATCTCTCTTGACACTTTATCCTTATTCTGTGATATTCTGTTCTACAGAAACTGAAATTAAAATGAAAACATGCTTAGAATATTCTACTATATATTTATAAAGCTCAGATTCTAGTTATCTAAAGATATACCTATATGTGTAAACACATATTTTTTAAAATTATAGAAAAATTATATGTATATGAAAATTTGTAGAAACATAGCATCAAACCCTTCTGATTTTATATGAGGCTGTTTCTCATACATTACATTTACAAGTTCCTCAAACAGTAATGCCTAAAATGTCTTCCTTCAAAGAAATTATCCTTAGACATCAAATATTTTAATTACTTCTTTTTTATATGCTATAAATTATAAATGCAGAATCACTACTTTTTTCATGGTTGTGATATTTAGAAGTACAGTTATTATCCAGGTAACATTTTAAGTGGCTTTATAACAAAGTAGAGTTTATTTCAGTTATAAAATAAGAAGAACAGGTGCTATCAAAACATTTTATATCTTTGCATGACATAAAAGCTCTATTCTATGAATAAAACTTTAGTTTTTCTTCAGACATTAGAATAGTGGAGAATTTTTAGAATGCTATTTTCAAGGTTTAAGGAAGCATGACATTTTACTAGAAAAACAGAGGTGAAAGTTATCATCATTTACTACATGAGAAAAAGGAACACAAAGTTGGTTTTTTTTTCTTTTTTTTCACTCTATCAAGTTAGGGAAAATTGCATTAGTAAGTTGAGGAGCTTGAAATAGCAGTTTACATTAAAAATCTATTCAAAGGTGACATCAACATGATTGCTACATTGAATTGCAGAACTACAGCTAAAATGTTACTCTGATGTTTAAAATTAGATTTACAAAAACAGCTCCCGTATGTTATACATATTATACAATTTGAACTAAACTATGGTATACCCTTTCCTTATACATTGCTATTATTTTCCACTTTAAAGGAGGATTTTTATAGAGTCTTGTGTTTAAGCACATAATAACAGTTTAAATTACAAAACATGGTTCTTTAGAATCCCTCCTAGAACGTAAGAATCATGTTTCTTAAGTTTGAACACTTGATGCATCACTACAAAACAAAACAAAACAAAAACAAAACAACACCACCACCACCAACAACAACAACAAAAAAACAAAACAGCCTGCTATTGTTGATTAATGAGTTTATAGTTTCTAAAATAGCTATATATTTTAGCAACTCTTGATTCTGGGAAATTTGGGTTCTTTCGAGAATTTTTATTTTGTTAAATAATGGAGTTTAAAGGAGAATTTTAAAGAATTTTAGAAGAACCTTTTTTTTTTTCGTTACAAAACAGCCACTCAAGCAAACTACATAAAATCCTAACACAAAATCAACTGGACTTACAGTTCATGAAAACATAAAGCTAAATATTAGTTTTATAGGGGCAACTTAGCCCCTAGAGCACCACCCTTGTACCTTTCCTAAGCTTTAGTTTAATTTAGTGATGAGGACACCAAAGACCCTAATATTTCCTTTAATACTTTCAATTTCCACACAACCCTTGCCCCCTTTTTCATACCACTCATAGCCCTCCATTTCTTAAAACAATGTATTTAAGGAGTTAGGGTCTTGTGACAATAATAATTCTTTAAGTTACAATATTTGGTCCAAAGATAGGCACTTTGTTTCACAAGCATGAGTAACAATGTACTGGAGCCCCCAAGGTTTACTTTAAGATGATATTTCACATCTAGGTCATTTTAACTTTAAACACCTGAGAAATAGAAATTTCTTTACACAGAAGTCTTTCTCTTAATAAGTGTATTTGTACTCTGAGTCATAGTCCATCAGTCCTTCGGTGAGTTTCTGCTAATATAGTTGAAATTATAGTTCTCCATAACATTGTGAGTATGTATTATATGGGGACTACTTCTTAATTTTTTGTTGTTGTTGTCAGTCTGTTTTCAGTAACAAAAAAAAGAGTGAGGAATATACAACTTATTCATTAAGTTTCTTTCTCTTAAAAATTGATTAGGCTGTAGCTTAGAGTATGCACACAAACACATTCATTACACATACAATACTCAGTACATTCTCAAAATCATAAAAGATGCTTACATTTGAATAAGAGCATTATTACTAAATGACAAATTTTAATTCTGAGTTTACTCACTCGGGGTTTTAGTTCTTGAAGGTACCCAGTAAATTTGGAAGCTCTGAAACTAAAAAAAAATAAGGGAAAAGCAAAGCTACTTTTATATTTATCTCTTCCATATTACAAAAGTATTAGCAGATAGCTCAAACCATAAAAAGATTCATTTAAGATCAAATAAGCAAAAATAGGTTAAAAATAATGAGAAAAAGAAAAACATGCTAGAAACTAATGTATACCTACCAAAATTACGTTAATACAAATACATGTTTTTGAGCCTTTCATACTTTCTGTCTTTGGGACCAAATTTTGATTGTTTGCATTAGCCAATGTGAAGAGGGAAATAAAGTCAGTTATAGATTCCATAAGATTCGTAAGACAACAAAGGAGATTCAAGAAAATAATTATTCCCAGTATTGAGGTCAGGACAGTGTTTCATTCAAAGTTCCTAAACATGAAAATACTATGTTATATAATGAATGGTTTCCCTGAAAATAACCCATCCAGTAAAAATAACAAGGGGATTTATAAGGCTGTTTCTTGTTATAATATAAATGGTTTGCCCTGTAATATCTGGGGTGAGTAAATAGTTAACAATTAGAACCATACTCAGTGGTGAGAGCAAGTGAATTCTTCAAGTTATGATTCCCTATACTCCTCAAGAGTTTAGTTGTTTAGAATGTTCTGAGTTAAGCGTTCATTAGAATAGAGTTTCCCCCTTCACTTGCATTATTACACTCCTTAAGGAGAGAATTACACATCTTCCTCTTGTTTGCCTAATGCCCCCCACTGAAATTTTTAATGACAAAGATGCACTGTATATCTCTTTATGTACTAAAATGCATATCTCTGATTTATACATAAAATAGTAAGATTTTGTTTTTGCCTCTCTTCCCCTAGAACGAATTTTCACCCTTTCACTTCCATTGAAAAATCACATATTAGAGAAATAAAATTTTCCTCTTGCCAAAATTAATGATTCCTACTACTATAATTTTTATACTATATTAGCTCCATTCCCAGATCTACATAGTCTAAAAGTAAGGAGGTGAAAGGTCCTCTCTTCTACCACACCTAGGGACAAATTTCCAAAACAAAATTTGGTTAAGACCGTCCAACATCTGACCAATAAAACACCGATTTTCCATGTACACATTTCTCCAATTTATTCTAGAAGGATATTTTAGAATATGTAAAAAAAAAAAAAACAACCGTCCATATTCTTCTAAGCTGCCTTTTGAAATATATTAACAATATTTTCAATATTGTGCTAATAAATTATTGGTGTATAGCTAAATATTCTGTATTACAGTAAAATGCAAAGATGTCCTGCAGTGTTATGAAAAGTGACAGGCAGGACAGAGCTTTTTTTTCATTTTATTTTTTGCATGAAAACTGAGAATGTAATGATAGGAACCATGGAGAGGACTCAGGGCCTCTGCCAAACTTCTTACAGCTTAAACTGTGAAACATCTAAAACAGAAAGTCCTAAGCCATTTGTTTCTTGCACAATGAATATATCTTTTAAATGAAATGGTGGGGCAGTCCATTTTACACTTTCCAGTATCCCATACAGATTTGTCTCTGGAATAAAGGACAGCCACAGATACCCCACATACATACAGGCTTTATATTTATGGACGTTTTATAGTTTACTCCTTAGTTTTATATATTAAATTTAAAAAGACCACACAAACCAGGTTTTTTTTTCAAAATTAATTTTATGTCTTAGACTTACATTTCTGAAGATATTATATTTTACTGCTTAATTCTATGAATTAAAAGTCTAACCCAAGTAAACCTGTTATCTGCCTGTTCTTCAGCGTGGGCATGGACTCGATGGCCATTTGGTGCTAAATAAATAAATTCTCCCTTAAGTTTTGAATAGATAAAGTGGTCCAGAAACTGAATTCAGAAGGAGAAATTTGAAGGAAGTAAACTGATACAAACAATAAAATTATAAAAATTAATAGTTCTCTTGGTAATTGCGTTTAGACAATGGGTGGGAATAAGAAAGGGGAAGAAAAAGTCTCAATAAGATTTAGAGATAGGGGCATCTGGCTGGCTCAGTGGGTAGCACGTGTGACTCTAAATCTCAGGGTCATGAGTTCAAGCCCCATGTTGGGGTGTGAAGCAAACTTGAAAAAGAAAAGATTTAGGGGTGCCTCAGGGGCTCAGTCAGTTAAGTGTCCAACTTCAGCTCAGGTCATGATCTTGTGGTCCGTGAGTTCAAGCCCCACATTGGGCTCTGTGCTGACAGCTCAGAGCCTGGAGCCTGCTTTCTGATTCTGTGTCTTCCTCTCTCTCTTCTCCCCAGCCCCCCACCCCCCTGCCACCTCTCTCTCTCTCTCTCTTTCTCTCTAAAAAATAATCATTAAAAAAATTAAAACAAAAAAGAAAATATTTAGAGATGGACAAAGATACTAAAATATGTGATTTGGTCTACAAACTATCTGACATCTAGTGGTCAAAATAATTTGTAGCTGTAATTAGATTTTAAGCTGTATAGATTGGCTTAATGTAAACTATCTCTATTTCTCCAATCTAATAAATTTTGTCAGACATTCAAACCTATTCAGTGGTCTCAGTTTTTTTTAATTTTTTAAAATATTTATTTACTTTTGAGAGAGAGAGGCAGAGCACGAGCGGAAAAGGGGCAGACACACACACAGACACACACACACACACACACACAGAATCTGAAGCAGGCTCCAGGCTCTGAGCTGTCAGCACAGAGCCTGTTATGGGTCAGGGCTCCAACCCACAAACCATGAGATCATGACCTGAGCTGAAGTCAGATCCTTAAGTAACAGGTGTGTCCCGTCAATGCCTCAGTTTTAAAACAAATGAGATGATCCATAAACTGAAATAATTTAATCAAATTGAAAACTGAAGAGATAAGTTTAGCTCAATATCCTCAAATATTGTCAAGCCTTGGACTATATCCTAGTACATAATGGTATATCCTAATTAGTAAGTATATCCTAATAGTATATCCTAGTAAGTAAGATGAGACAGATTGACATATGCAATAGATGTGTCTAGAGTACCATACATGCCTCAAAATTCATTCAAAGTTCCTATTGATGTTACCTCAAAAAGCACCTCAATTATGTTCACATTTCTTAAGGCTTTTATTTCAAGCCATCATCAATTCTCACTCAGTGGTTGCTGGAACCACCTTTCAGCTTATAGTAAATTTTTTTTCTTTAAATCTAAAACAGATCATGGCAACCACTTCGCACGAAGTCACTTGATAGATTTTCATGAAATTTAGAATAAAATCTCACCACCATGTTCTGCATATTAGTACCCCTGCCTGCCTCCTTAGCCACATCTTCTGTGCACTCTTTTCTTCCTTCCAGTTCTCTAACTACACTGCTATTCAAACCTACCACATTCATATCTGCTTCATTACTTTTGTATTTCCCTCTGGAAATGAGGTGCTTCCTCAAGAACATACCAGTTGTCTCTTTTCTCTTCTCTTTGGTACCTGCCCAAATCTACTCTCTAACATTTGTTGCTCATCATTTACTGTAACATTTTAATTTTATTTTTCTCATACTGATTTTTGGCTATGTTTCTGCATATGTTGTTAACCTGCCTCCACTTTCAGAGGTGCAAAAATCTAGATAGTTCTGTTCACCATTCTATTTTACGACATAGGGAGTTACTTGGCTAAGTTACCAATAAATATGGAGTAATTAACTACTGAATGAATAAGAAAAATTAGTCTCTATTAACTTGATAACATAGTCAAACTCTTTGTAAGAATATTTTTGTTCTGGCCTTCTTGTTACAATTTTTGGAGAAAATAAATCTAAATTAAAATACATAATGTTGTTTCTTTATGGAGACCTCTTTTTGACTTTTTAAAAAGGCAAATGTACCTGATGAGAATATATATAAGACAGCTGGATTTAACATCAGGAATAAAGGAAATTTGATTTTTCTCATAGCTCTAACCTAAACAAAACTGGTAATATTGGTGACCTCATTTTTTATGTTAGACTTTTTTTGTTTTTTTGTTTTTTTTCTTTTACCTGTAGGCAGGGCTATATGATTTCATGAGTTATTTCTCAAGTTTGCTTTTAAGCATTCACGCCTTTTTTTCTTCCCAAACCATATCAGTGACCATCTCCAAAACATAAGATGGAGGTCTTTTAAGTTGGAACATTGGTGGGTACCAATGTCTGCTTTGCTTGTTGGATTCTTCAAATTTGTCAAGGGACACAGATTGAAACACCTGGATTTGAATATCTGAAAGAGCCAACCTACACTACTATTTTTCTCTTTAAGTTCTGATTTAAGGGTTTTTGTTTTGTTTTTTTTACCAGACAATGGAGAAGTGCCTGGATAACTTTTACAAATCTAAAGAGCATGGATAGCTCATGCTTTACTTATGCACAGAATTATTCATATTGTTTTAATTAAATTTTGAAAGTTGGGAACATTGATATGGATCTTACCTGATAAAAGTATAAATACAGGGAATTACTGTATTCAGTGTATCAAAATAATGGAAACCAGTCTGAGATAGGTTACTAATCTCTCCATATGCCATATGATGGTCAGAAAGCTCATGTTTTATAACTGAATTGATATTTTTGGCCAATATAAATGCCTCCCAGTAAATGTGTCACATATTTTTCAAGGACCAATAGGTTCTGACTTCTTCGGCAAATGTAAGATGAAGCATAACATGTTGACATGATATCAATTTAATCTCATCCTATAAGCACATAACTCATCATTCAGTAGATGACTAGCTTGAAGCAAACATTTAAAAAAAAATCTATATCTGGGAAGCAACCTGCCTCAACGTATAGCTATAACTCAGTTTAAAAGGTATATTCTCCCTATGACTTTACTACTACTAAGAAAAGAACAATTATTTTATATTAAAATTAAAACTACAAAAGTTATAATTAAATATTTTAAAGTATATGTAAAATTAGGTGAAAATTTAAGTATATGTGCACTTTTAAGTTCGTCACTGTTTATTAAGAACTGAGAAAAATGAGCCTAATCACACCTTGTCACTGCTTCATGTTGATTTTATATGTGGTTGGATTCCCTCCCTAATAAATGTGAAGCTAAATTATATTTTTATATAAATTTCTGAATAATGTAAGTTTCAGCATGTTATTAAGAAAGTATTTTATTGTAGATTCTTAATAAGAATAATTAAATGGAGTTGTGTGCATGGACAGGCAAGCCTATTTATGATTTTGAAAACATAGATTTTTGGCTGTTAAATTTTCTGAAATTTGGTTTGTTGAGTAAGTGTTCATATTCTACTTCATTTAATGCATAAATTAAAAAAATGAGAGGCCCAGGGGAATTCTACCAAACATTTAAGGAAGAGTTAGCACCTATTCTCTTGAAACTCTTCCAAAAAATAGAAATGGAAGGAAAACTTCCAAACTCTTTCTATGAAGCCAGCATTACCTTGATTCCAAAACCAGACAGAGACCCCACTAAAAAAGCGAACTATACACCGATTTCCCTGATGAACATGGATGCGAAAATCCTCAACAAGATATTAGTCAACCGGATCCACCAATACATTAAAAATATTATTCACCACGACCAAGCGGAATTATACCTGGGATGCAGGGCTGGTTCAATATCTGCAAAACAATTAATGTGATCCATCACATCAATAAAAGAAAGGACAAGAACCATATGATCCTCTCAATAGATGCAGAGAAAGCATTTGACAACATATAGCATCATTTCTTGATAAAAACCCTCAAGAAAGTAGGGATACAAGGAGCATACCTCAAGCTTATAAAAGCTATATATGAATGAACCAATGCTAATATCATCCTCAATGGGGAAAAAACTTAGAGCTTTCCCCCTAAGGTCAGGAACAAGACAGGGATGTATGCTCTCACCCCTGTTATTCAACATAGTATTGGAAGTCTTAGCCTCTGCAGTCAGACAACACAAAGAAATAAAAGGCATCCAAATCAGTAAGGAGGAGGTCAAACTTTCACTCTTCACAGATGACATGATACTCTATATGGAAAACCCAAAAGATTCCACCAAAAAACTGTTAGAATTGATTCATGAATTCACCAAAGTTGTAGGATATAAAATCAACGCACAGAAATCAGTTGCATTCCTATACACCAACAATGAAGTGACAGAAAGAGAAATCAAGGAATCGATCCCATTTACAGTTGCACAAAAAAACCATAAAATACCTAGGAATGAATCTAACCAAAGAGTCGAAAAATCTATACACTGAAAACTATAGAAAGCTTATGAAAGAAATTGAAGAAGACACAAAAAAATGGAAAAAGATTCCATGCTCCTGGATAGGAAGAACAAATATTGTTAAGATGTCGATACTACCCAAAGCAATCTACATATTCAATGCAATCCCTATCAAAGTAACACCAGCATTCTTCACAGAGTTAGAACAAATAATCCTAAAATTTGCATGGAACCAGAAAAGACCCTGAATAGCCAAAGCATTCTTGAAAAAGAAGACTGAAGCGGGAGGCATCACAATTCCAGACTTCAAGTTATACTACAAAGCTGTAATCATCAAGACAGTGTGGTACTGGCACAAGAACAGACACTCAGATCAATGGAACAGAATAGAGAACCTAGAAACGGACCCACAAACGTATGGCCAACTAATCTTTGACAAAGCAGGAAAGAATATCCAATGGAATAAAGACAGTCTCTTCAGCAAGTGGTGCTGGGAAAACTGGACAGCGACATGCAGAAGAATGAACCTGGACCACTCTCTTAGACCATACACAAAAATAAACTCAAAATGGATGAAAGACCTCAGTGTCAGACAGGAAGCCATCAAAATCCTCGAGGAGAAAGCGGGCAAAAACCTCTTTGATCTTCCTCGCAGCAATTTCTTACTCAACACGTCTCTGGAGGCAAGGGGAACAAAAGCAAAAATGAACTGCTGGGACCTCATCAAAATATAAAGCTTCAAATATATAAATATATATTTATATATATATAAAGCACAGCCAATGAAACAATCAGCAAAACTAAAAGGCAACTGACGGAATGGGAGAAGACATTTGCAAATGATATATCAGATAAAGATATATCCAAAACCTATAAAGAACTTATCAAACTCAACACCCCAAAAACAAAGAATCCAGTGAAGAAATGGGCAAAAGACATGAATAGACACTTCTCCAAGGAAAACATCCACATGGCCAATAGACACGTGAAAAAATGCTCATCACTCATCATCAGGGGAATACAAATCAAAACCACAATGAGATATCACCTTACACCGGTGTAATGGCTAACATTAACAACACAGACAACAAAAGATGTTGGCAAGGATGCGGAGAAAGAGGATCTATTTTGCATTGTTGGTGGGAATGCAAGCTGGTGCAGCCACTCTGGAAAACAGTATGGAGGTTCCTCAAAAAACTAAAAATAGAACTACCCTAGACCCAGCAATTGCACTACTAGGCATTTATCCACGGGATACAGGAGTGCTGTTTTGAAGGGACACATACATCCCATGTTTATAGCAGTACTATCAACAATAGCCAAAGTATGGAAAGAGCCCGAATGTCCCTTGATGGATGAATGGATAAAGAAAATGTGGTATATACACACAATGGAGTATTACTCGGCAATCAAAAAGAATTAAATCTTGCCATTTGCAACTACGTGGATGGAACTGGAGGGTATTATGCTAAGTGAAATTAGAGAAAGACAAAAATCACATGACTTCACCCAGATGAGGACTTTAAGAGACAAAGCAGAGGAACATAAGGGAAGGAAACAAAAATAATATAAAAACAGGGAAGGCGACAAAACAGAAGAGACTCATAAATATGGAGAACAAACTGAGGGTTGCTGGAGGGGTTGTGGGAGGGGGGATGGGCTAAATGGGCAAGGGGTACTAAGGAATCTACTCCTGAAATCATTGTTTCTCTATATACTAACTAATTTGGATGTAAATTTTAAAAAATAAAAATAAAATTAAAGAAAAAAGGAAAAAATAAAATAAAATAAATGAGAGGTTACAATCATCCATAAATTTTAGGCCATAATAATACCTTGAGTCTAAAATAATATTAGATAATGATGTCACATTCAATCATTTTTTGTCCTACATAATTCATTGTCACCAGGGACTGCAGTCTCTATTTTTTGACCCATTGTGATAATACTACTGACATCAATCCTTTACATTTTACATTATAGGCACTCTTTGATTTGATACATGTTACTCTGTTTACCTGCAGACATATTGAAAGTGCTTAGAAATCAAATGTTAACAGAGCTTTCTCTATGTTCACTGTTACACATATATCAAGATACACATAGCAACAGCAACTGTATTTGACTTCAAATTGGGATATTTTGAAAGAAATTAAACATATTTTCAGGTACTGTTATTTTTTCCAGTCACCAGGTGTTGTTGTTTTTTTTGTTTTTTTTTTGCCCACCTGAAATAAGTAAAGTAGCCTGCAAGCTGAAGGTTTCCACAGAATAAAAATTCAATTATTTTTGAAGATGAAAACTATCACTGACCATGCTAACCAATTTAAAAGCACTAAAATCTGAAAAAGTAAGCTTAACTGAAACCATAATGTGGACACTGGGACTATCAGGAAACAACCCTGAGTTGCATGTTTGCTCTTTTCATAAATGAGAAAAATGCAATATTTTTAATAGTTTGGAAATAAAGATTTTCTGTTATTTTAACAGTGTGTGGAACCTTATGAGAAATTTGTGGTTGCACCAGATCCTCTACTATCCCCAGATGGTAGACTAAATCAGTCTCCAGGAACAGGTGTATTGCAAGTCAGCCCTAGGTTCTTTTTCAGTTTGCCTGAGTGTGACTTCACTTCTGCCTAAGCAATGATATGAAAATATGATAGTATTGACTTGAATTCACTGAAATGATTCTCAGTAAATTATTAGCTCCCTTTTCACATATTCACGGTCAGAAATATGAAGTTTATGGAGTTTGCAATGAATTAATTTACTCCATTTGTTCCAAATAATCAATTCTTGCTTGTAAAGGAACTTAGAGCTCTATACAATGTCTACATCTCCTAACACATTCTGACCATAATACCCAAGAATCTTAAATATTTTGCTGTATGGATAGAAGAAATAAGGTTAGAAAAATAATGACATAAGTGAAAAGAAAAAGAGAAAAGAGAGAAAGTGAAAGTTAGAAATGAAAATCCAAAGGAGATTGAAATGATATTTCCTTCATCTCAATAGTAAAGAACAGTGTTAGTTTCACTATTAAATGAAAATTCAGTGTGTTCTGAATTGATTCTTGAATCAGTTCAACAATTCTGCTCCCCTTAAAAATGTGTTTATATATCATCTAAATAATTTTTGCTTTCATTATTAGTTACTCAATAATGAGCTATCAAATTCCTGATTTATGCATTAGCTACTTTGTTAAGATAGAGAGGTAAATTTGGTAAGATGTAGAATTGGGAATATGAGGGGGAAAAGAATAATGTAGTAAAGAGATTAATTAGAAACTGGTAATCCATAATTGAAAAGGCAGAGACTTCACATAGTGTTCTGAAAGCTAAATCTAGAGAGAAGTTTAAAAATCATTGAGGTCATTTGGGGTAAAAACGTGCTACTGATAATTTGCATTTTTACCTGAATTACCAGGACCTATCCCTGGAGCATCTCT
Organism: Lynx rufus; assembly: GCF_022079265.1. Classification (NCBI taxonomy): domain Eukaryota; kingdom Metazoa; phylum Chordata; class Mammalia; order Carnivora; family Felidae; genus Lynx; species Lynx rufus. The sequence continues at coordinate 86,644,092 of NW_025814878.1, read as the reverse complement.
GGCTCTTAGTATCCTGGGAACTTAGAGCAAATCAAAACCCTGTTAGCTGAAAAAAACTTTAGATTTAGTTAACTGTAGGCTATTGTTTACCCCATGGAATAAGCAATAGCACAAAAACTGACTCTGTGTACAAATATGTGTCCATATCTTTTAAGCTCCGATATTACATTGTTGACCTAGAACTAGAGATGGTCCCAATTATTGTGGTAGAGCCCCTCCCTAAGGAATGTGGTGGAGGCCTCCTCAGAACAAAGGAAGACAACGTGGCCCAATTAACTCTTGTACATGTGTGCGTAACTCTGACACAGGTCTGTAACTTGGACTGTGTCCAATCAGACTATATTTGTCACCATATATTGGAGACAAAGAAGGAGAAATTACATAAAATGCTACACCCTGCTGTGCTTGAGGCTCTGCGTTTTTGGGGTCTTAGCCCGCTGAGCCTGTGCCAGCATGAATAAAGCTGCTTCCTAGAAGGAAGAGCCTCAGTGTCCTGTCTCTCTCTGTGACACTCCTGCTACATTATTAATATAGCACCACACATGGCACAATGGTAGTACAAACAGTTTTTGTTCTTACAAGGGCTCTAAAGAGTCCATCACTGATATTTGATTCTTGTTTTCGTTTTAACCTATCAGTTTCATCCTTATCTTAAAAATACGGAAAATGCAAGGGGTGTTTTTTTAACAGTTAGTAGGAACAATGCAAAGAAGAAAGGAATAACAGGCAAAATATTATGTAAACTAAAGCCTATTCAAAGTCATTCACAAAGATTTAGAGAATAAAATGAGGAATAAATTTGTGTTCTATCTCAACTGAGCTGCCTCTAATTTGAGTTTAAATAAGCTTTTGAGCATTAAGTCTTCAGTCATCATCAACTCATTTATGTTATCAACCACAGAAAATAAATACAAAGAAGTTTTGTTAATGCTATAAAATTTAGATTTCTTTCCAAAAATCAAATAAGTTTAGGTTTTCTGTTTAGTATCTATGCGACTAGCGCCATTCGTATATTTAAAGAATATCTAAATAACACATTTTATTCTCAATTTATATCAATTATAACAATGAAAGACTACCTTATAAAATAGGTTATCTGAGAACTTTTTAATAGTTAGAAAGACTTTAAAGATGTATGAAAATAAGCAAAGACCAGTAAAATGTAAACAAACAAAAAAGCTATTTATTCAGAGCTTGCTATAGCAAAGGAATTAGCCACCATCACTTGAGTTTGGTAGAGACTCAAAAGTAGGGCAAAGAAGTGGGAAAACTTTGTAGTAGAACAAAGGGAAGCTTTCAGCTGTGCCTTGATTGGAGGATGTTGACATGGACAAGTTTTAGACTAATTGAAAGTGGGGCATTACATGTGATTGACTTTTTCTAGTTGGTCCTAAGTTTGATGTGGAGGCAAAAATCCTGGCCACTTTGAGCTAATGGAAGCAGTAGTTATTGTTTGTCTTTCTGGATTGGTTCCTTGGGATAATAGTCTGACTTCCTAGATTGGTTACTATAGACAGTAGGTTTGCTTCCTAAGATGGTTATTTAGATAAGATGTTAGCTTCTTGGGCTGGTTGCTACAGGTTGTATTCTATTTTTATTTTTAAAAAAAATTTTTTTCAACGTTTATTTATTTTTGGGACAGAGAGAGACAGAGCATGAACGGGGGAGGGGCAGAGAGAGAGAGGGAGACACAGAATCGGAAACAGGCTCCAGGCTCTGAGCCATCAGCCCAGAGCCGGACGCGGGGCTCGAACTCACGGACCGCGAGATCGTGACCTGGCTGAAGTCGGACGCTTAACCGACTGCGCCACCCAGGTGCCCCTGTATTCTATTTTTATGTATCATCTGGTAATTGTCCATTTGTATATTCTGTCAAATCTCAGATATTTATCTGAAACCCTGATTTTTTTATTACAATATATTTTTCTATAGGAAGAGTAAAACCATTAGACTATGCAAAATTAATGTAATTCTAAAACATTTCTATTTTAATCATAAACATATAATACTTTCCATATGTTTCCAAACTATTCCAAATAGTATATATTTTTGTCAATAACTATAACTCAAAAAAACTAATTATAAGTTTAATTTTGACAGAGCTTATTCAGGCTTTGAGAGAGTTGAACAGTGTCTCCATTCTTATTAATAATTTAAGAAACAGTTAAGGTGGTGCCTCAGTGATTCAGTTGGTTAAGTCTCTGACTCAGTTTGGCTTAGGTAATGATCTCATGGTTCATGAGATCAAGCCCCATGTTGGGCCCTGTGCTGAGTGTGGAGCCTGCCTGTGATTCTCTTTCTCCTTCCCTCTCTGCCTCTCCCCAACTCAGCCACACACACTCTCTTTCACAGTCTCTCACTCCTCTCTCTCTCTCTCTCTCAAAATAAATAACATTAAGAAAAAAAACAGGGGCGCCTGGGTGGCTTGGTCGGTTAAGCGTCCGACTTCGGCTCAGGTCATGATCTCACGGTCCGTGAGTTCGAGCCCCGTGTCGGACTCTGTGCTGACAGCTCAGAGCCTGGAGCCTGTTTCAGATTCTGTGTCTCCCTCTCTCTCTGCTCCTCCCCTGTTCATGCTCTGTCTCTCTCTGTCTCAAAAATGAATAAACGTTAAAAAAATTTAAGAAAAAGAAAAAAATACAGATGAATTCCGTAAAAAAATGATAAAGTATTTAAAAAATTGTTTGATTCACTTCAATGTTTTCTAACTTGTACAATCATTTGAAATATTAGAAATCTATTCATGTTATCTGATTTATTGACTCAGTTCTTCCACACATCATCATCATCTTTGTTGTCACCATCATCATTGTCATCATCATCTTCATCTCATCATAAATAACAGATACATTGTGAGCAGCTACAGGGTAGTAGGCCCATAACTGAAAGCAAAGACAGAAGACTGAGAGCCAGTACACATAATAGTTAAGATTAAGATCCTGAAACTAGATTTGTTTGACTAGTTACTAATTAAATAGCCTGGGAAAAATTAAAAAAACAAAAACAAAACAAAACAAAAAACAAAACAAAACAAAAAAAACAAAGAAAAAAACGACAACAACTTCATATCTCAGTTTTGCCAAGTGTGAAATGCAGAAACCTCATTGTGTTGCTTTGTTAATTAGAAAATTTATATTAGATATTAGGTATTATTACTATATTTGATTGTTACAAAACCCTAGGAGGAATGTATCTTCATTATCTCTATTAAAAATTAACTGCATAATAAGATTGAATGTTTGTTAAGTATCTTGACCAAGATCACATTATTGGGAAGTAGTAGTGTAAACACTGAGTATCCTTTGTTACAGCATGAATAAATTGCAAAACGTCTGTTAATTGGTGAGTAATTAAGGACCCATGAATTAAAGGTACAGTAGTTCAATTAGAATAAAGTTTAACAAGAGAAGGTGGTCATTATATTAGGAATACTTCTTGGAGTTAAAGTGTAAAAACACCTCAGACATATTGAAACCTAAGATTTAAGTAGTTTTTGGTATCCCAGAAAGCCAGTGAAAGTTTTTAAGCAATGAAATTATATATTAAAAGAGATATTTTACAAAATCTGAAGAATATCAATATTCCTTATAAAATAGATTTTGGAAGAGTCTGATGGAGATAAGACTGTTTTATTCCTGAAAAACAAAACAAAACAAAAAAAAACAGTTGAAATGTTAATTTCAAGAAAACATTTCAATGGAAGTGAAAAATAAGAGTGAGAAAAGCTTAGAGATAAACAATAAAATTAATTAATAAGATTTTCAATCTAAGTTAATATGAATACATAAATGTATACATGTAATTATGAAAAAGACTATTCATTTTGATCTTAATGAACTGGGAGATGATGTATCAGTATTCAACTTTTAGAATATTTTTTTAAGTGGACATTTCTTTCAATTAATGCTATATTTTCTTTATATAGATTAGTTTTTATAAATATTCACTTTACACAGAGATTCATCTCACTAAATTTAAGTCAACATTCAAAAATCAATTAATGTAATCTATCACATCAACAGTCTAATATCAAAAGGAAAGTATTTGGTGACCTCCATCCCTTTTCTCTTAGAACATTGCTTTGTCCTTTCACCAAAGCATGCGACTCTCTGGAGAGAACAGCTTATAAATTTTAAATGAAAGTTTCCCTCATTAGGAATAAAAAAAAAGGTGATGATAAAATAGGATTAAAGGAAATAAATCCATAAATCCATAGAATTTGAGCAGAAGGCAGGACGGGTTTTAAGACAGGAGAGTTGGAACACAAATAATATAGTTGTACATGTCATATAGTGTGCTTATTATATTGAATGTTATTGTTATGAATATAGAGGAAGACCTTCACATAAATTATGTTGTTGTTTTAGAAACTTAATCCCAGATAAATATGTGAAAGTTATTAAGGGGAAATCGTGAAGTTTATGATTATGGTATGGGAGAGATAATGTCTGAACTTCAAGATAGCACACCAAGAAGGGAGGCTAGTTTAGAAAAGAGAAATTATAATTATGAGTATATACAAAATCTCTACACAAAAAAGACATCACTTTAGGTTATTTCACATTATCAGGTAACTGAGCAGTAACTTGATGTTTCTAAGTTATCTCTGGAAGAAAAGAAAGAAAGAAAGAAAGAAAGAAAGAAAGAAAGAAAGAAAGAAAGAAAGAAAGAAAGAAAGAAAGAAAGAAAGAAAAGAAGAAAAGAAGAAGAAGAAAGGAAGGAAGGAAGGGAGGGAAAGAAAATTGTTTAAACTTTTCTGGTTATTCTAACATACATTTATGATTACTTTAGCATATCAAAGAAATCACTAGAATACTTTTATTTAATATGATAGGTTGTAAGCAGAATATATATAATTATGTATATTAAATTATGATCTAATATCCATAAAATTGAAGTCAAGTAAGAGAATCATATTCTGCATTTTACACTTTAAAATAATCATATTTTTTGCTTATCTAAGAACTATTAGCTATAACTGACCATTATTAAACAAAGGTATTTTCTCATTTCCTAAGCATATTGAAATTTTATGTTCTACTTACATTTTGTTTCTTCTTACATTTCTTACCAGGAAAAAGCTCAGTCAAAATTTTGATATAGTGATTCATATGGTTAAAGCAAGATACATACCTTATAAGAATAAAATTTAGCATATCAAGGTAATTTATAAATAAGAGTATTTAATAATCATTTGCCAAAGTAAATTAAGTTTTTAAACTAAGCATTCATATTCTTATGGTTGTAGCACTGTATCTTTGCCTATTTAAATATAATGATCTGGAGTAATTGGTGGCTACCTCTGTAAAGTACGTGAAATGATTGTAGCTTCATAACCTTGGCAATTTATTCAAGTGAGTAGTTGCTATTAAATAAAGTTAGCTTAAGCTTTTCTTCAGCATTTGATTAAGTCTTGCACAGCTGTTTTTCAGTCAAATATGAAATTTCATTACTATAAATCTTTGGTTCAATGACTTTCATTTTATTTAAACCACTATTTTCTGTCAAAGAAATTTCATGCCAATGGTGAGACATTTCTGATTTTAGATCACAGTATTGCTTTGAAAGAATGCTTAATTTTTTTTGTGTTATTATACCATTTTTTAGAAATAAAAAAATAATTCACCCATAGGAAATTCAATTTTCAGAGTGTATCTTTAACTATTTTAGTAGCATAAAATTTACATCTAAGATATTCTAGAAATGTTTAACTCATCCTAAAGCAATATGTAAAAATAGATATTTTTAAGTCCCCTGTAAATATGATCTTTTTGTTTATTAAAAATCAGTTCCTTGTGTTAAGAATGGATAAACTAGGGTGCTAAGAGCAACTTTTAACCCTAGTGATATCTTGATCCTTCTTCTTAATTTAATTCACAGAAATTTGGGAAGAAAACAAGCTCAACTTTTTATTAAAATTGCGTCTTTTCAGGGTCGACAGGAAGATGGCGGCATAGGAGGACGCTGGGCTCACCGCGCGTCCTGCTGATCACTTAGATTCCACCTACACCTGCCTAAATAACCCAGAAAACAGCCAGAGGATTAGCAGAACGGAGTCACCGGACCCAAGTGCAGACAAGAGGCCCACGGAAGAGGGTAGGAAGGGCGGCGAGGCGGTGCGCGCTCCACGGACTGGCGGGAGGGAGCCGGGGCGGAGGGGTGGCTCCCAGCCAAGCAGAGCCCCCGAGCTCGGCTTGCAAAAGCTGAGGGGCCTGACGGACTGTGTTCCGACAGCAAGCGAGACTTAGCGTCTGGGAGGTCATAAGTTAACAGCTCTGCTCGGAAAGCGGGAAGGCTGGGGGACAAAGGGAGGGTGAGCTGCGGAGCCCCCGGACGACAGAGCTCAGTTTGGCAGGGAACAAAGGCGCTCGCCAGCGCCATCTCCCCCGCCCATCCCCCAGCCAAAATCCCAAAGGGAACCGGTTCCGGCCAGGGAAATTGCTCTCTCCACACAAACACCCAACTCTGTGCTTCTGCAGAGCCAAACCTCCGGAGCCAAACCTGCGGATCTGACTCCCTCCGGCTGCCACAGGGCCCCTCCTGAAGTGGATCACCTAAGGAGAAGCGAGCTAAGCCTGCCCCCCCTGCCGCCATGCACCTTGCCTTCCCAACCCAGCTAATAAGCCAGATCCCCAGCATCACAAGCCTGGCAGTGTGCAAGTAGCCCAGACGGGCCACACCACCCCACAGTGAATCCCGCCCCTAGGAGAGGGGAAGAGAAGGCACACACCAGTCTGACTGTGGCCCCAGCAGTGGGCTGGGGGCAGACATCAGGACTGACTGCGGCCCCGCCCACCAACTCCAGTTATACACCACAGCACAGGGGAAGTGCCCTGCAGGTCCTCACCACACCAGGGACTATCCAAAATGACCAAGCGGAAGAATTCCCCTCAGAAGAATCTCCAGGAAATAACAACAGCTAATGAGCTGATCAAAAAGGATTTAAATAATATAACAGAAAGTGAATTTAGAATAATAGTCATAAAATTAATCGCTGGGCTTGAAAACAGTATAGAGGACAGCAGAGAATCTCTTGCTACAGAGATCAAGGGACTAAGGAACAGTCACGAGGAGCTGAAAAACGCTTTAAAGGAAATGCAAAACAAAATGCAAACCACCACGGCTCGGATGGAAGAGGCAGAGGAGAGAATAGGTGAACTAGAAGATAAAGTTATGGAAAAAGAGGAAGCTGAGAAAAAGAGAGATAAAAAAATCCAGGAGTATGAGGGGAAAATTAGAGAACTAAGTGATACACTAAAAAGAAATAATATACGCATAATTGGTATCCCAGAGGAGGAAGAGAGAGGGAAAGGTGCTGAAGGGGTACTTGAAGAAATTATAGCTGAGAACTTCCCTGAACTGGGGAAGGAAAAAGGCATTGAAATCCAAGAGGCACAGAGAACTCCCTTAAGACATAACTTGAATCGATCTTCTGCACGACATATCATAGTGAAACTGGCAAAATACAAGGATAAGGAGAAAATTCTGAAAGCAGCAAGGGGTAAACGTGCCCTCACATATAAAGGGAGACCTATAAGACTCGTGACTGATCTCTCTTTTGAAACTTGGCAGGCCAGAAAGACTTGGCACGAGATTTTCAGGGTGCTAGACAGAAAAAATATGCAGCCGAGAATCCTTTATCCAGCAAGTCTGTCATTTAGAATAGAAGGAGAGATAAAGGTCTTCCCAAACAAACAAAAACTGAAGGAATTTGTCACCACTAAACCAGCCCTACAAGAGATCCTAAGGGGGACCCTGTGAGACAAAGTACCAGAGACATCACTACAAGCATAAAACATACAGACATCACAATGACTCTAAACCCGTATCTTTCTATAATAACACTGAATGTAAATGGATTAAATGCGCCAACCAAAAGACATAGGGTATCAGAATGGATAAAAAAACAAGACCCATCTATTTGCTGTCTACAAGAGACTCATTTTAGACCTGAGGACACCTTCAGATTGAGAATGAGGGGATGGAGAACTATTTATCATGCTACTGGAAGCCAGAAGAAAGCTGGAGTAGCCATACTTATATCAGACAAACTAGACTTTAAATTAAAGGCTGTAACAAGAGATGAAGAAGGACATTATATAATAGTTACAGGGTCTATCCATCAGGAAGAGCTAACAATTATAAATGTCTATGCGCCGAATACCGGAGCCCCCAAATATATAAAACAATTACTCATAAACAGAAGCAACCTTATCGATAAGAATGTGATAATTGCTGGGGACTTTAACACCCCACTTACAGAAATGGATAGATCATCTAGACACATGGTCAATAAAGAAACAAGGGCCCTGAATGAGACATTGGATCAGATGGACTCGACAGATATATATAGAACTCTGCATCCCTAAGCAACAGAATATACTTTCTTCTCGAGTGCACATGGAACATTCTCCAAGATAGATCATATACTGGGTCACAAAACAGCCCTTCATAAGTTTACAAGAATTGAAATTATACCATGCATACTTTCAGACCACAATGCTATGAAGCTTGAAATCAACCACAGGAAAAAGTCTGGAAAACCTCCAAAAGCATGGAGGTTAAAGAACACCCTACTAACGAATGAGTGGGTCAACCAGGCAATTAGAGATGAAATCAAAAAATATATGGAAACAAACGAAAATGAAAATACAACAATCCAAACGCTTTGGGACGCAGCGAAGGCAGTCCTGAGAGAAAAATACATCGCAATCCAGGCCTATCTCAAGAAACAAGAAAAATCCCAAATACAAAATCTAACAGCACACCTAAAGGAAATAGAAGCAGAACAGCAAAGGCAGCCTAAACCCAGCAGAAGAAGAGAAATAATAAAGATCAGAGCAGAAATAAACAATATAGAATCTAAAAAAACTGTAGAGCAGATCAACGAAACCAAGAGTTGGTTTTTTGAAAAAATAAACAAAATTGACAAACCTCTAGCCAGGCTTCTCAAAAAGAAAAGGGAGATGACCCAAATAGATAAAATCATGAATGAAAATGGAATGATTACAACCAATCCCTCAGAGATACAAACAATTATCAGGGAATACTATGAAAAATTATATGCCAACAAATTGGACAACCTGGAAGAAATGGACAAATTCCTGAACACCCACACTCTTCCAAAACTCAATCAGGAGGAAATAGAAAGCTTGAACAGACCCATAACCAGCGAAGAAATTGAATCGGTTATCAAAAATCTCCCAACAAATAAGAGTCCAGGACCAGATGGCTTCCCACGGAGTTCTACCAGATGTTTAAAGCAGAGATAATACCTATCCTTCTCAAGCTATTCCAAGAAATAGAAAGGGAAGGAAAACTTCCAGACTCATTCTATGAAGCCAGTATTACTTTGATTCCTAAACCAGACAGAGGCCAGTAAAAAAAGAGAACTACAGGCCAATATCCCTGATGAATATGGATGCAAAAATTCTCAATAAGATACTAGCAAATCGAATTCAACAGCATATAAAAAGAATTATTCACCATGATCAAGTGGGATTCATTCCTGGGATGCAGGGCTGGTTCAACATTCGCAAATCAATCAACGTGATACATCACATTAACAAAAAAAAAGAGAAGAACCATATGATCCTGTCAATCGATGCAGAAAAGGCCTTTGACAAAATCCAGCACCCTTTCTTAATAAAAACCCTTGAGAAAGTCGGGATAGAAGGAACATACTTAAAGATCATAAAAGCCATTTATGAAAAGCCCACAGCTAACATCATCCTCAACGGGGAAAAACTGAGAGCTTTTTCCCTGAGATCAGGAACACGACAGGGATGCCCACTCTCACCGCTGTTGTTTAACATAGTGCTGGAAGTTCTAGCATCAGCAATCAGACAACAAAAGGAAATCAAAGGCATCCAAATTGGCAAAGATGAAGTCAAGCTTTCGCTTTTTGCAGATGACATGATATTATACATGGAAAATCCGATAGACTCCACCAAAAGTCTGCTAGAACTGATACATGAATTCAGCAAAGTTGCAGGATACAAAATCAATGTACAGAAATCAGTTGCATTCTTATACACTAACAATGAAGCAACAGAAAGACAAATAAGGAAACTGATTCCATTCACAATTGCACCAAGAAGCATAAAATACCTAGGAATAAATCTAACCAAAGATGTAAAGGATCTGTATGCTGAAAACTATAGAAAGCTTATGAAGGTAATTGAAGAAGATTTAAAGAAATGGAAAGACATTCCCTGCTCATGGATTGGAAAAATAAATATTGTCAAAATGTCAATACTACCCAAAGCTATCTACACATTCAATGCAATCCCAATCAAAATTGCACCAGCATTCTTCTCGAAATTAGAACAAGCAATCCTAAAATTCATATGGAACCACAAAAGGCCCCGAATAGCCAATGTAATTTTGAAGAAGAAGACCAAAGCAGGAGGCATCACAATCCCAGACTTTAGCCTCTACTACAAAGCTGTCATCATCAAGACAGCATGGTATTGGCACAAAAACAGACACACAGACCAATGGAATAGAATAGAAACCCCAGAACTAGACCCACAAACGTATGGCCAACTCATCTTTGACAGAGCAGGAAAGAACATCCAATGGAAAAAGGACAGCCTCTTTAACAAATGGTGCTGGGAGAACTGGACAGCAACATGCAGAAGGTTGAAACTAGACCACTTTCTCACACCATTTACAAAAATAAACTCAAAATGGATAAAGGACCTAAATGTGAGACAGGAAACCATCAAAACCTTAGAGGAGAAAGCAGGAAAAGACCTCTCTGACCTCAGCCGTAGCAATCTCTTACTCGACACATCCCCAAAGGCAAGGGAATTAAAAGCAAAAGTGAATTACTGGGACCTTATGAAGATAAAAAGCTTCTGCACAGCAAAGGAAACAACCAACAAAACTAAAAGGCAACCAACGGAATGGGAAAAGATATTTGCAAATGACATATCGGACAAAGGGCTAGTATCTAAAATCTATAAAGAGCTCACCAAACTCCACACCCGAAAAACAAATAACCCAGTGAAGAAATGGGCAGAAAACATGAATAGACACTTCTCTAAAGAAGACATCCAGATGGCCAACAGGCACATGAAAAGATGTTCAGCATCGCTCCTTATCAGGGAAATACAAATCAAAACCACACTCAGGTATCACCTCACGCCAGTCAGAGTGGCCAAAATGAACAAATCAGGAGACTATAGATGCTGGAGAGGATGTGGAGAAACGGGAACCCTCTTGCACTGTTGGTGGGAATGCAAATTGGTGCAGCCGCTCTGGAAAGCAGTGTGGAGGTTCCTCAGAAAATTAAAAATAGACCTACCCTATGACCCAGCAATAGCACTGCTAGGAATTTACCCAAGGGATACAGGAGTACTGATGCATAGGGGCACTTGTACCCCAATGTTCATAGCAGCACTCTCAACAATAGCCAAATTATGGAAAGAGCCTAAATGTCCATCAACTGATGAATGGATAAAGAAATTGTGGTATATATACACAATGGAATACTATGTGGCAATGAGAAAAAATGAAATATGGCCTTTTGTAGCAACGTGGATGGAACTGGAGAGTGTGATGCTAAGTGAAATAAGCCATACAGAGAAAGACAGATACCATATGGTTTCACTCTTATGTGGACCCTGAGAAACTTAACAGGAACCCATGGGGGAGGGGAAGGAAAAAAAAAAAAAGAGGTTAGAGTGGGAGAGAGCCAAAGCATAAGAGACTGTTAAAAACTGAGAACAAACTGAGGGTTGATGGGGGGTGGGAGTGAGGGGAAGGTGGGTGATGGGTATTGAGGAGGGCACCTTTTGGGATGAGCACTGGGTGTTGTATGGAAACCAATTTGTCAATAAATTTCATATATATAAAAAAATAAAATAAAATAAAATAAAAATAAAATTGCGTCTTTTCAGTGTAAAGAATAGGCATGTTCAGGGACCTGGGATCAGGTTCTGACTCTCCCATTTACCTAGGGCAAAAGATTTAAGCTCATTCATGATTGCTCCTCATTATTTGTAAATGATGTGTTAAATTAGCATATTTATAAAAAACTTTTCAATTAAAAGAGTCTAAAATAGTATTATTGTAAACATAGATCTTACATATTTCCTGAAGCATTAATATTTTTATCCTTAAGGATTTTACCACATACAAAGAAATACTGTTGACATTTTTTCCTCATCATTTGATCACTTAATCCCATTAATAGATTTAGAAAAAATAATTTATTTTTAAGAGCTGTTTTAGATTTGTAATAAAATTAATTTTTTTCATGCACATGTGTGCACACACACATACACAATTACCATGGAATAGATGCTACAGTTATTGTCAATAATACCAACAATATTATTGGCCCTTGGAAGACATGTGACTTAAAACATTAGTGACAAGCTAAGTGAAAATTAGTTTTCATTTTAACCAACTAAAGCCTTTATCTTTTTATGTTCCGCTTTTTTTTTCATTATGATAAGTTTATTCTTTAATGCCCATCCTCTATTTCCCCCAACCCCTACCCACCTCCCCTCTGGTAACCATCAGTTTGTTCACTATACTTGAGTCTGTTTCTTGGTTTCTCTCCCACCCTTTCTCTCTCTCTCTCTCTCTCTTTTTCCTTTGCTCATTTGTTTTGTTTCTTAAATTCCACATGAGTGAGATCATATGGTGTCTGCCTTTCTTTGACTGACTCATTTTGTTTAGCATTATACTGCTAGCTCCATCCATGTTGTTGCAAGTGACAAGGTTTCAATCTTTTTTTTTTTTATGTAAACCTGAATAATATTCCAATGTATACCACCTCTTCTTTATCCACTCATCTATCAAGAGACACTTGGGGTGCTTCCATAGTTTGACTCGTCTAAATAATACTGCAATAAAAAAAGGAGTGCCTGGATCCAGTTGAATGGTATTTTTATACTCTTTGGGTAGATACACAGCAGTGTGATTTCTGGACCATAGGATATTTCTATTTTTCGAGGAATCTGCATACTGTTTTCCACAGTGGCTTCACCAGTTTGCATTCTCACCAGCAACACAAGATGGTTCATTTTTCTCAACATCCTTTCCAACATTTGTTGTTTCTCATGTTTTTTTTTTTATTTTTTTTATTTTAGCCATTCTGACAGATAGGAGATGATATATCATTGTGGTTTTGAATAGCATTTCCCTGATGATGAGTGATGTTGAGCATCCTATCATGTGTCTCTTGGCCATCTGGATGTCCTTTTTGGAGAAATGTCTATTGATGTCTTCTGTCCTTTTTTAAATAGGATTATTTGGTTTTGGGGCATTGAGTTGTAACAGTTCATTATATATTTTGGATACCAGCCTGTATCAGATATGTCATTTGTAAAATTCTCCAATTCAGTAGTTTCCTTTTTAGTTTAGTTTCCTTTGCTGTTCAGATACTTTTTACTTTGATGTAGTTCCAATAAGTTTACATTTGCTTTTATTTTCCTTGCTTCAGGAAACATATGTCAAAAAATGTGTTATGGCCAATGTGAGAGAGATTACTGCCTGTGCTCTCTTTAAGGATTTTTATGGTTTCAGGTCTCACACATAGATCTTTAATCTATTTTGAGTTTACTTTTGTGAATGGTAAAAAAAAAAAAAGGGACCCAGGTTCATTTTTTTGCATGTAGCTGTCCAGTTTTCCCAACACCATTTGTTGAAGAGACTTTTTCCCATTGCAAATTTATCCTCCTTTGTCAAAGATTAATTGACCATATAATTGTGAGTTTATTTCAGGTTTTCTGTTCCATTCCATTGATCTATGTGTCAATTTTTATGCCAGTACCATACTGTTTTAATTACTACCTCTTTGTAATGTAACTGGAAATCTGGAATTATGATACCTCCAGATTTGTTTTTCTTTTTCAAGATTCCTCTGGCTATCCAAGGTCTTTTGTGGATCCATACAAATTTTAGGACTGTCTGTTCTAGTTCTGTGAAAAATGCTGTTGCTATTAGATAGGAATTGAGTTAAATGTATAGATTGCTTTGGGTAGTACAGACATTTTAATGATATTTTTTCCAACCTATGAGCCTGCAGTGTCTTTTCATTTTTTTGCATTGTCTTGAATTTCTTTTATTAATGTTTTATAGTTTTCAGAGTACAGATCTTTCACCTTTTTAATCAAGGTTATTCCTAGATACTTTAATATTTTTAGTGCAATTGGAAATCGAATTGCTTTCTTAATTTCAATTTCTGCTGTTTTGCTATTGGTGTATAGACATGCAAAGGATTTCTGTACATTGATTTTATACTCAGTGACTTTACTCAATTCATTAACCAGTTCTAGTAGTTTAGAATCAGTTTGTTGAAATCCATGAAATAAGTTGAAAGTATTTTGATTGGTATTGCATTGAATCTATAGAACAAGGTTGGAAAAATTGACATCCTAATAATATTGAGTCTTTCTATCCATGACCATTGAGTGTCTCTCCATTTATTTAGTTTTCCTTTAATGTTATTCTTTAGTTTTTGGTCTTCCTCATATAGATCTTGTGTGTGTGTGTGTGTGTGTGTGTGTGTATGTGTATATGTGTGTGTATGTGTATATATATATATATATATATATATCCATTCTGTATGTGTATGTATATGTGAGTGTATGCATGTATGCATGTGTCTATATACATATATATATATATATATATATATATGTTTAAATTTAAATACTTCATTTCTAGGAGATATGAATACAAATGGCATTGTGTCTTAGGAAAGTGATTAATTTTTATATATTAACTTTATATCCTTCAACCTTACTGTAATTGTTTATTAGTTCAGGAGTTTTTTTGTCAACTTATTCACATTTTCTACATAGACAATCATGTCATCAAGTCAAATACAGACATTTTAATGCATTCATTCACAATTTATATACCTTTTTCTCCACTTCGCTTGCTGTATTGATAGTTTATTAATAGTATAGTAATAGTTTTATTAAATGAATTAACAATATTAAGGAAATCAAAGCTCCCCATATCTGCTGCCTTTGCTTGCTTTGTTAAAATAATAATGATAATATAAATAATTGCGGAACTCTTGCTGAACATTTACAATATACTAGACACTGCTCAGTTTACTTGTATTAACATATGGAATACAAAAAACTCTATGAGGTAGATTTTGTTATTAGTCATCTTCTATAGTGAAGAAAGTCAGGTCAAAGAGTTAAGTAATTTGGTTAAAATCATGAAAGTCTGAGAGGTTGTGCTGATTTTTACAGAAGTGACTGGAAATTCTTTAACACCTCTTCCAAGGACAGTTAGGGCTGTAACTCATTTGTAACAATAAAAGGTTATTTTCTGTGACTACTGAGGCTGGGTTATAGACAGTGATGCCATCCCCACCTCATTTGTTGAAACATACTTGGAGCTTGAGCAGCGAAGTGATACTCTTAGTACCCTGAAGTCCCCATGCTTTAGCTAAGAGGCTAGAAAAGGCCACATGCAAATTTAGATTTGCAGATTTGCATTAGTCCTCTGCTGACCTCTGCCATTCCAGGTGCCAGAGAGATGAGTAAATGCGCTTTCAGATGCCTCCTGCCAGTCCTGAGTAGGCCCCCAGATTCCTGGTTTTTTGCTGTGTCCTTTCCAAATTACTGACCCATCTCACCCATGATCATAATAAATAAATAAATAAATAAATAAATAAATAAATAAATAAATATGAGTAAATATATAAGTAAAATGTTTTAAGCTGTTAGATTGTAGTGTGTTAGCAATTCAAACTGTAACCAGTCAATTGAAACTGTAACCAGTCTAGAGGCATACTTTCAACATCTATAGGCTGGCCCCACAATCTATGCTCTTAACCACTTTTCTATGAAATATAATACTGTACAAAAAGTCTATAAGGAGAAAAAAACCTTATCTTAGAAGGTTACTCAACATTTTGCGTATCAGGTGTATTCAGATACCTTGCACAGTTGACTTTCATGTGCAGTATCTTCTAAGCTGATATTCTAAGATAAACTTTAGATTTTAGGGGCAAAGATATCACTTGTGATTGAGTAATTTTGCTGTGTGCTCACCAGTCCCTTTTAGAAGGCCTTTCTGAATTGCACATTCAAAGCTGGGATCCTTCAAAAATAATATGACCTAACCACACTAAATGTTATCAATGAGTAAAACCCAATAATTAGATAGCTTCACCCTTAAACAAAAACCATATTCACAATCAGAGTGAAATTTTATTTACTGAATTGTATTCTGGTAGTAATTCTAGCCTATAATGAGGAATGTTTTTAATAAATAGTCCTGGTGATTCAGAAGCTGTGGATGACATATTGTTTGATGATTGTAGTTTGAGACCAGTCCTTGAAATCAGGCAGTGCAAATCTTCTGTTTTTTTTTTCTTTTTAAAAATTCTTTATTTTAGTTATTTTGCATTTATATTTAGATTTTTTAAAACAACTTGTCAATTTCCACGATAGGGCTTTTGGTTCTTTGATTAGTATTATATTGTATGTATTGATTACTCTGGGGAAAATTGACATGTTGACAATACTGAGCTTTTGAATTAATAAAATAGCATTTTTTTAATTTTTAACATACAAAACATGTATACTAGCAATTTTATATATTTTTTAATGTTTATTTATTTTTGAGAGAGAGACAGAGCACAAGTAGGGGAGGGACAAAGAGAAAGGGAGACACAGAATCTGAAGCAAGCTCCAGACTCTGAGCTGTCAGCACAGAATCCATGAACCATGAGATCATGACCTGAGCCAAAGTCAGATGCTTAACCAGCTGAGTCACCCAGGTGCCCCCATAAAAATAGCATTTTAAATATTTAAAATTGCTCTTAGAAATATTTTATACTTTTCATTTTATAGGTCTAGCATAGTCTTTGATAAATGTATTCTAAGAATTTTATGTTTTCAAAGGTATTCTATCTCATTTTCTAAGTGTTGGCTCCTATATATACACAAACAATTTGTGTATATTGATCTTGTATCCAAATTTTGTATCCACAAAATTTCATGATTTACTTCCTCATTTGAAGATTATGTTTATAGATTTTTAAAAGTGTTTGTACGTATATATCACCTACATACATTAAAGTTTTGCTTCTGTTTTTCCCCATTCTGTATGTCTTTTATTTATTTTTATTACCTTACTGCAGTGCTTAGGACCTATAGTAAAACGGTAAATAGAAATGATGAGAGCAGAAAATCACTTTGGTGCTACTAAACTTTGAGGGAAATTTTAATATTTTATTTTTTAGAACAATGTTAGTTATCAGATGTTTTAGATAGTCTTTATGAGATTCAAGAAGTTCCCTTTTGTGTCTTGATTGCTATTTTTTTTTGTCTTGATGTTTATTTTAAAATTGTTGTTGTTGTTGTTGGGGTATGTGAATGTGTGTGATGTGTTTACCTCTATTGAGCTAGTCATAATGATAGGGAAAAATTGTTATAAGATGGCCCACAGGACTGATAGGAGAATTTAGTCCCCACTTGGAGAGACTTCCCTTGTGGGTTCTTCTTCCTGCCCTGCTTGCTGTGCAGGCCAAATTATCACTAATGTAGAAGTAGCAGACTATAAATTGTCCCCCATGTTTACGCTTGGGGCTCAGATTCTGGAGAGTGATCTCTGAAATAAAAAATAAAGTTGATTGTGAAATAAACCTCCTGCCATCCAGGATCCCGGAGTGCCGCTCAACAATAAGATTGTTCTTTTCTTTTTAATATGTTAATATGATGAACTAAATTAGTTCAGATAGTTTTTCCTGGATTCTATCACTTTAGGTTAAAATTTCCATTAATTGAGCATCATATAAGTGGAAACATAGTGGAAGAGGACTTCAGCTACCTCCATTTGACCTCCTTTCTAATTGACTAAGGTCTTCTTTCCAGGTTATTTCTTAATTCAGGCATGAGACCCTGTGGGCACAGCATTCCCTGAGGGGAACTGAAACTAACCCCTCAAGTTATAAGGACTGATCTGACAAGCACAAGACCTGAGCGTCATTGACCCAAAGACAACGATCAACCTGACCTTTACTGCCCCCTTGCATGTACCCACTGACCTTTTTTCCACGTTTTCTTTATATAAACCTAGAAATATTTTTAGTACTTTGGAGACAGACTTTATTCGACTGTCTTCCTGGTGTTCACCTCACTGAAATAAATTCCTTTCTTATTTCACCACCACTGGTCTCTCTGCCTTTGGAATCTGTCAGTGCCAAGTAGCCAAACCCCATCTGATTGAGACACCAGTAGCCAGGTGCTCTTGCATCCCCAGGCCCCAGGTACAATAGCATGTACTCTTTTATTTCTGCTTTAATTCCTGAACATATGAGAAACCCATCCTTCTTCTTGTGGTGATCAGTTTGTTTCATTGGGTTGCCACTTAGTATCCTACTGTATGAATGTTTCACATTTCCTCCCAGTCTTTCATGACTGTATACATGTGTATTCTAGTTTGAGGATATTAAGGATAAAGATGTCCATGGGTGCCTGGGTGGCTCAGTCAGTTGAACGGCTGACTCTTGATTATGGTTCAGGTTATGATCCCAGGGTCATGGGATAGAGCCCTGCATAGGAGCCCTGCTTGGGATTCCCTCCCTCTTCTCTGCCCCTCTCCCCTGCTCATGCACACACTCTCTCTTTCCCTCTCTCTCGAAAATAAATAATAATACTAATAAAGCTGCCCTGAACATCTTTTATGTGTCTTTTTGTAGGCACATATTTTCATTTTTCTTGGGTAAATACCTAGGACAGGAATTGCTAGATCATACTTTTATGTTTAAATTTATTTGAAACTGCCAAAGAGATTCCTAAATTAAATGCACCATTTTTATTACATCCAGCAATATTTGATATTTCCAATTGTTTCACATTATTTTTTAATTAAAATAATTTTAATGTTTATTTATTTTTGAAAAAGAGGGAGAGAGAATGAGAACAAGCAGGGGAGGGGCAGGGAGAGATGGAGACAGAAGCTGATGAAGCAGGCTCCAAGCTGTCAGCACAGAGTCTGTGCAAAACTCGAACTCATGGACTATGAGATCATGACCTGAGGTGATGTCAGATGGTTAACCAACTGAGCCAACCAGGCTCCCCTCCAGTTGTCTTACATTCTTGTCAAACCTTATTGTTGTTAGATTTTGTTTGTTTTTTAATGTTTGTTTCTTATTTCTGAGAGAGAGAGAGACAGACTGACAGGAGCAGGGGATGGCAGTGAGGGAGGGAGACTCTGAATCCGAAGCAGACTCCAGGTTATGAGCTGTCAGCACAGCCAATGTGGGGCATGAACCCATGAACCTCAAGATCATGACCTGAGCCAAAGTCAGCTGCTTAACTGACTGAGACACCCAAGCGCCCCCATTATTTGTTTGTTTTTAATTTTAGTGTTTTTGGTGTATGTGTATTATTATCTGATTTTCACTTTAGGTTGCATTTCAGAAATAACTGAAGATGTTGAGATTTCCATTGCTTATTAAGCCTTTCGATACCTTCTTTCTGAATTTGCCTATTCAAGTCATTTCCCCATTTTTACTTGGGCTGTTTGTCTTTTTGTTAATGATTTTAAGACCTTTTTGTTTGTTTCTATTTTGGATATCATGACATTGTTAAATGTGTTTTTTGCAAATAGTTTCTCCTTCCTAGTCTGTGGTTTGCCCTTTTACTTTCCTTTCTGTTCGGTGGTATAACATCTCAATCTTTGTATTTGAGTGTGTTATAAAATATAAATCTATTGCTCAGTTACACTACTTGTTGATATTGACCAGACCACAACATTGTTCCTATGTCCCCGACCTGGCTAGAATGGGTTCAATGGCTTTGATAAATAAGTATTTTCACTTTGGTCTACAGTTTCTTAGCCTCTGCCATTTTTAATCTGTATGAAACATTGCCTAAAGTGGAAAAAGGGAGCATAATAGAATTCAGCAGTTTAGAGGAACCATGGGGACCAGATGTTTGTTCCCTTGTTACAAGTAATTGGAGTTGTAACATCAGTACATTTTATACTGTATGCTATTTCATACTATCCATTCTTTTGGAAGTTCTGATTTTTTTTGAAAAAAGTGATGATCAATGGATGCCAATTCAAAACACCCACCATATAGAGCTTTTTTTTTTTTTATCCCTAAATTGTTCTCAGATACAAGTCTTAAACTGACACCTTAAATTAAGTTGCTTTTATGGTCTGCTTAAAACCATAGTTTCTAAAATCTCAGAAGAATGATAGGTTATAAGCTCCCTACTAAGAAAAATTGATGAGTCTAAATCCAATGGTAATAAAGCACTCATATACTTTATACTATTAGAAAATGTGATATTCTACCATGTATTTTTTTAAATTAAAAAAATCTTCTAAACATAAGATTTCTGATTTAAAATTATGTATCTTTGAATTGAGGTAAGAAGAACTGATGGACATTCTTCCTTAGGGAGAATTTGGTAATAATATCCATTCTAGATTCAATTTAAAATGAACACTGACTTCTGATGTCAGTCAAGATCATGTAAGATCAGTTTAAACCAGCTTACAACTACTACTCTGAACAAAATACAAAAAAAAAAAAAACAAAAACAAAAAACAAAAACAAAAACAAAAAACTACAAGAAGACTCTGAAAAGTAAATCAAAGCTGGAAGATTTGGAGGGAAAAGAAAACTTGAGAACCAATCCAGGAATGGCACAGGAGAAGCTTTCAGAAGAAAATAAGATACAAGTCACTACACAAGGGTCAGACTCACATTTAAGTGGCATAGGGACTGAACATATCCAAAGCAACAAAACAAAGACATGAAGAGAGTGTTGCTTTTGGAAACCCCAAAAGATAACAAGATAGAACTTATGGTCTGAACCTGGCTGGGTTTTTTGACTGCTAAAACAAAAACATTCTTCAGAGGATTTTAAAGGAAACTCAGGATCTAAATAACATAATATTCAAATGTCCAGGATGCAATTAAAAATTACTCAATATACAAAGAATAAGAAAAATATGACCAGTTCACAAGAGAAAAGGTAATTAATCACACTGATAAAGGAATGATCTGTGAGGTAAAGTAAAAACACTAAAACAAAGATAGAAGTTGTTAGCAGAGAAATAGAAAGTATGAAATAGAACTAAATGAGTATTAGAAAATTTAAAAATTCCGTTAAAGAAATCACTGGATAGCTGAATGGAAATGACAGAAGCATCAATGAACTTAGATATATAAAATAAGATAAATATTGAGATTATATAAATAAAAATTATTTTATCTGAGGAAGTGAGAAAGAAGTGATAAAGATAAATAGAACTCTGGGCACCTGGGTGGCTCAGTCAGTTAAGTGTCCAACTTCAGCTCAGGTCATTATCTCACTGTCCGTGAGTTCAAGCCCCACGTCGGGCTCTGTGCTGACAGCTCATAGCCTGGAGCCTGGTTCAGATTCTGTGTCTCCCTCACTCTGCCCCTCCCCCACTCATTCTCTCTCTCTCTCTCTCTCTCTCTCTCTCTCTCTCTCTCTCTCTGTCTCTCTCTCAAAAATAAATATTAAAAAAATTAAATTTAAAAAAGATAAATAGAACCTTATTTCAAATATCAAATCTTAAATAATAGTATATTAGAGACAGAAGTAGTATATTAGAAGTAGAGCACCAGGGGTGCCTGGGTGGCTCAGTTGGTTAAGCATCCACCTTCAGGTCATTGTCTTGTGGTTCATGGGTTCAATCCCAGCGTTGGGCTCTGTGCTGAAAGCCCAGAGCCTGGAGCCTGCTTCAGATTTTGTGTCTCCCTCTCTTTCTGCCCCTCCTCCACCTGCTCTCTCTCTCTCTGTCTGTGTCTCTTTCTCTCTCTTAAAAATAAACATTAAAATAAACATTAAGAAAAGGAAAAAAAGTAGAGCACCAAAATGCATGCTGTAATTAAACAACGTACTGCCAAATAACCAATGTGCTTACCTGAGGAAGTCAGAAGAGAAACTAGAAAATACTTTTTTTTAAAAATTTTTTTTAACGTTTATTTATTTTTGAGACAGAGAGAGACAGAGCATGAACGGGGGAGGGTCAGAGAGAGGGAGACAATCCGAAACAGGCTCCAGGCTCTTAGCGGTCAGCACAGAGCCTGACATGGGGCTCAAACTCACGGATCCAGAGATCACGGCCTGAGGCAAAGTCAGACGCTTAACTGCCTGAGCCACCCAGGCACCCCTAGAAAATACTTTGAGGTGAGTGAAAACAGGATACAACATACTTAAATGTAAGGATACTGCAAAAGCAGCGCTTAGAGAAAAAATTTCTAACTGTAAAGTCTTACACTAAAAAATAAAAGATGTCTAATCAATAATATTACCTTACACCTTAAGAAACTGGAAAAAAGAAGAGAGCAAATTAAGCCCATAATCAGCAGAAGAAAGGACATTTTAGAGCCTAATGTGGAAATAAACGAAATAGATGATAGCAAAATAATGGAGAAATCAGTCACACCAAGAGCTGGTTCTTTGAAAGATCAATAAAATGGCAAACCCTTATTTAGACAGATCAAGAAAAAAAGAAATGACTCAGTGCAATGTAAGTGCCTGACATTAAGTTTTGATTGCCAAGATATCCATTTCAAAGACATCCATCTCATATCATCTCAAAAATTTCCATGACATTTCCATGACATTTCTCATATAAACATATTGCCAGTTGTATGACAGAGCTACTAGTAAAACAACTAGATAAGAAACCAGCCTGCCCCACCTACGAGGTCCCCTTTTAGAATGCCCTGGATAAGCTTAGTAAGTGACCCTTTGAGTAACCTTGCTTTTTCCTTCCTGTCTTAATTCCTGCATTTTATTTTATGTTTTAAATTCACCAATAGGAGTGTATCGGGGAAACCCCAGGCACCCCACCCTCTACTTTCTACCCATGGGGGCACTGCCAGCCTCTCTTTACACAGACCTCTCTGTGTGGCCCTCAGGCTTGCCCTGTAACCTCCAGGAGTTGTGAGAAATAAACCCTTTTCTTTCAGAGTCCCCTGATGGTTTTTGCTGAAGTGTATCTTGCAGTCAAAAAGAACCACAAGGGCCGGCCCAAACACAATATTGGCTGTGGTGAGGGAAATGTCTGTGGGGGCTCACCATAAGTATTATGGGTCCAGGTGAGTGCCTCAGGCAGTTTTAGCTGATAACATCACTATGAATAAGCTAAGCCCAACATAACACCCACTTTACATAAATAAGGAATTAAATATTTGGAATCAATTCTGAAATTACAGGTAAAAAGAAGGAATGTAAGGGGATACTATAAACAATGATATGCTAAAAATTAGACAAAATTGTTAGATTTCTAAAAAGTCATACGTTTCCAAGACTCATGATTCAAGAATATATAATATAGCTGAATAGTCTCATAGGAAGTAAAGTGATTTAATTAATAATAATAATTTTAAAAAACCGAATGAAAACCAACAATAGATGGCTTCACTGGTGACTATTAACAAGTATTTATTTACTTATTTATTTCAATGTTTATTTTTGAAAGAGAGAGAATATGCACACGCGAGTGCCTGAGCAGGGGAGGGCAAAGAAAGGGAGACACAGAATCCGAAGCAGGCTCCAGGCTCTGAGCTGTCAGCACAGAGGCCAAACCGGGGCTTGAACCCACGAACTGTGAGATCATGACCTGAGCTGAAGTTGAACGCTTAGCCAACTGAGCCACCCAGGAGCCCCTACCAAATATACAAAGAAAAATTAAGAGCAGTCCTTCACAAACTCTTTCAGAAAATAGAAGATGAGGGAACATTTCTTCACTCATACTATGAAGATAGACTTATCCTGACACCAAAACTAGATGAACATTATAAGAAAATAAGTAGGTAAATATATAAATAAAGTTTATATAAAACTATCTTTTTTGAATATAGATGCAAAAAAATCCTCAAAACATCACTTTGTAAAATGAGATGCTATATCAATTATCCATATGAAAAATAATGAAATCTATAGTTCACATCAAACATAAAAATCAGTTCTAAGGAGTTAAAGATGTAAATGTGAAAAGTATGATGGCTAGATAGGGAAATATCATCACAAATTTGCATTAGAAGAATGGTCAACAGGACCAAAAATTACTATCATAGTTATTAGCATTACTAGTTAATACGTTATACTCTGGGGCTCCTGACTGGCTCAGGCAGGAGAGACTCTCGACCTCAGGGTTGTGGGTACGAGTCCCACATTGGTGTAGTGATTGCTTAAAAATAACATCTTAAAAAGAAAATTGTACTCTGATACCCCTGGAGTACTCTTGCTCTTCAAAGACACTATTAAGAAAGTAAGAAGGAAAACCATGGTATGCATAAAGATTATTTGTAACAAAAACTGACAAAAGCATTATATCCTGAATACATAAATGATTCTTAGTAAATGCCTGTATCAGCCAGACCCTATGGGAGTACATGGAGAAAAGAAATAAGTAAATGTAGTCCAAATATTCACAGAACCTAATTCAACCTGAATGATGAACAAACCATATATCACATCAATTAGAAAATCGTTCATTATTAGAAGTTAAAAGGAGCTGGACCTTACCTGAATCCAAGAATCTTTATTTCCTTGAAATCTTCTGTTCAGTTTCTTTAACTTTGTTTTGGAGCTCTTCTTTGCCAATATGTGAATCATAACATTATTTATGCTTATTATGCTCAATAACTTTATTATGCTTTATTATATTATAACTTTATTATGCTTTATGCTCAATAACTGTTTATTGAGTATCTTCTGTATGCCAACACTGTGCTAGGAAATTGAGGGATGTAATGACTAAAAGAAACTGAATCTTTTTTCTATAAAGAACCTACTTTCCATAAACATATGCATGCATGTATGCATGTGACATTTTTAAAAATTAAAAAAATTTCCATGACAAAAATGAAATACTATAATGTATTGTTTTGATAACCTCAATAACTGGTACTTTTGGATTCCCATTCCCCTGCCAATCCACATTTTCTTTCCTTTCAGCCAATCTCTGAATTTGGACAAGGTATTCACCCTAACCACAGGAGTCTCTAAATATTGACATTATCCCAATCTGAAGGTCAAGTCCCTATAAGTCTACTCTAATGAGTATAGTACTTTTAATTCTTTCTTGTCAGTGAATGACAAAGCCTCCTGACAATTTTCTCATGGTGGGGGTGATCACAGAAGTTTACAGGTTTACTCAGAGCTTTGGGAAAATATTTTTGTTTACTGGTTTGCTTGTGTTTTTGCTTATAAAATGATACACACATAGGATAATGCCTTTTTTATGTTTGTGCACGTTATATTTGCATGAGACAAAAGTGGGCGACTTTCTGGGGAGAGAGCTGAGGGCAAAATTAGCACATTGAGAGAAGATGGTGACAATGAAAAGAATCAGGGGTACTAAGAATGCTATTGAGCAGCTACATTTATCAATTCAAATATAGTCTGGAATCAAGGTTTCTTTCTATGAGAAATAATATTTTTTTTCTTTATGGCAGTGTTTATGCCAGTTCGGTTGAGGTTTTACAATATTTTCTTCCAGAAGCGTGCAGAATGATACAGATTCTAATAAAAAATACCATCAAATTTTATTTTATTAAATAGCACTAATTCCTCTGGAAATAGAAAGTTCCTCTGCAAGTATAAACTTTCAGATAAACTAATTGTTTTTGAAATATAGAATTCTGATGGAAAACAAAAGCAAATACTAAAATAATTTATAAAATTATAGAAAAATAGCATAGGATGATTCTGTCAAAATTGATATAGAAGAAATTTCATATGATAAATCAAAATTAGTCTGTACAGTTGATCTCAAAATTAAAGATATGATTTAAAGCAAAAGAAGGGTACTATTTATCAATGAGGAAATAGTTTTCCATAATATAGGATTAAAATCTTTGGTAGATAGTTAAGAAAAAATTAGTTCAGAACTATGCCCCCTCATATACAAGAAGCTAAAATCTAGATAGACTAGAGTTCATTGTTTTAAAAAGTTGAAGAAGTACTTAGAAGAAAATAGAGGTTGATATTATCAGATATTTGAACATATGTTCAATATGTCCAAATATCAGATATTTGAACATATGTTAAAATATAAGCCAGGAAACAGCAGGAGGAATGGGAGTGAAAGGGAAAATCTAGGTATGTAAAGAATTTAACCTGGAAATGTGTGGTGCATCAACTTCCATGAGTCATTTAGGAGGGGTGAAGATAGTACTAAAATATCAAGGCTGTGCTGGAAAGAAAAAAGTGTCAAAATATTAATATTTTATTAAAATTTTAAAATTGTATGAAATATTTTTAAAAGACAAACAGAGACATGTATTTGCAATGTATTTAATATATCAAATACTTTAACACTGCAAAAAGTCATTATATAAATCAAGATGTACGACATATCCTTTACCCAGAAACTTCCTTTGGGCCCCTTTCTAGTCAATATACCAATTAAGATCCCAATAAGGAAGTCAAGAAAAGCTCATGATCACCAATTAAATTATTGTATTTCAAACAAGAGGGTGTCTTAAATGCATTAGAAAATATTATAAAGCTAAATGGAAATATGGATGTCCATTTTTTGTTAATTTTGAGTAAGCACTTGATATTCACTGAAAAGAACTGAAAGTGAAATATACACATGCATACACAAACATGTAATTTTGGAATTTGTTGTGGAAGTATTATGTTCAATCTGTCATAGCTGCTAACTTGGGAAATGAACGGGTAAGCCCTGGCATGTTGCTGCAGCCAATTTCTCCATCCGGGGGAATCCTGAGGGGCTGGACAAATCAAAAGCAGAGAGCTCCTGGCTGGAGTTGCCAATGCTATTGCCAAACAAATTCCGATAAACTCACAGCAAGAGAAACCAGTAATTCAAGACATAAGCGTTTGGAAAAGAGAAAGGGAAAAATTCATTTCGGGTACCAGCAGCTGGGGGAGGTGGCAAGCTCAGGACTTACCTTTCCACTGACACCAACAGCACCTAGGGATTTTATGAGCAGGTATTGGGGAGGAGAGTACATGCAAGAGAGCAAGCAGAGAGCACGTGATGATGGATGGAGGTTGGTATGTGGTCAGCTGGTGATCATGAGCAGGGAGGAGGTATGGGATGTGGTCTTCCAGGCATTTCATTGCTTTCAGGATTTTTCTGGTCCAGTTTGGGATAGTAGTCATTGCAAAATACCTTTATCAATGCCTCAAGAAGGCATAGTAAGAAATAAGGACAATGTGTTTTAGTTACAGCCTGAGTTAAATAGTCTTGTCTATTTTTGGTTTTAACTGTTGCAGTCTATAGTTGAGCAAGAAGGCTCACTAACATAAGGTTTATAGGATTGTAGATTGATCATTCCTTTTTTGCCTTCCTTCCTTCCTTCTTCCTTCTCTCCCACACCCCTTCTTTTTTTCCTAACTTTCAAATATCTTGTTATATTGTTTTTTAATATGCATGATGATTCCAAACATGACAGGTACACATCCCATCAATACTATGTAACACATATTTCCCTATATAAAAATTGAAAGAGGAAACACATTTATATTCATCATATACTAGCTTCATTACAGCAAAAGGTCAATGATGATTTTTAAATGTTTTCTTTGAAGACTTAAAACAATGCTTAAAATGTTTAATGAAATAATTTCAAACTTTCCACAATAATTTTCCATTTTAATTTACGTAGCTTGACATGTCTGTATGAATGAGAATTTGTGGTTAGAACAAAGGCACGAAAGTTCCTCTAAATTTGTACTAATATTTACATGGAGGGAAATGTCAGCAAACTACCACACGGATCCCTCTGCTAGTACAGTCCTCTTTTGTTTAAACTGTTCCTCTGTCAGGATAATTGATGAGGAATCATTTGAATATATAACATAAATGCCTATGTGAAACATTTTTAAACTGAGTTTAGTCCTTTAATCTGTGAATTCATTACTTTATCATTACAACACAAGTACTCTCCTCAGGGTATTTTTGGATCAACTTTTATTCTCACCTACCCCATTCCCTGTGAAATGGTAAACATTTGCAAATTCTCATTGTAGTATACACGGAAACTGTGATCTACCTAAAGGAAGTTGAGCTGGGCAAATATTCAATTGAGTTTATGGGCAATATTTATGAGCTTCGTAAATCACTTTATGTGAAAAGAAATTATCACTAGCTGTTCTATTACAGAAATATTCATGCAAATAGACCAATTTGACCTTAATAATGGGAATTTCCATGATTTTATTTATTGCCTAAGGTCATTGGTGTGTTTCTTAACTGTTTTTTTCCCCAGAAAAACTAATTGACAATATATTTATTATGATATTATAGCTTCTTAGGTACCATTCCTGAGAGAAGATGCAGATTGTGTTTATTTTTTCTTTTATTTGGTATAAGCAATAAAGTATCATATCCTTTATTATATCATTATATATATATATATATATATATATGGAGATTGTATTCTACTATACTTATGCAGATTGTGTTTATTTTTTCTTTTATTTGGTATAAACAATAAAGTATCATATACTTTATTATATCATTATATATATGATATATATTATATCATTATATCATTATATTATATCAATGATATACTTTGTTATATCATTTCTTCTTAGTGTTCAAAATCAATGCAGTTCAACAATACATCATATTAAATGGGAAGAATTAAAGCAGGTGGATGGATATTGGTTTTTATTAAATTAATACTTTGAGGTAGAAATTATATAATGTCAATCTCCAGGATTTAAAGTATCCACTTCAATGAATAATTCTGATTAGTGTACGCATCCATAATATTATCATATAAATCAGGATATATTCATCCCCATTACCCAGAAACTTGCATCATGTCTCTTTCTAGGCAATGTACCCCATCTCCTGCCCCAACCATTACTAGGGAACTTTTTTTTTTAATTTTAACATCCTAGATAAGATTATTATTGCTTGTTCTTATGTAGAACCATGGTGAACATTCTCACTTGGAAACTTTTTTCTTGCTGTCAACATAATGTCTGTGAGATCAAAGCCTGATGTATGCTTGTGTCAGTATTTTGTCTCCTTTTTTGTTGCTGAGTAGTATTCAGTTGTATGAATGTGAAGCAGTCTGTTTATCCATTCTCCTCTTGATAGATACTGGTTCTTTTGCATAGGGCTGTTGGAACTTAACAGTATTTCTGTGGGGAGAAAAGTAGGACAAGGGGAATACCTAGGGTTGAAATTCATAGGCATTTGAGTTGTTTCCAATTTAGTCTCTTAAGAATAAAGTTTCTATGAACATTTTTGAACTAGTATTTTGTAGACATGACTGTTTTCTTGTTGTTGTTGATATCTTGGTAAATACTTCAGAGTGGAATTGTTCATCATAGTATAAGTGTATGTTTAATTTTGTAAGAAACTGCCAAACAATTATCTAAACAACCATAACATTCTGTGTCTCCCTCTCTCTCTGCCCCTCCCCCGTTCATGCTCTGTCTCTCTCTGTCCCAAAAATAAATAAACGTTGAAAAAAAAATTAAAAAAAAAAAAAAAAGGGGGCGCCTGGGTGGCGCAGTCGGTTAAGCATCCGACTTCAGCCAGGTCACGTTCTCGCGGTCTGTGAGTTCGAGCCCGCGTCAGGCTCTGGGCTGATGGCTCGGAGCCTGGAGCCTGTTTCCGATTCTGTGTCTCCCTCTCTCTCTGCCCCTCCCCCGTTCATGCTCTGTCTCTCTCTGTCCCAAAAATAAATAAACGTTGAAAAAAAAAATTTAAACAACCATAACATTATACACTCTTGCCAGCAAGGCAACAGAATTCCAGTTGCTCCACAACTGCACAAATATTTGCCTGTAATAATTTTAATTTTAACAATTGTAGTGGATGTGTGATAGTGTTTAATTTCCATTTTTCTGAAGACTAAAAGTATTTTGGTCATGTTTTCACATGATCATAGTTATCCCAGTATCTTCTGTGCAGTATCTAAGTCTTTTGTTTCATGTTTAATTATAAAGAATTTTTATTCTATTGTTAAAATATTTTGTAAATGTCAATTAGGTGGATTAAAAGTGTTCCTTCAATCTTCCAAAACCTTACCAGGGGTCTGTTTAATTTCTCTATCAATTATGGAAAGAGGAATGGTAAAATTTTGGACTATAAATACAGATTTATGATATATTTCCACATTTCTGTCAAATTTGAAGCTATATTACATATTGCATATATATTTAGGATTTTCACATCATCTTGATGAATTGAAACTTTTTTTAAAAAAATTCTAAAATGTCCCTAGTATTCGGGTATTCAGAGAATGCCTCTTTTCTTGAAGTCTGCTTTTTTGGTTTGAATATACCACTTCATATTTCTTTGTGTTAATGTTTTCTTAAAATATGTTTTCCTGTTTTTTTTTTCTTTTTAACTTTTAACATAAATATGAGTTTAACATGTAAATGTTTTAAACAGCAGATTTGGGGGCCTTGCTCTTTTATCCAATTTGATGGTCTCTTCCTTTTTTCTTTTTTCTAAAAAATTTAAGCAATCCATATTTAATCAACTATTGAAAATAGTGGATTTAACTAATGTTCTCAATATTTGTTTTATAATTGTCCCATCTATTGTGTTTTTCTCTTTCTCTGCAGTTTTTAGTATTAAAGTGTACTTTCTTTGTTGTTTATTTTTTCCTTTTTAAATTTCATTTTATCTTCACTAATATTTTTAACTATAGATCTGTGTTTAAACTCTTAAATATTGTGATAGGATTATAATATACATTTTCATATTATCACAGATACCTGTTACTTAATACCACTTTGTGTATAACATAAGAATATTGCAACAGTATGCTCCCATTTACTCTTTTGTTCTTTATGTAATGTTGTTTGTTTCAATCTATATGAGTTCTGTGTTCCATAAGATATTGTTAGTTTTGCTTTGCATGCTCATTGTTCCTTAAAGAAATTGGAAAAAAGTTGGAAATATGTTTTGTAATTTTCCATATAGTCCCCATTTATAATGCTTTTCATTCCTTCCTAGATAAAGTTAACGTGTGGTATTATTTCCTTAGCATAAAGAAAAAAAATTAAAGCTATTTTTGCATTATGAATCTGCTGGTGACAAATTCACTTTTAATTTATGATTCATTTATTTTATTTACTACTGTAGGATGTTTTATTAGCAATAGGCTAATAGGTTATTGTTGTTTTCCTTTCAGTATTTAAACTTAAACATTTAATTTTATTATCCTCTGACTTCTGTTATCTTCTGGCTAACATTATTCTTAATATTTGTTTATTATTGCACGCAAAACAAGTCACAGGGCAATATCACATTCATGAGGTAGAAAAATAGACTCCTCTTAGTAGGAAATACTTTAAAATAGTGTGGCCATGATTTCCAATCTAAAACAGTCTACACCCTGGACAAAATTTTTATAGTAGTCCTATGCACAAGTGTGCTCACTGTCTTCTACAAAAGTTTTATCATAATACTACATGAAGCATGATTAGGGTTCATGATCTTGTTATATAAAACACTTCCAAAAGTTGATGAGGCAACTCACATCTTGTTCAAGATTTGCAGTTTCTCAATAAGCCTCATAACTTAAAGCCTATGAAATAAAAAGACCACCACACTCTAAAATCACAAGAGTGAGGAGGGACAAGATAATAGCAAGAGCCACTTTCATTTAATAGAGACAAGAATGAGAGCACATAGTAGTCATTATTTCTCAGCAAATTTGAAATTTAGCCAGACATCTTTCTCCAGAGCTCAAGGAATAAAGAAGAGGCCTTACTAGTACCCAATTTGGCAACGTGGGATTGTCCATCTTCTTTGCTCTTGGATCATCATCCGAGTCATCTGTCCTTCCTTTCCATGAACTATGTTTCATGTTTGCAGCTGGGAAGATTTATCAGCCTGATTGCTGCTTGTAGATATTTAGTGTATTTTGGCAAAATTTCCTCTTTGTTTGAAGTGAATATATGTTGCAGTTCAGCACGTCAGGCTCTGTGCTGAAATGTGGTCAAGTTTTAATTGTATTGTTCAAAATGTTTACACACTCATTAATTTCACATTTGAGTTGTGTGTGTGTGTGTGTGTGTGTGTGTGTGTGTGTGTCTGCATGTATTCCAGCAATTACTTAACAAGGTAACTTTCACTTAAAAAGACATTTTCAAATTACTTTAAAATCTCTAATTATAGTTGAAGTTCTATCTATATTTTATGTTAGTTTCCTCAAAATTTTGCTCCAGAAATATGTAGACTGTGTTACTAGGTAATTAGTTTTATGAAGTATATTTAGTGTTAAACTGGTTGTTTTATAGTTAGTAAATGCCCCTACTCATCTTTACTAGTATTTCTTGTGTGAAATATAGACTTTACATAACATCAATGATTCTTTTAGTTTACATTTTTAGATTCTTTTTAGTGAGAATTTAACTAGAATCCTATTTCCTTCCTTTTTGTTAACATTTGTCCACTTTTCTTGTGAGTAGCATAGTTTTATAGAATCAATATTGGGGGGGCGCCTGGGTGGTGCAGTCGGTTAAGCGTCCAACTTCAGCCAGGTCACGATCTCGCGGTCCGTGAGTTCGAGCCCCATGTCAGGCTCTGGGCTGATGGCTCAGAGCCTGGAGCCTGTTTCCGATTCCGTGTCTCCCTCTCTCTCTGCCCCTTCCCCGTTCATGCTCTGTCTCTCTCTGTCCCAAAAATAAACGTTGAAAAAAAAAAAAAAGAATCAATATTGGGGTATTTGTGTGGTCAGTGAGTTAAGCAACTTTGGTTCAGATCATGATCTCATGGCTTGTGAGTTCAAGCCCCACGTTGGGCTATTTGCTGACAGCTCAGAGCATGGAGCCTACTTCAGATTGTGTCTCCCTCTCTCTCTGCCCCTCCCCCACTTGCACTCTGTCTGTCTCTTTCTCTCTCTCAAAAAATAAACATTAAGGGGGCACCTGGGTGGCTCAGTCAGTTAAGTATATGACTTCAACTCAGGTTATGATCTCACAGTTCGTGAGTTCAAGCCCCACTTCAGGCTCTGTGCTGACAGCTCAGAGCCTGGAGCCTGTTTCAGATTCTATGTCTCCCTCTCTCTCTGCCCCTCCCCTGCTCACGTTTTGTCTGTCTCTGTCTCTCAAATAAATGTTTAAAAATGTTTTATTTGATAAACATTAAGGAAAACAATCAAATCAAATCAAATCAATTCTGACATTCTCTCAATTATAACTGGAATATTATTTTCTGTATGTTGAATAAAACTACTGATATGTGGGTTTAATAATTCCAGCTTACTAATGTTTTTATGTTTATTTCTTCATTGAACTCCTTTTTTCTTCTTCTCTTATTAACCTGTGTTTTAATTTTTTTCCTTTCACTAGTTCATTGCTATTCATGCTTTTATTATTTGTTTTATGGTTACTTTAGAAATTTTTTATTTATATCCAGTGAAAAATACATGTCATTGCTTTTTTGTTATTTTTGCCACTTCCTAGGCAATGCAAAAATGGATTCTACTTCATCTCCTTTTCCCTCTCACCTTCTGTAAAATAATTGTCATGTTTATCAAATCTACATATACTTTTTATCTCACCATATTATCATTATTGCCTGACAAAACCAATAATCATTTCAGGTTACAAGCATGCTCTTTATTTCTTTCTGAACTCCCATGCTTTCATATAGCATAATTATCATTCTGACTGAATAGACTCTTGTCTACTTTCTTATAGTGCATATATGCTGATGTTAAATTCTCTCATTATTGTAAAGAAATGTACATTGATTTTTTTAACCTTTTTTTTTTACTGGGTGTTATTTTTACTGGGTATAGAGTTCCACATTGACAGTAGTTTTCTTTCATCCTTTAAAGGATTGCTTTATGCTCTTATTATTAATATCCTTTCTATTCAGAAGTTAGTTCTCAGGCTTATTGTTGGGTCTTTGAAATGGATATATATATAGATATGAAAATAATATATAGAATATATATTTCTTTTCATATACATTTACTGTGATATGTAGTTTTCCTCATGTTTTCCCTTTTTTTGTTGTTAAAAATCAGTTTTGGAAAGTTTGTTTGCTAGTAATATATCAAATATTAATGTGTCAGCCTTTTTCTCCTGTCCTATTGGAACTCTAGTTATAATAATATCCAAATTTTGCATTATTTCACACATGTCTACAATTTATTAATTCATTTTTATCTATTACTTTTTGATTCAATCTGGAAATTTATTCTTATGTTTTCTGGTTTACTAATATTTGTTTTACTATATTCATTCTTCCGTTAATTTTTGTTTTTGTATTTTTGGTTAATTCTAGCATTTCATTACATTTTTTAAAATTCTGATTTTCTAGCAAAATTCATTATTTTATAAAAATATATTTTCTTAACATATTAGCCATAGTGGTTTTATTTTTTGTCCAATAAATTGGATTACTTATATGTAGATCTGTTTCTATCATCTTTTCTTTATGTCTAACCATTTGGTTCAATGTTCTGGTAAATCTAGTAATTTGTTTTTTATTTAATGTAAGACTTTGTGTCAAGTCATCTTCCTTCAGAGAAGATTTAATTCCTTTGACAGATGGGTGCAAAAGTAAGGGAAGATTATCTTGAGGGTATTACTAATTTTTCTTTACTTTTACGGCATTTTCAATTACCTCAGACATCTCAGTTGAAAGACTGAAGTGTTACTGGGGCTCTTTGGACTTGCAGGATTGAATTTGCAGGATTTGTTGTCCTCTTAGTACTGTATGAATGCTGGAATCTATACTTGATGTTATATCTGGTTAGCAAATACTATTGAAGCCACTTTTAGGCAATAAGCTTGAGCAATGGAAACCTGAGTAAGGTAAAATGGCCCACAGTGACCACTCAGGCTGAATGCAAACAGGTTCACTTAATGTGACCCACCTAGATATATCCATACTCTAACTGACCAATTACAAGGAAGAACAGTTCATAAGATTACCAAAAAAAAAAAAAAAAGGGAAAATTACATAAGTTCCCATACTCCTTCACTCTGCCCTATAACTGTAACCCCTCACCACCACCTCATTGCAGGAAGTCTCTGCTTTGTTGTCCTGTCTGCCACCTCTGTCCAGTGTATTCAATAAACTTCATTCTCCTTTGTTCTGACTCTGGTGATTTATTTCATCACCCACACCACTGGCTTCCATCCAACTGGGTTGCCCCATATTTGGGTGTCCCCATCCGATCAGGAGACATATCACAAATATGTTAATTTTCTTGGAGATTTGGCCATTTATGTGCAGCATATTATCTACCATATATTTCAAAGAGAAATCTACTGCAGAACATTGAGTTCACTTCTCAGTGACCATTTTTTTCTCTTGAATTCTTGTCTCTGGAATATTTGCTGCCTTTAAAGACTCAAACTCCATTTCTTTTTCCTCCCAAGTTTAATGAAACTACAGAAAATATTAAGTAGATTTTTTTTTTTCTGTTAGGTCTCTATGTCCCTAGTTGTGAATTAGCAAATACTCTGAGGACAAAATGCTGTAGAGAAGTTTCGCTTGGATGAGTGTATTTCCCTTATCACCAAGATCTTTGCCCCTTAAGTCCCGACTGCCCCTTAAGTCTTAGAAAATTTGATAATTTTCAAAACTTTTTAAAATTTAATTTAATTTAATTTTTAAAAAAATTTTTCCAACTTTATAGATGTTCCTGTGGGGAGATGAGTCTGAAACCAGTGATGGAGTTCTATATACAGAGTACTGCATATGGAGTACAGCCAGAGGGGACAGACTCAATACATTCTTATATATTGAACAAATTAAAAAAAATGTATTTTTACTACTAAAACCAACTAAAAAATTATACAAGTTTCTGTGCTATATTTACATGTTTCTTTTTGGTACAGAATGCATACTTTAGAATACAGAACCTTATTTCCTTATATTTATGGTAATCTTATCTAAATTTTTTGCTGCATAACTTATTGAAAAGAGAGAAAAAAATAATATAACCATACAGTCCCAGATTCTAAGAAGCTTACACTCTCCAAACAGTCAATTCAATATGTGATTTATACTCTTTTGATATGTTCTTTTTAAAATGATAACTAGATAATAATTATTTACGTGCATATATTTATATCCTCTCAAAGAAGACTGGAAAGGAGATGACCATTTATTTTTTTGAAGTATCTTAAAGCAGTCTTCCATAAATATATATTATTTATGTCTATGGAAAGTTAATTCTATTCTTAAATGGGCTTTTGGATTATCTGTAATTGTGTGTGTGTGTGTGTGTGTGTGTGTGTAAGCGGTTTACATTGGATGGGATTAGAAAGGTCTGGATTTACATTTCTATGAATTTTCTCCAATTTATTATAAATAAAATATGTCAGGAAAATGTACTAGGTGAACAAAGAATCGTAGAAGCTAATGATAAGTATATAGATTTAAAAATATATATTGCCATATTATTCTTGCCCCTGAACTCAACGAAATATTTTGGATGCAGTTTATGGGAGAAAATTAGTTCTTACATCTGATATTAGATGCAATAGTTATGGAAATTTCCTCCCTGGATAGCTCCTTTCTCATTCAGCACCAAATTACCATTATCATAACAGCTGTGTCAGCTAGCCAGCGTTCTTCTTAAAGCAAATGGGAGTTATGCAATCTTTCACTCACTGTCATGCAAGATAAAGTACAATCTCATAATAATGCTGGAGTTCTACATAAAAACCAATTACATAGCAGTGGCCCATCTATTGATGAAGATTGTATTAAAACTTAGCAAGAACTAGTCAAGCTTTACATTTCCAGGTTGGAATAAATATGAACAACATGATGCAAATTAAGAAGTATATTTATATAGCATGGAAAGGCAAAGTGTGCTGCACTAGAGGAGTATTTTAGAAACATTGAAAAAAATGTTATATAAAAATGGTGAGCTAATTAAAATTAGGAATATGGTGCAAAAACATGCATAATACAAAACAGGTCATATGTGCTTATCAATATTATTTAAAATTATTGATTACAAATTGGTCAGATATATACATAATTATAATAGCTTGCAAATAAGTCCATATTTATCAGTTCACTTAGTCTTCAGATAGAAAAGACAGACTAATATAATTTTCCAAACCCTCAATATGATTTATACCAATTTAAAATCATAATATGATATTGGCACATATTCATGATTCATGAAAATAAGTAATTTCATATGTTGGTCTTCATGTTGAATGAATGAAAATGTTTTAGATATTTGCAAGATCTCCTAAGTATTAGGAATTTTAACTTTTTGCTTTTTGCATATGTTGCAAATAGGATTTTTTTCTAATTTTGTATTTTTTTTTAATATTTATGGATAATGAATCTTTTTAAAGGAAAAAAAATGTGGAGTTTTCACTTGAAGTTTGGCAACATAAGTATCCTGCTTAACGATCCTGCTTAAAATTTGTTTAAATGTAGAGATGAGCTTTCAGTTATATTCAAATTAATTAGATGACAAAAACAAAGAAAAAATAGGTATTTGAATAGAGAGAAATGCCTTGCAGACATCTATAATCCTGGTGATTTGGGCTTGGTTTTCAATACCTATGTTTCACAGACAAAGCTCAGGACTTGTTCTAGTGGAAGTTCCAAAGAATACCCTCAAATAATGCTGAACTGCAAAGAACTATAGTTCTTACGAGTCAACTAGAAATAAATTCATTCCTCAAAGAGACAGCAAAGAAAATTGTCTGTTTAAAAACTTGATACTAAGAGGTGCCTGGGTGGCTCAGTCAGTTAAGCGTCCAACTTCAGCTCAGGTCATGATCTCATGGTTCATGGGTTCAAGCCCCACATCAGGCTCTGTGCTGAAAGTTCAGAGCCTGGAGCCTGCTTCAGCTTCTGTCTCTCTGTCTCTCAAAAATAAATAAACATTAAAAAAAATAAAAACTTGATACTGAGCTTAAATTGAAAACAATGTCTTCACAAAATTTGTAAAATTGATAAAAATAGCAGTTTCCTGTGACATCTACTTAAACTTTAAATTTATTGTAGATAAAATTGTGTATTTTGTTAATTATATGCTTTAAAAATTTTAATACAGTACTTTCCAATTTTTTTAATTTTTTTATTTATTTTTTATTTTTTTAGTGTATGGCTATTATGTTTGCTTGGTTTCTTAGAAACCCTTTCCCCACTCCAGAGAAAGATTAATGTTTGCATTTTAAAGTGTGATTCTGGTTTCTTTTTATATTTACTTTTTTAATCCACTGGATTACCAGTTGAAATTTGGCATGAAAAAAGAGTTGAGCTTTGTTTTTCCACAATTATTTTTTTTTAATTTTTAAAAAAATTTTTTTAATGTTTATTTATTTTTGAGACAGAGAGAGACAGAACACGAACGGGGGAGGGTCAGAGAGAGAGGGAGACACAGAATCTGAAACAGGCTCCAGGCTCTGAGCTGTCAGCACAGAGCCCGACGCGGGGCTCAAACTCACGGACCGTGAGATCATGACCTGAGCTGAAGTCGGACGCTTAACCGACTGAGCCACCCAGGCGCCCCACCACAATTATTTTTTATAGATTACAATGCTTTCATATGGTATGAAAATTTACACACGTGGGTAAGTTAAAGGAGTATTGCCAAGCAAATATTTAGTGTTCTCTCTAATTGGTTCTATTTTTGGAAATGTTATCAATAAGTATTTTTTGCAATTATAGCTGATATCCTATTTTTTTTTTACCTAGAATTTGGAATTTTACAGCAAAACATTTATTTGTCTAT
Source organism: Lynx rufus (assembly GCF_022079265.1). Lineage (NCBI taxonomy): Eukaryota > Metazoa > Chordata > Mammalia > Carnivora > Felidae > Lynx > Lynx rufus. Next base: position 86,605,415 of record NW_025814878.1, on the reverse strand, counting down.
TTACTTATTGTACCCTGATATGATACGGTACCATACTTTTTATTTCTTGGTTTATTTGTTGTTTTTTTGTTTTGTTTCGTTTTGTTGGAGGGTAAAATAAATATACCTCTGGTTCTTTTTTTAAAAGGTATTTAATGCTAGACTGTTAACACATAGTTTTGTGGTAGAGTCTTCTCCCTAATGAATGTGGTAAGAAAAGACTTCAAGATAAGGGAAGGAAACCTGGCTGTGTGCATGTGACATCCCTCACGACCCTGTGATATGAGACCACACAATCAGACTGTATGTCTATAGGTTACCCTTATGTGGGAGAGAAAGAAGTAGAAAATGTATAAAAGACTACACCATGCGGCATTTGGGGCTCAGTTTTTCAGGTACGAATCCAACTGAGCCCGTGCTGGCACGAATGAAGTTGCTTCCTGGAAAGAAAAGCCTTGGTGTCATGACTCTCTGTGAGAAACCTGCTGTAGTTTTATTACTGTTTTATTATATTTAGTTTGTATTTAGCAATATAAAATAATTTATTGCTGTTTTGTTTTTCTATCTTTATTTCTCCATTTTTGATGATAATGCCATGATGCTTTTTTCTTTTTGCTGATATATAATTGATCATCATTTCTACTTATTTTTGTATGTTGCTGTTTTATTCTTTGGTAGACAAAGTGTAGTTGATTTATTTTATTATTATTATTTACCCAGTCTATAAATCTTGTATATGGACATTTTGTTTCATTACTTTTCTTCTATTAATGTTTCATTGTTGTTTTCCTTGGTTTCATATCTTACAATCACCAAAATCATGTGTAATTTATCTTAAAAAATACATATAGGGGCACCAGGGTGGTTCAGTCATTTAAGCACCCTACTCTTAATCTCAGTTCAGGTCTTGACCTCAGGGCCATGAGTTCAAGCCCCACATTGGTCTCCATACTGTGCATGAAGTTGCTTAAAAAAAAAATACATATAATATAGTCTAGATTAGAAGATGTGCAGGCACCTTAAGGAAAATGTGACTATTTTCAATGTAATAGTTCAGTGACTATTATTTGAATATTTGTAAATTACCTAAAGACACACTATTTTTACATTTTAACTTAGATTATAGCTAGCCCATTAACTGTAAAATATTTAATATCTCTTTTAATTTTATTTACATGTAAAATATCTCTTATAATATTCTGGTGGGCAACTAAGGGACATGAGTATTTTTCATGACAGTAATACTCATTCCATGGCTGAATGTAATTATCAATTTTCAGGGAGGAAGACCTTCCTCTGCCATGTGGAGGATGTAACTCCATTGAGGAAATAACTTTACTTTTTTATTTTTATTTTTTTATTTATTTTGAGAGAGAGAGAGAGCATGCACAAGCTGGGGAGGGGCTGAGAGACAGGGAGAGGGAGAATCCCAAGCAGGCTCCATATTGTCAGAATGGAGCCCCATGTGGGACTTGAACTATTGAACCATGAGATATGACCTGAGCTCAGGAACCATGAGATCATGATCAAGAGTAAGATGCTTAACCAACTGAGCCACCCATGTGCCCCTGCCCTATGGTTTTTCTAGTTGAACTTAGAATCAAATTAACATAAGATAGATTAACAGGAGGAAACTCAAATTTAATAGGCATATGTACAGGGAGTCTACACAGACATGAAATTCTAAAACCAAGGAGGCACCAGGATGTTTATAAAAGCTAAGGCAAAGGGTAGGGTCTAGGGTACAAAGGGGAGAAAACTCATTAACAAAAAGGTAAAAAGGGATATTTGGAGCAAGACAAGTTGGCTCTATTAGGCAGATAAGTTAATTGATAAAGAGGAGGTCTATTAACAGCTCTCTTTCTGTTGCTGGCTCTTTCCAATGTAAATTTAGACCCTTATGAGTAAGCCAGAGAGCTTTTCCCTACATCTTCTGGGTTTTTATTACTTTTAATTTGAAATAATATTTATGCCAAAGTGGCACATTGTGGAGTGTCTCATCCTGCACCCATTCACAATCAAATGAGGATCTATTTTGCACTTAGTAAGTTGTTCCCATAGTGCACAAAAACACTGTTCATATTGAGAGAGGTAAAACTCGTAGATTATATCCTTCAATGTATTACAAAATTAATGAGAAAAAAAAAACTTATATAAAGCTATTGGTGTTTAAAACCAAACTCTAAATAGATTAAATGCTTTTGTACTAGGGTTGGGGGATACAGACTAGAAATTATGTTACATTTCAAGGAAGAAAGGACACAACCATGAGGAGAGACTTCACCTCAGTAAGGTCCATGAAATACCTGCTTAGCTCAAAGAATGGGTGTAGAGTAAGTGCTCTTTTTGTAACACCTTTGAGTTATTTAGTACACTCTTTTTTTTTTTCAACATTTATTTGTTTTTGAGAAACAGAGTGAGACAAAGCGTGAGCACGGGAGGGGCAGAGAGAGAAGGAGATAGAGAACCTGAAGCAGGCTCCAGGCTCTGAGCAAGCGGTCAGCACAGAGCCTGATGCGGGGCTCGAACCCACAAACTGTGAGATCATAACCTGAGCCGAAGTCGGACGCTCAACTGACTGAGCCACCCAGGCGCCCCAGTACACTCTTCTTTAAACCACTTTTCTCTGTCGATGTGAACTCCTGTGAGGGCAGAAAGGACAGTCTTTATCCTTGTATACTATAAAGGCTATACAATAATATTGAAAGGACAATTACATAAATACTAAATATTAGGCATTAAAAATAAAAAATCTGTTATGAATTTTAATATTTTTATAATGTTTTATTACCCTCAACAACAATGCACTCTAAAATGGCATGAAAATGGCTACAGGCAACATGTTTTGACAATTATTTACATTAATGTTTCTGTCCTATAAAATTATACCCATTTTGATGAGAAGTGATTTCTTGACATTCTTATAATTCACATATACTGTAGCTTAAAATACCAACAGTACTTTTCTTATTAAGAACAGAATGTCTGATTTATTCCAACATGATTGGCATTGGTAACTGACATAAATGAAAATTGTTTCTTCTTTAAATGTCCTTGGCCGGATGGTTGCGGGGAGATTTAGAAGAACATGATCATCTGTTACCCTTATAAAAATATTAAAACAGCAAGAGCACATCTGATGTTGAAGGAAAAAATTGCATTTTCAATCAGTGTCTTGTGAAAGTAATTAGAAGTTCTGTCTGAGAAAGCAAATCAATAAAAACTATATGTAATATCCTGTTTCCAGCACCTGCTTCTCTGAGGGGTTGCTTTTTTTTTTTTAATTGCAGGAAAGTGGGGAATAATAAATATAATTTAAAAAGAAAACCATTTTTTTTAGTTGTAAGTACTACCAAAGTAATTTTACACAGAACAAAAAATGAGGAGTATTGTTACATTCAGTAGCATAATCTAGATTCAATATCTATCACTCATTTTTTTTAATGTTTATTTATTTTAAGAGAAAGAGAGTGAGCACACAAGAGATAGAGACCAGGGGAGGGGCAGAGAGAGTGGAGAGAGAGAATCCCGAGCAGGCTCTGTACTGTCAGAACAGACCTCGGCACACGGGGTTCCTTCTCATAAACTGGGAGATTATGACCTGAGCCTAAGTCAAGAGTTAGATGCTTACCCAAATGAGCTGCCCAGGTGTCCCATAGTTTATGTTTGTCTCCCAGTGCTTCTCAAAGTGACTGGCAAAGACTTGGGTTTCAATAGTAGTCTTTAAAATTATCTTTAACTGAGAGTAAAGAAATATTAGGAATAATCTCTTAAAATATAGTCATACTATGATTAAATTGTTATGATTAATAGACAACCTTACAGTGGTATTACAAAACTGAAATGAGTAAAATCTGAGGACTGAACAAGATTATCTGTTTAATCTTTCATTCATATTCTGACTTGATCCATTGCTTGTTTATGGCAATTTAAATAAAAATAAATAGTATGCTATCATAATTGTTGAAGATATAAATAAGGATAGAACATGTAGTTTTGAGGAGATAACTTTCTTAAAAAAATTTTTAATTTTTATTTATTTTTGAGGGAGAGGGAGAGACAGAGAATGAGCAGGGGAGTGGCAGAGAGAGAGGGAGACACAGAATCCGAAGTAGGCTCCAGGCTCTAGCTGTCTGATGGGGGACTTGAACTCATGAAACGTGAGATCATGACCTGAGCCAAATTCGGACACTCAGCCGGCTGAGCCACCCAGGCGCCCCAGTAGATAACTTTCTATTGCCAATAACCTTTTAATTAAACCTTAAATACGCTTTTTTTAAAAAAAATTTACATCACTGAAAGTTGTTCCACAATTTAATGACTAATGAACAAAAGTTGCCATTTTGTTTTTATCTATAACATGGACCTCGAATCAAAAATCATTTTTAGAGGGAGGGAAGATGGCGGCGTAGGAGGACGCTGGGCTCACCCCGCGTCCTGCTGATCACTTAGATTCCACCTACACCTGCCTAAATAACCCAGAAAACCGCCAGAGGATTAGCAGAACGGAGTCACCAGACCCAAGCTCAGACGAGAGGCCCACGGAAGAGGGTAGGAAGGGCGGCGAGGCGGTGCGCGCTCCACAGACTGGCGGGAGGGAGCCGGGGCGGAGGGGTGGCTCGCTGGCCAAGCAGAGTCCCTGAGTCTGGCTTGCAAAAGCGGAGGGGCCTGACGGACTGTGTTCCTACAGCAAGCGCGACTTAGCGTCTGGGAGGTCATAAGTTAACAGCTCTGTTCAGAAAGCGGGAAGGCTGGAGGACAAAGGGAGGGAGAGCTGCGGAGCCCCCGGACGACAGAGCACAGTTTGGTGGGGAACAAAGGCGCTCGCCAGCGCCATCTCCCTCGCCCATCCCCCAGCCAAAATCCCAAAGGGAACCGGTTCCTGCCAGGGAAATTTCTCACTCCGTGCAAACACCCAACTCTGTGCTTCTGTGGAGCCAAACCTCCGGCAGCGGATCTGACTCCCTCCGGCTGCCACAGGGCCCCTCCTGAAGTGGATCACCTAAGGAGAAGCGAGTTAAGCCTGCCCCCCTGCCGCCGTGCACCTTGCCTACCCACCCCAGCTAATACGCCAGATCCCCAGCACCACAAGCCTGGCAGTGTGCAAGTAGCCCAGACGGGCCACGCCACCCCACAGTGAATCCCGCCCCTAGGAGAGGGGAAGAGAAGGCACACACCAGTCTGACTGTGGCCCCAGCGGTGGGCTGGGGGCAGACATCAGGTCGGACAGCGGCCCCGCCCACCAACTCCAGTTATACACCACAGCACAGGGGAAGTGCCCTGCAGGTCCTCACCACACCAGGGACTATCCAAAATGACCAAGCGGAAGAATTCCCCTCAGAAGAATCTCCAGGAAATAACAACAGCTAATGAGCTGATCAAAAAGGATTTAAATAATATGAAAGAAAGTGAATTTAGAATAATAGTCATAAAATTAATCGCTGGGCTGGAAAACAGCATACAGGACAGCAGAGAATCTCTTGCTACAGAGATCAAGGGACTAAGGAACAGTCACGAGGAGCTGAAAAACGCTTTAAATGAAATGCAAAACAAAATGGAAACCACCACGGCTCGGATGGAAGAGGCAGAGGAGAGAATAGGTGAACTAGAAGATAAAGTTATGGAAAAAGAGGAAGCTGAGAAAAAGAGAGATAAAAAAATCCAGGAGTATGAGGGGAAAATTAGAGAACTAAGTGATACACTAAAAAGAAATAATATACGCATAATTGGTATCCCAGAGGAGGAAGAGAGAGGGAAAGGTGCTGAAGGGGTACTTGAAGAAATCATAGCTGAGAACTTCCCTGAACTGGGGAAGGAAAAAGGCATTGAAATCCAAGAGGCACAGAGAACTCCCTTCAGACGTAACTTGAATCGATCTTCTGCACGACATATCATAGTGAAACTGGCAAAATACAAGGATAAAGAGAAAATTCTGAAAGCAGCAAGGGGTAAACGTGCCCTCACATATAAAGGGAGACCTATAAGACTCGTGACTGATCTCTCTTTTGAAACTTGGCAGGCCAGAAAGACTTGGCACGAGATTTTCAGGGTGCTAGACTGCAAAAATATGCAGCCAAGAATCCTTTATCCAGCAAGTCTGTCATTTAGAATAGAAGGAGAGATAAAGGTCTTCCCAAACAAACAAAAACTGAAGGAATTTGTCACCACTAAACCAGCCCTACAAGAGATCCTAAGGGGGACCCTGTGAGACAAAGTACCAGAGACATCACTACAAGCATAAAACATACAGACATCACAATGACTCTAAACCCGTATCTTTCTATAATAACACTGAATGTAAATGGATTAAATGCGCCAACCAAAAGACATAGGGTATCAGAATGGATAAAAAAACAAGACCCATCTATTTGCTGTCTACAAGAGACTCATTTTAGACCTGAGGACACCTTTAGATTGAGAGTGAGGGGATGGAGAACTATTTATCATGCTACTGGAAGCCAAAAGAAAGCTGGAGTAGCCATACTTATATCAGACAAACTAGACTTTAAATTAAAGGCTGTAACAAGAGATGAAGAAGGACATTATATAATAGTTACAGGGTCTATCCATCAGGAAGAGCTAACAATTATAAATGTCTATGCGCCGAATACCGGAGCCCCCAAATATATAAAACAATTACTCATAAACAGAAGCAACCTTATTGATAAGAATGTGGTAATTGCTGGGGACTTTAACACCCCACTTACAGAAATGGATAGATCATCTAGACACACGGTCAATAAAGAAACAAGGGCCCTGAATGAGACATTGGATCAGATGGACTCGACAGATATATTTAGAACTCTGCATCCCAAAGCAACAGAATATACTTTCTTCTCGAGTGCACATGGAACATTCTCCAAGATAGATCATATACTGGGTCACAAAACAGCCCTTCATAAGTTTACAAGAATTGAAATCATACCATGCATACTTTCAGACCACAATGCTATGAAGCTTGAAATCAACCACAGGAAAAAGTCTGGAAAACCTCCAAACTCATGGAGGTTAAAGAACACCCTAGTAACGAATGAGTGGGTCAACCAGGCAATTAGAGAAGAAATTAAAAAATATATGGAAACAAACGAAAATGAAAATACAACAATCCAAACGCTTTGGGATGCAGCGAAGGCAGTCCTGAGAGGAAAATACATTGCCATCCAGGCCTATCTCAAGAAACAAGAAAAATCCCAAATACAAAATCTAACAGCACACCTAAAGGAAATAGAAGCAGAACAGCAAAGGCAGCCTAAACCCAGCAGAAGAAGAGAAATAATAAAGATCAGAGCAGAAATAAACAATATAGAATCTAAAAAAACTGTAGAGCAGATCAATGAAACCAAGAGTTGGTTTTTTGAAAAAATAAACAAAATTGACAAACCTCTAGCCAGGCTTCTCAAAAAGAAAAGGGAGATGACCCAAATAGATAAAATCATGAATGAAAATGGAATGATTACAACCAATCCCTCAGAGATACAAACAATTATCAGGGAATACTATGAAAAATTATATGCCAACAAATTGGACAACCTGGAAGAAATGGACAAATTCCTGAACACCCACACTCTTCCAAAACTCAATCAGGAGGAAAGAGAAAGCTTGAACAGACCCATAACCAGCAAAGAAATTGAATCGGTTATCAAAAATCTCCCAACAAATAAGAGTCCAGGACCAGATGGCTTCCCAGGGGAGTTCTACCAGACGTTTAAAGCAGAGATAATACCTATCCTTCTCAAGCTATTCCAAGAAATAGAAAGGGAAGGAAAACTTCCAGACTCATTCTATGAAGCCAGTATGACTTTGATTCCTAAACCAGACAGAGACCCAGTAAAAAAAGAGAACTACAGGCCAATATCCCTGATGAATATGGATGCCAAAATTCTCAATAAGATACTAGCAAATCGAATTCAACAGCATATAAAAAGAATTATTCACCATGATCAAGTGGGATTCATTCCTGGGATGCAGGGCTGGTTCAACATTCGCAAATCAATCAACGTGATACATCACAATAACAAAAAAAAAAGAGAAGAACCATATGATCCTGTCAATCGATGCAGAAAAGGCCTTTGACAAAATCCAGCACCCTTTCTTAATAAAAACCCTTGAGAAAGTCGGGATAGATGGAACATACTTAAAGATCATAAAAGCCATTTATGAAAAGCCCACAGCTAACATCATCCTCAACGGGGAAAAACTGAGAGCTTTTGGGGCACCTGGGGGCGCAGTCGGTTAAGCGTCAGACTTCAGCCAGGTCACGATCTCGCGGTCCGTGGGTTCGAGCCCCGCGTCAGGCTCTGGGCTGATGGCTCGGAGCCTGGAGCCTGTTTCCGATTCTGTGTCTCCCTCTCTCTCTGCCCCTCCCCCGTTCATGCACTGTCTCTCTCTGTCCCAAAAATAAATAAACGTTGAAAAAAAAATTAAAAAAAATAATAATAAAAATTAAAAAAAAAAAACTGAGAGCTTTTTCCCTGAGATCAGGAACACGACAGGGATGCCCACTCTCACCGCTGTTGTTTAACATAGTGCTGGAAGTTCTAGCATCAGCAATCAGACAACAAAAGGAAATCAAACTGATACATGAATTCAGCAAAGTTGCAGGATACAAAATCAATGTACAGAAATCAGTTGCATTCTTATACACTAACAATGAAGCAACAGAAAGACAAATAAAGAAACTGATCCCATTCACAATGGCACCAAGAAGCATAAAATACCTAGGAATAAATCTAACCAAAGATGTAACGGATCTGTATGCTGAAAACTATAGAAAGCTTATGAAGGTAATTGAAGAAGATTTAAAGAAACGGAAAGACATTCCCTGCTCATGGATTAGAAAAATAAATATTGTCAAAATGTCAATACTACCCAAAGCTATCTACACATTCAATGCAATCCCAATCAAAATTGCACCAGCATTCTTCTCCAAACTAGAACAAGCAATCCTAAAATTCATATGGAATCACAAAAGGCCCCGAATAGCCAAAGGAATTTTGAAGAAGACGACCAAAGCAGGAGGCATCACAATCCCAGACTTTAGCCTCTACTACAAAGCTGTCATCATCAAGACAGCATGGTATTGGCACAAAAACAGACACAGAGACCAATGGAATAGAATAGAAACCCCAGAACTAGACCCACAAACGTATGGCCAACTCATCTTTGACAAAGCAGGAAAGAACATCCAATGGAAAAAAGACAGCCTCTTTAACAAATGGTGCTGGGAGAACTGGACAGCAACATGCAGAAGGTTGAAACTAGACCACTTTCTCACACCATTTACAAAAATAAACTCAAAATGGATAAGGGACCTAAATGTGAGACAGGAAACCATCAGAACCTTAGAGGAGAAAGCAGGAAAAGACCTCTCTGACCTCAGCCGTAGCAATCTCTTACTCGACACATCCCCAAAGGCAAGGGAATTAAAAGCAAAAGTGAATTACTGGGACCTTATGAAGATAAAAAGCTTCTGCACAGCAAAGGAAACAACCAACAAAACTAAAAGGCAACCAACGGAATGGGAAAAGATATTTGCAAATGACATATCGGACAAAGGGCTAGTATCTAAAATCTATAAAGAGCTCACCAAACTCCACACCCGAAAAACAAATAACCCAGTGAAGAAATGGGCAGAAAACATGAATAGACACTTCTCTAAAGAAGACATCCAGATGGCCAACAGGCACATGAAAAGATGTTCAGCATCGCTCCTTATCAGGGAAATACAAATCAAAACCACACTCAGGTATCACCTCACGCCAGTCAGAGTGGCCAAAATGAACAAATCAGGAGACTATAGATGCTGGAGAGGATGTGGAGAAACGGGAACCCTCTTGCACTGTTGGTGGGAATGCAAATTGGTGCAGCCGCTCTGGAAAGCAGTGTGGAGGTTCCTCAGAAAATTAAAAATAGACCTACCCTATGACCCAGCAATAGCACTGCTAGGAATTTACCCAAAGGATACAGGAGTACTGATGCATAGGGGCACTTGTACCCCAATGTTCATAGCAGCACTCTCAACAATAGCCAAATTATGGAAAGAGCCTAAATGTCCATCAACTGATGAATGGATAAAGAAATTGTGGTTTATATACACAATGGAATACTACGTGGCAATGAGAAAAAATGAAATATGGCCTTTTGTAGCAACGTGGATGGAACTGGAGAGTGTAATGCTAAGTGAAATAAGTCATACAGAGAAAGACAGATACCATATGGTTTCACTCTTATGTGGACCCTGAGAAACTTAACAGGAACCCATTGGGGAGGGGAAGGAAAAAAAAAAAGAGGTTAGAGTGGGAGAGAGCCAAAGCATAAGAGACTCTTAAAAACTGAGAACAAACTGAGGGTTGATAGGGGGTGGGAGTGAGGGGAAGGTGGGTGATGGGTATTGAGGAGGGCACCTTTTGGGATGAGCACTGGGTGTTGTATGGAAACCAATTTGTCAATAAATTTCATATATATAAAAAAATAAAATAAAATAAAATAAAAATAAAATAAATAAAATAAAGTAAAATAAAAATCATTTTTATGTATATCTAAATATGTTAAAAAATAAATATGTTCAAATCTTATTTTGTAGTATGCTACCAACAAAACCTGACCCTTTAGATTGACCTGACCCTGAAATTTAGAATCTGAACATAATAACTAGATTCAGGAAAGCCTAACAGTCATTCTATAGTTTATTTATATACATATTTTATATATATGTAAAAATTAAAATACATAGTAAATGTATTTATAAATATATATTATATATTAATATATTATATTATATATATTTATGTAAATATATAATATATTTATACAAATATTTTATATAAATATATATTATATTTATATATCATATATAAATCTATAATATATTTAATAATATATTTATATAAATATATGATATATACATATGTAATATATTTATATATATAATATATATTATAATATATATTACATATATAAATATATTAATATATATTAAATATATAAATATATTTATTTATATTATATATATTTATGTAAATATATTATATATATTATATATTTATTTATATATTTATAAATAAATATATATAATATATTTATGTAAATATATTATATATAATATATTTAATATATAAATAATATATTATATATTAGAATATATATATATGAGAATATATAATATATTATTGATATATTAAATATATTAAATGTATTAAACATATTATATATTTAATATATTAAATATATTATATATTTTAATTTTTTTAATGTTTATTTATGTTTGAGTGAGAGAGACCGAGCATGAGCAGGGTAGGGGCACAGAGAGAGGGAGGCACAGAAACTCAAGCAGGCTCCAAGCTCTGAGCTGTCAGCACACAGCCTGATGTGGGGCTTGAACCCACAAACTTTGAGATCATGACCTGAGCCGGTCAGATGCCTAACCAACTGAGTCACCCAGGTGCCCCTATTTTTTATATTTTTAAATCAAATTCAGAAATAATGCAGAAAATAGAAAAAAAATCATTAAAAAGAAAAATGAAAAAATATCAGATAACGTTTATATTTAGTAACCATTTGACTTTAACAGAAACAAATCCTTAGTTTCAATTGCAAAGCCTCTAATTTTGTAATATCTAATTAGTTCCATAAGAGTGTGGAAAGAGTATTTTCCTCCTGCAAGTAGTTTATATGTCAATGGAATAAATGTAATATGTCATATATATATTTGAAGTAAAAGTGACATGAATTTCAAATTATGGTTGTACCAGATTAAGTTTTGGTGATATATTAAAATATATTTTAATACATTAGAAGAAATTTGATATAATTTGAAACTCTATATTTTTAAATAAAATTTATCTTTTGGAGCAATTTTAAATTCACAGCAAAATTGAGGGGACAATATAATATAGAAATTTCCCATATATCTCCTCTCCACACATATGCACAGCCTCCCCACTATCAAAATACTGCACCAGAGTGGTACATTTTTTATAACTAGTAAACCTATATTGATAGATTATTATCATCCAAAGTCTGGTTTATCTTAGGCTTTGCTCTTGGAGTTGTCCATTCTGTGGGTTTTGATAAGTGTATAATGACATGTACATACACCATTATAGTATTATACAGAGTAGAATCACTACCCTAAAAATCCTATTTTCTCCCTACTCCACAAGCTCTGACCTGATCATTTTACTTTCTCTCTAGTTTTGCCTTTTCCAGAATGTCATTTATTTTGAATCACACAGTATGTCAGCTTTGAGATTGGCTTAGTAATTGGCATTTAACCTTCTTCCAAGTCTTTTCATGGCATGATGGCTCTGTTCTTTTTCGCACTAAATAATATTCTGTTGTCTGGATGTACCATCGTTTATTTATCCATTTACCTACCGAAGGTCATATTGGTTGCTTTCAAGTTTTGACAATTATGTATAAATCTGTTGTAAATATCTGTGTGGGGTTTTTATGTGGACATACATTTTCTACCCCTTTGGGTAAATACCAAGGAACACAATTACTGGATTGTATGTTTAGTTTTGTCTTTCAAAGAGACTATGTCATTTTGTATTCCGCCAGAATTATATGAGTTCCTGTTGTTCCTCATCCTCACCAGCATTTGGTGTTGACTGTATCCTAGGATTTTACCATTCTAATAGGTGTGGAGTGGTATCTCATGTTGCTTTAACTTGCATTTCCTGATGGCATAGGATGTAGAGCACCTTTCCATATGCTTATCTACCATGTGTATATCTTCTTTGATAGACGTCTGTTCCAATTTTTGGTCTATTTAATGAGGTTGTTTGTTTTCTTATTGTTGAGTTTTAAGTTTTCTTTGTATACTTTGGATAACAGGCCTTTATCAGATAAGTTTTTTGCAAACATTTTCTCCAGTCTGTGGCTTACCTTCTCGTTCCCTGGACATTGTCTTGCACAGAGCAGAAATTTTTAATTGTAATGAAATCCTGGTTATCCATTACTTCTTTCATGAATTGTGTGTTTGGTGTTGCATTCACCATATATTTTATATGTGGTTCATATATATAGTCATGTGCAATCATATATGTTAAATTCATGAAATTTCTTTTCCATTTATATCTCATAGTATTTTAAATTTATATGATCTATACTAACTTAAAAATATAATTCTGGATGTGCCATGAGTGAAAAATATAACACGTAAAATGTATGTTATATACATTTTATACAATTACTATAGGCCACATAATATAATACATAATAAACATAATATAAATAATAAAAAATTAAAAGTACAGGGGCACCTAGGTAGCTCAGTCCCTTGAGCACCCAACCCTTGGTTTCAGCTCAGATCATGATCTCACCATTTGTGGGTTCGAGCCCCACAACAGGCTCCGTGCTGAAAGCATGGAGCCTGCTGGGATTCTCTGTCTCACTCTCTCTGCCCCTTCCCCACTCATGCTCTTTCTCTCTCTCAAAATGGATAAATAAACATTTTAAAAAGTTTTAAACTGATCAATACTTTTTGTGGATAGTAGCTGTAAGTAATGGATCACTGTGTTTCCTGTCTATTTGTTCCATTACACATCTTGTTTCTTATTCTCGTATTTATGGCCAGTTTTTTCTACTTTTTAATTTTCTCTCACCCATTCAAAACACATAATACTACCTTAATAAATAATCATGAATTATTTTTGGCTTAATATAACTTTACAAGGGAAGTATGCTCCTGTGTGAATTTTACTGCAGTAATTACTAATCCATAGAAGATCCTAGGACGCCAACAGTACCTCTCCAAATGTGGAAAAGCCTGCAAAAAGTTTGGTGGTGATATAGAATAGAACTATGAATAATGACTGTAACAGAAAGGGAAGAGGAAGAATAGAATAGAGTAAAAGAAACCAAGTTGCAATGATACATTCAGGTCATAAATATCTGTAATTTAAAAAATTAAACTTGTTTAATCACATTTTTAGAGTGTATATTTCACCTAAATAATAAATAAAATCTAAGAACAATATTTAATATGCCATGAACTATTTAATTTGTATCCTGCCCTCAATGGTAGGTATATTATGAGCAAGATACCAAAATATTACTACTGCAAGAAAAAAAAAGCCAGTGTGTGGTTTTTGATTGCTTAAGTGAATATTCACACCATTTTTTCACTTAGCTTATTTAATAGCATTCACTTAAGTTTATCAAACATCTCCACTACAAAATACTAACTCCAATCTTCCAAGTAAAACTTATTTTCTGTCTCTCTTACTCCTTTCTCACCATTTCTTGACTTCACGGTAGTCTCAGATTATTTTCACACAATATTTTCCATAACTATTTGCTCCATTCTACTGTGTTTTTCCAACAAAATCTCACAATTCATCACCTCAACTCTCTTTACATAACTTTCAACCTTCTTGCTTTCCAGATAACCCATCAAGTGAAGGCAAACTCTGTATTAATCAAGTACTACACCCATGTTTTTCACTTGGAAGTACAAAATCACTTGATTACTCATGATTTGTACCAATGTAATTAATCTTCTCCTACATTTTGTAGGTGCTTCGTATGTGGCTTATCTTCCTATGTGACCTAAGTTTGCTTCTTTGCCCATTCTCCATGGTAGAATATTTCGAGATTTGCCACTTTCCTCAAATCTCTGGCATTTGTTGCCTCTCAGTCTGTGAAGATCTTCGAATAGGATATACTGTAAGATCATCAACATTCAAGGAAAATATTAAAGGAGTAAAAATAGAAAAAAAATATAAAAATCCCTTAGGTCCCTTTTGAACATTAGTCATAACTATCCTCAATGCTTGCTAAATTTAACATTTTACTAAATTTTGATGAAGAAACAATAGTAAATCCAGGCTATTATGATGAAGACGATACTTTGTAAGACCAGAATTTAATACTTTTCAGTATTTTAAGTGAACTAGCCACTAGAAATAAACTATGGTATTTTTATGATTAAGAATTTTGTGTTGAACTGATTTTATTCAAAATATTTATTTCTTATTTATCTTTGTTATGTTTACTCTAAAGTTACCTCAGTCTTCCTTTGAGAAATTGAATATGAATATTGTATATCTGTAGAATATTTAAAACAAAAGAGTTTAAAGATGTTGGCTATTCAGGGTTCCTGGGTGGCTCAGTTAAGTGCCTGACTCTTAATCTTGGCTCAGGTCATGATCTCATTGTTTTGTGAGTTGGAGCCCTGCATCAGGCTCTGCACTGTTGGCGCGGAGCCTGCTTGGGATTCTGTCTCTCTTCTCTCTGCCTCTCACTTACTTCTGCTCTCTCTCTCTCTCTCAAAATAAATAAATGAACTTTAAAAAAAATGTTGCCTATTCAAAAATTTGCATTGGCTTGATTGTAAAATCATGTAACTTAATAAGAGTTTAAAGAAATATATAATAGTTTAACTTTAAAAAATGTATAGCAGTCTCATAAGAAAAATAAATCTATACATAAGTTGTTGAATTTGAATGTTGACTTCTACAATACTGGAATCTTTTTAGCTAGAAATGATGTTTTGCAAATGCTGAGGGTAATAGAAATTCATGGGGATGGTTTTGATGTGTAAGCATTTTGTAAATACAGTACAAATCACTGTGATTCATTGTGCTATCTATAAAACATTTTGATTTTCCAATCTCATAGGGAAGTAAAAGGATTTATAAAGGACTATAAAATGTTTTGACTGTTCTCACAGAGAGTATTACTATTCAACTTCACCAGAAATTGTACATAGTGGACATTGAATTGAAACAAATTTTGAAGGCATCATAATTCCTGGGTGCTTCCTTTGTTTGGGGAAAATTGTTTAACATTTTTTTGCTTAGATTTCCTGATCAATAAAATAAGAATAGAACAATGTTATCCATAGCTTCTTGACTGTCTCATAAAAGTGCCATGTAAAATATTGAAGATGATTTGTGCTTTAGGAAATCCAAGGATTTGCTTTCTTTCCATAGTGAAAAATATTTGAAAAATTAATAAGATGAAACTATTCAAAATCAATAATATTCTCAATGTACTCATTGCAAAGTGATTTTTCTTTTAATATACCTTAAACTACTCCCTTTGTCATATATTGAAGTTTTAGCGACTTTGTTTGGAAATTGTCAACATCAGCTAGTAAAACTGCTAAAAGATCTGTGAAAGTCATCACATCATTTGTAGAAAAAGGGAAGGTTTTTCTTTTACCTATAAGATTCTGTTCCCCACATCTGCTGGTAGAACTTGATTATCAGAATCCAAAGCATCATAATGTCAAGAGAATTGGAACAATATAAAATTATTTAAAAATTGATTTTGAATGAAAAGACAGTGTGAATGAGAAAGAAGAGAGAGAACAAGTTAGCTATTGCTACTTAAGAAGTTACTTCCTAAAGTCAGTGGTTTAAAATAGCAATCATCTTATTCAAAGATCTGTAGATCGGTGCATGTTAGTGGATACAGGTTGCCTTGGCTGGACTGAACTGGTCCTTGCTACAAGATTTAGCTGGTGTGAAAATCCACACCATAAGACCTTTATGTTCATTTATTCAGTGAGCATATTCTTTTCATGACAATGGCAGGGCATAAGAAACCAAGAAGAAACATGCGTTCTTCTAATTCCTGGATTTAGAATTGGTACAATCTTAGTTTCTGTGCATATGTCTCATGGATGAACACAATGTCAAATGATAAGAAAGGACATTCTACGTTTATGGAAAAAAAATAGAATTCTGGGTGGAAGATGCAGAGGTTGAGATAATAATTCAGTTTTCACAGATTCTAATCATGAGAATGAGATCAGCAAATAAAAGAGTCATTATTATTGTTACAGGCTCATTTGGTTACCACATGAATGATTCTCTAAAAGAAAATACATATAATTGAAAATTGCTACAGAGGCAGGGATCAAGTTACCTTGGGAAAGGTAGCAAGAGTTTCCTTAGTCTGGGATACCAGTTTTGGAACTACTTGGCATGGAAATTATCCATTCCTGAAACACAAAGTGGACTTTGTGAAACCCCCTAAAAGAGTGGACTCTTGGTGAAGATGTCCAGACATTCTTGATATAAGATACATTATGTGAGCAGGGCATGGTGGGTTGGTCGATGGATGCATGTCCTCACAGGAGTAAGGTTAGATTCTTCTTCTGAGAAATTTTCCCACTAGTTCTCAACTACCTGCCTTAGTTCTGGTCTAGGCATATTCTCTCCACATTCCCAGGTAAAATAAATAATTTATTAAATTATGTATTAGGTTTAGTATCATAATGAAAACCCAAGAAAATTTTGACAGCCTATTTTTTTTTAATTTTTTTTTTCAACGTTTATTTATTTTTGGGATAGAGAGAGACAGAGCATGAACGGGGGAGGGGCAGAGAGAGAGGGAGACACAGAATCGGAAACAGGCTCCAGGCTCTGAGCCATCAGCCCAGAGCCTGACGCGGGGCTCGAACTCACGGACCGCGAGATCGTGACCTGGCTGAAGTCGGACGCTCAACCGACTGCGCCACCCAGGCGCCCCTTGACAGCCTATTTTTATACCTACTCATCAATCTAGATTTTTATACTCTTCTAAATTTAAAACTTAATAGATTTCTTTCTCTTCTGCAACACACACTGATTTATCTACTCAAAGGCTATGCTATCTTCTTTTAAAACTCTAATGTTTTCTTGATTTTTTGCAATAAGTGACTTAATTGAATATGCTCTGATGCACAGGTATCATTACTTATGTAGAAGTCATCCTACTGGATGTACTTTTTATTTCAAGCTTCTTTCAAGCTTCTCATTAAGGTTGGTGGTCTTCCCGTAATGTAATGAAAAGAATGAAGTTAAGCTGGGACTGTTTCTTATCAACAGTAGTTGATAGACTTTTCTGTTCTACACATCTATGTAGATTTAATTGCTCATGTTGAACAATTGCTGATGAAGCAATTTTTACTCTTCATATTCCTTGTTTACCAGATTAAAAAATTATATTCACCCTAAAAAATGTAAATTGACTGTGTCCAGCTACAAACACTTGCCATAATTATGCCTAATCTTAGAAAACCTGAAACAAAATAGCAACATAGACATCTCTTGTTTGAATTCTCTATGTTCTTTCTAGAACATAGAGCAGTGACTAAGGTTCTTATTTGCCCCTTATATAAATTTAAATGTAACATATAGCAAAAATACTTCCTATTCTCTCTGTTTCAGAAAAAAAAATGTTTAAGCACATTTCTTAAGAGAACACTTAGTTGTGATTCTCTGTAACTGTATTTTGACCAAATAAAGAAAATACTTAGATAATTATTAAATTAAATGATTATTGGAATTTTTGTGTGAATTTTAATTTCTTAAAAGGAAAATGGTATGTCTTATATTTCTTCACACTATGAACTGCTGATAATAATAAGTTTGAATGATAAAGCAAATGTGAGGTTATTTCTGACAGGTAGTTTTAGCAAAGAGACAAAAAGAATTAGATTTTTAGGGGTGCCTGGGTGGTCAGTCCGTTAAGCATCTGACTCTTGGTTTCGGATCAGGTTATGATCTCAAGGTTCGTGGGTCCAAGCCCTGCATCAGGCTCCATGCTGACAATGTGGAGCCTGTTCAGGATTCTCTCCCTCTCTCTCTGCCCTTCCCCTGCTTGTGCTCCTTCTTTCTCACTCACTCTCTCTCTCTCTCTCTCTCTCTGTCTCTCTCAAAATAAATAAGCAGAACTTAAAAAAAAGAGTTAGCTTTTTAAAGATGCTAATAAATTATGAAGGGTATAAAATGTGGCAACTTTTCCCTTGTGGTGCTTAGTCCTTACCTTGAAGTAATATTACCTCTATTTTCGATTCTAATTTTTTGAAAAATAATAACTCTACCGTCAAAAATAATATGCGTATTGCAGGATAGCCGGGATAATTTTTATACATTTTATATTTCTTTGGCAATTTGCCTGTGTTGTAATCATTCCATTAAAAACTAATAGTAGAGAAAGCAGGTATATTTGGCACTTTATTTTAGAAAAGTGGAAGAACTTGAGTTAAGCCCAGTGTTCAAATCATAATCAATGTACCAATAATATAAATCCAAGCAGGTCTGTGGGGAAACCCTATCATTTTTTATTCACCGCCCCCCCATCATCTGTAAGGAAGAAATTAACCAAGTTCTATGTCTGATATGGCCTACATGGACAATATTTAGGTACTTGCTAGAGCAGATTTGCAACCTATAGATAGTAGATCTATTCATGTGGTTTCATCTACATAAACACACATTCCTTCTTTAAATTTCCTCATCAGAACAATTAGAAATGCAATGACTGACAAAACTGATCATGGTTGGAATTTTATAACAATTCTGGGTGACTTAGCAATCATCATGGTAGCTTCTAAATTATATTATAAAACTTGATTAGTTAGCTGGTCAAAACGCTGTTTTATTATTTTTTTAAATCTTTATTTTTTAGAGAGAGAGACAGAGCACGAGCAGGGGAGGAACAGACAGAGAGGGAGACACAGAATTGGAAGCAGTCTCCAGGCTCTGAATTGTCAGCACAGGGCCCGCCGGAGGGCTGGGGCTCACTAACTGTGAGATCATGACCTGAGCTGAAGTCGGAGGCTTAACCCACTGAGTCACCCAGGCGCCCCTCAAAACACTATTTTAAATGCAGTGTTTTACTGTATTAGCTCTGCTATATATTAAGACACACCAGAGGGGAAAACATTATTTAATAACTTTAAAGACTCCAGTTATAAACTGAAAAAAATAAATGCCATATTATATTACAACATTAAATACATGATTATTATAGGATATTGAAAATCAGAGGCATAAAATGACCATTTTCTGTGTTCACCCTCATTGACTTACAAGAAAGATCTAAAAGTGGGTTACATACACTCAGTTCTTCAAATATGATTTATAAATATTTCAACTATTATCAAATTGCCAATAGTGTTATATGATATAGATAGAAATGGATATAGATAGGAATAGTAAGTGATATATATCCATCCTGAAGCTATAATTTAAGTTATCCCATATCATCCCTAGGTAGCTTCTAAATTACTGTTTCCATCTAACTCAGTTTGTTCCTCAGAAACTCAGTAAGCATTTTGCTGGATAAAATTATACCCCTTTAAATATTGGTATCAGGCACTTAATAGTCCTTTCTTTACAATTAGACATATAAGGCTAAGAAGTTTGTTTTATTGACCACCCCAAGGAAGATGCAGTTACAATTTATTTTTTTTTCCAGGAGGTTTCCTTACTTTAACATTAAACAGCTCAACTATTTGTTGATATTTATTATTATTATTAATCATTACCATTATCATTATTATTATTTTGTAACCATTAATATCCTCAAATTTGGATATCTTCTGCCAGAAGCACCAGCAAAGTGGAATCTACAAGGAATCTCTTTCATAAGTTGCATTCTTCTGAATTTAAGACTTGAGCAAATGATTGTGATTGAAGTTGCCTAGATTGCATGATTGCAAATTAGCTGCAGCTGCAGCTAGAAAAATCTCCAGGCCCCTGTGGCTTCCCCTTTGGGGAACAGGATTTCATAAGCATGGAAATTATGCAAATAGCAAGGATGTTCAAAGGCTACATACTGTGGTCCCTGTGTTAACCTTGCAGACTTGGATTGGTGATAACTTTTCTGCAGTCTCTAGAAGACTAGAACATTGCATGGCCTGCACCCAGCTGCCCACCTGTGCTCCCTCAGCAAGATGCCACCAACATGCATGCTCCAGAGTCCTTTTGCCCCACTGGCACCTGAACTCCCACTGCATGCACATAACTGGTTGCTAAGGGCCACCGCAACCTTTATTCTAAACTGTGGCCTACTGCTGCCAGCAACAGCAAAACTCGAGCCTGACCAAATCAACCAACTATTCTGCTATTCCATGTGTCAAACCAAATCTCTAACAAGACCTGCACCTCTTCCTAGTTTGTGCTTCCTTGGGTACTCTCTCCCTCAGCCCTAGGGTACCATTTAGAATTTCCTTATACATTATGGTTACTCTTGCATTATAGTTCATAATTCTTTATGTTACATTTTTCCTGTTTAACTTGTATGGTTTCTATCTCCTGATTGCATTGCTATGCTGTGCAGTTCAGATGTCTTCCTTCTTCCTCCTTTCCTCCTTTCTTCCTTCCTTCTTTTCTTTCTTTAATTTTTTTTTTACAAAATTTTGGTCTAGAGCACTCCGGAAGGAGATTGGATTAAAGTCATAAATCAGCAATTCAGACCAAAAATACATTTGGTTAATTATTTTAGAAAATCTAGCTCCACAGTATTCAAATATACAAATTATAAAACGAATTCCTATTAAATCTATA
This sequence comes from Lynx rufus, assembly GCF_022079265.1. NCBI lineage: Eukaryota > Metazoa > Chordata > Mammalia > Carnivora > Felidae > Lynx > Lynx rufus. The sequence goes on along the minus strand of NW_025814878.1, from coordinate 86,584,146 downwards.
TCTGTGCTGTGTAATATAGTCACCACTAGTTACATGTAGCTATTAAAATTAAAGTTAATTATTGTTAACTAAAATTAAAAATTCAATTTCTCTGTCATACTACCATATTTCAAGTGTTCAGCAGCCACGTGTGGTCGTATATTGGGCAGAGAAAATCTAGAACATTTTTATATTTTTACTAGTTATATTTATTTATTTGAATGTTTATTTATTTTTGAGAGGGGAGAGGGGCAGAGAGAAAGGGTGAGAGGGAATCCCAAGCAGGTTCTTCACTGTCAGTGAAGAGCCAGACTCTGGGCTCAAACTCATGGACTGTGAGATCACGACCTGAGCCGAAATCAAGAGTCGGACGCTCAACCGACCGAGCCTCCCAGGCGCCCCCATTTTTTTTCTTTTGAGACTTCTATAGGAAATACTATTTATAATTGGCAGATAATTTTTTAAAAGTGTTATTTCCAATGTTAGAGGACATTTTATTATTTTATTTATAATAAAAATGTTTTTACATTTTAATTGTGTAGAAATTAATGATGAAGAAATACTTTGAATTATGCACTGAAATATGTTTTAAATATTTATCCTTTTGCAATATGTGCACGTTTTTCTTTTCATTTTTGTTTAATTTATTTTTTTAAGTTTACATCCAGGTTAGTTAGCATATAGTGCAACAGTGATTTCAGGAGTATATTCCTTAATGACCCTCACCCATTTAGTCCATCCCCCCTCCCACAGCTCCTCCAAAAATCCTCTGTTTGTTCTCCATATTTAAGAGTCTTAGGTTTTGTCTCCCTCCCTGTTTTTATATTATTTTTGTTTTCCCTTCCCTTATGTTCATCTGTTTTGTATCTTTGAGTCCTCATATGAGTGAAGTCATATGATATTTTCTTTCTCTGATTGACTAATTTCACTTAGCATAATACCTTCTAGTTCCATCCATTTAGTTGCAAATGGCAAGATTTCATTATTTTTGATTGCCAAGTAATTTTCCATTGTGTGTGTGTGTGTGTGTGTGTGTGTGTGTACACATATATATATACCACATCTTCTTCATCCATTCATCCATTGATGGATGTTTGGACTCTTTCCATACTTTGGCTATTATTGATATTGCTGCTATAAACATTAGGGTGCATGTGTCCCTTCGAAACGGCATACCTATATCCCTTGGATAAAAACCTAGTAGAGCAATTGCTGGGTCGTAGGGTAGTTCTATTTTTAATTTTTTGAGGAACCTCCATACTGTTATCCAGAGTGCTGCACCAGTTTGCATTCCCACCAGCAGTGCAAAAGAGATCCTCTTTCTCCACATCCTTGCCAACATCTGTTGTTGCCTAAATTGTTAATGTTAGCCATTCTGACAGGTGTATCTCATTGTGGTTTTGATTTGTATTTCCCTGATGATGAGTGATGTTGAGCATTTTTTCATGTGTCTGTTGGCCATCTGGATGTCTTCCTTAGAGAAGTGTCTATTCATGTCTTCTGTCCATTTCTTCACTGGATTATTTTTTGGGGTGTGTCTTTATAGATTTTGGATACTAACCCTTTATCTGATATGTCATTTGCAAATATCTTCTCCCATTCTGTTGATTGCCTTTTAGTTTTGCTGATTGTTTCCTTCTCTGTGCAGAAGCTTTTGATTTTGATGAGGCCCCAACAGTTCATTTTTGCTTTTGTTTCCCTTGCCTCTGGAGACATGTTGAGTAATAGTTTGTTGCTGTGAGCAAGATCAAAGAGGTTTTTGCCTGCTTTCTCCTCAAAGATTTTGATGGCTTCCTGTCTTACATTTAGGTATTTCATCCATTTTGAGTTTATTTTGTGTGTGGTGTAAGAAAATGGTCAGGTTCATTTTTTTCTGCATGTTGCTATCCAGTTTTCCCAGCACCACTTGCTGAAGAGACTGTCTTTATTACATTGAATATTCTTCCCTATTTTGTCAAAGATTAGTTGGCCATACGTTTGTGGGTCCAGTTCTGGGTCCTCTATTCTGTTCCATTGATCTGAGTGTCTGTACTTGTATATGCACATGATTTTAAAAGCTAAATCCATATGGAAGGCTGCTTTATTAAATTATGATCAAAAAGATTAGTCTTACATGAAGCTACTAAGTTACCCTAATGGCATATTTGATTATAACATAAAATATATTTGTGGCACATATGAATGAAAAGTGTATGTATAAAAAAGTATATGTTATAAAATAGTATGTACATAATACTGTGTGTACGTATTACAGTATATGTTGTAAAATAGTATGTAGCATGTAATAACACCTTTAACTACTTTATATCTTTAGAAGATTGACCAGATGAATAAGAATTAAAATATGTGTAGTGATTTTGTCTCTGTGGTTGGATTAAGGGTGATTTTCCTATTGCACATTTAAAAATTTTTCCAAAAAAACATATTGTATTCTTGAACAAAATGGGTTATAATTTTAAAGTCTGGTGACTTTATTCTCACAGAATGGGCTTTTGGAAATCTAAGCTATAAATGTTTGCTTCCCGTTAAATAGAAATGGTCATGAAATTTTTTGTTTTCACTTGTTGCTGCAGTTAATTCTGGCTTCAGGAGTAAACCTACTTTAAAAGGGTAACTATCTATAGTTAGTCCCATGAGTAAAATAATAACATGATAAATGACAACAAAATCTACTGAAGAGAAACTGGTTACAGTTTATTAACTCACAAATCACAAACAAAATGTACTGCTTTATGGACTTTTGTAATGTATTGTATGGAGTTGCATAACCTTGGATTAATAGTTGCTCCTTTTTCTTTTTTTTTAAATTTTTTTTCAACGTTTTTTATTTATTTTTGGGACAGAGAGAGACAGAGCATGAACGGGGGAGGGGCAGAGAGAGAGAGGGAGACACAGAATCGGAAACAGGCTCCAGGCTCCGAGCCATCAGCCCAGAGCCTGACGCGGGGCTCGAACTCACGGACCGCGAGATCGTGACCTGGCTGAAGTCGGACGCTTAACCGACTGCGCCACCCAGGCGCCCCAGTTGCTCCTTTTTCTTGAAAGATGTTACTTTACCCTTCTAGGTTGCATTTCTCTTTCAATACATACTTTCAAAAGTCTCTGTGTCTCTGGAGAAGACCTGGCCTGACCTTTGCTTTCATTTAAGTTAGCTTTGTCTCCTCACATACACTCAATTAAACTCTTTGTTCCCTTTCTCCTTTCCTTTATTGTCATCAATAACACTAGAAACTCCCATCTTCATTTTCTCAGGTAATTGAATTGGTGAATTATTTTGACATTAATCTGTATTTTTTTTTAATGAACCTTCCCTTCCATGCAACTTCCAACTTAATGGCTTTTCTCTCTTTCCCACAATTAAATTGGACATGATTTCTTAGAATCTTGAAAGTTGAAGATTGGAAAAGCACCATTGCTTCCCACTAGGTCAATGAAGCTTAGTACACTTTACTTTTGCTAGTAAATTCCCCTGTCTCCTTTTATACTATCTTAAGAACTTGGAATGAATGAATGAGAGAATAGTTTTCCAATTTTTCTTCTTTGCACATTTACTTGTTCCATTAGCCGTCTGTGGTAGAAATAACACATAATTGAGAGGAATTCAAAGGGACCATGTGAGACATGGAGTTATATATTTTACAATAGTTATAGAATGACTAAATAATTTGAGGTAGTCCCTTTACAAAGTTTTGAGGTATAATGATGATATGATAAATGTTCTTACATTGGTAACTGATTATTTCAATTGTTTAGAATATAGTCCCTTAATGACATAATTCTGCTGTCGTCATCTTTTCTCCAAATGCATACATAGCATCTACCATGGTACAATCTGGGGTGTGGTGGGGTGGTTAATAGCAAGAAAGAATAGTACAAAAGTGAAATGAAAAGTTCAATGTACAAACATTTATGCTGTAGAAGCAGTGAGAAAACAGAACTTAGTTTTGCCTGATAATGGTGAAGAAAGCCTTCATAAGGGAATTAGCTTTTAGGGGAATTTTAAAGATAGCAGATCACCAGTGAACCAGAAGGAAACAGCATTGGTTTACCCTGGATACAGGTTACAAAGAGTTCATTTTTTTGTGTGGACGCTTTAAAAACAATGATAAACCAATTAAAAGTCAGATTTATTTTAGTTAACACCATGCACAGGCAATTCTAAATGCTATCCATTATAAAATATTGCTCCCTACAAAAATAGTTTATTGGTCTAATTCCCGACAGTTGTTGGAGTTACTTTTGAAGATTTCTAATATGTATAGTAACTTCAAATTAGCATATTTTATTAGTTGTACTTTCATTGGTGTTTTCATCTTACATGGAGGTTAATTTGGATAATTCTCAGAAGCCAGTTGACTTCTAACACATGCATTTTCCTACATTTGCTCACTTAGATTTTAAAGTATTAGTTCGTTATTCATCAGTATTGTTTTAGCCAGTTTCCAGTGTGGCAACCCTGTATGCTACATATACTTTCATTAAATAATTGATTCAGAAAAACTCATGATGGTTTATTATGTCCAAATGAAGAGACTAAACTCGTTACTTCCATTCTTTCATTCTATGTGAGCATTTGAAGATATTAAATATGTTGATAAACTAGAATACCAAAAAAGAACACAAAGTGTGATTAGTAATGCACACTTAATTCATGCAAGAAACATTCTGTTGCATTTGAACAAAATCTACACATTGTAATTTTTAAGAATGCTAATTGTTTTAAAGCAAAGGAACACAGCAAGAGAATAGTAATTGTTCATAATTACTACATTAATTTTATTAAAGTTGTTTTTTGTTATATAGAGGAGCGTGTTGTTAAAAATGATTTTCTTAGGTTGTCAGATTTACAGGGTAAACACTGAAACACAATTGATGCAAGAGTTCAATGTTAAGTAATGTAAGTGAAGTGGTGTGGCTGGGACACAGGATGTGTATCACAGTTTAGTAGGAAATGAGGTTGTTAAAGTAGGCAGGGGTTATAAATTGATATTGTGTCCAGACCATAACTTTGCAAGTCTTCTCATTGATTGATAAATTACTTTGTTTATTTATTCATTCCTTCAATGTTTATTTATTGAGGCTGTATTATATTCTAGGTATTTCCCTTAGCACTGAGAATACAGATATGAGCAAGAAAAACTCAGGGCCTATCTTCACAGTTCATATAACTTAACTTCCAAAGTCACACAAAAGAGAAGTTGAGAACCACATAGTTGAAAACTACTAGCTACATAGATATCCGATGTTACTAATGAAAACACTCAGATAAATATACTAAAAGGCTTTCTAATAACATTTGCTCATATACGTTGTTAATAGTACCGGAAAGGTCACAATGTTTATTAACATGTAAATTATTTTTACCCATACTTTAAAATAGCTTATTTTTATATCACCAGGCTAAATTGCTAGTCTTATAATTGCTACACGAAGTACAACTAAAGTGATACAAACCAATTTTACTTTTGTTTGTTTGTTTAAGTAGGCTCCGTGTCCAGTGTGGAGCCCAGTGCAGGGCTTGAATTCAGGACCCTGAAATCAAGACTTAAGCTGAGATCAAGAGCAAACCTTAACTGACTGAGCCACTCAGACACCTCAGTCTATATTTTAATAAACAGTGTGAATTAAATTCTATCTTGTCAGAATTAGAATAGGGTTCAAGTCTAAATATATATCTAGATTGATTTTCCCCATTAATTTATTGTTAGTAAAATTGACTTTGAAATTCCAGTTGTCATATCACCTCAATGATCTGCTTAAAGTTCTTGACATTATGTATATATCTACTTATATGTTTACATAACTATTACATAACAAAACAGAACAATTTTACACAAATCCTCTAAAATTATGCCATATTGTATTATATTGTAAGGCTCTGTTGCTTAAAATCAATCTAAACTATTTAAGATCTGAGAAGAGGGACGACTGGCTGCCTCAGAGGAGCATATGACTCTTGGTCTTGAGGTCATGAGTCCAAGCTCCACATTGGGTGTAGAGATTACTTAAATAAATAAATATTTTTTAAATGTGCATAGGATTTTGTGGTCAATGTAATTATTTTCACTATCAGTGAATTGCCATAACTATGCCTAAGTATTACTGAAGATAAAGTTTGAACAACTCCTGAGGTCGCCATAAAATTAAGGTAACTTCTAAGAATAGTTTTTCTACTCTTCATTTAGTTATTTCTGATTTCTGTAATGATCCTGAAAGCTTACACAATCTTCCCAGCAAAACATTATCTTCTTTAACCATTTGACACCAGCATAGAATGCAAGTGATGATTATGCATATTAGAAATATGGGAGCAAGCACAGTTTGATAAGTTGTGTGAGTACTTACTTGTAAGAGTCATTGACTTATTTTTTGCCACATAATGATGTGAATATGACACAAATTATCTAAACTGAAACTATTTTAACACTAACTTTTTCAGGTACGTGTATCCTGAGATAAGCATATTAACATCTACGTGAAACCAGGACTAAAAGCAGCCTCCAAAATTTTATAAGAACCCTTGCCTAATCATCCACCTTAGAGATACTAATAAGACAGTCAAGTTGATGTTCTCCCTTGCTCATTAAAAGTTATTGTTGTTTGGTCAATGAGTTTCCCAGGGCAGTGGGGGTGGGACAACATCAACAATAACTATAAACTGAGATGTACACAAAATCATTAATTAATTCACTGTGGGCCAAACATTTGCACTAAACCTGGAATTAAAGAACTCTAATACATTGACCTCACCATTTTTTTAAACTATCAACTTTTCTCCAATTTCAATTCCATTCTTCTATAGGTTAAAATCAAATGTCTATCATTATTAGTCATTTTCTAGTAAATACCTTCAACCACCTGTTTTTTTTCCCTTCCCTCCCTTATATAGGATTGAATAAACACTTATTTTCTAGTTGAACTGAGCTGTCCACTTTGTCCAATATGAACTAAACAAGCAGAAATCGCTAGAAGTATGAAAACTAAATTGAAAATTTGCCATCTGAAATCCATAAAACTAAATTGTACAAACAAAATTGCTAGAAATCCTGGTACTATCATCCATAAAGTTGCCTCTTTACTCAATATTGTGAGTTACATTTTGCTTTAAAATCTTCCAGACTGTTCTTTCCCTTACTCTCATTGAAAACTTTATTTTTTTCATTGGGAAAACAAAAGCACTTGCCTGGAAATCATCCTTCCCATGAAAAGAGCTTCTAAATTACCTAGTTCTATATCCATTTCAATACATCTATTTCTATCCGTTATCATATACAAAATGGCCCTGCTTCTTAAAAAAGTCCAGTCCCTCCATAAGCAAATGATGACAAGTAAAAAAAAAAAAAAAAAAAAAAAGCCTGACAATGAGGTATTTGTTTCTCAAATATTCAGTTTAGAATAAGTGTTGTTGGTAAGCAGCTCATGTATTACTATTTTTGTCTGACTTATTTCTTAGAGGTAGGATTTTGTATGTTTATTGAAGAAAACTAAGCTACTTTTTTAGCTAAGCTAGTTTGTTTTTCCTTGAGTTTGAACTGAGACTCTCTAAATTTTAATCAAAGAACAACTTGTTAAAAAGGCAAAATAAATAAAATTTAAGGGCATGACCTTGCATTTCTAGGAAAGCACATCGAGTTAATAATGCTTCACTGAACCTTAGATTTTTCAATTGAAAAATGTTAGCTTTAGAAATTCATTCTAATGTTTATACTGCTTAATTGGTAATAGTGATGTGAAGGACTGAATTTTGTTCTTTTACTAAAAATCATCTATTTTTAGTTAAGATTCAGTTAATGCCCATGGTAAGGAGTTTCTTAAAGTCAATTTATAATGTTCCTTTTTTTTTTTGTTTGTAAATCAAAAGTTTTTCTAGTCATAGGTTGTTACTTTAAGTTGTGCTTCCTTGGACATTTTCCCTCATTAAAATACATTTCTTCAACACACTGCACTTTATATGTGTGGATTTGTGCATTTATACATATGCATATATGCATACACATGATTCACATGGATTTTTATAAAATTACCCTAAGCAATTAACATACACATTTGCCCAAGGGCTTGAGTCTTAAAAGAACTTACGGCAGACAGAGATCCAAAATGAATATCATCGACACTGACCAATAATTTGGTAAACCATTTATAGCTAAATATGGTGCATCTCAGTTTTCATCCTTGAAACTTCACCTTTTAACAGACAAATATCAAATATACCCAAACCATTAAATCCAATTTAACAAACAACAATTGGTTGCCACGGAAGACTTCAAAATTGATTAGAAGTATTTTTAAGATCAATTCCCTATTTATATGCATTGTGGTAAATGATTTTTGTTGTCTTAAAATAATCATATAATAAACAGTGAGGGAGGTATAACTATGAAAATTTGAAGAGATAATGGATTTGGTTTCATGCTTATACACGTTTGAACTTGTAAGGTTGAACAGTGCGAGGTCAAGAGCTTTATGATCAGAAGTATACATTTTTTTAAAAAAGAGGATTACTTCAAAATTTACCTGTCTTAAAATGTGGCAAAACTGATAAATACATGTAACCAACTGATATACTGCAACTCTTTTAAATAACCAACATGATGATTAATACAAATGAGTAAACTTTTTTTAGAGTATATGTATATATTTTCTGTACAATGTGTGGCAGGGATTATATTTGACATTGATTATTTCACTGAAAAAAATAGAATGTTTTTACAATAGATTTGATTTTTTAAAAAAGCTAAACTGGAAGATAGAAGTACAGTAATCAATACTATTTATATATGACCTAGATTGCTTCAGTTAAGATATGTAGTTTTTGTTTTCTCATTATTTAAATAAATCCAATTCTAGAAAACTAATATCTAAAGTAGTAAATTTCTACTATATGTTGTCATAATAACCCATCAGAAAGGACTTTGGAATGCTACCCTGGCTCTACATCAGATCAGGCACATGGATGCCTTAGTGAAGGTTATACAGAATAAAGGGCAAAGAGACTGCCTGTTTTGTACCCTACTAGCAGTCTGACACGTTTGTTGTAGGAATAATGAGTTTGATACTATTTTCTGGTGGAAGAACAAGGTTAGAAATTGAAGGAACCATTCTGTTGAGTCAAGGACCCTATTAGAGATGTCAAATTGAGTTTTTTATAGTAAGTCAGAGCTCCGATGCCCAGCTCCTGCTGTTGGCTAATGAATGGCCAGGGCCAGGTGCTGCAGGGGCCATGCACAGGGGTATACCTGTAATGTACCACAGCAAGCTAGGCCCAGGGTTCTATTTATTGTCTTTCTCATCCTTCTACCTTCCCGGATGTGTGGGACCCAATCCCTCCCAAACCTCTGAAAATGAAGCCAAAAGTCCACCCAAATGTGTCCATTCCTTCCTGTCCTCCAAAGTATTTGGAGAAGACTGCCTTGTGTGTGTGTGTATATTCTGGTTATGTTTTGTGTTGGTGAATGAGGTCAGGCTTATGCAAATTTTGATAAATAAATACATAAAAGTGAAAAAAAAAGACCTGTGAAGTAAAGACAAAAATATAGTAATAATAATAATAATAAATTGTATATATTTATGAATATATTTATATTTTATATATAAATATGGCACTATCTAGTTCTATTGTATAATTTTGGAATCAGCTTAAGAATTGGTGCTGAATTGCTGCTTCTAATGACCAGTTTTCCCAGAAGCCTTGTAACTGGATAAAGTAAATTTACCATATATGATTGCAGAGATATATTTTAATCTCTTTCTTGGGAAGTGCTTACTTGCTTTTGAGATATCTTTTCATAAAGCGTATAATACCAAAGCAAATTAATTTTAAGTATTTATACATTTCCATGGAAGATGCTCAAATCTAGATTGTTCTCTGAAAACTTGTTTATTGTTTTTAATCTTTTTTGCTTTGTTTTTATTATATTCCATGGGGTAAGATAAAAGAGATAAAATGTGTAATTGAGGAGAGCCTGTGTGGCTCAGTTGGTTGAGCATCTGACTGTTGATTTTGGTTCAGGTCATAATCCCAGGGTTGTGGGATTGAGTCCCCACTGGGCTCCGCACTGAGCATCGAGCCTGCTTGGGATTCTCTGTCTCTGTCTCTGTCTCTGTCTCTGTCTCTGTCTCTGTCTCTCTCTCACTTGGTGCCTCTCCCCTACTTGAATGCATGCTCTCTCTCTCTCTCTGAAAAGCATCAAGAGGGGCGCCTGGGTGGCTCAGTTGCTGAAGTGTACGACTTTGGCTCAGGTCATGATTTCATGGATTGTGGGTTTCAAGCCCCACATCAGGCTCAGAGCCTGGAGCCTGCTTCAGATTCTGTGTCTCCCTCTCTCTCTGCCCCTTCCTTTGCTTATTCTCTGTCTCTCTCTGTCTCTCAAAAATAAATAAAAATGTTTAAAAAATTAAAAAGCAACAAGAATGTGTGGTTGGAAAGATAAATATGTACTATTAATATAAATATCATTAAATTATATTTATATGATTTCACATTTATAGTGTTTTGATGATAAAGCAGCCTTTAGTTTTCTGGTGTAGAGTTACATATATATGTTTTTTAACATGAAGAAATTCCTAGCTACTAAAGCATCGTTTACAGTTATAGGAATTGTATAAATCAAAATAGTTTAGCACTAAGTGGAGACACCAGGCTGTCAAAACGCTAACATTGTTACAAGTGTCTAATCTCCAGGAATATGTAAACATATTTGGTAGGGGATAATCATTTTTGGCAATATAGCTCTCATTTAAAATCTTGTATCAAACACAAGACATACTTCCAACTCTGAAAAATTAATAATTTACACAGAATTTTGAACCATAACTTAAAAATTTTAGTTACTAAGAAGCAAAATGTACTGAAGTACATTTCTACTCTTTTGTCCAGATAATTTATTTCATGGTCTGTTCCTGTGCCAGTTAGATATATAAATATTAGCCTGAAACATAAAAATAATGATAGCCATGGGAAAAACTACTCTATTTCCTAGGAAAAGGGATTTTAGTTATATGATGAGTACATTGCAGTTTGAGAGGTATGAAGATATGGCCTAGAGCTATTGATTATGTCACATGAGAAAGCAATGATTCTATCACAAACAATGATTATTGTCATTATTCTTTACATGGGATCCTGAGGACAAATGACTCAATGAGTGAAATGTGTCAAATACAATTGATTTAACAAGGACAGTACCACTAAGGGACTTACATTCATACTGCTCCCTCAGATACGAGTCTCTAGAGTAACACACAGACAGAACTAGGTTGATAAATATTTCAAGTAGCCTTTATCTAGTAGTTCTGAGAGTTTCTTATTGACAATATCAAGGGCTTTAGGGAGGTGTTCTGCATAATAAATGTGCAAATACAGTTATAGAAAGGTCTTTGAAGGATAATGCTTTTTAATTTAATAGATGGGTGATAGGAAAGGTAGTGAGCAATTTGCCAGGGAATCTAACTCTAGCTAATGAAACAGTGCCAACTCTATGACTCAGAATGCTACATTGTAAGTTATTCAGAATGTTCTGAGAAGTGATCCAAACATAGAAACACCTGAAACTTAATATTGAATCCATTTACATAAATCATACTCAAGGAGTCTTCTAATCTTGACACATATACCCAGTAATATGCTGAGGCCTTACAGAAGAGGTAGATCACTATTATTTGATTAAATGTGTATAACTTTGTGTAGTTGGATCATAATCTTAACAGAACTTGATATATTGGCCCTGAAAGGAGTTAGGAAAAACAGAAGAAAGCATAATAAAAGTAAATAAACATAAAGCCAGTATTAACTATATACTATATAAACCAGGTGTAGGTAAGGTGTCTCACATACTGAAAAATTATTTCTTCCCCTTACTTAATCAGCCAACTGTATTTAATCAGCCAACTGTCTATTCAAATAAGCTTATGGAATCCTCTTTGAAGAGGCTCATTCTTTGGAAATTAGTGAAGATCTCAGTGATGACCATTTATTGAAGATGAATGAGAAGATTCTAGGATACCACATGAGTTTTGCAAATAGAAATGTGCCCTACTTGGTTAAGCCAGATTCTGTGCTTTCCTTTGAGGTGATTTACCAGAACTCGGTGTTTGAATGTGGATTTAATCCACATTAAAAAGGAAACATTTTCTGAGAGATAAGTATTTTTAGGCAACTCAATGGCTAATAGAAACATTGAAGCATTTCAAATAGACAGTTCTAGCTGATTTTTTATTATAAATATATTATCTCTTTCTTTTTTTTCAGAGTTAAGCATTGAGAGTCATTATTGGTATGAAGGAGAATTTATATTTATCAACCAATTAATGTTATTAATGTAAGGTTATTATTATGCCTTTATGTAAGATATTATTATATTTTGAATTTCCAAAATGGATGTATGCAAGGCAGCTTTATTCATCTCTACCTACCTACCTACCTACCTACCTAGCATTTGTCCGATATTTGGCCTTATGTAAAGCACTGACCATAGTATTCATAACTGCTACAATGAGCCCAGAAGGAGAGGATTAACTGAATCAGGAGAGCCTTGCTAAATGGATCTGAGCAAATTTTAACCTTCTGAATGGAAATTGGAGCTAAATGTGAAGGTCTAGGTTAAACTTGGACAGGCATTATGTTTTGATGAGGAAAAATAGGTAAGATGTTCAAATAGATTATATGAATGTGGTGGGAAGTGATGTGTCCTCCCCCTAAAGAAGAGAGGCTGTCAATCTTTTTTTTTTTTTTGAGAAATTTTTCTTTTTCCACATGCAATCTGATGAAGAATAACAATATGTAAATATATCGAACACATAAATCCAGTTAGTTTTGGTCGAAGCAGGAAGAAGAATCAGATGCTGTATCATTTCCGTCTCTCTCCATTTCCCACCATTCAACATTTCCTATAACAGACTCCTATTGTAACAGTGTTCTTTAGTGGGAAGGCAGCCCCACATATAGAGAAGTAAATGGACTTCCATGCTAGTAAAATGGTTATCAGCTCTGATACTTTTGTGCTGTGTGGGCCAGATATGAATAACCTATCAGGGCTTTTTTGTGTGCATAGGAAGATTATCAACACTGTGGGAAATGTTTTTGGCATATAGTAATCATCATCATCAAAAACATTTGTGGAGCGCTTTTCCTAAAGTGCTATGGAATAATGATTAAATGGGCAGCAGCAGCCTGACTGCCTTGCTGAATAGCCTGGATCTTCCACGAATACCTGGGGAGATCCCGAAATCTGCTTCACTTTCATGTGCTTCTTTCTACACTTTATTAAAGTGTAGCTAATTACCTAGAATAGTGACGTCTATGTAAGTGTTTCATGAGATCTGCTATTATCATTACTAGTACTGTAGGTATAATTATTTTTCATATCATACAAATTTTTAATGAAGATTAAATGAATTTATACATACAGTGCTTAAAAGAGTGTCCTGTATGTTTTAAGTGTTCCATGAACGTTAGTGCGATTTACATGCACTGTTTAATCTTCAAAACAGATGAATTATGGGGCGCCTGGGTGGCTCAGTCGGTTAAGTGTCCGACTTCAGCTCAGGTCATGATCTCATGGTCCGTGAGTTCAAGCCCCGCATCTGGCTCTGTGCTGACCCCTCAGAGCCTGGAGCCTGTTTCGGATTCTGTGTCTCCCTCTCTCTCTGACCCTCCCCCATTCATGCTCTGTCTCTCTCTGTCTCAAAAATAAATAAATGTTAAAAAAAACAAACAGATGAATTATGTAGATATTATTATCATCACAGTGTGTGTTAGGTATAAGACGAGTGGTAGTTATTCATGGAATGTCAAAGTCAGTTTCAATTTTCACCAGTGTTTCTATGAGAGCTTTTTTCAGACTCCTAGGACAATCCTCAAATTGCAGTAGTGTCCCCTTGGCCTCAGTTTTGCTTTGTTTTGTTTCAGTTACCCCTGGTCAACTGCAATCTGGAATTAGATGATCCTCCTTCTAAGGAATCATCAGAAGGTCATTAATAGCCTAATCACAATGCCTACATCATTCACCTCACTTCACCTCATCATGTAGGCCTTTTATCATCTTACATTATCACAAGAAGGGTGAATACAGTACAATGAGATATTTTGAGAAAGAGACGACATTCACATAATTTTTATTATATACTGTCTACAGTTTCAGGCATCCACCGGGGGTCTTAGAACATATCCATCAGATAGGGGTACTAGTGTAGCAACATTTAACTTAAAAAGTTGAAGCAGGCCTAGCAACATATTCTCCTGACAGAAAATAGACCATGTTATGTCTGCAAATAGGCAGGGGATTTTTTGGAGAAAAAGTTTGCTGACATTTTAAAAGATAACAGATTTCTTGTATGGCCTAATCCCTTCCACCAAAAATCAGCTCTACTAAATGATTGTTTAGGGATGCTCTGCTAATTATTCCAATCTACCTCAGGTTTCAAAAATCCACATTTGCTAATGTTTTAATGTTGACTCATGCTAATATTAATCACAAATGTTTTGTTGATCGATTCAGTTCCTCAAACTCTAGTGATGTTCTCCTCTCAACTGTTTTCTAAAGTTCTTGGGGACCCAGGATATAGGTCCAAGATCATTCCTGGAAACAAGCTCATTCTACCAAAGGGCACCATCTGGGCTATTCCATTTTAACACATATTGCTTTCAGGACTTGAGTGCCTGCTGAGGTTCTTGATCAATCAAAATAGCTTTATAGTTTTGAGATTCTGAATGGCAGTCATGTAGTATTGTTAAAATGATCGGCAACAGGCCTCTGTGCCACCATTTTGGTTCTACTTTTTTGCCTGGACCTCAAAGCAATGCTGTCTGTACTCCCAAGAATATAATATTTTAGTGTAAATAGAGTGTTCAGTTAATCTTTATAATGACCTCTTTCTCCTTAGGGCTTGGACACAAGTTGCTGGGGGTGCGTCAGAGATCTGTCATATAGACAATTCCAGTATTCTCAATTCTCTTTGGAAGACATGACCGTTTAACTGCCTTATGCAAAAGCATTATTCAAATTAACTAGTTTTAAGAAATTCCCACCAGAGTACCTTACTGGAATAGCTATTTTTGAATTCTAGCCAAAAACAAGGTTTTGACTAAAGCTGAGCATTATTTCTATTAGTATATTGCTATTTGGGTTGAGGTGCGGTAAAAAAGTATCATTTTGATATTGGAAAAATAGTTTACCATTATACATGAGATTGAATGCAGTAGTAGGCAATCCACCCATCACCCAAACATGCTGTAATTAATAATACAGTACTTCAGAGCTTTTAGGTCAGTCGTTTCATTTGAATCCTAGCTGATTGACCATGGGGAAGTTACTTAAACTTTCTGCATGTTAGTTTCTTTTTCTTTGAAATGGGATTAATAGAAACATAAATAATAGATGTTTTTCTAAAAGCACAAAGTAAATACTCAATAAACAATACTTATAAAAAAAGGTGATTAAAAATCACATTAGTTACATCTTTAACAAATTTCATTCCTCCGAAAACTGGCATATACTTTAAAGCAGTTTGTGATTGTTTTCATAATTTTTTAAATGTTTATTCATTTATTTAGAGAGTGAGAGAGAGAGAGAGAGCAATTGAGGAAGGAGCAGAGAGAAAGAGAATCCCAAGCACTGACAGTGCAGAGTCTGATTTGGGCTCCATCTCAAGAATCATGAGATCATGACGTGAGCCAAGATCAAGAGTCACAAGCTTAACTGAATGAGCCACCCACGTGCCCCAAAGCCATTTGTAATTTTAATTTGCTCTTTTTTTTTTTTGAGCTGAAGTCAGATGCTTAACCAGCTGAGCCACCGAGGTGCCCAGCTTGCCTTGCATTCTTTTTTTTTTTTAATTTTATTTTTTATTTTTTAAAATGTACATCCAAATTAGTTAGCATATAGTGCAACAATGATTTCAGTAGATTCTTTAGTGTCCCTTACCCATTTAGCCCATAGCCCCTCCCACAACCCCTCCAGTAACCCTCAGTTTGCTCTCCATAATTATGAGTCTCTTCTGTTTTGTCCCCCTCCCTGTTTTTGTATTATTTTTGTTTCCCTTCCCTTATGTTCATCTGTTTTGTCTCTTAAAGTCCTCATATGAGTGAAGTCATATGATTTTTGTCTTTCTCTGACTGACTAATTTCACTTAGCATAATACTCTCCAGTTCCATCCATGTAGTTGAAAATGGCAAGATTTCATTCTTTTTTGAATGCCAAGTAATACTCCACTGTATATATATAACACAACTTCTTTATCCATTCATCCACCGAAGTACATTTGGGCTTTTTCCATACTTTGGCTATTGTTGATAGTGCTGCTGTAAACATGGGGGTGCATGTGTCCCTTCGAAACAGTACACCTGTATCCTGTGGATAAATGCCTAGTAGTGCAATTGCTGGGTCATAGGGTAGTTCTATTTTTAGGTTTTTGAGGAACCTTCATACTGCGTTCCAGAGTGGCTGCACCAGCTAACTTGCTCTTTTCTTAAAAAGAGAGGTAGTAAATGGTAAAATACAAAAATGAAAACACTAATAGGGGCACCTGGGTGGCAGAGTCAGTTGTGTCTGACTCTTGATTTCAGCTCAGGTCATGATCTCACTTTTTGTGAATTCTAGCCCTCCATAGGGCTCTGCCCTGACAGGGTGGGCCCTGCTTGGAATTCTCTGTCTTTTTCTCTTTCTCTGCCCCTCCTTCTCTCTCTCTTTCTCTCTCAAAAATAATAAACATTTTTTAAAAAGCACTAATAAATTATGGCACATAATTTATACATAAATCCTTTGTGACCTATCAAAAGAATGACGCAGACATGTATTAACCCACAAAGATAGATATAGAAAATAAAGAGCATGCTACAAAACAACAAATATTTTGTGATTTGATTTTATAGCAATAAAAAATCTGTATGTGTAAACAAAATTTGTGTATTTATATATATCATATGCATATGGATATACAGCAGTGGTATTATCTGGTAAAAGGGTTTCTCGTTTTGTTTTGTTTTGTTTTGTTTTTAAGCCTGTTTTTATTGACATAATATTTTAGTCTGTGTTACAGATAATCAGAAAACAATAAAGCTATTATTAAAAAGTTTTGTTTTATTATAAAAAATATGATTACTTCTGAGCTATAAAAAAGTTTCATATGACCTTATTCATTTCATTTTTTCTAGATGCATGTGAAGAAAGAAATCATCTTGTCATAATTAAGATTTCAGTCAAATAGGAATAAAGTTATTTAAATAGCAAATTTGCATTTTGCATCAAATATGGTAATATAGGCTGCACCTGTATGTTTAAGAGTCTTTTTAAAAGGATATGTTGGGTTTGCCTTAAAAATATATAAAGTAAAAATATAAACTTTCATAAACTTATTGGCAGCTTTATAATATAATTCACATTTGGAGTAACCTATTCTACTTTTAAGTATCGTGATCTCTAATTTAATTTTCTATTTCATATACATGCCAGTGATGTATGCCTTCCCCAAATATATACAACTGGTGATGAATTTCAATCCACAACTAAATTTTCTTTATTACTAAATATCTTTTTTTTTTTAAATGATAATGGTTTTCCTTATAGGACTTCAAGAAACTCTCACAAATACCAACTCAGATTGTGCAGAATAATTCAGGGCAATATTTTAATCTTGGGGTGTAAGCATGTTCTGTTGGATCTATTCTGGATCATAAAATACAAAGTGTATGGCTTTAATCCTGCAGTGTTTCGTAGTCTCCATAGTCATCCCCTAAGAGACATTTAAACACATATAAAAGGGGTGCAAGATCATAAAATACAATAATCGTGACATTGTATTCTTACCTGAAATGAGTGCAATAACACAGCATGGCTACAGAATTACTTTGAAATATTTTCCTCTGAATAGATTTTTGTAAGAATTACCAAGAGAATTAACTTGTATCTCAGTCTAATACTGTCCGAGGGGACTGTTTTCTAAGACTGTTTTATGTTCAGTTCCAGAAATAGGTATTTGTGGTTTTCAATAATTAACCTCTTCAAAAAGGGAATAAGACAGCACCACTTGACAAGAAATTTAAACATATTTTAATAGGATTCCAAAAAGTAATCTAATTAATAATATAACTAGATAAAAGAGATGATTCTTTCTTAATTAAAACCACAAAGTAATGTTTATTGGATTATATAACTTGTATGTTAATATCATGAGGATTTGGATATCAGGTTAGTATCCCAAATTTAATTTAAATGAAACTCTTCTTTCCTTGCCCAGGCACCAATTCACTGCAACCAACCAAGTTGCTCAAGTCAAACACTAGGAATCATCCTTAGTAACGTTTTTCCCCCATCCCCCATATAATAAAATCATCAGCAGATGCTGCTGATTTTTAACACCAAAATATATCTTGACTGTCTACTTCTCTTTCTACTGTCACCACCCTAATGCAAGTCACTAAACCCCCTGTGCCATCTTGCAGAATCTGAAATAGTCCTCTGCCTGCTTTCCCTGCTTCTGTGTTTCTTCTTTTTTTTTTTCAAAGTTCAATTTATTTAAGCAAAAACAGAAACAGTTCACACATTTTTCTTACCCCATAACCCCTGTCTCTGGCAACTGCCAATCTAATTTATGAGCTTGGTATGTCTGTCTTTCCATCTGTCTATCTATCTATCTATCTATCTATCTATCATCTCTCTGTCTCTATCTAGATTCCACATATAAAAAGAGATCATGCAGTATTTGTATTTGTCTGACTTATTTCCCTTAGTATAATGCCTTTGAGGTCCTTCTGCTTCTGTTTTTGTTCTTTATAATTTGTCACCAGGATGATTTTTTTTTTTTTTTTTTTTTGACAGAGAGAGAGAGAGAGCGCAGGAGCATGCACAGGCATGTGAGCAGGGGAGTGGTGGAGAAAGCAGGAGAGAATCTTAAGCAGGCTTCATACCTTTCAGGGCTCCATCCCAAGACCATGAGATCATGACCTGAGCCTAAATCAAGAGTCAGGTGCTTAACTGACTGAGCCATCCAGGTACCCCTCAGGATGATATTTAAAATGTATATACAGGGGCGCCTGGGTGGCTCAGTTGGTTGGGTGTCCGACTTCAGCTCAGGTCATGATCTCGCAGTCCATGAGTTCAAGCCCCACATTGGGCTCCGTGCTGACAGCTCAGAGCCTGGAGCCTGCTTCAGATTCTATGTCTCCCTCTCTCTCTGACCCTTCCCCTGCTCATGCTCTGTCTCTCTTACTCTGAAAAATGAATAAATGTAAAAAAAAATAAATAAAAATAAAATAAAATGTATATACATGAAATTGTAAAATCTCTCTGCTTCAGAGAGATTGTAAAATCCCAACCCCTTCAATAGCTCTCTAAGCAGTCTTATTGATTGATTGATTGATGTTTAGTTTTGAGAGAGAGAGAGAGGGAGAGACAAGAGACAGAGTGTTAGTGGGGGAGGGGAAGAGAGAGAGTAAGGGAGACACAGAATCTGATGCAGACTCCAGGCTCCAAGCTGTCAGCACAGAGCCTGATGTGGGGCCTGAACCCACAAACTGTGAGATCATGACCTGAGCCGAAATTGGACGCTTAACTGAATGATCCACCCAGGCATTTTGAGCACTCACATTCAGAATAAGATCTAAATTCTCCACTTTGTCATAAAGACCCATATGACTCCCTCTGCTTCTCCCTCTTCTTCCCCTTCTCTGTATTACTCCCCCACCACCATTCACACATTGAAGCCACTTTATTCTTTATTTTCCTTTTTTATCTAGCCACACAGATTTCTGCCTCTGAAAACTTGGACCAGTTGTTCCTATTGCTTTGGAACATTCTCACTCTACTCTATATTCATATCACATCACTTGGAATATTGCCTCCTCAGAAAGGTCTGATGGACTACCCTGTCTTAACTAGAAATCCTACATTCCACTTTTCTTTATAATCAACTGGGTCATTGTTAGTCCTAGATTATCTTGGCCATTTTTGTCAGCCTCTAAAAGAATGTACGACTTTGAAAACAAGAAACCTTTTTTTTTTTTTTTTAGTCTTTTTCACCATTGTATATGCCAAACACATAGGACAGTGAGTGACTAACACATGTGCTATGTGGTTCTATATGATGTGCTCCATGAATATATGGACCCTGAACATGAATTATAGAGCTGGTAGATAGAATATATCTAGGTATAGTTTATATGATTTCAAGCATAAATGATATTTGTCTGAAAATTCCAAAGTGGATTTAAAATAAAGATGGCCATAGTTTAAGACTTTTTACAAAAAAAAAAAAAGTTGCTTTACTTTGCAAATTAGCTTTAATTTGGAAATTAATTTTTTTAATGAATAAGTTTATACATGATAAATAAAAACTTGGTAAGAAAACAAAATTTCTCCGTGTTGAGGGCAGGCTACTCCATTTTCTTTGGAGTTGATTATTCATATTTATATTTCATCAGTTTATTTATATTAAAGTATGTGTATATGATTATGCAGGATCACATTTAACAAATCTGTGGGAAAAATTGTATTTTAAAATAGAATTAGTGTAGGGGCGCCTGGGTGGCTCAGTCAGTTAAGTGTCCGACTTCAGCTCAGGTCATGATCTCACAGTCTGTGAATTGCAGCCCTGAATTGGCCTCTGTGCTGACAGCTCAGAGCCTGGATCCTGCTTCGGATTCTGTGTCTCCCTCTCTCTCTGACCCTCCCCTGTTCATGCTCTGTCTCTCTGTCTCAAAAATAAATAAACATTAAAAAAATTAAAATAGAATTAATTTTAATGATGCTTAGTGCAAAAATTATAGTAATAACAGAGTGCTATAAAAATTTCTATTCTACATCTGTTCCACTGGAACCCTAAAACATCTCTAAAATCACCACCATTCCTTCTGCCATCTATTT
Source organism: Lynx rufus (assembly GCF_022079265.1). Lineage (NCBI taxonomy): Eukaryota > Metazoa > Chordata > Mammalia > Carnivora > Felidae > Lynx > Lynx rufus. The sequence continues at coordinate 86,563,312 of NW_025814878.1, read as the reverse complement.
TCAACTTCTATCTCCATTTCTAATTTTTGTTTTAAATAATAATTACTCTTAGATTTGTTAAATATTTTATTTCACTACTAAACTTTGTACTTTTTTATCTTCTAGTGCTGGAAGATTATATTATTTATTTAAAATTTTCCTATATTGTATTCTATTAGAATAAACAATATATATACAAATTTAAACATATATATATATATATGTATTCCATAGATTTTTATCTAATCTAACACTCTTATTATTTATTTCTGAATTGAATTTCTAAAATTTCCATTATAGGAGATTTTAAATTTTTTTTTTCAACGTTTATTTATTTTTGGGACAGAGAGAGACAGAGCATGAACGGGGGAGGGGCAGAGAGAGAGGGAGACACAGAATCGGAAACAGGCTCCAGGCTCTGAGCCATCAGCCCAGTGCCTGACGCGGGGCTCGAACTCACGGACCGCGAGATCGTGACCTGGCTGAAGTCGGACGCTTAACCGACTGCGCCACCCAGGCGCCCCTGGAGATTTTAGATTGAGTAGCATTTAGTATTTATTTCATTGCATATTATATTTTCATGAAGTATAAGAATATATAAAATATTTATAAAACTTATAAATGGTCCATTTATATATATATATATATATTTATTAAGTTATTTATATAACTTATAAGTGGTCCACTATCTATTAATTTTGTTTAATAGACTTAAATAAGACCCACAAAATTTTAAATCACTACTATCATTATTCTGCCTAACTTCTCCTACCCCCTGAATATTTAAATTGGATACTGGGCACCTAGATGATGTATAGTCTGAGCCACACCGTCCTTCACTCCTGTGAGTCAGACTTCTGGCCTTACTTTGGAGATGTACACACCTATCAGCTCTTCTAAAAAAAAAAAAAGGTAGGCATTGATTGGCCATTATTTATAAATGTTGATAATTTCCCAGAATATTCCTCCCTCTCTACTTTAACCAAAACAAGCAAAACAGCAAAAATACCCTTGTCTTTTCTGAGATCTTCTCTTTTGCCTCCAGGGGCTCTTGAGTTTTTTTTATGACTGATGCTTTTCACAGTCAAGTTGATCTCATTTATGACATATCTTCCAAAATTTCTGTATGACTAAAGGTGTCCTTTTTGGGTTCTTTTCTGGTTCTTCTTTAGGCGTTTTCTAACTTGTATGTTCCTTGTTTTATTGTAGTGTAAAGAAATGAGATGAATGTATATTTTCAATCAGCCACCCTAAATTCAAGGTCTCAAAACCTACAGGAAACATAGCTCCATGATGATCTGTCTACTTATAGTATCCTACAAGGTCTTACATGAACTGGCTCACAGTTTCTTCTTTGACACCATCTACTACTGATCACTCTACTGCCTCACGCTGCTCATTCTGTGACAATCACACTGGCTCCCTGGTTGCTTTGAAGACCTCAGGCTCACTACTGCTTCAAGACTGAATTGGCTCTTTCCTCTGCCTGGAAAACTGCTTATCCACATATCTGCAAGTTTTATCTTCCAATTACAATAGTCTTGGCTCAAATGTCAATCCTTGGTTTCTCAGTAAGGCTTATCCTGAACACATAAATTATATTTTATTTTTTAAGTTTTAATTTTTTTTTTCAAATCTGTATTTGAGTTCCAGTTAGTTAACATATAGTCTAATGTTAGTTTCAGGAGTAGAATTTAGTGATTCATCACTTACGTATCTGCTCAACACAACTCTTTAATACCCATCACCCATCTAGCCCATCCCTCCATCAACCTCCCCTCCAGCAACCCTCAGTTTGTTCTCCATAGTTAAGAATGTCTTATGGTTTTCTTCCCTCTCTTTTTCCCCCTTCCCCGATGTTAATCTGTTTTGTTTCTTAAGTTCCACATATGAGTGAAATCATATGGCATTTGTCTTTCTCTGACTGACATTATTTTGCTTAGCATAATACAATCTAGCTCCATCCACATCATTACAATGCCAAGATTTCATTCTTTTTGATGGTTGAGTAATATTCCTCTCTGTGTGTGTGTGTGTGTGTGTGTGTGTGTGTGTACCACATACCACATCTTCTTTATCCATTCATCAATCAATGGACATACATTTGGGCTCTTTTCCATAATTTGGTATTGTTGATAATGCTGCTATAAGTTATGGGGTACATGTATCCTTTGGGTAGATACCTAGTAGTGCAATTGCTGGTTTGTAGGGTCATTCCATTTCTAACTTTTTGAGGAAATTCCATATTATTTTCCAGAGTGGCTGCATGAGTTTGCATTCCCACTTACAGTGTGAGAGGTTTCCCCTTTCTCTGCATCCTCAGCAACATCTGTTCTTTCCTGTGTTAAAATCAACCTTTTAGGTTTAAATTAACCTTTCTGGGGGCGCCTGGGTGGCGCAGTCGGTTAAGCGTCCGACTTCAGCCAGGTCACGATCTCACGGTCCGTGAGTTCCAGCCCCGCGTCGGGCTCTGGGCTGATGGCTCGGAGCCTGGAGCATGTTTCCGATTCTGTGTCTCCCTCTCTCTCTGCCCCTCCCCCGTTCATGCTCTGTCTCTCTCTGTCCCAAAAATAAATAAACGTTGAAAAAAATTTAAAAAAATAAATTAACCTTTCTGACAGGTGTCAGATGGTATCTCATTGTGGTTTTGATTTGTATTTGCCTGATGATGAGTGATGTTGAGCATCTTTTCATGTGTATGTTGGCCTGACCAGACCAATTATAACACAACCTGTTTCCACCAAGAATTTGGCTCTCCTATTTTTGTTTTGTTTTGTTTTGTCTTGTTTTCCCCTGCACTTCCCAGCTCTATTAGGTTTCTTCTTTATTTGTTGTGAATCTGTATCCTTCCAGAAGAATATAAGTCACAAGGAGGCAGAGATGAATATCACACATATACTATATATTCCATTACATAGAAATGTCTAATATATAAATTAATCTCTTTGAAGATACAATTGCTAGTCATTTTATTTTGTTCCTCAGTCACTTTTCATAGTAGATCTCACTGGGTAGGTTTTTCCTTGAGAAGGGTGAGAGTCCAGCCAATAACCACGGGCCAGAGCAAGACCAATGGTTTTCTGAATCACATGGTCTAAATGGAACTCAAATGCTAGAAGTTTGAAAGAGTATACAATAGGATAACTTCCTAGATATAGACATTGATAAGCTGAAAAAAGAATAAAAATGATATAGTTTTAAAGAAATCTGATATTTCTAAAAATCATTATCAGCAATATCATTGTTCAACTAAAACTGCAGCCATGTTTTAAATGAAAAGAAATTCTCAGTAATTGCATAAAAGGATGATTCTCTTTCTTGGAAAATATCAGGAAAACAAGAATGAAAAGGTGACTTATAAAGCACATATTCCGCATGCTTGAACACACTTACATAATAAATGCAGCATGAAGAACATGGTGAGAGCAGTATTTATACATGCAGCAAGTTATATCGGTAATTCCAGACATACATCTGTTGTATTTATACACTAAAGAAGCAAACCCAAGATTATATTGTGCATGGAAATGTTCTCATTTTTAACTTTATTAATAAAGCACACTGATTTAACTTACTTCATTTGAGACAAAATATCACATCATGAAAGGAACACTTGAACTTTAGGGAAAACAAACACACATATTTTCAAATCTAGTTTTTAAGCAAAAACATAACTGTATTTTATATTCTAAATGCTTCCAACTTCTTTTTCATGAGATGCCACTTTATTTGACAAAAGGTGCAGATAAAAAGATTTCATCAGACTTCCAGACTTCCAAAGAGAGTTACTACTCTGAGGAAGCTATAAAGTCTGTATTGCATGTTAGTAGTTCAAGTATTACTTTGAATTACAACATTTTCAGAAGCTGACAAAAATCTAATGCAGGCTTTTTGAACTGGAGTCACTGTAGTAATTCTCACAAATATTTTTTTGGAGGGCAGATGATGTAGTATGGCTAAAAATTTTGGACCAAGGACATAATGATTCTTCCCTGGCATTCAGGTATTAAACATGAATTATAGAAAGTGATTATCCTTGTCACCTTGCCTGAAGTAATGATGTTCTGTTTTTTACAGAGCTATCAAAAACCTGCTGTGTCAGAAATGAGTATGATTTCAGGTTATTATCAAGCATACAAATGTAAGGTCTTGATTCAAATCATACTTTGAAGATCACTGAAAACATATAAAGCTAATCTAGAATCTTATACCGCATGTTTTACATTTTACATAAAAATAATATATATCTTTTAGGCATTTTATATTGTCCAGGTCACTTTAGACGGTATCTAAGCAAATGAAGTTATTGATGTGAGACTGGAGAAAGAATATTGTGTTAACTAAATTACTTAAATCACTCAGACAGTAGAAGGAAAAATTCTTCAGATTATTTATTGAGACTCCATGAGAAACAGGAAAGAAGTATAACAAAAATCAGATATCTTTGGTTTCATTGCATTATTTCCCTATATATGAGCACTTGCCTAAGAAAAGCAATTTTGGCGTACAATAGCATTTTATAACTTAAAAACAAGATTTCTAAGATTTTGTAACTTACAAATAAACTAGTTAGAATTATTTTTGGACATATAATTGGTATGGCATTTCAATTCTCGTCTCACTTTACTTTCAACATTTCACTTAATTATTTTGCAATACACTGTGAAGATCCCATTGTATTCTTCTGCTAAAAATGACTTTGATATTCAATTGTGTTTTGAAATATCCCCAGGAAGAATAAAAAGCAAATATCTTTTCAATAAAAACAATAAATATGTGCTCATTCCTTGCTATGAGGAAGTAATTTTTCTAATCCCCATTAAAAATGGTTTATAAAATATGTTTTAGACCACACATATGTGGTCGAACCCAAGACTTAAGTGATCTAAACATTAAACATGATACATGAGTGAGTTGTGGGATGATAAGGGCCAATCCTGGGAAAAAATAAATGAACATGTAACATGCCCCAAATCTTCTTTAATTTTTCTTTTTCTTCCAAGTGAAAATAGGATTTGAGACATAAAAATTTTTAAAGTCATTGCCAAGTTTGTTTATTTGTTTTTCATTTGAGAAATTGGTTGTTTCTATGGTTGAAAGGATTGTTCAAGAGAATTAGTGAAAACATAAATGTGCCTTTGAAACAGGAAAATTAATTGGGAAAATGTTTCTGATAAATTAATTCACTTAAGTAAAAGTTAACTTTTTGAAATGAATATTACCTTACATGTGCAAAAGATGTGATAAGGTCAGAAATAAGGTCAGGGATCTTTAGAGGAGGAGGTTATCATGGATTGTCTGGGTGGCCCTCTCAGTGCATTCACATATATCCTTATAAGGAAGAGGAACAAGTACACAGAAGAGAAGACACACAGAGGAGGAGGCTGCAAACTGACCATGGAAACACAGATTGCAATGATGTGGACACAAGCCAGAGAACATCTACAGTCCCCAGTAGCTGAAAGAAGTAAGAAATGGAATTTCCCGTAGAGCCTTTGGAGGACGTGTAGTATATTGACACCTTGATTTTGTACTTCTCGCCTCCAGAACCATGAGACATAACATTTCTGTTCTGTTAAGTCATTTAATTGTGGTAGGTTTTTATGGTGGCCTTGGGAAACTGATTTTGGTATCAGAAGCAAACTTCTGCTGTAAAGCAAATAGCTATAAATGTGGAAGTATCTTTGGAATGACATAATAGATTGGGGCTCAGAAAGAAATGAGGAGCATATTGCTGGAAACCAGAGGGAAGGTGATCCGTCTCCTATACGGGCAGGAAACGTAGCTAAGTTGTGTCCTATAGTTGTATGGAAAGCAGAACTTGTAAGTGGAGGACTTGGATATTTAACTGAGGAGACTTCCAGGCAGTGTTTAAGGTGCAGGCTGGTTTGTTATTGCTGCTTATAGTAACATGTGAGAGGATAAGGATGAATTGAGAAAGGAACTGTTAAGCAAAAATTTGCTAGACTCCTTAAGTTCTTCAGGGATGGAACAGACACATAAAACTACTCACATACAAAGCACTGGCTGCTATATGTAAGTGATGAATCACTAAATTCTACTCCTGAAAGCAGTATTACACTTAGGTTAACTAACTAGAATTTAAATGAAAACCTGAAACAAAACAACAGCTGCAAAAGTATAGCAGAGAAATAAACAATAAAGTAATTAATAAAATAGAACAACTACTCACATGCAAATATGTGCTACCATTGAAGAAAAAAGTAAGAAAGTAAGACTCCAAGGGCAGAATATTACATCTAGAGGAATGAACTGCAGACCAAGAGAACTGAGCTGTAGGACTACATGGAAGAAGTTCAGATCACAGATTATAGTCAGGCCTTGAAACCTAACAGGTTTTGCTCTTCTGGGTTTCAAAATTGGTTGGACGTGGTAATTCCTGTCTGCCTTCCACCATCTTTTTGAGAATAGAAAAGTATATAATTGTTATACTAGGCCTGTCCACCATTTTGTTTTAGGAACATATAATTTATTTTCCAGCTTCACAGGTCAAAAAAAGGAGAGAAATTTTGCCCCAAGATGGAAAATATGCAGAGTCTCACTTATACCTAATTTAGATGCTTTAGATGATGAGATCTGGGACTTTTAGACTGATGATTTAGATGAGATTTGAGATTTGAATTGATGCTCTAATGATTTGAGACTTTGGGGTATGTTGGGATCAGGTAAATGTACTTTGTGGGGTAGACATGACTCTTGAAGAGTAGAAGGTAGCCTATAGTAGGCAAAAAAAAAGCCTTCTAAAAGATAGTTCACATTCTTATTTCCAGAAATTTCAAATACTACCGTATATGGCAAAATAGTGAATATTAACTTATATGGCAAAATATGTGATTTTTTAAAGGATATTTAAGAGAAGGAGCTTAGCCTGAGTTTTCTCCATGTACCCTGTATTCAGTGAAATGTATTCTTCTAATAAAGAAGCAGAGGGAGTTTTAAGACTCACACAGAGAGGAGAGGACAAGGAAGATGAGGAAGTAATGGGATGATGGAGGCAGATACTGAGTAATATGGCAGCAAGCTGAGGAATACTTGAAGTCACCAGACAGTGGAAAGAAACAGGAACAAATTCTCCCTGAAGCTCTGGAGGGACTGTGTCCCTGTGGAAATCTTGATTTTGGTTTTCTGAACTTCAAAACTGTGAAAGAAAAAAAATTCTATGGTAAGCCATTCTTTTGTAAAAAATTATTAAGACATTCTAAAAAGCTGATACAGATTTTGTTGGCTTGCGTGATTTGGAGAACGGCTAGAAAAGTCTGAACTTCATAGGGCAGGCTGTCATAAGCACAGGCTGATAATTCTAGTGCATCAACTGAATACCACCCAGACAGAAAACCTTTGTCCGGGACACCTCAGCTCTGCTCTTAAGGCTTTTCAACTGATTCAAACAGGTCTGCAGATGATAGAGGGTAGTCTCCTTTACTTAAAGTCAGCTGATTGTAATTGTAGCTGCTAATCACATTTACAACGTATCTTTACAGTGACTCCTAGATTAGTTTTTGTTTGAATAAGCATGTACTGAGCCAAGCCCAATTGATACCTTAAGCTGACCAACACACAGAACAGGAGTAAGCACAAAGAGCATATTATGGATGGATGAAGTTCCAGAGTTTAGGGTTGCTGGAAATACAAATGATAAATATTTCCTCCTAGAACTCAAATGAATCTATATATAGTGTGTATGAAATTGTCATGTTGGTCTGCTGAAAGTATATGTGAAAAGTTTTACTTTCTGTACCTTCAAATCAAGAAAATATGCAAATGAGACACAGAAAAATGACATGGGCAAATGAAAACCTACACAAAGTTCTGATTTATTATATAGAATGGTAAAAATGAAGAATGAATAAGGGTGCACTTATTACTAGGCAAGTATTATTTTTCAGCTTTTTAAAAAAAAACAAACCTCAAATATGCCTATTCTAATATAGATAAGGCAAAGAGACTGTCACCCTCTTTAATATTTATTTGCAGTGTTGTGTGCACTGCTCTCATGAGACTCTCCCTTACAAGTGTTGTTTTCTTTAATAACGGTTGGGTAGAAGAGGAAAGTTTGTGTTCACTCCTGCTGCACCACATTACAGTATCTGAAATCCAAATATCCAGAAGCAAGTAAAAGTAGCTAGTTTCTAATGTCATATTTTGCCCTTACCACAAGAATGTATGGAACAGGAAAAGATAAGAAGACCTAAAATAGGTTCAGATGCCTTGATTAATGAATGCTCACCAATAGAATATTCCCATTTTGAACTCTGCTTTTTTTTTAGCACACTGAGGTTTTATTAATAACTCAGGGCAATGCACAATAAGACTTCAGATGAGTGAAAGGCACGCTTTCTTTTGTAGAGTATGAGAAGTGTGACTGTAAAAGGGAATGTGAAAAAAGAATCTGCGTGATGCCCCCCTGATAACAGGAGAATTCTAATGCAGATCAAGTTCAGGAGAGACTACAAATAAAAACTAAGGAGCTAAAAATTTATTTTCTTAAAACTTTTCCAGTATGTCCCTTAGAGTTACCTTTAGGTATATGTACACCTCAGTTGAGGCTACGTGATACAGAGAATAATGGTGGGAAAAGCAAGGCCAGTGATAACAAGAAGGAAACAATCAAACAGACCAATTTAGACAAGAGGCAGAAATATGGACACATTCTTGAGGTTAATGCAAATGAGCCTAGCAAACGAGTTGCGGTGAAACATGGCTTTGACGTATTTCCTTCCTCCTTCAAAATAGGACTGAGTTCATCTGGTGGAAGGCCTGAGGAGACTTGACAAGGTTCTGAGAGAGAACATGGTTTTATACAACTTCATATATACACACGCACAATTAACTGAGTAGTAGACTGGAGGCCTTGAAGAAAATCAGGGATGACTTCTGACAATTCATGGGATACTTTATTGGCCTCCCTCTCTTCCTATCCCCCATAATTACTGACATCTAGAATGGGAGCCATTTTTTGCTCCTTTGCTTTGACAGAAATCTTCTAGTAGTCAAACATACCCATCCCCTCTATGATCCTGGCCCAGTATAAACTTGACTGGGCACACAGAGATGAAGCTGAAGCTTTCCAAATGTCTATCTGATCACTCCAGTCTCAAGGGGATCCAGGATCTTGTAATGCTCTTCCTCAACCTATTCCCCAAGGAAATCAGTCTGACTTATGTAAAATTATACCAGGTAAGCAGAGATAAGAGCTTTCAAGGGTATCTTAGAGATATTTTATCTACAATTGAGTAGGTGCTCTGTGAAAATATACAGAAGACACAGCTTAGGAAAAATAAAATCTTAAAACAGCCTGAAAATAGTCTTGTAGCATAAATTGACAATCCTACTTACCCTTCATTAAATGAACTCCTTGATTGAAGATTTTGAGAACTACCTGAGGCATAAACCCATTTGATAGCTAGAAGCAGTGAAAGGGATATGCACATAGTCTTGTCCAGAACTTCCTAGCCACAAAGAGCAGTGTCTACAATGAATAAAGAATGAGCTTTATTGAATGGTCCATAGATCCAGCTTATATACAAATCTGTCTCGGGGTAACTTTGTTAGTGTCTGTAACTGTGTCATGTTATTAAATGCTTTCACAGAAAACGACCACAGCTCTTTAAAAACTCAGAGCACAGTCCAAGGCATTATGGTTAATTTGCAGGTAACAAGACTCTTTAGGAGATTATATGTGTAACTAGCCACTGATCCAGAACAAGTTCAGGAGACATTAGGAATTGTCAAAATTAACTTCAGTGCATCTTGAAAATTCGCCAAATCAGACTTCATTTTTGACCTGCATCCCCTCCGCCTCCAAAAAATTATTTGTAATCGTAAACTTTTACACACTACTGAGATGATAGGTAAAAGAATTTTGAAAAGGGTTTTCTTTTCTGCATTTTCATATGCACTCCCTCCTTCATTTGATACATATTAAGTACATACCTTGTATCAGATGCTATTCTATACTCTGGCAATATAACAATTAACAAAAGGGGCATAAATACTTTACCCCAAGAAGCTTGAATTCTAGATGGTGAACAATAATATTCAAAATAAATATAAATCATTTAGTATATTAGATGATGCATGTTATATAGCACAACAAAACAAGGAAGTGGGTTATCAGTATATTTTGAAGAATTAAAATACAAAACATGTTCAATACCCAACAATGTACTTCAGGGACCTTTTATCCACAGAATAGAAATTACTTCTGCAATCTGCCTGTGGAATTTCCAGTTTATACATAAGTCCACTAAGTGTCAAAGTTGCCCATGAAATGCAAGGCATGTTAAGAATAGAGACATCTCCAGTGTCAGAGAGTAATTACTCTGTTTTTACCCTTAACTATCCTTGTCCACATTATCTCTACCCAGAGGAATGTAGATAAAATAAACATTGTTGGCCACTTTGAAGAAGAAATAATGTTTCATAAGAATAGACAGTGGGAAGGAAGGTTCCATCTCTTTGCCTTGAACACCCTGTCATAGGAATGGTGTCATGAAAACAGAGGCATATATTGGAACTTGTGTTTGACTGTATATGTATGTCAGGTGGCTTTTAACTTGTTTTTTTCTCAATTATATTTTCCCCCTAAACTGTTGGTAAAATTTTCCATATGCTTGAACCATGTCTGTCCAAGATAGAGAACAAATACACTGATAGATAAGCTAAAGATCACCTTTTTAGGAACCTAAGCCTTTGAATCATTGTCATAGCTTGTCTACTCCAACATTCAATAATAACAACAAACTGATGAAAATAGAACTTGATTATAATACTTACTGATAATAAATTTACCATGTATTTTTGACATTCTAATTAACATTTTATAATTCAAAGTAAAAGCTTTAATCATTTAATCTATTTCAAGAAAAGATAAAATATTATAAAAATTCCATTAGGTATTCAACAAAAGTGTATTGAAATGTTTTCTCTTGGCTAAAATATTGTATTAGAAATAGAATATATAAATATTTAAAGCATCTGTTGGTTTTACACTAAAGACTTGATATCAAATATAGTGAGTATTCACACACACACACACACACACATATGCACACACACACACACAGAGGGAGGGGGAGAGGGAGACAGAGATAATGGAATTATTTGCTTTTTTATTTTAGACAATAGGGACTTAAATGCTATATGGATGGCTAGGTATAGATAGCGAAGTTTGTGTGTGCTCTATAGATTCTTGGCTTATAACTAATTGAGAAAAATACTGGGTGGCATTGAGAAAGAAATAATCATTTTGGGAAAATCTCCAAGAAACACAATTTTGGTGTAAGACAGGAAATTCAACTTATATAATGTTGTTACCTTCCAAAGGTTGATAAAACCATACATAAACACTGTTGTGTGAAATTACAAATATGTTTCAAAAGAGTTGAAGATTTTCTTTAAAATTCTGTGTGGATGCTTATTTTTGTGCTGAAACAATCTTTGAGACCAGATTTTGCCAGATACTTGTTTACTCTTTTAAGTAGGAAAAATACATTTCAAATATACTTGATCATTGCCAATGCTTGAAATTTTCATATATTAAAAAATGCTGTAAATAATACCTTTGGGTCCTCTCTGCTTATTAGGCCATATCCAATTTTCTTGGTCCAGTGTTTTTAGAGATTTGTATTGCTTCCAAACAGCATAAAAATTACTCCAACCATATGCCTTTGAGAACATAGTTTTATTCTCTGGAGAACTGAAACATTCTAATTAGTTTTTTTTTCCCTTCAACTCAAAAGAGTAAAAAGGGGAAATATATGAAATATATGTTTTGTATTTAATATCTCAAAAGGTAGAGATTTTCTTTGTTCACATTATTGTGATGCTTAACTCATAAACTGTACATTCAAATTATGGTGAATAACTAAACAATTCTTTAGATAATGAAAACATTGTGGATTTTTTTTCCAATTTTATGAACATACACATGAAAACGAGATTTTATGACATGAATTATCTGAATTAGAGGCCACATTTTCCAATTATTTATGCTAATCATTTACCTGTTATTATTTAATTAATAACATCACACTCATGTTATACTCAAGTTGAAACAATACTATTTTATCACATGTAGTAAAAAATCTTAAAAAGACTGAGAAAGAATAATTTGATAATGGCATGAAATATCTTTTTGTGTGCACACACATGCATACCTTGGAAAGATTAGGGAAATAGTGGGTGACATTAGAAAATGTGTAGCTACAGATGGGGCGCCTGGGTGGCTCAGTCGGTTGAGCGTCCCACTTCGGCTCAGGTCAGGATCTTGCAGTTCGTGAGTTTGAGCCCTGCAATGGGCTCTGTGCTGACAGCTTAGAGCTTGGAGCCTACTTCAGATTCTCTGTCTCCCTCTCTCTCTGCCCCTTCCCCACTCATGCTCTGTCTTTCTGTGTCTCTCACAAATGAATAAACGTTAAAAAAAATGTGTAGCTGCAGAAATTGGGTTTTCTAATTAATCATTGGCACATTAATGGAATGGGTTTTAAATGACAACAGTACTGTTTGTGTTGAATTTTGTTTCCCTAAATTACTTAACTGTTGTTAATGACACTGTTTAGTGTTAAAAGGTTAAACATGTTGCTCAGTGGCTCAATGTTGAAATGGACTGCTACTTGCAATATACTTTGAAATGCAGAAAATGCTAAAATAATCTGATGATCACTATTAACCTTCTGTCTGTGGCCTACCCTTTCATAGCTATGTTCTCACTCTCTCTGGACCTAGTGTTTAGAGGTAGTAATGTTTTTAAATGTTGTAAGACACTGTGCTACATTGTTAAGTTTTACCCTGAAACTTCCTCACACTTTTAAAAGTAACCCTTTATTAGAATAACAAATTCTAGTTGTGTGTTTCCTATTTCCCTCCAATACTCTGTTTGAGAAAGTCATCGGTACCAGAGTGTGCTCCAGGAAACATACCCTGCAGATGGGATTTTGAGATTAGCCTGTCACATATGTGATGACCCATAAATGACCTCCTTGACTGTGGTAAATAGGACACTGACAATTTACACACTCATCACCCTTGATATACTGTGCTGAGGGACTGGTGTATGGCAAATTCAAGGGAGATCAACTGGCTACAACTTAATGGCTCTGGCTGCCATGCCAGTTACACAAATTATGGGAGGCGTGGCTCTTTTGCCTGACTTGGAGAGAAAGAACAAGAATAGAGACTGATTGAAGGTTCATAGCTGCTTCTTTGTTACATTCTGTTTTGTCTTGAATGAACTTTAGTCTGGCTTCTCTTTCCTGCATTCCCTGGACTCCGGTGTTCTCTCAACCCTGAGCGGCTCTAAAAAAAAATGTAGAACGTGACCCGTCTTTTAGCTTCCTCTGGAAATCAGCTAAACAAAGTGAGACCTTTTTTCTGTCTCACCCAGTGATCGTTTTCTCTTGCTTGTCAAGCTTCCCCTGAGAAGATTTTGCTTATCTGTACTTGTCCTTCCTTTACCCCATTAAACAAACAAACTTACTCTGATTTTGAGATGTTTTGTGGATTTCTGAGATTGGAGCATTTCCACTCCTGAATAAACTCTCTCTTTTTTAATTTTTATTATTTACCCTATATTTATTTAGGGGTACCTAGGTGGCTTAGTCAGTTAAGCATCCGACTTCAGCTCAGGTCATGATCTCACGGTCTGTGGATTCGAGCCCGGTGTCAGGCTCTGTGCTGACAGCTCAGAGCCTGGACCCTGCTTTGGATTCTGTTTCTCCCTCTCTCTCTGCTCCTCCCTGACTCATGCTCTGTTTCTCTCTCTCAAAAATAAATAAACATTCAAAAAATTAAAAAAAAGAAGTTCTATTTATTTATTTGAAAGAAAGGGAGAGAAATAGAATGAACAGCAGAGGGCAGAGAGCAAGAGAGACACAGAATCCCAAGCAAACTCCACACTGTCAGCTCAGAGCCTGATGCTTAACCGACTAAGCCACCTAGGCACTCATAAATCTTCTCTTAATCTAAGTACACATTTCTTTTTCTTTTTCTTTCTTTTTTTTTTTTCTTTTTCTTTTTCTTTTCTCTTTTTTTATTTTTTGGACAGTGTCTGGTGCTGTGAGGCTGGCAGAGTGGTACATGCTTCAGACTCTGATGTTTTCAGTCAAGTATTCATGCCAGCTTCTTGGGCCCTTTTTGTCCTTCCTGGCCTGGTTGCAAAAATTGAGATCCACAGAGTGTGTAAAAATCCAGTGGTCTGGATATTTGTCTGTATTAGCATAACAGAGGATTACTTTAATTCTACTACATGAGGCTCTTCCTTGTTTTCTTCTGATGGATCAGGACTTTTTCTGGTTCTTTTCTAGTTGTGTAGAACCTTTCCTGATTTCTTTTATGTTGACTGAGAATCTTCCTGGATAACATTATTCTAGGTTCTTTTGAAGGAAGATGTAATTCCTGACCTTTTCTGTTGAGTAGGAATCTCCCTGGCTCTCTTTCAGCCAAGAGAACTTCCTGGATGAAATGTTCTTATTCTTCCAAGTGAAGATTTGCTCCTTGACTCTGAAGCAGGAACCCCCAGCTCTTTTGTGAGGCCTTTTTTTTTCCCCTCATTTCTCATCCAGGGATTGTTCAGAACAAGTCTTTCAGCTTCTCAGTGAGGACTGCATTAGAGACTCAGATGGAGATTGTTCTTGGCACTGCTTTTTCCTATCTGACTCCTTTTTCCATTTGATTCTCCTTTGGGCACTCTCCATTACTGGGCACCCTCCTTCCATTTTCCAGTAGACTATATGTTACACCTCTGTGGCACTAATTATTTTCTATTATGCTCAAAATGACAAAAAAAAATTTACTAGGTAATTTAGAAGTGCAATGACAATTTTTGGGCTCTTGTTACCTTACCAAGTTGTCCACTTAGGAGGAGCTCTTGAATTTAGGGGCCCAGAATCCCTTAGATAATGGTCTGCTTTCTTTACTTGATATGAGGAGGCCAAAAAACAGTTCTCCCAATCAGATTTCAAGCAGGCCTTTCAACAACCTCAAAATATCTTATCTGAAGCTATTCAGTCACTTAAAGACCACCTTCCTCAATGCTACTCCTTTTTCTCTCAAACCTAAGATGTCAATACCCTTCATACTTCCTCTTTCTCTTTTGTTCCTCCAAATGCGTTTCTATCTACCCCACCTCAATGAGCTTTACATAATGCACCTTTCATTGTACTATTTCTTCCTTCCCCTCACATAGGCTGTTTACTCATTAATAGTTCCTGCATGCCTACATGGACCCAAGAAACTACAGTTTACCTTACTCAGCTCCTAGCACAACCTCACAACCCTAATTTGATTGCTGATTATGTGCTCACTTTCCTTTGGAAGCCTCAGGTTTCCCCCAAATTTCCGTGTCTGTCTCATATTTAAGGGAATTCTTCATATTATCAGTTGAGGGCCTTTTCCTTTTTTACTCTAGACTTCAAAAGAAACCTCCTTCAACTTTAGTACTTCTCAAAAAAAAAGTCAATTTATGCTTCCAATGAACGTAAATGGAGGGCTTTTTTATAGGCCTAAGGATTTGCATGCATACCTACTTTTCCACCAACGTAACACTATTATCATGGGAAGCAAGAGTATGTATAAAAGCCACTGCCTTATGTGATCTAATTGACCAGGAAACATAGGTGATGTTATGCACAGCTTTACCTAATATGCTTGGGATTGACATCCTATAAGTAATAATTGATCATTTTTTCTTCTTAATTGAAAGGGATAACATCTCTATTAAAGCAGCCCATATGAATTATAAGCTGCAAATCCATGAGACATTTCAATGATCTAGAGATGCACCTATTGGTATCCTTCAACTAATTTGACTAGGTCTTACTATCTAGCTAATCCAAGTAGCTGTTATTATATTTTTAGCTAGATTTCTCTTTTCTTTTTTTTTTTTTTTTTTTAATTAACCACTTTGCCACCTCGGATTTAGGTTTTCTAGGTATTAGTTGAGCCAAAAAGTCAAGAAAAACATGTTACAACTACAAGTTTAGGCACAGAATCTTAGCTCCAGAGAGAGTGATGAACTTTTTTTGTTACTTGGTTCTCAAAAACATGGTAGAAATAAATGAACATAAAGGCTACATAGACAAAAATAGGAAAAAAAAAATGAAATAACTTTTAAGACACCTGGAAATACTAAAATTAATAAAATATTTCTCCTTGTATTTAATTTAATAAATATAGTCAATAAAGTTATTTTTAAAAGGATGTAGCATAACATTAGATATGCAAAAAAATAGCTTCTTTTAAAAAATAGTAATAAATCTTAATAGTTTAAAGAATGCAAAAGTTCTAGTTAAAATTAAGAAAATATTTTGCTTTCATCTTTCCATACTTAAGGTTAAGTGTTACTACCTCATGGTAGAATATTAAAGTTTCTTATATTTTTTAGATTTAGTGCTTTATTTTTCTAACATGTTTATGATTATTTTTTGAATATTTTGTTGTTGGTTATTTCAGTTATGTTCAGGTGACTTTTATTTGAATAATACATTTATAGTTTTACAGTGAAAATTTGTAAACTTAAGAGATGCCACATAAAGTATTTGAATTTCTAGCAAAATGAAAAGTGTAGAACATTCAGTGCTTTACGAAAAGCTGTATTAATTCAACCCATTGAAATTCTGCTATGTTTTCATACAGGAAACCCCCCACCCTGATCTCTCTTTAGTATGTGCTTCAGATAACGCAAAGAGAGAATGGCTTCTCTGGAGAGTAACTAAGCTAAGGACATTACTTTCTTCACTTTATGACAAACTGCAGATTTCACATTAAGAGGCAAATCCTTCATTTCAAAACATTAACCCATATAGTACTTAATAATTGAATTCTGTGTGATTTAGAGTTCAGAAATGTATTAAGTATAAAAATAGATTCTTTTCCTACTTTCCTTTGATTGTGCCCTGGATTTATTGTTATTCATTTTATAATCTTGCCTTTTAGAACTTTGTTTCAAGAGAGTCCTAGAGTTATCAATAATTGCTGAATTCAGTATCATTTCCCCCTTTACTTAAATTACTTGTCAATTAAAACGTTATCACTGAAGTTGAAATTTATTTGCACTTTATTTATTTGCACTCAAGTTGAAATTTATTTGCACTTTATTTATTTGCACTCATTTATTAGAAGATTTGAGGGATTATTTTTATTCCTATTTTGTGATGAAGACACTTAAAAACATGTTAATCTATTAAAAAAAAAACCTCATATATTTCCATAGTGAAGCCTGGATTTGAACCAAGGGAGTCAGGTTCTACAATTCATGCTCTTAGATGGCAGACTAGAAATTCTGCTATTAGAGCAGGGCAAAAGAGACTTGAGATACACTGGAAATGTCAACATAAAACCATGATCATTATTTTTAGAAAATAATTTCTCTATTCTGTCCCTGCAATGATTAAAAACTCCTCATCTCTTTCATCACCCTGTTAGTCTCTAGTCATCATATGAGGCAAAGTGATGTGTAGGCTTTACTATTCAAATTTGTATTCTTATACTTTTATAACCTAAAAAAGGATCCTTGGTAGCATGTCTGATTTCATTCCTTGGGCCATGCAAAAATCAAGATGAGTCTTTTTTTTTTTTTAATTTTTTTTTCAACGTTTATTTATTTTTGGGACAGAGAGAGACAGAGCATGAACGGGGGAGGGGCAGAGAGAGAGGGAGACACAGAATCAGAAGCAGGTTCCAGGCTCCGAGCCGTCAGCCCAGAGCCCGACGCGGGGCTCGAACTCACAGACCGTGAGATCGTGACCTGGCTGAAGTCAGACGCTTAACCGACTGCGCCACCCAGGCGCCCCAAAAATCAAGATGAGTCTTGAGATACATTGTTAAAGAAAGAAAGGGCATTTCCAGTGCTTCTGGGTATAGAGACAAAAAATAATATTATATGACACAGAAATTCCATTCATAGGTATATTCCCTGGAAAATCTTATGCACATGTGTACCAGGAGGTGGGTAAAAAATAATCATGACATTATTACTTTTAATGGCCCCAAACTAATAACACCAAATAGCCATCAAAAGTAAAATGAATAAATAATTATTGGTATATGACAATTAGAATTAATGGACAGCAGCTATAAACAAAGCCAAGAGTTGAAGTAAGACATGAAATAATGAAGTTATATAATATATCTGTGTCTATATTCAAAAGCAAACAGTACTTAATGATATTGCTTAGGAATGTATACATGAAGTACAATAATGCAAAAAATAAATAAATTATTTCCATAAAATGAGATAATGGCCAGATGAAGGGAAGCTATGACTAGGTAAAGACACTACAGGGAATTTTCTCTGTCATAGCTTGGGTAGTTATATATCTATTTGCCTTATAATTAATTATTAAACAGCACTTTCACATTTTTTGCACTTTTTTCTGCATGTGTGTTTTATGACACAATAAAGGAAAAATGTAAATTTAAAATGTGCTCATTTAATAAGTAGGCTGAAACTGAAAAACTAAAATTTACCACAAAATGTGGTATTAGAAACAAAAGTAAAGGATATTCAAAAAGGAGAAAAATTTATTAGGTAAACAAAAGTAAAGGCTTGCCTTGCACTCTAAGCAATGTTACAAAAAGATTTAAAGAAATAAATAAGGATAGGATAGTTTAACACTTTCTGAGGAAAATGAAAAAAAATACATTCTTACCTTTATAAAATCACATTATACGTACTTGCTTTTAAATGAAGATTTGAAAAGCTGGATTGTTCTGAAGACTTATTCACTAATTAGAGTCTGTAGACTTTGCTGAACTGCGTACAGCCCTACATTCGTTTTCTAGGGCTGCCACAACAAAGTACACAAAATGAGTGGCTTAAAAACAGAAATGTGTGGTCTCACAGTTCTGGAAACTAGAAGTGCACGATCAAGGTGTTAGCAAGTTTGGTTCCTTTTGAAAGCTGCTGGGAAGAATCTAGTCCATGGTCTCCCCTAGCTTCCGACACTTTTTGGCATTCTTTACCTTGTAAAATTACCCTCATCTCTGTTTTATCTTCAGGTAGCATGATAACCTGTGTGTATCAATCTCGAAATTTCCCTTTTTTATGAAGACACTAATCACATTGGATTAAGGCCCACCCTAATGACCTCACTTTAACTTCATGACCTATCTCTAAATAAGAATCACATTCTGAGGTACTGGACAACAGTAAGACATCAAAATATAGATTTTGAGGGGAAAACAGTTCAACCCATAAAGTCTTCCCTTTTTTTTCTTTCTTTTTGTTTTCTTTTTCTTTTTCTTTTTAATTCTTCTCTCCTTTTTTATCTGGAAATCTCTTTCTCATTGGATTCTAACCCAGATATATTGAATAGTTCCCTTTCTTGCTACCTGTGTAGCATTTGAGTCAAATTCTATGCATGTTGAATTTAAAAAATACATATTAGCAACATTTTTTTTTACACTCCACTAAATCTCTTCTTTTGTCATTTACTACTAGAAACAGACTGGAAATTATTAAGAACTTTCTTAAATTTCAAAAGATAGATCTATGGTAGAAGAAAATTTTCATGTAAGAATTTTGCAGCTAATTAACATCTAAAGCTGATTCCCCTGTTCTTTACTGTGATCTTATTCTCACTCTGATCTTTCTTGTCTGTTCCTTTGAATGACTATATGCTTACTTTCTAATTTAAATATCTTTCCACATCTCAAATTCTTAGTGCTTGTGAATTTAGCTATTTATTACATATTGTTTTTGTGTCTTATTTTTGCTTGTAGTTATAAAAATGGGAGCCACCTATTTCCTCTTTTACTGTCAGCAAGATGATTTCTTTAGAGGAATATGTATCTATTAGATCTCTTAATCTGGTGCATATTTATGAAAAAAGGGGGGAGTTGTTTTGTTGTTTTTGTTGTCATTGTATGGAAGAATACTCCTAGGACTTAGAGATTTAATTGGAAAACTATTGAAAAGGTAGGATTAGTTATGTAGGTCAATGCATTGTTATCAGAAATGCAAACTCTTCTTGACAAGTCTTTATATTAATGCTAATTGACAATAATATGCTTCCACCATCCCATACAATAATTCATTGTGCTTTCAGGTCTACTTAGGATTCCTTCTATAACTTTTATACAAAAATAAAAAATGGATTTTAATCACAAATATTTAAACTTTATCAGTATGTCCACCATATCTGCATAGTAAACACTGTGCTTTTTTTAAAATTTTTTTTTCAATATATGAAATTTATTGTCAAATTGGTTTCCATACAACACCCAGTGCTCATCCCAAAAGGTGCCCTCCTCAATACCCATCACCCACCCTCCCCTCCCTCCCACCCCCCATCAACCCTCAGTTTGTTCTCAGTTTTTAACAGTCTCTTATGCTTTGGCTCTCTCCCACTCTAACCTCTTTTTTTTTTTTCCTTCCCCTCCCCCATGGGTTTCTGTTAAGTTTCTCAGGATCCACATAAGAGTGAAACCATATGGTATCTGTCTTTCTCTGTATGGCTTATTTCACTTAGCATCACACTCTCCAGTTCCATCCATGTTGCTACAAAAGGCCATATTTCATTTTTTCTCATTGCCACGTAGTATTCCATTAACACTGTGCTTTCTTCAGTCTCAATGTGACTGGTTTGCATTTTGACTTGTTAGATAAGCTAATCATAGTTTTTTATTATTTTTTAATTCCAGTTAGTTACCATACAGTGTCATATTAGTTTCATGTGTACAGGTAGTGATTCAACACTTCCATTCAACACCCAGTGTTCATCACAAGTGCCCTTCTTAATCCCCATCACCTATTTAACACATCCTCCCACCCACTTCCCTTCTCAGAACCATCAGTTTGTTTTCTATGGTTGTTTTTGGTTTGTGTGTCTCTCTCCTTTTTGCAAATGACATATCTGATAAAGGTTTAGTATCCAAAATATTTAAGGAACTTATATAAACACCAAAAAACAAATAATCCAATTAAAAAATAGGCAGAAAACCAAAGAAGATATCCAGATGGCAACAGACAGAGGAAAAGATGCTCAACATCACTCATCATAAGGGAAATGCAAATGAAAACTATCATAATATATCACCTCACACCTTTCAGAATGGCAAAATCAACAACACAAGAAATAGCAGGTGCTGGTGAGGATGTGGAGAAAGGGAAACACTCTTACACTGCTGGTGGGAATGAAAACTGTTGCAGTGCTCTGGAAAACAGTATGGTGGTTCCTTAAAAAATTAAAAATAGAACTACCTTATGATGCAGCAATTGCACTACTAAGTATTTACCCCCAAAATACAAAAATACTGATTTGAAGGGATACATAAATCCCGATATTTATAGCAGCATTATCAACAATAGCCAAATTATGGAAAGAGTCCAAATGTTCATTGACTTTGATGAATGGATAAAGATTGTGTGTGTGTGTGTGTATGTATATATATATATATGTATATATATATATATATATATATATATGCATATACAATGGAATATTACTCAGCTATAAAAAAGAACAAAATCTGGCCATTTGCAACGACATGGATGGTGCTAGAGGGTAATACACTAAGCAAAATAAGTCAGAGAAAGATATACTATATGATTTTACTCATACGTGCAATGTTTTTTGTTTATTTATTTATTTTGAGAGAGAGAGAGAAAGTGTGAATGGTGAAAGAAAGAGAGAGAGAAAATCCCAAGCAGGTTCTGTACTATCAGTGCAGAGCCTGATATAGGTCTTGAACTCAGGAACCAAGAAATCATGATCTGAGCTGAAGTCTGATGCTTAAATGACTGAACAGCCCATGCACCCCTCATGTGTATATTTTAAGAAACGAAACAAGTGAGCAAAGGGAAAAAAGAATTATACTTTTGATATTGAAAATTCCACCAAGGTTAAAAGTCCTTATCAAAGACACCAGTCTTATTTAAGGTAATATGTGCTTAAATGTGAAAGATATCAATAATCTGTCATATTTTAAATTCTATGCAGTGCTTCATTTCTTTACAGTGCATTTATGCAGTATTTTCAAACTTATGTTGTGATTCAGAATCCTGTTGAAATGGCTGAAACTATATTGTCGCTGGTTGAAGAAGTCATAGAAGAAATATTTATTGCTATGGGTTGCCTTACTGCCTAGAAACGTTTTCAAATGGATTATATGAAAGTAAAAAAATCTATAATTTATTTTTATTTCAGTAGAAATAAGCACAGGATCTGTAACAGAAATATGTGTTAATTTTTTTCCATTATCTCTCAAAATATCTCAAGCTAATTAGTTGATCAAAGATTTAGAGAATAGTGGTCAGTTTAAAAATTGGATTACTTAATTAAATTCTGTGGCCTCTGGGTGACATTTATTACCTATCTGACAGGATATATTTCTTTCTTCATTTATATTCCCAAATAAAAATAGTATAGAGGTTTTTTTTTTTCAGTTCATGCATTCTATTACTGCATGCCCTTAAGACATGATGATACTCTAAATGAGTATTGCTGTCTGCTTAAAACTAAGTTGAAAGTCATTTTTATATCTTATGTAGACAGTAACAAAATACCCCTCCCCCAGTTTCCCATTGTGCTCATTATGCTTTTGAGTGATTGGCAAATGATCTAGGTACTATTTTGTTAACTGTAATTTTCTTAGTATGTTCCTTAAAGTAAAAGCTTTTCAACATAAACAGTAATATGTAAAATTTAATCTATTGAATCTTTGATCTAGTTTAAAAAAGTATCATTGAAAATATAAATTTCTTTACCATATTTTCTTGAAGTATTCCTATTAACTTATTTTATTAATAAATAATATTCTGTGATGTGATTCATCAGCTCTAAAATATTTCTAATCTCTTTTTTTACATTTTTTTAACCTTTATTTATTTTGAGACAGAGACAGAACACAAGCAGGGTAGGGGCAGAGAGAGAGGGAGACACAGAATCAGAAGTGGGCTCCAGGCTCTGTGCTGTCAGCAGACAGCCGGATGGGGGGATTGAACCCACGAACTGTGCGATCATGACCTGAGCCCAAGTCAGACACTTACCCGACTGAGCCACCCTGGCACTCCTCTAATCTCTTTTAAATAGAAAATTTGTATTAAAATTATGCTTGTGAACTCTTTTGATTTAATTTTTTTAATGTTTATTTATTTTTGAGAGAGAGAGAGAGAGAGAGAGAGAGAGAGAGAGAGAGAAACAGAGAGCAAGTGGGGGGTGGGTGCAGATAGAGAGTGAGACAGAATTCGAAGCAGGCTCCAGGCTCTGAGCTGTCAGCACAGAGCCTGACACAGGACTTGAACCCATGAAGCGTGAGATCATGACCTGAGCTGAAGTTGGCCACTCAACTGACTGAGCCACTTAGGCGCCCTAGAACTCTTTTGAATTTTTATTCAGCAATTATTTGCCAATGTACTATGAGTCTGTATTTATGTTTTATAATACAAGATAGAATCTAAACTATGATTGAAAATGATGATGATGTTGAGGCCTACTTTTGATGCATACTTAATTTTATTATAAGTCTTTGTTAACCCAATATGATATGTTCACTATAATTAACAAAAGCAGCATAGCATTATTCATTAATTTTATGGGAACGTATCTGGACATTATTAATCTGCAGATATGAACATTAGAGCACACACCATCTATTCCAAGCTTTGCTACTTATTGGCTGTATGACACTGAACAACCCCTCTAATTCCTCTCAGCATCAACATTCTCTGAAAAAGTTGGAATGGTAATATTTACATTTCAATATTACTATATTAAGTAATATCCTACGTGTCTGTGTAAAAGTTTGCATGCGTTATATATAAATGTACTTGATAAAGACTGGCTGGTATGTGAATATAAAATAGAATGGTTCATTTCTTGAATATGTCAGTTAGTTATCCATCCCTTTATGCAATGCATAGTCGTTGAGTTATTGCTATGTATGAGATACTCTGCTAGGCACCAGGGATTCAATAATTCACAAGTCAGACATGGCCTCAGATAACTGGAAAAGGTAAAGATGATGATCAAGGATGAAATAAATACAAGTAGGGATCTGAATTGATTTCATGGTTTAAAATGTTGAAGGAACTCATATTCTGAGACAAAGAATTCCGTGTATATAAGTATATCCTGAGATTTCAAAGTATCATGAAGAAAATCTGCCAAGGAGATCAAGCAATAGGGATAGAGCCCATCCTCTCTTCCCTGCCCCCTACCCCTTTGTTTTAATTCTATTGTCTAATTAGGAACTGAAATTAGAAATGAGTCTTTATAAAATAATTATGAAGGCAAATATTTAAATTTAGTTGCTAGAATACTTTGGTTTTAAAGCATGCTTAAGCAATTAAATAATAGTTACAGACATTACGTTTTAGTAGACAAAAAGGATTATTAAGTATGTATGGCTTTGGAAGAATAGTTTAATTTACTATGATCCTTACGCATTAAATGAACCTGAAAGGATCAGTGTCCTCCAAAAGTGTTGGTAATTACTACTTGAACATAATATATTTTATTTTAATAAATATCATTCAAATGTGACTTTGGATAAGTTATTTAACCTCTGATTATGTCACTTTCCTCAAAATTTGCTCATTGTTGTCAGGGTCAAATATGATTTTTAAAAATATAAATTCTAAGTGCTGGAGATAAAATAGCTGTTATAGTTGTCTGATAAAGTTAGCAGTTTATATCAGGTTAAAACTATAATATAACACATTATCATGATATAGTGGAATTGAATTCAGAGCAAGATAAAGTGGATATTCTCGCCCTTTTCTCATACATCCGATCCAAGCTGTGACATCCTATGCAATTAAATTCATGAGCCTGATGGTGGAGATTACGATATCTACATTGAATGTTGTATAGGACAAATGAAAACCTAATATTATGGCTGAAATGTAGGGATAGTTTGATAAATACCCAGATTTCTTATCTTTTTCCCTGTGTTTTGTATTTATAATATTCAAGCCAAAATGATCTTTAACAGATTTTTTTCAGTATATGTAGCTTTGAATTGCTCTGATGGCATCTCTTTTGTGTTTTTATTTTACACTTATCTAAATTAAATTGCTACTTTTTAATTGTGATATGTGTTGATGCTTATTGTAGTTTCTTCCTAAAAGTATTAAGTTCTGGATATTCACCCCTTCTGAGAAATATTGTCTCAGACCTATTGAGTTCCTATTTTTGATTTTGCATGTTTTCAACAGAAGAATATGACAGGCATTTCCTCATTGTCTGAGTTATTATGAAATCAAGAAGCCTACTGGAAAGTATCTAGTATTGTACCCTTTGGTTATGCTAACAGGCATTGTTTTGTTAGCTATGGTGTTATTTTCACTTCTCTTCATATCGCTTCTCTTCATTATACCTTTGTAAAAGCTGAAAACATTTCATTAAAACAAGCTTTTTAAAAATTTTCTAGGGACAGTCAGCACATTTCAAGGAAATTCTCCTGCTCTAAAATCTTCAGGTGTGCTAAATAATATCAAACTCTTTGTCATGGCTTTCTAATGCAAACTTACATTTCCACCTTTTCCCACTATACCTTTATATATATATCTGACTTAAGCCAAATTGGTATGTCCCCATAACTCACACTCAGCTTATATTTGCCCACTCTATATCTTTTGAAATGCTTCCTTCTAACTTAGGACTTTCTGTCCCACTCATGTCTGCTCATCAAAATGTTATTCCTTTTCCCCATTCAGTTCACATCCTAAGGTGATTAGATTTTCAAGCGGTATATTTGACCAATGACCTCTAATTGATTCTAACATTCTGGAAATGAATAATGTCATATGTAATTTTGCATTGTTAAGTGAGTAGAGTGAAATGCTTGTATTTGGCAGTAATGAATAAACATTTGTGAATATGTCTCGATGAATAATGTCAGGCTGCATTTTTTTTAATACAATGGAAATTTCAAAGACAAAACGGGGAAAATATTTAATAAAAAAGAATTACCAGCTAGGCTTACGACATGATAAAGTATTTGAATAGCAAACACATAAATAACTGAATGAAATTTTAGCTATCCAAATAGTTTTCTGTGATATGAGAAAGACGGTTTCTCTTTTCCTTTTGGATCTGGCCAGTATAAATGTCAGTTAGGAGCAAAGCTTGGGGCACCTAGGTGGTTCAGTCAGTTAAGTGTCTGACTTTTGATTTTGGCTCAGGTCATGATCTCATGATTCATGAGATTGAGCCCTGAATTGGGTTTTGCACTGACAACATGAAGCCTGCTTGGGATTCTCTCTTTCTCCCTCTCTTTCTGCCCCTCCCGTGCCCTCTCTCTTTCTCTCTCCCTCTCTCTCACTTCTTCCCTCAGAATAAATACATAAACATTAAAAAAAACCCCAAAACATTAAAAAGCAAGACTTAAACATCATGGCAGCATAACATGTCTCTTGTTTTGGTCCCTTTAACAACTAAAATCTGGCATCTGGCATCTCTGTGGGAGTCATGGATGTAGACCCATATGCTGAGGGATCTAAGATGAGTCTCACCCACTGTGCATCAGGTAATAAGAAGATAGAATGTGGTATGGGCTGTGGAACTGCCAGAAGCCGATGGACCAGCTTCAGCCATTCTTGGCCACAGTCTGGCAGCACCGGGAAGAGTGCTGACTTGGACAGAAACCCATGGGTGAGAGAGCCTTTGTAGAAGTCTATATTTTTAAGGGACAAAAAGACTTTAGGTGCATGAGAGCATGGATGAGGAACTTTGCCAGCATCACTCTTCCCCCAGAGGTGGCGTAACTTAGAGAAAGAGAAGCCTGGGGATCTCCCCCATGGGGAAATAGAGAGCAGTGGGTAAGTCCAGCTTCCCTAACTGTGAGGACACTGCTGAATAAACCTGATTCTCCCCTAGGCACCTAGAATATTCAAGTGCGAGTTCCATAACCGGGAGGAGGGAGAAGATCACGAAAGAGGAAAATAATATCAGAGGGCATTAAAGGGATGGGTTCCTGCTGACACTTTTCTGGCTCCAGTCATAAGCCTGCCCATGAAGTACTGAGAGAACTTCGCCCAAAAATTCCCTTGACTGGCCTACAGGCACCCCCAAAGCCTGAATGCCAAACCCATGCCTCCTCTCCACTCTGTGGCTAGCTCCTTATGTGCCCTTTTGGAGGTGGCTGTGAGAATGAGCTTAGGCAGACAAGGAGTATGCACAGAAAGCAGTCCAAGACCTGTGAGCAAGGGAGAAATCATAGTCATTAGTTGTAGTGCCATCTTTGGGAAAACAAAAAAGAGGTTTCCAGCAGATGGCCTGGCATGCTGTAAGATAGAAAAAAGACATACAAGCTTAAGAATTCTTTCACATGAGGGAGCACTAATTGTGGAGCAGGTGTACCCATACAAGGTGGAAGAAATTGTCAGAATATATAGCAGAACCAATGAAAATATCTCTCACCTGAAGGCAAGTAGTAAAGATTGAAAGAGTTGATAGCTACTTCAAATGTAAAGCAGCAATGAAAACCTCTGAAGGACATAAAGAATCAAGAAAACATGACATCACTAAAGATCTCAATAATCCTTCAGTAACTAAACTCAGTGAGGTGGAGAATGATGATTTAAGCAATAAAGAATTTAAAATAGATATTTTGAAGAAACTCAATAAGCTACAAGAAAGCACCAAAACACAATTCAGTGAAATCAGAAAAATCAGTATGTGAAAAAAAGACAAATTTAACAAAAAGATAGAAATCATGTAAAAACACCAAACAAAAAACCTGCAGCTGAAATAATCAATGAATGAACATCAGAATAGACAACCAGAAGAAAAAAAAATCAGTGAATTAGAGGGTAGGAATTTTGAAGTAAACTACTCAGAGGAAAACAAAGAAATAGAATGAAAAAGAGTGAGGAAATCCTACACAATATGGAACACCATCAAAGGAACCAGTATCAGAATCATTTGAGTTTCAGAAGAAAAGGAGAAATGGACAAAAAATCATTTAAAAAGGATTGAGAACTTCCAAAACCTGGGAAAAATTGGACATCCAACTTCATTAAGATAACATATCACCTCATTATTTCAATTCAAAGTTATGTTCACCAATGCACACTGTAATGAAACTCTCAAAATCAAAGACAAGAATCCTAAAGGCATCAAGAGAAATAAAGATTTTAACCTACAAAGGAACCTCCATTAGATAATCATTAGATTTCTCAGCAGAAATCTGAGAGGCTAAAGGCTGGGAGAGAGTGGGATGATACAATGAAAGTACTAAAAGAAGCCAAATTGCCAGCCAATAATACACTATTCAGAAAAAAATTATCTTTAAGAAATGTAAGAGAAATAAAGACACCCAGACAAAAGCTTACGGAGTTCATCATAACTAGAACTGCCTTACAAGAAATGCTGAAAGTTCTTCAAACTGAAAAGATGCTAATTAGTAACATGAAAATATACAAGATATATAACACACTGGTAAAAGTAAATGTATAGTCTGATTCAGAAAATGCTAATTCTGTAATACTCTGTGGTGTTAACCTCTTAAATATAGCATAAAGATTAAAAGAAGAGTATTAAAAATAACTATAGCTACTATAATTTTTAATTAATATACAATATAAAGAGGTAGATTGTGATATTAAAAACACAAAAAAGAGGAGAAAGGGGTAGAAGTTTTATATGTCATGGAATTTAAATTGCTATCAACTTTCAATAGATTTTTTCACATATGATATTATATGTGGGGCGCCTTGGTTGCTTAGTTGGTTGAGCATCTGTCTTCGGCTCAGGTCATAATCTCATGGCTCGTGGGTTTGAGTTCCAGGTCGGGATCTGTGCTGGCAGCTCAGAGCCTGAAGCCTGCTTTGGACTTTGTGTCTCCCTCTCTCTCTGCCCCTCTCCCACTCGTGTCTGTCTCTCTCTCTCAAAAATAAACATTAAAAATTTTAAAAAAAGATATGTAAGCCTCATGGTAAAGACAAAGCAGAAACTTACAGCAAATTCAAGACAGATAAAGAGAAGGGAATCAGAGCATAATACTGTGAAAAATTACTATTCCACAAAGGTACTCACTCAGCACGGGAAGAAAAAAAAGAACAATGGAACTACAAAACAGAAAACAATGAAATGATATTAGTAAGTCATTACATATCAATAATTACTCTAAATGCAGATGGATTGAATTCTCTAATCAAAAGGCAAAGAGTGGCTGGGTATATAAAAAAAATAGCTACAGGGGGTGCCTGGGTGGCTCAATTCGTTAATTGTAGAACTCTTGGTCTTTACTCAGGTCATGATCTCACTGTTGGTGAGTTGGAACCCCACATTGGGCTCTGCACTGACAGCGCGAAGCCTGTTTGTTATTCTGTGTCTCCCTCTCTCTGCCCATCCCCCACTGGTGTGTTCATGCTCTCTCTCTCTCAAAATAAATAAGTAAACTTAAAAAAAAAAAAAAGGAAAATTATATGCCGCCTACAGAAGACTTCAGATTTAAGAGCACACTTTGGCTCAAAATGAAGGGATGGAAAAATATACTCCATCCAAGTGGAAGCCAAAAGAGAGCCGGGTATCTATACGTAATACTAGAAGTCCTAGATGGACTAATAAGGCAAGAAAAGAAATAAAAGGCATCCAATCAGACAGGAAAAGTAAAATTGTTTTTATATGCAGATGATATGATCTTTTATTTAGACAATACTAAAGACTCAACCAAAAAACTGTTGGAAGTAATCAACAAATTCAGTAAAGTTGCAGGATATAAAATCAATATACAGAAATCAGTTGCTTTTTTATACACTAATAAAGATAGCTGAAAAAGAAATAAAATAATTTTATTTACAATAGCGTTAATACAATAAATTACGAATAAATTTAAGCAAGTAATTACAGGATCTGTAATCAGAATACTATAAGATTTTTGTGACAGAAATTTAAAGGTATACAAATAAATGGAAAGATATCCTATGTTTATAATCATAAAAGTTAATATTGTTAAAATGTTCATATACCCAAAGACATCTGTAGTTCAATATAATTGCTATCAAAGTTTCAATGGCATTATTTACAGGTATAGAAAAAAATCTTAAAACATATATATGTAATGCCCCCGATTTCGAATCTGAGGGACCACCAAGGAGCCGATACCGATGCAAACGCACGAGGGTTTATTTGCAAGCTCGAGCTTGGGCCCAAGTATACCTGACACAGCAGAGCAGGGACTTGGACCCCTAGGTTAAGAGGGGTAGCAGTTTTATAGGGGCCAGGGGCCAGTGGCCAATGAGATTGTAACACACACAGAAAGTTGCATAGTCATGTCAGTCCACACGCAGGTGGCCAACTGAATTGCAATTTACCCTATAGTAACTGTTTGAACTAGCCTATCACTCTGGTCAGAATTGGCGCGCAAGTTTGGCGGACAAAAGACGGGGTTTACATTCTTTGGCGGTTAGGGGTTCAGCATTCCTATATGAGCCGGTTTCCGGTAAGGGTGTGCTCAGCGGCTTGACTAGGGTGGGGGAGTGTCTTAAGCAATAAGTAGGTCATGTGGGGGTTATACATGAGATGGTGGGTGTAGCAGAAAATGGAGTTAGTCTTGCTGTGCTTGTCCAGGGGTAGGGGATTTTTGTTAAATTCCTTGGGTCCCACAATGTAGAACCACAAAAGACCCCAATAGCCAAAGTAATCCTGTGGAAGAAGAAAAAAGTTGAAAGCATCATACTTCTTGATTTCAAAGTATACTACAAAGCTATAATAATTAAAACAGTATGATACTCACATAACAATAGGTACATAGACCAGTAGAACAGAATAGAGTCCAGAAATAAACTCCTACATATATGTTCAAGTAATATTTGGCAAGGGAGCCAAAAATACTCAACAGAGAAAAGATAGTCTCTTAAGTAAATGTTAGGAAAACTGAATAACTACAGGCAGAAAAATGAAATTGGGTCCCTATCTTTCACCGTTCATATAAGTTAACTTGAAATGTACTAAGGACATCAAACTGGAAAACTAGAGGAAAAGAGAGGGAAAATGCTCCTTAACATTGGTCTTAGCAAAGATTTTTTTTTTTTGCATATGACACTAAAAGCACAGCACAAAGGCAAAAATAGACAAGTGCAAGTACATTAAACAAACAAAAATAACAAAATGAAAGGCAATATACAGAACGGAAGAAAATATTTGCAAGGAATACATCTTATAAGGTATTAATATCCAAAATAAATAAAGAATCCATCAATCACAAAAAGAATCAATCACAAAAAAAGCAAATAATTTGATTAAAAAACGGGTGGAGGAATTAAATAAGGCATTCTTCCAAAGAAGAGATATGAATGGATAACATCTACAAGAAAAGATACTCAACAAAACTTGTCACCAAGGGAATGCAAATCCAATAAGGAGATACCACCTCATACACCTGTTAGAATGACTATCATCAGACACACACACAGACACACACACACACACACACACACACACACACACACACACAAAACAAACAAATAGAAAACACACCAAGAGATGATAAGTGGTGGCAAGGATGTGGAGAAAAGAGAACGCTTGTGCACTCTTGGTGCAGCCATTATGGAAAATAGTATGGGGGTTTCTCAAACATCAAAAATAAAAATATATAATCCTGCAATTCTACTTCTGGATTTATATCCAAAGGAAGTAAAACCAAGACATCTAAGAGATAGCTGCAGTCCATGTTCATTTCAGCATTCTCCACAATAGTGAAGATATGGAAACAACCTAAACGTCCATCAGGATGAATGGATGAAGATGTGAGATACACGCATACATGCACACACACCCACATCCACCCCCCACACACACACACTGAAATATTATTCAGACAAGAGAAAGAAGGAAATCCTGACATTTGTTACAACATGGATAGGCCTTGAAGGCATTACGCTAAGAGAGGTAAGTCAGAGAAAGACAAAACTATATTATATCACATATGTGGAATCTAAAAAATTAAAAAAAAATTTAAAAAGCCAAACTTGTAGAAACAGGGTCAAATTAGGTAGTTTATTAGGAGTTATTAGTTGTTAAGAGTTATTAGGAGCTGTAGGGAAATTGGGAAGATGTTATTCAAAGGGCACATACCTGCAAGTAGAGGATGAATAAGTTCTGTGTATCTAGTGTACAGCACTGTGATTATCGTTATCACTACTGTATTATATATAATTAAAGTTGAGAAGATAACGGATCTTAAATGTTCTCAAAACAGAAAGAAATAATAATTGTGTGAAGGGATGAAAGTTATTAGTTACCACTAGAGTGGTAATCATATTGCAATGTATAAATGTGTCAAATCAACGTGTGTTCGCCTTACACTTACACAATGTTATATGCCAACTGTATCTCAAAAAGATTAAAAAACAAAAGTATAATTAATGTATCAAAAACACAACTGAAGTTTATAGCTAGAAATGTGAAAAAGAAACTATTACCTAATTTATATTAAAAAATATATAGCTCTCCATGAAAAAACAAAAGTAGATGTTGAAACATGATCTCTTTAAGTTGCACGTGTACACAAATTATGTTTGGTATATCCTAGCATTCTTATTAGTATGTCTCATTAATATAATTTGTACTAAATGATAAAATATCTAACACGTCCCTTTTTTTTAATGGATTGAGAAATCTTGGAGTGGCTATCCAAAATCTTCCATTGGGTTTAGTTCCCTGGTTTAAAAAAATACTCATTTGCTTTTCAGGTAATTTTTAAATAATTGCTTAGATATAACCAAGTTGGCTATTTTCATATAACTATTTTTATAAAAGAATGCTATAAGACTGGGAGGCAACCACCAAACCTAGGGTTTGAAGCAGGTAGTGTGTTCATTTAATTAAGACATACATTTTTTTTTTTCTTCTCTATAATACAAGTCAGGCTTGCCAGGCTAATCACTACTCAATTCTCGAGATCAGATGAATATTCTTTATTTCTTTAGTAGATTTATAAACTTAAGCAAATTTAGTATTCTCTCCTGGCATTTTGGAGGGTGACAAAAATTATGACTGTTAAATATTAGTTATTCTGATTTCTGATCTTAAAAATATATACTACCCCATTAAGAAAACAGTTAGATAAAATGTATAGTTTCAGATATGTAATCCAGGGGATTCAGATAAACATTCCTTTGCAATATTTCATACACTATCAGTTTTGCAGGGTTTCATAATTGAAAGTATTACCTCTGCAAATAAAATGTGAGAGATTCTATTTTCATAAGTATCGGGCGTTTTAAAATTAAAACTTTATTATATCCTATAAGAGCAGTTAAAGGTTCACAGCAAAACTGTAAGGAAGATAGAGTTCCCATATACTCCCTGCCTGCCCCTGCACGTGCATAGCCTCCCCTACTATCAACATCCTCCACCAGAGTGGTATATTTGCTACAATTGACACACTTACATTAACATATCATAATTACCTTAGGGTTCATCCTTGGTGTTTTGCATTCTAAGAATTGGGATATATGAGATATATAGATATACAGATATAGGACATATATCCATCTTAAGGTTTCATACAAAATATTTTCACTGCCCTATAAAGTCATCCCTCCCCCCCACCATTGCAATCCCTAGAAACCATTATTTTTTAATGTCTCCAAAATTTGCTTTTCCCAGAATACCATATATAGTAAAACCTTGGATTGTGAGTAACTTGTTCTACAAGTATTCTGCAAGAAGAACAAACATTTTTAATAAACTTTAACCTGATAAATGAGCTATATCTTGCAACATGAGTAGTTTGTGACGTCGTATGTCACATAATCACAATTGAGCCAATGGTTTTTGAAATTCACTTTGATATACAAATTCTTTGGATTATAAGCATGTTTCTGGAATGAATTATTCTCACAAATCAATGTTTTATTGTAATTGGAATTATACCATATGAAGCCATTTTGGATTGGCTTATTTCATTTAGTCAAAGGCATTCAGGGTTCTTTCGGTTTTGTTTTGTTTTGTTTTGTTTTTGTCATGGATTGATCATTCATTTCCTTTTAGCATTGAATAATAATCTGTTTTCTGGATATACCACAGTTTATCTATTTCCCTACTGAAGATATCTTATACTCTGAAATTTAGGCAATTATGTATAAAGCCATATTTGTGTGCAGGTTTTTGTGTGGATATAAGTGTTAAATTCCTTTGGATAAATACCTAGGAGATATTTTACTGGATTTTATGGCATGTTTAGTTTTGCAAGAATCTTCTGAATTGTCTTCTGAATTGGCTATGCCATTTTCCATTTCTACCAGCAATGAATGAATGGAAATTTTCCATTTCCACCTCCTTATTCTCACCCCATTTGGTGTTGTCAGTGCTTCAGGTTCTGGCCATTCTAATAAGTGTGTATTAGTATCTTATTGTTGCTTTAATTTG
The DNA here is from genome assembly GCF_022079265.1 of Lynx rufus. NCBI lineage: Eukaryota > Metazoa > Chordata > Mammalia > Carnivora > Felidae > Lynx > Lynx rufus. Next base: position 86,528,993 of record NW_025814878.1, on the reverse strand, counting down.
AATTTCTCTGATGACGTAGGATACAAAACTGTTTTTATATGCTCATTTGCCTCTTGCATATCTTTTGTGAAGTGTACCTTCAGGTCTTTGATCCATTTTTCAATTGGGTTGCTTTTCTGTTGTTGAGGTTTAATAGTTCGTTGCACATTTTAGATGAGAGTTCATTATCAAATATATCTTTTGCAAATATTTTCTCACAGCCTGTCTTCTCATTCTCTTCACATTGTCTTCCACAGAGCAGATGTATTTTTTTAAATGAATTCCAGCTTATCCATTAGTGTAAAGCCTTGGATTGCAAATAGCTTGTCCTGTGAGTTTTCCACAAGATGAGCAAACCTTTACAATAAATTTTAACTTGATAAGTGAGTGCGATGCTGGTAGTACATGGTGCCAAACATCACATGATCACAACTGAGCCAATTGTTCTTGAAATTCACTTTGATATACAAATGCTTTGGATTACAAGCATATTTCCAGAACAAATTAGGCTCACAAACCAAGGTTTTGCTGTATTTTGTTTTATTATTTTTTATGGATTTTTTTGGTGTTATATCTAAAAAGACATTCCCATACCTAAGCTCATCTAGGTTTTATTTTTCTGTTTTCTTCTAGGGGTTTTAGAGTTTTATGTTTTAGACTTAGGTCTAAATAAAATGATGCATTTTGAGTTAGTTTTTGTGGAGGGTATTAGGTCTGTGTCTAGATTCATTTTTTGCACGTGGATGTCCAGTTGTTCCAGCACCATTTGTTGAAAAAACAATTATTTGCTCTATTTTATTGCCTTTGATCCTTTGTCAAATATCAATTGACCATATTTATGTGAGTCTATTTCTGGGACCTCAGTTGTATTCAGTTGATTTATATTGCCACACTCTCTTGTTTACTATAGTTTTATGGTAAGGCTTGACATTGAGTAATGAAGTCGTCCAACATTATTCTTCTCCTTCAATACCATTTTGGCTATCCTGGGTATTTTGCCTCTCTGTATAAAGTTTAGAATCAGTTTGTTGTAACCACAAGATAACTTTCTGGGATTTTGATTGGGATTGCATTGAATCTACAGATAAAGTTGGGAAGAACAGACATCTTGACAATATTGAGTCTTCTTATCCATGGATATGAAATATCTCTGCACTTATATGGTTATTATTATTTTTTATTTAAGTCATCAGATTTTTGCACTTGATCTTAGCCAAAAGGCCGAGAAGCGATTAATTCATCAGATTTTTGTAGTATTCTTCATATAGATCTTGCACATATTTTGTTAGATATATACATAAGCATTTTATTTGGAGGAATGGTAATTTAAATGGAATTGTTTGTTTTTAATTTCAAATTCCACTTGATTGTTCATTGTTCTTCATTGGTATATAGGAAAGCAGAACATTTATGTATATCAGCCTTGTAGTATGGAAACTTGTTATAATTGCTTATTAGTTCCAGGATATTTTAGTTGATTATTTTTCATGTTCAACATAGATGATCATGTCATCTGTGACCAAAGACACTTTTGGTCATCTTTCACAATCTGTATGACTTTTATTTCCTTTGTCCATCAAAGACATCTTTCCCAATCTGTATGTCTTTTATTTCCCTTTCTCACTTTTTTTGCATTAGCAATAAGTTCCAAATATGATGTTGAAACAGTTTAAAGAGGGAATATCCCTGCTTTTTTCCTGATCTTAATGAGAAAGCTTCAAGTTTCTCATTTTTAAGGATGACATTAGCTATAGGTTTTTTATAGATATTCTTTACCAAGATGAGGAAGTTCCCCTCTATTCTTAGTTTACTGAGAGTTTTTATGGTGAATTGGTGTTGGATTTTGACAAATGTTCTTTTGGCATTTATTGATATGATCATATGATTTTTATTTTTTAGACTGTTGATATTATGGGTTACATTAATTGATTTCCTTTTTTTTACATTAATTGATTTTCAAATGCTAATCTAGACTTGCATATCTGCAATAAAATCTACTTGATCATGGTATATAATTCATTTTATAGATTATTAAGACTATTTGTCAATATTTTGTTGAGGAGTTTTGTATCTATGTTCATGAGAGATATTAATTTGTACTTTTCTTCTTTAGTAACATTTTGTCTGATCTTGGTATTAGGGTGATTCTGGTCTCATACAATGAGTTAGAAATGTCCCCTCTACCTCTTTACATTGAATGAAATTATAAAGAATTGGTATAATATTTTTCTTAAATATTTTATAGAATTCACCAGTGAACATATCTTTGCCCCTTGCTTTCTGTTTTGGAATGGTATTAATTATTTATTAAATTTCTTTAATAGATAAATGCTTTTTCAGATTGTCTGTTTCTTCTGGTGTGAATTTTAGCAAATTATATTTTCCAGAGAATTTCCCCATTTAATCTAGATTTTCAAATTGTGATCACAGAATTAATTGTTCATACTTTTCCTGTATTATCTTTTTAATTCCACATGATCTATACTGATGTTCGCTTCTTTCATTTCTGATATTAGAAATTTTTGTCCTTTCTGTTTTTTTTTTCTTTGTTAATCTGTCCAGAGGCACATCAAATTTATTGATCTTTTCAAGGAACTGGTTTTGGTTTTGTTAATATTCTATTTGGTTTCCTATTTTCAATTTCATTGATTTCTGATCTAAGCCAACTAATTTGGATTTAATTTGTTCTACTTCTCTCTTATTTCTCATGATAGAAGCTTAGATGATTGATTTTAGATCTTAGTTTCTAATATATCATTCAATGCTATAAATTTCGCTCTAAGCCAGCTTTCATTTTTTTTCACAAATTTGATAAATTATGTTTTCATTTTCACTTAGTTCAATACATTTTTTAAAAAAATTCTTGTAAGATTTATTTGACCTGTGTGTTACTTTGTATGTTTTTTTAGTGGTTACATTCTTTGGGTTTTTCCAGTTAACTTTCTATTATTGATTTCTAATAATTCCATTGTTGTATGAGAATAAGTTATTTCTATTCTTTTAAATATGTTAAGGTTTGTTTTATGTCCCAGCATGTGGTTATTTTGAGTAAAACTCTGGTGAATTTGAGAAAAATCTGTATTCTGCTGTTGTCAGATGACACAGTCTGTGTTTAGCTATATATATATATATATATATATATATATATATATATATATACATTCAGTTGATTGATAATGTTTTTGAGTTCAACTATGTTTTTTTCTCATTTTCTGCTTAATAGATCTGTCCATTTCTGAGAGGTGTTAAAGTCTCCAACTACAATACTTGATTAATCTATTCCTTTTTGCATTTCTATTTGTCTCATATATTTTGATGTGCTTTTGTTACATATACACACATTAGGGTTATTGGGTCTATTTGGAGGATTGACTCCATTATCCTCATGTAATGATCATCTTTATCCCTGATAACTTTCCTTAATCTGAAGTCTGCATGGTCTGAAATTAATATAGCTATTCCTGTTTTTTTTTGACTACTGCTAGCATAGTGTATTTCCCTCCTTTCACTTATGTTTAATCTATATTTGTCCTTACATTTAAAGTGGATTTCTTGTAGACAACTCATAGTTGGGTTTTGCTTTGTGATCCACTATGAAAATCTGTTTTTATTGGGTGCATTTAAACCATTGACAAAGTTATTATTGATATATTTGGATTAAAATCTACCATATTTGTTATTGTTTTCTATTGGTTGCTCTTCTTTATTATTTTAGATTTTCACTCACTTTCTGCCATTTGTGATTTTAACTGAACATTGTATATGATTCTGTTTTTCTCCATTTTTTAAAAATGCATATCTATTATACTTTTTAAAAAAATTTTTAAGTGGTTGTTCTAGAGTTTGCAGTATACATTTGTAACTAATTCAAATCTACTTTGAAATAATTTGCTCCACTTCATAAGTAATGCACCTTATAATAAGAAATAATTCTAATTTATCCTTCCTATTCCTTGTATCATTGCTGTCATAATTCTACTTATACATAAGCATAGACATGGTTATGTACTTTATATGCATATATAAGAATACTTAATTGGATACACTGTTGGTATTCATATTTTAAGCAAAAACTTACCTGTTATGTCAATTAATAATTAAATAAAAGTTTTTATTTTATCTTTAGTTACTACTTCTTTGATGCTCTGCTTAAATTTGTACAGCTTTGAGTTTATGGGTGGCTCCACTGGTTAATTATCTGACTTGGGCTCAGGTCATGATCTTGTGGTTTGTGGGTTTGGGTCCTGTGTTGGGCTCTGCACTGACAGTGGGTAGCCTGCTTGGGATTCTCTCTCTCCCTTTCTGTCTCTCTGCCCCCACCCCCAACTTGTGCTTTCTTTCTCTCTCTCAAAATAAATAAACTTAAAAAAATAAACAAGTTTCTAACTTATATTATTTTCCTTCTTTCTAAAGTTTTTATCATTTCCTGCAAACAAATTCTCTCAATTTTTGTTTGCCTAAGAAAATCTGTGTCTCCTTCATTTTTGAAGGATAATTTGACAGAGCACATAATTTTAAACTGGTGTGGTTTTGTTTTGTTTTGTTTTGTTTTGTTTTGTTTCTCTCACTTTAAATATTTCACTGTTCTTCTTGCTTGGTTTCTGAATAGTCAGAGGTAATTAATTCTTATCTTTATTTCTCTATAGGTGAGGTGTTCTCCACACCCTCCCCCCCACCCCAGCTTTTTGTCTTTATCATTTATATTCCATAGTTTGGAAATTACATGACTAGGAATACTTGTTTTTGTCTGTTTTGTTTATTTGCTTGCTTGGCATATATCCTTGACGATGTTCTCTGAGCTTGCCATATCTGTGGTTTGTTATCTGATATTAATTTGGGAAAATTATCAGTCATTATTGTTTCAAATATTTCTTTGGTTTCTTTTTCTTTTTCTCTTTCTTATCCTTCCAGTATTCCCATTAAACATTTGTCATACCTTTTGTGGTTGTCTCACTGTCTTTGGGTATTCAGTTGATGTTGTTATTGTTGATGAAGTTTTTGCTCTCTTTGCTTTTTTTTTTTTTTGATTTTTGAGTGTTCTCTTGATACATCTTCTGGCTCAGAGATTCCTCCCTCAGCCATGTATGGTTTACTAAGTCCATCAAAGGTATTTTTATGTTTCTATTACAGATTTCTGATCTTTAGTGTTTTGTTTCCCTCTTAGGATTTCCATCTTTCTGCTTACACTGTCCATCTCTTCTTATATGCTGTTTAGTTTATCTGTTATAGCCCTTAGCATATCAGATAAATAGATAGATGATAGATAGATAGATAGATAGATAGATAATATGATAGATAGATAGATAGATAGATAGATAGATATGTATCTCCCTAGTCTGATAATTCCAACATTCCTGCCATGTGTGGTTCTGATTCTTGCTCTATCTCTTCAAATTATGTGGGTTTTTGTTTGTTTTGCTTTGTTTTATTTTGTATTGTTATTTGGTATGTCTTATAATTTTTTCTTGATAGCCAGACATGACATACTGGGTAAAAGGAATTGCTATAAGTAGGGCTTTTGTTATGCAGTAGTGAGATGTGGGGTCCTTTAGTGAGCCTATGCCTTTGGACTATGAACTTCACAGAGCTTGTTAATTATTTTCTCCCTTTTAAGTTGGACAAAATGGCTAGACGGTGCTGGAGTTGGGTATTTTTATTTTCCCACCCTTAGCTCTGACTATACCCCAGGAGGTTAAGCTGATGAACTAACTACTTTCCCCTCAGAATAGGCCTTCTTACAAAAAACAGAGTTCTCTGAATGAGTTTAAAATGGTTTCTACCCTTCTCACCCCTCTAAGCAGCAGGGGATTTTTTTCTGATATTTATTGTGAGAAACTGGTAAAGAATTCAGTGGGAAATTTTTAACAATATTTTCCCCCCAACTATGGCTGCATCTGCCTGGAGTTTGTAACTCTCAGATGTGTCCCTACTGAACCTCCCACAATTCATCAATTATAGTTCCAGATTTTCCTACCCTGGCACTGGTTTCCAGGAGGTTTCTACTCAGATGTTTCTCTTCCCTTAAGCAGCAACTCTCTGTATTTGCCCATCTGTCTCTCCAGTCTTGGGGGAAGAAGTTTGCATTGTGTCCTCCCCTGTCTTATGAATCCAAGAACAGTTGTTAATTATTTACCCTGTTCAGCTCCTTATAATGGTATGGTGATTTTCAAGGTCCTTATATGCAGATTCAGAAAACCCTGTGGGTGTTTTATATCTATATCTCTCTCTATATATAACATCACTTATTTTCATGAAAAATAAATATCAAATTGTTTTCTCTATATTCTTATGTAAATATTTTAATTTTTTTAATGTTTATTTAGTTTTGAGAGACACAGAGAGAGAGACACAGACAGAGTGCAGCAGGGGAGGGACAGAGAGAGAGGGAGACACAGAACTTGAAGCAGGCTTCAGGCTCCAAGCTGTCAACACAGAGCTGGACTGGGGGCTGGAACTCACTAACTGAGAGATCAGGACCTGAGCTGAAGTCTGACTCAATAGACTGAGCCACCCAGGAGCCCCTATTCTTATGTAAACATTAAGCAGTCTACTCTCAATTCTAACTTAAAAGGAATTTAAACTAAAAGATCTTTCTATTTAATGATTACTATCACTGCATGGAATGGATAATCTTAGTTTAAATAGCAAAATTCCTTTAATCCATAGTGCAAGTTTAAAAATAAATTTAAAGAAATAACTAGGTAAATAATTAAGTGTGTAAATGACTTACAATTCAAACTCTCCAGACTACAGTTAAAACTGGAACATGTGGGAAAAGCAATAGATGACTAGATGTTTAGGTAGGTAGAGGACAGAGGGTAGCTAAATAGTTGGAAGTTAAAACAGCATTAATTATATGGGAAAAATGATATATAGTCACAGGAGAAAATAACCAGAATATTCTATCACTACACTCTTTAATCTTTACACTAAATTACATAGGTCAATATGTTTTATTTTTACAGTGTTTTAAATTTTAAATAAAACTGTTCTGCATATAAACATTTTCTACATTAATATATCAGTTGTGAAATTATGTTTTTAAAAATCACTCATGCACATTTTTTAAGGAAAAAATGATTCTGAAGTTATCAGCTCATTTTACACAAATTCCAAAACACTCTGGGTAACAACAACAACAAAAAAAAACGCCCAAAATAGAGCAAAACAAAATAAAATAAAAGCACAGTGTATACCTTCAAAATAAAAAGATGACAATTTCATTATCATTTATTATTTAGGATAACCAGTTTAAATATTTAGTAAATAAGGGGTTCAGTGGTTAAAGTTTTTTATTACACAGGCAACAAGCATCATTGCTTGAGAGATTTCTTTACAATAAATAAACTAAAATTTCATATGTAATGGTAACAGAAAACATAAAAGAATGACTACAGGTTATAAATGTACACTGGATTCACCATACAGGACAAGAATTTAGGAAAGAAATTCTTGTAAATGTTTTTATTTTATAATCTTACATTCTCCTAAGATTATAATTATTTAGAATTTAACTTTACTTTGCATTAACATTAATAATGTATTACTCTGTCCTATTCATACATAATTTCATTCAGAAGAACCACTATTAAAAGGGGGTCTACACAGAAATTCTAGCTACTGTTTTGGAAAAGCATTTTTAGCTACTGTTGTGGAAAAGCATACGTGAAATGGAGGCTAGAATTGAAACCAATGCAATAAAGATTGTAAAATTTTACTTCTACATTTGAATGTGTACTATGTATCAGGCACTAGGCAATTCCCAAGAGACAAAGATTAACCCTACTTTGAGGATCTTGTATTTTACTTGGTAGCTGGAAACATAAACAAATAATTAGTGTACCGTCTAATAAGTGACGTACAGTAGAATGAACTAACTGCTACAAGTGAAATGAACTAAAATATCCATTGACTGATTTCTACAGGATTTTCAGATTTTCAAGGCAAAGGTGATTTTTGTGCTTGTCCAAGAACCACTAAGTAGAGTAAACGGAAATCACTCCAGATTTATCAACCAGATAAAAGCAAAACTATCAAATTATACTGTATATGTTTGCATTAGTTTTTCAATGATGCCATAATATTCTCAAATTTAATGGAAATGCTATTTCTTAGGAAAAATAATATTATAAATATTATATTATATATAGTTATATATAATATAGAAATAACATAATAATATATATTATTAATATTTATAAATATATTTGTGTTAAATATTAAATATAATAAGTATTTATGTAAACATAAATAAAATATAAATGTTATAAACATTTCTAATTATTATATCATTTATATATACTATAACTATTATATAAATATTATAAATATTATAAATAATTTTATAAATAAAAATATTTCTTAAAATCTTCTGGTAATTTATTAAAATTACACAAGCTTCTCACTATAACTGCAGTTTATATCCTAGCAATAGGACTCTAATTTAGATTCTCTATTTATTATGAAAGACTAGTATACTAATGGGATTGTTTTTCATGTGCAAATGTAGAGGCAGAAAGGAAAAGAAGAACCATTTGGTTACAAGTGATAATGTGATAAATTATGCTTCAGTCATCCAGACTGCGAAGTATTAATGCAAAGATTAAAAAAATGTTTGTAATTTTGTGGAGGATATGGTGTCATACAAAATGTTTAGATATATGTGTGTAGAGCTTAGGTCCAAGTTCTAGAACAATCACATTGCTGCTATTGGTAGACTTGAAGTGGATAAGAAATGACCAGGGTTAGTAGATTTTGCAAGAGCCTTAAAAGTTTCTCCACTGGAAGATTTCCTTTCACATCTTCTTATCTTACCCTCCTCACTCATGTCATTTGTGTGTGTGTGTGTGTGTGTGTGTGAGAGAGAGAGAGAGAGAGAGAGACTCTCCTTGCCTTTTGTGGAGCATAATTTAAAACATGCTGAAATTAGCTAATAGTTTATTTATTATGCGTCATATGCTGTTTTAAATATTACCTGCTATAATTCATTTAACCTTCACAACATGTGAGATAGCTACTCTTCTCATTTCTACTTGACAAAGATGAGGTTCAGAGAATCCATGTTCTGACTTAAGGAGCATGATTTTTAACAGTTTATTGATCGATCATCATTGTCATTAACTTCAAGATTCACTATGCTGATTGCTATGATTTTCACATATAACATCAAGCCTTTGAATGGAATTTTGTCTGATACAATTCATAGTAAATAACAGTTATGTTAAATATCATGCATTCTAAAGCTATAGTGAGTTTTGCTAAGATTAAGAAATATATCTAATGTACAGATATTACAGAGTTTCAGTTTTGATCAAATATTCAAAAATTTACAAAGAAAGTATATAATACAGTTTAAATAATGGCAAGATTTATATAAAATAAAGTAAAAATATGATTTTCAAATATTTTATTTTTAAAAGTTACCAAGTGAAGGTAGATAAAATGTGGCAGAGTATCAGGACTATAACAAACTTTAATGTTTGTCTACCTGAACTCTTCATCATGGTTGAATTTATACACTCATTCATACTTTCAGAGCTGTAGCAACTAATTTCCTGGCAACCTTTCAGAGAATTTTGTAATTAATATCACTACTTTCTAAATTTATCTCATTTCTTTTTTGTAGAGGTTTAATTACTAGATATTAGAAGGAGGATATTTTTGAAAGAAAGCATGGTCTTCCTGTCAAAGCACTGCCATTGTAGCCAAAGACTTCATTATCCTTGGTGTTGACCCATGATTTTTAATCCATATCTTAGTCTACTACACACTAAGGAGAATCTTCTGTAGTCAGACACTGAGTCTACTCCAAAGTAAATTTAATAACAGAAATAAGAATAACATGACTGAGTTAGAAAATGATTTTAGAAAAGTTATCACTGAAGGAAAGAAGACATATGACAAGTATGAAAGCAGAAAATAAGAGGATTAAGAGGATTAACTAAGTAAAGCTGAGTTTATAAAAGGCTAAAGTGACAACAAGTAAAAAAGTTGTTGTACAGAAGACTAAAGAATGCTAAAATGTATTCAGGTACCTGTAGCATTATACTGTATTCACTTTTTGTGTACCCATAGCTGTTAGCTCTTTTGCTAACTTTTATAAGATTACTCTTCATGTTATATAAAGCTACTTTGTTGTAAACTCAGATTTCCTATGATTTTTATAAGATGTATGAATAACAATGCCTATTTCAATATATTGGTAACAATCTCGGTTTATGATCCAACTGTTGTTAATTGATGGTTTAGGTGATAAGATTATGTAAACGTTTAGTTGGGCTTTAAGTTTACAGTAGACATAGCATACATAGTATGGCAGCTGATCCAAGTTAAGTAAAGTTAATTTCTGTATTGGCACCCTAGTATATGATTATCAGGACTTTAAAATATTCTAGAGGAGACAGTGATCCCAATAAAGTTAATAAGGAAATTTTAGCAAATAAAAAAACATTCTCTCAAAATTTGAGATTAGACCAATAATAGTCTTTTTTAATTTAATTTTTATTTTTAAATAGTCTACTTTATTTTTATTAATATATTTTGATTTTTTGCTCTGTTATAAAGAGATTTATTATTTCCCAAATATCCAAGAACTTGAATCTTTTTTTCCCACCCCTGAGAGTACTGTTGAAGTGTTTTTCCTGATGTCATTTTGAGTGGAACCTAAGGAATGATTTCCAGATTCAATACTGCATAATTGATAAAGGAAACCTTTCAAAGCAAAATAAACACTTTTTCCATGTTTTACTTCTGAAAGAACATATGAAATAATAGAATATTTAACTAAGAAAATTTACCTCAAAATACTATGTTCTAGGATCAACTATTTTCACTAAAAAGTGTAGAACACCTGAGTTTTAATTTTGGAATAAAAAATTCTCTAGTTGAATATTTCTCAGTGCATTTATGTGAGCAAGCCACAGTGTGAGATCAGATATGCCACTTATGAGAACCAGTATTTACTTTTAAGTACTTTAGAAAAAGAAAAGACTGAACCTCCATTGTCTGCACAAAATATCTTCAATATTGCTCCAACTGATTAGAAAAGAAATGTAGGGATGCAAAATTATTTAGTACTACCCATGAGATTTACCTGAGAAGGGGAAAGTAGATAATAAAATATGATTTGTAACAACCTTTTGCCTCTCAGGCTACAATTCCTGTCTGAGAACCTCCTGCCTGATGAGTGGAAGCTAAGAACTCAAGTGATGTATGGAAATTCAAGGACTCTATGTGGCTAAATTGTTTTTGTGTTTTCAGCTTGTTAGTTTCCTGGTCATGACAAGCCAGCTTGGGAAAAAACGTTTAGAAGAAAATCAAGGAGGCCACTGTGGCTAAAACAGGATGAGCAAAAAGGGTAGTAGGAAATGGAGTCAGAGAAGACAGGACAGAGAAGGAACAAATCATCAAAATATAGGAGGTGGTAGTAAAGAGCTTGTGCTTTTACTTTGGGTGAGATGGTAAGCCATTATAGGGATTTCAGCATTATATGATGTGAAATAAATTACATATTAATGCATTCACTATGGATGTTATGTTATGTGTATTAAAGAAGGATGTACATGAAAGAGGCAATTATGAGAAATCTTTGATTCTTTCTCTGAATCTACAATGTTTTTGGTGGGAAAAGAAAGCATACACGGTGAAGTCCTAAGAAGTATCTTACTAACTCTTTTACGTGTGAAGTTGTTCAGAGGAGAATGGCTAGAGATATGCCTGAGTGTAGTTAAAATTATATCCAGAATATGCTAATTGAAGTCATAAGGCTTCAGATCTCCAAAGAGAATGAACAGAAATCCAAAGATTGAACCACTTGGGGAGTTAGGGTTCAGATATTGAAAAATAATCTTGTGCTCTTGCTGTTTCTATAGTCACCTTGTAAACAGAAGGTAGAGTGGATGGGATTAATGTCATCGGTGCCTAATGCAAATTGTGGTTTTGAGTTTGTGAGTAGCAGTAAGGTAGTAGCAACAAAGGGCAGAGTTTTGCAAAGGGTACACAGAGTTGGATGCACTTCTCTGAGACTTTGCTGAAAGCTATGTAGAGAGTTGGTGGATCAGCTTGATTTGAACATGAGGATCTTCAGCTCAGTTACTCTAATAGCAATGTTGACTAGTGAAGCAGCTGGCTCAGACTCTCTTTGCCTCCCTTACTTGCCAATTCTTATTTGGCTTTATGGATTGTTTCCTTATTTTCTTTTCTCTGGTCCCAGTTGTCCCACAGGGCTGTTTTTTGGTCTTATTCCCTATATTATCTTCATGATATCATATCTATTTCCATGGCCTCATTTGCCACCTCAATGCTTACAACACCCATCTTCTATCTTTATTTTCGATTTTTCTACTAATCTTGACTTGACATCTATCAAGTAATGACTTACAATACTGCTAAGTAATTGTGCTTAAAAATGAATGGCTTCCTTAAAATTAATTAAATGAAAAGAACACACACTTTGGAATTGAACAAAATATTTGAACACATATGAAATCATTAAAAAGGGTAACTAAATATCCAATAAATATGTAAAAAAGTGCAATTTTCATTCATCTAGGAAAATGCAAATTCAAAACACATTCAATAAATTACTACAAATCCAACAGAATGGATAAAAGGAAAAAATGGAAAATCCAAATGATCACAAGGATGTGGAACAACGAATATTCTCATATGTTGCTTGAAGGAGTTCAAGTTTTCCATAAGATATAGAAACAACTCTAAGATCTTAATGTAAAAATAAAATGTAAGAAGGAATGGGTAATTCTGAGTAGAAAATGCCTACCAGCTGGATTTTTATTATTATTTTGACTTATTTTACTAGAGATGAGATGAGTTTTATACAAAAAAACTGGAATCACTATAGCAAGCAGCAAGCAAAAAATAATAATAATGAAATAAATGCACACCCCCCAAATTATTATGGCTTATTTAATTCTGAAACTTCGAGACTAAGTCAAAGTACATTGTACTTTTACTCAGTTTAATAAGTGCAAGTCTAGTTTCTACCTAACTACATGCACCGACCCAGTGGCATATTTATTACCACGCTCTTCAAGACATTCAGTGTGAGTGCTTTAGAGTTTACATAAAGAGGCCAAAGCAGGGGTAACATTCCACTGTTGTTGTTGTTGTTGTTGTGTCATTTAAGCATTTGGAAAAAGTATGTAGAATAGCTAAAATTAGTAATATTTGATTGTGATATCATCCTAATAGGATATCATTTAGAGAGCTAACAAATGTCACAGACTTATATGACTGGTGGAGATTACTAAATGTCAATTGGCTTATATTCTCCTTCCTTTAGGAAAACTTATACCTAAATCTTCCCAGATGACTCTTATTTCTAAAAACATCCTGAGGTTCAGTGGTCTCACTATTAATATATATACAGGTTCCTCCTCTGAGAGAAATGTCTCCTTCATATTTACTATAAATCACCACACATCTATTTAAACTTACTAAGACCTTGACCTGAACCAGAAATAAATTAATCATTTCTTTATGTTGAAGAAATATGCTGTGCTCTGATTCATATTTATTTATTTCTAAATGTTTATTTATTTATTTTGAGAGGAGACAGAGTATGTGAGTGGAGGAGGGGCAGAGAGAGGGAGAGAGAAAGAATCCCAAGCAAGCTCAGTACTCAGAATGGAGCCTGATGCAGGGTCCCAGGACCCTGGGATCATGATCTGAGCCAAAATCCAGAGTTGGACACTTAACTGACTGAGCCACCCAGGTGCTCCCTGGTTCATATTTAAATCACATCTAGATAGAATTATATCTGCAGTGAATCACTTCCCATTTTTGGTGTCAGTATGGTGGTTGGGAACTGTAGTAGGCGTGGTGAAGACCAGCTAGATGTTCATTAATTGCAATTCCTCTTGCTTTGGTTACAATTCTAAGCCTCTTTTAGATTTGGATTGGGACTATGTAACTAGACATTTCACTTTAGTAAAAGTTTTAAAAAAAGCAGGAAAGCAATAAAACAAATTTGGCAGTATTATTGAATTCAATGTTTTTGTAAATGAGGAAGCAGGATCAGAGAGTTCAGGTGTGTAATTTTAACCACACATTTTTTTTAAATGGCAAGGCAAGCAGCTGGGACTAGATCTTAGGTTTTCTGATAATGCTGTATGTTTACCAGCATTCCATAATGTTTTTATGTGTGTTATCAGCTACATTTTAGATTAAGCTTAAAAACAAGTTTCAAGGACAGTATTGCAAAAACAACTCTGAACACAAAAGAATATCAATAAAAGAGAAGGATGAAGGAATAGAACCTTTGAGAAAAATAAAAACTGTGAAACAAATAAATTCTTTACAAAAAACGTTTATACATTCAAACAGATTAGGTCCATCATAACCTGGCAAGTGTTCAATATGAGCAAAAACCTTAATTTTAAATACTCGAAAAAGCAGAGATTTTTCAATGACTTCAAACCTAAAGGAAATCTCAAAACAAGAAATATTTATGGATTGTCTCTGAAAGTACCCTATTTATATGCTGAATAAATCATAAACCTGTTTATATAGGAAATCAATGAAAGCACAGTAGATACAGTTTCCTTATGGCATGAGGTACCTTTGAAGATACCCATAGTTTAACATGCCGAGTGGAAAATAAACATCAATATAATGCAGTCTCATTATAGAAACCTAATCTGAAAGTGAGTTTACAAAAAATGAAGGAAAATAGCATTTTCCTAAATATCTGAGTGCATGAGATGCATTGGAAACTACTTATATCTATAGACTGCCTAGGCATGTCCAAAAGATAACATAAATATTCTGAAATAGGGGACTCTGACTTTCTAAAAATATGGTTTGCTCTAAAGCTAAGCTTTTGAATAGCTTCTCCTTTAATTTACTTTTTCCTCTGTTATTTTTAATCAGTGTCATGGATTTTCATGCTATCTCTTCACCAAAAAACTTTCAAATGAATGCTTAAACCTAGAGATCTCCAAACTCAAATGAACAAGTACTTTCTCAATATAACCATTTGGAGGTCTCTAGGCATCTCAGATTCATTGTATAAAAAATAAACTTCTGTTATTCCTCCTCATGCTCAATTTCATCTCAGAAAAAATGATAATTTACATTTTTCACGTCCTCAGATTAAATGGCTTTATGTAATTCCTGACACCTCTATCATATCTCATATTCAGTGCGTCAGAAATACCTTCTTGCCTCTGGCTTCAAAATGTAGCTCAAATTTGATACTTATTAACCAGCTCCTGGTTCAATTGCAATCATTTATTTTCATTCCTTTGTTTGTTTTATTTTATTTTGAGAGAAAGAGTGTGCGCAGGCACGCACGCACAAGCAGGAGAGGGGCAGAGACAGAATCCCACGCAGGCTCCACACTGCCAGCACAGAGCCCCATGTGAGGCTCAAATACACAAATTGTGAGGTTGTGATTTGAGCTGAGATCAAGAGTTGGATGCTTAACTGACGGAACCACCCAGGTGCCCCCACAATCATTTCTTTATGGGATTATTTCAGTAGCTTCTCAGACTAGTTTTAACATTTCCATATTTGCCCTCATTTAATTTATTGTCAAAGGCTAAGGTATAATAATCCTATTATTAATTCATATCATGTTGCTTTTATGCTCAAAATCTCTCCATGCCTTCCTTTTACCATGCAGAACAAAATCCAAATTCTTTACTTATTTTGCCCACCCCTGTCCCTGCAAAGTCTTCCCTGATGTGCCCCCTCTTACCTGTTCTACTTTAATGCTTACTATTCCTTTCCTCACTCCATTCACTTTGACTATGTACCTTTTTGCCATTAGTTGACAATACAAAGTACACTTCATGCTTTCAGCCCCTATTCTTGCTATTCTTTCTGTTTAGAACACTCTTTGTTTAATATATACATATGCAAGTCAGGGCTCAATAGAAAACTGAAGGCACACTCAAATGAAGATAAATTGAGAAAGCCTTCTCTAAAATGTGACTAATTGCTAAGGTTTGGGCAAAGTGCAGGGAAACACTTCAGCAGCACTTCTCCACTAATAGATTGAATTCTTTTACTTACTACGTAATAACATCAGTCTCCCAGAAAAAAAATCTAATCAAACCAAATCAGGGAGAACAGTAATTAACTTTCTTCTTTGTCTACTTTTCTATCCCTGAGATTAGTCCAATTGTGAGTTATATAGTAAGTACTTAATAAAATACAGGGGTTCCTGGGTGGCACAGTTGGTTAAGCTCGGACTCTAGATTTTGGCTGAGGTCAGGATCTCATGGTCATGAGCCCTCAAGCCCTACATCAGGTTCCATGTTCACAGTGAGGAGACTGCTTGAGATTCTCTCTCTCCCCATTTTCCTCTCCCCCTCCACAGCTCACATGCTACTCCGCCCATAAATGAATGAATGAATGAATGAATTAATTAATTAGTAAATAAATAAATAAATACAGATTGGCTGAGAAGGAATATAGCAGTAGCAGCAGCCGTAGAAGTAGTAGAAGTAGTATTAGGCCAGTATTAATAACAGTTGTAAAAGTAGTGCTTTAAAATGTACCAGGCACAGTTGTGTCAAGTGCATAAAGTGCATTATTTTACTTAACCTTTTTACAACCTATGAGATAGAGACGTTTATTTTACTCACTTTCGAAGTTAGGTATCTGAGGTTCAGAGAAGTAAGCAATTGGTGAGGCCAGGATGACAGTAAACAAACCTTACTCCTGCAAGGTCTGTACTTCTCTTAAGGCACTCAACTGCTTCTTGGTTGATGGTAACTTTTCTCTCCCTCTACAGAGTGGAAGGGACCTTGAATAGCTACGGTGTTAGGCAGTGATCTTGCCAATATACCAGGCTCCTGGAAACCCTCTGTGTTTGATTTCCAGAATGTCATAAAAGTGACCCAAACATGGTAGATTAAAAGAACAGAAATATATTTTCTCACAATAGAGTTTTAGATGACAGAAGGACAAAATCGAAGTGTCAACAGGGCCATGCTCCCTCAAGGGCTTAGGGAAGATCTTTCCTTGTTTCTTCCAGCCTCTGGTGGCCCCAGATTTTTTTGTCTTGTGTCAGAATAATAGAAATCTCTGCCTTTGTCTTCAGATGAGCTCTTTCCCTATACCTCTAAGGGTCCATTTCTTTCTCTTGTAAGGGTGCCCTCATTGGATTTAGGGTCCACTCTAATACAGTATGATCTCATCTTGATCCTTAACTTAATTGTATCACAAAGACCCTATTTCATAATAAGGACACATTGTGAGGTTCTGGGTGGACATGAATTTGGGGGCAATCTTGTTGAAGCCAGCAAACATTTTTGTCTAGGGACTGAGTCTTACACTTTTAACCCCTTTAAGGCTACGTGCCTGTCAGTAATGCTTAAATTCCTTGTGAAGACAGCCACAAGCTCATCAGCTCTGAATTACTGCACTATCACCTAAATTCCCATGCTATCTTATACCACCTATATTAGTCGTGTCTTCTACTATTGACTCTGGGATTAAGACTGACTGACACTTCTCTTCTAAAAAGCAAAGCACACTGCCAAGGTCCCAAGTGAGAATCCATATTTAATAATACAAGCAGTTCCTGACTTACGATGGTTCAATTTATGATTTTCTGACTTTACAATGATGGGAAAGCAATCCATATTCAGTAGAAACCACACTTTGAGTTTTGATTTTTTTTTTTATCTTTTCCCAGGCTAGCAATATATGACAGGCTACTCTCTCATGGTGTTGGGCAGTGGCTACCAGCAGCTGCCACCAATCACAAGGATAAATAGCTAATACACTTACACTCATTCTGTATGAAAAGGGAAAAAGAGAGTATGGAAGATATCCGGGATTATTTTTTGGTGGGGGAGGATGTCAGCCTGTGAAGTTGCTTTTATCACCATTTCTGCAACCATTTCTTTAGCTGAGATCTTGTTACATAGTCCTAATCCAAGTACCAAAGAGGCTGAGAATTATAACCAATTGTAGCTAGTCTTTATCATGCTTATAGCACTACCCTTACCACTATACTGACACTAAAAATATGAAGTGATTTACTGCAAATAGAATTCTATCTATATGTGATTTAAATATGAATCAGAACATAGCATTATTCATCAACATAAACATATGATTAATTTATTTCTGATTCATGACAAGGTTTTAATAAGTTTAAATATATGTGGTGATTTACAGTTTATATGAAGGAGACATTTCTCACAGAGGGGAACCTATAAACATATATATATATATATATATATATATATATATATATATATATAGTGAGACCACTGAACCTCAGGGTGTTTTTAGAAATAAGAGTCATCTGGGAAGATTTAGATATAAGTTTTCCTAAAGGAAGGAGAATATGAGCCAGATGACATTTAGTAATCTCCACCAGCAATATAAGTCTGTGACATTTCTGTTAGCTCTCTAAATTATATCCTATTAGGATGATATTATATATATTTTATAGTTTATGTGCCAAGCATCCAGAACTTTTCCTACCATTCCTGAAAATTTCCCAAAAGCAGAATGCTAATTTCAGCTATTCTAAATTATTTTCTCTGTTTGCTTAAATGGCATAAACAACAACAACAACAACAACAACAACAGCAGCAACAACTGTGGAGGAATACCTTGGCTTTGGTCTCTTCGTATAAAACTCTAAAGCACCTATAATGTATGCCCCAAAGTCTGTGTAATAAATCTCCCACTTGGAGGGGCAACTGGTTGGGGCAAACACTTCCTCACAACCCCCTCTTTATGTTAAATATAAAAAAAATCAATTCATCATGGCTTATTCTCAAAGTTTCAGAATTTAGATAAATATGCATGTATTTTTTCTAAAACCATTTTTTGCATCTATGGCTGCCTATTATACTAATCCATGTTTTCTGTATAAGACTCAACTGTAAGCATAAAGACAAATAAGTTGAAAGAAAAATTCAACTTGTAGATAGCATATCATACTTAAGATAGATTTTCCCCTTCCATCTTAAGATTAATACTTTTTTTGTTAGGTCAAGATCTTAGTAGTCTGTTTCCACATCTGATGGAAAAGTTTTGCCAAGTAAGTCTCAAGGGTTTATGTTCCCTTTAGCCCAAGCACCCGTGACAAATCTGAATGATACTTATTTACACACTGGTGGCAATCCTTTCAACATTATGATTTACTTAACGTGTATTAGTTTATTATTGCTGTAAAGTACCACACATTTTGTTGCCTAAAACAATAACATTTATTATTTCGTAATTTCCCTGGATCAGATATGAGTTAACTGGGTCCTTTTTTCAGAGTCTAACTAGGTTGAAATCAAGAAATTTTGAAGCTGTAATCCCATATAAAGCTCAGGTCCTCTTCCACTTTCACACTGGCAGAGTTGACTTCCTTGCAGTCATATGATTGAAGTTTCCATTTTCTCTCTAGCTGTTGGTCAGAGACCTCTATCAGCTTGCCTCTAGTCCATTGCCATGGGAAACCTCCTTCACAGCCTCACTCAGCACGTCAGCTTACTTCTTCAAGGCCAGGGGAAAATCTCTCTACTCTGCTAGTCTGCTGTAACATAATTACGGAAGTTAACCCAACACTTTTGTCAAAGTTGAACTAATCACGTAAATGCCTAACCCATTCACGGATTTGGCTCACACTCAAATAAGGGGATTTTACAAGGTGTGTACACCAGGAGCAGGAGTCTTCAGGGTCATCACTTTATAATAATTAGAATTCTGCCTACTACATAATTTAAGTATTAGGGAAAATTCATTAAGGGGATTTTATTTTTTTTTATTTTTTATTTGTTTTTAAATTTTTTTTTCTAACGTTTATTTATTTTTGAGACAGAGAGAGACAGAGCATGAACGGGGGAGGGTCAGAGAGAGAGTGAGACACAGAATCTGAAACAGGCTCCAGGCTCTGAGCTGTCAGCACCGAGCCCCACGCGGGGCTTGAACTCACAGACTGTGAGATCATGACCTGAGCTGAAGTCAGACGCTTAACCGACTGAGCCACCCAGGCGCCCCCATTAAGGGGATTTTAAAGCTAACACTAACTAGGATATCTTCTTCTGACTTAAATTACTGCTGTCACATGTTGCTTTTAGTCAAAAAAGTGACAATGAACATTTCAACAAAGATTTTTTAATGTGTATTTATTTTTTGAGACAGAGAGAGAGAGAGAGAGAGAAAGAGAGAGTATGCATAAGTGGGGGAAGGCAGAGAGCTATCAGAACAGAGCCCCACACAGGGCTTGAACTCACCACAAACCATGAGATCATGATGTACGCCAAAATCAACAGTTGGATGCTCAACTGACTGAGCTGCTCAGGCACTCCTAAACAAAGATTTGAACTCTTTTAAAAATATGCATAAAATATAGAAATATGAGAAATAATTTAAATGATTAAGAAAATTAAAGCAGGAAAAATGTTGCTATATAAAGGCTATATTTTGCAATTTTCATTTGGATTTAGACAGATCTGTAAGACAAAATGCCCAGCCCCTATTCACCACAATGTTAATAAGCTTTTGTGTTAACATTGGACTGACCTATAGGGAAAATCAGTCAAATGACACCATAGTTTGTAAAACAATGTAAGATTGTTCATAGGATATTCCTGAGGTAGTATTTAGGAAAAATAACAGCTATAACTCCTAGGTTTCAAAATAAAATGAAATCACTGCCATTTAAAAAAATGGACTTGAAGAGGGGAGCCTGAGTGGCTCAGTTGGTTAAGGATCTGACTTGATTTCAGTTCAGGTCATGATCTCACAATTCATGAGATTGAGCCCCATGTTGGGCTCAGTGCTGATAGCATGGAGCTTGCTTAGGATCCTCTCTCTGCTCTTACCCTGCTCATGCTCTTTCTCTCTCTCTTAAAATAAATCAATGAACATTAAAAAAATGGATGTCAGACATCATTCAGTATAACTACTATTTATTTAGCTCCTATTGTGTGGTTTGGCAGCATTCAATACAAATTATATTGAATATTATAAATACAATTTCCATGTTTCATAATTATTGTAAAAGTCAAGAATTCTTTCAGATGGGGAAATGCATTCACTAAATGTTTTGCCCCAAAGTCACACAGCTAGTAAATGGTTAACTCGGGATGTACACCTGTGATTCTTTAGACTCTAAGCCCACCTGGTATAGATACTGAATAGTAGACCCTGACATCTGCAGATTTAGATTTAGACATCTGCTATTTCTACTATTTACAAGAAAATGGGGGAGTTTTTAATAAATAGTGTCGGCTATCTTTTTTAATTTTTTTAATTTTAATATGTTTTTGAGAGAGAGAGCTTGATCAGGGGAAAGGGGCAGAGGAAGAGAGAGAAAGAGAGAGAGAGATAGAAAGAGAATCTTAAGCAGGCTCCACAGTTAGTGGAGCTCCACTGAGTGTGGAGCCTGATGAGGAGTTTTATCCCACCAGTCTGAGATCATGAAATGAACAGAAACCAAGAGTCTGACACTCCACCAACTGAGCCACCCAGGAGCCCCTATGTTGGCTATTTAAAAAGAGGAGTAATAAACATCAAGGCAATTGAGACTGAGCTTTGCAATTAGCTGAGGAGTAAACTGAGTATAAGTTTAGACTCTTAATAGGTATTTTTAAATCTACTTGACATAATATTAGGTTGACTCTCTTTGTCTTTCTCTTTTCATTAAAAATTATTCTGTCATGTAAACCAACAATTAGTTGTAAGAAAGGTTTCTTTTTTAATTTGAAAAAGAAGGATATGTTAGCAAAAAGGGTGCTCTGATTTATGGGATGAAAATGATACCATACAACCCATCTAGAAACAAAAATTTAAAAATACATGAATTGATATCAGCAAGTGCTCCAGCATCCGCAAATGTAGTCATCAAGTAAAAGATAATACTCCGGTGAAGATTAATTTTTTTTACTATTAACCTATGCATAATAATCACACATTTTAGGAAAATGTGATGTGAGAATCTTACACATACTTTCATAATTTTGGAGTTCTTGGGGGGAGTTGGGATTGTGAAATTCTTAAAAGGAATAGTTTCCAGTGTAGAGGTATTGTACTTAAAAC
This sequence comes from Lynx rufus, assembly GCF_022079265.1. Taxonomy (NCBI): domain Eukaryota; kingdom Metazoa; phylum Chordata; class Mammalia; order Carnivora; family Felidae; genus Lynx; species Lynx rufus. Next base: position 86,506,991 of record NW_025814878.1, on the reverse strand, counting down.
GAATGATCTCAGTGCCTTCATGCTGGTTGAATGAAAAGAGTCAGTATTATTTTCACATTATGACTTTTTTGGACAATCATATAAAGTATATTTTAACAACTGAAATTAAAGAAGTACTATCCTGCAGCTATTACAATAATTCTCTCTTGGGGGCGCCTGGGTGGCGCAGTCGGTTAAGCGTCCGACTTCAGCCAGGTCACGATCTCGCGGTCCGTGAGTTCGAGCCCCGCGTCAGGCTCTGGGCTGATGGCTCAGAGCCTGGAGCCTGTTTCTGATTCTGTGTCTCCCTCTCTCTCTGCCCCTCCCCGTTCATGCTCTGTCTCTGTCTGTCCCAAAAATAAATAAAACGTTAAAAAAAAAAGAATAATTCTCTCTTTGTATAGAAAGGAATAGAAATCATTGCAAGAGAATTATTTGTATACTATAACTAATATTTTAAACATTTACTTTGATAACTTTATAAACTCTAGTAAGCACCCATTGATATGTGATAGATCTACTAATAGAAGTAAATTAAGAATTAGAGAGAAACAAGGGCAGCAATGAACAACTTTTTAATACACCTTTTAATAAGTTTAAATGAATGAAACAAAAAATAAAATAAATGAATAGATCCTATTTTCAGTTTATCCACAGATCAGCACATATTCAGCCTTCAGTTCTCTTTGCTTTCCTATATGCTTCTAAACTCTGAGGAAAAGTGTTTCTGTATGGGACGAAAGCCTGGATGCCTAGTAAGTTAAGGCAAATGAAAAAAATATATTTACTTAATAAATTTAATATGTAACGGGCAGGGAGGTGTATTGAAAACAATGAAAACCACTGGATTCACACAAAAGCTCTAGTTTGAGTCTCATGTCTGGAATGTGTGAGCTGTGTTAATTTTCCGCTGCATATTATTCAATCCTGCCGAGGTTCTATTTCTTCGTGTAAAATAGGAACCATGGTATCCACCCAGCCTATTTTAGCATCCAGGAATATGACATGAGCAATGGAAAAATTTTTTGAAAGTGGCAAAATCTTTTAACATATAGATTGCATCCTCTTTAGAAATAAAACATTTTCTAAATATTATTCCAAATGAGCCAGAAAGCAATTATGTTAATAATATAGCTATATGTATATATGTATATATACAGTTAATTTTAAATTGCAAATAAGTAAATAATTTAAAATGTGTCTTCCAGACGTGAATCCATGTGTACAACAATGAACAATTTCTCAAATGGTCAACATTTTCATTATAATTACATCCATCCCATCCTTTCAAAGTTTGTAATTCAAATGGCTTTCTAAGGGAGGCATACTATATTTTAAGCTGCATAATAGCTGATAATATCTTTTCTATATTATAGCCAGAGCATTTTTATGACTATTCTTGAAGAGAAAGTTCTAATAACTATATTCAAAGTTTTAAGACAAATTAAGTCATTAGGCAGTTTTTGTCTGTGTGTTTTAATACCAGAATGTATATATATATAGAGAGAGACATTCAGCTTGACTCAACATCATCTTTGGCCATGCATGTACAAAATGTAACCTAAAATATTTCATCATGGGAAGTTGAAAATAGTGAATAAAGTTAAATCATAAAAGTTTGAAAGTATATGAATCAATAATACTCTTTGACAGTTGGAGAATTCATACCAGGCTTTTAAAGGAGAAAAAGGAAAGGAAATGGACAGTAATGAAGAATAAAAACTTCTAATCAATGAACCATCACTTAATGTTGGATTAAGTTTTTAAAACTGTTTTATTTTTAACATTCTTATCTATTTTTACACATCAAACTTTGATCCAGTTAAAACAAATATACTTGGTATTTTCCAAAAAAGCTTTAGTTTTTAATTCAGGAAAAAACAAGATTTTTAAAGAAAATTGACCACAGTTATTTCTACTTTTCCATGTGTAGGAGGAATAAGTGAAGTAGTCATCAATCAGGGGTGTTATCCCCATTTTGGATCTTCCAAATTGAAACCTGAAAGCAATGAGAAGGGAGGTTTCCCCCTTGCCCAGTAGTGGAAGACCAGTGGATATATATAGTTTACAAATATTATATAGCCTCTAGGTCTCTTCTAGAATCCCATATTAAAGACCAGTTTTTCTATCCTATTGAAAAATATGCACTAAAATAAATGTTGGCATCATTTGGAGGAGAAAGTTTTACCCATACTTGAAACTTAGGTCCTGAAAATTGAGATGACCCATGTCAATATAACTCACTATTGGGGCTGAGACCTATGAACAACTTTTGCAATAAGATTTACCTGTTCCATGAAGTTCTTGCCCAGGTAAATAAGATTATTAGCCAATAAATAGCATGTTATCCTACTTGTTTCTAAGAATTCTGTTAAACCAATTAAACTGGGCAAATAGTTTGCTTACCTTGGCAAACAGTCCTCTATCAGGACAGTAGCTTCTTCAAGGGTGATCCACTGGCTCGTCAGTTCTCTCACCTCACTGCCAGTCACCTCACGGGCACCTCACTGCCAGTCTCACCAAACTGCCAGTTTGACTGCCAGTCAAACTATTACTTCAGAGATTCTTCCTAGTCTCACCTACCTTCCACCTTCAAAGACTCATCATAATGTTTCTGAACCCAGATCAAACTTTCTATAAATACCCAGTCTTAACTTCCTGCTTTGCAGACACTATTAAGACTGGCAATGGGGCGCCTGGGTGGCGCAGTCGGTTAAGCGTCCGACTTCAGCCAGGTCACGATCTCGCAGTCCGTGAGTTCGAGCCCCGCGTCGGGCTCTGGGCTGATGGCTCGGAGCCTGGAGCCTGTTTCCGATTCTGTGTCTCCCTCTCTCTCTGTCCCTCCCCCGTTCATGCTCTGTCTCTCTCTGTCCCAAAAATAAATAAACGTTGAAAAAAAAAAATTAAAAAAAAAAAAAAAGACTGGCAAGACTTTTTTTTTTTTTTTGCCTCATTATAGTTAATTTTAATGAAGTTATTTTTAGGTGTTCAGGTTTTCCTAGTACCTTTTTAAAAAAAATGTTTATTTATTTTTGAGAGAGAGTGAAAGAGAGAGCGAGGGAAAGGCAGAGGGAGAGGGGGACAGAGGATCAAAGGAGGGCTCTGCACTGATAGCAGAGACCCTGATGTGGGTCTCAAACTGTGAGATCATGACCTGGGCCTAACTGTGACACTTAAGTGACTGAGCCACCCAGGTGCCCGTCTAGTAACTTTTTTTTATATTAAATATAATTTATTATCAATTTGGTTTCATACAACACCCAGTGCTCATCCCAACAGGTGCCCTCCTCTTTAGTACTTTTTGTGAGCAAGTCTACAGTTGAGAGTTTTTTCCTTCCCAGGGGAAGTCATTCATTTTCTCTTCAATGAATTACTTTCCAAAATATTATATCATAAGCACTCTTGCCTGACTGCATTTTTACAAATTGACTGTACTGTTAGTAAAATGAAACTTCATTTTGCTTACCTAAGCAATCTGTCAAGTTTATGTATTTTACCTGAGAAACCATCTTTCCAGATGAGATTTATTATGGAGGATTGCAGCCTTTACAGATGATGACCTGAAAATAATAGATTGTTAAAATTATTGCTGTTTGTTGGTCAAAGTTTATGCTTTCATATATAAGGACATTGAAGATCACAGTCTAATTATCTTACCTACTTAACCCAGAATGTTAAGATTTTCTTATTCTAAACCACTGTTCTTCAATCAACTTTAAGATAAACATTTTCAGTTCCAGATAGAAGTTTCCTAAGGCAGTATGCCCATATGGTATACACTTACTTCCTTTTGACAAGTTTCCCCACTGGTTTCAGTTACACAGAAAATGAGACAGTTAACACATTTCATTACTGTTATGTAAAGAGGATGCTATTAATGAAGATGGTGCACAAAATAACATCACGGAGTCAACATTGGTCCAAGTACTTTCTCCTGACTCTATGCTACCTGCTTATACTAGCTCCAATTATTCATCTTCAGCTTAGTTAAGTTCTGATTAAGCAAAAGACTCATCATCAAAAATGTTTCAAGAGTAATGAGTATAATCATGAATATCTAAAAGAGGTTCCACACTCAAATATTTAACATAAAAAGTGCATATAATTTCTATTACTAAGGTAATTGCTGATTTAATTTTAGTTGGACAGATTGAAGTACAGGTTTTTAATGTGATGCTAGTTGCAATAGTCAAGTTCATTTGCTCTTCTAAGTGTGAAATATGTTGTTAATTGCTAGGTGAAAGGGTCAAATGTTTAGTCACCCTGAGTGAAAACTACAATTTTTCTGTAAGATACTGTGGTGGCTTCTGAAATCAGTTGAATCAATGTTCTCTTTTTTTTCTTTCATCCACCATACTGACATATTTCCCTTGCTATTTATGAAAAGAAAATGGATAGTAATACAGTGTGTATGTGTGTGTATATACACATATATATAACACAAATTTGTATGATATAACATATATTATTATATATTTTCAAATGTTGTAGAAGTTTAAGCAACTTAACATAAATATAAATTATGAGCAAAATAGAAAGGGTACAAACACACTTGATAATGTACTTTGTTTCCTAATTTTACACTGCCTCTGAAATTACTAATTTCCTTGGTTGATTTTTATGTTTTTTGCTTTTTATCCAGGTAAAGGTTGAGTAAACATTTCTCTTTAAAATATTATTAGAATGAGAATGTGTGAATTTCCTTCTGTCCATTGCATGAAAATAAAAAAATTAATATAAAGAAATTAAACATACATATTAGTGAAAAACAGAAATATGTTTCTTACTATTTATTTTATCTGTAAATGTAGCAATTCAGCAAAGGCATGTTAGAAAACACCACACATGTGTAAACTCTGTTGATGATATTCCATCCAAAAATGACTAATGTAAACATTTTGTTACTATGTATTTAGCATAAATATGTTAAATAAAGCATTGATGCGGATATAAAAACATAGAAATATATTTCTTTAGCTGTAAATTTTGGTCATTTATACCTCTATATAATAATTTTTTTGCACATTGTATCTGGCATTATTAACATATTTTAAATATATTTTTATTATTAAGATTTTTTTATTTGTCTGGTAATATCTATTGTTTGTGTGATAGATTATTTTAAACACCCGAATTTGGACATTGCTCTTTGCCATTGCATATGTTACCAGCCTTATTCTACCTAAATCTTTGTTCCCATCTCTGACTTTTATTTTTTTTGGATTAAATTTGTAGAAGAGTATTTCTCAGTGAAATGGCAAGAACGGATATGTGGCTTTTGATAACATAACCAAATAGCCCTTTAAAATGATAGTTCAACTTCACACATTCAACAATAATGCTATAGTGATAGTTTTTGATGAATATATATATGTGTGTGTGTGTGTGTGTCTGTCTGTCTGTATGTGTGTATATATATGTTTATATACCTGTATACATATATATACATATATAATTTACAGAATGGTATACTGATAAATATTTGGTTTTCTATTTTAATTTGCAGTTAATTTTTTATTAGTAATGCTACACATATTTGCATATTTGCTTTCTATCATATTTTAATTTTTGTGAAATTACTGGGGATATTTGTGGCTTCTTCTCGAACTTAGTAACTATTAGAATAACATCATTATAGGGGTGCCCGGGTGGCTCAGTCAATTAAGTGTCCGGCTCTTGACTTTGGCTAAGGTCATGATCTCTTGGTTTGTGAGTTCAAGCCCTGCATCAGGCTCCGTGCTGACAGTGCGGACAATGCAGAGCCTGCTTGGTATTCTCTCTCTCCCCTCTCTCTTCCCCTTCCCGCTAGTAGCTCTCTTTCTCTCTCAAATAAAGAAAGAAAGAAATAGTATGTTTATCAACTAATCTCAACATTGTCTATCAATATGTAATTAACATCATATTCCTAGATCATGTGTTTTTTTGTTTTTTTAATGAGTTCTTTGTGTTGTTATTTTGGCTCCTGGTTACATTTTCACTTAAAAGATTAGAATAGTGTGGGGGCACCTGGGTGGCTCAGTCGGTTAACCATCTGACTTTGGCTCAGGTCATGATCTCACGGTTCATGGGTTTGAACCTTGCATCAAGCTCTGTGCTGAAAGCTCAGAGCCTGCAGCCTGCTTCAGATTCTGTGTCTCCCTCTCTCTCTATCTCTCCACCACTTAGGCACTGACTCTCGCTGTCTCTCAAAAATGAATAAACAATTAAAAAAATTAAAAAAAAAATAGAATAGTGTTTCACAGTTGTATCTATAACTAAAAAATAACATAAATAATATTTCAATTCCAAATAAAATATCAACAAACAGTAAAAACAATTGTGTGTTTGACTAAAGAATTGTGAGCTTGTATCTACCTAGAAAAATGGATTTACAAGCATGATGATTTTGCATGAGTAGATAAAAAAGAAATGTATATATATATATATATATATATATATATATACACATATATATATGTATATATATAATTATGTATATCTGAAAATGAGATTTAATTTGAAATGACAAGTTGTTTACCCCAATCCTAGCACTCTATTAGCAAATACAGGCAAATTAAGTGACTCTATTACAAAGAATTTATAAAACCACTTGAAATATCAAGGAGAATTATTGTGCTTGGAGAAATCAGATGAGACATATGCAACAGAAAATCACTTAATCCAGTAGTATTATTGTCAGTGCTAATTATATCAATGGAACCATGGATCTATAAATTATGAATGACCTCACAGAATATGTGTGTCAAATATATGAGGGCTAAATTCATACTTTTTTGTTCTCTGTAGCACAGAAAATTCACATTAAAAATGACTTAGTTTTATTTTAGACTATCATTACATTGAGTTTTGGAACATAGACTGAGAAAGTACATTGTGAAATATCAAGGAAGCACCAGTTACATACATGAAATAAAGGGTGTTGCTATTTGAATGAAATAAATTATTTCCCATGCTAAACCATAAAATATTATTTCACAGAAAAGAGCTGAGAGGCAATTCTGACTCTTGATTAGGTGATATAAAAAGCTACTTATCATCCATTCCTTGTCACTCAGTTTATCTTATCCACAGACTCAGAGGAAAACTGTAGTGAATAAAATCATGCCTTCCTGGGATTTCTGGTGGCTCAGTTGGTAAAGTGTCTGACTTTGGCTTAGGTCATGATATCATGGTTCATGAGCAGGAGCCCTGCATCGGGCTCTGTGCTGACAGCTAGGAGTCTGGAGCCTGCTTCGGATACTATGTCTCTTTCTCTGTCCCTCCTCCACTCATGTTCTCTCTCTCTCCAAATAAATGAATAAACATTGAAAAGAGCATGCCTTCTCTCATTGCTGAATGCTTTCAGGAAGGAGTAAAAGTGGTCTTGTGAGTGTCTGAGCTGAGGAATTAAATTGCAGAATACACTTTTTGTCTTTATCATGTCACAAAACCAATAAATCATAATTTTGTGGTTTCAAATAATCTTTCTGGGGAATCTTGCTCTTTGAATAGTCAAAAACATTGTTCCAGAGCAGTAAATTGCAGACTTCTAATATTTAATGTGGTCCTTAAAATGGTCTGATTGGCAAGATTTGTTTTATAAAATTGGTAGTTTTAATTTCCAAAAAAAGCTACATTATCCTGCATATTTTAAAACAAATTCAAATGCTTGAACAGAACATGAAGGGATACTTTCTGGAGCCAAACATAACAGTAGATTCAGAACTTTCTTCAATTTGAAATATTCAGTCTTCCAATTACTGGATGTATTTGTTTGATTTTTTTGTTAAAACAATCTTTGGGAAAGTGTAGAATATGGCCTTTAGTGAGGAACTGCTCCTTTATTTCATAGTCTCTGTTCAATCCAGTTGTCCATTTAACTGTCTTGAAAGGTCCAAATCGATGAGTCAGCAATGATAGTAGCAGCATCTGGTTTTATTTCACAGCGCGTATATTGAAATGGAACATACAAAACTAATGTTTTATTGTATGGAATGAAGTTTGTTTGCTCAGTATAGCATTTCTTTCAGGCAAAGGAATCACATTTCTTCTGCTTATTGATGGTAACTCATCATTTCACTTTTAGTATAAATTCAGGACTGATGTGAAACCCTGAAGCAATTATCTTCATCAATAATCATCATTGTTATTGTTACCATCCCTACTTCATTGGACGCTTGTAGTGGTAACTTTCCTAGTCTTGACATGCATTATCTTAACTAAACAATAAATAAAAGAAAGCAGCCCTATTGCTATTCTGTTTTGCAGGGGAGGATTTTGAAGCTTCAAGTTAATGAGGTCCCAGAGAAAGTAAAATAATTGGTAGAAGTTGTAATGCATGATCTTGGGAAAAGCTGCTTCAATAATGAATATTGCAATCCAACTGCTTCATTAATTGTCATATTAAGAAATCGGTCATTTTCATTTATTGACTTTACTTAATTTGCTGTGTCAAACTAATTGTGAATTACAAACATGTAATCCTTAGTTTCATAACAAAAATAGCATAAATCTATCTCAGGCTTCTGAAAAACTACTTATTTTTTTTCTCTTATTGAACTATTTTTACACTAAGTGCATTTATAGAAGATTCATATTTTCTTGAAAACTGTGAAGGATATGAGTCATAAGTGTTACTTTCAAGCAGATCAATAGCACTTTACAAAAGCTGGGATCCGTGTATATTTTATTTTAAAACTTAAAGCATTCTCAGATCTAGGACAAGATTGCAAAGATGATCTAGCAATGTTCCTGCACACCAAAACTCCTGACAGGATTGCTAATGTAATCATTTCAATGGGACAGAGTGGAGGAGTTTAGTGGTCAGCTCAAAATAACATTATTTTTCTTCATTACCTCTGAACTTATTCTGTACAAGTTATCTCTTTTTGCCAATGTATGAAGTAGCAGGTGGTTCTGATCTCTCTGCTGATACCTTTGGGCCGTTGATAAAACAAAATAAAAATCAGCAATTAAGGCAAAATCACTCACTAAGATACACCGAAGTTCTAAATTCCAGACTCAAATGTTTGCAACTTGAACAATTGTGTAAAAAGAGAAATGATTATGAAAAACTTAATAATAAGAAATAGTATTTATTACATCCGTAGTGTTTGCTAGGCCCTATGACTGATGATGAAAGCAAAAATCTAAAAGGATGTGATCTTTAGTAAGAGTTTAAAGAGAAGTAATTTTCAGTTTAAGATATATTTTGCATTTCTGAGTAATTTTTAAATTGCAATGTATATGAAAATACCCTGGAAATATCTTGTTAAAATCACATGTAATAGGTGATTAAAATTGGAGTGTTTTTGTCTGGATATTGTCTGAGTCCCCAAATGCTGACTTAATACTTTGTAAACACTCCAGCTACTAGGAGTGCATCATGTAACACACAGGCACAGTGCGATGAGGAAATAGGTTAGCAGGGACCACCTCATTCTATATAGCTAGGCTCTGTAAGAATAGAGTTGCCTCACGGGGCGCCTGGGTGGCGCAGTCGGTTGAGCGTCCGACTTCAGCCAGGTCACGATCTCGCGGTCCGTGAGTTCGAGCCCCGCGTCAGGCTCTGGGCTGATGGCTCGGAGCCTGGAGCCTGTTTCCGATTCTGTGTCTCCCTCTCTCTCTGCCCCTCCCCAATTCATGCTCTGTCTCTGTCTCTGTCTGTCCCAAAAATAAATAAAAACGTTGAAAAAAAAAAAAAAGAATAGAGTTGCCCCAAACTATGAAGATGACTTCCTCAGAAAGCGTAGCCAGTCTCACTCAGGAAAAGGCAAACAATATTCTCCTATCCTGAAAATAAGTGAGGATGCTATCATGGGACTACTTACAAGTTTGTCCTCCAAATGTGGATACATGAATGAATCGTACACATCTGAAACGTCTAACGGTGTGGCTAGGTATGCATTGACATGGTACAGCAGGGATAGACAGGATTGCTTATGGAAAAAGCTGCATGTCCACTGATGGTGGGGCAAAGACATGTAATTCTGAGATTTAGAGAAGACTCCCAAGGAAAGGTAATCTTAAAAGGAATACAATCCCAAATGAAGTGGGGGGGGGGAATAGAAACGGAGAGGCTGAGGTTAACATCTCAATTAGCCAGATGGTAGACATGTTGCTCACATGAAAGAAATCTCCTCAGAGATTCTGCTGGAGGACCTGAATACTCTGCAAAAGAAACCATGAAACAGCCAGAGTTATGCACCGGCAGTGGAGAAGACCCCACACCATGTACCTGGTTGCACGCAGTTAGGTATGGACCCCTTCTTTTTGGGGGCTTGGGGCTTAAACATAATTTTGGAAAGATTGTAGAATCTTTAATATAAAATTATGTATTAAATATCTGTTTAGAATGATTAAAAGAATCACAATAAATTACATTTCTATAAACTGTTTCTCATTTTAACTACCTGTGTTTTGTTTTGTTTTGTTTTGTTTAAATCTAAGTTAGTTAACATATAGTGAAATAATAGTTTCAGGAGCAGATTCATCACTTACCTATAACACCCAGTGCTCACCTCAATAAGAGCCACCTAACTGTGTTTTAAACAAGATTCCTAGAGGATTTTTTACTCAATCTTTTACTCAATTTAAAATTGCTGACTCACAATATCAAAATACAACCCAAACTAAAAAATTACTGTAAGCAACTTCATGCAATAGGCCACATCCTGTGATTGTTTTGCTTTTGTCATCTGCATACAGGTTAGCAAATAATAGACAGTTCATTAACAGCAGTAGCAGTTATGAAGTTTCTCTAACAAAATTATTTTTCTTGAACAGTTCAGGTTGGAAGCAGTAGAATATGGAAGTTAGGACTTTGGAATTTTTTTTGGAGGCCTAGACATAACCGTTAGTGTATTTAACCATGACACAAGAGGTCCAAGAACTATCTCTGAAAAGTGAGGCCTTGCTTAATTTCCTAATTTGGTAAGTAATAAAATACATTGTGAACTTATATTATGTGTTTTAAATACAGTGCCCTAAAAATGCAAAAGAACGAACTATTCATTAAATGAGTAACTAAATGTAAGTTTACCTAAATTGAAAATCTCCTTGAAAGAAGGCATAAAATAAATTTAAATTGTAACACAAATGAATAAATGGATGAGTCTACATTTTTGCTATTTATAAATGGGGGTTACTCATGCAAAAGGTATAAATATACACATCTTTCTCATTAATTTTCTGGAAAATATTTTATGCATATGCTTCATGGGCTATCTTTGTGTATGGTTTTACATAGAAAATTATTTAAGGAAACTTTACTTATTTCAGATCTGGAAAAACAATGTTTGTATAGAAAATTATTTAAGGAAACTTTACTTATTTTAGATCTGGAAAAACAATGTAAAGTCTTTATTCACTGGGAAGAATCTATAATCTCACTAGGTAACCTTAAGCAACATTTTAAATTTTTATAAAATGTCTCCTATGCACTTTAAATTGAAAACATACATATTCTCTAGATTATTCTTGCTTCTTTTTCTTATTTTTTTTGACTTCCACATTGCCTTTTAGTTTTAAATTAAATTTTCTGTCTTGATATAATTGTAGATTCATATGCAGTTTTAAGAAATAATAGAGATATCCCAAGCACGCTTTAACCAGTTTCCACCAATGCTAATGCCTTCCTTCAGTAAGTGCAATATCACTCCCAGAATATTGATATTAACATAGTCAGAACAGAAAATTCCCATCACAAGAATTCCTCATGTTGTGCTTTAATAGCCACAACCCTGTTTCCTCCCTACCTCCTCCTTACCCCCTGTCAGACACTAATCCATTCTGCCTTTCTACAATTGTATCATTTCAAGAAATGTGTATAAATGGAATCTTATGATAGGTGGCCTTTTGTGATTAGCTTTTTCTTTTACTCAATCTAAATGTATGGAGATTAATCCAGGTTGTTATGTATATCAGTAGTGCATTCTTTTTTATTGCTGAGTAATATTCCATGGTATGGATATATCACTGTATATTAAACCATTCACCCACTGCAGGGATACATACTGAAGGACATTTAGATTGTTTGCCAGTTTGGGCTGTTACAAATAAAGCTACTATAAACATTTGTGTTACAGTCATGTGTGTGTGTGTGTGTGTGTGTGTGTGTGCGCGTGCGTGTGAGCGCATGCGTGTGTGTGTGTTTCATCTCTGAGATAAATTCAACAGGAGTACAATTGCTTGGTTGCATACTTAGTATTTTAAGAAATTTAAAACTGTTTTTCATAGGGGCAATACACATACACAGCAATGTTACAGTGATCCAATTATTCTGCATTCTCTCCAGTTTTTTGGTGTGTTCAGTTTTTTATTTAAGCCATTCTAACAGACATGTAGTAATATCGCACATTATTTTCATTTGTATTTTCCTACTGACTGATGATGTTCAGCATCTTTGTATGTGCTATTTGCCTTCTGTCCACCCGTTTTTGGTGAAATGTCTGTTCATGTTTCTGTTCATTTTCTAATTGCATTCTTTCATCATTTACTGTTATTTTTTATTATCCTTTTGTCTAATATGTGATTTGCAAATATTTTCTCCCAGTCTGTAGCTTGTCTTTTCATCCTGTTAACTAGTTACTTCCCAGACAAAAAATGTGTTATTTTTTAAAAATTTTGATGACATCTAATTGATCAGTTTTCACTTTTATGGACCCTGCTTTTGGTGGCAATGCTAAAAACTATTTGGCTAGATTTAGAATGCCAAAGATTCACTTCAGTGCTTTTAAAAAAAGTTTTATAATTTTACACTTAACACTTATATTATGATCCATTTTGTGTTAGTTTTTATATAGGTGTTGAATTTTGTCAGATGTTTTTCGTAAATCAGTTGATACAATTATGTGACTTTTCTTGAGTGTGTTAATAGCATGCACTACATTTATTGACCTATAAATGGTGAATCATACTTGCTTTCCTGGAAGTAAACTTGATCATGGTATGTAATCAGCCCTCAAAAAAGAATGAAATCTTGCCATTTGCAACTACATGAAATAAGTCAGTCAGAAAAAGATAAATACCATATGATTTCACTCATATGTGGAATTTAAGAAACAAAACAGATGAACACAGGGGAAGGGGAAAAAAAGAGAGGGAAGCAAACCATAAGAGATTCTTAACTATAGAGAACAAACTGTGGGCAGGGGATGGGCTAAATGGATGATGGGTACTAAGGAGGGCACTTATTTGATGAACAGTGGGTATTGTATGCAAATGAGGAATCACTAAATTCCATACCTGAAACCAATTTTACCATGTATGTTAACTAACTATAATTTAAATAAAAACTTGAAATAAGAAAAAAAGATACTTTTATGTTTCGGAAGAGTATAAATACTAATAGTAAAATAATATGAACAAACATCAAAAACATTATGATGACTGAAAGAAGCCAGGCACAAAAGAATACAAGGCATCCATTTATATGAAATTCTAGAAAAGGCAAAACTGATCTATAGTCACCAAAAGCAGATTAGTGGCTATTGAATCTGGGAATAAGAGCAGAGGAGATTGCCTATAAATGTCATGAGGGATGTTTGTGGGGTGATAGAAATAGGTTATGGTGCTATTTGCACAGATGTGTAGATTTGGCAAATCTGATCCACTTACAAGTATTTTGTTGCATGTCAATTGTGCCTCAATAAAGTTAATTTTTAAAAGGTGAAGAATAATCCTTCAACAGATAGTAGTCCTAGAAATATAGCATGCATTCTGTTTTTAAAATGTCATTTTACTATTTAATCCATGGAATTTTATTTAATTGAAGGTTTGGAATTAAGATATCATTCCTCATTTTTTCCAAATAGTTCAATTTTTTTATTCAATTTCATTGAATAATCAATTTATCGTGGATATTAGTTTTTAATATTTAGGCTATAAGTTATGTTGATCTATGCCAAAGTGGACTCTAAAATGTTTATGGATTCTTTGAATAAAAGATTTCATATACAAAATTTGGAGTTATGTGTGGGTGTCTTCAGATTCTTAAATAAATTTAAAATATGAGAAGGGTTAATAACTACTATCTATAGGTGGTATGATAATTGATAGGTACTGTTTTTTTTTTCAATAGCATATAATGCTTTGACATTGCTTACCTATGGAATTTGTGCCATGATAGCCATTATACTCTACATGTGGTTCATGCAAACGTTAATGAAAATCCACATGTTATTTGAAAATATATCTTTCAACACAATATAGAATAAGAATTAAAATTAAACAGAACCCAGTTTAATGAAAATATATTTTCTATCAGAGAGAATTCTGAATCCATGTGGGCATTAAAATTAAAACCTTACTTACTTTAAAAAATTTTTTTAAAACATTTATTCATTTTTGAGAGACAGAGACAGAGCATGAACAGGGGAGGGGCAGAGAGAGAGATGGAGATAGAATCCAAAGCAGGCTTCAGGCTCTGAGCTGTCAGCTCAGAGCCTTGTGCAGGGCTCAAACCCATGGATCATGGGATCATGACCTGAGCCAAAGTTGGATGCTTAACTGACTGAGCCACCCAGGTGCCCCAAAACATTACTTTCATTTTGCAGATTAATCAACAAAAGGCATCCTTTGAAAGCACTGACAATGGTGAAGTTGATATTATAGTGAATTCCCCATATTAATCATTCTGCCATAGGGAATATATTTTTATAACAGAACCTTAGTGTTTTAGAAATCTCTCAGTAAGAATCATCATGTTCAAAGAAAATTATGTTCCTTAATAAATGAGAATCAATTTTAGGAAGATAAGTGAGTTAGGCCTTCCTTTAATTATTTCTAAATCATCTTTAATAAACAAATGCATGTGAATAGATGTTTAATTTTGTTTTTACCTAAGTTGTTTCATACAACTGATATTTTCACTTCACATTTACCATGCTATTCCCACATGTAATATATATAAAATATTCCTATAAAAATGTTCTATAGACCTTTGAGAATGTTGTGTACATCTTTTTGATGAAAAATAAAATAATATTCACATATCCTAAGGTGCCACAGAGAAAAGTGTGGTGGTTTAATCTCTGTAATGTTTTATTCTATGGAAGGTTTTCCTTCCTTCTCTCCTCTACTCTCTTCATCCACCATTTTAATTATCAATAGATATAAAGAAGAGTAAATGCTATATGACCCACTCAGCCTGAAATAGATTCTGTAAGAATCTGCTTAATGGTTACTGTACATGTGAATCTTCTCTCAATGACCAGAGAGGTATTTTAAGACTAATTCAGTAAAATGGAATTAAGTTCTTCACAAGTTTTTTTTTTAATTTTTTAATGTTTATTATTTATTTTTGAGAGAGAGAGAGACAGAGAAAGAACACGAGAAGGGGAGGGACAGAGACGGAGGGAGACACAGAATCCAAAGCAGACTCCAGGCTCTGAGCTGTCAGTACAGAGCCCAATGTGGGGCTCCTGAGCCAAAGTCTGACACTTGACCAACTGAGCCACCCAGGGGCCCCATTTTTCACAAGTTTCTTATGTAAATATCTTAAATTTGCCAAACTAATAAAATTATATATATATACATATATATACATATATATATTTATATATGATTGATTATAATACATAGAAATATGTTTTTATTCAAGATAGTACTTATAAGAAAATTAACAACTTTTCTTAATGATTATTTGGTATAATGTTTTGAATATTTGTCCTATTAATAAAGTTTTAGTTATAGTGAAAGTGCATTGGGCTTGAAGGTGGAGGGCCTGGGCTTTAATTCTCCTTCTGCCATTTATATTAGTGTGCTTTGTGGAAATCTGTGTTGAAGGCTTCATATTAACATCTCTGCAATGTAAAGAGGGATTAGTGCATTAAAAACTACATAGGCTTTGAGGTCAAAAGCATGTCTTTGGAGTCAGGATACAGGACAGTATTAAAGTCTTAATTCTCAAAAATTCAGTTTTTCATCTCTAACAGTGAAAACGACAAAACTCACTTCCCTCGTTAGTGTAATGCACATCATATATAATGAATGCTCAATAAATCTTAAGCTTGATTTTTTGTTTTTCTATTTTCATTCTTCAAGAATTTTGAAGAATTTACAGAAACTTTATTAATGATTCCTTAGAGAAGCACCATTCCTAAAAAAAAAACCATATCTTTAAATCTCAAGTGGAAAAGTTTTAACTTTTTTTTTTGTCATTTCTAAAATGAGATTTGAGATAACCACAACCCTTTCATATGGACTGATTGTAGTATGGAAGATCAATGCATATTTGATTAAGATCTGGTATATTTTTATGTAAAGTTCATAGTAAGTGTTGGTTTAATAGGCTCACTAAAAATAGACAATCGTAAATTGTGATTGCATAAAATTTTCTAAAATGTAAAATGCCTTCAACATTTAATGGCATTAGGGAAACTCACTAAAGACTAAAGTTTCTAAAAATATAATACCATATATTTTATCCCTTGTAAGACATCAAGGCAGTAATAACAAGTTATGAAATATTGTATGATATTTAAGGATCTTTAATAAAACATTGTTTTGTTTCAGTATTTTCCTTTTTTATTCTTAGTGAATCTGTTATTATATAATTTCCCTCTAGATGATTTCAATAGCCTAATATTTAATTCAGTAGAATATGTAAAAATCTGTCAGTTTCGCTGAATATATGTATGGACTCTGTAAGCAATCATCACCATATATTTAGATAAATTTGTTTTGACTAAAATTCATTCCTAAATTTTATCTTTAATATTTTGTTTGCTGATATAGTTTGGGTACTTTCTTTTGATAGCTAGCATAATCTTTTTCGTTCTTAGAAAAACATTGACTAGCACAGTATTTGAAATAATACAAGTGTTCAATAAGTACTTATTGAAGAATAAGCAAATGATAAAAAGATTAGATGGGTGGATAAATCTTCTTTAGAGCTGACAAAAAAAAAATAGTTCCATTATCTGTCAACATAAAGTTTAAACCACTGGATAAAATCGAACACTCTTTTTGTTTTGTTTTGTTCTTACCCAGAGTGAAATATCTGCATGTTCAGACTCTCTCCCTCTACCTGTCCATACTACTAAGAAAGATAAATGGAAACAGTACTTTATTTTTTTGCCTCTGTCCTATTTCTGACCACCAAAACTGTCACTGTGATCTATTAACATTGTGGATTTCTTTCCTCAGTCCAAGTGACAAGATGGCTATTTTTGAAATAAGTTCTATCTTTTTGTTACAGGCACGATGAATGATTAAAGGTTTCAGCACTGGAAATTACTAAACCTTTGCCTAAGAATATAGGTGATCTTAAAGTTGACTTATTACGATATGAAAGAAAAGTAGAAATTTCACTTCATCTGTCTACTCAAAATGTACAGGGTATGATATGATGGGTCATAATGAAAGGCAGGGGTTATTCTTTTTCTACTTTCAGTGGGAATTTCTTATATGGAACAGAGAAGTGCATTATCCCAAGTCTAACTCTTAAGAAAGAAGAGGATGGATCTAGTGCAGGAGTATAATTCCTTCAGTCTTGTCATATATGAAACTTCCAGATATGTCTGTTTTTGTTTTGCTTTATGTTTTACAGCTGAGGTTAAATAAAAAGAATCACTGTCTTATTAACACATTAATTCTGCTCTTAATAAAGCAAATTGTGCTTTGTTTTGCTCATCCTGGAAGAACATATAGAGATCATATTATTCCCTAAAATAGGTGCTAAATAATTTTAAAAAGAATAGAATCTTATCAAAGAATATGGTGAACAAAATAATTTTAGATTCAACTTATAAATGGGGAAACTCAGTATTTTAAAACAGCCAATTTAACATTTTCTTGTTATTGAAAATATCATTACTCTTATTCAAACTCAAGAACAATGTTAACTTGTGATACTGGTACTAACTGTGCAATGGGCATATAACCTGACTTTATTATGGTAGGCAACTTCAAAATTCTAAATTTTTCTGTATAGAGTTAGGTAGACTTATATCTTTGTAAAAATGCCATCCTGAAATCATGAGCTAAACTTGAATATGAGAAATTTGAACAACAATTTTGCTTTCTTTTAAATGTAAGGTTTATAAATCTTAAGTTGCTAAAATGTGACAACCTATAAAAGTAATATAAAAATGTGCAAAGTCATTAAAATATTTTTTTAGGAAAAGAATTATTTTCCTAATAAAATATTATCCAGATTCTCAATATGTAAAATAGATAAATTTGGGCTACTCTGGTTGAAGTAGGAATTGAGAGTGTTGTCTGGGAACTGAGGGTTAGCTTCCTTCATCTGCTTGTCCCTAGTGGCCCTCTCCCATCTTTAAATCAAGAGACTTCTGAAAAACAATTTTAAAAGTCATTAGAAAAACCCATCTAAAGTACTCAGCATAAATTGTGCTCTTAAATAGCATCTCTAAACTTGTCTACCAGGTATGTGATAACTTCATGAGTTAACTCAGGAGACAGATTCATTTTATTCAAGTAGTCACTGTCAGAGCCTCTGCTATACAATTTATAATTTAATTTTCAGAGGGAAAAAATAAATATAGATGTATTTCTAGTCTCCTTGAATCTGGACAGGCCTGTGTTTTGCTTGACCAGTAGAATGTAGGAGAAGTGATATCATGAGATTCGGAAAGGTGAGCCTTAAGCGATCTTGCAGCTGCTATGTTAACACTCTTAGGTGATTCACCGGTGGTGGCCACAGCGATATGAAAAAAGGGATGACTCAAAGAGAGGGCCCAGCTGTTCTAGCTGAGCCAGGTCTCCAGCCTACCCACCAGCTAAATTCAGCTAGAGAGAGCCTAGGGAAGGTAAACCACTTTCCTGTTTGCACATGACTGAAAGATTTCCTGAGACATGAGGTGGACAGATGACCAGGGACTTTTAGGTATTGGACCTGTGTGACTAACATGACTTGTTAATGTGACTAAGATAATCAGTGTGTCTGTGTTTGTGGGTCCAGATACAACAGTCGGTATATCCAGAGTATTATTCTTTCTAGATGGATCCAGGCCTCAAATGACCTATAAAACCAAACAGGCATATATCTGAATTGCTCTGTTTAACCAGACTCTCAGTATATCAATAGACTGTATTTCGCTGCAAGAAACAAAAATTTTGCTTCATATGGCTTAAATAATGACAATTACTTCACATAAATATGTACCCACAGTTAGGACAAATATCAGGATCAGTGGATCCAGCCACTGAAAAAATATTCCAAAAGTCTTTGTTCTTTGTCTCTCCAAACTACCATCTTGTGTGTTACCTTCTTTCTATGGCTGATTGCCTCTTGATCATAGAATGACTGCCAAAAACAATTGGGGCTAAAACCTCCTCTTTTACAGAAAGTGCTAATGAATTACCTATTGGAAAACAAACAATAACCACCCCCCCCCAAAAAAAACTATTATGAACCTTTCCAAAATGCTCCAGAAAACCTTTTGTCTCATTCAGCCTATTGGATGTGAATCCATTCCTATTCTTGTCACCACCAACATGGATGGAATTGCTCTGACTTGTATCAGAATTAACCCCTGGAGTTTAGATGGAGTCCTTTTCCCTTGAATTACATGGCTTGTCTGAACAGAATGTGTAGACATATTCCTGAGGAAGAGGAGGATAAAGAATAGTAGGCAGTAAAATAATATTCATGTTCATCTATTTTGTTCTGGTTTTCAAAAGGTCTGCAGTGATCTGTATTTGAAGCATGTCAATCTGTGTAAAATGAATAGTCTATAGAGTTCATCATTATGTCTAGATTGCTTAGTCTCTCTGGGCCAGGATTTCTCTCATTATATATTTATTTACTGAGGTATAATTGACATGTAACATTATATTAACAAACATAATGGTTTGGTATTTGTATATATATTGCATAATAATTACCATTGTAAGTCTACTTAGCATCTATCACCATGCATAGTTACACATTTTTTTCTTGTTATGAAAACTTTTAAGACCTACTCTTTTAGCAATATATAAGTATGAAATATAGTATTATTAGCTATAGTCACCATGCTATACATTACACTCCTATAACTTATTATATACTGCTCTCATATATTCTTGAACACGGATGAATTCCTTATGTGTTGATACTGAGGGAGATTTAAAGGGAAGAGAAATATCTTAGAATTATTTTAGAACACAAGCTCCATAACCTAGCCTTGTCCTTCTGTTTGGGGAACTCAGTCCTTTTATTGGCCAAATCTCCCAACCCCACCCAATCCAGTTCTGTATCCAGGCTTTCATGGAGTGTTGAGTTGTTCCAGCCATGGATCCTGGATTAAACCTGTTCTGCCTCTCCCAGCACTAGCACATCTCATCCTATGCTTCAGGCAATCTGAGTGGCAGGGCTTCTCCCACAAGTGACCTTCTCCTTCCTGTAACTCTCCACATTGACTTTGTTGCCAAAGGACCCCAGCTGTGATGGTGTGCACAGCCATTCTCTCCATCTGCTCAGGGTTGGGATAGTGAAGGACATTATTAGGAATTATTCTAGGCCTTGGAATCAGAATGACTTGAAATGAGTCTTTGTGCATCTACATACTGGCTTTCTGGCTCTAGGAAAAATGACCTCTCTAAGCCTCAGTTTCCTCATTTGTAAAAATCAAGATCATAATAGTACCTAATCATCATTTTTCTTTGAGGTTACAATGAGTTCACGCATCAAAAGCCACATTTAGAACAGTGCTTAGCACAGATTTATGTCTGGACACATGCTAGTTATTATTGCACACTTGCTCTGGCACTCTCTCTCATCATGCACATGCACACACACACACGCACACACACACTGTCACACACTCACAGATGCACAGAGTTACTCATGTATAGAATATTCAGATATATCTTTCCAAGGTTGAGATTTATATTGTTTCCATGGCATCACTGGTTGCTATATGTTTATTGATTGGATTGATTGAGTGAAAACCCAACTCAGCTGAATCTGGGGAAACATAATAAAAACCATGATCAGCTGAGTCTCAGAGAAACATGGCTAAGCACTTCATATAAAGAGATAACACCACAATTTGCTAAGTCAACTAGATTTGAAACCACAGAGTAATTGTTTACCACTCCCTTTTCTCCACAACCAATTAATTCCTAAATCCCACAGATTTTCATTTTGTAAACTCTTTCCCATCTGTTCCTTCTCTTTGATTTCCAATTCTATCAACCTAGTGCTGATCCACATTAACTCTTTCCCAGCCTAGCTTATTGACTTGTCTGCAGAATTTTTGTAATTCCAAGTTATTATACAGATTATCAATAATGTCATTGCTTCTTATTATTTGGCATAGCCCTTATGAATTTGGGATAATATATTTTTAGACAACTAAGGTCAATTTGACTTGCTTAATTATAGTAGTTACTCTTGATGTTTCCTCTTTGGGAAACTGGATATGTATGTCTCCACATGGCTCCTAATTTTATTTTCTGAAGAAGGATTATTAACATAGAGGAAAACAAACACTGCTTTCATGCATAGCTATGAGTCATGATACTCTCACAACTTTAGCCCCTTCCAATATGGTAAAAACTCAAACAGCATAACAGAGGTAAGAACGGATATTATCTGTAAACGGAAGTAACCTGTCACTGTTAAGTCATACTAACGCACAGTGGCTTTTTCGTGAAGAAGCAACAACCAGTCTTTACCTTCTGAACTCTTTGTAACTTCATCTGAACTCACATCTTCAACTATGAGTCATCATTTCCTCATTTGAAACATAAAGAGATCAGACAAGTACTCAGAAGTATACAGAAATTACATATACAAACTAGGAGAAGGTTAAAACATCAAAGACCAAAGAAATGCTGGTGCTCTTGATTGAAGACATAAGGAAATGCATGTTAATGAACTCTATTGTTGATTATTTCTGGAATCACTTTGATACCAGAATTTTGAATTTATGTGATGAGTTTAGAGTTGTTCCCATGATATAAACCTTTCCAGTTCAAATAGGTTTATTGAAGTAACTTCCTTTTGAATAATTTTAATAACTATTAGTTATAACATTGCATATAAACAATGAAACCTTTCATTTATACCCTTCAACATTGGTGTGTGTGTGTGTGTGTGTGTGTGTGTGTGTGTGTGTATTTTTTCCTCTTTGAATCAAATAAGCCTGGTAGATTTTCCTCAAGCATATCCCATACTTTTCAGTATTATAACTTTAGTTTATTATTCTGTTTCTTCAGAAATTTCTCACTTCTGTAGCACTCAGGACTTCCTTTTATGGTCCAAGGCCAAAATCAAATCTTACTTCTTCCCACTACCTTCATTTCATGCCTCCAGGCTGTGTTCTTTATATATATAACACAACTTTGGGGGAAACATTTTTTTCTAGATATAAAAGTTTACAGTCTCATTTTATTTAAAAAAAATTTTAACACTTATTCATTTTTGAGAGACAGAGAGAGACAGAACATGAGCTGGGGAGGGACAGAGACAGAAGGAGACACAGAATCCGAAGCAGGCTCCAGGCTCTGAGCTGTCATCACAGAGTCCAGTGTGGGGCTCAGACTCACCAATCACGCAATCATGACATGAACCAAAGTCGGATGCTTACTCCACTGAACCACCCACATGCCCTACAGTCTCATTTTAATATGAATATTAATAACAACAAATCATAATCTCATTGATTAAAGATGACCACTGTTCATAATGTATATATTTTTCTGTGAAAATGTTATTTATTTATCTATTTATTTATAACACGCACACATACTGTTTCTCATATATACAAGTTTTAATAACATAAATCTGAGGAGACCAGTTCCTGGACACCTGCTCAAGTTCAAAGCGTCTGTGACTTTTCAGACCCAACTATAGGCAATTGTGGTTGTTTTATCTGGCAGAAAACAACTGCATTTCCCACACTTGACTTGGTAAACAGAAACTGCATTACAGTCTGTGAATAAGGGAGTTGCAGTCCAGGACTCAGGGCTACCAGTAGGCTATGTATTCTTAGTTCAGAGACCTCCATTTAGAGTCCACTTTATCAAAGTCCTTCACTTGAGACGTTCTTAAGGTGCCTCTGCCTAAACTTCTTATTTGGTAGAGTGGGGAGAACTTTGAAGACATCTTGTTCCACTCTTACCACTCAATACTTTTCCATTGCGGCCCATCACCCTTTCCATCTTGACATCCCCCAAATAGTAGAAGACTTTTGTTAGAGGCCCCTCAGCAGTAAGACACCACCGCATCTGTGCTGATACACCATACTTTCTACATCTTATTTATACCATCACAGTAAGTGATTAAGTCTTCTTACTTTCATTTTGATTTGCTGTCGTCATCAGCTACTCTGATACCTGGCAACTCAATTCCCTCCACCTCAGCTGAACTTCTGACAAAATTATGTTCCCTTCCCTTCCTCTCCCTTCCTTTCCCTTCTCTGCACTGCCCTCCCTTTCTTTCTCTCTTCAAACCCTTTCCTCTTTTTCTTCACTGCTGCAATCCTTGATACCAGGGTAAACTGTCTAGCAAACAACCTTTACACAATCAATATTTGTTCAATGAATAAACTGAATGAATAACTAAAATGGAAATAACTAAATGAATGACTAAAATGAGAATGACTAAAATGAATGATTAAAATGACTCAATGAGAAAAACCTATAAAACCAGTATAGGTTTTTGTATACTGCATTTGTATTTTTTCTATTTCTAAGTACTTTCAAAATCCTTAAATGCACTTTAAACACATTTTTATCTATTGCTACTTTGTTTCATCATATGACTACATCTCAGTTTAGTTAACCATTGTGCTACTGCTAAACTTACTTTATTTTCAAAATATCACTGAATATTGGAAAAACTTTGATAGACATCCTTAAGCAAAGTATTGAGGTATCATTTGGTTTTATGTAGGGATTAAGACCATTGGCTTTAGGGGCGCCTGGGTGGCGCAGTCGGTTAAGTGTCCGACTTCAGCCAGGTCACGATCTCGCGGTCCGTGAGTTCGAGCCCCGCGTCAGGCTCTGGGCTGATGGCTCGGGCCTGGAGCCTGTTTCCGATTCTGTGTCTCCCTCTCTCTCTGCCCCTCCCCCGTTCATGCTCTGTCTCTCTCTGTCCCAAAAATAAATAAACGTTGAAAAAAAAAAAAAAGACCATTGGCTTTAGATTAATATTACCTGGATTAAAGCCCTAGCTGTGAAATTTATTAGTTGAGTGATATTAGACAAATTACTAAAGCTTCTCTATGTCTTATTTCTTTATCAACTTTAATAAAGATGATACTAACTAGTTTACACTTTTTTGTAAGTATTAAATGAAATTTTATATAAAATTAACAAAATTATT
Source organism: Lynx rufus (assembly GCF_022079265.1). Classification (NCBI taxonomy): domain Eukaryota; kingdom Metazoa; phylum Chordata; class Mammalia; order Carnivora; family Felidae; genus Lynx; species Lynx rufus. Next base: position 86,482,753 of record NW_025814878.1, on the reverse strand, counting down.
ATTAACATTTAATAATAAATTTTTAAAAATGTCATTTCTTGTACCTTATTTGCATAATTAAGAGAAACAAATATATTTGTTCAAAGCAAACAGACATTTTAAGGAAGGACATCAATGGATATTTTATTTTATTTTATTTTTTAAATTTTTTTTAACGTTTATTTATTTTTGGGACAGAGAGAGACAGAGCATGAACGGGGGAGGGGCAGAGAGAGAGGGAGACACAGAATCGGAAGCAGGCTCCAGGCTCTGAGCCATCAGCCCAGAGCCTGATGCGTGGGGCTCGAACTCACGAACTGAGAGATCGTGACCTGAGCCGAAGTCGGACGCTCAACCGACTGAGCCACCCAGGCGCCCCTCAATGGATATTTTAAACAATGCTTCAGGGGCATCTGGGTGGCTCAGTCACTTGAGTGCCTGACTCTTGGTTTCGGCTCAGGTCATCATCCCAGGGTAGAGGGATTGATCTCTATGCTGAACATGGAGCCTGCTTAAGGTTATCTCTCTCTTTCTCTCTTTCTCTCTTTCTCTCTCTCTCTCTCTCTCCCCCCACCCCCACTCTATTTATTTATTCAGAGTGCAAGTGGGGTGAGAGGAAGAGAGAGAGCAGAGTGAGAGAGAGAATCCAAAGCAGTCTCTGTGCTGTTACCACAGAACCTGATGTAGGACTCAGTCTCATGAACCATGAGATCATGAATTGAACCAAAATCAGGAGTCAGACACTTAACCAACTGAGCCACCCAAACACCCCAGAATAGTTTAAATTTGTTCTTGTGTCAGTATATTATCTGAGGCCAATAATGGAGGCTTCCAAGCTTCAGCACTATTTAGTTTTCCTGGCACCTGGCACTTTCTTGCTTTTTTTGCTCCTGAGCAAGTCTGTATGATTATTCCGAGTTAGTACGTTATTCTACAAAGTACTTGTATTACTTCCAAGCCATAGCATTTAATTTCCTGTGATTTTTTTTTCTTCCCCTCTTTACTTCTTCTCTGAGAAGGAAAAAGCACTGTTCTGCATTGGACATACCCAAGAAGTAAACTTTTAAATCACAGTTTCAGAGTTGTTCATTAACTCAACATAACCTGGCCACCATGCCTAATCACCATGCTGTATCACTGTCAATTTTAATTGGAGGGAGATATGAAGATAGAAATATAGATGATAGATGATCTTGGCCAATTTATAATAAAAGTATAATTTAAAATGACATTCCATTAATATTGGAAAAAAGTGAAAGATTTTAATATTGTCTACTTATATTTATTATAATTCAATAATATACATTATAATATAAAATAAATATAAGAAATCTTTCTTTTCAATTACAAATTCCCATTCATGATTTTACCCTTTTTTAGTTATTTTTACATGCATGAATTCTAAAATTTTTCTGCATACTAAATCAGTTACATGTCATTTATATTAAAAACTTTTTCCCAACTTGTCATCTGACTCAATTTTATTTATTACAAGCATTTAATGTAAAAGTGGCTTTATTATTTATGTAGTTAAAAGATTATTGTTTTTGTTTTATTTTCCATTAGTCATTGTATCAATCTGCTTAGGCTGCCATAACAAAATACTGTAAACTGGTTGGCTTCACCAACAGAAATTTATTTTCTCATAGTTCTGGAGGCTCAAAGTCCAAGATCAAGATGTTTTCAGTGTTGGTTTCTTGTGAAAATTTTTTCCTCAACTTACAGACAGTGTTTTCTTTCTGTGTCTTCAAATAGCCTTCTCTCTGTGTGTGCATGAAGAGAGAGAACTGTGATATCTCTTCTTATAAGGATGCCCATCCCATTGAATTAGGGACCCAATCTGAGGATCTCACTTACCCTTAATTGCCTCCCCCAAATCCTTATCTTCAAATACAGTTACACTGGGGTTAAGGCTTCAACTTAATGAATTTTGGGTACATGTAATGCAGCCCATAACATTTTGCTCTATGTCTCCCCAAGACCATGTCCTACATTGACCCCATACCTACAACCTCAAAAGTCTTAACCCATTCCAGCATTAGTTCCAAAGTCTCATCTAAATATCGTTGAAATCAGGGGCACGTAGGTGGCTCAGTTGGTTAAGCGTCAGACTTCAGCTCAGGTCATGATCTCACAGTTAATGAGTTCGAGACCTGCATGGGGCTCTCTACTGTCAGTGCAGAGCCCACTTCAGATCCTCTGTCCGCCTCTCTGTCTGCCCCTCCCCCACTCTCATGGAGCTTGTTTTGGATTCTGTGTCTCCCTCTCTCTCTGCCTCTCCCCTGCACACACTCTTGTGTCTCTCTGTCTCTCAAAAATAAATAAACATTAAAAAAAATAAATAGCATCAAAATCAGGTATGGGTGAAACTAAAGGTATGATTCATCTTGAGGCAAAATTGTCTACAGCTATGAACCTGTGAAACCAGACAAGTTATGTGATTCCAAAATACAATGGTGGGAGAGGCATATGATCAGCATTTCCATTCCAAAAAGGAGGAATCAGAAAGAAGAAAAAATGATGGGCCCCAGGGAAATCTCAAAGAGAGTAAGGCAAATGCCATTTGATCTTCAGGCTTGAGAATCATCTTCCTTGATTCCGTGCTGTACTCGCTAGGTGCACTGAAGTGGAAGCATCACCCCAAGATTCTAGATGGTAGCCCTGCCCTGTTGCTTTGGGCAAAGCCCTCTCATCACTGGGCGTTTTGTAGTGTTCCCCCTTTCCCCTGATCCCACGGCACAGGGCAAAGGAAGTCAGCCCACTGAAACCAAGTGGGTGGCCCTACGCTCAGAAACCAAAGAGCAGAGCCTTTCTTTCCCAGTCAGTAGGCTCAGGGTTCACAAGAGTGGCAGCCCTAATGATCTGAATCACCTTCAGGTTTGTTCCTCCCTTTTCTCGAAGGAAAATGGATACCAACAGCTGGATATCACTGTTGGCCTATTCTGTAGAATTTCAGCAGATCTTGAAAGCCTTCCTTTATTTCATGTTTTCTCTATGCCCTTTGGTCCAAACTGGCAGTCAGTATCTCTACTGGTATAATCCCATTTCTTTTCCTGCATCTGTTGAGATGGCTGATTAACATTATGGATAACCTTTTATGGAGTGATTGTTTAACCACATGCATTGTCATTTTTTTTCAATATGGATAGAATGAGAGTTTTCCAGATCTTGTGGTTTGGGTTTCTTTTGGATAGAAATCTCCTTAACTAAATATCCAAGTTTGTTACATTCTACTTTCCCCAAAACACTAGAACAAAATTCAACCAAATTATTGCCACTGTATAACAAGGATCCTGTTTTCTCCAGTTTCCAACACCATATTCTTCATTTTGAGATCTTACCAAAATGTTTAATGTTCATATTTTTACTAACATTCTGTTCTTGATTATATAAATATTCTCTAAAATGATAGAAGCTTTTCCTACAGCTTTCCTCTTCCTGAGTCTTCACCAGAACTGCTTTTAACATTCATATTTCTACCAGCAGTCCCCTCAAGGCAACTTAAGCCTTTTCTAGAATGTCCTCAGAATTCTTCTAGCTTCTGCCATTGTTTACCCAATTCTAAAGTGACTTCCACATTTTTAAATAGTTGCTACAGCAGTACCCAACTCTTGGCACCAAAATCTATATTAGTTTGCTTAGGTTGTTATAACAAAATCCCACAGGCTGGGTAGCTTAAACAACAGAAATTTATTTTTTCAAAGTTCTGGAGGCTACAAGTTCAAGATCAAGGTGCCATTCGAGTTAATTTCTCTCTGAAGAGAGACCTTTCTCCTCAACTTGCAGACAGTGTGATTTCTTGCTGTGTCCTCATGTAGACTTTTTTGCAAACTCTGGTGTCTCCTTTCTATTTTATTTTATTTTATTTTATTTTATTTTATTTTATTTTATTTATTTTTGAGAGAAAGAGAAAATGTGGAGGAGGGGCAAAGTGAGAGAGAAAGGAGGGCAGTAGAGGATCCAATGTGGGCTCTGTGTGCACAGCAGAGAGCCCAATGCAGGGGTCAAACTCACTGAGCTGGGCTGTGAGATATGACCTAAGCCAAAGTCTGATGTTTAACTGACTGAGGGATCCAGGTGCCCCTCCTTTCTCTTTATAAGGATAACAGTTTCATCGAATGAGGACCCCACCCTTATGGCTTCATTTAATCTTAATTATTTCCTTAGAGACTCTGTCTTTAAATACAATCACAATGGGAGTTAGAGCTTAAACAGACAAATTTTCGTAGGGACACGATTCATTCCAAAACAATTATGCTTAAAAAGTCTTTCCTGATGTAAATATCATAAATACATTGACTCATAATTTTTCATGGTTTTCCGTGATTTTAATAATTAATTTCATTTTGTGTTAGTTTGGGCATGGCGATGTTGTGGCATCAAATAATTTTTGAAATATGATTTCCTTACTAAACAAGGCCTTACATCTCATTTTCTGTACATTTAGCTTTGGGTTCCAAATCTTTGCAAAGTCTTATTCATGCACAAAGAGCTGGAGAAGTGTGTACTAGCTCTGAAATCCTTTAGCTTTCAAGGTTGTACCACCTATAAAAGGAGTTGAAAATATAGGTGCTGGGTAGTGAGTGAGTTTGCCACACATATTTTTTCAGATTATAAAAGAATATTATATGATAATATTTACAAATCACAAAAGGTAAAATTGAGAAAGGTTTAAAAATCACTCTAATACCACGAGCTTTTTTTTTACCAGTTCATAATATATAACATGGTTTAAGCCAATTGTTCCCAATCTGTTGATTTGGACTAATACCAACATTTCCTTGGTTTACACTTACAATATATACACTTTATATTGTATTACATCTTATATAATATTAGAACTAAGATATTGTGTTAATTATATAACATAGGCAAAAGTTCAAATTTAGAAAGCTTAAGATATGATTGAAAAGAAGTTCTAGTAGGTCTGTCTTTACTTTCATCCAAGATTCACACCGCTGCATACAACTACTCTAAAGGACATTGTTTTTATGAAAACCCAATGTGAGAAGACAGAGAGTTACTGACAGTCAGCCCCCTTTCATTTCTGGCTGAGTGGTCTGGAGAGTCTCTATCTCTTAATGTTTGTTTGCAAGGAAAAAGTTATTACTGATCAAGACAGGGCAATGACTCTGCCTCACATGCCAAATTAAGGAAAAATGAGGTACTTTTCTGGTATTTTTGTAACTCCACCCCCCCCCCCGAGATGGAAGCAATTAATGGAAGTGAGTCAAATTGTCATTATACTTTTTTTTTTTTAAAGTGTGTGTGTGCAATTCTGGCTCAGAGAGCCCTGCATGGACTACGTAAGCTAAAAATTTCCTGGTAAATCTATGCGGCTTCTTGAGATTATTGCTAAGCCTATTTTATTTCTGCAAATTAAAACACTGGTAGCTGCTTCTCCACCTTTCTCTTTTTTATTGATTTCAATGATTGAAATGAAGCCATTAGTTCCAAAAGACTCACCTCGAAGCTCTAGTAAACTGCACATTTGTTCACATATCAGCTTGCAGCTGCTTCTGGAGAATAGTCAGCTGTCACTTCTTTTTCACCTTCCAAATATTCTTGAGAGAACTCTCATCATCAGATTTTAACCAGAACCATATGGCCAAGAAAATTGTGGAAAAAGGAGAAGATTACTTATAATAATAAGTGATGCTTAGTTAAATCAGACAATACAATTTAATAAAACCTGTCAGAGACATTGGCAAATTGCATTGTTACATAATTTGTTTACCAACCATGCTTAACCGAGTGTTTTCTGACTGTCTTTGTGGTGGTTGTCTGTGTGGATGGAAAGTGTGTGAGCCAAGGAAGCCCATCAAGCAAGCTGTTCATCTCAACAGTCAACTTCCCCTTCTGTATGTCTGTGTGATTTATTCCACTTAGCTGTCTCTATCACTCTGCTTTGATTTGTAGTGAAAGCAGGAGTCAACATTCATAAGATACGGTTTTAAAAACATGTGAATTTGTTTTTTGACAAATATAAAATAGTTATCTCATTGCTAAATAAAGATAAATAGGTAAATTATTTACATTTTTTCAGTATGAAATTTTATGATTCAATTATTCAAAAAGAATGAATTTAGGGTAGATTGCATGATTACATCTTGAAATACAAAAACTAAGTTTAATACTCATCTCCATAGGAGGGCTACTGATTTTCTCAGTTCTAATTCATTACTGCCTATAATTTCAACTTGATTTTCCATTATCCAAAAAATACTGCTGTGAATCCTTATTACCAAAAGCAATTGAATATCACAAAATGGCCAAAATGTAAATAGGTAAAGAGAAGAAAATAAACTACTTAAATATTTCAATACAAAAACATGCTATAAGAAAAATATTCAAATTATTCTTCTCCCCAGGAGCCTAATAAAATATACTATTTAAAACATAAAGTAATTGGGAAAAGAATAGACCCCCATTCATGGTCAGCACTGTCATTATATAAAATGTAAAGAGCCTTTAAGAATATATTAAGGGGAATGTAAATGCAACACACTCTTTCTAGTGTCACATAATTGATCTGTGCAACAAGTTGTATATATATTAATATTAATATATATTTATTATATATATAAACTTTATGGCTTTTCTTTTATAAGAATCTTTTTGTATGCATTCCCTATTAATTTTGTCAGAGGAAAAACAACTGGTAAAACATTTTCAAATTATCTGTAAAGTTTATGCAGACATCTCTAAAAAGCATTGTTTATATACCAGCCCTACTATATAAATAAGTTCTACTGCTTGAATTTTCTGGATTGGCTCCATCTAGATATAACTATAAAATTCCAATGAGATCTTTCTTTGTTGTATTAAAGTATTTAGAATCCACATCAGTGACTTAGATTTTAATTCAGACAAGCTTTCTTTCTTTCTTAAAATTAAACATACAATATTACTGAAAACATCTTAAAATGCACTTTATAAAAAATAAAATTGTTTGTTTTTGTTTGTTTTTTTGTTTTTGCTTTTTTTACTGCTGTGCTAGTGCAGAAGTAATTCACTTGTGAAAAACTAGAAGCATGTGCACCCCTATAATACCATCAAAACATTTTAAAAGGTCACATAAAGTAGTTAAATTAAGTGATGACCACGAAAGTTAATGCTGCCTGGCAATCACACTGTATTTCCCTTGCCCTCCATTCTCTAACTCTTCTAAAGCATGACTTCAAGTGCCTTCTCTTTCTCCTCAAATTTCTGGTATTTCCACTCCAATATTCACTCCAAGTGCAATCTTACTACCCACTGAGAAACTGAAGCAACCAGGAAAGAACTTCCACAAATTACCATCACCATATCTAATACCCAAAAACCTCCCTGATCATAGTTTTACCTTCTCTCCTGTTTGTTTCTTTAAACTGCACTAAATCTTAGCCTTGTTAACCCTCTCAGAGCTATCACTCCAGTAATTTTATCATCTCCTACCCACATTATCACATGTTCCTTCTTTTTAAGATCATTCTTACGAACATATAAAAGTGTTGTATTATTCTCATCTGATTACACTCATTAACCCTAGTCTACTTTTTGCTGCCCATCCATTTCTCTTCTCTTCAGCTTCCAGTAACACTCCTCAACTGGTTGGGTGGAATATACTTTTGTCTCCTACTAGTCAATGTCATTCTCTCTTCCGTGCACTCCAAGTAGGCTTTTGCCATGACAGCTCTGTAGAGGGTTCCAGAGATATGCCCTCCAAAGTCCAGTGGTCAAATCTGAACTGTTTATATTACTTTTATCTTTCTTGATGGATTAACTTTACCCAGAAAAGGCATTTTTTTTGTACCTGAAAACACTTTTGTTCACTTAGGTTCGAGGATGGTATATTCTCTTATTTCTTCTCCTGCTTTACTTTCTACTCTTAAATCAAGCAATCAATCAATCAATCGATTATGTAACAATAATTAATTATCTGCTTTGTAAAACACTGCTGATGCCATAATTGCTAACAGCCATTGAGCAAACAGTGACTAACTCATAGTTTGATTAATAAGCTTTATACAATGACAAAACCCTGAATCAGTTATTTCATTATAGTCTAAAACAACAGTTTCTCATCCCCAGCTATTTAGATCAGATAAATAAAGCAGTTTCCTCCCATATCTGAAAATCTTTAGTGGAAACATTCTGATATATATAAACTAGTTTGCTTATACATTCAATAAAATCAATAATTTATAAAGTATACATGGAGAATCTTCAAAAATTGTTTATATGATCTGATTTTATCTATTAGTAACTTTCTAAGCTCTATGAAGTTATTTCCCCAAAATTTAATGTGCACAATATGTATTCTAAACTCTGTTATTAACATCTTGGAACAGAAATGAACTTCTGTGGGGAAGAAAATAAGGAGTTGGAATTCCTTTTGTTATGAATTGGTATGGTGCAAACTTTTCTCACGTTCTTTTTTTATATAAGTATCACAATTCAATTAGTTGGTTAATGTTGTTCTCAAGAGGCAAATACCATCACCTTTTACATACAGAAGAATAACTTAGAAATATTTTTATTTTATTTTATTTTTTTTAATTTTTTTTCAACGTTTTTATTTATTTTTGGGACAGAGAGAGACAGAGCATGAACGGGGGAGGGGCAGAGAGAGAGGGAGACACAGAATCGGAAACAGGCTCCAGGCTCTGAGCCATCAGCCCAGAGCCTGACGCGGGGCTCGAACCCACGGACCGCGAGATCGTGACCTGGCTGAAGTCGGACGCCCAACCGACTGCGCCACCCAGGCGCCCCCCGAAATATTTTTATTTTAGAAAAAACCCACAGTCATTGAGTTGGGAAGAACAGAGGATACCTAATCCCTCTGCAGCATCTGATTCTCAAATTTAGTCTATTTTTTTTTTTTAAGGTCACTGATACTTTACATCTAATATGTTAATATCTGGACCCATTTGTTACATATTGGCATTCTCCTATTTCTTTATATTTAATGCTGTTGATATTTTAATTTACATTGTCCAATCTAATTGTTTTCTTTTAAGTTTATTTATTTTGAGAGAGAGAGAGAGAGAGCACACAAGTGGGAGAGGAGCAGAGAGAAAGGGAGAGAGAGAATCCCAAGCAGGTCCCATGCTCTCAGCTCCAAGCCCTTTGCAGGGCTTGAAACTTCAAACTATGAGATTATGACCTGAGCCAAAATCAAGAGTCAAATGTTTAACCTACTGAGCCACCCAGGCACCCACAATCTAATCATTTTTTTTAAATGAAGAAATATATGACATGTTCACCTTCAGAATGGATTTAGTCTTAAAAATCAGTATTATTGATATTTGACCGGTATAAAGGAGTCCATTGATTTTTAAATATTTAGTGTATGCATAAATTAAGGGAGTATTTAAGAATTTGAGAGGAAGGTAAATATTTCGTATTTCACATAAAGGTGTCTTATTAGGACGAAATATAAAAAGAGGGTAAGTTTTTCTTCAGAACAGAGAGGCTTACGTAAGATCCTAAATGGAAAACTAGATTGCATTCCATTATTTTTAGTTACATTTGAAAGCATTTCTCCCATATGATTTGCCCATCTGAATGTAAGTACAAAAGGAGGATGTTTCTGTTTATAATGGATAGTACTATTTCAGTAAACTTAGGGATATAAGTAGGGACTAAATTACCATCTTGCTTCTAAGCCATCAAAACTGCCTATGAAGAGTAGGCTCCATTTTTTTTTTTGTTTGGTTTTGTGATGTTTTCAGGCCATTAGAATGAGATGAGCTATAACCTTCAACCACAAATATAAAAAAACTCCCATTATAAAGAAGATAGCCTTAAAATTTGTCCTGTCCTCAAAATTCAATATAAATATTAGTTCCAAATCAACTTAATGACAGAACTAAGGAATGCCATTTGGTATTGACATTTCTTTTTAATATGGTAAGGTGTTGAACAAACAAAATAACCTTATTTCCACTATCTCTGTATTTGTAGCTTTCTGCAATAAAACATAAAAATATTAACTCACTAGGGGCGCCTGGGTGGTTCAGTCAGTTAAGCGTAGGACTTCGGCTCAGGTCTGTGAGTTCGAAGCCTACTTGGGGTTCTGTGCTGGCTGACAGCTCAGAGACTGGAGCCTGCTTTGGATTCTGTGTCTCCCTCTCTCTCTGCACCCCCCCCCCCCACCGGCTCACGCTCTGTCTCTCTCTGTCTCAAAAGTAAATAAACATTAAAAAAGAAAAATTAAAAAATATTCTAATAAGGTTTAATGACATTCTATAAATAATCCATTAATATAATGAGGCATACTATAGGTTGAATTGAGTAGGCTTTTATGTTATTCCTAGCATTATTTTTGATTTTTGCACAAATAATTTCAGGGGTAAGTTCAATAAAAATGTTTAAATATACTTTTTGATTTTAGAGCAGTTTAAAGTTAGAAAAACTATGAAGATAGACAAAACTGCCATATACTTCAAACCCAGTTTCTCCTATTATTAACATTCTCCTATTTTAACCACAATTTGTCACAGCAAATGAACTAATATTGATAAATCATTGTTAATTAAAGTCCATAGTTTATTTGGATTTCCTTAGTTCTTACCTCATGCCACTTTTGTTTCAGGACCCCATTTAAGATTGCACATTACACTTAATTGTTATGTCTCCTAGGCTTCTCTTGGCTGTGACAGATTCTCAGACTTTGTTTTTGATGAACTGGACAGTTTTGAGTAATATTGGTCAGGTCTTTGTTAGAATCTTTTTTCATTGGGTTTGTCTGTTGTTTTTCTCATGACTAAACTAGGGTAATGTTCTTAGGAGGAAGCCATCAGAGGTATAACACCATTCTTATCACATCACCAACTGGTATATACTATCAACATGATTTATCATCATGAATATTAATCTTTATCACCTGACTGAGATAGTTTCTGTAAGGTTGGTTTACTAAATAGTTGCCCTTAATTTCTTCCACTTTCCATATTGTATTCTTTGGAAAGAAATCACTAGGCTCAAACCACATTTAAGGAGTGGGGAGTTATGTATGCTTCTGCTCTTCGGGGAGTAGTATCTACATAAATTATTGGCATTCTTTTGCATGGAAGATTGACTTCTTCTTCCTTATTTATTTATTATTTTATTTATACCATTATGGACTCATAAATACTTATTTTATACATTGGGTTATAATCCAATTCTACTCTATTTGTTTTATTGCTTAGATTATTCTGCTTTGGGTCATTTCAGTCAGTTTCTGCGTCTCTTTGGCACATCCCAATAATTGTGTATGTGTGTGTGTGTTTCTTGTGAGCTTTTTGTTACTTCCTGGCACTACAAAATGCTTCAGGCTTATCTCGTATATTCTCTGCTTGAGTATATTGAGTATTGGTCATTCCTCTGAGGGAGTATTGGTTCCTTCTTATTGAAGAATGGTTTTAGAAACTAAGATCTGAGTAACTGATATGCTTGTTCTTGCTAGGGAGGTTGCTGGGGAGTTGTTGCTTCGGGGCCCTTTCAGCTGACAGAGCAATGAAATAAATATGTGTATACTAGCCCATGCAAATACATGCATCTCTATATACGTTTCTATGTGTCTGTTTTATTCTAAACACATGATCGTGTTGATGTCCCCTATTCTACTCCATTATTGCATGGGTATTCTAGAATTCTAGTCACTTCCCCTGCCTATCAATAACCTCTTATTCCAACATTGAGAAGCCTGACTTCCACATATGCTGCCCATTTACTCAGTTTTTCAATTCTAATACACAAATATAAAAGTAACAGAATTGTTAACCGGTACTTCATGGCAAACAACTTTATCAATAAGAGTACAGTGTTTGTGTACATTTTTTTTTAGCCTTCAGTCTTACATAATCTACTGATTGCCAAAGTTGCTTAAACTGGCACCTTTCCCCTACCCTGTTCAGTGAGTTTGTTTTACACATTTGTAATACAGTCAGATGTTTTTGTTATATTTCTCATTCTATCCAGGGATTCCCTGACCTCCTAAATGATTTTTAAAACATTTTCATACATTTCGGTTCAATCTTTGTGCTGTAAAATTCTGTGGATTTTGACAATTGCAGAGCATTACGTATCCAGCAATGCAGTATGGTGCAGAATAATTTTACTGCCCTAAAAAATAAAATCCCCTGTGCTTCACCTATGTAAGCCTTCAACTTTTATATATAAACACCTGAAAACCACTTATCTTTTTTTCTGTCTGCATAGTTTTACCTTTCTAGAAAGTCATATAATTTGAATCATCCAGCAAGCAATATTTTCTGACTGGTTTATTTTACTTAGCAATATGCATTTAAGGTTCATCAATATGAGTGTGTCTTGATAGCTTATTTCATTCTGTCACTGAATAACAGTTCATTGTATAGATGTACAACAGTTTGTTAATCGATTCACTTATTCAAGTACACCTGATTGTTTCCAGGTTTTTGTGATTATGATTAAAATGCTATAGACATTCACAATTCATTCGTGAAAATACCTAGGAGCGTGATCGCTGGGTTTTAAGACATTTTTACCTTTGTGAGAAACTATCACACTATATTCCAAAGTTACTGTACCATATGGCATTCCCACTAGCAGTGACTGAGAATTTCTGTAGCTCGGTAACCTCACCAGAATTTAGCGTTGTCAGTGTTTTTTGCATTTTAACCATTCTAACAGGTGTATAGAAGTATCTTGTTTTAATTTGCAATTCACACACAAAAAAACCATATGATGATGTACTTTTCTGATGCTCATTTGCCATCTGTGCATCTTCTTTAGTGAAAAGTCAGATTTTATAAACATTTTTTATTTGGGTTGTTTATTTTCTTATTGTAGAGTTTTAAACATTTTTTAGTATGTTTTGATTATAAGAACTTTATCACATACATGTTTTTCAAATACTTTCTCCAAGTTTATGGCTGATCTTCTGATTCTCTTAGTAGTGTCTTCCACACAGCAGGAGTTATAAATTTTAATACATTCCAAGTTATCAATTTTTATTTGTTTGTTTTATGGACCATGTTTTTGGTGTTGAATCTAAAAACTCATCACCAAACTACTTGTCACAGAGATTTTCTCTCATAGTTTCTTCTACATGGTTTATAGTTTCACATTTTACATTTCACTCTAGAACCCATTTTGAGTTACTATTTGTGGAATGTGGAAGGTCTCTGACTACTTTCATTTTCTTGCATTTAGACATCCAAGTCTTCTTCTTTGTTGAAAGACTACACTTCCTGTATTGAATTGTCTTTGGGCCATTGTTGAGGATTAGTTACTGATATTTGTTTGGGTTTATTTCTAGGCTCTGTATTTTGTTATTTTGAACTATATCTCTATACTTTCATTATTATTATACTGTTCTGATTATCCTAGCTTTTTTATAAGTCTTAACATTCGGTGGCATTAGACTCCAGTTGTTTTTTTTTCTCCAGTATCATATTGAGTGTTTTAGATCTTTTGCCTTTCCTGTATACCTTAAAATTGATTTGTCTTTATATATTGGATAACTTGCTGGGATTTTAATTGGAATTGCATTGTATACATAGACCAAATTGGGAAGAATTGTGATTCTAACAAATTTTTGTATTTCAAGTTATGAACACAGAATATCTTTTCAATTATTTGTACCATATTTTATTTCTCTTATCAAAGTTTTGTAGTTTTTGTGTATAAATATACCATATATTTCATTATATTTATATTTGAATATTTAATGTTTGAAGTTATTATAAATGGTATTTTTTTTCTTTCAAATCCCCAATATTCATTGCAGGTATATAGTAAGTTGTTTGACTTTTGTATATTAAATCTTAGACCTTGCTATTATCTTTGGTTGTTAGTTCCTGGAGATTTATTTTGTTTTTGTTGCTGTTGTTTCTGAATTTTAAAAAGATATTTTACATAGCAAATATGTAATCTATGAAAGAGACAATTTTATTCCTTCCTTTCCAATGTCTATACTATTCATTTCATTTTTTTCTATTATAGTAGCTAAGATTTCCAGTATGGTGTTGAATAGAGTAATGAGAAAAATATGCTTGCTTTGTTCCTAATCTAAGAAAGGATTATCCAGATACTCTTCATTAAATGTATCATTGTAGGTTTTTTTCTAGATATCCTTTAATAAATTGAAGAAGTTCTTCTCTATTCCTTTGATGAGAATTTGTAGGCATGAATGGTGTTGGGTTATTTAAAATGGTTTTCCTATTTACGATCATCCAATATGTCTTCATTAGTGTGGGGAAATATGAATCAAGAATTCCTTATCCTTACATAAATGGGTTAGAAAAAAGCTTAGGGCAGAAAGCCACCACCATGGGTCAAAAGTGTCCAAGGTTAGCTAGTGAGATATTATAATGGGATCACGAGTAACTTGTTATATCACCTGTAGGAGATTTCTTTCCATCTGGTGCAATATACTATTGTGCTTTGATCACAAACTCCACTTGTGCCCCCAGACCCTTTGTTTCCTATGGACACAAATTAATGGTTACTATCTGATTGTTTTCTTCATGTTCATCACATGTGTAAGATCTTGTTTTCTTCACGTTCACCACATGTGTAAGTAAGATCTTAAGAGCTCAATAAATATAGAGATGGCACCCCTGCTTGGGGCTCTTGTCTCTTCCCAGACATTAGCCTCTCTTGTATTCAATTCTGTGTCTCTGTCTTGCTGGACAAGAGAGAACTCCAGACTCATGGTCTGTGACACATTAGCTTGTTGATGTGGACGATTACACTGATTTTTAAACGTTAGAACAAACTTGCATACCTGGAATTAATTCTATTTGGTTTATAATTCTTTAATTCTGTTTGTACATTGTTGGATTGAATTTATTAACATTCTGTTGAGGAATTTTCATCTAATTTCATGTCTGTAGTTTTTCTTTTGTTGAAATGGTTTTATCTGGATTTGGTATTAGGGTAATGATGGCCTCCATAGAAGGAGTTATAAAATGTTCTGCTTCTATTTTTTGGAAAGATTTTGGAGAATTGGCATTGTTACTTTCTTATATGTTTGATAGAATTCACCACTGAACTCATCTACTACTGAACTCATCTAGCCCTAAAAAATTACTGATTTAATATTGTTAATTGGTATTGGCCTGTTCAGATTGTCCTTTTTCCTTGTGCGAGTTTGGGCAGTTTTTTCTTATAAGAATTTGGGCCATTTCATGTAAGTTCTCAAAATTGTTGGCAGATGTGTGTAGTATCCCATATCCTTTTAATGTCCCTGTAATCAGTAGTGATGCCCTTTTTCATATCTGATATTGATAATTTGTGTCTTCACTTTTTTTTTTTTCGTATTTAGCCTGGCCAGAACATTACCAATTTTATTAAACTTTTTAAATAATTAAAATTTGTTGATTCTACCCATTGTTTTTCTGTTTCAAAATTCATTTATTTCTGCTCCATTTTTCTTTTCTCTTGCTTAGTTTATGCTTAAATTGTTGTAAGGTGGAATTGTATGTTATTGATTTTGGACTTCTCTTCTAATACATGTATTTAATACTATAAATTTTCCTCTTCATGCTACTTTCACTGCATCTCCCCAGTGCTTCTTGAGAAATATTTTAAATTTTATTTAGTTTAAAATATTTTAAATGATATTTTTCCTGAGATTTTTTTGATCCATGAATTATTTTGGAAAGTATCTTAAAATTTGCAAATATTTGGATATTTTCCAGATATCTTTCTGTTATTGATTTTTAGTTTAATTACATTGTAATCTCAGGACAAATTTTGCATTTTTTTTAATCAATTAAGGTATTTTTTATGGCCTCAAATATGGTCTATCTTGGTGAATGTTTCATGCGAGCTTAAGAAAGGCATATTTTCCTGATGTTGAATGGAATATTCCTTACAAGTAAGTTAGAACAAGTTGATTAATAGTTTAGTAGCTTAATCTCCATCTAATTTTCTGTATGCTTCATTTATCAATTACTGACAGAGGAGTTTGGAAGCCTCCAAATGTAGTAGTGGATATATCTATTATGTTAATTATATCAGTTTTTAATTCTCTTGCTGTATACAAATTTAACGTTGTTATGTCTTCTTGGAGAACTGACTCCTTTATCACTATATAATGCCCAGATCTATCTCTGATAAAATTGCCTTTGCAAAGTCTGCTTTGTTTGAGATTAATATGCCTTGTCCAGCTTTCTTTTGATTACTATTAGCATGGTGTATCTTTCTCCATCATTTTACTTTTAAACTGTTCCTTTATATTTTAAATTGGCATATAGTTGTGTTTATTCTTTTAATGTGTTTTTACAATCTCTGTCCTGTATAAATTTAGACGATTCATGGGAAAATTATTGGTACATTTGAATTAATAACTGTCTTGTTTTTAGCCATTTCTTTTTTTATTTTTGCATTCTCATTTTCTGCCTTCTTTGCTGTTAATTGAACATTTTCTGATTGTTATATCTCCTTTCCTAGCATACTAATTATACTTTGGAATATTTTTACATTTTCCGATATGCACTTATCATACCTAATTTCAACTTCACATGACACTGTGCTCCCTCACATATAGCACACTTGTCTCAGAGTATTCCAATTCATTCTTCCAAGTCATTTATGATATTGCTGTCATTCATTTCACTGTTATGTGTTATAATCATCCAATACATTTGTTACTATTATTAAACAGTTATCTTTTATCTTAAGAAAAGAAAAATAAATTATGTTATCTTCATTTATTCCTTCTTCTGTGTTCTTTCTTTCTTTTTTTAAATATATATTTGATTTCTTATGTTATTTTTTTCACCCTAACAAACTTGTTTTATTCCTTCAGGACCTGAAAGTCTTTATTTTTTCTTTTACTATTGAAGTTCTCATTTTATGGATCCAGCACCTTCTGCTCCAGGTGGACAGATCCTGTCTTTGACTCTGGAGTCATCTGTCCTTTCACATTTTAGAATAGAAGTTTGCCTTTTGATCTGTTTGCTGGAGTCCATGAAAAGTAATGGATGTTTAGTTCACTTTGGTTTTATTATCATAACGATGGAAGTGACATTAAAAAACTTTTCATGTTGATCTGAAAGTCACCATACTGCTTTTTAATGCCTTCTCTCTAAAAATTCCCCCTTTTTCTCCCTCTGCCTGTCTGTCTGTCTCTGTCTCCACACACACAAGCGCATACACGCGCACACACACACACACACTCTAGTGGACTGTGTCTATTGGAGGGTGTGCCTTTCATTTAAAGAAATTCAACTATACTGTCCCAATAACAATATCATGACATTGATTTTCTGTTATTGGAATTTGAAAGTCTTAATTGTTGATAGCTTCTGTAATATTGCTAAGTTATCACTTCATGTTTATTTCTTACTTGCATGTGGCAATTTTCCTATTTATATTTATTCATCCTCTGGTGTGTCTTAGCACATTTCTAGTTTATTCAAGTTATAGATGACTGACATAATAAATGTAAAGGTGGTTCCATTCTGAACAATCTATGGAGCAAAGGATTGGAAGCATAAAACAGACCTAGGAGAATCCTGTCATGTTCCACTGGGAGATACATTTTACCCTTCAGCAGCATATTAGAAATGCATGTTTTAGAAACGGAAGCAAACTACATTGTACTTTTCTCCCATAAGACACATTTCTCAGCCATGAGTAGAATTTTCTTCTTGGCAGAGACTTTTTATTTTTCAACTGGAAAGCTCATGAGTTTAATCTACCTAGTATTATTCTTTGTACTAGTAGAAACAGGCACACAAAATTTTAAATCACATTGTAAGAATAATAATAATAATTTACTCTTCAGAATGGTTTTATTTGGTCAAAAGAGGACATATTTCTCCATAATATTTGCCAGTATGTTTCATTAGATTTTAAAGATAAACTAAAAGCATTGCTGAAATTATCCAAAAAATCTGAAGTTGAAATATCAAATATGAAACTTATGTCCAGTCCATGGTGAAAGTCTTGTTAAAAATTAAGATAAAAGTCTTCCACTTTGAACTATAACAATGAAATATTAATATTTACCTCTCACTTTTGAAATATACAGTGATTCTTCAGTTAACAAAGGCACACTTTTCTTCAATCAAGCAAGACAATATATTTAGATAAATATCAGAAAAAAATTCTACTTGGTGAATACTTATGAGACTTTGGACACAAAAAGGTTTTTCGTTTCATTTCAGGCACCTAGCAAGTAAAAAAATAATAATAATTACATATATGTGTAATTATCTTTAATTAACTTAATTATATAATAAATATGCTTATTTTGCTAACTCTGTCTACTCTCCTTATTGTTCATACATTTCAACTTCATTAAAGTGCTAAAAAATTATGGGCTATTATTTTGAGTACATGTTACAACTCATGCGGTCAAAAACAGGAAGAGAAAGGTGTGCTTGAGTCATCAATACTGGAAATGAGTCCTGGGCTTTTCCTTAGTATTATGAAGAAATGTAAATTAATAGAGGTGCCATGACAATATCATAGCTCTCCTGAGCTCGAGAACAGACAAGCTGTATATCAAGAGAAAACCCTCAGCAACGAAACCTTATGGAAGTCATCAGAAAGCCCATGCCTGGAGGGCACATTTATCTCCAAATAAATCAATTGGAAAATGCACAAGTAACTTAAATGAAGTAACTCAACAAAGGATCAATACTGAGACTGATCACTTGGAGTGTAAAATAGATAAAACTTTTAAGAGTTTAAACAATTTAGTGTTGACATGATTTTCTTGAGGTGAACCATCTCCAAAATACCGAGTGTGCCTTGTCACTTGGGACTGCAAAAAATACACACATATAAAGAAAGATGATTCTCAAAATGATGGAACTTTAAATCATTTCTTTAAATCTTATTTCAAAAAAGCATGGGGATATCTGTCTGGCTTCAGTTCACCAATATGTAGGAAAATTATTCATTTAAATGATATTGAGTATCATTTTTTTTAGTTTATTTCAAATGTATGATGTTATGCCCATTAGCATAATACTAAATGACAAAGAAGAGCAAACAAATTTCAGAGTGTATCTAGAGAAACCATATGCAAAAGTGAAATTATGGTTCTCTATTTAAAAACATTACCAATTATATGATACAATTAATTCTATCAAAATTTTAGAAAGCATACATTGAAAGAAATTGAAAGAAATGTTTGAACCTGCATTTGGAAAGATTTACTGATGGGGGCTTTCTTTTATACAGTGTAGTACTAGTTTTTCTTTTATGAAATTAGAGAGGGTCAGATAGGAAATAAGCTTGCAACCAGAGTTTTTGAAAGATTTTTGGCAAATTTTCATTGGAGGTGTTATATAATAATTAAAAGAATGATGAGAGGAGTGCCTGGGTCGCTCAGTCATTTAAGCATCTGACTCTTGATTTCAGCTCAGGTCATGATCTCATGGTTCATGGGATTGAGCCCCACAT
Organism: Lynx rufus; assembly: GCF_022079265.1. NCBI lineage: Eukaryota > Metazoa > Chordata > Mammalia > Carnivora > Felidae > Lynx > Lynx rufus. The sequence goes on along the minus strand of NW_025814878.1, from coordinate 86,463,397 downwards.
CGGGCTCTGGGCTGACAGTGTAGAACCTGCTTGGAATTCTCTCTTCCTCTCTCATGTTTGTGCTGTCTCTCTCAAAATAAATAAATAAACATTTAAAATAAAATAAAATAAAATAAAAGTAATTATGAGAGTCTCTCAAACAGAATAGAAATAATTTTTAAACACAAGAGTATGATGAAAGCATTCTTACATGAAAAATAATTGAGCTTGTGTTCAGTCTTTAAGGGCATAGATGCCTCACCTTCATTTCTAGTCCACTTCCTTTCATATAGCAGGCATTTAATAAAGAACTAATAAAAAGTTAAATGATTGACTCTAAGCTTGGTGTGTACAATCACCTTTCAATATTTGGTTTTCCTATCTAAAGACATTCGTTGTGAAGTTGTTACAAAACTGCAAAATAGTAGCAAAACAGTTATTGTACAAATTGACATAAGAAATGATAGTATGTTGGACTATTGTCTGTTTTTAATGATGAAGACAATGAGAAGTAGTCAAAATTAGTTGACTATATGGCTGAAAAAAATTGCTGAAGTCTTGAATGAGGAATTTGGAGTGTGTGACAACTACCGAGCTGTCAAAGATAACTTTAAGAAAGTTGATCTTAACAATTAAATGGTATTTGTTAATGGGAAGGGCAATGCAAGAGAAAGATATACTTGGGGAGGGAAAACCTAAAGTAAAATTTTGGGTGTGCACTTTTAAGTTTTCTTTTAGAAATGTTGATGTAAATAAGATGGTTGAATATACAAGTCTACAGATCAGGAGAAAGTGTGCAGGTAAAAAAAAAAAAGCTTGTACATCCTCAAAAAAAAATGTAGCAGAAGAGAAGTGATAGGTGATGGAGTGTGAGATGTTCTTCCAGAGGGAAGGAATCACAATGCTATATTATAAGATGCAGAGAGATCTATTACAAAGAGAACTAGGAGCTGACCATCGGATGTGGCATGAAGTGGTTTTGTGACTTTCATAAGGGTTGTTTTATTGGAATTATACAGTAAAGTTATTATATACATTTTCTACCTCATTAAAATGTAAGTTTCTTGGTGTCAAGGTTAATGTTTTTTGTTATGATGTTATCTAAGGCAAATTGCATGGTGGTTTCCAAATAAACACTTAATGAATGCTTTGGCAAAATGTATTGAGGGATATCAAAAAGGAAGAGCAGCTCTCAATTTCCAGCTTTGATATACTAAGTTGCCTATTTTAAGTTTGGCCAAAAGTTGTTTTTTTTTTTTTTTTTCAACGTTTATTTATTTTTGGGACAGAGAGACACAGAGCATGAACAGGGGAGGGGCAGAGAGAGAGGGAGACACAGAATCAGAAACAGGCTCCAGGCTCTGAGCCATCAGCCCAGAGCCTGACGCGGGGCTCGAACTCACGGACCGCGAGATCGTGACCTGGCTGAAGTCGGACGCTTAACCGACTGCGCCACCCAGGCGCCCCTGGCCAAAAGTTTTATAGAAGTAGAACATGCTAAGTTATTTGCTTTATTTTTAAATATTCTCATTAAATCATTGTGCTTTTTAACAAGGACAGACATGAAAATGCATTTAACACTAACAGAATTGCACTAATCTTTTTGGGGCTATTTGCAAATATTTATTTTCCTGCTAGGCAAGCTCTTTTATTTGGATGAAACCACGCATTTGACATGTACTGGCCAAAGAATATTGAGTGATGCTTTATTTCCAAGGCAGTATATGTAATTAACAATTCAAAACCTTTTCTTTACCCTCATTACAATAACCAAAACTTTCCAGACAGCAGCTGCCCCAGCAGCCTAGGTCCCAGAGTGAGGCAAGAAGATATAGAAAAGACTCTTTAGATGACCTGCAATGAAATAAATAATAACAACAAAACAATACAAAAATGTTTATTGTTTGAAGCCACAAAGTTTGGGGAATATTTGCTACCTCGCCACAACCTAACCTGTTCTAATTGATACAAACACAAAGGAAATTTGCCCAAAGTGCTTACATATTTAAACTACTTTGCCTAGATGAAAATTTGAATTAATGGTACATACTCTTTCTTCCAGTATATGTTTCTTCCATTAAATGTGGTTAGAAAATTATATTCTTTATTGCTGTATAAAAATATGTGATAGGGATGAAATGAGAAGTAGGGTCAAGCCATTATGCTTTTTGTATTCTAAATGCCTCAGCTCTTGGGAAAGAGTAGAATTAGTGAAACAGGTCAAAAGTGGAGGAGGAAATTTGGAGTCTTAAAAATACTACCTTGGAAAAGCATTTATATGAATGTAGCTTTTCCTCCAAGACAAAAAAAAAGTAAAAAATTCTGTGGGTGACTGGAACAAAGTGTTCACTACGTTGACAGCATGAGAGGGAGTCAGCAAGGTGAGGGAGGCTGGTGGCATAGTAGCTTTAGGTAAATAAGATGATCAAACGTTTTTTAAAAAATGTATCCTAGGAAGTTGTGCAAATAGACTGTACTCCTGGTTACCTTCAAGAACTGATCAGAGATGGGTTTGCAGAAACATATGGTGCCTGAATATCAGCCCTACTCCCTTCAATCCTTTCGTCTTTTGTAACAAACAGAACTGTGGCACAATTCCTTTTACAGATGGGGTCGTATGTGTGGGGCCAAGTTTATCTGTGAATTCAGTGGAAGAGATCATTAGAGTATGAGCTATTTAAAATAAGGTTTTGGTTCTTGAATACCTGAATCTGAGTGTTGCGACTGAGATTCATTGATGCTATATTTATCTATAAAATATATAGTACATTTGATTTCTATTTGTATTTGTCCAAAACAAACATTTTATCACGCTATCAAGGATAATAATGTCAGTTAAGATTTCTATGCCCTTTTGAGTTTATAACACCCTCTCATAAACATTATCTAATTTTCATAATATCTTTCTAAGACTAGTAACATTACTGTGTTTAACTTATTAATGAATAAATTAGATGTAAATCTCTTTTCATGTGGAAGGAAATTGGGTAGTGAACAGCGATTTTCCCAATATTACAATAAAATAGAAAATACACTGAAGATACAGTTTCATAATAGAGAACTAATATTATTAATAATATCATAAGAATCAATATCAATGTCAATAATATTATCAGCAAGAACTAATACTCTCAATTAGAATGAATATTATCAATAAGATGTGAGGAATCAATTTAGTTCTCATAAAAAATTTCTGAATCGAAGAGGGTTCTTTATTATATGTGAAGGCATATGAATAGATATTTAAATAATTTGAAAAAAAAACACAGTGGAGAGAGAAATATCAGTGTTCTTCCCACACTTCTTTCTCTCTGCTTATTGTCCATTCATCCTCATTTAAAAAACAAAACAGAACAAAAAGCTCTTCCAATTGTTCAGCATATAGGACACCAAGACCCAAGACATATGATGGGCCTTCCCTTTGCTCCTCTTAGACCTGGGTCAGCATCTCTCACTTCTTATAGGCTTATTATTCACCAAACCTAAATCTCAAGGGTTAAGAAATCTGAGATTATTTCTGGAGATCAACCATCTATATTCAAGAAGGAAGAGAAAGCCTCACTTAAACTTATTATTAAAGTTTTATCCTCTAAATATTTAGAATGCTATACATTTGAATAGCCTCTACACCTGTTTAAACTGTTAAAATTATATATACTAAGTTCCTGATTCTGTAAACAGTCCTTTTGTGGACAGTGGCAAGAGTTTGGAACCTCGAGGCAAGTTGGGGTAATGATATAATATGGGCTCCAAACCTCCACTCTGTACCATAAATATATTGTTTTTACATGCTTTTCTTTATCATTAAAGAGCTCCTAAATTCTATTCCTGTAGTTAAACTATATATTATACGAGAATTTCATTGTAACAGTGAAAGCAACACAGTAAACACTGAAAGTGATATATATTTTTTTTCTAAAAAATTTACTTGAAGAATACTGATGCCTTTACTGCTTTTCAGATTGTATTTTCCTTAATCTCTTTCATGGGATTGATCAAGTGCATCTTGCTTCAGCGGGTTATAATTCCATTTGAATTTCTAGTTACCATAGAAACAACTGATTCCCAAAACACTTTTTTAAACTGAGATTATACTTAAGGGAAAATGATGGTACTAATTAAGATTTTTACATTGGAAACTAAAGACCTTAAAATATTTAACAGCTATGACAAATCCCAGAAAATAATGCATTTTCAGAGTGAATTTATATCAAAAGAACATAAAGTACTGGCATGTTTATTCATGTTGAATGAAATATTATTTGATCCCACATAGAAAATGACATATTAGTTTTCTAAAAATAAGAGATTATGCTAAATTGTCATATGAATTAAATATAATCATTTGGCAAAAATAAGATAAGACATTAAGGATACTGAAGATAATTTATCTAGAAAAAACAAAGAATTAAAAAAGAACAGGATGTTATTTTGGAGAAAAAAAATCTGTAAGTTAAAAGGCAGAGTAATACTGATATGTCTTCTATCATTTTTCTCATAGGTGATCTCACTGAACTGAGTATTCACATTTCTTTAAATATACAAGCACTGATTCTATAAAGTAAAGGCATTAATGGTATCAACTTAAAATATATGCTTCTCTAACAATGGTTATTAATGCAGCAACTTCTGGGAAAAGCACGTAATTTAGTAAAAAATTTTTTTTAATTTTTTATTTTTTATTTTTGAGAGACAGACACAGAGTGTGAGTGGGGGAGGGGCAAAGAGAGAGGGAGACAGAATCCGAAGCAGGCTCCAGGCTCTGAGCTGTCAGCACAGAGCCTGAAGCAGGGCTCAAACACGCAATCCATGAGATCTTGACCTGAGCTGAAGTCGGACACTTAGCCACCCAGGCACCCCTAAAAATTGTTTGTTTATCCATGATATAGAAAAACCTGAAAATAAATTAAATTTGGAAAATTATGGCAACTTTTAAATAAATTATGGTACAACCCCTTGTGGGATAGCATATGGCCATTGAATGGATTCTTTTAGCATTCCTATAATGACATATATAACGGGAAATAATTCAAAAACTAATGTGCACTTTTCTACTGCCTTTTTTGAATACATGAATTTTACCCTCGTTCAACCAATTTGCCCTTATGAGAAAATCACAAGACTATATTCTTGAGAAACAGTGTTGAAACTATACTGTCTTCCTACTTGAACTTAGCAAATTGGGCTGGGGAGTTATATTTCAAAAAATGTTCAGATTGGAAGGAGAGGAGATTTCCCTTTCCTGAGGAAAATTATAGTAGAAAGGAGAGAGATGTTGGTGAATCAGATGTTTAGATGTGTTCTCATTTCTCTTCTTTGAGTTTCAGATTGAGAAGCAGGTAGCCAGGATGAAGGTAAAACAGTGCCACACTCCCCTAATTAGGAATCCTATATTGAGGCTGTTCGTGTCAACGTGGGGGAGTCAAAGGGGACAAAATTGCTTTTTTAGCATGTCTTGGCAGAACACTGATTTTCTTGACTTAGTATAAGAACCATTTCTTTATTTAACATTTTCTTAACTCTAATTTAAAAACCAAATAATTGTTTAAGGTTTCTAGACAATGATACATCATGTGTTAATTAATCCAGACAGTTTATTATATGGAAGAGAAATTTAGTAACTTTCCATACTATCCCCCCCACCCCCCACCGCAGTCCCAATCCACCATTCTCTAAAGGGATAAGCACAGAAAATTCTCTTTTTCAGATTAGAAATATATAATCACCCTGGGTTTTTTATACTTGTCAAACATATGCTTCATAGCTGATCATTTTGTTTTCCTGCCTCTGCAATGTGACAAAGAAAAATGAGTGTTGGATTCAAGAAATCCCTTGGTAATTGAATGGTCTATGTATTTAGCTGATTAGAAGGATGAAAAACAGACAAACTAAGAATGTAGAAAGGCAAAAAGGACTTCATATCTGAGGTGTATGTATAAATACTGAGGAAAGCTACCAAGAGACAATTTCAACTCAGTATGAACTAAAGAAAAAAATTGTGGCAAGGGAGATAAAACATGACCTCCAAAAATTTGACCCACAACAGATTAAGTAAATAATTATAATTAACACTAGTTATTGAATAATTATTATAAGCCAGGTAGTGAGCACGTCTCATATTACCTAATTTAGTTTCTTTTTTTTTTTTTTTTTAATTTTTTTTTTCAACATTTATTTATTTTTGCGACAGAGAGAGACAGAGCATGAACGGGGGAGGGGCAGAGAGAGAGGGAGACACAGAATCAGAAACAGGCTCCAGGCTCTGAGCCATCAGCCCAGAGCCCGACGCGGGGCTCGAACTCACGGACTGCGAGATCGTGACCTGGCTGAAGTCGGACGCTTAACCGACTGCGCCACCCAGGCGCCCCTACCTAATTTAGTTTCTACAACAGCTCTATGATATAGGCACTGCTAATCCAAATTTATATGAAGAAATGAAGCCTGTAGGTTAGTTGTCCAGGATCACTGTTAGCATTTAGCAGGCTTAGGGTTGAAATCTAGGTCCGACTGTGTGAGTAGGCAGGTCCCTTAAAGGCAATATTCTATTTCCCCTCAAAGGAACAATGAGATGTGGCATCCCAGGAAAAGACAAGGAGTGATAATGGGAAAAAAATGTTAGCCAGGGTATTATTATCCAAAAACACACTTAAATATAGTTTTGTTTAAAAGATAGTTTAACTGCTTCCCTAAATTGAAAAAATATTAAAAACATAAATATTTCATCTTCTGAAAAGCAGGTGGGCTATTGCTTATCTTATAGGATTAGATTATAGTAAAAATAAGACATGAAATTGGAGGTACAGTGCTAGGTGCAATGTCTGGTCCAGAGTAACTACTGACAAAATAATCAATGTAATGATATTGGTACAGTTACACTGGCTTTGATACATCAATGACTTACTGTTTGAATTTTATCCAAGTTTGCCTTAAATGTTTAAGGTCTTGAAAGCCTGATTTTTTTATGAACAAATACCCCTAAGTTTCTTCAAATATTTCACAACAATAGATTGTTATATTTCAGTTTTTTGGATATCTATCCCAATATTACATATTTTCCTAAATGATTGCCTGAATATAAAGGTGTTTTTTTAAGTTATTCCTTGTCCTTTTATTGTTTTTAAAGAAGGGGTAACTGTGTTTTAAGCACAATTTAATTTTTTTTTAATGTTTATTTCTGATGGAGAGAGACAGAGCATGAGGCAGGGAGGGGCAGAGAGAGAGGGAGGCAGAATCTGAAGCAGGCTCCAGGCTCTGAGCTGTCAGCACAGAGGTGGATGCGGGGCTTGAACTCGTGAACCACGAGATCATGACATGAGCCAAAGTCAGACGCTTAACCAACTGAGCCACTCAGGCACCCCGGTATTCCTTGTCCTTTTAAAACAAACAACTAAAGTTCTGTTATTTATACATATCAATTTGATTTAAGAAATGAAATGTCTCTAAAATATCCGCCACAGTATTTTTACATTGAAATTTGTAGTTGTCCTATACAGTTGGGCATTCAAGTTTATGCACTATAGAGATATCATTAAATTATTCCTTATGGTCATCAAACAATAAAACATTAATCTAACTAATGTGCATAGTTGATTTATGGGGTCTCTTCAGGAAGAATATATAAGGAGCAAGCAATTGAAAATTCAAACTGAATTAAGAAAATTACATTAAAATAAAGCTGATTAAGAAATAGAAAACACCTATAACAAGAAGTTAAAAGTGATTAAAATGACAGTGGTAATAACAAAACAGGCAAAAAAAAAGTTATGACAGTAAAAATCAGTCAAGAAAAGAAAATATGTAATTGCTTCCAGAGGTGATTTAGAGACAACAGGTTTAGGTAAGTTAAAGGCAAATAACCCCCAGAAAAACAATAATTTTTAGAATAAATATGTAGGGGTGCCTGGGTGGCTCAGTCAGCTAAGTGTCTGATTTCTGACTTCGGCTCAGGTCATGATCTCACGGCTTGTGAGTTCGAGTCCTGCATCAGGCTCTCTGCTGTCAGTGTGGAGCCAGCTTCAGTTCCCGTATTCCTCTCTCTCTGCCCCTCCCCATCTCGTACTTTCTCTCTGTCTCAAAAATAAATAAAAACACCAAAAAAAAAACACCTAAAAATAAAATAAGATAGATAAGTAAAATGCATACTTCACTAGGAGTAACATTCAATGGTTAATGATGCCTTCTAGGAATCCTATCTAAAGCTTCTGATTCTTGACAATTCTGTTTTCATTATTATAAAAATTATCATTTTTTTAACATTAGACAATGTATAGTGGTAGAGTTACCATATAAAATACAGGGTTTTCCATTAAATGTGAATTTCAGACAAACAATGAATATTTTGGTTAAGTAAATATGAATATATTATTTGGGGCATGGTAACTGGGTGTACTGCATTTCTATTTGCTATTTCCAGAATCCCTATATAGGAGTCAGGTTGCACAGCAGTGAGTTATATTTGAGTATATAGTCAATGCATCACTAATGGCCAAGAATCATATTTCATTATTTTTTGTTTATTATTTATATATTGTCATTTGTAAATGAATTGAGGTGTCATATATTAAAAGCAACCTATTTAATAGTATTGGAGGTCTTTTTTTTTTTTTTTACCAGAAAACCTAAAGTATATTACTAGGAACCAGCTATATAATATAATTTAGAGAAACACAAAATACCAGAGACTTAGGCAAAATTAGATAGGGTAAAGCCAACACTGCAATTAATATTAGAATTCAAGTCAAACAGGATCCATATTATCGGCTAAGCAAATGAGATCAAATATTTGAGCAGGAAGTAAATTGCCAAATCGCCCACAGATTCCAAAGGATACATTGATAAAACTGACTTACTACCTTGAAATGAAATGTCAGAGCTCAGGCAGGTAAAGCAGGTGAGCAAAGTCATTGGAGCCTAAGAAAGCAGCATGATCAGCAGAAGTAAAGTAAGGCCAAATCATGACAATCTCAGCCCCAAACCAATCTCAGGATAATAGCCAATTATAATCCCAAGTAAAAGTAGATAAGCACAATCATTAGATTTAATTGCAAAAGCCTAGTAGGAAAAAAAAAAGTGTAGATTTTTGAAGAAAGGGATCAATTGACAGTGCCTGGACTAAATTTAATAATTTAATTTTATTCACATAGTGGCTCATATCTGAGTATGAAGATATAATCCATACTGGGAATGTCAGAAGTTTAAAAATATGAAAGAGGGGCGCCTGGGTGGCTCAGTCGGTTGAGCTTCGGACTTTGGCTCAGGTCAGGGTCTCGTAGTTTGTGAGTTCGAGCTCCCCGTCGGGTTCTGTGCTGACAGCTCAGAGACTGGCCTGTTTCAGATTCTGTGTCTCCCTCTATCTGCCCCTCCCCTGCTCATGCTCTGTCTCTCTGTCTCTCAAAAATGAATAAACGTTAAAAAAATTTTTTTAAATATGAAAGAAATGACCTCATTTCATTTTTTTATGTTAATTTATTTATTTTCAGAGAGGGGGAGAGAGAGAAGGTGCATGCCACCACGTGCGAGAGCCAGGGAGGGGCAGATAGAGTAGGAGAGAGAATCCCAAGTAGCCCCTGTGTTGCTAGCACAGAGCCCGATGCAGCATCCAATCCCACAAACTGCAAAATCATGACCTGAGTTGAAATCAAGAATCAGGAGTTGGCCCTTATCTGCCTGAGCCACGTAGACACCCCAGAAATGATCTCATCTTGAAAGAAAAACTGAAATATATACCAAACCAGTTGTTAATTTAAAAATACTTATTTTGGAAACTGCTGTATTTTACAGTAGACTAGAGATATATTGGTGAGCAAAACAAATATGACCCCAGCTTCTGCAGATTTTATAGTTTAGTATTAACAAATTATACAAAATGTCATAACATAAAGAAAAATTAAGAGTGGTAACTTTGTATTAGACTTAGAAGGCTATTATGAGCTGAAGATTACACTGAGGAATTAAGGGTGTATGTGTGTATGTAGAGGTCAACCGAAGCTTGATGATAAAGCATCTTGGAGTGAATGCTAAGGATTATTAAACTTTATCCTGAAAATAAAGAAGGATGGATGGATGGTGGATGGTGGATGGTAAGGAAAATTCACATGGTCATAATAGAGGTGAATATCTGAACTGAGAGAAAGAGTTTGATCAAATATCCAATTTTAAGTGACAAGGTATACCTGTAGGGACACCAAAAAGGGATTATATACTAGGATCAAATATGTGCAAGTTTAAAATTATTCTGAACCCATTTCGCCTCTTCAATTACTTTTATTGAGGAAGAATGAAGGAAATGATTCTCAATGATCATTGAGAGAAGTGAAACTATCTAAATAGCAGTATTAGAAATTGTTCATTACATTGCTTTATCTGTCTGTGCATAGAAGATAGCTTGTAATATTACAATGAAAATGATGGAAAATATAGATTTGCCAAGAGTAGATTTTTTTTTCCTTAAACACTTCAACATCACTGGTGATATATTGGTCAGTTTGGTTCTTTTCTGTTTCAAGATAGAGTATTCTGAACACCTTTCCTAACTCAGAAAAGAACTGAAAATATTAAGGTTTCTTTTACATTCAAATGGGGACATATTTTCTAAAGGAATAGTCACAGATAAATGGTTACAATTAAAAGACTGCACTAGGAAAGGAAGATAGGGAGGGAAGAAGCGAGGGAGGCAGGAAAGGTAAATATGGACACATTTAAAAATTATTTGAATTAACTATTGATTTTTTTAAATTACCTTCTGCTAGTCTAACTTTTTGTTTTGTTTCTTTTTCTCACTGTATTTGGCTAACCCTTATGACTGACTGAGGTTACTGAATGTCTTAAAGTGTAACTACCTATCTCTTAGACTTATCCTGTCTTTAAGTACACTTGGGACAATTATGAAAAATGGTGTTTCTGATAAGTGAGGAGTGAGAAGAAATATTTATGGCAGATTGCTATGAATATTTCTGCATAAGTGAAATGAGCTACTTTCAAGTCTTGATTTTTATGCTAATAAATTTGTAGCATGCAACCCTACAAAAACTATAAAAGCAAATCTAGTAAAATATACACAGGATACATTAAATTAATTATTCTGTTATTCAAAATGCTACCACAACATCAAATACAATCAAATCACTAAAGATTGTTTTGCCCAGTGTACAAAAACAAGATTAAATAGTAAATGGAAATCAATTACTTGTTTCCATGAGAGATTTTCCCCTATCTATAATGTCCTCCTACTGCTCTCTGCATATACCAGGTGTTTAGTAGAAGTTTTTCAGTGTTAATGATTTAATAGGTTGCCTTCTCTCCTTCCAGATGCTTTTACATGATTAACAGTCATAAAGTGTTATTTTGGTTCTCCCCAAATTTACATTTCTTCCATATAGTGCATATTTTGGGACACTGAGTTTCACACAAATGTGTTCTAATTCTATTTTTGTAGTCAAACCTCCCACTTCATTGTTTTTGTTATCATCATTTTAAGATACCCATTTTAACACATATGTAAACATAGAAGAAAATTGAATTATGCAAACAATTTGGGAGTCATATTGGATTTATTAAAAAAAATTATGTTGAGCTTCTGAATGTCATATTTGACTACTTAAATCTCTAAGTCCCCCTTGTCCTAGGATAAGTTGTTCAATTTGTACTTTCACATTGCCTACGTAGTTATAACCCAAAGATCTATTGTGAAATGTGATTTTTCCCCTAATTTGTATAAACTGATCCTAAGGTTTATAAAGTTCTTTGTTAACTTCTTTAACTCTCACATTCATTATAATATCATTAGTACTACTCAGAGATGCTTTTGCCTTCAAGTTAGTTTAGAGTAAACCCTAAAGACTTAATGGTAAGAGAGTGGAACAAATATTATTGTCTATTTAACCAATATTATGTCTCCCTTGATGGTACAAAATGAATATCGTAAGAGGGTCTTAGAAGTGTCCTTCAGGGAATATTTTTAAAATTGTAGAGAGTACATAAAAGTGTCCCACCTCCTTGAATTGAAACATAGCTTAATGTTAAGGTGTTATTAATCTGTTTACATATTATCTTTATAATTAGCATAGCCTTAAAACACCCCCTTTCTAGAGACAAGTTTATTCTCATTTTCTAGCTAATAATCAAGCCCATTTTTGAACTTTCAGTACTTTGCTTAACCTGTTGGGTGACTGTTCTTTTTGTGGATAATAGTACAGCAATGACATTAATGCCTATGTATATTCACATACCTAAGTGAATGCTTAAACTACCAATGCTGAACAAGTTTGTAAGAAAAGATACAGTTAGTTATATAATGCCATGTGTTCTAAATGTCACATAAATGTCAATATTAGATTATTTTCCAATAGAAATCAGCTTAAAAATAAGCCATTCTTATATTTATTCTATTTTGGGTTCTTTTTCATTTATTTATGCCTCTAAGTTATGATAGAGAATTCTCAATGTAAATAAGGTGGAGTTTTACACAAAAACAAAATTACCATGTCTTATTTTTTTCTAATTTGCTTTTTGAAAATGTTAATGTTTCTATTGTACCATTGACAGCAAATGCATTAGGTTTGGTATCTTGTGGAAGCACACATGTATTTCACATAAAATTTCTATGTCAGGGTCCAATATCATATATACTTGTCTTAAGTATATATTTGTCTTAGATATATTAATGTGTGTTTTCCTATATGAAACTGACTGAGGACCCACTTAAACAACGAAAGGTTATGCTCTAATTTATCACTTACATTTATCTTTGGAAACTGGAACATTATAAAATAATATACAACTAGTCTTAAGTACACTAAATTCCTTTAGTTTCTAAGAATAATCAGTATTTTATAATCCAGAAGTTTATTACCATGTTACGTAATTTTTTCTAAATATTCTACTCTTGAAACAGCCATGTTATAGGTATAGCTAAGCTTTTCCTACCAAACCATTTTAATTTAATTGTGCTGTTGTTTTGTGAAGAAATCATTTTCAGACATTTAGTTTAATACCATGAGATTCTGGTTTCAAATTAGTGACATTTTTAAAGAATATTCATAATTTGGTGTTACCATTGGAATGAAGAACTAGATTAACGGGGGGAAGAGACATGAAGATAAGAAAGAGGAGAGTATATGTAACAGGATGGCTAGAAAAAGAGAAGGCTGAAGGAGATCAATAAATGTAATAGAGTATGTGATTAAATATCCCTTTATGTACCCCTGTATATAGTCATCTTGCTTGATTTCCCATTAAATTTCTGTAGTACCTATAGTATACACACAAACAAACACTGTCAAGAAAATACAAATTAGCAGTTGTATTAGGATTCTCCAGAGAAACAGAACCAAGAAGATAGATGCTGTACATAGAGATAGATCCATGCATACATATACAGCAAAAGAGAATGAGAGATATATGAAGATATAGAACTTTTTATGAGGGGATTGTGTAAGTGATTCTGGAGGCTGAGAAGTCCCATGATCTGCTATCTGCAAGCCAGATAAGCCCAGGAAAGCCAGTGGTGTAGTTCTACTCCAAACCTGAAGGCTCGAGAATCAGAGCAGCCAATGGTGTATGTTCCAGTCTGTCAAGGCCTGAGTCCAGGAACACCAGTATCTGAAAGCAGGAGAAGATGGATATCCTAACTCATGCATTTGCTCTTCCTCTGCCTTTCTGAGCTATTAAGACCCTTAACAGATTGGATGATGCCCACTTGTATTGGTGAGGATGATCTTTCATTAGTCTATGGGCTCAAATTCTAATCTCATCTGGATATGCCCTCACAGATCAGACAGACCCAGAGTTAATGTTTTATCAGCTATCTAAACATCTCTTAGCCCAGTCAAGTTGAAACACTTAAGATTAACCATCTCAGCAGTAGTCCAAATTGACATTGTGTGATATTATTTACACCGTCTATAATCTTTTCATATTGCTCAATACAAACAGCTCCTGAAAAATCCTGAAACACAAAAATTTGAGAAAAGACTAAAGAAGCCAAGGCAAAGTGGATATCTGCAAATAGTTGCTGTAGAAAGTAGAAACCAAATCTATCTATCTATCTATCTATCTATCAATCATCTAGCTAGCTAGCTAGCTAGCTATCTCCTGGTCTGTTTTCCAACATTTAACTAAAATTTATTAAATGACTAGACATTGTAAGACCAAGTGAGGAAGACAGATTAAATGTCAGCCTTCATGGGGCTTACTGTTTAGGACTTCGATAAGCTCTAGGAGCTTAGACAAGGTATAGCCACAAGAAACATAGGTACATCTATGGTAAAGATATGCCAAGCTAAAAATATGGAGATTAAATATCTGGCTTAGTGAGAAAAAAGGAACAATGAGCTGTGACATCAACTAGATGGTGAAATAGGAGGTTCCAACCCTCATACCCCTTCACAAAACACCAGTTATAACAACATCCTATGGACAAGAATACCTTAATGGAAATTCAGACATACCAATACCTCAGTGGAGCAAAACTTGTGAGAATAATACACTGAATGAATAAGAAGTTGTTTCACTTTATCTCTTGGTCTGTGATTTCTCCCATGAGGGAAAGTGAGCATGAAGTGACCACCTAGCTTCTCAAGCCCTGTGGGATTTTGCCCAAAAGGTCCACTTCTGTCTTACCCCACCCAGAACACTAAAAAGATCAGCACAGTTGAATAGTCTGGGGACAGCTAGGAGGAGAGAAACGTGGCCAAGGTTCACAGCAAACAGTGTGCAGATATCAACATCTCCTGAACATCCTACAGCTGACTTACGGACCCCACCCAGAACTCATGCATGGACTTTATAAGATTTCCTCGCCTGAAGATCCCCACAGACAACTGATAAACACTCCCCAGCACTCTGCATAGTTCCCCTGTGGCAGATACCCCATTGCCTGCCACAAGCTACATGCATAGGAGCCTTCACAGATAGCATGTGTGAGGTCGTTCAGACGCACACAGGTATAAGCAGTCAGCTTGACTTTGCTGGATTGGGAGAAAATGCATAACCTTGAACACTTCAGGACACTCCCTGAGGAAAAATAGAGGCTCCTCAGCACTAGGTCGGCCTGACTTTGTGAGACTGAGAGAGGAGCACATGATCTCAAGACTTCCTCCCCAAGACAATATAAGAGGAGGAGAGCCAGTACACTCACAGAAAAGGTCTGAGAGACCAATAATAGTATTTGCTAATTAAAAGATTTACCAAATACTCTGAACTTATATAACTGACACTCTAAGTGTAACGCATTACCTTACTGAATCATCAATAACCTGGTGAAAGTGGTATGATGTATCTCATCTTATAGATAGAAAAATGAGGCTCAACCTTTACTTTCAAATTCAGTGATATACAGCTTCAAATAATAGCAAATCTACATTAGATGAGAGTAACAACAAAGAAGAAATAATTAAGATTAGGAATGTGCATTGCAGTCTTCTCTAATGGAATAGGTAATTTGGAACTTGTTCACACAAAGAGAAGTCATTGGAATCTTTGTAACTAGGAGCAGACATAATCAAACATTTTAATTAAATAAGGATTATATAATGCCATATTTTATCATATGTCAGAGGTATTAGTGGTATAAATCATATAAGTGAAAGAAAGGACAGACAAGAGTGTTGATAGTGACAATGGAGGTAGAGAATTGAAATATGGAACCCAGAGTCCTGGCAAAAGAAGGAGAGGATGCCTGCTATCCAGAAGAAAACTTTGTTTCTCTTTAAGGTAAACCGCTGATGTATTATGAGACTCTTCTCAATGATGACTGAAAAAGCTGGTTTATTCTGACATACTAAGGTATAGTAAATTACTATTCCTAACTTCAAAATTGACAGGCTTTTTAGATCAGGAGAAAAAAAGGGAAAAAATGCCTCTTGAATTTGTCTGGATATATACTTTTATACTTGTAGCAAGAATTACTATAAAACTCTACTCATTGGGCCAGGCACCATTATGGTGTTAGCAAAAGTCTTGCCCCTCATGTAGCACGCTATCTGTACTTGTGAGTTCATTGGCCAGTATCTATCTATCTATATCTATCTATCTATCTATCTATATCTATCTATATCTATATCTATATCTATGTCTATGTCTATGTCTATGTCTATGTCTATATCTATATCATATCTATATCTATATCTATATCTATATCTATATCTATCATCTATCCATATCCATATAATAAAACTATCATGTAACATATTTTCTGTGATGTTTTATTATTTTTTTATTATTTAAAATTTTTTTTTTAATGTTCAATTTTGACAGAGAGAAAGAGACAGAGCATGAGTGTGGGAGGGGCAGAGAGAGAGCGAGACACAGAATCCGAAGCAGGCTCCAGGCCCTGAGCTTTCAGCACAGAGGCGGACACAGGGCTCGGGCTCATGTGAGCTCATGGGCTCAGTGAGATCATGACCTGAGCTGAGGTCAGACGCTCAACCACGGTGCCACCCAGGCATCCCTTTCTGCAACATTTTAAAGTTCTTAAATCCAAAGATCCTGGGGAAGAGACAATATTATGTTTAAGAATTTGATTCCAGATTCAGTTTCCTGGTTACAGTCTCCATTCAACCACTTGCTATTTGTATTGCCTTGAGAAGGTTACTGTCTATCTCTAACTTCAGTGAAACTACAAATGGTTGTTGGGAAGAATATACGAAGTAGTGCGGAACAAGCAATAAGTATATTGTTGGCACAGAGTCACAGCCTAAAAACGTTGGAAATATTCTTTTCAATATATATGCACACTCAATACATTTTTTCTTGTGATTCAAATATATTGACTTTCAATGTATCAACAACAAAAAATGACATATTGATTCATTCAACAAATATTTATTGAGTGTCTACATACGTAGCAGTCACCAGTAACAGAATTCTTTTTTTAATAGCAAAAAAACACTCTCATGGTATTAAATTTTTATTTCTTGACTGTTTTAAAAGTTAGCCACTGGGAGGATGGGGTGCCTGGGTGGCTCAGTAGGTTAAGCATCCGATTTCCACTCAGGTCATGATCTCATGTTTGTGGGTTCAAGCCCTGTGTCAGGCCATGGGCTGACAGCTCAGATCCTGGAGCCTGCTTCAGATTCTGTGTCTTTCTCTCTCTGTCCCTCCCCCTTCTCAAAAATGAATATACATTAATTTTTTTAATAAATTAATATTTTTTTAATTAAAAACAATTAAAAATAAATGAATGAATAAAAGTTAGTTACTGGGAAGCACTTCCAGAATGGCATGGTAAGTACCTCCGAAATTCTACTCCTCTTTAAAAGCAATGGTAAATCTTGGGTGCCTGGGTGTCACAGTCATTTAAGAGATGACTCTTGATTTCCACTCGGGTCATGATGTCACAGTTTGTGAGATCCTCACTGGGTGTGGAGGCTGTTTGGGATTTTCTCTCTTTCTGTCTCTCTCTCTCTGCCCCTCCCCACCAGTACATGCTCTCTCTCAAAATAAATAAATAAACTTTAAAAAATAAAAATAAAGCAATAGTAATACTGACAAAAGTGCCAAAATCTACTTTCAGTACTCTAGAAATTAACCAAAGGTTTATAACAATATGAGAAGCTTTTATTAAAACTAGCTCCAAAGGAAAAAAAAAGTGAGTGGTACAGCATTTTAAATTGTCCTATTTCTATCCTCTCTCTCTCAACATCATGGCAGTCTCTCTCTCTCTCTCTCTCTCTATATATATATATATATATATATATGGTGTATATACATATATAGACACAATAAAAGAACCTGATAATTAACAGCAGCTATGAAAACCACCAGCTAAGCACCATTGGAGGAAACAGAACAGGTTTGAAGCTCTGCCAAAAACAGCAATCCCCCAAATTGTCAGTATTTGAACTGTATGGCTGTTCTTTAGAAATCCCATTTACTGGGCTTGTCTTAATTGATCTGACTCAGACTTTATTCAGTGTGAACAGTCTTTTCCCTGGATATGCCTTGAAAATAATCATTGGCAATTGCCTAACATCACAGATGACTGAGGAGGAAATAACAGGACAAATAAGAGGCCTCCCAAAAATCTTAAACCTGGAAAAAGATGTAGTATGGGACTTTGAAAATCAGAGTTATATTCCAGGAAATCTAGAAGGCCTTATGCAGGTGCAGTGTTGTGTGCATACCCAAGAATGGCCTGAGAAGGCACTTGTCTTTTGTCTCTTACTGACCTTGAAGGTTTGCATAAACAGGAAGTGAACAACAGGCAAAGATGGAAACTACCTGATATAATCTTGAAGATAGGATCCAAAACTTACATAGAGCCCCTCAGGAAAAAAAAAAAAAGAAAGAAAAAATATATATGACAGTGGTTTAAAGAATTTATGGAAAACTGTCCAATCATTAGCTGACAAACTAAATGAGCAGAGATTTCAATGGCATGTACAGTCTTTACAGAATGTAGGAAAGTTGTCAACAACAGAAGCATGCAAACAACAAATAACAACAAGAAGAAATCTTGGAGAAGGAGGTGAAAAATACGATTTCAAGAGGTGCTAGATTTTATTATTTAAAATGTCTAGGTCTCAACAAAAACATTAAAGTCATGCAAAAGACAGAAAAACATGGTTCATACAGAGAAAAAAGTCAATAAAAACTGTTGGTGAGATGCCCAGACATTGGACTTACTAGAAAAACACATTAAAATAAAAATTAGTGGAGCACCTGGGTGGCTCAGTCATTTGAGCATCTGACTTCAGCTCAGGTCATGATCTCGCAGTTTGTGGGTTTGAGTCCTACTTCTATTCTGTGTCTCCCTCTCTCTCGGCCATTCCAGCACTCATGCTCTGTCTATCTTTCTCAAAAATAAGTAAATGTTTAAAAAAAATAGTTCATTGAAAATAGAAACAAAATTAATAAAACTTTAACAATTTTGTTTAAAGAATAGATTCAAATCACTAAAATTATTAATAAATAAAACAGGAAAATTACTTTCAACTCCAGGAAATAAAAAGGATCATGACAGAATATGAACAATTGTGTGTAGTAAATTAGATAATGTAGCTGAATTTGAAAATTTTCTTTGAAGGCAAAAATTACCAGTATTGACTCAAGAAGAAACAGAAAATCTGACTAGAACTATAATAAGATTTTGAATTAATAATCAAAAACTTCCCCAAGACAAAAGCTAATACCAGATAAATTTAATAGTGAGTTCTACCAAACATTTAAAAGAAAATAGTAACACCTTCACAAATGTTTGAAAATGTAAGAGGAGAGAAAGCTTCCCAACACATTCTATTACTCTGGTGCAAAAATCATCAAATCATCAAATACAAATACATCCTAGGAAAACTATAGACCAATATAACTATGAATCTAGATGCAAAAATCCTAAACAAAATACCAGAAAACTGAACCCAGCAAAATATAAAGAGGATTGAACACCACAACAATGTGGATTTATCTTGCAAAGTGGGTTCAGCATATGAAAACAATGAACATATTTTGCAGTGTCAATAGACTAAAGAACAAAACCACATGATCATTCATCTCCAATGTAGAAGCTATACTTGACAAAAATCAACTAAACATAAAAATAAACATAACATAAAAATAAACTAATCATAAAACAACAATAAAAGAAAAAATAAAGAAACCACAGATAGAACTTCCTCAACCTGATAAATAAAATCTATGAAAAACAAGTAGCCTTCCAATTTTGGAATTAATAAGTCACAGGAATAAAAGACACAGCATAGGAAATATACTCAATGATATTGTGATAGTGTTGTATGGTGACAGATGATTGCTACACTTGTGGTGAACATAGCCTAAGTGTATAGAGAAGTTGAATCACTATGGTTGTACACCTGAAACTAATGTAACATTGTGTGTCAATTATACTCAAAATAAATAAATGAAAATAAAAATAAATGAATACATACATACATACATAAAGGAAACAACTCATGTCCTTCAAAAAGTGACTGGTTAAATAAATTATGGATGGTACATAAACAAAGCAGCTGGAAAAGAACAATAAATCATTCTGTGAACTAATACTGAAAGATCTCCAACATATAATGTAAAAAAGGCAAGGATCACTAGTGTTTATTGTATTCCGTCCTTTTTGTAATAAAGAAGTGAAATAAGAAAAAAAGAAAAACACAATTATCATACATAATAGTGAGAAAATTAGCACTCTACCCCTAAGATCAGTAAAAATACTTTTGAGTCTGTTCTCATCACCTTAATAACACATTGTTCTTGATGTTCTATTCAGAGACTACTAAATAAAAAGAAATAAAAGGCATCCTGACTGGAAAGGAAGAAATAAACCTATATTTGCAGATGATATGGTCTTTTATATAGAAATTTCTAAGGATTCACAAAAAGCTTTTTTGTTGTTGCTGCATTTCTTTCTTTCCTTTTTAAATTTAAGCTTTAGTTAGTTAACATGCAGTGCAATATTGGTTTCATGAGTAGAATTCTGTAATCCCTCACTTACAATGTTCATCACAAGTGCCCTCCTTAAATGCACTCATCTATCTCATCTCCTCCCCACCTCCCCCTGTCACCCCATTGTTTGTTCTCTATCATTAAGAGTCTCTTGTGATTTGTTTCCCTCTCTTCTCTTCCCCCTACTTCCCATATATCCATCTGTTTTGTTTCTTGAAATCCACATATGAGTGAAATCATATGGTATTTGTATTTTTATGATTGACTTATTTCACTTAGCATTACACATTCTAGTTCTACCCAGGTCAATGGCAAGATTTCATTTTTCTTGATGGCTGAGTAATATTGCATTATATATATATATATATATATATATACACACACACATACATATATACATGTATATATGTGTGTGTGTGTATATATATATATATATATATATATATATATATATATATATATATATATATAACACATCTTCCCTATCATTCAACAGTTGATAAGCCTTTGGACTCTCTCCATTGTTTGGCTATTGTTGATAATGCTGCTATAAACAATGGGGTGCATATACCCCTTTGAATCTGTATTTTTGTATTCTTTGGGTAAACATCTAATGGTGCAGTTGTTGGATCATAGGGTAGTTCTATTTTTCGTTTTTTAAGGAACCTTCATATTGTTCTCCAGAGCAGCTGCAACAGTTTGCATCCCCACCAACAGTGCAAGAGTATTCCCTTTCCTCCACATCCTTGCCAATACCTGTTATTTCTTGTGTTAATTTATCAAAAAGTTCAGCAGGGTTGTAGTATATAAGATCAATACACAAAAATCAATTGTATTTCTATGCACTAGAAAAAAGAAATCCAAAAGTGAAATTAGGAAAATAATTTTGTTTAAAATAGCATCAAAAAGAACAGAAGGCTGAAAACAAAGTGCAAGATTACATTGAGAATTACAAAACACCACTGAAGCAAATCAAAGAAGTCCTAAGTAAATGTATCCCATGTTCACAGACTGGAAGACTTAATGTTGTTAAGATGGTCATTCTCTCCAAGGTGATTTAATGTTCAATATAATCCCTTTGAAATTCCAAATGGCTCTTTGTAGAAATTGATAAACTGATCCTAATATTTATAT
The DNA here is from genome assembly GCF_022079265.1 of Lynx rufus. Taxonomy (NCBI): domain Eukaryota; kingdom Metazoa; phylum Chordata; class Mammalia; order Carnivora; family Felidae; genus Lynx; species Lynx rufus. The sequence goes on along the minus strand of NW_025814878.1, from coordinate 86,441,887 downwards.
AGAAATTCAAGAGATTCAGAAGAGTCAAAACAATATTACAGAAGAAAAATGAATTTGAAAATTTGAAGTTGAAAAATGAAGACTCACATTTCTTTAAAACTTTGAAGCTACAATAATCATGACAATGTGGTTTTGTCATAATGATATGTAAAACAATGGAATAGATTTGAGAGTTCAGAAATAACTCTACACATCCCTGGCCAATTGATAGTTGACAAGGATGTCAAGACTTTTTTAAAAATAATTAAATAACTGGATATCAGCAAAAGAATGAAATTAGAACAATATCTTAAATCACATACAAATGGATTATAGATGTAAATTTAAGAGAAAAAACTAATTTTTTAAGAAAAAAATATAGGGGTAAACCATGTGACCTTGAATTGACAAAAAAAAAAGATAAAATAAATTGAATGCCATCGCAATTTTAAAAATATTTTGCTTTAGACAAATAGTTAGACAAAACAAGTGGTAATGAGAATGTGTAGAACTTTGAACCCTCCTACATTTTTTGTAAGATTGTAAGTGATGGAGACACTTTTGGAAAACAGTTTAATAGTTCTTCAAAATGTTAGCATAGATTTGCCAGATGACCCAGCAGTTCCACTCCTAGGTACGCACCAAAGAGAATTGAAAACTAATATCCACATGGAAATCTGTACATAATTTACCAAAGAGATATGGTTTGTTATATCCCTCCCCCCAAAAAAGACATGGGTGTCTACTAATAGATGAATAAATAAGCAAAGTAGGATATACCTGTACAAGGGATTATTTGGCAATGAAATGAAAAGTAGTACTGATGCATGCCATAACATGGAAAAACTTGAATACACTGTGCACACTATAAAAAGCCAGTCCCTAACGGCCACATATTTTATAATTCCATTTAAATGAATTACCCAGAATAGGCAAATCCATAGAGACAGAAAGTAGGTTAGTGATTTTCACGTGTTCCGGGGAGGTAGCAATAAGGAGTGACTGTTAATGCATATTGGGTGTTTTTTGGGGAGGGTGATGAAAATATGCTAAAATTAGACAGTGGTCATAGTTGCACAATCTGTGAACATTCTGAAAAGTGCTGAATTGTACATGTTGAAGGGCAAAATTCTTGATATTTTAGTTACATCTCCATATCCCATTTTTTAAAAATAACTATAAAGAAAAGACACCTCAGGGATCATTTTGCTGTGCAGCGTTAATATTTTCAGCATATGGATTAAAAAACAGCTGCTACTCAATGCATTATTTTATAAAGGCAAATGTTATGTGGGAATTTCAATCCTTGTCAATAATAACTACTCCATATCCCTGTGATAACCTGTTGGTTCACCGATGGATGGCTTACAAATTACTAAATACAGAAATCCTTAAATTCTTTTTTCTTGAATCTGGCCATCAAATATCTCTTGGGGCAGAATAAGATCCATAAAAACTACACTGCATATTAATCCTTCCAGTTTGTGTATTTCTATGATTGCGTTTTGGGGGTTTGTACCACAGAAAAGCAAGTAAAGATAAGAGCAACCCATTGAGGATTAATTATCTCTATTCCAAGAAGAGAAAACATTTCCAATGCTTCACAATAGTTATAGTTAATGACCATACATATGCCTTCTATCACTTAAGGAACATATGAACTTCAGCAACTTAGAATTATGAGAAGGAGAAGGATAATGTTGGGTAGAATCTAGAAAGAAAAAGAGTACAGAAAACCACCAGTCCCCTCTCTCTTATTTTTGTCTGTCGAGAAGACATTTTGTCTGTCTATGAGAACATTCTTTCCCTGGCATATTTGGAAATACTGGAAAGTGTGATTTTTGTCTTTCTCTCAGCCTCTTATTCACTATCCCCTAAGGATGAACACTAAAGATGGTGATACTGGAAAAAGGTTCTGTACATACATTTTCTCATTTCTAGCTATACTCCCCTGTTGTTGGCACACTCATCTAATACTCCTGTCTTCTGTAGTGTAAGCACACTAGAGTCATATGCTGGATTCTACTTACTGGAGGCAAATCTGTGGGAAAATTTCTAATGCTACACATTGTTGAAAGTCCAAAAGCTACAGGGCACATACTCCTAGTTATAGTTGAATCTTCTTCAGACACAAACTCTCTTTTATGTGCATTGTCCCAAGATCTAAATTAGAGGAACCAAGGTATTAGCAATGCAGAGCAACTGTACTGGCCAAACCACTTTTTTTTCTTTACATCACTTGGAGGAAAAAAACATGCATTTATGTTACAAATTATCTTGTAAATTAGGAGGAGAGGGTGGGTATTTTTGAAATCCAAACACTAATTCAATACATAAATATTTGTACTCCCTTATAAAAAATTTCACATTATATTATAAATAAACAATTATTGTGGGCATATTGTCTCAGTTCCTGTTAGCAAATACTTAAGGGCCATAAAGAGAACCAAACTTAAGGTCAAACTAAGAGTGTACATAGAAATGCAAGGAGATGTTAGGAACTTAAGTCTCTGAAGACATAATTGATCCTCTGAATTAACAAACCTTGACATTTGCCCTACATCTGAACCTCCCATTGTGTACGTAATTTAGTCCTTCATTATTTAAGATCTTTAATCTGAGGGGGCTTTTTTCTTTGTTTTTTTTTTAATGTTTATTGATTTTTGAGAGAGAGAGAGAGAGAGAGAGGGAGAGAGAGAGAGAGACAGCATGAGCAGAGGGGCAGAGAGAGAGAGGGAGACACAGAATCTGAAGCAGCCTCCAGGCTCTGAGTTGTCAGCACAGAACCTGGCACGTGGCTCAAAGCCACGAACTGTGAGATCATGACCTGAGCCAAAATTGGATACTTAACTGAGCCACCCAGGTGCCCCAATCTGAGTTTTTTGTTTGTTTGTTTTTCTTAATTGAAGCAAACTATATCTCAACTGATTCAAAATAAGCTACCATGGTTAGGGACCTCTAAGCAACAGATTCTAAAATATGAAATTAACATTGGGGTTAGAACTATCAGCAATACGGATTTCACAATATCTGTCTGAGAACTTACTTGTGAAGTTGATTAGGCTGCTGCATATTCTACATTATTTCCAGGCCAAGAGCCAACCAACACTACAATACTTTTGTAAATGGTAGGAAAATCATAGAAGTTGGCATGAGGCATTTGGGAAGTTTGTAAATGAATGGGGCTAGTTTTGTCTAAAAATGTCTATCTAAAAAATAAGAGTACGTAAATGACAGTTTGGGCAAGAGGACTTTTCTACCTGTGACTTCAATACAAGTTGACTGAGATTTTCATAATAAAAAAAATTGTGGAGTAGGAAGAGCTTGAGATCTTGATGCCATCTAAAACAATTGAATCAATAAACATTCACTAAAGTTTGCCCTACTTCTGAAATTTCTAACTGGAAATAATGAGAACATTACTTGCTAGACATCTTTAAGATTGGGTTGCTAATACTTGCGTTAGTAAACATCTTCCCTAATACAACAAAAGAGTTTATCTGCTTGCACAGCCAAGGTTTGACATTGGGGTTAGACTTCAAAATAATTGAGGGTTACTCCTTTACCATATTTGCTTTTATATTTCCAGTAAGTTACACAATACTTAGAACATGGTAACACAACAAATGGTTGTTTACAGGGTGGATCTGGCAAGAATTTGCCAGAGTATTAGAGCCTCACATAAAATGTGGAGTTTCAGTATCACTGAGGGTACAGTAAAGGCTCCACAAGACCTTCTGAGATGTTATCCCCTTTGATGATTGGCTTGGAAGCTGGAGATCTGCCTGTGACATATAGAACTCATTAGTAGATGTAGTCACAGGACAGGTCAAGACAAAGGCAAGGAGATTGATGAAGTGTGAGACAATAATGTGATCTTCTGATCTACATATTTATTCCTACAGCTTTGGGATACTAAGGGTCATTAATCATCCACATTAAACCTTGTTGCAAAGTAGCCTCTAATGACATTGTTGAATAATTAACTCTTCTTGAATTTGCTGTAGTTGCTATAGACCAGAGAGTACCTGGTGGTAAGTTTAGCTTCCTATTAAGAACAAGTCCTGAGACACTGACACAACCTTGTCCGTCATCAGTATCATTTTCACTGTTTGCCACTGGCCTCTTCTCTGTTTCACAATAAGGAAAACACTGCTCACACTCACAGACATAATTGGAACACAGATAAGCAAGTGTCTTCAGGGAGTAAAAAGAAGACCAGATATAAAACAATAGGAATAATCATATTTTATCAGTTGGCATTACTATTAATAAATAGTGTAATATTTAGTGAGTTAAGCAGACAATGGCATGTGCAATATAGTCCCAAATTCATGAAAAGAAACACTATGTGTCGTTGTCTTTGTGTGTGTGTGTATGTGTTGGTATGACTGTAAAAAACCATTTCACTGAAAAGGGATGATTGGCAAAATGTAATCCTAAAGAGTTTTTACTTGTTTTCATTTTTATTTATTATTTCGTTATTTTTTATTTACTTATTTACTTATTTATTTGAGAGGGGAGGGGGAGAGTGTCAGAGGGAAAGAGAGAGTGAGAATCTTAAGCAGGCTGAATGCTCAGTGCAGAGCCTGATGCAGGGCTGCATCCCAAGACTCTGGGATCATGACCTGAGCCAAAATCAAGAGATGTACACTCAACTGACTGAGTCACCCAGACACCCCACCCCTGTTTGTTTTGCTTTGAAATTCAGCTGGATTCATATTTTTCCTCTGTACTAGGAAGAGAACATTTTCAGGTCCCCCCAATTTTTTTTACGGTTTTAAAATAATACAAGCCCTTCTAGTCAGGAATTAAAATGGCTAGCCCAATATACTAGTAAATATTCTGGATGGTTTCATGTCATGGTTTCTTCTCTACCTTCCCTAAACCACCCCATCCCTCACTTCCATGTGAGCAAACTATGAAGCTCACATTCAGGGAAGGAGTGTTACATGTTTCCCCTCATGCCTGTAGATCTATCTTCCTCTCAATTTGATTCTGAACCTTTGGAGTTGGAACACAGAGACAGTGAAGAGACAAGTAGGCAGAAAGTGCACAGTTAACAAGTATTGTGAGCAGATACAATACTCTATGACCTGGGGAACTGTATAAACCCATTGCTTTCAGGGGCACCTGGGTGGCTCAGTCAGTTAAGCATCCAACTTCAGCTCAGGTCATGATCTCGTAGTTCCTGAGTTTGAGTCCCACATTGGGCTCTGTGCTGACAGCTCAGAGCCTGGAGCCTGCTTTGGATTCTGTATCTCCCTCTCTCTCTGTTCCTCCCCCTGTTGCACTCTGTCTCTCCTTCTCTCTCAAAAATGAATGAACATTAAAAAAATTAAAAAAAACATTGCTTTCTAATGTATTAGTCCCTGTTTATCAAATAATACCTCTGGCTGCTCTTAGATTTTGCTCTTAGAAAAATCCTAGATAGCCCGATGCTGATACCACTTGTGACTCATATCAGATTCATAGGCAACAGAAACACACTGTCCGCCTTAATAAAATCTGAAAATGTAAGATGGTGAATCCAGCTGTCCAGATTTGTCTTCCCCCTCAGCAGCTAGACATGCAACACTCTTGAGTTTAGATCTGAAAGGTGAGGGATAGACAGAAGTCTCCTTTCAGGGACAAAATTCAAGCTCCGTAAGTGATTGTATTCCAGTACCTTTTACTAGACTTATGATAAAGAGCAGGAACAACAAGCCATTTAACTTCTTTAAAATGGTAAGGCTCACAGCTCAACAACAAAAAAATAATGTGCTTCTCTCCATGCTTCTTTTCTCAGACTTTTCAAGTTCTTTTGAATTGTGGTTGGTTGCTGCTGGAGGACCGCTTCTTTTCACAAACTTCCAAGTGTGGAAGTTGGTTGACAGGTTTTCTGTCATTAACTTTTTGCAATTCCAGCAGAGTGGTCTTAATTGGAAGATAGTGTCAATTGTTACCAAGCCTCAGCTGAAACTGATCCTGTGTTTCAAAACATCTCTCTCTTTTTCTAAGGGCTTATAAATGGGTCTCATCCCAAATATGAAATTCATTTTTCACTGATATGTTTATATCTAAGTGTCCTTAATTACCTTCTTTACTGCCAGGCTCCTGATACACACCTATAAAAACAAATGATCTAAGTGTCCACCCATGATGGAGTGGCAAGGATAAGATTTATTCTCCCTTGAAGCAGAAATAAACAAATAAACAAAATGGGCATGTTGTATGAAACATGGTTTCAGCTAATTATACATCAGGCAGTAAAACAATTCCTGAAAGAGGGGAAGTGAGCCCTAAAATGGCCCCGGTTCACTGCCTTGAGAGAGTGACCAGAACACCGAAGAGGGAGGGTGATGGACTCCCTGTTTTGAGAGACAGAGATGAAAGACAAGCCATTTCAGGGTATCTTAAGTTCACAGGGCAGTGTATCATTGAGGAGACAGCTGCAGAGAGAACCCTAGAGCAGAGGGCTCCCTTCAAATCTTCAGCTGACCACTGATAAGCATGTTTCAAGAAACTACTTGAGGCTACAGGAAGAACTAATGGGAGAGAGAGAGAGTGGGGGGGGGGGAGGGGGAGATACCATTGGAAATAATACCTAAGTCTCTAAGAAGGCCATGAACTCTTCACTTCCCTATCAGCCAGGATGGAAAATTTCTTAATTCAATAGGGTATTTGGTAGAACACTCCAAATGATATTGCCTTCTCAGTGAGGCAAAATTAGGCTTGGACTTAAAATTGTGTCCTGATTTTACCAAACAAAGCATAAATGAACAAATTGTTTTGAAGTTGACTGTATTTTAAATAAAATATCAAGAATATGTATGGGAAAAGTTAAAAACAGATTAAATGAAAACAAATACTCTAAAAATGGAATATAAGGGGTGGGATCAGTCAAGGATTAACAATAGAACAAGTCATAAAAATTATAATCATCTTCATTCTGTCTCCTGTAATTAATACTTATTTGCTTCATCTTGGGTTTAGAGTTTTATGAATCAATTTGTTTCCCATTAGAGTTTTAGAAATTCTTACCCAGTTCAGTGTTACTACTTAAACTTTTCAGAAACCTCTACCCTAGAGTTTAATTTTTGTAGAGGTATTTTTTTGTGAATTTCTTTAATAAGAAAGCATTTTTGCCAGCAATCGATTGTAAATGTTTTCAGAGAAGACTTAAGAGTAAAAAAATAACTGCCTGTGAATGACAAAAGATTTTAAAATAGCCATGGTTAAAGATCTGATGAGAGTTTATCAAAAAATGCTGCAATTGAGAAGCAAACTGTTATTTTTGTGACATCCAATATTGTAAAATAATAATGAATTGTGACTGATATACTAGGAGATGGTAAGAATTTTAGGTATTTTGCATAATTTCTGGGACACTTATATTAATAATACATACCCATCTACATATTGTCTAAGAAGGTTAAACATTAGTTTTTATTTGATAATTTTCCCATTCAATTTAACATATCAAATAAGCCTAAAAAATATTATTTCTCTTTTTATAAGAAGTGAAAGCACTTCTTTTGAGATATTGCAGGGCATCTCTGAACAATTCCAAAGTTAGAGATCAAATAGACTTCAATCAAAATTTAATATGGGAGAAGTTTGTTAAAAATGTCAAAAGATTTAAAACCGTGTATCAAACAGGAACAGAGGTCACTGTGAAATAATTTTAGATATTTCCTCAGCCAAAGTGACTTAAAGATTTAAAAAGCAAATAAAGTTATATATATATATATATATATATATATATATATATATATAGTTGTAAAACTATAGCTCTTTTAATATGGAAAATACTTAGTTTCTCTAAGGAACCCAAGTCTTGATAAAGACAAAGTGAATTATAGAAATATTTCACAAGACACAGAATCTTTGTTTCCTAGGCAGATTACGTTAAAGGTAAAGAAAAACCTTTTTTTTTTTCTAATATATGTTTATTGTCAAATTGGTTTCCATACAACACCCAGTGCTCATCCCAAAAGGTGCCCTCCTCAATACCCATCACCCACCCTCCCCTCCTTCCCACCCCTCATCAACCCTCAATTTGTTCTCAGATTTTAAGAGTCTCTTGTGCTTTGGCTCTCTTCCACTCTAACCTCTTTTTTTTTTTCTCCTTCCCCTCCCCCATGGGTTTCTGTTAAGTTTCTCAGGATCCACAGGAAAAAGTCTGGAAAACCTCCAAAAGCATGGAGGTTAAAGAACACCCTACTAAAGAATGAATGGGTCAACCAGGCAATTAGAGAAGAAATTAAAAAATATATGGGAACAAATGAAAATGAAAATACAACAATCCAAATGCTTTGGGATGCAGCAAAGGCAGTCCTGAGAGGAAGAAAAACCTTTTATAATATTTTACTAAGAGCAGGCCAATAAGCTAAGACATTTTGTAATTTTAACAGAGATTGTATCAATACATCTTTTAGTTCATTTAAAAACCTTATATATTAATTTTAGCCTGCTTTGACCTCACAACATAAATTTTATTTTCCACAAACCTATGGCTTTATATATTCATTTAGGTTTTGTCTCTCTTTTTTTTCCTTTGCTATTCTGGAACAACCAGTTATTTAATTTTAGAACAAAATTGCTATTTTTCTTTAACAAAAACACATTCTATATTACTTGCATGCTTTTCGTATAAAACCACATACCATTTTCTTCCTATACTTTGTATACAAAGTTCTTTCCCTTGGTTCTTATTATTTCTAGTATTTTTATTTTTACATATGATTATAAATTTTAGCTATTAGTAACTTTACTTTCTAGTGAAAACTGGGAAGCAGGCAACTGTGAAGTCTCTATCGTACATGAGCATCCTGTAGATTAACAAATTCATAAGTACATAATTATAAAAGCTTATAATTTATTAGAGACAATGTTTTTGGTAGTACGATCAAAGAATTCATTCCTTTGTGTTGCAGATGGTAAGATCTCATTCTTTTTTATGGATGAGTAATATTCCATTGTACGTGTACCATGTCTTTATCCATTCATCTATCAACGAATATTGAGGTTGCTTTCTTATCCTGCTTCTGTAAATAATGCTGTAATGAATATAGGTGTGCATATATCTTTTCAAATTAGTGTTTTCATTTGGGGGGGTGTAAATACCCAGTAGTGAAATTACCAGGTCGTATGGTATTTCTATTTTTTTAATGTTTATTTATTTTGAGAGAGAAAGAGAGAGAGAGAGAGAGAAATAGAGGCGGGGGTGGGGGTACAGAGAGAGAATCCCTAGCAGGCTCAGTGCTGTCAGTACAGAACACGATGCAGGGCTCAATCCCACAAACCATGAGATCATGACCTGAGCTGATAGCAAGAGTTGGATGCTTAACCAACTGAGTCAACCAGGTGCCTCATGCTACTTGTATTTTTTAATTTTTTCAAGACCCTCTATACTATTTTCCACAGTAGTTGTACCAACAGTGCCAGAAGGTTCTCTTTTGTCCCCATCCTCACCAACACTTGTTGCTTCTGGTCTTTTTGATAGTAGCCATTCTTATTTTTGTGAGGTGATTATCTCATTGTGGTTTTGATTTGCATTTCCCTGGTGGTTAGTGATGTTGAGCATCATTTCATGTGGCTGTTATCCATATGTTTATTTTTGGACAATTGTCTACTTCAGGTCCTCTGGATATTTTTTAATTGGATTATTTGGAGGGTTTTGGTGTTGAATTGTCAGCTTTTTATATATTTTGGATATTATCCCCTTATCAAATAAATCATTGTGACAACATGGATAGACCTAGAAGGTATTATGTTAAGTGAAATAAGTCAAAGAAAGGCAAATACCATATGATTTCACTTATATGTGGAATCTAAAACAAACAAATAAGGAACAGAAATAAACTCATAAATAGAGAGAACATACTGGTGGTTGCCAGAGGGAAGGAGGTTGGGAGAATGGGCAAAAAGTTGAGGGGATTAAGAGGTACATACTTCCAGTTATAAATAAGTCACAGAGATGAAAACTACAGCTTTAGGAATATAGTCAGTAATATTGCGACAATGTTGTATGGTGACCACACTTTTTGTGATGAGAACTGGGGGATGAGAATTGTGGAATCACTATGTTGTGTACCTGAAACTAATATCACATTTTATATCAAGTATATTTCATATAGTTCTAAAAAATGTACTCCGTTGTGTCCAAGAGGTTTAAGATCCTCTCTTTTCAAGGATTCCCCTTACGGTGGACTATCTTATCTAAGTTAAAGTTTTCTCAAAGTGACTATTGAAATTCCAAATTATGTAAAAATTCATCCATTTTCCAAAATGGCAGAAGATCCTGGCCTATAGAGGGTATACATTTAGAAAGCAGGAGTTTTTGAGAGAGAGGAGAAAAGAGTTTTGACCACGTGGAACCTGTTTTTGCCTTTATGTTCTTTAAGATGTCTTAACTATGAGGGGCCCTGTTTTTTTTTTTTTAATTTTTTAATGTTTATTTATTTTTGAAAAAGAGAGAGTGCTAGCAAGGGAGGGAGGGCAGAGAGAGGGAGACACAGAATCAGAAGTAGGCTCCAGGCTCTGAGCTGTCAGCACAGAGCCCCATGCGAGGCTCGAATTCACAAACCATGAGATCATGACGTGAGCTGAAGTCAGATACTTAATCAAGTGGGCCACCCAGATGCCCCAAGGGACCCTGTTTTTTAAGGGCTGTTTTCAATCAGGGAATCCCTCCTTAAGAACAGAATAGGATGGCTTAAGAAGCTTCAACAAACAAAATATGGGTAAGCACAATCAAGTCAAAGAGTTCAAAATGCAAACTGAGACTTATTCTCAAACTTCAGCCTCAGCAAGAAAACAGTGAACTAAATGGGCTTTATGGGGACAAGCACCTGGTTGTTCTATTGGCCCGAGTCCTCAGGGTCTTCTTTGGGTACAATTTCTGACCCCAGAAACTGTCAAGCCAGAAATAGCAAAATTAAAACCACCAAATCAATGAACAGTATTTAGTAAGGGTTTATTGTGCATCCAAAAAGAGTTCACAAAGTGGAAGCTTTCAAAATCAAAGGCTGATAAGAAATTCAGGAGCATGAAGTTACAGGATGGCTTCTAAAGTGAAAGTGGAAGTTGGTTACCCTCTACAATGATAGGTTATTACAGTGAAGGTTTCCAGATGGCAAGGGATTGGTTAGGAGTGGTTATATCATGGGGCGCCTGGGTGGCTCAGTCCTACTTCAGGGCAGGTCATGATCATGTAGTTCGTGATTCGAGCCCCACTTAGGGCTCTGTGCTGACAACTCAGAGCCTTGAGCCTGCTTCTGATTCTGTGTCTCCCTCTCTCTGCTCTTCCTGAACTCACTCTCTCTCTCTCTCTCTCAAAAATAAATAAACATTAAAAAAAAATTTTAAAAAAGAGTGGTTATATCATACCAGATTTAAGAGGATGACTTAAGTTTATTTTATGATTATCAGAGGCATTTACAAGAAGTAACCTAAATTTTGCTTCTCTTCATGAAATAAGCTAGATTTAGTTTTGCTTACATTCCTTACATGGTTTTGTCTGCTGAGAGAATCCTCAAGTCCAGTTGCCACTGTGTATGTAATTTTAACAATAGGGACCCTTTTCCCATTTCCTTTATTCAGAAAGGCAAGTTCACTCTAAGTATTTTAGATGTGAGTTCTCCCACCGCATAGCATTAGTGTAGCTCCATAACACAGGTTTGCCTTAAGGTAAGGACAGAGAAGAAAAAGTAGGAAAACATCCCTCACCTTGCCTCACATGCACACACAAATGAGGCTTCTCCTCATGCATGGGTGCTGCTTGAGGCTTTGTCTTTCCTTTTTTTTTTTTATCTTCCATTTCCCCTTTTCCCTGTTCAGAAAAATGGGCTTCTTTCCAAGGCTTTACTAACTACACCTGACATGCCTTTCCCTGATTTAGCTTGCTCTTGTGTCAAAGCTGGGAGATAATGAGGGAAACACAAGCCAGAAACTCATTGCCACTGTTTTTGTTGCCCTTCCAATTTTAGCTTTTTTCACCAATCTCCCTGCTAATATTTGCTTTTCAGGGTCCTTGAGTATAACCTCTTATATAAGTAGGAAAGTACTTTGGTTCTTTGTTAAATATCATTACTATTACTTACCTGGTCAAAGACAGGCAATTCAGAATAATATATACCCCCAGGAACTTATTTCCTGATCTTTTCCCATCATTCAAATCATATTTTTTAAGTTTATTTATTTTGGAAGAGAGAGAGAGCACAAGCAGAGGAGGGGCAGAGAGAGAGAGAGAGAGAGAGAGAGAGAATCACAAGCAGGCTCTGCACCAACAGTGCAGAGCTTGATGTGGGACTCGAACTCATGAACTGTGAGATCATGACCTAAACTGAAATCCAGAGTCAGACATTTACCAACTGAGACACCCAGGCACTCCCAAAACATAGTCTTTACAAGGAAGGCTCCTGAAGAGGATCCTCCTTCCCAGAACACAATTGACCTCAGCTGTTTTTCATGAGCTGATGGATGACTCCATCACTGGAGAATCAAAACACCTGGTATGCTTTCCTTTCCCAGCTAGTGCTTTTTGACTATAATAGAGGAGGGAAGGGTGGTGGGATCTCATTCTGAATTGCCTGAAGAACGGAGGTGGAGTGGGTCTTGTCTCCTGAATCAAAGTTCAGAAAAGTAAGTAGGTTATTTATTTTAATCTACTTTTACCTTCCTATTAAGCCACAGTTGCTCTTTGTGTTTTACTATCGTGGAAGGAAATGTGTTTTAGTCATTATAAAGTATCTCTCTTGTTTTCCTTTTAAATTTGTGTGTGTCAGTCTATAGGCTAAAAACAGTTTGCAGATATGTTGAGGAAGGTGTGAATCTCATTCTATATAGGATTGAAAAAATGTGAAATATGTCTTAAAGCCTAATATATATGATGGTGAAAAATTGTTAATTCAGTCTAACATGAGAAAACCATGAGTTAGTAAAATAAAATGTTAAACGTGATAATTTTACCACATTAAATAATAGTTACAAATAAATTCAAATATTCAAAATGGGGCTATAAAAATGTTTTCTGTTGGTGAAGCTAACATTCTATGCTTTTACAAACTTTTTTTTTGTGATCACTGCAAATGTTTTTTCACCATATCAGGTAATTAACTAGACTTACTTTGCAGCATTGTGTTTACTGCTTGGTTACTCTTCATTGAACAGTTTTTAAATGCATTCCATTTTCCTTATTGGGATTCGGCAAATTATCCTAGTTAAACGTTCTTTCAAAATGACCTTTAAAGGCCTCTAGTATATCAATTTCTTCACTGTATTGATTTCATTATGCATTAGTTGAAACTACTATTGCAAACCCATCAAAAACACTGCCTTTTGTTTTGTTTTGTTTTTGCAACTTCAGGTTTGGTATAATCAACAAAGTTTTCTATCCTTAGAGTTTTCTCCAATTATTAAAATTTTCGTGATAACAAGCAATTATTTCTTGGATCTATTGTTTGCTTTCTGTTGAGTGTTTATTTTCTAAGTTAATAGTTTAGGTGACCTCTTTTAAACAGAAGAAAAACTAAGACCATGTTGGTCAAAACTGCATATTCTTTGTTTCTGTAAAATCCTGATCTTAACTATGGACACAATTTGGAATATAATTATTAGAATTGAATTATATTCAGAGTGCCTGGGTGTCTCAGTCAGTTAAGCCTCTGACTCTTGATTTCAGCTCAGGTCACGTTCTCACATATTGTGAGATTGAGCCCTGCCTCCCGGCTCTGAACTGACAGTGCAGAGTGTGCTTGGGATTCACTGTTTCCTTCTCTGTACCCCTCCCCACTCGCATGCTCATGTGCACTTTCTCTCTCTCAAAATAAATGAGCATTAAAAAAAGAATTGAGTTATCTTCTTATCATAAGCACATGTTTCCTATTCTATAAAAATGAAATTTTACAAGCAAGTGAATGAAAGAATCTCAAAAGAGAAAATGCCATCAAACATGTGTAGATAGTATCCTTCAAAATATGACTAAGAGGGGCGCCTGAGTGGCTCAGTAGTTTAAGAGTCTGACTTCGGCTCAGGTCATGATCTCACGATTGGTGGGTTCGAGCCCCGCATCGGGCTCTGTGCTGACAGCTCAGAGCCTGGGGCCTGCTTCTGGTTCTGCGTCTCCCTCTCTCTCTGCCCTTCCCCAGCTCATGCTCTGTCTGTCTCTCTGAAAAATAAATATTAAAAAAAATTTAAAAATATGGCTAAGACAAATTTGGAAACTTTTCAAGATTATAAACCCCCCCCAAAAATAAAAACACTAAGAAACTCCACCATTTGTAGTATCATCTATTTAAAAGAAGGAAATGACCAGGGTTGTGAAAGTGTGAAGAAATAGGCATTGTTATGAAATAATAAATGTAAAGACACTTTATTTTTTAAACCAGAAAAAAAATTAACATTTATTTAAATTCCAGTTAACATACAGTTAAGATTAGTTTTGGATGTACAGTATAACGATTGGCACTTCCATACAACATCCTGTGTGCATCACAAGTGCCCACCTTAATCCCCATCCCTATTTAACCCATCCCCCCAACCACCTCCCCTCTAGTAACCATTAGTTTGTTCTCTGTAGTTAACAGTCTGTTTCTTGGTTTACCTCCTTTGTTTTTTTTTCCCCCTTTTCTCCTTTTTGTTTCTTAAATTCCACATATGAGTGAAATAATATGGTATTTTTCTCTGGCTTATTTCACATAGCATAATATTCTCTGGCTCCATCCATGTCTTTGCAAGATTTCTTTTTTTTTTTTTAATGTTTATTTTGAGAGAGAAAGACAGAATATGAGTTGGGGAGGAGCAGACAGAGAGGAAGACACAGAATCTGAAGCAGGCTCCAGGCTCTGAGCTGTCAGCACAGAGCCTGACACGAATTCACGAACCATGATATCATGACCTGAGCTGAAGTCAGAGGCTTAACTGACTGAGACACCCAGGTGCCCCTGATTTCATTCTTTTTGGATGACTGAGTAATATTTCAGTGTGTGTGTGTGTGTGTGTGTGTGTGTGTGTGTATTTCTATTTTTTGACTACTGTAGATAATACTGCTATAAACATCAGGGTACATGTATCCCTTTGAATTAGTATTATTGTATTCTTTGGATAAATACTTAGTAGTGTAATTGCTGGACTATAGGGTAGTTCTATTTTTAAACTTTTTGAGGAACCTCCATACTGTTTTCCAGAATGGCTGCACCAATTTGCATTCCCGCTAATAGTACAAGAGTGTTCCCCTTTCTCCATATCTTTGCTACCACCTATTGTTTCCTGTGTTGTTAATTTTAGACATTCTGACAGGTGTGAGGTAATATCTCATTGTAGTTTAGATTTGTATTACCCGATGATCAGTGATGTTGCTTGTCTTTTCATATGTCTGTTAGCTGTCTGTAGGTCTTCCTTGGAAAAATATCTCTTCAGGTCTTTGGTCCATTTTTTAACTGGATTATTCATTTTTTGGGATGTTGAGTTCTTTAAGTTCTTTATATATTTTGGATACTAACCCTTTATCAGATAGGTCATTTGCAAATGACTCCTCCCATTCATAGGTTACCTTTTAGTTTTGTTGATTGTTTCCTTCCCTGTGCAGAAAATTTTTATTTTGATGTATTTGATTTATTTTTGCTTCTCCTTCCCTAGCATCAGGAGACCTATTTAGAAAGAAGTTGGTATGGCCAGTGTCAAAGAAGTTACTGCCTGTGTTCTCTTTTAGGATTTTTATGGTTTCAGGTGTCACATTTAGGTCTTTAATCCATTTTTAATAGCAAATTTATTGTCAAATTGGTTTCCATACAACACCCATTGCTCATCCCAAAAGGTGCCCTCCTCACTACCCATAACCCACCCTCCCCCTCCCTCCTACCCCCCATCTATCCTCAGTTTGTTCTCAGTTTTTAAGAGTTTCTTATGCTCTAACCTCTTTTTTTTTCCTTCCCCTCCCCCATGGGTTTCTGTTAAGTTTCTCAGGATACACATAAGAGTGAAAATATATGGTATCTGTCTTTCTCTGTATGGCTTATTTCACTTAGCATAACACTCTCCAGTTCCATCCACGTTGCTACAAAGGGCCATATTTCATTCTTTCTCATTGCCACGTAGTAGTCCATTGTGCATATAAACCACAATTTCTTTATCCATTCGTCGGTTGATGGACATTTAGGCTCTTCCCATAATTTGGCTATTGTTGAGAGTGCTGCTATAAACATTGGGGTACAAGTGCCCCTATGCATCAGCACTCCTGTATCCCTTGGATAAATTCCTAGTAGTGCTATTCCTGGGTCATATGGTAGGTCTATTTTTAATTTTTTGAGGAAACTCCACACTATTTTCCAGAGCGGCTGCACCAGTTTGCATTCCCACCAACAGTGCAACAGAGTTCCCATTTCTCCACATCCTCTCCAGCATCTATAGTCTCCTGATTTGTTCATTTTGGCCACTCTGACTGGCGTGAGGTGATATCTGAGTGTGGTTTTGATTTGTATTTCCCTGATGAGGAGAGACGTTGAGCATCTTTCCATGTGCCTGTTGGCCATTTGGATGTCTTCTTTAGAGAAGTGTCTATTCATGTTTTCTGCCCATTTCTTCACTGGATTATTTGTTTTTTGGGTGTAGAGTTTGGTGAGCTCTTTATAGATTTTGGATACTAACCCTTTGTCTGATATGTCATTTGCAAATATCTTTTCCCACTCCGTTGGTTGCCTTTTAGTTTTGTGGATTGTTTCCTTTGCAGTGCAGAGCTTTTTATCTTCATGAGGTCCCAATAGTTCATTTTTGCTTTTAATTCCCTTGCCTTTGGGGATGTGTCAAGTAAGAAATTGCTACGGCTGAGGTCAGAGAGGTTTTGTCCTGCTTTCTCCTCTAGGGTTTGATAATTTCCTGTCTCACATTCAGGTCCTTTATCCATTTTGAGTTTATTTTTGTGAATGGTGTAAGAAAGTGGTCTAGTTTCAACCTTCTGCATGTTGCTGTCCAGTTCTCCCAGCACCATTTGTTAAAGAGACTGGCTTTTTTCCATTGGATATTCTTTCCTGCTTTGTCGAAGTTGGCCTTACTTTTGTGGGTCCAATTCTGGGGTCTCTATTCCATTGGTCTATGTGTCTGTTTTTGTGCCAATACTATGCTGTCTTGATGATTACAGCTTTGTAGTAGAGGTTAAAGTCTGGGATTGTGATGCCTCCTGCTTCAGTCTTCTTAAAAATTACTTTGGCTATTTGGGGCCTTTTGTGGTTCCATACAAATTTTAGGATTGCTTGTTCTAGCTTCGAGAAGAATGCTGGTGCAATTTTGACTGGGATTGCATCAAATGTGTAGATAGCTTTGGGTAGTATTGATATTTTAACAATATTTATTCTTCCAATCCATAAGCACGGAATGGTTTTCCATTTCTTTTTATCTTCTTCAATTACCTTCATAAGCTTTCTATAGTTTTCAGCATACAGATCTTTTACATCTTTGGTTATGCTTATTCCTAGGTATTTTATGC
Source organism: Lynx rufus (assembly GCF_022079265.1). NCBI lineage: Eukaryota > Metazoa > Chordata > Mammalia > Carnivora > Felidae > Lynx > Lynx rufus. The sequence continues at coordinate 86,424,444 of NW_025814878.1, read as the reverse complement.
TTCTTGATGCAATTATGAATGGGATCAGTTTCTTTATTTGTCTTTCTGTTGCTTCATTATTAGTGTATAAGAATGCAACTGATTTCTGTACATTGATTTTTGTATCCTGCAACTTTGCTGAATTCATGTATCAATTCTAGCAGACTTTTGGTGGAGTCTATCAGATTTTCCATGTATAATATGTCATCTGCAAAAAGTGAAAGCTTGACTTCATCTTTGCCAATTTTGATGCCTTTGATTTCCTTTTGTTGTCTGATTGCTGATGCTAGAACTTCCAGCACTATGTTAAACAACAGCGGTGAGAGTGGACATCCCTGTCGTGTTCCTGATCTCAGTTTTTCCCCATTGAGGATGATATTAGCTGTAGGCTTTTCATAAATGGCTTTTATGATCTTTAAGTATGTTCCTTCTATCCCAACTTTCTCGAGGGTTTTTATTAAGAAAGGATGCTGACTTTTGTCAAATGCTTTTCTGCATCGATTGACAGTATCATATGGTTCTCATCTTTTCTTTTATTAATGTGATGTATCACGTTGATTGATTTGCGAATGTTGAACCAGCCCTATAGCCCAGGAATGAATCCCACTTGATCTGGTGGATAATTCTTTTTATATGGTGTTGAATTAGATTTGCTAGTATCTTATTGAGAATCTTTAATCCATTTTGAATTTATTTTTGTGTATGGTGTAAGTAAGTGGTCTAGTTTCATGCTTTTTCATGTTGCTGTCTAGTTTTCCCAGCATTATTTGTTGAAGATATAGTCTTTTTCTCATGGATATTCTTTCCTAGTTTGTCTATGATCAACTGAATGTATGGTTGTGGGCTTATTTCTGGGTTTTCTATTCTGTTCTATTAGTCCATGTACCATTCTGTTTTTGATTACTACCACTTTGTAATATAACTTGAAGTCTGGAATTGTCATGCCTCCAGCTATACTTTTCTTTTTCAAGGTTGCTTTGGCTATTAGGGGTCTTTTGTGGTTCCATACAAATTTTAGGATCCTTTGGTCTAGTTTTGTGAAAAAATGCTGCTGGTATTTTAATAGGTACTACATTAAGTATGTAGATTGCTTTGTGTAGTATAGATATTTTAACAATATTTGGACTTCTAATCCATGAGCATGGAATGGTTTTCTATTCCTTTGTGTCCTGTTCAATTTCTGTAATCAGTGTTTTATAGTTTTCAAAGTACAGGTCTTTATCTCTTTGGTTAGGTTTATCCCTAGGTGTATCATACATGCATGTTTGGGATTGATTCCTTAATTTTCTGTCACTTAACTATTGGTGTATAGAAATGCAAGAGATTTCTATACATTGATTTTTGTATCCTGTGACTTTACTGAATTCATGTATCAGTTCTAGAAGCTTTTTGGTGGAATCTTTAGGGTTTTCCATATATAGTATGTCATCTGCAAATAGTGAAAATTTGACTCCTTCCTTGATGATTTGAATAGTTTTGTTGTTGCTGCTGTTGTCTGCTTAGTGTGGTTAGAATTTCCAGTACTATGTTAAATAACAGTTGTGAGACTGGACATCCCCCTCATTCCTGACTGTAGAGGAATAGCTGTCAGTTTTTCCCCATTGAGATGATACTAGCTGTGGGCTTTCGTATATGGCCCTTATTATGTTGATGTCTAACCTTACTTTGTTGAGGGTTTTTATCATGAATGGATCTTGTACTTTGTCAAATGCTTTTTCTGTATTTATTGACATGATCATATAGTTCTTTTATTAAAGTGATGTAGCATGTTGATTTGTGAATATTGAACCATGCTTGCAACCAGGAATAAATCCCACTCGATCATGGTGAATGATTTTTTTTAATGTATTGTTGGATTCGATTTGTTAACGTTTTATTGAGGACTTTTGCATCTATATTGATCAGGGATATATAGTTCTTTTTTAGTGGTGTCTTTAGCCCATATTGATATGAGAGTAATGCTGGCCTCAAAGAATAAGTTTTGCTTCCTTTTCTATTTTTTTGAATAGTTTGAGAGGAATAGGTACTAACTCTTCTTTAAAAGTTTGCTAGAATTCACCAGTGAAGCCATCTGGCACTGGACTTTTGTTTGTTGGGAATTTTTGGTTACTGATTCAATTTCTTTGCAGGTTATCAGTCTTTTCAATTTAACATTTCTTCCTGTTTCAGTTTTGGTAGTTTATGTTTCTAGGAATTTATTCATTTCTTCCAGGTTGTCCAATTTTTTGGCATATTGTTTTTTATAATATTTTATTTTACTTGTTTATATTTCTGTGCTTTTGGTTGTTACTTCTCTCATTTTTGAATTTATTTGCTTCCTTTCTCTTCTATTTTTGTCAAGACTGGCTAGAATTTTATCAATTTAATTTTTTCAAAGAACCTGCCCCTGGTTTCATTGAGCTATTGTTTTTTTGTTTGTTTGTTTCTAAATCATTTCTGCTCTAACATGTATTATATCCTTCCTTCTCCTAGCTTTAGGCTTTCTTCTTTTTTCTAGCTCTTTTAGTTGGTTGTCTGAGATTTTTCTTACTTCTTGAGGTGTGCCTGTATTGCTGTATACTTCCCTCTTAGAACGACTTTTATTTCATCCCAAAGGTTTTGGGCAATTACTTGCTTATTTTCATTCATTTACTTTTTGATCAATCCACTCATTATTTAATAGCATGTTGTTTAACTTCCATGTATGTGTGTTTCCAGATATTTTCTTGTATTTGACTTCAAGTTTCATAGCATTGTGGTCATAAAGGTGCAGGGTATTACTTCAATCTTTTCGTTTTTGTTGAGGTGTGTTTTGTAACCTAATATATGACCTGTTATGGAGAGTGTCCTCTGTTCACTTGAAAATGTGTATTCTGCTTTAGTTTGGAATGTTCTGAATATATCTGTCAAGTTCTTCTGATCCAGTGTGTCATTCAAAGTCCTTGTTTCCTTGTCTATTTTCTCTTTAGGTGATCTGTCCATTGATGTGTGTGTTAAAATCCCCTATTATTGTATTATCGATGAGTTCCTTTAGGCTTGTTATTGTTTTACACATTTGGTGCTTTTGTGTTGGGTGCATAGTATTTACAGTTGTTTAATCTTGTTGTATTATCTCTTTTATTATGATATAGGGCCCTTTTGTCTCTTCTTACAGTCTTTGTTTTAAAGTCTAGTTTGTTTGGTATAATTATTGGTACTCTGGCTTTCTTTTGACATCCATTTGTATGATAAATGTTTCTCCTTCCCCTCACTTCCAATCTGCAGTTGTCTTTAGGTCTAAAATGCATCTCTTGTAGGCAGCATAGATATGGGCCTTGTTTTGTTTTGTTTTTAAATCCATTCTGACACCTTATGTCTTTTGATTAGAGTGTTTACTCCATTTACATTCAAAGTAATTATTGCTATGTATTTATTGTCATTTTATCATTGTCATTGTTTCTGGAGATTTTCCCTGATCCTTTCTGGTCTTTGTCATTTTTGGCATCTCCTTCACACTCAAAAAGTCCCTCTTAATATTTCTTGCAGGGCTGGTTTAGTGGGCACAAACTCCATTAGTTGTTGTTTGTCTGGGAAACTTTTTCCCTCCTTCTATTCTGAATGATAGCCTTGCTGGATAGAGTGTTCTTGGCTGCAGATTTTTTTCCATACAGCACTTTGAATATACTATGCCACTCCCTCTGGCTTGCCAAGTTTCTGTTAAGAAATCTCCAGCTAACCTTTTGGGTTCTCCCCTATAAGTTCAGGACTTCTTTTCTCTGGCTCCTTTTAAGATGTTTTTCTTTATCATTACACTTTTCAAATTTAATTATAATATATCTTGGTTTTGGCCTGAATTTTTTAAACTTTTTTTTAATGTTTGTTTATTTTTGAGGGAGAGAGACACACAGAGCATGAGTGGGGTTGGCCACAGAGAGAGGGAGACACAGAATCCAAGGCAGGTTCCAGGCTCTGAGCTGTCACCACAGAGCCCCATACAGGACGTGAACTTACAGGCCATGAGATCATGACCTGAACTGAAGTTGAACACTTAACCAACTGAGCCACCCAGGCGTCCCTGGTCTGCTTTTGTTGATTTGATGGGAGTTCTCTGTGCCTCCTCGATCTGGATGTCTGCTTCCTTCCCTGATTGGGGAAGTTGTCTGCTATTATTTCTTCAAATACATTTTCTGCCTCCTTTTCTCTCTCTTCTTCTGGGACTCTTATACAAATATTATGTTTGATGGAGTTGGTGAGTTTCCTTAAATCTATTCTCATGTTGCATAATTCTTCTCTTTTTTGTTCATCTCTGTTAATTTGTTATTTTGTCTTCTTGGTCCTTAATACACAGGTCCTTGGTCCTCTGCTTCTTCTAGTCTCCTATTCATTTCTTTAAGTCTGTTTCTAACCTCATTTATTTCATTCTTCATCCCTGATTATTTTTTACCTCTCTTATCTCTGTGGTAAGGGTCTTACTGATACCTTCTATTCTTTTTCTCCAGCCCCGTAAGTATTGTTATGATTATGGTTTTAAATTCTCCATCAGGCATAATATTTATATTTGTTTTACTTAGAACTCTAGCTGTGGCCTTGTCTTGTTCTTTCATTTTGGGTAAATTCTTCCATCTTGGTATTTTGTCTAAATCTCTGCCTTCTTCTCTGTGTTAGAAAAGCTAGTTATATCTCCTGCTCCTGAAATAATGGCCTTATAGAGAAGAGGTCATGCAGTTTCCAGGGCCTAGCGTTTCAGGGAGTCTCTCTGGTGTGTGCTGTGTATAGTCTTCTGATGTGTTTTGACTCCTCTGTCCTTCAGGTCAGTCATCTGTGGATGTTCTCCTTGCCTGCTGTGGGTGGTGTGTGGTCCCTTGCCCAGATGTGGTGAATTTTAACTTGGTGTGCTCTTGTCTGAATGTGAAATGAGACTGTCACTACCTCCACCAGATCTGAGTCCCTGCAGAATTCTCTGCTCAGAAGATAAGATAGGGGCAGAGGTTTCTGCTGGTCTTGTGGGAAGGGTACCCACCATGCTGGTACTTTGACAAGTATGATTAAGAAAGGCAGTCCCACCAGTGTGCAGGGAGATGGAACTTGGTGTAAGCAACTTATGCAGTCTTCCAGAGGTGTCTTTGAGTTTATGCTGAGGGCTGGGAGAGGTAAATTGTGCTGGCCAACTTCTTTGTCCTAGAGAGACATCTGTGTGAATGCTGCCTCTCTGGGATCCACTCTGGAGAGTACGAAAATTCTCCCTACTGTGTGCCCCGGGCATTCTTCAAATAGCTACTCCCATGCTGTCTTCCCTGCATTGTTTGCCTGCCTTCTCTTCAGGAGCAGGGCAGTGTCTTCTGGGCTCTATCCCAGCCACGCCTGCTGCTGACCTTTAGAACTCCAGGGTTTAAGCCCTGTTGGTTGCAATAAGTCATGAAATTCAGCCTATTTTATATTCCAAACCAATACCTGTGGGGATACCTTCTCATTGTACATTCCTCTATGTGCTCCCCTTGCCACCCCCCCCACTTGTCTTGCTTTCTTTCAATAAACAGAAGATATGGCTCTCCAGCTAGGAGAGGAGATCCTTCTCTAAGAAAAATTTATTTGATTTTTATCAGTTTCTGAACCTCGATGATTACACCAGTTAGACAAAACATTAGCTAGAATTCTTTCAAGTGAAAACTTTGTCCCTTTAAGGCTCAATATGCAAGATAAGAAATGTATATCTGTCTTTTCTGGCATGTAGTGTACTGATGCTTTATTATAACCAGAATGGCAGCCTCGGGGGTTGAATGAGTAGAGTAAGAAAAGTGAACCAGTTTGCTGGAGAAGACACCACATTATATTACTCAGAGTTGGAAGGCTTCAGTGAAAAATTCATCAATGTGGGAAGCAAAGACTGCATGTCCATTTTGAGGTATCATGTCACTAAATGAAAATACATATTTATATATAAATTGTGAGGAGTTCAGGACAAAGTAAATATAATTAAGTCTTCTATAGAGTAGCTGGTACCTTGCACACTTCTGGGAAATTACTAATCTGCTTGTATGTCCATTTTAATCATGTCATATACACACAAGTACATATTATAACAACTTTTAGTCCTAAAAATCTTAGAATTTTTATCATCAGCATGTTCATTTGCTAAGTAGAACTTCAAGGTGGAATGAGGGAACACAATTTCAGGTTTGAAATTATCAGCCATTTAATTTTTTTTTCCTTTTATGCATTTTTGTGAACTATAATAAACATCTTTTATTTATATTTTAGAAAGATAATACTCATTAAAAACAAATAATTTTGTAATTTGATTTATAGAAGTTATCTCCCTAACTCCATGATCCTTTCTGGAGCAAAGAAAGCTCAGAGAAAGATATTAAGCATGGCATCCTCATATTAGTTTAAGGTACTTTTGATAGAGTTAGCTCGTATAATACAGGCATCTTCACTCTGTTCTGACTGTTGAAGTTTTTCCAAAACTAGCTTAAAAAATTTCAAATATATGGTGGTAATTTTGGGAAAGCAGGGTATATGTTTTGTAGAAATATAGAATATCTGAAACCCAGATAAGTGAGAAGCATAAAGATGTGTAGGGTTTTTTGTTTGTTGGTTGGTTTGCTTGTTTTTTTTCTCCAGCTTTGTTAAGAAATAAGTGGCATGTAACACTGTATAATTTAATGGGTACAATGTGTTGATTTGATACTTCTATATTAAATGAATACCACCATCACAGTAACACCTAGTAAGCACCTTCATCACATCACGTCCCATAATTACTAGTGTGTGTGTGTGTGTGTGTGTGTGTGTGTGTCGGGGGTGGTAGGGGGGGTGGTTGTGGGAGCTCATAGAGCCTGGCTGGTTAAGAATAAGAAAGAAATATTTGCAGCCTGGGGAATGGCAGGCTGAGAAGCAGCAAAGCAGACCAGGAAATCCTGTCTCCTTTGGAATGTCAAGGCTGAAAACAGCCAGACCTTGCCTATAGATCAACATGTTTTCTCACTCTGTAAATTCCAAATCTAAAGTAGTAAAACAACCCCCTTCCTATGGTGTATACACTGCCCTTGTGATGTACGCTTACACGTCACTACCCTGATTGTACTGTTCCACCAATAATCTATGAGTATGCTTTGTTTCCTCTTTTGAAACTACACATTGCTTTCCCCTGCACACCTTGAAATGTGCTAATAAGATTCTCAATGAAACTGGAGAAGAACTTTGCTTGGAGCCATCACCAATGGCTGCTTGGCTGGAGCCATCACCAATAGAATGCTTGGTTCCTTTGACCTCCTCCTTTATCTTACTCAGGAGTCTGGAGTTATCTGTCATCAGCCACCCCGAGGTTTGCTGGTCAAACCTGGCATGTGGTGAGAACATTTAAGATCTACTCTTAGGGATTTTCAAGCCTATAATACAGTATTACTAATTATAGTCACTGTACTATACATAAGATCCCCAGAATGTGTTAATCTTATAGCTGGAAGTTTATGCTCCTTGACCAACATCTTTGATTTTCCTCCCTCCCTCAGCCCCTGGTAACCATCATTTTAGTTTGTTTCTGTGTGTTTGGTGTTTTTAGATTCAGATCTGGGTGACATCATACAGACATCTTTCTGTCTGACTTTCCTCAGTATATTCCTCAAGTTCAATCCATGTTGTAGAAAATGACAGGACTTCCTTCTTTCTCATCGCTAAATAATATCCTTCTGTGTGTACCACATCTTGAATCATTCATTGGGAATTTAGTTTGTTTCCATATCTTGGCTGTCATGAATAATGCTGTGAGGACATTAGGAATGCAGATATCTCTTTGAGATCCAATTTACATTTTCTTTGGATATGTACCCAGAAGTGTGATTACTGGATCATATGCTAGTTCTATTTTTAATTTTTTGAGGACCCTCCATACTGTTTTCCACAGTAGTTGCACCAATTTACAACAAAGGTTCTCTTTTCTCCACACTTCCACCAACACCTACCTCCTATGTTTTTGATGACAGCCATTCTAACAGGTATGAATGGCTCATTGTGGTTTTGATTTGCGTTCCCCTAATAATTAGTGATACTGAGCATCTTTTCATGTACCTATTGGACATTGGAGGTCTTCTTTGGAAAAATGCCTACTCATTTCCTTTTTTCAGTTGGTTGCTGTTTTATTATTGAGTTAAAGGAGTTCATTAAATACCTTGGGTATTGACCCCTTATCAGATATATGATTTGCAAATTTTTTTCTTATTCCATAGGTTTTTTTTTCATTTTTTTGGTTTTCTTCTCTGTGCAGAGGCATTATTTGACAATTTTTTTTTTCCAAAAGAAAAGATGGTCATTAATCACCTTAAAGTTTATATTATATATTTTTTAAATTTTTTAAAAAAAGTTGCCTCATTTATCATAGTTTTTACTTAGAATGTAACATTACATATATTTTATAAATCTGATCAGATTTATAAAGATAAATTGTGAAGATAGTGCAAAGTGCCTGCATAGACTGCAGCCAGTTTATTGGGATATCTTACATTAAAATGACTCCTTTGTACAATTAATGAACCACTAAATTTGTTGTTGTTATGAGCCAGTCTCCATTGTTCAAATTCTTTTAGCTCACATCTACTACCCTGATATTGTCCAGGATCCTAACCAGGATACTTCATTACATTTTGTCATCATTTCTCTTTAGTCTCCCCTTAACTATGAGAAGTTCTCAGATTTTGTGCATGTGTGTATAATTTTATTAATTTAACTCTTTGAGAGTATTAGCCAAGTACTTCATAGAATGTTCCTTAATTATTTTGCATAGGGTATTTGTCTCTTCTCTTTATTTGGTAACTTATATAAGTAAGAATTCACAGATATTAATTTAAAATGTTGAATTATAATCCAATAATGGTATACTTATTTAGATACTCAATTAGTCCAGCCTTGGCTATTGGAAAGTCTACTCCCATGTTACTTCAACATATTCCTGTCATGTGGATCACTGCTTTTACTTGAGCACTTCTTTACTTTCTGACAGCGCAAAATGATCTAGGCTAATTTGTATATTATTTGCCCCAGTCCTAGAATCAGCCATTTCTCCAAAGAACTCTGGTTCCTTTAATTAGAGAATTGTGTGAGAAACTACTATACAGGCTCTAGGTGTTCTCACTACTATTGGAGAGAATAGGGAAATATTTGTATACTGATCTGTGTTTATTATACATATTTATTGCTATTCCTGTATGTAGTTACTTCTATCTAAAGCTAAACTTGAATTCACACTCATATCTCCAAATCTAATCCCTTGATAAACAAATGGATCATCATACACGTTTCCCCTTACTTACCAGTAACCTACTCACAGATCAGAAAAACTGGCTTCTATCATCTGCTGTCCATTTAATTAATTGTTCTGTTTCTATATACGTATATTGTGGCCTCAGACTTGTTAACCCTATCTCCACAGAAAGGGCTCTATCAACTAGAGTATAGTGCTTACTTACCATTTCTTTTGAGTCATTTAATTTGTGTCCTTTAATCCTCTAGATTTCACTCATTTCCAAAATAACCTAGGTCTGCAACTTCCCACCCCCTCATTTTCAGTCAAGTGGTTTCATATACTTGCAATACACAAAAATTGGTTTTTTTCCTCCTTCTATTCTGTCCTAAAATCTCAGACACCTAAATGATTTTCTAAGATTTTTATGCGTTAAAGTTATTATTTGTGCTGTAAACTTCTAAGTGTTTCAACAAATAAATCATGGCATGTATCTACACAATTTTATATAAAATGGTTTCACAGCCCTGGAGAGATCTATGTACTTCATCTACTCAAACTTCTCTCTCCAACCCTGGACGCTTAGGAACCACGAATATATTTACTGTCTTAATGGTTTTGTGTTTCTAGAGCATTATACAATGGGAACTACACAGTATACTTTTCAGATTGGTTTCTTTCATTTAAAATATGTGCTTAAGATTTATTGTGTCTCTTTATGAATTGGTAGCTCATTTATTTATCACTGAATAATATTTTTATGAGTATACCACAGTTTATCCATTCACCAATTGAAAGGCATATCAGTTGCTTATAGATTAGGCATTTTTAAATCCTAAATACCTATGTATGTAATTACCGGAGTGTGCTTATAATTTTGAAAACTGCCAAACTATCTTCCAAAATTGTACTACTTTCCCCACACACACAATTAGTGATCCAGTTTCTTTGCATATCTGTTGAAATGGTACATTATACTGATTGAATTTTGATGTTGGAACAGACTTCCAAGACTCTAATGAATTCCACTTGTTATGGGCTATAGTTCTGTTCACATATTATATTTGATTTGTTAATATTTTGTTAAAGATTTAACATTTATAATGTTATAAATGTTATATGTATATACATATACATATATATAATGTATATGTATATACATTATAAATATATAAATGTATAAATGTATAAATGTTATAAATGTTATAAATGTATAACTAATATACATTTAATGTTTTAAATTGAAGATAGCTGGAAAATCCCCCAATATTTGGTGACTACACATCACACCTTTTTTCCAAATATTTTTTCTATGTATGTTATTTTTGACAAAGAGAGAGAAAGAGGGGCAGAGAGAGAGGGGGAGAGAGAATTCCAAGCATGCTCTTACTGTTAGTGTAGAGCCAGATGCGAGGTTGGACTCACCAACTGTGAGATCATAACCTGAGCTGAAATCAAGACTCAGATGCTTAACTGAACTGAGCCACCCAGGCACCCACATCACACTTCTAAATAACACATTAGTATAAGTCTCAAAAGAAATTTAAAATAATTTTGGACTAGAGCTCCTGGGTAGCTCTGTTGGTTGAGCATCCAACTCTTGATTTTAGCTCAGGTCATGATCCCAGGGTCTTGGGATCAAGCCCTGCATCAGGCTCCACACTGAGCTCCTCCTCTCCCTCTCTCCCCCTTGCTTGGGCTTGCATGCTCTCAGTGTCTCTTTTTCTCTCTCTATATATATATGTACATGTATACATATGCATGTATATGTATATATAATTTTGGGGCCAAATTGAAATTTTCAAAATTTGTTGGGATGAAATGAAGGTAGTGCTTGGAATGAAATTTATTACATAAGTGGTGACATTGACTTTTATTTTCTCTTTTCCAATCTAAATTCAATTATCTAAGTTTCTATCTTAGGAAACATAGAAAAGAGAGAAGCTTAAGTGTACAGCAAACTAAAGAAAATACAAAATAAATTGCAGTCGAAATTGTGAAATTGAAAATGGAAAAGCAAAATCAATGAAACTAAGAGTTGGGTTTTTTTTTTAAATATCAGTAAAAATTGATTAACCTCTAGTCAGTCTAACCAAGAAAAAGTACATATTACCAAAAATGATAGGTCATTAATATTGATCTCACAGCCATCAAAATGTAATAAAGGAATCTGTGAACAACTCTTTCCATAAATCTAATATCTTGTATATGATGGACAAATCCCTTGAAGGACACATGCTACCAATACTCACAAAAGGAGAAATAAACTGAATACTTCTGTCTATTAAAGATATTGGATCACTAATGACCTTCCAAAAAGGAAAGCAGCAAGTCCAGATTATTTTACTCGTGTATTCTCCCAAATATTTAAAAATGAAATTATAGCAGTTCTCAATCTCTTTCAGAGAGTAGAAATAGAATACTTTCTAACTCCTTCTATGAAGCCATTATTACCCTATTATCCTAACAGCAAAACTAGGTAAAGACATTGCAAGAAAGGAAAATTATAGACCAATATCTCTCATGAGGAAAAATACTCAAAAAAATATTAGCAAATTGAATCCAAGAGGGTATAAAATTTTTATTAACTTGTTTCAGTGTTTTAAAACCCTTTCCTTGTATCTGCCTAAGTTTTATCAGAGTATTTCATTTCCTCCATAAAAATGTGAAATCTTTCCTCCATGAAAATGTGAATCTTCTGTGAGCTAATTTGGCTATGATTCTACCTTCATGCCAAACATTGTCAGACAACTTGGCCCAGGGCTGAGCCTGAGCCCCATTTTCTAAAACTTTGTTTTCTAACAGGAGTCCTCTTGTAAACTGGGCAGAAAACTTGGAATTTTGAGGCACTACCAACTTACCATCTTTGACTCCTTAGAAATTATACCAATATTCTAACTTTCAGAATATGAGACAAGCTGCTATTTTATAATATTTTGGCATTATTCAAGACAAACAAATTCATTGTTTTATCTTGTTTCTCCCCTTTGCTGCTTGTTCTTTTCATGCCTGCTACTAAGATCTTGATGCATCTTGAAGCTAAGAGCTTAAATATGATGCCATCTTATTTTTATTTATTTTCTAAGGTTAACCCAAATGGCAGCTCAATGTGCTGTTCTAGAATTTTCTTTTTTTTTTCTTTTTATGATTACTTCTGGGCTTACAAGCTTGCAGCTTTCTAAAATTGTATATATTTCATTAAAAAATATATATGAGCCATCTTTATTTTTCTGACCTTTATCTCTGGTCCTTCCAATCTCCAATATTTCAGAGTTTTGGTAATCACATCAAAAAGGTTTTTTTTTAATTTTTAATATATATATATATTTTTTTTTTTTTTGAGAAAGAGAGAGACAGAGTGTGAGTGGAGAAGGGGCAGAGAGAGAGGGAGAAATAGAATCCAAAGCAGGCTCCAGGCTCCGACCTGACAGCACAGAGCCCAATGTGGGACTTGAACTCACAGACATGAGATCAAGACCTGAGCTGAAGTCGGACACCCAACCAACTGAGTCACCCAGGTGCCCCCAAAAGTTTTGTTTTTGGTCTTTTGAGTTAATGGTTTTTATAAAATATTTTATTATAATAATCAGCATAGAAATATTTATTTCTATATTTACTCTTTCAAGTGTATTCAGTATTACTATTAGATTTATATCCTAGATGTCACTTTTAATTTTGAAAACTAATGTTTGAAGCTATAATTCTATTTTCCAGGTTAAAGTATCTGAACTTCTGCTAATACACATCATTATATATATATGTATATGTGTGTATATATATATATAAATTAGTATACATATACAATACACATACATATATTGACATTGACATTTATATACATAAATAAAATTTTCTAATTCTTTTCCCAAATATACACATGTATGTATCCGCATATACCGCCAACAACCTGATTTGGATGACTTGAATCTAATAGCCTATTTGGAAAAATTTAAAGACTCCTCTTGTACAAGACACCTTTTGTTCCATCAGTCCCCTGCTAATAGTTTCCTTTCCTGAAGAGGTCAATTGTTATCTATTTAATGAATCCAGCTTCTCACACTTTGAACACTGAAACCTTCATGTTCTTTCCTGAATGCTAAAGGCCTGTCTGGTCGTACAACACACTGCTGCCATGCCAACAGGCTAGCAAACATCTATTTTCAACTGACAACAGGCACATATCTCCTGCTTATTTTGCCCAAAGCTTTTTCAATTCTTTTGACATTCAACATGCAAACTATACAATTAGAAAGTAATGTAACAATTAAGAATTATACCCCTTCTTAATCTCTCCAAACTTATTCCTGAAGAAATGCAAAGAAAATTTTCTGTCCTAATATTTATAATTTCAAACTCCTTAGTGTTGTGTAATTATTCCTGGGAGGTGCATTGTGTGAGCTGTTTACATGAGATGAATGGAACCATGAATTTATAAGTACATGCTCCATTACACTCAGAGTGTATTGCTTCTTAATTTACGTCTTGCTTTGGGCCATGCAGAAGATTATTCTGGCTATTTTAAAAGAGCTGTTCCAAATTCTGTAGATTCATCTCCCACGGGTCCTTTTTATTCTGGGATTTTAAGATCATTTGGTGGGCAGAAATTTCACCATGCATTTGTCAGATAAATTTCCCACTTATCATATTTGGCTTATGGCAATATGGTAGTTTTCAGAAGAAGAAAGCAAAAAGCTCATGACTTACTCTAATGGGACAGGAAAATGTAGAGCTAGAAGACAAAGAATATAATTATATTTTTATGAGCAACCATGTAAATATATTACTAAAAATGTTCTTTTAAATAGCATAGTCAAATGGAGAAAGAAGTAAAAGCATTGGAAACCAGACTGAAAAATCCTTTGATCTGACTTCTAGACTGCTCTGCTTAATAAATTAAAGGCATCAACTTTATGCATCTGACTAAAATGCACCTAATTAAGGATATCATTACTAAGGATCTTACTAGGAAAAAAAATAAAAACTTAGGAACTTGAGGAATATTGCTTCTGAATAAAATAACTTATCTTGTAAGAAAACAAAATTTAATATACCCAAATTAGCATATTTGCCAATGAGTTCCTCTTTTTAAATAACTCAAAATCATCGATATTTTCTCTGAGAATGTGAGAAATTCAGGAGTTATGATTCTCCTCGCACATAAAGTCATTAATTTGATCAAAATTTATGACCCCACTTGAATTCAAAAATTGGAAAATAACACTAAGTAACCTGAGTGTTTCACAAATTAGTTGTCTGTGTTTGGGGAAGATTTTTAAGCTTTCTGTGTTTCTGATACATAATATGTAGAACAAAGTAGCATAGTCAGAAGACCATTCTTGCAACTTTGGAATTTTGTTTCTAACCTGTTACCAAGCATATTACCTATAAAACAGAAGAGCAGTGGAATTTTTTCCCCCAGTTAATGTACTTCAAGTAAATTCATTGTATAAAAATAAGTTATTTAATGTTTACTGTTCTTATAATTATATTACTGAGATTAGTAGGTCAATAGACTAGAAAAATGCCTCTATAATAATATTAGGGAATGTTTCTCCAATTCCCAAAGGCACATGCTCCCTGCCCTTTTCCACACTTATAACTCCTGGAAATTCTCTTGTATGGAGGAGATTTGTGGGGAGCAAAATTGGAGAAGGAGTTGATGGCCATGTGTATTTTGCAAAGTTCACAAGTATCTTGTGATACAGTCTCTTCCTAACCCAGTTGAATAACACTAGTTGAGATTGATCTAACACCTTTTGAGAGTATATGCAACTATGTAGACAGTATTTTTCTAACCTTCCTAAAAGAATATCAACCATACATAAAAAAAAAATCTACATTTAAAATTTCTTTTTTTTTTAATTTTAGAGAGTGCACATGCAAATGTTGGAGAGGGGCAGAGGGGGAGAGAGAGAGAATCCCAAGCAGGCTCCATGTGATTAGTGCAGAGCCTGGTGTGGGGTTCAATCCCAAGACCCTAGGATCTTGATCTGAGCCAAAACTAATAGTTGGACACTCAACTGAGCCACCCAGGCACCACAATCAGTTTTAATTATGGCTTTAGTGTATCCCCACTCTTGAATTTGAAAAAAAAAATGTAAGGCTAACTTGAACTATTTGTTCACTATAATTATGGATAGGTCATATCTTTGTACCCCAAATTTCATGTTCTAAACACTCATTAACTATTTAGAATCTTGTCAACATATAGAACCTTTACTATATATACTTGTTCCTTTATATGTTTCTGGACATAAGTCATGGAAGGAAAGAATTCTCTAAGAAAATGTGCACTGAGGCTATGGAAGGTTTATTGCAAAAAAGTCAAAAGGGATGTCAGGCTCTGTGATCCGGGCTTTGATGTAGGCTTAGATTTTTATCCATATCAGGGCCATGAATGAACAGAAAATGCACACATGACTAAAGCAAACACAAATATACTGCACTCAAATATAGTTTATTAAATGTATACTATACCAGGCAAAGAATTAAACACATCCAGTTTAATTCTTGCTGCAACACTTTGAGGTTTTTATTGATTTCTCCATTTTAGGTATAAGTTTAACTTTATACAAGGTCATAGAGTTAGTAACTCTCAGGTGGCATTTGACTCTGTTCAGAGTTTTGTAAAGATCTGCATCAGAACTCCTCCTTGCAGCTTACTAGGTGTACAATCTTGGGAAAGATACTGATAACTGTCATATAGACCTCAACACTCATGTGTGCCCATAATAAATTGCCTTTCCTGCTTGCAGTCAAAGCATATGGACAACCGAATTGCATCCAAAGGTTTTAAGGATGGAATGAGAGCGAGGGAGTTTAATGATTTAAATATTTGACCACTTCAAGCTAATGTCCTATAGTAACACTATCACTGATTATGTCTCAAACATAGCATCACAATTCCCTTTAATTACCCTCAGAAATATGTTGGAAGGATTGCATTTATATTAAATATTTGTGTGTATATATCTATATTAGATCCATAGACATATGTATTATATGTCTGGAGAGAGAGAGAGAGAGCAAGTGCATGAAATTTTGGTAATGCAAGCCACAGAGGAAAGCTCCCCAGTCTTCTCTGATACTGCAGATATGTAAATGACTATGAAAACAAATTTCAAAAGAATATTTTAAGGTTGAAGTTAGGAAATTTGATATCGCCAAAGAAAAGAAAAATACTTTTTATAATTTCTGGCATCCATACACAAAACAAATATTTTGTTTTGGGGGCATGGATATTCTTAATATTGGATGTCTGCAAATCAATTTCCTGGGAAATAAATTAGATAATACACATTCTTTTCTGTTCTTTAGAAAAGACCTTACTATTTACTCTGTATTCCTTTCATAGACAAAGAGTTTCTTGACCTTAAATATTACTATATTGATATAAATATTGATTAACATTAATATGTATTGATTATCTCAAACTTTATTTCACCTAGCTCTTTAAAATCTTTTAAATGCTTCCATTCTTCATAGAATAAAATCAATTCCTATCCTAGTCTGCAAAGCCTTGAATAATATAACCATATTTTAAGTTTCTCTGGGCTCATGTTCAACCACTCCCACCATAAAAGGCTATTTACAGTTCCTTGGAAGTTTTTATATCTTTCCTGCTTCTGGCCTTTGAACACACTACCCTCTTCTATTTCCACTTAGTTTTCTAGCTAAATCATATTCATCTTTTAGTGCACACTTTATTATTTCTCCAGTAGAGCTAAACTCAGAGACAGGTCGTCTCATGTAATATTCTATATTAAAATATAGTTCTTAGTCTTTGTTAGAGTTTTTTTGGTACCTATAATGACTGACACTTAATACATTTTTAATAAAAAATGAACAAATAATTGATTTTTCTATGACTTTATTCAAGTCTAAACTCATTTTAGAATAATGCATTTTAAAAAATCTGGATGAAATGACATCAGGTATAAGCCCTGTTCTAAAAATTACCTGGCCTCTTTCAGATGATTTTTTTATATTGGTATTTTTGTAAATATTGACTTCAGTATCTTACCCCATTTATAAGTGGCAGACAGACCAATTAGTAAATCTCTTCAGATACATAAATATTGACATTGCAATTTATTAGGTATCACAATACATTTTTTCCCATCTTTTTCTTTCTTTTTTTTCTTAATTGATGCTTTAACTCCTTAAGTTCATGGAAAATCTCCAATGTTTTCTATACCTCACAAAATTTAGTATTGAAATTTTCCTTCTCATTATTTTTAAAAATTTTTTTTAAGTTTATTTATTTTTGAGAGACAGAGAGTGAGCAGGGGAGGGGCAGAGAGAAGGAGGGAGAGAGGGAGAATCCCAAGCAAGCTCTGCACTGTCAACATAGAGCCTGATGTGGGGCTCAAATCCCAAACTGTGAGATCATGACCTGAGGTGAAACCAAGAGTCAGACGCTTAACCCCCTGAGCCACCCAGGTGTCCCATCCTTCTCATTATTATCATCATATTCTCTATATTGCATACATGGACAGAGTGCTTACTTAGCATCAGATATAATCTTCACAACAATTCTGAGATAACTACAGATACTATCCTCATTAAAAACATGAGTAACCTTAGTATCTACAGAGACTTTTTCATGTAGCAAATGTTAGGGGAAGAATTGAACCGAGAAAGCCAGTCAGTGGGGTCTCTTCTGTAAGTAGTATTCAAAGAACATGTGTTTTTATGGTTTAAGATTGCCTGAGTAGCTAGTAATCTGTGTATTTGTGATACACTAGTATTAATGCACTTAAGAGTGGGAGACCCATCTTGGGTCTGGACAGATCTTTAGTAGGTATGCTTTTAGATATGTCCTGGAGAAAGGTTCCCAGTGCTAGCCAATATAGTTATCAATAACTGAATACCTTATGATAATCCTCTTCCTTTCTGATTCTATACACTTTCCGTGTTGCAATGCCATCCTTACCAGCTTACTCAGATAACTGATTTGCACATTAGTCATCAGTATACATGTTAACAGTTTTCATGAAATGCAATATGTTTCTGCTTGTAGTAATAATTTGACTAATAATTTATATCTTTTGTTAGTAAGTAGTTCTGGTTGGTTAATCACTAAAGGAAATGGTATCAACTATATCTGATTTTCTCAAATGTGAAAAAGTACAAGAATTACTATATTAGCAAAATTACTTCTATTTTGCAAGTTTAAAAATGTTAGTCAATAAATGGTTTTTTTATCATGTTAGGAACGAATTTGATAAGAAAACCAAAAACAAGAAAAACAAGTTATTTGTAAAATATTTAATGTAGCTCTTTACATTATGATTTCCATATAATTTCAAACAAGTGGCCTCATGTTCTCTTTCTCTCTTAAAAGAAAACAAGTTTGGGGGCGCCTGGGTGGCGCAGTCGTTAAGCGTCCGACTTCAGCCAGGTCACGATCTTGTGGTCCGTGAGTTCGAGCCCCGCGTCAGGCTCTGGGCTGATGGCTCAGAGCCTGGAGCCTGCGTCTGATTCTGTGTCTCCCTCTCTCTCTGCCCCTCCCCCATTCATGCTCTGTCTCTCTCTGTCCCAAAAATAAATAAACGTTGAAAAAAAAATTTAAAAAAAAAAGAAAACAAGTTTGATTTAATGATTAACTTTAAAAAAATTAGATATTTTTTTCAAAGCTTTCAATAGATGTAATGGAAATTATATATTAATGAAATATGAATGGAATTTTGCCTCTTTTTAAAACTGAGGGACTATTTGCCAAACACAATGTAAAGAGATGTGTGTTGTAACTTGACCCAGATTGATCCTATTCAATTATTTTATTTTTATTTGAAGAAAGAAATACAGAAACAAGTGATTTAACTCAAGATGAACATTGGAGCAGCAAAGTTAAGTAGAACCAGGCTGGAGTTGGCCCCACTGGGTCAACCTTAAGAAATTTATATTTGGGTAAGCAGAAACAAAACACTGAGCAGAACTGATATGCTCAAGAGAGAATGAAATATTTCTACAACAAGAAATAGGAAATAGAGACCATGCAGCCCCAGACATTAAGATCAGCTATCTAAAGATTTTTTTTTCCAGTTTTATGGTAGCTAACTGTACTTCCTAAAATTGGGTATCTGGAAAGTGTTTTGTATGTTCTCAATTAGCTACCTTTGTAATCTGGGCTCATCTGAAAGATTCTTGGATCCTGGAAAGCAAATACTCCCCAATTAAAACAATCTCATATTGAATGAGTTACCTAAAAGTGTATTTTTATAGAATCAAATTTCATTTAACTGTACATACATATCACCTATGCTATCTAGATTTTGCTCCTTGTAATATATAGAAAGGATAATCCTTTTTAACATGTATTTAGGGATTGGTTCTTTGCTTGAGTTTTTTTTCTCTGTCAAATGAAATGTTTATTTCTAATCCTTCAATTAAAGATTCTTCAGATGAAAACATTATAATTGCATTAAAATTTGAGAATGGAATGCACTGCATGAGGAATACTTGTATTTTTTCTCTAACTCTATATGTACCTGAGTTGTTACATTAGAAATTATAAAAAGGGAATCTGAATTCTAGTTTATCCTCACTGAAATTCTGTGTTAACCTTTACTAGTGTAGTTAATGGGTGTGGTGACATGAAGAGCGTTGGCTTTGAGAAGACCAGGACCATCCTTAAACCCAACTAGATGTGACCACTTTTCTGACCAGGCTTGAAAGTGCTCCATCCTGATCCTCTCAACAGGGAGGAAAGTACTTAAGCCTAAGGTATTGTAGTCACCTAGATCCCATGTGCCTCTCCAGATGTGTGTGTGTGTGTGTGTATGTGTGTGTGTGTGTATGTGTGTGTGTGTGTGTGTGTGTGTGTGTGTGTTTAATCATGTTAGGAACAAATTTGATAAGAAAAACAAAAACAAAAACAAGTTATTTGTAAAATATTAAATATCAGATAACTCGATCCAGATCAATCTCCTGATACTCAGAACCTGAAAACCATAGGGTAAATTGTCCAGAACCTGGTTCTAGTACTTGCATGGGCATGAGTCTCTTTCCCAGTGTGTTTCCTACAGGGTGGTCTAAGTGTATTCAAGTGTATTCAAGTCTAAGTTGGGGTGGGGGTAGAGAAGAAGTGACCAAGACATAGTTCTTGTCAGACACTGTGGACAGAGCTTGAATAGACAGGCTGATGGCTCCATGCCCATGTGCAAAAGTTGCCTCATGGTATGAGATTGAACCTGCCATGTGATCAAGGGGAAGTTGGTCAAGGGCTAGGAGCTGTCTCTTTCTTAACTACCACATTCAGGAGTATAAGAATGTTGTAATTGAGTCTTACTTTCTAGGTCATTATGAAGGTATGTTTATCAAGTTAGGAGGCTAAAACATATTTCATTGTCTGGTTTATAGCTTTTGGGTATTAGACATATGGTATGTGTACCTCTAGTTGTATTATCACTGTTAAGATTCTGATGAATAGATGTTGTGATCTGGTCTTGTAGCTTTTGAGCTCCTGGTCTTGGTGGCTCATGATATGTGCTCTTGGGAATGCCCAAGGGGAAGGGTCCACTACAATATCCCTCCTGCAATTACTAAATTAAACTCAGGACACAGACCTGTTACTCTATGATTTTCCCAGAATATATTTTCCTGGTCCAGTCTGCATTAAGCATTTTTTTTAACTGAAGGAGCAAGGGATATCTTAATTTATTTCTTGAGGAAAATTTATTTCCCATTTGAGTCTAAGTGGAAACAGTTCCCCTATAGTTTAGCTCTGGTTTTGTCCACCCTTTATAATAACATTAATGTTCTTCCAAGAACAGTAGGTAGAGGCAGGGTTAAGTCATTTAATGGCTAATTCATTTTGAATATAGCTTTACATTAATTTGTATATATGTCCTGGTTATAAAACACAAGAGATAATGATAAAATAAATTTGGAAATGGTACATTTTTAAAATGCATTTATTTTATAAACCTAACTCTTGGTGGGTTTTTTTTGGTTTGTTTGTTTTGCTAATTCACATTTATATATTTTTTCTGTTGAAAATATCTTATGGCTACATTCACCAGAGAAGGAACCTGGTTTCTTTATCAAAACAAACTTAAAAAAAATTAGTGTGTTAAAAATTTTTTTAAGTTTTCTGCAAAAATTGTTTTTCTTATTAATACACACATTGTACATGATCAGTAGCAGTAGACATTTGCCTCCTCATTCCTATTGATACTCCTTTTTAAGCAAGGTGAAATGATATATAGAATAATATCCAGCTCAGTTTCAATAAATAGTATTACAATCATCTTACAACTCCAATAATGATTTAAAAAATATCATTTTAGAAGGTAGCAATGCTTCATTGCACAACAAAGTTTTAGTGTACAGGGTAGAAATACTTTATGAGGCTTCCACATTTAGATATTCGTTCTGTTGTATGTGATGGTGTTCTAATTGGTCCTTTCAGGAAATCTTATCAAAATCATAGGTTGACTTTCACTTTAAAGCTGTTAAATCTTATACAATTTATGTAAGTGATGAGAGAAAGTTTAAAATACAAAGTAGGGGTGCCTGGGTGGTTGGTTAAGCTTCTGACTCTTGATTTTTGGCTCAGGTCATAATCTTGCAGTTGTGAGATCCCACCCCACCTCAGACTCTGTGCTGGGTGTGGAGCCTGCTTGAGATTATCTCTTCCTCTCTGTTTGCCCCTTACCCATTTGTGCCTGTGTGCATGCATGCTCTCTCAAATAAAAAATAAATAAATAAAAATAAAATACAAAGTAATACACAAATTAAGATTACAAATCATCATTTAGAACTCCTACTCTGTCAACAGGAAGGCACATATGTGGCTTTTTATGTGGAAAAAATTCTAAACTGATTTTCCCATTTTTTTAATTTTATAAGAATCTAAATTTAAACCAAAATGTTTCTTATATAGTCTGTTATAAATTTCACTAACCCTATTGGTATTTTTTTTTCTTATTGGTATTTAAGAGAGGAGTGAAACTATTTGTGTAAAAAAAAATCTACCATTTAAAATAAGGACATATTGGTATTTTAACTATTGAATTTAAAATTATATACATACAGTCAAGAGTTAATTTTAATGCTTTTATTTAATTAGCATTAAGCTATAAATAGAAAAAAAGTCTAATTTGTATCAATAGTAACTTCATGTTCTCATCAGTATTATTTTACATGCAAAAAAGTCCAAAATAATCATTGGACTGTAAGAAATTATTCATGAGAATATTTTCAGTTTATAAAAGTAAGTGATATAATTAAGATTTAATTCATTGAAGATACTGGTACATATGTATTACCAGGGTTCTAGTCTCATCCCTATGAGGGGATTTTTATCTTTTTGACCCTCAGTGTCCTCATCAACCTCATGTGGGCTCTAAATTAGAGCTGAAGCATTGTGTCTAACTCTCATTAACTGCCTATGTGACTAAGGTAAGTCATTTTTCTTCCTTGTAAGAATGAACATTGTATAAATGAGCTATAATCTCAAAGTTGAATCTAAAACCTTCTATGGAGTCATATTTTTGAAAGAGTCAAATTTAGGGCTTAAACTCTGTTTAACTGATAGAATTTTAATACACTATTAATGAATGCTGATTATTATTTCAAACTTTTTCATGAACTTACATACAAGACACACAGGTCTTCATCAAACAATACAATAGCCTACAGAGTGACTTCCATTTATTAATTCCTGAGAGGTTTATAAGTGAAAGTAATGGATTATGCATGGATGCCTTTTCCACATTAAGTGGAATAATCAGCTAATTTTTCTTAAACATTATTTTGTAGCCTATGAAAGAAGCCAGAATGTCACCCCAAAGTGTCTCTTTGACATAAAAATTAGTTTGAACTGAAAGCAATTAAGAAGCAAATCCAGAAAAAGCTTTCCCTTTTCTGCTTAGCAGGTATAAAGTTTCCTTTTACTGGAGACCAATTCTTTTCAGGCCAGAGATGGCATGAGAGGAATCCACAAACACACCTCATTCCATCAGTTTTTGTTCCCACAGTTTGCCACCCTTGGAATCCTTGAACTGCTTTTCTTTGTCCTGTCCTTTCTCTACAAATTTGTTCTTAGCTGAAGATGCTATACAAGCTGCTACTTTGAGTTACTTTTTTGTTCAATTTCTCTTGAATGTTGTCTGCTGTACATATTAACAAACTATTTTTTTCTTATTAATCTTTTTGTAAAAAAGTCCAAACTGAAACCCCAAAGTGGGTAAAAGTAAAATTTAGCCTCCTTTACATCTACATGTCAATTACAATCCTATATATTTTTCTTCAACATTGTTTCAGTACCTACATGTCTATTAGAATTACAGGTGTTTTTATGTTGATCATCCATCATGACAATTATTTTGAGTTTGTTATAAACAGCTGGAACCATTGAAATAAGGGAATCTTCCATTTGTCCAAGGTAATGCAGAAATACAGATGATATGTCCCTGGGCCTCACTAAATTAACTGGGATATTGCCTATTCTTGAAGTAGATATATCATAAGTATCTCTACATCTTAACTGAGAAAAGTAATATTAAAAATGCAATGAAATCCTTTGATCACTGGAATTATACATTGTGTTTCAAAAGAAATCTAACATCGTTTGAAGGACACATTTTAGTATTACACAAGGACCAGAGGGGAGAAAACAGCTTGCTTTCAAATTCTCAATATATATTGGTGAAGAAGGGTAGTGTCTTGCCTCCCTTGTTGCTCATGCCTTTGCAAAGCTCTGCATGGCTTTCGTTTCAGTGATGGTGGAAATGAGAAGGGTGCTAATGGAGTGTCATTTCTGAGCTGCCTTTGATAGTGTGGCAATCCTTTCAGAATAGAATTTTGGAAAAAACCATCTCCTCTATTACCCATTGCACGTGCTGGCTTCCTTCCATCTGCCTCCTTTTGATGTCTCCCCATTAATGTAAACTTTTCATTTCTAGCTTCCTTTCATTTATTTCATTCAGTTTAAATACTTAAAAGTACAGCCATTTAGGTTTTCTGAAACAAATTGTGATTTCTTGATTGAAATTTCTTTTCCATTAAGGAAAATAATAGATAAACATTCAATTATGTAAATACTGAATGGATATAGTTCTTTCATTTGCTATAAGAATAGCAACAGCTACTCTTTTTTTTTTCTTTCCCCCATATGACTAATTTTCCCTGGGAACCAATGTGAAAAGATCAATAAAATAAAGGTGTGGAGACTTAAACATTCTTTGATCAACTTGCATTCGTTTACACTAATCACTGTATTAGTTGCAATCTCTGACATTATTATTTCAGGTAACTCCTTTTGTCCTGTATGAAAATCAACATTCTGTATATACTTCTCATTCTTATTGCTTTTGATCTAGTTTGAAGGCCTAGTTAAAATATATTTTTATAAAATTTAGTGTATACTATGCCTGTAATATACACAAAGCTGCATATTATAATTTTTGATGGATGATATCAGCAAAAGTAATGTACCACATCTGAGAAAGTAATGTAAAGCATCAAAGAGTAGAAACTACTTTGCTTAACTTCTAATGGTTCTAAACCAACAAATAACTTTGCTTTAAATTCATGAAATATAATAAAACTTTAGGCTACTAATATTGTCAACACATAGTATAATCTCTTTATTATAGTTACTTGTTTGTAAGTGCGGGTAAGGGTACATTTTTCAGATAGGATATTGTACTCTGAAATAGAGTTGTGCTATGACTCTCCAGAGGGAAGATTTTTAAAACTTTGGTTTAGGTGGTGATGTGAAAACAAGTGAAAATGCCCTCTGGGTACAGAGGTATCAAAAAGCTTTCACAAGTTTCTCCATAGTTTTAAAAAAGACATAAACAAAAACAAAAACAAAACTTTTTAAAGTCAATTACCTCTTAGTAGTTGGTAAAAATGAGTCAGAAGTTTTTAAAGGAAAGAATGAACATGGTTGAACATTATGTTCTATGCAATTTTTTAATACTTTTTTTTTTTTTTTTTTTTACCATCTCAGATGTACAGACTACTGAGGAAAAAACTGTTTTGGAACACTGTAAATTTTTGTAGCCACTTAGATTTACCACTGTACTCTACAACCAAAGTACAGAACTTGTGGTTTTGTTCATAATCTTAACCTTTGTAACAAGTGCCTAGAAAATTACAGATGATAAAAATTATTGAAGGAATTAATATTAAACCTGATTAACACATCACAATGCAGTTAAATAAATAGTACTGATAATCCTGTTTTGTTAAGAAAGGTTAAATTTTATTGAATATACTCTATTTTAAACTTTATCTTCTATTTGTTCCTATGTTAATGGCAACCATTCCCAAGTTCCCAAGGAACTAGATTTTAATCTACTGTTTATTCTGGGACCTGTCCACTCAAAATGAATAAACCTTTAAAATAAAAATTTAAGAGAAAGGAATTTTATTCAATTCTAAGTTAGGATAGCTTCTTGGGATACACGGTCTTGACAAAGAAGAGAGTACTCTAGGAAATGAATATTTGGTGTAGGTTTAAATGTTTTGTTTTTGTTTTTATATTCCAGAAAGTTAGACTTTATGATTTTAGTGGGTGCAAGGCTGTATGAGTTTGATCTGGGAACCCAGAAGATTTTTTTTTCTTTGGAAGGCTCCTTTTTGGTGGTGGTGGTTGTTATTTTTAATGAGGCAGACCTACTGTGTGTGCTTGGGGCAGAAATAAAGCCCATGTTGTGAGGTTTTGTGGAGTCATTTTGACTTTGGCAAATGTTAAAGTATAGCTTCTCTAGGAGCCCAGGAACAGAGCCCACAAACAGAAATTGAAAATTTCCTTTCTGAGGTCAAAAATTCATTTGTTGACAAGATTACTGCAGTTAGGTATTGGGTGTGGATACCATTATTTGAAAAATAAGAATACCTCCAACAAACAATGAATGATAGAGGAAAGAAATTTATTGAATATCTCAAATACACCAGAAACGTTGCCTGCATCACTTAAACTACTTAGCCATTTTTTTCCTCTTACTTTCCCTCTCATTCTGTGGCTGTATTACTCTGGCTTTATACATCAGAAAACTGTGACTCAGAAACATGAAAGGTTATATAGCCAGTTAAGTAGTGGCATTGGATTCAGCTCCTATGTGATTTCGAGCCCAGGACCTGTTTAATTTTATCTACTTTGCATTTGCATTGCACTATGTATTTCTCTAATATATATATTATTATATAATATATATATATAATCTATAATATATATAGATATATATATAGATAGATATAGATATATATATAATATATATAATCTATAATATGTATATAATCTATAATATATATATATAATCTATAATATGTATATAATCTATAATATATATATTCCATATATATATAATATATATATATATGTGTGTGTGTGTGTGTGTGTGTGTATATGTGTGTATACATGTATATACATTAGAGGTGTATACATTAGAGGTGCCTGAATGGCTCAGTTGGTTAAGCAACTGACTTCAGCTCAGGTTATGATCTCATGATCTCATGGTTTCTGGGTTTGAGCCCCACATCAGGCTCTATGCTGACAGCTCAGAGCCTGGAGCCTGCTTCAGATTTTGTGTCTCCCTCTCTCTCTCTGCCCCTCCCCACTTGTGTACTCTCCCTCTTTCTCAAAAAGTAAATAAATGAAACTTTAAAAAAAAAAGAAAATTTCATATTAAACTGAATTTTCTGAGACTTGAGAAGGAGAAATTAATGGCACACAGGATCCAAATAGAATGTACAATATTGACAATGTTTAATATATATATGTGTGTGTGTTTCAGTTTAATATGAAATTTTCTTTTTTTTTAAAGTTTCATTTATTTACTTTTTGAGAAAGAGGGAGAGTACACAAGTGGGGAGGGGCAGAGAGAGAGAGGGAGACACAAAATCTGAAGCAGGCTCCAGGCTCTGAGCTGTCAGCATAGAGCCTGATGTGGGGCTCAAACCCAGAAACCATGAGATCATGAGATCATAACCTGAGCTGAAGTCAGTTGCTTAACCAACTGAGCCATTCAGGCACCTCTAATGTGAGAAAAGCAAACGGTGCCTACATACTTAATTTTTCAATATACATTTGTTACCCTATTGTACTATAACTAATTATCAATATATTTCTGCACCAAATATTTTTGGTCTATCTAGACTATAATAAACAATTTTACTTTCTTCTTTTTGTCTTTCTCTGTATAGTTCCTTTTTATTTAGTATACATTCTAATATAGACTTTTACTCAGAGAAATTTTCATTTCATTGAAGAGCTATTTTGGGAAACTTTCCATTTTAGTCGTGACATGTAAAGAGCTTGGAAGTCATCACTCCCATCCTAATAAGATAAAGCTTAGCAAACTGAAAAATGAAGGACTTTTCTTGGACTCCTCAGAGAAATGAGGTGCAGGACAAACTGCTACTCTGAAATTTGAGGAGAGGAACCCAGGTAGTCAGAGATCAGGTCTACTTCTTAGGACCAGAAGTCACTGAACCATAAACTGGTATGAACTTGTACATAAAAATTTTGATGAATTTCTTGAGAGTAAATTATTAGCTTTGAAAGTGGGAAACTGTTAGGGCCACAGTTTGAAGGGGAGTCTTAAACTGTGGTGGGTCTAACCTTTAAGAATCCCACCAGGTTTTCATGGTGAAGAGCCAAGAGGGATAAACTCTAGGGTCTGGCAAGGGGAAGAAAGTAGAAACCATTCTAAATATATCCAGAGCACTCTCCATAAGAGACTACTCTCTAGGGTAAAAGACTTTATCAGAGCCTTATCTTTCATGGGAGAAGGGCATTTCCCTCACTCCAGGCCCCTCTAGCTTTCCCATCTCCACTAAGAGGAGAAATACCAATGAAGGTCACAACCTGCAGATGCAAGCCTACTATAAAGCTGAGAATTAATTATAAGGATACAGAGGAATGGAAAGATACCACCCATCTTACCAGAACTACCCCCATGACAGCAGGATTCCTAATTATAGTGGATTACTCCTGAAAGAACTCCAAAGTGCCAGCTCTGTCTGAGGAGAAATTCTTAGGGAAGCCCAAGGATTCCATGGGAGAATAAAATGGCACTAAAGGAGTTTGAAGCCTCGGATAACTTCAGTTACAGCAAATGTTGAACACAGAGAAGCTACTTGCCAGATTAACATATAACATACTAAGTTCCTATTTATGTCAGTTACTATTACCTAATACATTATGCCTGACTTTAAATAACATTTTCAAGCAAGCTAAAAGGAAAGGAAAACCATCTAAAGAGACAAATTAAGCATCAGAACCAGACTCAGATAAGAAACAGATTTTAGAATTATCTGGCAGGAAATTTAACATTGTGCTAATGGGAAAAAAATGGAGAATGTTTAAGAGCAGATGGATAATGTAAACAGAGAGAAAGAAATTTTTTTTAATTTTTTATGTTTATTTTTGAGAGTGAGAGAGACAGAGCATAAGTGGGAGAGGGGCAGAGAGAGAGGGAGACACAGAATCCAAAGCAGGCTCCAGGCTCTGAGCTGTCAGCCCAGAGCCCAACATGGGGCTCTAACTCACAGACCGCGAGATCGTGATCCGAGCCAAAGTTGGGGGCTCAACCGACTGAGCCACCCAGGTGCCCCAGAGAGAAAGAAATTCTAAGGAAAAATCAAAAGGAAGTATTATAAATAAAATGCAACAGAAATGAAGAATGTCTTTGATGGACTTGTCAGTGGAAAGGATGTGACTGAGGAAAATCAGTATACTTGAAAACATGCCAATATAAACTGAAATGCAAAGAGAAAACAAAGAATGAATATAACAGAACATTTATAAACTCTTGGACAACTTCAAAAGGTATTATAGACATGTAACTGGAATGCCAAAAGGAGAAGAAAGAGATTGGAGTAGAAGAAATATTTGAATGAATACTGGATAAGAATTTTTCAGAACTAATGACATGGAAAATCACTGATCGAGGCAACTCAGTGGACACTAAGCAGCATAAATAATTTTGGTTAAGGGTATAATATACTTGATACAGATTTATCAAATAAATTAATTTTTATGGTGGGATTAAATGAAAGGAGACATTCTGATTCCTTGTCAGACCCACTGAATATGATCGAGGGTTGTGATAGGAATGGTTTTTGATACTGAAGTCAACTGTGATTATAGGACTTTCTTTTATGTGATTAGCTAATATGAAGAAAATAGTGACAATAGTAAAAATATGCAATAATTTAAAAAATTTGATAGTTTCCAATTTTACCTTTAATTTTAAATATTCAGCATAAACATAAATTTGAAAGTGTCAAATGCCATATTTTTATTTATTCTGTTGACAGTAGCTAAATAGACATGGTGTATTTTTATTACAACTATATAAAAACTAATAAAAATGAAATTAAATCACCAATTAAGACTTACTATGTTGGCATGCACTTCTTAATCTTGGGGACATTGCTAAGCACAGAATGGAAAATCATTTGCTCTCTTTGCTCAAAGAAATCCACCCGTGGCAAATTTTAAGGTTTCCAAGCTATTTTCATGTTTGTTTGTTATGCCTAAAGGAATCCAAGAAGAACTTATCTGAAACTCTTTTTTGGGATGGTTATATTTCTCTTAATTTAGGACTTGATGCCATGTGGTCTTTACACATAGAACACAGAATTTCTTCATGCTTTAGATGAAAGATGGTATTCACACACAAATGATTTTTTTAAGTTCATTCTGGGAACGCATTAGGGAGAAACTGAATGCCTTCAAGAATTCCTGGTACTGTGTTAATAGCCGTGGTAACAATGAGAGAAAGACGCAGTTTCAGTCCTTAAGGTGATAGAATTTGACCATCTATTTTCTTTTTGTCTATTTTTAATTGTCTTCTTGTCTTCTCAGTAAAACAGGTGCCAATAATTTCCACCAATAGCAATTAGGGACACCAAGATAAATGAAATTGTGGATAATTTCCTAAAGTGCTCCCTGGCCCCTTTCCCATCTGGAAAACTGGACCCTGAGTATTCTTCCTCTAAGATACCTTGTCTTGGCTCTTGGAATGGAAAGTTTCTGACAGACAATTTTTGAAACCTTCTTTAATCAATCAAAACAGCCTCTATTGCCTATTTAGTGATATTTGCTCAATATATTTAGAAAAACTAATACTAGTAATCAGAATGATATATCCTTTTGTCATATGCAAATAGGCAAGCCAAGAGACCCTTTATCTGGCAGTGCACATTGTCGGTAAAACTGACTTTTTTTTCCTGTAAATTGTTCAGGTTCTAAAACTGACACTGATGCCACAAAGAGAGAAGTGAAATAGTTATGGAAGTATATAATCAATAAGTAATGAAAAATACTTATTTATTGGACAGTAAATCAATAGGAGCAACTTGTGCCCATTTTCATATTGTCACACACATAACAGATAACTAGGCACAATCAATAGAAAGCTAATTCTTACAGTCCCAAAGAAATGGCTGATTTCATAAATATGTATGTGTTCAATATATCAAGTTGGCACAAACTCCTTCTAAGCAAGTTAGAAATGTCTTATACTGTCCAATTCTCCATAGTCTATTTGTAAAGATTTAAAATATCAAAACACTATTTTGTACTAAATATGATAACCCTGGCATAACCATGAGCTATATTTTTCATTTATATGTGCCAAATTCTTTACAAATGTTATATCATTAAATATTATAAAAACAATCAGTTGTCACCAGATTTGCATGAGAAGATATATTAAAGGAACTTCCAAAGGAAGGTCTTTAGACTGAAAGGATATGATTCTAGACAAAAATTCAGATCTACAAGAATAGCTGAAGAATGGCAAAAATAAATACATGGGCAAATAATTTTTCCTGATTTTTAAATAAAAAAACTTGAGGTATTTAGTGAAGAGATAATAAAATGTACTTTTAGGCTTATGTAGAAGTACAGAACGGTGATATAATGATGGATGGATATCAGCAGTTTGTTTTAAGATTCTCAGTGAAATGATAGACATATGATAAAATGGTATAACTCAGGCTGTGATATATATACTGTAACTCTTAGAGAAGCCATTGGAGGGAAAACAGGTATAGTTGCATGTATACAGAAAGGATAAAAATAAATACTGAAATTAATTGATTAAAAAAAAACATTTTTTTGGAACCTCCGTACTGTTTTCCACAGTGAACGCACCAGTTTGCATTCCCACCAATACTGTAAGAAGGATTCCCCTTTCTTCATATCCTCACTAGCACCTGTTTTTTTGTATTGTTGATTTTAGCCATTCTGACAGGTATGAGATGATACCTTATTGTAGTTTGGATTTGTATTTCCTGATAATCAGTAACGTTGAACATCTTTTCATGTGTCTATTGGCCATCAGTATGTCTTGTAAAAATGTCTATTCATGTCTTCTATTTTCAATTGGATTATTCATTTTTTGAGTGTTGAGTTTTAGAAGTTCTTTATATATTTTGGATACTACTCCTTTATCAGATATGTCATTTACAGGTAACTTCTCTTACTCCATATGTTGCCTTTTAGTTTTGTTGATTGTTTCCTTTCACTGTGCAGAAGATTTTTATATTGATGTAGTCCCAGTAGTTTATTTTTCTTTCTGTTTCCCTTGCCTCCAGAGACCTGTATAAATAGAAGTTGCTACAGCTGATATCAAAGGGGTTATTGCCAGTGTCCTCTAGGATTTTTATGGTTTCAGGTCTCACACTTAGGTCTTTAGTCCATTTTGAATTTTTTTGTGTGTATGGTGTAAGAAAGTTGTTCAGTTTCATTCTTTCGCATGTTGCTGTCCAGTTTTCCCAGCACCATTTGTTGAAGAGACCGTCTTTCCCATTATGTATTTTTTATATATTTTTATATATTTTATATATATATAAATATATATATAATATATACATTATATATTATTATACATTTATATATATAAATATTTATATATTTATATATAATATATATAATATATATTATACATTTATATATAAAAATATAAATATTTATATATTTTACATATATTTACATATATTTACATATATTTTTATATATTTATATATATTTTATATATTTTTCTTGTTTTGTCAAAGATCAGTTGACTATGGGGACGCCTGGGTGGCTCAGTCAGTTAAGCATCCAACTTTGGCTCAGGTCATGATCTCACGGTTCGTGGGTTTGAGCCCTGCATCAGGCTCTGTGCTGACAGCTCAGAGCCTGGAGCCTGCTTCAGATTCTGTGTCTCCCCCTCTCTCTGCTCCTCTCCTGCTTGTGCTCTCTCTGTCTCTCAAAAAATAAATAAATGTTAAAAAAAATTAAAAAAAAAAAAGGTGCTTGGGTGGCTCAGTCAGTTGAGCATCTGACTTCGGCTCAGGTCATAATCTAGCAGTCCGTGAGTTTGAGCCCCACATCAGGCTCTGTGCTGACAGCTCAGAGCCTGGAGCCTGCTTCAGATTCTGTCTCCCTCTCTCTCTCTGCCCCTCCCCCGCTCATGCTCTGTCTCTCTGTGTCTCTCTGTCAAAAATAAATAAACATTAAAAAAAATTTTAAAAAAGGTCAATTGACTATGTAGCCTATGATCCAGCAATTGCACTACTAAATATTTATCCAAAGAATACAAAAATATAGATTTGAATATGTATATATGTGTGTGTGTATTGTGTGTGTGTGTATGTGTATATATATATATATACATATATATATATATATATAAATATATATATATATATAACAGAATATTACTCAGCCATAAAAAAAGAATGAGCGGGTGCCTGCATGGCTCAGTTGGTTAAACATCCTACTCTTGGTTTCAGCTCAGGTCATGATCTCATGGTTCATGAGTTCTAGCACCACATTGATTGGGCTCTGCACTGACAGCTGTGGAGCTTGTTTAGAATTCTCAGTCTACCTCTCTCTGTGCCCCTCCCCTGCTAGGTCTCTCTCTCTCTCTCAAAGTAAGTAAATAAACATTGAAAAAAAGAATGAATCTTGCCATTTGCAATTACATGGATGGAGCTAGAGAGTATTATGCTAAGTGAAAGTCAGTCAAAGAAAGACAAATACCATATTATTTCATATGTGGAATTTAAAAAACAAAACAAAGGGGAAAATAGGCAAACCAAGGAACAGACTCTTTATAGAGAACTGATTGTTACCAGAGTGGAGGTGGGTGGGGAGTGGGCAAAATAGGTGATGGGGTACACCTACTGTTATGAGCACTGGGTGTTATATGGAATCACTATACTGTATACCTGAAACTAATATCACATTTATGTTAACTGGAATTTAAATAAAAACTTAAAAATAAAATAACCTAAAACGTTATTCTAAAATAAACAGTGGAGGAAAAAAAATAAGGGGGGGATTGAAAACAAACGAAGACACACGATTATTCTCATTTTACAGGTTAGGTCCAATACTGAGAAAAGTTAAGAAACTTGCCCAGGATTAGATAGCATTTAAAGGATGTTCCATGATTCAAACACAGACCTGCCTGATTGATTCTTATTACGCTCAGTTCCTAAATGGTACTGAGTAAGCATCTTAATTACAATCATTACTGAAGGATGACAGTTTTGACTGCAGTGTTAGATTGGAGTATTAGAGTATAAATAGTTCTGCTGAAAAGATACTTGTAGATAAAATTTTGAAATAAACTTCATCTAGGTAACAAATTATTCATATTCCTATATTTTCCTTCCTACTTTATGATTTTAACTTGAAAAGCAGCCATTAAAAAGTGAAATAAAATCCTATAACTATATACCAATTGAAGAAATAAAATATGATAAAAAATGAAGTAATGCAAAAGTAGGAGAGAAGAGACAAAGCATAGAGGAAAAGATGAAAAATAGGTGTAATCATTAATGTAAATTGACAAAGTATTCAAAGTTAGATTGTCAGAATGTGTTTAAAAACACAAGACCCAATTCAATGAGGTCTTCACTGGTTGTACTTTAAATATGAAGACTGATAATTTATAAGTATAAATATAGGAAAAAGATTTAATATAAACCTTAATGTTAAGAAAACACTGTATTTATAGGACAAAAATATATACTTAAGGAGAAATAGTATCACTAAGGATAGAGGGATATTTCAGAGTTATAAAAGTGTCAAATCTTCAAAAAAACATAATCCTAAAAGTAGATGCACATGATAGGACATCAAAACCATGAAATAAAAATAGACAAATACAAGAATGAATAGACAAAATTTATTAAAATTGTTGGAGATTTAGAGCAATGAATAGAGAAAAGGTAGACAAAAAGTAAGGAAGCAACATGTTTCCTGACATGACAGAAAAATTATTATAATAGGCTTATTACTAGAAGAAACTATAAAAATTAGCAAAATACATGTGGCAAAGTCTTTAGCCCTGGACTGGACATCATAAGATGGCAATTGCTAATAGAAATTAAACTCATAAGATGGAACTTATGATCACCCCAGCCTATGAACAATTCTCCAAAGCAGAAGATTGTAATTTTGTTGAGTTAGAGAGGCTGAGATGAGAATTTGGGGCTGCTGAAGCCCCTAAATTTGGAATCTAGGAGATGGGGCCCTTAGGAAAGAAGTATAATGAAAAAAAACAGGAGCCTGACTGGGGTTCCCCATGGGTTTTTGATTGAGAGTTAGGCTCATGTAAGTGCATCAGGGCAAGATAATATGATGTTTACAGAAGAGCAGCTGCTGTGAGGTTGTAAGAAGAAAAACAAGTGTAAAAGACAAACATCCTGAGAAATCACTTACAGTGTCCTAGCCAGAATACAGAAAACATTTTAATGCCCAGAACATTTACCTGAGATACCAGAAATACCAAATTTAGGAATGATGACTACTCTAAAAAAAGGACTACTCTGAGCACTCTTACTAAGTTTAACACCAAGCTTCAACAAGACCTACAGGGGAGACAGCATTTGTAGATTAAGAACCACCAAGCTAGATCACCTTAGGAAACACCTTTAAGTTTTCACTTATCTTCCCTAATTAAACACTAAACCAAGTCTACATAGGTTATTAGGCAATAATGAACTACCTACTAGAACAAACGTTAATATTTTCAGTACAAGATAACAGAATGCATAGCTTCTAAAATATATCACCCAACATGTCCAGAATGCAATTAAAAACATTGCTAGACATACAAAACCACAGTAAAACATTATCCAGAGTCAAAAGAGAAAGCAATCAATATAAATTGATCTCAAAAGACTCAAGAAATAGGATTTAATCCACAAAAACTTTAAACAGCTGTTATAAATATATTCAAAAGCAAAGAGATCACCTCCGTGAGTAAAAATGTAGGTACTTTAGCATAAAAATATAAAAGCAGACATTGGAAATTATAAAACAAAATAAGCAGAAATGTTCTCTGATATAGAAAAGGTCTGTCAACAATAGCATATTGGAACAGCTGAACAAAATTATGCTATGTTTATTACATTCTTAATGTAGAAAATGGGAGAAGGTTGAGGGTAGGAAGAGTGGGAATCATGAAATGTGAAGTAGAAAGTGTGCATTTTCATATAGTCAGATGTGGGGGAGTAAGAATTGGGAAGTGTGAAGTGTCAAGTGTGAAGTTTACAATGGCAGACAGTTAATGCGACACATATTTTAGTAAGTTAGGGATATCTGTATTGAAAGAGGTGAGACTAGCCAATAGAAGAAGAAATTAGAAAACTGAAAATATTTTATTTTAAAAATGTTTATTTTTGAGACAGAAGAAGTGCATGGGAGGGACAGAGGGAGAGGGAAACAAAGGATCCGAAGTAGGTTCTGTGCTGATGGCAAAGAACTCGATGCAGGGCTCGAGCTCCTAAATCATGAGATCATGACCTGAGCAGAAGTTGGATGCTTAATCAACTGAGCCACCCAGGTGCCCTGAAAAATAAAAATATTTTATTAAATGAAAATATAGGAAAAAGAGTAAGAGCTTATTAAAAGCTTGGGCAATAGAAAATAACAAGATGATACACTTAAACCATATCAATAATTACATTAAATCTAAAAGGAATAAACATTCTACTTAACGGACATAGATTTTTAAACTGGATAAGAAAGCAAGATGCAGGGGCACCTGGGTGGCTCATTCAGTGAAGCATCCAACTCTTGATCTCGGCTCAGGTCATGATCTCACAGTTGATGAGATTGAACCCCGCATCAAGAACCCCAAGAACCCCTGATTGGGATTCACTTTCTCCCTCTCTCTCTTGTCCCTCCCCTTCTCATTCTCTCACTCTCTCTCTCTCTCTCTCAAAATAAACTTAAAAAAATCCAAATTTATGTTGTCTACAGAAACACATAGGTTGAAAATAAAAGGATGAAACAATAAGCATATCTCACAAACAGCTGAAGGAAGATGATGTGAGTCTATCAAATGTCAGACAAAGTAAACCTCAAGGCAAGGAGTATTATAATATATAAAGAAGGGCATTCCATAATGATAAAAGGAGTAATTCACTAGGAAGAAGTAGGAAGTCTAATATAATGTGCATGTAATAATAGAGTTTCAAATGATGCAAAAGGAACCCTTACAGTATGAAAGGGAGAGATAGAAAAATTCACAATATTAGAAGCACTATTCTCTTGGTGATTGAAAGAAATACACTTTTCACTAGGTAGAAAGTTGTTAATGTGCTATTGCTGCTATAACAAATCACAAATTTAATGGCCTAAAACAACACAAATATAGTTTCGGAGGTCAGAATTCCCAATAGGTCTCACTGGGCTGAAATCAAGATATTAATTAAATGTTTGTCTTTTTCAGGCTCTAAGAGAGAGTCTGTTTTTTTTTTTTTTTTTTTTTTTTCTTGCCTTTTCAGCTTCTAGAGGCTTCCTGCTTTTCTTTCTTTTGGCCCCTTTCCATCTTCAAAGGTAGCAATGGCTGGTCGTGTTTTTCTCACATCTTGAGTCTGATATAGACTCTTCTGCCTCCCTCTTCCACATTTAAGTATCCTTGTAATTACATTGGCCCAACTGGTTAATCTTGGATAACCTCCCTATGTTAAGCCAGCTGACTAGCAAACTTAATTCCATCTGCAACCTTGATTTTCCTTTGCCATGTTAGGTAACACCTTCACAGGTTCTGGGGATTATTATGTGGCCTATGTGGCCACTGATCTGCATACCACAAAATTATACCTCAACAAAAAATAATGAAAAGAGAAAATAATGTTAAAGAGACTGGCGTGAAAAAGTCCCAATATGTTTAAACTAGAAATATAAATCTTAAAAATGTTAAATACTACTTAATATCTTTAATATAAATTTCGATGGTTTCTCTCACATTACAGTTTCCTATTGCAAAGTTATCCATTTCTTTACGTGCTAGTCTCCTTTCATTCAAGGTCTGCTATGACATGAGACAGAGTCAGACTTCTGGTTTCTCTCTGGCTTAACAGATGCATGAGAATTTACTAGAAATAGCCTCTGTTGGTTTCATGCCATGGTCTAGATGGTTGTATATTTCAGGTATTCTATGTGAAGTTAGTCTGATTGAGATGGATGATTTTTTTTTAATGTCTATTTTGAGAGAGAGAGAGCAGGTGAGAATGGGGGAGGGGTACAGAGAGTGGAGAGAGAATCCCAAGCAGGAGCCATGCTGACAACGGACTCAATTTCATGACCCTGAGATCATGACCTAAGCCTAAATCAAGAGTCAGATGCTTAACTGACAGCAACCCATGTGCCCTGAAATGGATAACTTTTGTCAAAGCTTCATGACTTTACCTCAGTCCTTTACCCTCAGTATCAACTTCCTGTTTACCTCGGCAATGATGTTTCTGAACCAGAAACCAATGTGACCTATTTATTTAAGTAAGACAAACAACTATGACCTAGTATTTCGTTTTTTGTTTTTCTTTTGTCTTTTGTGTGTGTGTGTGTGTGTGTGTGTGTGTTGATAAAATTTCTGGTTTTGCCCTTTCTGTTTTGAAGACACAATGGTATTGGTTTTAATTTGGGAAGAAATTACCTTACCTATTAACTTATTGGTACCACCACCAAGACTATAATTTGTCCCTTATCTTTTAATGGTTACTAGTGTACTGCTGTCCTATGGCCCTCTTTTATAAAATATTTCAGTTATTAGTAACTATCACGTCATACTGATTTTCGGTATGCCTTCTTGGATCATTGCTGTAATTTATCTTCCCTTCTATTTATTTGGTTTGCTATTGACTTCAACTGCAGTTTTGTTACTATCCACTGTCAACATTTATTCTAATATGACTGTTCAAAATCTGTCACTGGAGAAGATACTAATTAAATCCCACCACTAAGGAAAATCAGCCAAGGTGGGTAAATTTATGTTCATTTTTGGATTCCACTTGTTTACATTTACATTGTTCCAACTCAGGTTGGAAAAGCTCAGCTCCACAGATACATAATGGTTAGTATAAGTTGGAACATAATTTTCTTGCTATTACAATAAGCAATGCAATGATAGAAAGAGCAGTGGATTTATTTTCAAGAGAACTGGGTTTTGGACTCAGGTTGTTTTTTTAGGATATGTATGTGTAATTCTCCTTGGTCTTCCTCTTTGCTAACACTTAGGAGGATACATTACATACATCTCTACATTTCCATCCATCTGCAAGCCTACCTGATTGTAATCCAGCTGCCTTTATGATATAAAAATACACTGATATAAACTATAGGTATGTACATCATAACTAATTGGATTTTTTAAGTGAAATTAGGGATAATTAGATCATATCTCTATTTTGCTATGGAGGTTCAGCAGTCTTTTGCTCTAAGAGTACTACTTGAAACATGGAATAAATAAATATTTTTAACTACATAGGTCATAAAGTTGACCAATAAAGCCATCTCTTATACCCTTAATTCCTATAAAAATAATATTATTTTATAATGATAATATTAAAGATTTAATTATTAGAAAATTATATATGTGTACATATGTGGATATTATATATTTACAGGAATATAAAATAATAATTAAATACCATTTTGGGAATTTGGTATCCTAGGAGCCTGTTTTACTTTTGAGATAGATCTCTTTCAATTGCTTATCTTACTTTCCCAATGGACTTGTCCACATTTCTTAAAGCAAATTAGAGACTATAAATATTTTATCATAACATTTTTTAAATTATTTTATTTAAAAATTTTTTTTTACATTTTATTTATTTTTGATAGAGACAGAGCACAAGGGGGGAGGGGCAGAGACAGTTGGAGACACAGAATCTGAAGCAGGCTTTAGTCCCCGAGCTGTCAGCACAGAGCCCAACACGGAGCTCAAACTCACAAACCATGAGATCATGACCTGGGCCGAAGTTGGACGCTTAACTGACTGAGCCACTCAGACGCCCCCTTTTTTTAAAATTATTTTTTAAAACATTTTATTTATTTTTGGGAGAGAGAGAGAGAGAGAGCGAGCAAGCAAGCAAGCAAGCAGGGGAGGGGCAGAGAGAGAAGGAGACACAGAATCTGAAGCAGGCTCCTGGCTCTGAGCTGTTAGCACAGAGCCCCATGTGGGGCTTGAACTCAGGGACCATGAGATAATGACCAGAGCTGAAGTCAGATGCCTAACCAACTGAACCATCCAGGCACCCCACATTTTTTTTTAATAAATGAGAATCAGTTGCCTTTTGTCTTGTTTTTTTGTTTTGTTTTGTTTTTTGGTTTCGTTTTGTTTCTTGTTGTTGTTGTTTTCTTAGTTTCACAAATCCAGTGAAGGCTCAGTGCTGTGAGAGTGGAGATCTGCTGGGATAGCAGGGGATCTCTGGACTTCCTGGGTAAGGCTCTGGTCAGCTTCTCCATGGATGACAGCCTCTTCCTCAGACCCATACCCAAACCCTTGCTCAGGTAGGGGCAGTCCAAGCAGCCAGGTCCCCTAGAGGTCCAGGTCCCTGATGGTGGTCACAGTGACTGTGTGGTTGGGGTGATCAATGCTGCACCAACTCCGTGTTTGCTGTCACTAGCCTGTCTAGTTTGTCTGCTTCCTCTTTCTCTGCAAGGGGCTTCAAGTATTCCTGATGGTGCTCCTTCCAGAGCTGCTTCTGCTGGGAAGAGAATCAAAGCCAAGGGTGGCTACTTCTAAAACTCAGTATCTCTTGCAATTATGAGGGACCACTGTCTTTTCTTTTCAATTCACATGTAGTGTTCACAAACCATTTGATTCATTGTACTTTGCTTCAGAAGCTCAATTAAATTAAGGAGATGCTCAAGATCTCCATCTAATATGGGCTTTAGGGATTAATTTCTCTGAAAACTTGACAACATCTGTGTTTTACATCACTGAGGTCTTGGTTACCACCTAAAATGTAAGATTCCCTTGATCGCTCATGGTCTTTTATGCTCTCATTACCACAGGGACTTGTCTTTTTCTCTTTGGTCCCACATCCTCTCACTATATCCTTAGGAAAATAAACATACAGACCAAACTCCTGAGCCATCTGGAAAACTTGTTCTCTAATAGACAAATGCACTTACACTTACTTGATCTCAATATACTCTCTACATTGTATCAAATGGAACTCTTTACCTTTGAGGTTGTCATTTACTCTTTGGCTTCTCAGGACTACTGACTCATTCACACTCCACATACCTCAGTATTAGGATGTGAGTTT
This sequence comes from Lynx rufus, assembly GCF_022079265.1. Classification (NCBI taxonomy): domain Eukaryota; kingdom Metazoa; phylum Chordata; class Mammalia; order Carnivora; family Felidae; genus Lynx; species Lynx rufus. Next base: position 86,383,739 of record NW_025814878.1, on the reverse strand, counting down.
ATTCATCCTCACTTCAAAATATCCCTTTATAATCATTGATGTTTTTTATGTTTATATAAATCTGTCTTATGCTTAATGTATATATATTCTTATCCACTTAAAATCACTCTCTATTCAACTTTAGTACTTTAGTGGAATCTATAAGGTAATAAATAGATGATTAGAAATATTGAAACCTGGATTCTTCACTCAAAGTCTTGCCATCATGATCAAGAATTTCAAATTGTCCTGTGGATGAACTAATAACTCAGTATCCCTACTTATCTACCCCTGCTTATGTCAGCCAACATCCAATTTCAAATTGAATTGAATTTATTGTCAATGGGATGTCATGATTGTTTTAACAATAGACAAAAAAGCCTAATTTGGGTCACTTAAAGTTTTATATTGGTAAATTCTCCCACTGAACATAAGTTGGGGAAAGTTGCACATAATCTACTCCAGCACATCACTGCTGATAGCCCCAAACTGATTTACTTTAAAAATTTCATATTCCTGAGGCACCTGGGTGGCTCAGTCAGTTAGGCATCCGACTTCAGCTCAGGTCATGATCTCACAGTTCTTGAATTCAAGCCCATGTTGGGCTCTATGCTGACACCTCAGAGCCTGGTGCCTGCTTTGGATTCTGTGTCTCCCTCTTTCTGCCCCTCCCCTGGTCATGCCCTGTCTCTGTCTCTCTCAAAATAAATTAACATTAAAAAAAAATTAAGGGTGCCTGTGTGGCTCAGTCCGTTAGGCATTCAACTTCGGCTCAGGTCATGATCTCACGGTTCTTGAATTCAAGCCCCACGTTGGGCTCTATGCTGACACCTCAGAGCCTGGTGCTTGCTAAGGATTCTGTGTCTCCCCATCTCTCTGCCCCACCCCGACTCACACTCTATCTTTTTTGGTCTCTCAAAAATAATAAGCATTAAAAAAACAAATCATTTTAGATTCTAACTCTTTACATGTAACTTGCTATTAACTCAGTTACCTGTAATTGTCTTTCTTTATCTAATATAAACTTCAAAATAAATCACAAGAACTTTCCTGATACTGAAATTGCTAATTCCCACTGCCCTCTGTTTCACAGTTTTGCAAAACTTTAACTTTAGATCAGTCCTGCTAGTCTTTTCTATACCTATCCTAAGCTACTAAAGTCAAACTGGTGCAGCCACTTTGGAAAGCAATATGCAGTTTCCTCAAAAAGTTAAAAATAGAACTACCCTATCATCCAGCAGTTGAACTACTAGGTATTTGCCCAAAGAATACAAAAATACTAATTCAAAGTGATATGTGCACACAGATATTTATAGCAGCATTATCTACACTAGCCAAATTATGGAAACAACTCAGATGTCCACAGACCTTAGATATTTTTAAAGAAATTTTGGGATAAAGACAAATTAAGACACTATATTAACTAATCTAGTTGCTATAGGAGATGACTCAAAATTTCAGTCATTTAAACATAAAACTTTACTTCCTCCCAAGTATTAATTCCATAATGAGTTTTTCTGATAGGCAATAGAAAGCACATTTTATTTATGTTTGAGAGAGAGAGAGAGAGAGTGAGAATGAGTATTTGAGTGAGGAAGGGAAGGGAGAGAGGAAGAGAGAGTACGGAGGCTGAAGTCGGGTTTGACCTCACCCAAAATAGGGGTTGACCTCACCTGATGCAGGGCTTGAGCTCTCCACGAGATCATGACCTGATGCCTAACCGTGTCAGATGCTTAACCGACTGAGTGACCCAGGCACCCCTAGAAAGCACCTGTGACTCAAAGATGCAGGGGATTCTGCCATCTTCACCACATGATATCCAACCTACTCTGGATGTCAACATCCAGTGACCAACTAAAGAAGATAATGGAGAATGGTGTGATGGCCACTTCTAAAAATAGAATTGTATCACTTCAATTTTTTAAGTCTCAGAAAACCTCAGAAATTCTGCAAGATGAAGTCTAGCTATGTGCCTACCAAAGATTAAGATTTGGTAATCAAGTAGTATATTTTGTTCATGCTGTGGCAGACAATAATAGTACACCCAATTCATCTCTCATGTTTGCCACTATGATAGAGGCTATAATAGCTAAATATCTGCTCTCCCATCATTCACGTCCATTTGGTTCAATTATCATTAGTGAATCATAATCAAAGACTTGTGGAACTGTTCTTAGTTTTAGTTGTTTATTTTTGGGGAGAGAGAGACAGAGAGAGAGAGAGAGAACGAACGTGCACAAGAGGGAAAGGGGGCAGAGAGAGAGAGAGGGAGAGAGAGAATCCCAAGAGCAGGCTCAGTGTTGTCAGCACAGAGCCCAATGTGGGACTTGATCTCAAAAATCATGAGCTCATGAGCTGAGCCAAAACCAAGAGTCAGATGCTTAACCAACTGAGCTACCCAGGTGCCCTCAAGACTTGTGGAACTATTCTTATCTGCTTGTTTCCTCCTTTTTATGGTAAACGTTTATATGGTGGCTTAGTCTGTCCTAGCCATCTGATGCCTCTGAAGATAAGGTCAAGAGAATCACATATTTGTTGTGCCTGATAGCATTGCATTATTAAAGAAGTAAATACCTACCTCTAGACTTCTGTCAATAAATGGAGTCTGATTGCCTTAAGACAGTCCTGTCAGGTATTTTATAACTTGCAAGAAAAATATTCTTAACAGATACATCTGCCATCTGGGATCTTACAAGTTAGGTGCTTTTTTGTTGTTTTTCTTAGGTTATTATTTTGGCAGTTAGTGTTCTACATATATTATGTGTTCAAATTTAATAAAGAAAAAGTGATGCATAAAATAAATGTATTGTTATATGTTAATAAAATATGCGCTTGCTCTGAAATATAAAAAGTGTGAAACTTCCATGCCTATGAATTTCAAGGTTTTTTATTGTATTTTCTAAATTCTATTATTATTAACTTGGACGTTTAATTAATAAAGTTGAATAAATTCATGACTGAAATATAAAACATACTTTTTTCTTTTTTTAAAAAAAAATTTTTTTTTCAACGTTTATTTATTTTTGGGACAGAGAGAGACAGAGCATGAACGGGGGAGGGGCAGCGAGAGAAGGAGACACAGAATCGGAAACAGGCTCCAGGCTCCGAGCCATCAGCCCAGAGCCTGACGCGGGGCTCGAACTCACGGACCGCGAGATCGTGACCTGGCTGAAGTCGGACGCTTAACCGACTGCGCCACCCAGGCGCCCCAAAACATACTTTTTTCTTTAAATATTTCCTCTTTTAAAATTTTTCTTTGTGAGAAACTCTTTATATATGGTGACTTTTTAAAACCCATTATCCCCAATGGTTGATACACATTGCTACCTATTTATTGCTAGAGGAAAAAAATATTTTTAACATTATTTTTGAATAGGTGACATATTGATGTTATTCAAAGTCGGAAACACAGATTGACTAAAAACGCATACTGAATTTCCATTATGTCCTTTGACCCGAGCCACCTAGTTCTTTTTCCCAAGGGGAAAGAATCATATCGACTTCCTATATATTATTTACAAGACTCTATGAATATATAAGCACGTGCTTATTACAAATATATAATTTCCTTTACTTTGGCAAATTCATATTTTCATTTGCATTACCATTTATAAATATTAGAAAATATGTGTCAAGTTATTGTTTAAAAAAAGAATTGTTGGGGCACCTGTGTGGCTCAGTTGATTAAACATTTGACTTCGGCTTAGGTTATGATCTCCCAGTTTGTGGATTCAAGCCCCGCTTTGGGCTGTCTGCTGTCAGTGCAGAGCCCGCTTATTATCCTCTCTCCCTCTCTCTCTCTGTCCTTCCCCTACTTGCAGTCTCTCTCTGAAAAGTAAATACTCATTAAAAAAAAAAAAAAGAATTGTTAAGCTTTCCTGTAGCCATGGATGTTTATAAAATACTTCATTGTGGGGGCGCCTGGGTGGCACAGTCGGTTAAGCGTCCGACTTCAGCCAGGTCACGATCTCGCGGTTCGGGAGTTCGAGCCCCGCGTCAGGCTCTGGGCTGATGGCTCAGAGCCTGGAACCTGTTTCCGATTCTGTGTCTCCCTCTCTCTCTGACCCTCCTCCATTCATGCTCCGTCTCTCTCTGTCCCAAAAATAAATAAACGTTGAAAAAAAAATTAAAAAAAAAATAAATAAATAAAATACTTCATTGTGGTCTCATTAATCATTCCTAGACATACTATATCACTATTATGTATAATTTTAGAATTTATTTTTATAATTTGTGAGTGTTCTGGAAGATACAATATGGATACTTTCACTGTCCTTAGTCACAAAAAATATGACTCAGAGTTCATCTGCATTGAGGGAAGTGGAGTTTTGTAGCAGATTGCTGTGAGTGATACTGGGATCAAACTGCTTTCTAACTGAGCAGCCTTCAACTAACCCTGCTTGTGTTAGCCACCAACCCTTTGTCTCTAATTTCAAAGGGACCCTTGATAACAGTTCTTAATCCTTTTGAGGGTTCTTCCATGGAAATCAACTTCTGCCCACTTTTTGTTTAGATTTCAGCTATCTCATAACTGCTTCTGATTACCCTTTGTTTATCTGCTTTCTAGCTGACAGAATCTTGTTGCTGTTGTCACATCTCTAAAGTCTCTATCACTGTAGTTTTATACCTTAAAAGTAATTTTTTTCACAAAATGAGATTTCACAATGACACAAAATTAAATATGTCTTTAATCTGCCTTCTTAACCTGGAACCCTAACCTAAATTTTAAAAGTATTCTTTCTCTTTCCAGTATTTAGAGAGATAGAAGATAGAATAGTACTTGGTTACATAACGTGGTCTTCAATTATACTATTTTACAATGTCTTGAATAGTTTCTAATAAGTTGGAACTAAAAAGACTGAACATATGGTTAAGAACATGGGTCTTTTCTTACATGTACAGGCTCTCTTTGTAAATATGAACAAATAAACTGAAAAACAAATATCCTTTAGTTTTATTTAAATTGATCATGAGAGAATGAAAACAAACATCCAAAGTAAATAAATATATAAAATTATACTTTTAGCACATCTAGCAAAATGGAAGAGGACACTAAGTGGCAAAATCTGAAATTTTTCTTTCAAATTAAATATTAGGCTAATATATCTGGAACTTTAAATCTAGATTTACATGATCACAAAATACATGCTCATGATATTGTTAAAAAGTAAACCATACATTATGGGGAATCTTGTGAAGCTAGATATTCAGCTGGTTTATGTATTTGAAATGCAAGGAAATCAAGCAAAGTCCTGTTTTCTAATACCCTATTTTCTCATGTTTGGGTAGTAGTTATTAAAGAAATGACCTTGCCATAGCTCTTAACCATGAACATAAGTAAAACTACCAATGTCTATAAAGATAGCTAACATTTGTTTCATCCTATTTAAGGAACTAGAAAAGTTGATAACTTTGAAATAGTTGGTGGCTTTTTGGCTAAAGAAAAGCTAAATTGGAAGAAAATTCTTGGCATTCTATTTGCTTTAGAAACCATTTTGAATTTTCACAACTGATGGGTTTTTATGGATTTTGTGAGGACAAAAATACTGCACATTGTGATGTCCCGTTTGTTTCTGCAACGCATGTATAGTTCAACATTATTATGGGATTCTTAAGTGATTTTTTTTTGTTTTGCTTTTTTTTTTCTCTGCTGCCATGAGAGTGGATCTCTATGAGCTAAACCTTGAACCATCACCACCTTTTCAAGTGAACTTGTGAAAATTAGGGAGAGAAATAGTTTTCAAAGTACATAGTATTCACTGGTTTCATTGACCATGTCATGGAAGAATTTATTCAAATCCAGCAAAAGTTTCACTTGTTTAAAGATTAAGACAGTGGCCCACTTTCAGAACAATATAAAAATAAAAGGTAAAACCATATTGTGGTGCATTGGGTGGAATTCTATAGATGTATGTACGTACGAGTGACTTAAAGCCTTCAAAATTCAAAGTCCTGCAAGTCAGAATTACAAATACTGCTTGGGTCAAGCTGGTAGTCTACATTAAAGTTACTTGAGAAAGACAACTATGCAAATTCTCCCATTTAATTTATCTGCAGGCAGGAATCTGCAGAAACCTGGAAACCCTAAAGAAAATTGTCAAAGGTTACTTTTGCTCAGATGACCTTAAAATTGAAACATGGATTTGTAATCCTTTCTTTGCTGACATGGACAGCAAATCAATGATGCAGGCCTTGCCAAAAATGACCTCACTGACTTAAGGACAAAGGGAACGATGCTTCATGAATTTCACTCAAGTCTTAGAGAATTTTGTTGTTCCTTGACACAGACTTATCCTCATTTGTCAAAGTGAGCTATGGGAATTTTGATTCTTTTTCTATATGTTCTTTTAATTCAAGGTTTCAGCACTTATTGCATAAAAATGAAAAGTGAAAAATTGGAGATCAAATATAATATTTTGCTTTAGGTCACCCAATAATTTAAAACATTTTCAAGCTATTTAAAGACAGATTTTAATTGAACTATATAAACAGAAATAAATTTGACATTTTGATTTATGTTCACAATTTCTTTTTCTTGGAAGTAGAAGGTAATTAATGGATGCCTCAGTATTTTTAAGCTCTTTCCTGAATGTTCCCTATAACACCTAGCCTTAACAAAAATTGGTACTTCACAAGATTCTGCTTTCTTAAATCTTCCAGGTGGAATTTGGTCATTTTATCAAAATCCATATGTAGTTATATAAGTTTGAAATATCACTTTCCTCTTCTCCTCCCTAACCAGTGTCTTTTTGAGACCACTGTCCTCTATTAATAATAATAATAAACAATAAAAACAAACAAATATTTGATCTTTAAGGTTTATACAAGTTGTTTATAATCATGTACCCTTATTCATTTTCTCAATAAGTTATTCATTGAGTTGTTTTCCCTCATTCTTAATGACTTTTGCTTCACAGCCTAGAGTTTGAGCAACTTTTTGTATTTGTGAATGATCCATCCGAAATCCTGCCCTCCTGATTTCTTGTCCTCTTTCCAATGACTTTCTGTTTATCCAGCCCCCTCTCCTTTTTTATTTTTAAGTGGCCATACAATCGGGTTTATAATTAATCCAAGCACTTTGTTTGTTTGTTTGTTTATTTGTTTGTTTTAGCTTATTTATTTGGGGGGGGCGGGACAGAGAGGGAGAGAGAGAATCCCAAGTAAGCTCTATGCTCAGCATGGGGCCCAACATGGGGCTCAACACCACAACCATGGGATCATGATGTGAACTGAAATCAAGTCAGATGCTTAACTGACTGACCCACCCAGGCACCCCTAGTCCAAACTCTTCTAACTTTGAATCACAATTCATGTATACTAATTTCTGACCATTCTATACCTCCAAATTTGATTGTCTAACACTTGGAACATATACAATTAAATTTTGTTCAACTAAATTAAATGTAAAAATCAAGTATTGTAAGTAATACATTTTTTCATTATAAAGTATAATATAAAATAGTTTATCTCAAGAAAATAATTTTCCATACAAAATTAAGTTATATTTTTCATGTATGAGTTCAATGTAATTTTCAAAAAATTCTGTGATCCTGAAAAATTTTATAGGTCATAATTTTATGTGTATGCATGTATGAGTATATGTATATACATATATACATTTTATATATATACATTTATATGTGTATATTTTATATGCCCATATACACAGAAACACATGAGATTTTTCATTAATTTGTGGATATTTTTCTCCATTGAAAAAAGAGGAATATTAGCTATTTACTCAATTTATTCTTTTCACTAAATTTTTGATATCCAAATAGCAGGAGGGATGTTTTATGTTTCCTTATATCCACAACAAATTCTATGCACGGCATATGCTCAATAAAACCCCTAATTTTAAAATAATAAATACTAAAGTCTTACTTAGGTTTTGAAATGCAACATGAAAAGCATTATAAGAATAAGGAAGGCATTTAGTGAATATATAATTATTTTAAGCAGAAGAAGCCTTACTGGAAATAATGTTGATAGCAAACAATCAAAGATTGCTGACTGGAGAGACTGAAAAGAAAGAGAAGAGCAGAAAAATATGAAAATATGTAATTTTCATAGCTAAAACTGTAGAGGAAAAGCAAGTATGTCAAATTTCACGACAAGTGTATTTGTATACCAGAAAAAAAGAAGCAAACCAAGGTCCATCTAAACTATGCTTTCTTAACTTCCAGGCAGTTGTTAATATTGGGATGGGTAACTCTTTGCTGTAGGATCCGACCTGCGCATTATAGGATACTTAGCAGCATCCCTGACCTCTACCCACTAGTGCCAGTAACAACCTTTTCCGGTAGTTGTGACAAACAAAAATGTCTCTAGACATTTCACAATATCCTCTGGGAGGCCAAATCACCATGGTTGAGACCCATTGACTTAAAGGCAATAAAGGATTTTGCACTTCTTAAGAACAGTAAAGTTCCAATCTCTTTAGCCTTAGCCTGCCATTGGGTGTCCGTGACACTTAGGAGGCATAAGCCATGGGACTTGGGAGAAAGATATGCCATTTATTGGCATCTAGGAAAATAACAAGGTGAAAACAATACAAAAAAAATAAAGGTTTTAATGAAGTATAATGAATGCATGGCTAATAGAAAAAATTAGATCAACTGTAAACTATATATAGTAATATAGTATGCCCCCCAAACTTTAGAGAAAAACAGTTGACCCTCAAACAACACAGGGGTTAGCCCCCTGTGCTGAGCCCCCAATACAGTAAAAAATCTCTGGAACTTTTGACTCCTCTAAAACTTAATTAAAAACCTATTGTTATCTGGAAGCCTTACTTATAAAATAATCACTTAACACCTATTTTATATATTATATGTATTATATACTGTATTCTTACATAAAGTAAGCTAGAGAAAAGGAAATGTTATTCAGAGGATAATAGAATACATTTACAGTACTATACTGAACTTATTGAAAAAAATCCACATATAAGTGGACCCATACAGTTGAAACCCATTTTGTCCAAGAATCAAATGTATTTATTTTTATTTTTCTTCTTTCCTTTGCAAGTAGTTAGTATGTACAATTTTGGTTTCTCTTTTTCTCTGGAAAGAAATCCTACCATTTTTTACAGTTTTGAAATGTAAAGATTTATGGAAGGCATTACACAGCAAGCTCTACTATTTGCATTTCAATATATGATTGAGAATCACTGTGTAACTTTACTCCTGCTGTTTTGTATTGATTGTACACAACATGTTTCATTAGACTACCTTCAAAAACTTTATTCCAAATGCTTTATAGATTTGCTAATTTCAATAATTGCCCAGAGACTGTGACTCTGTAAGTGACTAAAATATGTACTATAGGAAGGCAATGCTAGTCAGTGATTTGGCCATATTCACAGCAAAGTTTGAAGACTCAGTAAGACTTTAATGATTCATATTGATTAAGACCACTCTCCGAGTTGAACAATACAGGATGAATTTTGGTTTAAATGTATGTCAGTTTACTTAGTTTTTTTTTTTTTTCCTAATATGTAATATGCATTCCATGAAATTTGGTAAACTTACTTTTACTTTTCTAGTTTATCCATGGTAATTATAGCATAGCTGGAATCCTGTGAGTACAGATGGAAAATTCAGATTCTTGTTTTATAATAGAGCAGGATAGAACAGGTGCTGTTTAAGCTCTATTCTAGGGTTAAAACTGACATATTTACATTAGATATTATTCTTCCCCCTAAATAGGACTCAAAAGTATAAACCTGAGCAAGACACTGTTTTCTCCCCCACATAATTTAAGCAAAGAGACATAAATGTTGCCTATTCTGCTTGGCTCGCTACTCATTCAGTTTTATATTTATAGACAGTCAAACTCTGATGTGAAAACACATCAACTTATTAATGTGTTAATTATTATTTATCACTTCCTAAGGAAATATCATTTCCATAAGGTGATATATAGCAGTTCTGTGGACTGACAGTTTTCAGTCTAAATATTACATTTTTTATTGATTTACATTCTTTAATAATTTGTTTCACTTGCTTAAAGCTGTGAATATATCAAATATGTCTATTACCTGTAGTTCTTTAAAAGTGGAAAAATGGCATATTTAGCTTCTGCTAACAAGGAAAGGACAATTTTCTGACTGCCAAATAATGCCTATAACATATAAATTCAGTGAAATAATCTGGAGATAATATTAAAAAGAAGAAATTTAAATTATTTTAAAATTATTTAAATCATTAATAAAAAATTATTAGGTGAATACTAAAATATCTTAAGCAGCTCATACTAATATTCCACAATCTTTTGCCATATAAGTAGACTTAAAACTAAAAAAGATAGGGGCACCTGGGTGGCTCAGTAGGTTGAGCTTCCAACTTCAGCTCAGGTCATGATCTCACACTCTGTGAGTTTGAGCCCCGCGTTGGTCTCTGTGCTGACAGCTCAGAGCCTGGAGCCTGCTTCAGATTCTGTGTCTCCCTCTCTCTTTGCTCCTCCCCTGCTCATGCTCTGTCTCTCTCTGTCTCCAAAAAAAAAAAAAAAAAAACCATTTAAAAAAAACTAAAAAAGATAGAACTAAGCTTATATTAGAAAAGATTTTATTTTTATTTTTTATGGTTTATTCATTTTTCAGTGACAGAAACAGAACATGAGGAGGGGAGGGGCAGAGAGAGAGGGAGACACAGAATCCGAAGCAGGCTCCAGGCTCTGAGCTGTCAGCACAGAGCCTGACATGGGGTTTGAACTCACAGACCATGATATCATGACCTGAGCTGAATTTAGACGCTCAACCGACTAAGCCACCCAGGCCCCAAGAAAATATTTTTTGTATATTTAATAGTGATATTTAATTGTCTATATAATTGAGACATTTTTGGAGCAATGACTTCATTTAAGTGTTAAAGCAACATATGGATAATAAAATATTGGTCAGTAAATTGATGGATTTGCCCATTTTTTCTGATTGGATCTTTACATGAATTATATGCTTTGAATTAGCATAAAATATGAAATTGTAAGCAATTTACCACATGAAAAGATGAATTTCAAATTTCATTCTTTCCTGAACATTCATGTTCTCCTCTGCTACCCATTGTTCCTTTAATGTTGGTTTTGTGCTTAAATGAAGTTTCATTGTGAAGGGAGGAAACTGTGGAATATTTTCTTCTATAATTTTTACAGGATCAAATGCCTTGATTGAACAGTCATGTGTTTTTCATGTGATGATATAAATAGTAGAGAAAGGTAGTTATTTTTTGAAATTGATACAATCCAGAGGGTACAGCTTTACTGAAGCTCTTGGTGCTATTAAAAGCTAAATTCAACTGTAAGACTAAGAATTTTGTGGCTGGTTATAGGACCACAGCTTGTAAGAATACTGGTGTAGGCTCTCTGATAATGCTTAGAAATGCAAGGTGGGGACAGCTGAGACTTCACACTAGTTTGAACTGATATATATGCATTCAGAAAATACATTAAATTGTGTGTTTTTTATGTTTATGTTCTTCCCTAAATTGCTAATTGTTAAATATATCATATTTGAAGAGTTTTCTTTCCCTCCTGCTGTTTGATCACATTAAGAGATCATTATTCTTTGTTTATGATCTCACAGTCTGTCAACTGAAGTGTCTACAGTGTCAAAAGCAAGATTATATGCAGGACTTTTTCAGAATAAGCAGAAAGAAAGAAGTTAGTAAGCACAAATATTTTATAATAGTTGTATTTATAAATAAAAAACAGAATCAAGTTACCTTTCACACATTCAATAAATGTACATTGTTCATGACAAATTTTCATAGATGTTTTATTATGATAATAGAGCTACAGTTATATAAGTAATAAACAACTGGGGAGAGATTGAAGGATTATGGAAACCGCCTAAGCTATTTTTGCAGCTATTCTATAAATCTAACGATAGATGAAGATTTTTTTAATAAAAACATCTGAGATTAAAATTCTTAGCATACTAATAAGTATTTGCCTAGACAACTCTCTCTAATATTTGAGAAATACAGAACAGTTTGTATATACACATATATGACATACATACATATTTGTCTGCTCAGGCTGCCATTACAAAGTGCTACACTACTAGAGACAAGGTGCCTTAACCAGCAGACATTTTCCTCACAGTTCTGGAGGCTAGAATTCCATGATCAAGGTGCCAGCAAATTTGGTTTCTGGTAAGGGCTCTTTTCCTGACTTGTAGACAGGCACCTTCTCACAGTCGTCACCTGGCCTTCCCTTTGTGTGCATGCAATAAGAGAACTCCAGCTTTCTGATGTCTCTTTTTTTTTTAAGGACATCAATCCCATTGGTTAGGGATTGATGACCACATTGAACTCAAATTGCCTCCATAAAGTCCCTATCTCCAAATACAGTCACATTGACAGGACTTTAGCATATGAATTTTGAGAGAACACAACTCAGTCCATAATAACATACTTACATGTATATACACATTTAGTGTAACTTGAATTAGGTCACCAAATTCGTGAATAATTCAATCTCAATTTTAGAGCTGTTTCTTTTGGTTGAGAAAGGGCTTTGGGACTTACGCTGTGCAAATCATTTAGGCAATATTGATCATGCATCCATTCCATTTTCAGTATGCTGAATTGCCCATTAGCCACATGGCCTTTCCAGTTTAAGATCAGTTCATTTTTGGCCACATCAAGGACACAGGAATTTAAGAAAGGCAAGATGGTTTTCTGCCGTATTTCTTTCTGGAGCTCAGGCAAGTAAATAGTAGAGTTTCTCTGGTTTTTGCCCAGAAAAAGAAGGCTATAAGAAAAAAAGAGGTCATAGAAAGGTTGAGGTCAGCAGCCTTCTTGGACCAACCTTTACCAAGGATAGCAGAATAAAATAAATAAATTAATAAAATAAAATAAAATAGTAAAATAAAATAAAAAAGACTCAGAATCCAAAAAGATTCAGAGCTCTCTCCTATAATAAACTTCCTGTCTTTCATATATAGAAATAATGAAGCTTGTATCTTAAGCCATTATTGTTTTGTTTCTGTCTTTGTTTTATGTTAGAGGTACCAGAATTTATTGCTACACAATAAAAAAGGTTAAAATAACATGTAAAAAAAGTGCAAAACTGTGGTAAGCCACTCTCTTCTTGAAAGCTGCTCTTGTCTTGAAACTTTATTCATTGATAAGTACTCTATGCACTTAGCTTCAATACATAAAAACAAAAAAATATATAAACAAACATTAACACACTAGGCAAACTAAGACTTGTTATGGTGTATTATTCAATGTCAGATTAAGATATGATAAGGCTCACCTTTTTGTCATGGTATTGTCCCAATGTAAGAAAGTTTGGGAGAGAAAAAAAAATGCACATTTACATCTTTCAACTAATAACAATAATTCTAAGACCTTGCCATCTAACTTTATGTATTATAGAAGCTAAAAGATTTCTAACTTTGGAGAGAAATAAAGTTACGCCTAATCTTCTTTACTGTATATAGCTATTAGCATATCATATTAAAACATCTACATTTAGATTAATGGTGTTTCCACTGTTTTATCCACAATTAAAGGAAAAAATCAGTTAAGTAAGGAGTCATTCTCTTGATTTACAATATCCTATCCTACATATCCCCAAATTTATGCTTCAAAAGTAAATGTATATATCCATTTTGGAAACGGAAGAGAGAAACTTACATCACTGTTCTTTAGTTTTCTCCATCTAACACCATAGAATACTCAGATATATAGTAAGAATTCAATATGGTTTATTTTCTATTTTATGTTTCATGTGCAGATAATGGTCTGTTAAAATCTTCAAATGCATTGTGTACTTTGTATATATCTCTGGATTTCAAACACTTTCTGCTTAATATACTTTAATGCTCTGTTATTTGGCTCATAAAATTTTATGACTATGATATTTTCATTGTAGACAGTATTTTGTATCAATATACTATAACATTCTCTGTCCCATTGAGTGCTTTTCTGCCTTAATTACACCTTGCCTGAAATTAGTATCCCAACCTCTAATTTATCTATTTTCTTTTTACATCTTTGCTTATTCTTCTACTGTCAAACTTTAATTTGTTTTAAAAATGCTTATATGCTGCAACAGATAGTTGATATTATTTTATATTTATTAATCAATTGATACTATATTTTTCTTTGTACTTAATCAAGGAGTCATTAACATGTATTGTTATAACAGATTTGGTTGGTATTTATTTTGTTTTACATTATTTTTGTTCTGATTGTATAGGTGTTTAAATTTTCTGGTAATTGTTTTGTTTTTGCTTATGACTAAGTAATTAGTTACAAAGAAAATGGACATTCTGTTTTAATTTCATTGGCTTTCTTTTCATTAGTATCTGCTGAGTGTATTTTCCCATACATTTACTATTAACATTTCCATGCCCTGCCATAGCTTAGCCAAATTATACATTCACATTTTCAAAATGATATCACAATCTCTGCCATTCAACTCCAGAAAGCAGTACATATGCATTCCTTGTAACCGCTAACATATTTCAATTTATCTCTATCATTATATGTGCTTCTATATTCCTTGATTTTCTATCCTTAATTTATTCCTCTTTATTGTCTTATCTTGATCATGGGTGCTTTTTCTATTTTTTCCTTTTAGTAGTTGAGAAATTATTATTATTAAAAATTTCTAGTGAATACCCTTTTTAAAAATATTTTATTTTTAAGTACTCCATGCAGCCAACATGGGGCTTGAATTTACAACCCTGAGATTAAGAATCACATGCTCTGCTGGCTGAGCCAGCTAGGTGCCCCTAATTTTTTAGTTAATATTCTTAAACTGTTGTTAAAAGGACTAACTTAAAAAATAAAACCTTAATATTAAAAAACATCTCTTTCTCTCTCCCTAACAATAGAGAAATCTTAGAAAGCATGAAATCTGGTCATTTCATAGAAGTTTATACTAATTGTGATCCAGTTTTTAAAATCAGCTTATTTTAAAAATTCAAATTAGCTATAAATTTAAGCAATATGTAATTTTATAGATTAACTCATAATTTTTCCACTTATTTCTGTCAACATTTCTCCTGAAATGGCTTTCCTCTTTTCCTAAAGTAAACATCTTTTTTATTCGGTGATAAACATTATGTTTTTATTTATCTAAAAAGAGTATTAAAATTGCTCATATGGTTAAATCATAATTTAACTGAGTACAAAAGTGTGGTTTGACAGTTATTTATTTTCGTAATACTTTGAAGATAAAACTGTTTTCTCCCTACTCTTGAGAAGTTTTCATTTTACTGTAATTTCTACTTAGTAAATTGTTCCCCCATGACTGCTTGATTTTTATACTCAAATACACTTTTTTTAAGAAAAGGGAAAAATTATTACCCTTAGGTCAAAACCGTTATCACTTATCAATTTTTAACTACTTAAATTTTGATGATTGTGGACACATTATAACCATAATGCCAAAAAATATAGACAAGAGTTCCATCACAATTTTATTAGTATTATGTTAAGTGAAACAAGATAAACCAAAATCAATATATTATATATTTTTATATGAAATTCTAGAACAATAGAAGCTTATTTGTGGGCACAGGAATTAAAAAATGGTTGTTTCTGTAGACATTTGAATGGAGGAGAAAAAGGCAGAATGGATGTGTTTTGGATAATGGCACACTATCTTGTTCTGTGTGTGAGTTATAAAATGCATACAATTCTTAGAGGTCATTGAACTGAGGACATGAGACTGTGTAGTTTATCGTATTTAGATTAGACTTCCTTATCATATTTACATTATATTCGCAACCAAAGTGTGTGTGTGTGTGTGTGTGTGTGTGTGTGTGTGTGTGTGTGTGTGTATAAAGAAAATGTAAAGCAAACAGACTGGGAGAAAATATTTGCAGTACATTCATGGCATTTCTTGGATACAGACTACATAAGCAATACATAAAACCAATAAAATGAGAGAAATTATATAAAATATAGGCACAAGATTTGAGGAGATATTTCACAAAGGAAGATATACAAAACTAATTTGAAAAGGTGCTCAGAATCATTGTTCATTTGATAAAGTCAAATCGAAACTACAAAGAGATGCCATTTCACACCCACTAGAGTGATCACAATTAGTCTGACAACACACAATATTGACTAGGAGGCAGAGCAACTAGAATTTATACTCCTTACTGGTGGGACTATAAAATTATATAAATTGGGAATGCAATTTGGAACAGTATTTTAAAGTACAATATATATTTAATCTTTGTTCTAGAAATGACATTTCTACCTATTTTCCAAGAACAGTAAAAATTTGTGTGAAACAAATGTTTATGGTAGATTTATTCATAGTTACTCCTGACTGGAAAGCATCCAACTGTCCATCAAAAAATAATGGACAAATAAGTTGATGACTGAAATCATATCAGTGGTTGCATATTGACAGAGGTCAGGAGGGATTAACTAGAAAGAGACACAAGACAACTTTTTGGGATGATAGAAAAGTCTATTATTTGGGTTGACATTTTCAAGGCTTATCATCAGTGTATCAAAACTCATTCACTTTTATTCTCAATATATTTGCATTTCGTCATATTTAATTTTAATTCACTAGAAAAAATTGAAATAAAAGATATTTTATATTTTGAGTCTACTGTTTATGGTAACTTTATTACACAGTAATAAATGTGGGGTTTTTTGTTATTAATACATTGTTTAGTCTCTGGTGAAATTATTATTATTTTTAAAATTTTAATTCCAGTATAGTTAACATAAAGTGTTATATTCATTTCTGGTCTGCAATACAGTGATTCAATAATTCTGTACATTACTCAGTGCTCATCAAAAAAAGTGTAATCCAAATTCCCTTCACCTGTTTCACCCAACCCTCCACCCACCTCCCATCTGGTAACAATCAGTTCTCTGTAGTTTAGAGTCTGTTTTCTGGTTTGTCTCTCTGGTTTTTATTTTTTCATGTGTTTTGCTTCTTAAATTCCACATATAAGTGAAATCATATGGTATTTGTCTTTCTCTGACTTATTTCTCTTAGCATTGTACCCTCTAGCTCCATCCGTATTGTTGCAAAGGACAAGTATTCTTTCTTTTTTATGGCCAAATCATGTTCCATTGTGTGTCTATGCCACTTCTTTATCTATTCATCTATTAATGGATACATGGGCTGCTTTCATAATTTGGCTATTGTAAATAATGTTGCAATAAACATACGGGGGCATATATCTTTTGAATTAGTGTTTTCATATTCTTTGGGTAAATATCCAATAGTTGAATTACCAGATCACATGGTAATCCTGTTTTTAACTTTTTGAGGAGCCTCCACACTGTCTTCCATAGTGACTGCCTCAATTTGCATTTACAACTGGTGAAATTATTTTGATAAAAGTAGTGTGAATATTTGTAGTAAAACAATAAATACTAATAAGTATAACCATTTGCTGTTAGCTTATTCACATTAAATGCTTAATAACCTTTATATACTTGAATACATTTGTATGCATATATATGAATAGCTAAATCCAATAATTTATTTTACAGATATTTCACTTTGGAGATATTTTATATGATAATTTTTAAGTTAATTATACTAAGCTTGTAGTCTAGATGATATATCTTGTTTCCTTACCAATTAAGGTAAAATATACTTAAAATGTATTTTTAGATATGCATATTTCAATAATGCTGATTTGTATTGTCTTTCAACAAGTTGTTTTCAGAATGACATAAAATAGAAATATGTAACAAAAATTAACTCAGTAATAAAACAGTATAATACAATTGACACTTCAGTATAATGAGATATAAGAATTTCAAAATGAAGATGTGTTTCTTTGCTAAGGTAAGCTAATGACAGTTGCTTTGGGAGTAAACATTGATGCCTTCAAGGTATTTATTGCCCAGTGGTTAGTTTTGTTTTGTTTTGTTTTTAAGTCATCTTAATTGTTAGATTGGTAAACTTTGATATCATTTGCAGAATTGTAAGTTTGATTCTGAATTGTACTTTGGAATTGTTGTAACCCTCTGCTAAGTTTTTGTTTCACTGACTCCAGAAAGGCTTGAGGATTTGCCAACACTAGTTCTCAGACAACCCATTCTCATAGATCTATCTTATTAATAGATGATTTAAAGATTCCCAATTGATGTCTCAAATTAGCACTTTGTAGTGGATTATTTGCCATTAAATAATCCTATAGTAAGTGATTTTTTTCCTCTTCAAAGATTTAGTAAAGGAACATTCAGCACAAATCATTTTATTTGCTGTAATTTCTAGTTATGACACAACTAAGTTAAATAAGAATTTTCTTCTGAATATTTTTATTAGAAAATTACAATAATATAAATGATTGATTTCACTGTTGATTAATGGATACACTGCTAAGGAATATAAACATTGCTGATTAACTTACCCATAAATAATACATAGTACAATACATTAAATTACCCACAAAATAAGGAAATAATAAATCTTAACATTTAACAACATTATAAAAATATAACTCAATATTAATTTCAAGGTATGTTAATAAAATGGACTTGGTAGTAAAATGAAGTCTATTGTTTGTCATTCTTTAACAG
Source organism: Lynx rufus (assembly GCF_022079265.1). Taxonomy (NCBI): domain Eukaryota; kingdom Metazoa; phylum Chordata; class Mammalia; order Carnivora; family Felidae; genus Lynx; species Lynx rufus. The sequence goes on along the minus strand of NW_025814878.1, from coordinate 86,365,233 downwards.
TGAAGTAGATTGATTATAGATTACATGATCAACCCTTAAAGATGATCATTTATCATTTTTTAATTATTAAAAAAAATGGCCAACTCATTAGCATTCTTGGCACTGTATTTGTTGCAACATTAAATGAAACTCTTAGGAGGTGATTTTGAAATTCTTCAAAGATGAGGAAAACATTTTAGTATAAACAAAAGCCTAGGGTCAATACATAATGTAGTAAGTATATTGTGCAGGGGATCAAAAGCAAAAATAGACCAATTTGGGGTATATATATTAAAAATAGAGCAGCTGCTACTTATGAGTCTCTGTGTTTGCGTGTGTACCCCGAAAGTGGTATCACATTTATTAGCCAAATTTACAGAATAATTTATTATCTCTTATAATGCTTCAAAAATATAAAACCCAATTTGTTATCATGGGAGAGCAGGTCACTCACTAATTTATAAAAAAGTATATCCTAGAGTTAACTTTTCAAAGTGTTACTAAATCCCATCTTTCAAGGCCAACCAGGATGCTTTAGGATGACCATGGAATGAAAGTAGACCCTTAGTGGTGAATTTGATAGTGGATCAAATTTAGCTAGCTACCTGTGAAATTTACACTTAGAAGTTTAATGTATGAATAGCCATATGTCACATGAACCCACTTTCTGCTCCCTGCATTTATTTTCAAAGCTGAAGGAAAAAAAGAAAATGCTATGAATACATTTTATTATCCCAATTAACAGAAAAATACTGTAATACATTTTTAAATGGGTTCAGTGATTAAATTCCCCCAATCTGTGTATATCTGAAGAAAAGCAATGCTGTCTATTACCTAGTAACATACGTTTCCTGAACAAGTTTTACAGAACAATATTGACGTAGACTTACCAACTAATAAAATCTCCCAATGTGATGAAATTTCAGGTGGAAGAGGGAGAAGGATTTCTTCACACCATATAAATATAAATAGGAAAAGGAAGTTGCAGTGTCAAAAATAGTTTTTTCCCCCTTTTTTATGGTAAGAATAGAATAATTAAATCATTTTTAAAATACTTTTTAGCAATAGCAATGTTTCAGACTAGCATGTCTGATATCAAATCAAAGACAAAGTTTTTAATCTTTTTGAAATACTCTGACAGTAGAAGTTAAGATTTTTGGAATTATATTTACTTTTAACCTTTCTCTGTTTTCCTGAGCCATAGGAATCATACAAATGTATAATCAGGATATTTTTTTCACATTATCCAGATGTAATTTGGCATCTTGCTATTTTTTGCCAAAACTCCTCCCGATGCCAAAATATGAAATGAAGTAAAAACACCAACTAAATGTTTATATTTTGAGTAGTTTTCAGTTGATAACAATGTCCTCTTTCTCATTGTACTTGGTCCCTGAGGAAGCAAGAAGTGCTGGTGAATGTTTTTCTGAAGTAAAAGAGGGTACAAAGTGCTGACCACTGAGATGAAGGAAAGAGAATAAAAATGCACTTAAAAATAAATGTAAAAATGTGATATGGGAAAGAAAATGCTGAGTAAAGTCTATCAATAGTTTGTTATTTATGTTAGACAGTGATATAATAAATCCTGCACTTAACATAGGGAAGTAAATTTTAACGGTCTTGGTAGAGGGATACTAGAAATTATAACTTAGTGAATTAACTTTAGTTATTCCAAATGCTAGTTATTTCTGTTTTCTAAATTATAAGATAATAAATGTATTTAAGCTCTATGAACAAACCTTAAAGATATTCAATCACAAGTTATATACATATTTAAAAATGATAGAATAATTAGTTGACATGAATGTTCAGCATTTATTTCATGAGATGTATTTAAAGAAAGAGTATTTGAGTTGAGCTTAGATATTATTCTACATCAGTTGCATCAAGCTTATTTGGTGTACAAATTATTGTCAGATAAAAGGTTTTCATATTTTAAAAGTTGTCTACCAGCGTTCATATTATTGTTCTTTCCTTTAGCATTAACTGCATAAACTATTTCAAATAGTATTCACTATCTCTGCAAATTTTAGCTGCTAATAAATTTTCCTAACATTTGTTATTTTTGGATAAGATGTTCTCTCTGTTAATTTGGGTTATGACCTCCAAGAGAAATGACTGTAGTGCATTAGTCATTCAGGATGCTTTCTGGTTAATGAGGAGACAACTCATAATAAATATTCCTGAGCTCCTGAATGGCTTCTGACCACTCAAAATTCTTCCAAGCAGATGAAATTTCCATTTGGTGGTTCACCATTTCCAATGGTGAACGTAAGCGTGTTTTAATCACGAGGAAAAAGGAAGAGTATGGGAATAACTGTGTTGGAGTTATCTTAGCAATGATGGAGAAGTGGAGATCACTGATAAAGTGCACAAATAATATTAAATTCAAAATAATATTTAAAAAATATCACTGGTCATACCAGTGGATTTGCTAGAGTACCAAATCATTGCTCTGAAAATTTTAAAAGGAGGGGAGCACAAATTATTCTAGATTTCCTAAATGTAATGTCTTTTAAGGTCCAAAAGTGTTGATGAAGGAAATTTCCACTTTATAAAATAATTACCCAGAAGAGATGTAAAAAAGTGGTAAAATTCAAATATCCCCATTTTATTTCCCCAAAATAAATTATCTCAGAAATAATCATTACAGTCTCAAAAAATCATTAGATGGAAAATTGATATGGAATTTTGTAATGGATTAATTGGATCAGTAATCTCAGAAAGCCACTGATCAAGATGCTTTAGGAAGTACAACATGACATCTAGCTGAATCTGAATTAAATATAAGTCTCTGGATCTAGTGGCCAGTTTAATATGCTTAAAGCAGAGTAACAATTAAATAGCACAAGAATTAATTCAAACCATAATGTGGAAAATTCCAGAGGACAAATGATTGGATATCTTATCAGATTAAAAAAACAAGTGGACAGAGAGGTAATTATAGACTAAAGAGACTTAAGAAACATACCAACCAAATGTTATGTGTGAATACCATTGGAATGATGATTCTTAATAAATTCTAGAAACACATTTTTAGGACTATCAGGGAAATTTAGAAACCATGGCTGATATTTCAGAAGTATTGTTATTGTTGTCACAATAATTGTATATTGCTTTTGAAAAATTAAATTCCTTCATTAGGGCTGTATTTACTTTAAAATATTCTAGCCAAAAAAAGGCAAAAGACAGGATGGGGGAATGGTGGTGGCGTAAAGAGACAAAGAGAGCTGGAGAAAGAGACAGGGCAAGACAATATGTGAGATAGGTGAGATAAGATCAGGAAAATAAGAACTACTGAGGCTTGCTGAAGTGTACCTGAGAATTCATTATACTGTCTTCTCTATTCTATTCATATTTGAAAATTTCCATTAAAAATAGTACTATGTTAGTACTTTAAAAACATTTCAAAAAAAAGTCAGAAACGAAATTAATTTACAATTGGTTGAGAACAATTATAAGGGAACATTCCCCAGAACCACAAAATAAAGATAATTGAAAATGTTGAAATGCATATGAAGATACCTCAATAACAGTTTTATCATATTTTTGATAGTTCTGACTATGATATGTAAGAAAAAGACTGGCTCTACTGGATTTTTTTTTCCAACAAATTAAATGAGTCCAATGGATGACTTGGTTCTATGAATTCCTGTATGTGGATTCTTTTTCCATAGACCTAGCTGTAACCTTCCCAGCCAGAATGAACCAACCCTCTAGAGTTTGTCATCAAGTGGCTGATCAACCTGCACAGTACACCTGGAGAGAGTTGGGACCTTTCCTTGTCCTCATTTGACAGTTTATAGGGTTCCTTCCAAACAGTGAATATGAGATAATGGAAATACATGGCCATAGAATCAGTGAGGATCAGAGCACCTAATTTACACATATGTTCAGTAATGCACATTTATGACTTCATTTACAGTCTGTGACACACAACACTCCAAACTCCCTCTCACGAAAGATTATTTTCATTATTTGTATAACATACCTGCATCCCAGTGTTTCTGTTTTTGTTTTTGCGGGCAAGTCACTTTGCCTTTACTTTTAAGTTTCACCTACCTTCCAAGGCCTTTTCCTAACTTTTGAACTAGAACAGACCAGGTATGGTAAATAACCTCAGAATCTCAGTGGCTTAATACAGCAGAGGCCCAGCTAGTCTCTGATCCATCCACATACTAGTCACAGGCTGACAAGAGAGTACTCATTGCGGTGACTGAGGGACACAAGGCTCATGCAGCAGCCATCATCTCCAACACTTAACTGTCACCATCACAGAGAGAAAAGAGAGGACTTATCTTTTTTTTTAATGTTCATTTATTTTTTGAGAGAGAAAGAGAGAGACAGCACAAGTGGGGAAGGGGCGGAGAGAGAGGGAGACACAGAATCTGAAGCAGAGAATCTGAAGCAGCTTCCAGGCTCTGAGCTGTCAGCACAGAGCCTGACATTGGGCTCAAACTCAAGAACCGTGAGATCATGACCTGAGCTGAAGTCAGACACTTAAACAACTGAGACACCCATGTGCCCCCCAGAGAGGTCTTGTCTTAGAGGGCCTTACACTGGCCACTAAATCCTTGGGCTAGAAGTGACACATTATATGTCATTGGACAGAACTTGTCAGGAAGTACAATCCTATCAAATACCCTGAGAGAATCTGACTATTGGTAACAATCATTTACAATGGCCACACTCATAGCTGCACAACACATACAAATATGTATACATATACCTATGTATATATAGACTCTTTCATTGTGGACCATATTACACATGTCAGTATTTACATTGCTTTTGCATTCTCTGAGAATTGTCTCCTTAACTAAGACTATCTTATGAAATCTCATTGTGAACAAAAGGTAATATTATCTTTTTTCAATTTTATATGATGCATTAATTTTTCATTAACATTAGCTAGCATCATATAAAATAAAATCATTTCATAAGAAAGTAAGTAACCATAACAATATTGATTAAGGGTAGTTATTCACTTAGAAATCATTTAACAGCTACAGGTCATTATATTTTTCCAAAAATTATCATTATGTGCCCTTGGATGATGTTGAGATCAAATTCTGCAGGCTATTACATTTTTTCTAATATCCTATGTACCATTTTAGATACTATGCAACAAGGACTTTGATTACCATGGGTGATTATACAATTACAATTTGAGTTAATTATTACCTGTCATTTACTCTGCACAAAAGGCCATGTCTCCATTGGCAGCTTGGATATCCTTAAATCAACTTCAAAGGCTCTTCTATTCTGGCTGTTTTAAAAGACTCTTGTTTAAGAGCTGATACAGCCTTCTTTTCTATGATTGTTTCAATGTGGATAACCCCATTGTGATAAGACCTCTTTTAAGCCTAGGGATTTTTTACAAGGCCTGGAATCACAGAAATTTATTGTCTACTTTAACAAAACTTAATTGGATATTTGGAAACCCCAGAAAAGAGAAAGAAAATGACAGATATATTTTCAATTTAAAACAGAAACTAAGACACATGAAATTTTTCTAAGCAAAGCAACATTTGCTTCATAATTTACAAATAATCTTTTGGGCCTGGACCAGTCTCTATTACGAATAAGTTCTGGGGTAAGGCAGTGGGAGAGACTGAGAAAGTTCATATCCATGATTCTACTGCTTGATATCTATTGTTACATTATTCAAATTGTTCTTTCCAGTTCTTCATCAATGGCCCTGGAAAAAGCTCTTCTCACACAGAGATACATTATGCTGTTTATCCTTCAAGAAGAACACATTTTCCTAACTTTTGGGCTGGAAGTTTGCAAACAAACTTCATTTCCCCTCAGGGACTTCCTCAAATGCAGAGAGATTCTTAGAGTTAACCTCCTGGAGGTGGCTCACATCCACCATCAGACAGAGGGAAGATAAAGACTTCCATCTTTCCAGTTACATTCCATGTGGAACACTCCTGATGGACTAGTTTCACTCTTGAGTTTTCCATGGGGTCAACTGAGGCTGTCACTGGGGCTTGCACAATAGTTGGATCTCTCAATAAATCCAGTCCCTCTTTCCCATGCCCCAAATCAGGGCTGATGCCAAGAGTACTCACTAATAAACATCTGTACCCCAGTCTTTCATCAAATACTTCTTCCCAGTGAACCCAACCTACAACAGTATTGAAGATCACATAAGATAACCTGGCTTTGAGCTTTGATAAAATAAGCACAATGGAAAAGTAAGAGAGATTCTGATAAATCATCTTTTAATATGGTCATTTGTCTTTGCCTGGGTACACATAAAGGAATCATTTTAAACTTCTTCATATAATCTTAAAGGTATTTGAAAAATTTTGAGGTCCATAGTATTTTGGAGGAAATTTTATTTAATTTTCCAATGTTATTTTGAAATATATTTTTCTATTTCAAAATAACATAACCCTATTTATTAGTAGAGAAGGTGATTTATTTCATTATTAAAGTTGAGAGGGTGGATTCATGGCTGTTAATAATACTGTTATCATTTTTCTTCATGCCACATACATACCACCACAAACAAACAACACTACATACACTCTTGAAAAAGTTTCATATTTTGTATTTACAAGAAAATAATCATTATTTCATAATTAAAAGAAAAATAATAATGGCTCCAAGAAGTGATCCCTAGTGAAGAATAACCCGATATAACTCTAAGGTATGGCATTAATAAATACTGAGTTAAATTGTGAGGGATAGACAAGCAATCAACTAGAAGCAATCCATTTATTACCTCAAAAACAAAATCAAGGGCTTTGCCTATGTACAATTTTTCAGTTCACTTATGCAATTTTGCATATATAATTTTACCACTTGCTCCTACCCCCTGTGTATGATGTCCTCTGGGAATCCTATTTCTGAAAGTGCAGAAGGTTCCAGGTTTGTCATCTTTAAGTTTCTTCTCCCAAAGGCTACCTCTTCATGTTGACAGGTAGGAGAGGTTTTTCACAGTTTTTTGTTTTGTTTTGTTTTTTTCTAGGAGGTTCAGTCTTTTTACTGACACAGAATCCCCATTGACTCAGTGATGTTTAGGCAAGCTGCTGCTTGAATGTTAATATTTTGGTGAAGTGAAATAGTCAAAATGCTATAGTCAAACATACCTGGACTAGAAACCTGCCTTTGCCACTTCTATAAACTTCCACTACCATATCTATAATGAGGAACCTTATTGTGTCTCTCTTAAAACTGCTATACTGATTAATGACAGGTTTATAAAATTTATACAAAGCATCACCATTTGATATGTACTAGAAAATGTTTACTTTTCCCACTCTGGTCCTTTGTTTCTAGTCTAGTTTACCAGTTTTAAAATGCTGAATGAATTCTACTACAAGTCCTTTTACCCTATTGCCTTTTATTTGATTGATTGATTGATTTTTTATTTAAATTCAAGTTAGTTAGAATACAGTGTAGACTTTGCTTCAGGTGTAGAACCCAGTGATTCATCTCTTACATATGATACCCAGTGCTCATTCCACAAGTGCCCTCCTTAATGCCCATCACCCATTTAATCGATCACCCCCCCCCACATCTCCTCCAGCAACCCTCAGTTTGTTTTCTGTATTTAAGAGAGGGCATGGTAGAGATGTTTGTCATTCGTTCTGTTACTTGGATATGGTTACTTTCATTCCTTTGAATAAAAAAGGCAATCAGCCCAACATACATTCAACATACAGTGGTGGTCTGGATAGGACAACTGTAATAAAACATCCCCCATCCAGAAAGGTAGAGGTGGGGCAGGGAAGCAGCATTCAGTAAGTAGTTCTTAGCAATTCTGAAATGCAGTTGTGCCTGTGCTGTCCATATTTTGATTAGGGCCCAATTCCTGGCAGTGATTCTCCTGGCTCTCAATTCTGCCTTCCGTGTTCTCTCTCCCCACCCACCAACGATTCATACATGTGTTTCCACCAAAAGTAGCTCCTGTTTGGAATCAGATAAATTTTTAGACTTTTCTATGCACAGAATTTAGAGATTCAAAAACCTTTTTTTTTTCAATTTTACTTCTGTCTCCCCTTTTCCATTAAAGCTGCCATTATTCCTTATAAAATGTTGTGCATGTTTTGTCACCTTATACTTAACTCCATTAGACAGAATCCACACCCGCAAATGTCCTGAAGATAAGCCTTCCCTACATTAGACCCCTTCTGTAAGGAAGCGGTGGGACAACGCTTTTAGGAGTTTAGAAGCACTGTTATCTAGCCAAGTGGGTCAATGGGGACAGGACTTTTGATTCTTAGTAGCCTTTTTGTTGAACTGGGACGGCTTCTGAGATTTGGTTTCTTGGGTCTTAACAAAGGGCCTTCTAGCCATACTCTGGATTCCCAGAAGTCATGTTTTACTGGCGGTACTCTGGATTTATTTGACATTAGTCCCAAGGACATTTATTACTTTGAAAATGTTTCCCTATCTAGGAAGACTGCCCTACCCCTATACATTTCTTCAAAATTCTCACTGAACCTGAAAACTTTGTTCTTTAAGTGATCAGTCTCCTCCCAAATTTCATCACTGTCAGTGAGCAGAAACCAGGAAATCCTCATAATGAGGCCACTGTTTATTGAATACATTTTCTGTTTTACAGAACATCAATGACAATGTTGCTAAGCTTTCTGCCACCAAATAACAAGGCTCATTCTAATCCCAGCTTCCAGGAATATTTTTTTGTCTCATTTTCCTTCAAAATTTCCTGTTGTTGAGACCTGTCAGGCTTCTACCTACTGTGTGGTCCCAAAATCAGTATCACATGGTTTAGGTTTTGCTATGGCAGCACCTCAATCATAGTACCCAGTTCTGTTCCCCTTTTCTTTGATTGTAAAACAAACTAAAATCTTAATTCTTTCTCTGTAGAGTCACAGTGAATCAGGTGGAAGAGAAAGCTATAGACTTTCAGCCATTTTGTTATGCAAAATATGCCAAGAGTTTGAGATTCCAATTCCTTTTAATGGGTATAGCCGCTTTCTAGGGAGGGAGTGATTGGTGCAACTTCCAGGCAACAATGTTATTACAGAGAAATGAGGAGAGGAAGAGAGTGGGGATGGGAAGATTTTCAAAATAAATGTGCAGTTCAACATGAAACACCCCCAGGACTCTTCCTTTTCTGTGACACACATTTCATTCCTCTGTCTTGGGTTCAGTTTTGGGTTGATTTGTATGCAAAACCTGAAACTGTCTAAAACAATCTTCAATTTATTATTCTGTTTTCATACTTGGTTCCTCAAACCATAAAAATGTAAGGTATTATTATTCATTATATTAGTTCCCAGGAAAGAACAATTAAAAATCCCCTTAAATCTTAATGCCTTCTGAAAGATAATATTTTAGAAACTGGCAGAATAAAAGATCCTGAAAAATACATGGAGTAGTAGCATTTATTGAAGAAGAGAAAACTAAATAGAAAGGACAAAATGAGATAGTTAAAAAAAAAAGTATAGATATTGACATTATATCTGACAGAGAGATTGAATAAGATGCACATTAAGCAGAAACAGTTGAATTTTTAATTCAAAGTCTATTAAAGACTTAAAAGACCAGATTAAGTATATAGTTGAAGTGAGAATTCAATGGGTAAAGGATTAAATATTTTCAGAGGAGGTAGAAGCTTTAATTGAAGAAGAAAAGTACAGGATAAAAAGTGATGGGCATTAATATGCTGAAGAAGCAAGATTAAATGAGGCATTTTGCTTTTGTTTTTATTTTCATATGGTTGGGGTTTAACTATGAAAGACTGAAGATCAAAAAGGACAGAGTCTCAGGGGAGACCAGAAAAATGCAAATGTGCTCAGCTTCTCTTAATTAGTGATAATTGAGTCAGGATACCATAAATTAAAAGAATAGGTTACTCATTGTATTCTTTCAAAGAAGTAAACATATTTATTTAACAAACTTTAAAATGGTTTCAGGTCATTTGGAACATGATTCTGTTTTATCCCATTTCAATTAGAGTTTTACCCCTTAAGAGACCCTTCCTCTTGGATTCTGATAAAGGCTTCGTAAATATAGTAATTAGTATATGAGAAATATATGTATAATATTTATTATATAATATATATGATACATGTGTGATATGTATGTCACGTACATGCAAAATGTGTATGTGATATATGTATCACAAAGTTCATAAATCAATACAGCTATAGGAGAGATTAGTGTATATAAAAAAGACTTAGGGGCGCCTGGGTGGCTCAGTTGGTTAAGCGGCCGACTTCGGCTCAGGTCATGATCTTGCCGTCCGTGAGTTTGAGCCCACCGTGGGGCTCTGTGCTGACAGCTCAGAGCCTGGAGCCTGTTTCGGATTCTGTGTCTCCCTCTCTCTCTGACCCTCCCCCGTTCATGCTCTGTCTCTCCCTGTCTCAAAAATAAATAAACGTTAAAAAAAAAGACTTAAACAACTTGTTTGCTAATTATAGCAATGCTCAGTGAGCTTTAACTAAACTTTGCTTGATGCTCATGAAACCAAATACTCCTCTTCAAGTTGCCAGTAGGATACCCAGCTGGTAGTGCCCAACAGGAAATTGGAAATGCAGAATTCGTGAGGGAGTGGTTTAGACAGGAGATGTAGATTTGAAAGATATTTTCATAAAGCTGAAAGCTAACACACTGGGAGCAGATGTTTTTGCCACAGAGTATAAAAGAGAAGAGCTTGGCAAAAAGAAATGGGAAATGCTTACACTTTCTGAAGCATGAGAATAAGAAGGTTTGTACTGTAGATACTAAGTAGAGGAAATGACTGAAATAAGTTGTAATTTTTTTAAACTTAAAAGACTTAGAAATCCACATAGGATATTAAAAACAATATATAGCCAACACTAGCAGTCATACCATCTAGCTTATTTATATTTCACACGTATATTTCACAGCATTTACATATTAATATAGGTAAAAATAAGAAGGAATATTTTGCACAAACTCGATTTATAAAAATGAGATTCTACTTTCTGTATTTTCTGTTTTTTATTTTTTTCTTTTTAAAAATATTTAGTCTATTCTGGGATTCACCTAGGTTGATATATATAGATAACGTTTATTTTCCAAGCTAGGTAGTATTCTATTGTCTAAAATAAATCATTATCATTTTATCAGTGGACTTTGGATTCCTTCCTGTGTTTTTCCTAGCATACACTGTATTTCATGAACGTTCTTTCGCAGGTGTTTCTCAAAAGTTATAAATAGAAACTATTGTATTCACATTGTATGTGCATCTTCATCTTCAACTTCACATCAAAGTGTCACATAGCTCCCCACTGTAATTATGCAATATTTGTCTCACCTAGCAGTGTTTAAGGGTTCCCGTTACTCATTATCTTCCCTGACAGTGTTGCCAGAAATTATACATATTTACTAATTTGATGGATGGGATTTTAATTTTCTCTGATGATTATAATTTTAAAAACATTTATTAGCATTTATTTTTATTCTTCAGTGAATGATATGCTGTTTATTTTAGTCTGTTTCTTTATATGTACATTTGAAAGAACTTTATGTACTTAGTCTACCTAATAGACTTTTAATTAATTAGAATGCGGCCAAAGGGATTATCAGAATTTTAATGGAATCAAAGATGTAAGTATTTTTATGTATTCACACTTGAATCCCTGTGTATTTTTCAGACATTATTTTATTAGAGCAATTTTAAGTTCACAGTAAAATTGAGAGGAAAGTAAAGAGAATCTCCTACATGAATAGCCATCTCCATTATCAATATCTGCACAAGAGTAGTACAGTTGTTACGATTTATGAACCTATATTCACACATAAACGGCACCCAAAACTCATAGTTTACAGTAGGGTTCATTCTGATATTGTACCTTTTGTAGGTTTAGACAAATATACAGTGACATCTATCCATCATTATTATATCATACTGAGTACTTTAATTGCCCTAAAAATTCTGAGCATTGCCCTACTTGTCCCTTCCTCCCGCTTAAATCCTGGAAACCACTTATCTTTTTACTGTCTTCATAGTTTTGCTTTTTCCCAGAAAGTTATATGGCTGAAATCATACAGTATGTAGTTTTTCAGATTGGTTATGCCATCTAAGTCTTCTCCTTGACTTTTCATGATTTGGTGGCTCATTTCTTTTTAGCCAAATAATATACCAAATAACATACCAAGTAATATACCAAATATACCAATATACCAAATAATATACCAATAATATACCAAATAATATACCAAATAATATTCCATTATCTGTATGTACCAGCTTATTTATATATTCACCTACTGAAGGACATCATGGTTACTTTCAAATTTGGTTAATTATAAATAAAGCTGCTATACACATTCATGTGCAAGTTTTATTTACATACGTTTTCTATGCCCCTTGACAAATACCAAACAGAATGATTTCTGGGTCTTATTTTAAGAGTATGTTTACCTTTATAAGAAACTGTCTTCCAAAGTGGCTGTACCATTTTGTTATTCCCACTGGCAGTGAATGAAAGTTTCTGTTGCTCCACATCCTTATCGGTATTTGGTTTTGTCAGTGTTCTGGATTTTGGCCATTTTAATAGGTTTGTAGGGATAGCTCATTTTTGTTTGAGTTTGCATTTCCCTGATGACGTATGATGTGAAACATCTTTTCATATGCTTATTTGTCATCTTTATATCATCTTTGTTGAGATATCTTTTAAGATTCGTGTCTCATTTTTAAATAAGGTTGCTTGTTTTCTTGTTGTTTTAGGAGGTTTTTGTTTTGTTTTGTTTTGCTTTTATATATATTTTTTATGTTTGGAAAGCAGTCCTATCATGCATGTTTTGCAATATTTTCTCCATGTCTGTGGCTTGTCTTTTTATTTTCTTGCCAGAGGCTCTTGCAGAGCAGACATTTTTAACTGTAACAGGTCCTATTTATCAATTATTTTTTCTTGAATAATATCTTTTGTGTTGTATCTAAAAAGTTATTAATGGATAGATTATTGACAGTCATCTAGTTTTTCTCCTGTCATTTCGTAAAAGCTGTATATATATATTTGCTTTACATTTATGTCTGTGATCCTTTTTGAGGTAATTTGTGTGAAGGATATATTGTTTGTGTTTTTTGCATACACAGATACCTAGTTGTTCCAGTGCAATTTGGTGAAGAGACAATCTTTGTTCCATTGTAATTCCTTTGCTCCTTTGGCAAAGATAAGTTGACCATATTTATGTGGGTCTGTTTGTGGTCTCTACAATCTTTCCCACTGCTCTATTAATCTGTTCTTTCAACATTACCACATTGTCTGGATACTGAGATTTATAGTAACTTTTCAAATGGGAAAATGTCAGGGGCTCCTGGCTGGCTCAGTTGGAAGGATGTGTAACTCTTGAACTTGGGGTTGTTGAGTTTGAGCCCTTCATTAGGTATAGGGATTACTTAAAAATAAAATCTTAAATAATGGCATAGAGTCAGTCTTCCAACTTTGTTTTTTTTGACTTTGTGTTGGCTATTGTGGATCTTTTGCCTCTCCATATATATTTAAAAATCAGTTTGTTGATATCTACAAAATATCTCAATGGAATGTTTATTGAGAGTGCCTTGAATCTATATATCAAGTGGGAAGAACTGACATCTTAACAATATCGAGTGTTTCTGTCCACAGACGGACTATCTCTCCATCTATTTAGATTTGTTTTTCTTTTAACCAAGTTTTATAGTTCTCCTCAGATAGGTTTTATACATAGTTTGTTAGATTTACACTGAAGTATTCATTTTGGGAAGTGCTAATGTAAATGATATTGTGTTTGTTTTTAATTTCAAATTCTACTTGTTCATTGCTGATATAGAGGAATGTGACTGACTTTTGTATATTAGCTTTCTTTCTGCAGCCTTGCTATAGCCCTTACTGGTTCCAGGAGTTTCTTTGCCAGTATGTATGTATGTATGTATGTATGTATGTATGTATGTATGTATTTAGAGCAAGCACAAGCAGGGGTGGGGCAGAGAGGGAGACACACAATCTGAAGCAGGTTCTGGGATGTGAGCTGTCAGCACAGAGCCCCATGCAGGGCTCAAACGCACAAGCCAGGAGATCATGACCTGAGCCAAGGTTGGACGCTTAACTGACTGAGCCACCCAGATTCCCCTGGTTTGTTTTGTTTTTAAGATTTCTTACACAGATGATCATGCTATCTGCAAACAAAGACAGTTTTTCTTCCTTCCCAAACTGTAAAATTTTCATTTCTTTTTTTTTGTCTCATTGTATTAGGAAGGATTTAAAGTATGATGTTGAACCAGAGTCGTGAAAAAAGACACACTTGCCTTGTTCCTTATGTTAGTGGGAAAGCTTTTAGTTTCTCACCATTAAGTATGATGTTAGCTACAGTTTTTTTGTAGATATTCTTCATCAAGTTAAAGACCTTATCCTCCGTTTTTAGTTTACTGAGAGTTTTTATTATAAATAGGTTTTGGATTTTTTCAAATGCTTTTTCTGCATCTATTGATGAGGTTTTTATTCTTTAGCTTTTTGAGATGAATGACATTAATTTTTAAATGCTGAAAAGCCTTGCATACCTGGAATAAGTCCCATTTGGTCATGGTATACACTTATTTTTATATATAGAAATAAATTTACTATTGTCTTGAAGATTTTTACATCTGTGTTCATGAGAGATTTAGATCTATGAGGTTTTGTTTTGTTTTGTTTTGTTTTTTTGTTATGCTCTTGTCTTGTTTTGACCGTATCTTGTCTTTGTTATGATCTTGCCTCATAGAATGAGTTAGGAAGTATTCCCTCTACTTCTATCTTCTAAAAGAGACTATGGAGAATTGGTAATAATTTATGCCATAATGTTTAATATAATTCACCAGTAATTCAGTCTTTGCTTGGCACTTTATGTTTTTGAAGGTTATTAATTATTTATTCAATTTATTTAATAAATATAGGCCTGTTCAGATTGTGTGTTTCTTCTTGTGTGCATTTGGAAAAGTATGTCTTTCAAGGATCTGGTTCATTTAATGTAGATTATCAAATATTGTGGCATAGAGTTTTTCATAGTACTCTTGTGTCCTTTCAGTTCACACTAGATGTGTGGTGATCTCCCTGTTTGATTTCTGATATTAGTAATTTTTTGTCCTTTCTTTTTTTTTTCAGTCTAACCAGAGGTTCACTGATTTTATTGATCTCATCGGAGAACAAGCTTTTGGTTTCATTTTCCATATAGACTCCCTGTTTTCATTTTTATTGATACTTTCTCTTATTAATTTTTTTCTGCTTCCTTTAGATTTAATTTATTCTATTTTTTCTAGTTTCCTAAAATGGAAGCTAAGATGATTGATTTTATATATTCTTTTCTGTTACATGCATTCAATTTTGTCAATTTCCCTCTACTGCTTTTGCTTCATACAATAAGTTTTGATAAATTGTGTTTTCAGTTTCATTTAGTGCAAAATATTTTTTTATAATTTCTCTTAAGATTTATTCAACCCATGTGTTATTTAGAAGTGCATTGTTTAATCTCCACATATTTTGGGATTTTCTGGTTAACTTTCTGTTATCAATTGTTTAATTCTGCGGTAGTCTGAGATGGACACTAAATTTCTATTGTTTTTTAAATTTCTTAAGATTTATTTATGTCCCACAATGTGTGGTCTTTTTTTGTGACTATTTCAGCGAACTTGAGAAGAAAGAGTATTCTGCTGTTAGTTAAAGTACCTTGTAGATGTTGATTGTATGCAGTTGACTGATGGTGTTGAGTTCAACTCTGTTCTTCCTGGTTTTATGTCTGCCGGATCTGTCTGTTTCTGATAGAGAGGTATTGAAGGGTCCAACTATGATAGTGGATTTATCTATCTCTCTTTTCAGTTTAATGAGTTTTTGCTTCCAAGTTTGATGCTCTTCTAAGCAAATACACGTTCAGAATTGTTGTATCTTCTGGGAGAATTGATCATTTTATCATCATGCAATGCTCTTCTGTATCCCTGAAAATTTTCTTACTTTTAAGTCTGCTTTGTCTGAAATTAATATAGCTATGTTTGCTTTGTTTTCGTTAGTGTTAGCATGATATCATGGTATAGTTCTCTCCACTCACTTACTTTTAATCTACAGGTTTCTTTTTATGTAATGTGGGCTTCTTGTAGAGAACAAATAGTTGGGCCTTGTTTACTAATCCACTCTGAAAATCTCTTTTATTTGATGCCTTTAGACCATTTACATTCAAAGTAATTATTGTTGTAGTTGGATTAATATCTATCATGTTTATTAATGTTGTCTATTTGTTACCCTCATTCTTTGTTTCTATTTATTATCCACTCATTTTCTGCATTTTGTGGTTTTTAACTGAGCATTTTACGATTCATTTTCACTCATTTTTTGGCATTTCAATTATACTTCTTTTCTTCTTTTGGCTTTGTAATATGCATTTAACGCTAATCCATCTCTACTTTCAAAAAACACTGTACCATTTGATGGATCGTGTGAGGGCCTTATAATAACAAAATAATCAAATTGCTCCCTCCTGTGCTTTGAATCATTACTGTCATTTATTTCACTTTATATAAATATACATGGACATGTGTAGATGTGTATATAATACATAGATATGTGTACATAGTTATGTGAATATACATAAGCATACATAATGGAATAAACTGTAGCTATTATTATTTTGAACAAAGTTTTATCTCTTAGGTCAATTAAGAAAAATAAGAGTTTTTCTTTTACCTTCATTTATTCCTCTTTTGATGCTCTTTTTTTTTTCCTTTTATTTATCCATGTGTCTGACCTGTGTTATTTTACTTCTTTCTAGAGAATTTCTTTTAGTATTTCTTGCACGACAAGTTACTGGCAATAAATACCTCAACTATTATTTTCTCTCCTAGGAAAGTCTTATTTCTCCTTCATTTTTAATGGACAATTTTGCAAGGTACAGAATTTTAGTCTGTTCCCTCCATTCCCTCACAGTTTACATATTTTACTGCACTCTTCTTGCTTGAAGGTTCTGAGGAGAAATCATATGTAATTCTTATTTTTGCTTCTCTATTGGTAGATTTCCCCCCACCATTCCAGCTTCTTTCAGGATCTTTACTTTATCTTTGATTTTCTGCAGTTGAAAATTATGCTTACATGGAGTTTGTTAGGTATTTACCTTGATAGGTATTCTAAGAGCTTGCTGGTTCTAAAGTTTGGTATCTGACACTAATCTTACTGTTTCAAATATTTCTTCAATTCCTTTCTTCTGGTTCAGATATTTCCATTATGCATGTGGTATACCTTTGTAGTTGTCCAAAATTCTTGGGTATTTTTTTTCTCTCTTTTTTTTGAGAGAGAGTGTGATCAGGGGAGGAGCAGAGAGAGAAGGAGATGGAGAATCCCAAGCAGGCTCTGTGTGGTCTGCACAAAGAGCCCAACGTGGGGCTCGAACTCCTGAAACTGTGAGATCATGACCTGAGCCAAAATTAAGAGTGGGACACTTAACCAACTGAGCCACCAGGTGGCCCTCTCTTTTCTTTTCTTCTCACCCTTGTTTACTTTGCTTTTTGGTTTTGAAGATTTCTGTTGAAATATCCTCAAGCTCAGACATTTTATTCTCAGCTTTATCCAGTTTACTAATATGTCTATCAAAGGTCATTTACCATTTCTGATGCAGTGTTTTTGATCTCTGGTATTTCTTTTTGGTTCCTAGGATTTTTATCTCTCCACATACATTGCCTATCTACTCTTGTATGCTGCCTACTTTACCAGTTACAGCCCTTATTATAGTAATTGTATTCATTTTATTTATTTATTTAAATTAAAAACAAATGATTAATCTTTATTTTTGAGAAAGAGAAAGAGTGTGAGGAACTCTCTGGGGAGAGAGAGAGAGAGAGAGAGAGAGAGAGAGAGAGAGAGAGAGAGAGAAACACAGAATCCAAAGCAGACTCCAGGCTCTGAGCTGTCAGCACAGAGCCCAGTGTGGGGCTTGAACTCACAAACCGTGAGATCATGTACTGAGCCAAGTCAGATGCTTAACCAACTGAGCCACCCAGGCGCCCCAGTAATTGTAATCATTTTAAATTCTCTCTCACTCTGTCTCTTTTTTTTTTTTTTAAAGTAAGCTCTATGTCCAACATGGGGCTTGAACTCACTACCCTGAGATCAAGTGTCACATGTTTTACCAACTGAGCCAGCCAGAGGCCCCTTTTTACATTTTTTTTAAGTTTTTTTAAATTTTTGGTCTGATAATTCCATCATCCCTACCATGTCTAGTTCTAATTTTTTTTAATGTTTATTTATTTTTGAGAGAAAGAGTGAGACAGAGTGTGAGAGCCAGAGAGAGGATGGCACAGAATCGGAAGCAGACTTCAGGCTCTGAGCCATCAGCACAGAGCCCCTCGCGGGGCTCCAACCACGAACCGTGAGAACATGACGTGAGCCTGAGTTGGAGGCTCAACCTACTGAGCCACCCAGGTGCCCCCCTACCATGTCTAGTTCTGATGTTTGCTCTGTCTCTTCAAACTGTGTGTTTTTGCCTGTCAGTGTGCCTTGTAACTGAGGTTATAGCCTTGTTATAGCCAAATACAGTGTGCTGGGAAAATGGAACTGCTGTGAATAGACCTTTAGTAATGTGGTGGTGAGATGTGCTGGGAGGAAAGCATTCCATAGTATACAATTACCTTTCAGTCTTTTAGTAAGCCTATGCCTCTGAACTGTGCACTTTGCAAATGTTTCTCAGATTTTCTCCCCCTTATTTTGAGAGGTTGGCGAGGGGAGGCATTTACTTTTCCCATTTAGATGGCTAAAGCTAGCTGGGGTTATGTATTTCTCTTCCTTCAGGTCAGTGAGGCTTTGATAAATCCCAAGCAGGTTAGGATCTGGTTAAGTAGTTTTTTTTTGTTTGTTTGTTTGTTTTTTTGTTTGTTTTTCCCCCTGAGGGTGGGCCTTTTTAAGAACAGAGTGCTTTGATGTATTTCAAAATGGCTCCTTTTCACCTCCTCTGACAGAAGCATTTGGAGATTTTTTTCTTGTTACTTATTGGTCAAGTTCCTGGAAGCAAAACATATAAAAGTGTGAAGCTTACCTATGACTGGGTTCCCCCTGTAGTTTTTGTTTTTGTTTTTGCTTTTTCTTTGTTTAAGTTTATTCATTTATTTTGAGAGAGAGCGAGAACAGGAGCAGGGAGGGGCAGAGAGAGACGAAGAGAGAGAATCCCAAGCAGGTTCTGTCTGTCAGTGCAGAGCCAGACACAGGGCTCTATCCCACAAACCCTGAGATAGTGAGCTGAGCTTAAGTCAAGAGTCTGATGCTTAACTGACTGAGCCACCCAGGTGCCCCATTCCCTGTAGTTTTTCCGCTCTCAGACTTGTCCACACTGAGCCTCCAGCAAGTCATCAGTTCTGGTTCAGGTTTTCCTGTTCCAGCACTGGTTCCAGCAGTTCTACTCTAGTATATTGTGATTCTCTGTATCATTCTATTTTTTCCTTCCAGTTTTTGGGGCAACAGTTTACCCTGTGATTTCAGTTCTTACATGGATCCAAAAAGAGTTGATCTTTCATTTTTTTTACCTTTGTACTTAGTGATAGGAAAGAGCAGTCATTCCAGGTTCTTTATGTGTAGAACCAGAAACCAAAGTCATACCCTTGTGTTTTATTTAGGAAATACATCCCTAACCCACTGGCATATATGTATTCCTTCATATTTGTTTCTGCAATATTTAAAGTTTTGCTTTTCACATCTTATTTTTTTAGCTCTTTTCAAATCTCAAAATACTTTTCTGATGGATAGCTACTGGTTAAGTGTTATAGTTTTTCTTTTTTCTTTTCTTTTTTTTTTGTATCCATACAGCTGACCAACTTCTACAGCTCTTTTGGCATTTATTCATCATGCATTAGTGATTTTCATAAAATATATCTCTGAGTAGACATGTGTATCTTCTATGGAGCACTTAATTCTCTTGTTGACTGTAATTTGTTGACTATTTGTTTGTAATCCTATGTGTATTTATTATAAGTTTATAAAAAGATTGATATCTGGTAGAGCAATCTTTCATTTTGCCCTTCCTTAAAAGTGTCCTAATATCTTGGACACTTATTCTTCTGTATAGAATTTGGAATCGAAATGCAAAATTTTGTGAAGAACGCTATTGACATTTTCATTGAAACTGAATCAAATTTAAAGATTAATGTAGAAGTGCTGATGTCTTAATGACATTTATTCTTCCTAATAAACATGTTATAGCTGTCAATTTAGTTAAGCCTCCTGCAGTCACTCAATAACGTAGAATTCTCTCCTTTATTGTTTTACATAAACGTGATCTGTCTTCATTTATTTCTTTAGTTCACAAATATACATATAAATGTATATATGAGATTATATCTGTATCTAAGAGTAGAATGTATATATGAAACTATATATACACATACACTTTGGATAGTAAAATAACATAAATTGCATCCAATTTTTCTCCTTTGCTCCTGAAAAGTTTTGAGTTAGGACAATGTTTTCATCAACGTAGGTAAGAGTCATTCTCTTTAGCATGGAGAAGATAATGAGGATGACAGATCAAAAGTTAACACAAGATACTTGGAATTTCTGAAAGCTCTGAATTAAGTCATTACATAAGAGAATTATTATAATTTTCTTTTCTTCCTTCCACCTCCTTCCTTCCTTCTTTCCTTCTTTCTTTCTTCCTATTTTCCTTTTCTAGTTCAAGTAATTTCCAGGTTATCTGATAAATTTACAGGCATGAGGCAAATTCAACAATGCTTGTAATCATTTTACTACTTGCAAGGAAATAAATGGCTGTCTTTAAAACTCTACAGCTTTCTAAAGCAGACAATATTTATTTTAAAATTATTAGTTAACTTTGAAGCCATCACTAGTGTGAAGTTTTAGTCTAAGGCAGTGATTGGCAAACAGTGGGTCATGGGCCAAGTGTCCCTTCTGGAAGAGTGAATCCAGCTATGCTATTTATTTACATGTTGTCTATGACTGTTTTCATCCTAACAGCATGGTTGAGTAGTAGCAACAGACTCTGTTTCCCCTACAAGCCAAAAATACTTTCTGTACCTTTACAGTAATAGTTTGCTAACCCATACAGTCTAAAAGAACCCCACGACTCTACTGTGTATGTAATTTTGTAAAAGGAGAGAGAGAGATTTACACACTTTATTTAAACCAATCTTGAAAAATAGTAAACATGGACTGACTGTGGTTTAAGACCTACAACTATCTATATCCATTTTTTAATATTTAATATTAATATTTAATAATTACATTTAATATGTATTTTACATACAACACCGGGGCTTATCACAAGTGCCCTCTTTCATCCCCATCACCTATTTTTCCCCCACCCCCACCCACATCCCATCTGGTAACCATCAGTTTGTTGTCTAGAGTTGAGAGTCTGTTTCTTGGCTTGACTCTGTCTCTATTTTCCCTGTGCTCCTTTGTTTTGTTTCTTAAATTCCACACATGAGTGAAATCATATGTTATTTGTCTTTCTCTGACTGATTTCATTTCACTTAGCATAATATCGTCTAGCTTCATCCATGTCATTGCAAATGGCAAGATTTCATTCTTTTTTTCTTTTTTTATGGCTGAGTATTAAAAATCCTAGAGAAGAACACAGGCAGTAACCTCTTGACATCAGACATAACAATTTCTTTCTAGATAGGTCTCCTGAGGTAAGGGAAACAAAAGCAAAACCAAACTATTGGGACTTCATCAAAATAAAAATCTTCTGCACAGCAAAGGAAACAACCAACAAAACTAAAAGACATCTACTGGATGAGAGAAGTTATTTACGGATAAAGGGTTACTATCCAAAATACATAAAGAACATAAAATATAAACCCCCACAAAAAGAATAATTCAATTAAAAAAATTGGCTAAAGACATGAATAGACCTTTTTTCTTTTTTTTCCAAAGAAGACATATAGATGGCCAATAGACACATGAAAAGGTGCTTAGCATCAGTCATCATCAGGGAAATGAAAATCAAAACTACAATAGCTATCACCTCACACCTGTCACAATAAAAGCAAACTAAACTAAAATCAACAACACAGGAATCAATAGTTGCTGGCAAGGATGTGGAGAAAGGGGAATCTTCTTGCCCCGTGGTGGGAATGTAAACTGGTGCAGCTACTTTGGAGAGCAGTAAGGAGTTTCCTCAAAAAATTAAACATAGAACTACCCTATGACCTAGAGATTGCATTAGTAGGTATTTATACAAAGAATACAAAAATATTGGGGCGCCTGGGTGGCGCAGTCGGTTAAGCGTCCGACTTCAGTCAGGTCACGATCTCGCGGTCCGTGAGTTCGAGCCCCGCGTCAGGCTCTGGGCTGATGGCTCGGAGCCTGGAGCCTGTTTCCGATTCCGTGTCTCCCTCTCTCTGCCCCTCCCCCGTTCATGCTCTGTCTCTCTCTCTGTCCCAAAAATAAATAAATGTTGAAAAAAAAAATTTAAAAAAAAAAAAAAAGAATACAAAAATATTAATTCAAATGAATACATGGACCCTAACGTTTATAGCAGCATTATCTACATTCCTCCATCCTTTTGATAGAAACAGGACACGTGTTCTTGCACTATTTTGGTTTGCTTTACTGTTCCACGTGGCTCTCAGCTCTTTTATAATCTAAATAACTATTTCTTCATATTTCATTTGTTTTAAGCGCAATCCCTTCTGTGTATTCTGTTTTGAAAACAGGTATTTTATACACTTTGGAAAAATATGCTCAGAATTATTTTGAAACAGTTTGCTTCTGGAGGAGATATTGGCTGAATGCAAGGCAAAAGGTGGCTGACAATGAATGATTGTTTAGGAGGCCATACCATTCTTGTTTGAAGTTATTGTTTCTCATCATTGTGAATATATCATTCCTTTCCCCAATTACTAAGAGGTCTACTGTTAATCTTACTGACATTTTGCCATGTCTTCCTTTTGAGATATTTGGTTTTCTTTAGTTTCTGTAGTTTCTCTACAATATTTATAAGTGAGTTCCTCCTAATCCTAATTGTGAGAAGTATGTTTTCTGAATCTAAACATTCATGTAATTAATTACATAAAGTCCCATCAGTCACATTCACTCACTTATTTATTCACAATCTCTACTCACAGCAAAGGGCAGAGAACTGAAATAATCATACAGCTCAGCTGAACATTTATTATTCTCTTTGGTTATGTAAGGCTTCTTTCTGGTTTTATCTTGTTTTATTTATCCCTTTTTATCTATATTTTCTACTCACATTTTCCTCTCTCTAAAACAAAAACAAAAAAACTTTTAATATGTGTGATATTTTTGTACATGTTTTGCCACAATTACATAGATTCTCTATGTGTATGACATTTTTGTCTATAGAAATGGTATTATAAAGACTTAATTTTTTTCACTGGGCACTTTGTTTTCTATTACTTATATGTGTGGTACAACTAAAATGTTTCTTTCAGCTGCTTCATAATATTCTATGGTATGTTTTATATATATACTGAAATTTTCTTAAACAATCTCCCTATGACTGTCTTCATCTAGTAATGACTATACATATTGTTCCATTGAATATTCATACCATGGTCTCCTTGTGGACATCTTTTTAAAATTGTACACCCATAATTAAATTATTGCCAGGTTGCTTTCCAGAATGTTACATCAGGCAGCACTGCCACCAACAGTGCATGACCCTTTCTATATCCCTATATCTTAAAAAAAAAAAAAAGAAAAGAAAAAAAACGGCATAATCAGGTTTTCAAATATTTGCAAGGGCAAAATATGTTGAGTGCTATTTTATTATTGCTTCAATTTATATTTTTAAATTAATTAATTAGAGATGGGGTCCCTGGGTAGCTCAGTCAGTTAAGCATCTGACTCTTGATTTCAGCTCAGATCATGATCTTTTGATTCATGGAATCAAGCCCCGCCTTGGGCTCTGCACTGACAGTGTGGAATCTGCTTGGGATTCTCTTTCTTCCTCTCTCTCTGCCTCTCTTCCCACCTTCTCTCATAAATAAATAAACACTTAAACATTAATTAATGAGTCAGAGAAATTTTCCCATCTCTATAATTCCTTAGGTTTTCCTTTTCTGCTAATTTCTCACTCATAATATTATTTGTCTTTTGATATTGTCTTTTTCTTGTTAATATGCTCATCTTTAATCATATGTGTTGTCAGGAAAATGTATGCCTAAAGATAAAACTTATCCTTGTGGTTCAGGCATTGGCATTTAGATAGAAGGCAGATTCATAAGCAGATTCAAATGTTATTTCAAAAACCTAAATAATAATAGAAGTTTATATATTAAATATAAATATATAGTTTGTAAATATAAAATATATTCTTTCTGTTTTGTTTGAACTTTACTGTGTCTTAGTTTTATGGAGCTATCACTAATCTCACAATGTGGGGATGAGGAACTATGACTGGTAAAGAAATATGATGGTAATTGCACTTAGTAAATATTGTGAAGGTAATTCTCATTTTATAGGCTTATGAAAACATAGCTAGCAGGAAATACTTAAAAATTACATGCACACACATACACTCATCCATGCACACAGAGAATATTTAATAATTATTTTATTTTATTTTATTTTCATCTTTTAAAAACAATTTGTAGTGTGGGTAGTGTTTCTAAATTTAAATACTAAAAAAGCAACTATCACATTGCTACTAATCTAGAGATGAGCATATGATGACAAATTCAGCAAATTAGTACTGAGATGTGTTAAAGAGTTGTTCAGAGCAATATACTATTATAAATTTAGTGGTAACATGAACATATTTTAAAAATCAATTTCTGTCTCTGTTTTCATTTTGAAGTGCTTTTATGAATCATAAATTTATGTTTAAAGTACATTTTTTCTCTTTGATGGAATTTTTTAATCCCATACAATTCTGTGGATAATGGACTACACATGCTTCTAGGGTGAACACTGAGAACTATTTATTAACTTACACATTGGCAAAGATCATGTTCTCTTAATTACTGTTTCTGGCAGAAAGCAAATCTTAGGATACGTTGCACTCCTGCACTTTTTAAAACAGGTAAAAACTATGAAGTTTGTGTACTACAAATGCCATTTTAAAATTGCATTCATCTGTAAAACTCAACGTTTTACTTGGTATTCAGTGTTTTCAGTAATAACTGTGAAAACAATTATGAGACAATTATTCTATAGTACTTTCCAAGTGCTATTTCTGTATCGCATATATTCCTTTTTAGGTAGATTTTATATTGATTGGTTCTCCTCTTCAGCTTGAGGCAAGTTTGACAGAAGGTAACTGCATTATCTATCCAAAATTGAACCATTAATACAACATGAAAAAGGAATACAGGAAAATTTAGGCTAAGAGTAAGATGTGAAATCTGGAGAATATTGAATGCTTTATTAGGCAAATAGTTGGGCCCCATTGTTCTTCTTGACATTATATTTTCCAAGCATCCATGTTTCTCACAGTTGAATATATATTTTCAGATTTATTCAAAAGGCAAATATAAAATTTTAGATTTAATGTCAGAAGTATTTATTTATTTACTCTTATGTATTAGTGAGTATTTTTGACAGCTGGTGATAATCGTATTTGCAATAGATTTATAAATATACCTAAATTATTTGTCATATGTACTAATAAAATAAGAATCCTTTGTGCTGTTAAATGCTTCAAATAATTCATTACTTCAAACACAACACAGGCATGGCAATTTAAAAGTAGAACAGCGAGGGGCGCCTGGGTGGCGCAGTCGGCGTCTGACTTCAGCCAGGTCACGATCTCGCGGCCCGTGGGTTCGAGCCCCACATTGGGCTCTGGGCTGATGGCTCAGAGCCTGGAGCCTGTTTCCGATTCTGTGTCTCCCTCTCTCTCTGCCCCTCCCCCGTTCATGCTCTGTTTCTCTCTGTCCCAAAAATAAATAAAAAAACGTTGAAAAAAAAAATTAAAAAAAAAAAGTAGAACAGCGAAAAAAATGTTTAAAAAAACATGGAAAGACATGAAATATTTTCATTTTCCATAATATATAACCTTCATAATGTAAAATTTGTTCATTTGTGTCAATATCAACTAAATAATTCTGCTACTATGCATATTCATGATCGATTAAGTTGATCTGTATACTCATAAGCATGAAGAAAAGAAAATTTAATCTGATTTATAATCCCATCACTTACATATTGAGATAACTTGGGCAATTCAGTCAACTTCTCTGAGCTCCCAGGATTCTGAATGAAAGAGAACACACAGTCAACAAGCACCTACAACCCAATAAAAACCTAATGCTAATTCGTAACTTACATATGTATCTTAGAACCTGTCTAGTCAGGTAGATTACAGAAATAGGAGGGGTAGAAGTGAGAGAGGAAGAGAGAATAGAGAGACACATACATGGAAAATAGAGAAGGAAAACGGAGAGGAAAGGATGAATGTGAATGAAGAAAATATTGAAAAAATGAAAAACATGGATCACATGAGAGTCTAGTTATCCAAACAGCTACCTAAATGAGTAAAGCAGGTCTGCCTCACTGTGTCCGCTAAGGGACAGAAAGAAAGAGGCTTACTTCAAGAACACAATTGCTTGCCCCCAAGACTAGGTATAAGCTGATGTAGGACAGAATAGCTGTGTCATATGGTAGGTATATGTTTAACATTTTAAGAAACTGACAATTTCCAAGGAGGTGGAACTATTTACATTCATTGTGGTTTTAATTTACATTTCCCTATTGACTAATGATACTGAGGATGTTTCATGTATTTACCATCTGTGTATTTTTGTACAAAAGTATTGGCTCAGAACTTCTGTCTATAATCTTGTTTTAAGTTTTATTTATTTTTTAATTTTTAACATTTATTTTTGACAGAGAGCACTAGTGGGGGAGGGGCAGAGAGAGAGAGAGAGAGAGAGAGAGAGAGAGAGAGAGAGAAATAGACACAGAATCTGAAGCAGGCTCCAGGCTGTGAGCTGTCAGCA
Source organism: Lynx rufus (assembly GCF_022079265.1). NCBI lineage: Eukaryota > Metazoa > Chordata > Mammalia > Carnivora > Felidae > Lynx > Lynx rufus. Next base: position 86,338,391 of record NW_025814878.1, on the reverse strand, counting down.
CAGAGCCTGACATGGGACTCGAACTCACCATGAGATCATGACCTGAGCTGAAATCAGACGCTTAACTGACTGAGCCACCCAGGTGCCCCTGTTTGTTTAAGTTTTGAGAGTTCATTATATATTCTGGATAGAAGTTTTGTTTTTAGATATACTATAGATCTCCCAGTCTGGGACTTTTATTTTCATTCTTTTAATAATGCCTTTTGAATGAAGATTCTTAAATCTTAATTTTGATTAACTGCTTTTTAAAAATTTTCTTTTATGGATCATGCTTTTGGAATTGTACCTATTTTTGCCACCATCCAAATATTTTTCCCCTATGTTTCCTTGTAAAAAAATTTATTGGGGGGGGTTTAGGCTTTACATTTTGATCTCTAACCCATTTTCATATAATTTTTGTTAAGCTTGACATATGGGTTAAAGATTTTTTAAAGCATATAGATATCTATTCTGACACCATTTGTTGAAAAGATTATTTTTATCCACTGAATTTTTGCCTGTTGTACCTTTATCAAAAATCAACTGCGTATATATTCATGGGTATATTTCTAGACTCTCTAGGATGTTCTATCGATTTATTCATATGATCTTGATCCCAATAGTACACTCTATTGATAACTGTAGCATTATAGTAATGTTTCAAGTAAGAAGTAGAAGTCCTTCAACTTTGTTTTTTATAAAAGTTGTTTTAGATATCCTAGGTCTTTGAATTTTCATATGAATTTTAAAATTATGTTGTTAATTTCTGCCAGAAAAAAGGCTGATATTTTGACATTTTGTAAACTCTGTAGATTGATTTGGGAACTGACATTAACCATGTTATGAACATGGTGTGTATCTAATACTAATTTAGTCTGACAATCTCTGCCCTTTCAATGAGTTACTTACACCATTGAGTTTATTGTTCTTTTTAATATGGTTAGGTTTATATCTTGCATGTTGCTATTTCTTTTTATTTGTCCTTTCCTTTTTATGTCCTTTTTCTCCTTTTTTATTGCCTACTTTTGGATTAGTTGCATATTTTATTATTCCATATTATCTCCTTTGATGACTAATTAACTATAATTTTGTTTTATTATTTAAGTGGTTTTAGGATTTCTCATATACCTCTGTAATTTATCAGTCTGCCTGTAAACCATATTATATGAGTTAGGATTCTTACAACATTACATTTAATGTTCTCCCCTCCTGGTTTTGTGCTATGAGTGACATACATCTTAGTGCTAAATGTATTTTAAACACATAAAACATTGATTTTATTATCGTTTAAATGTAAATTTTTATTTAAAGAAATTCAAACAATAAGCCAAAAAGTCTTTATATTTACACTTTAGGTATCATTTCTGGTAAACAATACCATTTTGTTTTGGAAGCACTAAGTTCAGTTCCCAGATAGCAGTTTGCCTACAGAACAAGTCTTTCTTTAACATTGCATATTTCACCTGGCCTTGCTCAGGTTTCAGTTGATTTTTCTTGTGTTATTGGATCTTGGATATATATTTACCTTATTTTTTCTTAACTCAAGTAGTATCTTTGAAACTTTGTAGTTGTTGTATTGGGGAATTGGATTTTTTGTTTGTTTGTTTGGGTTGGGAGCATTTTGTTTTGTTTTGTTTTGATCGTTAGTTTATTTTAAGATCTAGTTCAATTATACTCAGGAAATACATAACGTTAAAAGCAAAACACAAGCAGAATTTGCAGTTGTATAATTTTCCCTTTATACTTAAACTTTATAAATCTCCTAAACTCTGCATTATGTTTGTATAAATTTAAATGGTTTGCCATAACATATTTGTGCTTTCAGTTTCTGCAAGTCATAGTATTTCACGTTTGTCAAACAAATGCATTTTTATATGCATTGTCGCCTCCACCACTAATTCACTTATTTTATTTTTTTTATATTTATATATATTTTGTTATTTTTTAACGTCTATTTATTTTTGAGATAGAGCATGAATGGAGGAGGGGCAGAGAGAGAGGAAGACACAGATTCTGAAGCAGGCTCCGGGCTCTGTGCTGTCAGCACAGGGCCCAATGTAGGGCTCGAACTCACAAACTGAGAGATCATGACCTGAGCAGAAGTTGTACGCTTAGCCAAATGAGTCACCCAGGCGCCCCCTAATTTACTTATTTTAATTCTAAGCTACTCTTTATTTTAGTAGGTGAATCTATAATATATATAATCATCTAAAATAGATGTCCAATTTTATTGTTTAATCCTGCATTTTTACTGCTTCCTTCCTCTTTGCTGTATTTAATATTGTCTGTATTTTATTTTCGTGCTTTATCCCTTAAAAAGCTAGAATGCTTATATCCCATGAATTACTGATTTAAGCTATCATAGAATATATCTAGTGTCTTCAAATATTTCTTTAAAATACCTAGCATATTTTAAGTTCTTATAAGTGTTAGTCATCTAATATGATTATAACTATCATTATTATTAGTTTCAATATTAAGGCACTTTCATAATTTGCCTGTAAGACTATTAAATCTTCCATATGAATCTGTACATGTTAAACTGAGTTTCAGAAGCTTTAGATCAGTCAATTAATCACAGACATGAGGCTATATAATGCTTTTTAATATCATGGAGTCTCATATTGTATAACTATAAAAACATTTTATTTCTTAAAAATATATAGAATATTTTATAAAACATTTATAAGAAATAAGGACCACATTATAGCATTTTAATATACACTTTAATATTTAATATACCATTCACCTTGATACGCTAGCATATTCTTTTATAGGAGGAGAGAATAATCTTTGTTGTAGACTTTCCATCGATGATTGCCTTTTCTGAAATTTTAGAAACATTCTCTTGCATAGTCCTATGATTCAGACAATGATAATGTTTTAAAATATCTACATGTAGTAAAAGATAACTGAGGAAGAAAAATAGATATACAAATGAATGGACATGACATCCAATTGCATTGCAAATTGTTTTAAAATATATAACTTTAGGGGTACTTGAGTGGCTCAGTAGGTTAAGCATCTGACTCTTGATTTGGGGTCAGGTCTAGGTCTCATAGTTCGTGAGTTCAAGCCCTGCATCAAGCTCTGTGCTGACAGAGCAGAGCCTGCTTGGGATTCTCTTTCTCTCTCTCTCTCCATTCCTTCTTCTCTCTCTCTCTCTCTCTCTTTCAAAATAAATAAGTAAACATTTAAGAAAATGAAATACATTACGTTATTAATCTAAATTTCTCTAAGGAGAATAATACACTTTTACAGATTGAAGGTGAATATTTTCTTAATATTATTTTTTAATATTAGATTATTTATAAAATAGAGCTATTTAATATCCTTGCACAAATTTATAACCTTTTACTGGTTTAATATCATAAGTTTATAATTTCAAGATAGAAGCTGAAAAAATTTATGAGTAAGTGAAACCACTATTATGACATAGAATTCATTGTCACAAAAGGTATATTTGCTTACGTTAGTGTGGTGTGATATAGAAATCCTTTAGCATCATTGTATTAAATAGCTCCAGACTTTGGAAGCCTCACTGCACTGATGAATGAATGACTGAATTTCTCAACTTTAAAGCCTTCTTGGAAGTCAGACTCATCATACTCCAGAAGTATAAAGTATTATTTGAGATTTTAGACTCATAATTTCTGGAAGAGAGTGTGAAATATAATTTCTTAATAGAAACTGTTTGGTATTTCTTCTGTATCACCCAATGCAGTAGTCATATGGCTTTTAGTCATAAGACTCTGATATTACATGGAAGGAAATATTGGAAGGACAATTTCCAAATATACCAGATGCCATAGTTGAAAGTAGTCTTCATTTTCACATAGTAATATTCCTTAAGTATTTATACTGAAATGTTTATTCTGCTATTCTTTTTAGGCTCGTGTTAATTTATTCTCAGATCACTTTATGAGAATAATCATACTATTTCATTCTTATTGTAAGTATTTCTTTTTAATTAATCTGGGGACTTGCCAAGTAAAGCAAATGGACAAACAACGGGAGAATGTTGTCAACACAGTGTCCCAACAGAGAGACTAATACCTTTGAGCTAATGCCAACTGTGCTGTCATAAAAACAGTTGGCTTTATGATGGATGAAAATGAGTAAAATTTACTGACAGTTGTGCTTTAAAGGTCATTTTGCATCTGTAACATGCACTGATACCTTACATAATTTAAATTATTTTCTTAAAGTAAGAATACCATTCAACTAATCAGCAGTTAAACCTTTGATCCTTTATATTCAACTCAACTAAGTTCAGTAGCCAAGATGCTTTATTTAGGATTAATAATTTGCAGTTTTTTAAAATTACTAGAGATTGAATTTACAGTAACAGTTTGCAATATACTGATGCTAGTAGATAAATAGTGTTGTATTTTTGTCCCTTTTCAATTATTAGGTAGCTCTTTTATGCTGTAGTATAAAAACATCATTAAATCAAGTTTTTACATATAAATGCCTTTCAAAATTAAACAAAAATTTTTGACAGTATACTAAACATCTTTAAACTTGACATCAGGGGCACCTGGGTGGCTCAGTCGGTTGAGCGGCCGACTTTGACTCAGGTCATGATCTCACGGTCCGTGAGTTCGAGCCCCGTGTCAGGCTCTGTGCTGACAGCTCAGAGCCTGGATCCTGTTTCAGATTCTGTGTCTCCCTCTCTCTGACCCTCCCCGTTCATGCTCTGTCTCTCTCTGTCTCAAAAATAAATAAACATTAAACTTGACATCAGTATGATCTAGTGTTGAAACCTAGGAATCTAGGTGGTTCTTCTTTAATACTTAAAACAATTCTGTAATAAGTTTATTGAGTATGTGCATGTTGAATAAGGTCAAGCTTTTTTTTTAGGCAAAAGGTTTTCCCTTTTTAGAAAATGTAAGCGTGTATACTTATAACAATACTTATATTGGTATTTGACATTCTAAGACTATTTGTCATATATAGTGTAAAACTAATTTTGAATTTATATTCATTAAAAATGCTGGATTTTAAGTTGCTACTACCTGTGTACAACGGAAAAAGGTAGTAAAATACAAACAACCAGTCTTTAAAAATCCTTCATATATTTCCGCATATGTCATAGCTTCCAATTCTCTTAACAACTCAGTAAAGATGAAAATTCGTATTTTCAGATGAGAAAAGCACTTCAGAGTGAGCTTAATAACTTAACAAAGACTATGCAACTTATACATGTTACTTCTTTTAGTAAGAATTTGGAAAATTTGGCTCTATTTTTGACTTTGAGCAAAATTATTTATTTAGCTTTGCAAATATCAACTCTCTGAATCTAAAAATCACTTCAAGAGAGAGTACAGGGGGCTGTTCCATGTGGCTCTGGTGGGCATGGAGGGCTTGCTACTGGTGGCAGAGGAGTGGCGCTGAGAGAACATGTCCAGACTCCGCCCAAGAGTGGAATTAGAATCCTCCAGAATACACATCATATAGCCCCTAAGGTGGGGTGGAGGTTCCATGAGGGAACCTCCTCTCATCCTGACATGTGTATCATATTGTTCTTGACTGGACCATTCATCTAAGATGGGATTTACCTGTGAAACAGGGAGAAGGCTTATAGACCCCAAACATCATTTCAAGTTGTAGTGGAGGTTTTTAAAGAACAGACATCGACACAAAGCTCCTCTGCTTTGGGCCCTCTACTTTGTTAAAGATGCTGTACTGCTAACCCAGAACTGCCTCCATGACTGATCATCATGGCTTCAGTTTGGAAGAGACGACAGCATGTGGTAAAACATGCACCCAAATTCCAGTTTGTGGCTTCCTACCAGGAGTTGATTGTTGAGTGTACCAAGAAATGGCAACCAGATAAACTGGCAGTAATTTGGACAAGAAGAAGCCTAAGGAAGTCTTCTAAAACTCATAGCTGTCAACCTGGAATAAAAAATTCATAGTGTGGTTGTAGTCTGGTCTGTTCCTGAAAACAGTGAAATCACCGTGACACTTTTTAAGGATATCATGCAGAGGAATGTGAAGATGAAGAGTGGACATTTGTCATAGAAAAATGATAAAATTATCAATCAGTTAAGCATCCGACTCTTGGTTTCAGCTCAGGTCACAATCTCGTGGTTTTGTAAGTTCAAGTCCCACATCTGGCTCTGCGCTGGCGGCACAGAGCCTGCTTGGGATTTTCTGTCTCCTCTCTCTTTGCCTCTTTCCACTCACACTGTCTCTGTCTCTATCAAAATAATTCTTTTAAAAAAATTTTAAAAGAGAATGATACATTTATTCATTCATTCAATAATGGTTAAGCACCTGATCAGGTGCTGTTGATGACGGTGGTCTCAGTCTACAGTTTGAGGAACAGTCCAAGAGACAACTATTTAATCAACCTAAACACCTGCTTTGAACAGGTTCACAGTCTACTGGAGGCAAACAATGAAATGACTACTAATCGAGACTATGTGGGGTCAATTGCAGGAAATTCTAATTCTGATTGAGGAACTAGGGAAGGCCTCTCAGAATATTTGATTCCTTAATTCAGTGACTCCCAGTGTGAAGGTGGGTAGAATGTGGGGACATTTTTGCCCTGTAGGAAAATATGGCAATGTTTGTGGACATTTTTGATTGTTATGATTTAATGGGGAATAGGGAGGATGTGCTACCAGTATCGAGCAGGTAGGGGCCAGGGATACTGCTAAACACTCTACAATGCATAGGAAAGCCCCCCCCCTCCCCAAACCAAGGAATTATTTGTTCCAAAATGCCAGTAGTTCTGTGGCTGAGAAAACCTGCCTTAGCTTAATTATTTCTTACCCATCTTCTTAATGTCTGTGGTTTCCTTCCTGCCCATACATAAATAGTTTTTAGAAATTAAAAAAAGTATTATGTAAGAATAGATAGTAAATATGAACAGATAATTACTGCGAATGATTCAAACAATAAAGAAATGTATAAAGTGAAAGAAAAAAAGTAGATGCCAGTATCTCATCATATAGTTTGAGTATAAATTAAACAATATATTTAAAATTATTGTAAAATTAAATTGTATAAATAGATGATTGATTTTAACATTTCTGGCATCAAAACCTATTTTTTCAATACTTTATTCATTATTTACATTGTATTGAGGGGGGTGGAAACTGGCATTCTGTGCCAACTTCACATAAAAGTGATACCTATCTTGAGGAGCTAAAGAAAGGAATCATAGGACCTTCTAAGGGAAAAGAAAAAGGTAATCACACCTTGTAGTTCACCAAGTTCCTGGGGAAGATAGAGAAATGTGCCTAACTGTAGTCCTTCCCAGTACATATGGGTCAAAGACTGGAATTTGTCCTGGGTTCCCAGAGTAAAAAAAGTTTGATTCAGGTGAAATGGGACAATTATTGTCATTTTATGTCACTTAAGACATCTAATTTAAAGACATCAGCTACTGGCATGACAGTGTATGAGTTTCCACTGACATGCTCTCCAGTGAAACTAGTGAAAATTATAAAAACAAAATCATTTACACCCTTTTCAAATGGGCCTAAAGGTAAATAATAAATGAAGAAATACCAACTCCAGAAAGTCTGTGAAAATTTAGTAAGAAAGGCAAAAATGTGGTATGTGATCAAAGATTGCTCCCTTCCCTGCTGTCACCTCAGTGAGGCAGAGATACCACTCCAAACTGATGTAGCTAAGAAAATAAGTCTCCCTGTCTATTGAGCTCCCACTCAGCTTTCTTCCTGGGAGGAGCAAGGCATCAGCCTTTCTCATCAGGTTGCCAGCTACCTGTTGCTGAGGCTGTCTTGGGCATCTGTGACCCAGAGATGGAACCTCTCTTCTTCCCAGCCCTCTCTCATGGATTGGAGGCGCTACCATGGGTATAGCATGCTGAGAATACTGTGGCCCCAGTTGTGATTGCTTCAGATTTTGAGGTGGTGGTCCTATGCAAAGAAAGGCAAGTCTCTGTCTGACTCTCTACCAAGTGCTCAACAATTCAAGTAGGGGATGTCACTCAGAGAAAAGCTTGACAGTGTCCTTGCCTCTAACTCCAGAGTCCTGGCTCAGATATTTTACCTGTACAGAGAAACAGGCCCTAAAACAGCCATTCATCTCTACCAAATGAAATCGATTTAATTTTCAGTAGAGCATGGAGAAATTCAAGTCTAAGGGTGCTTGCTAGAATTGTGGAGGTAGTGTACAAAGACAATCAGGAGGAGATTCATGTATTCAATGAGCATACAGCTTAGACTGAAGCCCGGCTAGTTTGTAGACGATAATAGGGAATACGACATTTGTGAGAAATGCTCTTGGGTTTAAAATAAACATCAAACACTGATCCCAGAAACTATTCCTTTTGAGAATGCATAACTTGATTGGGTTAGTTTGTGTAGCAATTTATGCCTCAGGGAATGTTGAAAATAATAGAGCAGTCAGTTGGCCATGTGAAGTTTAACAGCTGGGTGCAGTCAGGGAAAGAGAAGAAGGGAACCCTACCAAAAATAATACTGTCTCAAGGATAGCATGAGCATACCTAAAATTGTACCTCCCTGAGGAGCAGCATCAAAGGCTTAATATTGTGGAAGTAAGTAGACTACACTAAAATAATCCAGCCAGTCACTAAACACATAAACAAGCAAATAACAATAACAAGCCCCTGGGAAGAAGTATACATTTATATTTTATATATATTAATTCATTTATATTAATATATAACCTATTAGATAAAATATATTACCTAAAATGTCCAGTTTCTACTCAAAGAATTATAAAGCATGTAAAACAACAGGAAAATATGACCATGTAGCAAAACACTAACTGCTGTGAGAGGCCCCAAATGCTAGATTTAACAAATAAAAAGTTCAACATAGATATTATGTTCACAGAATGAAGGCATGATCTTAAAAGTAAAGGAAGGAAGGTATGAGAATATTGTCACATCAAAGAGAACACATCAACAAAAAGATAGTGTAAGAAAAAGCAAATGGAAATTCGGGATTTTAAAAGTACAGCTGAAATTTTAAAATTCACTAGAGGCTTAACAGATTTTAACTGGTAGTGTAAAGAATTAGTGAACTTTTTGGGTCATCTGGGTGGCTCAGTCATAAGGGTTGGACTTCGGCTCACATCATGATCTTGTGGTTCATGGGTTCGAGCCCTGCGTTGCTGCGTGCTGACAGCTCAGAGACTGGAGCCTGCTTCGGATTCTCTGTCTCCCTCTCTCTCTGCCTCTCCCCCACTCACGCTCTGTCTCTCTCTCAAAAATAAACAAACATTAAAAAACAAAAAAATTAGTGAACTTGAAGATACAGCAATAGTTTGCAAGCTCAAGAAAATTTTTTAAAAGTAATGAAGAAAAATAAACATAGCTTCAGAGAAATGCAAGATACCATTAAGCACAGAAGCATATCCTTAATATGAGTACTAGCAGGAGAAGAAAGAAGCAGAAAAAAATATCTCAGAAATAAGTACTAAAATTTCTCCAAACATACTGAAAAACAATAACCTTTACATACATAAACTTAATGAAATCCAAGTGACATAAATGCAAATAGATCCGTAGTCACATCAGAGTAAAAGTGCTGAATGTCCCAAACAAGGAGAAAATTTGAAATAAGTGATGGGAAAATGACTTTTAACTTCAAATGGAATCTCAATATGATTTACAGTGGACTTCTCAGGAGAAATAATAGAAGCCAGAAATAGTGGCATGACATGTTCAATGTGTTCATGGAAAAAAACAACAACAAAATATAGCAACAACAACAAAAACAGTTGAAAATCTTAAATCCAGGGGTGTTATCATTCAAAATGGAAGTCAAATAAACTTTCAAAATAATCAAAACTGAAAGAATGTGCTGCTTGCATACTCATCTTGTGAGACATACTAAAGGGAGATCTTTAGGATGAAAGCAAGTAAACTCTGATTATAATTAGATTCTACACACAAACACACAAAAGAGCACAATTAAAGTTAAATATATAATTATGAAAGACAATATAAATGCATATTTTCTCTTCTCTTAAATGATTTAAAAATTAATTGTACAAAACATACATAACTATACATATAAAACTATACATACAAAACAACAAAATTGTATAATACACAAACACACACACACACATATATATACGTATATATGGCTTATATATAAATATATATATACATATATATATGGCTTATACATCTAGAAATGTAATAGGTGTGTAGTATAATTGTCAATTCTAGCACAACGGTAGTGGATGGGAGCAAAGCTATAATGGGCTAAGCTGTATTAGTCTAAGGAAAAGACTATAGATTGAAAAATAATAATAATGTATTGTTTAGTTTTTAATATTAATATTTGTAATATGCATAACATCACAAAGGGAAAACATATAGAACTATTTAGGAGTAATATTTCTATATATTACTGGAATTAAGCTAGCATAAATTTGAAGTTAATTATGGTGAATTAGTATGTTTATGGTAAACGCTATAGCAACCAGTAAAATAACCTAAAAATATAGTGAACATCATTAATTTAAATACTACATTAGAAAATATCCACTTAAGGGGTGCTTGGGTGGCTCAGACAGTTAAGTGTCCAATTCCTGATCTCGGCCCAGGTCATGATTTTGGGGTTCGTGAGTTTGAGCCCCGCATCAGGCTCTGCACTGATGGAGCGGATGGAGCCTGCTTGGGAATCTGTCTCTCCCTATCTCTCTGCCTTTCCCCTGTTTGTGTGTGCACATGCTTTCTCTCTCTTTCTCTCAAAATCAATAAATACAAATTTTAAAAAAGAGAGAAAATATCTACTTAATTTAAAAAAAGAAAAAAGAAAAAAGCAGTAAAGGAAGAGTAGAGGAACAGAAAAGACAGACATATGGAAAACAAAAAGTAAAATGGTAATTCAACCCAAAGGCACAGGTTGTTAGATTCTGGCTATCCTAATGGTGTGAACTAGTACCTCATTGTGGATTTGATATGTATTTTTCTGATAAGTAGTGATGTCAAACATCTTTTCATGCTCTTACTGGTGATTTGTATGTCTTCATTGGAGAAATATCTATTCTGATACTATGCTCATTTTAAAAATTAAATTGTTACTTCACTATTGAGTTGCAAGGCCTCTTTATATATTCTAGATGCAAGTCCCTTATCAGATATATGATTTACATATATTTTTTCCCGTTCCGTGGTTGTCTTTTTCTTTCTTGATTGTATCCTTTGAAGAAGTTTTTACTTTGAAAAAAAATTAGTGCTTATTTATTTTAGAGGTGGGGGGGAGGGGGAGAGAGACGGGGAGACACAGAATCGGACGCAGACCCCAGGCTCTGAGCTGTCAGCACAGAACCTGATACAGGGCTCAGACCCACCAATCACAAGATCATGATCTGAGCCGAAGTTGAATGGTTAACCCACTGAGCCACCCAGGTGCCCCCAGAAGTTTTTACTTTTGATGAAGTAGTCTTTTTTTTTCTTTTGTTGTTTATGCTTTTCATGTATATCTAAGAATTCTATGCTAAATCCAAGGTCTTGAAGATTTACTCCACATATTTAGAATCAAAAAGTCATATAATTACAAGTGTTGGTGAAGACATGGGAAAATTGGAACTCTCATGCACTGTTGGTGGGGATTTATAGGCAGTTTGGGGAACAGTCTGATATTCTCAAACTACTAAACAAGAGTTACCGTATGACTCATAAAACACACTACTAGATATTTACCCAAGAGAAATGAAAACATGTCTACATAAAAACATGTACACAAATATTTATAGATACATTATTCATAATAGCCAAAAGGTGGAAATAACCTAAATGTCCATCAACTAGTGAACGGATAACCAAATGTAACATATCAATACAGTGGCATATTTTTTGGTCATAAAAGGAGTGAGGTACTGACACATGCTACAACATGATACGTGAACCTTGAGAACATGATGCTAAGTGAAAGAAGCTAGTTATGTAAGACAGCATACTATATAATTTCATTCATATGAAATGTCCAGAATATGGAAATCTATACATACAGTAGATCCATGGTTTCTTAGGGCTGTGGAGTGGGGTAGAAAGATAGGCAGATGACAGCTAATAGTTATGGGTTTTGTTTTTTTAAGATAGTGAAAATTTGGCTAAGGTGATAGTTGCACATGCTTGTAAATATACTAAAAATCATTATATTGTGTACTTTATATGGGTGAATTTCATGACGTTTGAATTATATATTAATAATTCTGTAAAATAAACCCTTTAATTTCACCATGAAACAAGTAATGACTCCATATTCTCCATCACCAAGGCCCATGAGTGAATTCAGTTGCTGGGAGGAAGGTGGATGATATCCTCCTGCATATGTGGATAGAAGTTTAATGAGGAAAGTTGGTGCTTTGAAGAAGAGGAGAGAGAAGAAGGGAAATATTACAATGGAAATATGCCAGAAAATAGGACTTTGAATGGGATCCAATATATTTATGACATAGTTTCCCACATCACCTTAGTGTATTCTGCAGTTTTTGTTCAAAAGTGTTTTTGGAATGAGCTCTCTTTGGTAGGGGGGAGATGAGTTTTTAAGAGATGGCATGGATGTAGAACATAAATTGGTGATGTGCGTTGTTTACAGTTCAGAATAGAACAGGATATTTCATTCAGGATATTGTGTTTATTTCTGATAAAAAAATCCTTTATTTTTTTTTACTGTATCTATATGAGATTATAGAGGCTAACTAAACTTATTGTGGTAATCATTTCATAACATATGTAAATCAAACCATTATACTGTATGACTTAAACTTATACAGTGATGCATGTCAATTACATCTCAATAAAATTGGGAGACATATTGGGAAAATTCAAATAAAGCTTAATTTGTTTATATGTATTATAAATAAGTAAAAAGTTCTTGTCGAAAACAAATAAATGGCTAACTAGGGCAGAAAAAAGTATATGATTTCCTTTAGACTAGAAGAGTAGAAAAAAATCCCTAGGATTTGATTTGGGAAATGATTTATTGGAAACAGGCACAATAGAGCATAATACTTAAAATCTCAGACCCTGGAACCAGAGTGTAGATATGAATAGGACTCCAGAACTAACTAGTGATTAAGTGATTAAATGATTAACACCATGGGAAATTTAGCTTCTCTGCGCCTCCTTTTTCTCTCCTAAAAGCAGGGCTTAATTTATAACATATAAATACTTTAATAGATTGAGATAAACCTGTCAGAGGTATGCCTGACTTTTACTAAGTATTCAGTATAAACTAACATGTGATGGGGCTATCATGTAGAAGAGGAAGGATGTTCTATTTGGACTAGAAAAAGAATAGTATAAAAATGTTAGAACTATACAATATTATTAATATATAACGATTTAGAACAGCTCCAAATTAGAATTTGCTGCCTTATATTTTAATGTAAAAATATTAACACTTCTCAGGGATTACTATAACAAATTTGTATGTCAGGTGATATTTAAGCTTGACAGATTTAAAGATTCTTTATGAATTTTGGATTATTTTTATAGATTTCATTCATCAGTGTATTGCCTTATGTTCAATAGATGTTTGGCTATCAGCTTTTTCATTCCAAACTGATTGATTTAAGTGATTTATATCTCCTAGTTTGACAAATGGAGTAAGAGCAAGAAATTTGACCTATTATACATATTCATAAATTGTTAGAAATTTCTACTATGCTATGAAATATTTAATAGTAATTCATCTGTTACACCTGTAAAATGTTCCTTCTGGGACTAGGTGTGCAGTTTAAACTAGGTTCTAATTAACTTTAAAAAATCCGTTAAGTCTTAGTTCATCTGTTTTAGAATAAGGGGGTCAATAAAGAGTCAAGATTTTAATTTTAAATTAAATTAACTGTGCTCTCTGGAAAGATTTTTATTCAAAACCTCCTACAAGATGTGAAAAGGCTTAACCTTTTTTGAATTATTCCTCCACTACTTGATACCTGTTTCAGGATTTTTTTTTAAAATTTCTGATTACCTTCTGATTACATCTACACAGTCTAGGCATCATAGAAAATGATGGTGGCTACTTATTTCATTATCTGGATCCTAAGACTGAGAGCATGTATAGGTATGTGTGTGCACACAAGCACACATACCCTCCCACACACATACACTTGCCACTGTAAGTGTACAGGGATAGAAAAAAAAAGTTTGCTCTCCAATAATTCAAGGTTGGTTTCCTATAATTATTTCCTTTCCCTTTTATCGATATATGATAATGTACTCTTTTATCTTTCTTTGGTTACCTTAGAGATAAAACATACTTTTGTAGATGTATTAATTTCTAATAAAACATTTTACTACTTTTATGACACTGGAATTTTAGAACACCTTACAGTCTCCCTGCCTTTTGTGTTATCTTGGTCATACATTTTAGTTTCACAAATATTTTAAAAAGTACACATTATAGAGTTAGAGGAAACTATGATACACTCATATATATTAAAATTAAATGTTTTTTTAAAGTAAGGACATTGAGCTTTACCCTCACTAAAAATATTTTGCTTTTTAAATTTTTGATATTTGATCAAATATTTGATTTGAAATTATTGATTTTATTTTCTCTGCTATGCAAAGTGTTAATAACTACAAAGGGATTCTATAAATCAGGTGAACAGTAAACTGGGGCAATTAATGGAGAAGATCATTAAAAATAGAAGAAACAGGGCTAAGACACTACCAGCCCTCAGTTTGCATGGTAATGCTGCCAGAGTATCTCAACATTGGTACTATTGATATTTGGGGCTGGGGTTTGTCCTGTGTCCCTGTAGGTGACAAGGAGCATCCATGGCATCTACCCCAATGATGTCAGTAGCACACACTCCTCCTACTTGTGACATTCAAAAATGTCTCCATGCAATGCCAGATGTTTCCTATGTGGGGCAAAGTCACCCCCATTTGAGAATCACTATTTTATACTAGGGAAAAGATCAGAACAAAGATAAGCAACAGAGTTACTATATGACTTTTTAAAAATCTTTTTCAAAATATTCATGAAAAAAAGTGAGAAGAGTAGTATCAGCCTCATGCATCCACTACCCAATTTCAACATTTATTAACTTAATGCCAATCTTGTTTCATCTAGTCCCTCATTGGTGTGTTTAATTTCCCTTGTGAACTTACTGTACTGGCAAATCCTAAACAACATATAATGTCATCCACAAAGACCTCACGGGATACTACAGTATAGGAATTCATTATGTCTCTTTTTAAACATAATCACCATGTCATATGTTTAACTGGGTTTTCTTAAAATTAAAGACTAATATAAACTCTTATGAGTAGGTCCTTTATTTGGGAAGCTATTCTGAAGTTCAAGAGTTAATAGCAGAAAATATTAATATATGAAAAAAATCAATACAGGGTTGCATGATGGTCAATCCAATGGTACCTTCTGAAGAGCCATGTACAATGAATCTAAGGCCTGATCATCCAGGGAGCCCAAAAGAAATATTTATCATTTAATTTCCCTTAACTATTGTAAAGATTGTAAAGATTGAACTATTTTAACACTCCACCACCAACTACACCACTGCTGAGTTCTGTATTTTCATGTAGTATGATATCAGAAAAGCCCTAGAAAAGAAATAGGTAGTGTTACATCCAGGGTCAAGTTACTGTCAGATTATCTTTGCACAAAGTTGTGTTTTGTTTTGTTTTATGTTTCATGGTTTTTTTTTTATTTAAATTCTAGTTAGTTAACGTGTAGCATATTAGTTTCAGGAATAGAATTCAGTCGTTCTTCACTTACATATGACACTCAGCGCGCATCCCAACAAGTGTCCTCCTTAATACCCATCACCCATTTAGCCCATCCCCCCACCCACCTTCCCTCCAGTAACTCTATAGTAAGGAGTTTATCTTATGGTTTGCCTCCCTTTCTTTTTCTTTTACTTTTTCTTTCTTTTTTACTTTTTCTTCTTTCTTCTTCTTTCCCCTATGTTCATCTGTTTTGTACAAAAGTTTTTGATGTCTGCATGGATGTATATCAGTAGATGGATTTGCAAGGGTCACAAGAGATGTGCAAGAAAACCATTATTGATAATTTTAAAATTAACTTATTCCCTAATATGAAATATCCATTGGTAAGATTTCTTAGATTGTCTCAGAGAAATTAATTAAATAATTTGTTGTCCGCCTATTTATTTTAGGGTATTGTTTGATTCAGGATCCATATAAAGGCTATAACTAATGGGTATATCTTTCAGGTCCCTTTTAAACGCTAATCTTTCTTTATTGACTAAATTGAGACTTCTGTCCTGTAGAATTTTTCACTTTCTGGATTTTGCTGATGCCTTCTTATTGGTGTCATTTGCATGTTCCTTCCTCTCCTATATTTGTTCTAAACTGGCGGTTAGATCTTGAGACTTGATCAGATTAATACTGACTTTGGGCAAGAATACTTTATAAGTGGTGCTCTGTATTTTATATTCTGTTATATCAGGAAATTTCTGGTATATTTCTGGTATATTTCTGGTATATTTCTTTTTTGTTTGCAGGATTTTTCTGTGGGTTCAGGTGTGTCCAGCATAGATCATCTATTATAATGTTTTCCCCAAACCTTTTATTTATTGGTGTTAGCAGCCAGTAACAATGTGGCTTAGATCCATTATTTCTTTAGGTGCTGCAATTGGTGATACTGTAATCCATCATTGCTTCAGTATTTATTAACTAGAATTTTAGCATTAAAAAGAATTTCTATCATCAAATATTTAATTATCTTAAGTTATAGTTTCTGCAGGAAAGGCTGACAAGATGCTATTTTGCTTGGGACAATTTTCAGAATATTGGGTTAGGATCCTAAGCATACTTTAAATATTAATTGTAAGACTATTTTTTAGAGCAACTTTCAGGTTTACAATAAAATTGAGAGACAGGTACAAAATAGTATTTATATATGCTCTGCCCCACGTATGTACAGCCTCTCCCATTATGAACATCACTCACCAGAATTGCACATTAAAAAAAATTAATGTTCATTTATTTTTGAGGGGGAGAGAGAGAGAGACAGAGTATAAGTGGAGGAGGAGCAGAGAGAGGAGACAAGAATCTGAAGCAGGCTCCAGCCTCTGAGCTGTCAGCACAGAGCCTGATGCAGGGCTTTACCCCACAAACCCCGAGATCATGACCTGAGCCAAAGTCAGAGGCTTAACTGACTAAGCCACCCAGGCGCCCCAAGAATTGCACATTTTTAAACAATGAAGAACCTGCATTGATATATAGAAGTCCATAGATTTTTGGGGTTCACTCTTGGCATTGTACATTCTATAGATTTGAACAAACATATACTTTTATTCACCATGATAATATTAGAGCATTTTCACCACCTTAAAATTCTCTCTGTTCTGCCTATTCATCTCTCCCCGACCCATTTTACCCCTGACAACCACTAATCATTTTTATTGTTACCCAAGGTTTACATTTTCCATAATATCATATAGCTGGAATTACATGGTATGCGACCTTCTCAGATTAGCCTCTTTCACTTAGTAATATGCATTCAGTATTCCTCCATGTCTTTTCATGGCCTGATAGCTTATTTCTTTTAAGGCTAAAAGATGGATATAACAGTTTATTTATACATTCACTATCTGAAGAACGTGTTGGTTGCCTCTAAACTTTGCCAATTAACAATAAAGCTGCCCTAAACATCTGTGTGTAGATTTTTGTACGGACATACGTTTTCAACTCCTTTGAGTAAATACTAAGGAGTACTATTGCTGAATCACATAGTAAGAGTATGTTTAGTTTTATAAGACATTGCCAAACTGTCTTCCAATGTAGCTATACCATTTTATTTTATTATTTTTAATGTTTTTATTTTTGAAGGAGAGAGAGAGAGAGAGCATCAGCGGGGGAGGAGCAGACACACACACACACACACACACACACACACACACACACACACAGAATTCAAAGTAGGCTCCATGCTCTAAGCTGTCAGCACACAGCCCGATATGGGGCTCGAACTCACGAATGGTGAGATCATGACCTGAGCTGAGGTCAGATGCTTAACAGACTGAGCCACCCAGGCGCTGTCACGTAAACACACCATTTTAAATTTCCACCAGAGATATATTAGAATTTTCAATGCCCCACATTCTCATCAGCACTTGGTGGTCTTAGTGTCATGATTTTGGCCATTCATATAGGTGTGCAGGGGTATCTCATTTAAATTTGCATTGCCATGATGACATGTGATATGGAGCATGTTCCATATGCTTCACCTGAATATCTCCTGAATATTCACCTGAATATCTCCTTTAGTGAGCTGTCTGTTCAGATCTTTGGCCCATTTTTTTAATTAGTTTTTTTTTTGTTTTCTCTTTATTGAATTTTAAGATATATACATTTATATATCCTAAAAATAAATATATATTTCGATAACAGTCCTCTTTTGATGTGACATTTACAAATATTTTCTCCTAGTCTGTGGCTTATCTTTTTATTCTCTTGATATTGTACTTTGCAGAGCAAGTTTTTTTTTATTTTGATGAATTCTAGCTTATCAATTATTTCTTTTATGGATTGTAGCCTTGGTATTGTATCTAAAAATGTCACTACAATAGCCATGTCATTTAGAATTTCTCCTATATTATCTTCTAGGAGTTTTATAATTTTGCATTTTACATTTAGACCTACGATCCATTTTGTGTTAATTTTTGTGAAATCTGTAAGGTCTCGTTTCTAGATTTTTTTTTTTGCACATGGATTTTGTTGTTCAAGCCCATTTGTTCAAGAGATTATCTTTGCTCCATTTTATTGTCTGTACTAGTGTGTCACAGAGAAGTTGAGTATGGTTTTAGGGCTCTATTTCTAGGCTCTCTATCCTGTTCCATTGATCTATTTGTCTGTTCTTCTAACACGCACCACACAGTCTTGATCACTATAGCTTTTTAATAGGCCTTGAAGTCAGAAAGCGTCAGTCCTCTAAATTTGTTCTTTTCCTTCAATATTATATTCACTTGTTATGGGAGTTTTGCCTCTCCTTATAAACTGTAGAATCAGTTTGTTGTTATTCATGAGATAACTTGCTGGGAATTTGACTGAGATTACATTGAATCTGTAGATCAAGTTGAGGAGGGACATCCTTGCCTTATACCAGATCTCAGTGGGAAAGCTTTGAATTTCTCACCATTAACTATGATGTTAGCTGTAGATAGTTTGAATAAAGTCTTTATCAAGTTGAGAAAGTCGCCCTTTATTCCTAGTGTTTACAAAAATCAGTCGTGTCATTTTTTATAATATACTTATTTATTTTTTAAATGTGCATCCAAGTTAGTTAGCATATAGTACAATAATAATTTCAGGAGTAGAATCAGGTGATTCATCACCTACATATAACACCCAGTACTCATCCCAAGAGTGTCTTCCTTAATTACCTTGCCGATTTAACCCATCCCCCCACCCACAACTCCTCCAGCAACCCTCAGTTTGTTCTGTATATTTGTCTATTATGTTTTGTCCCCCTCCCTGTTTTTATATTATTTTTGCTTCCCTTCCCTTACATTTATTTGTTTTGTATCTTAAATTCCTCATATGAGTGAAGTCATATGATATGTGTCTTTCTCTGACTAACTTCGCACTCTGGTTACATCAATGTTGCTGCAAATGGCAAGATTTCATTCATTTGATTGCCGAGTGATACTCCTTTGTATATATATACCACATCGTCTTTATCCATTCATCTTTTGGTGACATTTGGGTTCTTTCCATACTTTGGCTATTGTCCATAATGCTGCTATAAATATTGGGGTGCATGTGCCCTTTGGATAAATATTCAGTAGTAGAATTTCTGGGTTGTAAGGCAATTCTATTTCTAACTTTTTGAGGAAACTTCATACTGATTTTCAGAGTGGCTTCACCAGTTTTCATTCCCACCACCAGTGCAATAGATTTCCTCTTTTTCTGCATCCTCGCCAGTGTCTGTCATTGCCTGAGTTGTTAATTTTAGCCATTCTGACTGCTGTGAGATGGTATCTCATTGTGGTTTTTATTTGTATTTCCCTGATGATGAGTGATGGTGAGCATTTTCTCATGTGTCTGTTAGCCATCTGGATGTCTTATAAAAGTATCTATTCATATCTTTTGCCCATTTCTTCACTGGATTATTTGTTTTTTGAGTGTTGAGTTTGATAACTTCTGTATAGATTTTGGATACTAACCCTTCATCTGATATGTCATTTTCAAATATCTTCTCCCATTCCATTGGTTGCCTTTTAGTTTTGCTGATTGTTTCCTTTGTCATGCAGAAGCTTTTTATCTTGATGAGGTCACACTAGTTAATTTTTGCTTTTGTTTCCCTTCCTCAGAGACATATTGCATAAGAAAGTTGTTTATAGGAGAGGTCAAAGAGGTTTTTGCCTGCTTTATCCTCTAGGATTTTGATGGCTTCCTGTCTTATGTTTAGGTCTTTCATCCATTTTGAGTTTATTTTTGTGTATGGTGTAAGAAAGTGGTACAGGTTCATTCTTCTGCACGTTGCTGTACAGTTTTCCCAGCACCGCTTGCAGAAGAGACTGTCTTTACTCCACTGGATATTCTTTCCTGCTTTGTCAAAGATTAGTTGGCCATACATTTGCAGGTCCAAAAAACTGCTAGAACTGATCCATAAATTCAACAAAGTCCCAGGTAACAAAATAAGTGCACAGAAATCAGTTGCATTTCTATACACCAATAATGAAGCAGCACAAAGAGAAGTCAAGGTATTGATCCCATTTACAATTGCACACAAAACCATAAAATACCTAGGAATAAACCTAACCAAAGAGGTGAAAAACCTATACACTGAAGAGTATAGAAAGCTTATGAAAGAAATTGAAGAAGACACAAAAAAATGGAAAAAGATGCCATGCTCGTGGATTGGAAGAACAAATATTGTTAAAATGTTTATACTACTCAAAGAAATCTACATATTCAATGCAATCCCTATCAAAATAATACCAGGATTCTTCACAGAGCTAGAACAAACAATCCTAACATTTGCATGGAATCACAAGAGACCCTGAATAGCCAAAGCAATCCTGAAAAAGAAAACCAAAGCTGGAAGCATCACAATTCTGGACTTCAAAATGTACTGTAAGCCGTAATCATCAAGACAGTATAGTATTGGCACAAAACAGACACTTAGATGAGTGGAACAGACTAGAGAACCCAGAAATGGACCACAAATGTATGGCCAACTAGTCTTTGACACACCAGTTGTGTCTTTATATAAAAATAATAAACTATCAGAATGAGAAATTAAGAAAACAATCCCACTTACAGTAGCATCAAAAGAATACAATAATTAGGAATGAATTTAACCAAGTGAATCCTCTCTACACTGAAAAGTTTATGAGATTAATAAAATAAATTTCAGAAGACAAATAAATGGATACTGCATGCTCATGAGTTGGAATAATTAATATTGTTAAAATGTCTATACTTCCCAAAGCAATCTATAGATTCAATGCAATTCCTATCAAAATTTCAATGGCAGAAATAGAAAACACAATCCTAAAATTGTATGGAAGAACAAAAGACTCCAAATAGCTAAAGGAACCTTGCAAAAGAAGAACACAGTTGAGACATCACATTTCCTGTTTCCAAACTATTTTACAAATCTACAGTGATCAAAACAGTATGATATTTGCATAGAAACAGATGAATAGATCAAAAGAACAAAATTGAAAGCCCAGAAATAAACCCATGCATATATGATCAATTAATTTCCAACAAAGGAGCTAAGAATATAGAATGGGGAAAGGATAGTTTCTTTCATAAATGCTGGTAGGAAAACTGCATATCCACATGGAAAATAATGAAATTGGACCACTCTCTTATACCAACTTACAAAAATCAACCAAACATGTATTAAAGACTTGAATGTTATACCTCAAACTATAAAACTCCTAGAAGAAAGTATATGGGGTAAGCTCTTTGTCGTCAGTCTTGGCAATGAATTTTTTTTTTATTTGACACCAAAGGCAAAGGAAACAAAAGCAAAAATAAATAAGTGGGACTATAGCAAACTAAAAAACTTCTGCAAAGTCAAGGGAACCATCATAAAAGTGAAAAGGCAACACAAGGAATGGGACAAAATATTTACAAGTCATATATCTGATAGGATTTAATATCTAAAATATATTGAACCTATACAGCTCAATAGATAAAAATAAAAACCAACCAACCAACCATCCAAATAAGCAAAAAAACAAACAGACAAAAAACAATCTGGTCAAAAAAAAAAAATAGGAGGCCTGAATAGATTTTTTTTTCCCAAAGAAGGCATACAAGTGGTCAATAGATAACTGAAAAGGTACTCAACATCACTTTTCATTAGGGAAATGCTAGTCAAAACCAGAATGAGACATCACCTCATACCTGTTAAGATGGCTGTGTTCAAAAAAACAAGACATAACAAGTGGTGGTGAAGCTGGAGAGAAAAGGAAACACTTGTACACTCTTGATAGGAATGAAAATTGGTGCAGTCATCATGGGAGTAGCATAGAGGTTTCTTAAAAGATTAAAAATATAGCTGTCCAATAATCCCACTTCTGGGTACATGTGCAAAGGAAATGAAAAATAGGATATCACAGACATCTCTGTGCTTCTTGTGGTCATTGCAGAATTACTCACAATAGCCAACATATGGAAATAAACTAAAAATCTGTCAAGAGATGAATAAAGAATGTTGTAGGTAAGTATGTGTATATATGTATACACACACATGCACAGCTGAATATCATTCACTCTTGAGAAAGAAGGAAATCCTGTCTTTTGCTACAACATGAATGGACTTTGGGGCATTATGCTAAGTAAATTAAGTATAGAGAGAAAGTACTACATATTACATCTTGCATGCGAAATCTAAAATAAAGTTAAACTAGAGAGAGAGAAGAAAGGTGGCTGCCAGGGGCTGGGGGCATGGGGGAAATAGGGAGATGTTGGTCCAAATGTAGAAACTTTCAGCTAGATGATATGTCTAAGGGTGTCATGTAGAACATGGTGACTATAGCTAACAACACTATATTGTATAATTCAGTATACTAAGAAAGAATTTAAGGTTCTCAGACACAGAGATAAATACGTGAGATGATGGATATGTTAATTAACTAGATGGGAGGAATCCTTTCACAATGTGTATGCATATCAAATTATGTACACTTGTCTTATGATTTAATTTGTCAGTTATACCTCAATAAAGCCTTAAAGAAGAAACAAAACAGATCCATAGTCAAAATATACATGCTATGACTTTATTTGGAAGTGCTATCCCAGGGAAGCAGAAATGATTGAGTGACTCAATGATATTAATCCTGACATTTCTTTGATTCTTATCCTCATGCTTGCTTTCTGGAAGCTGCTTCAGCTCCAGGAGTTAGGTGTACCTTTAAGTTAGGAAGAAAAGAGGATGAGGGAAGTTTTTTTATTATATTCTATCAGGAAAACAAGTTTAAGCAGAACTCTAGGAGATTTCCAGGGGAAGCAATAGGAAATAGCTATCCAGGAAGCAAGGAGATGAAGGAAGGGAGTACATTGCTCCTACCTTAAAATCATATTATCAAGGAGAAAACCAAGAATATACATAGGATACCTAGTTGACAGTATGTGTCACAAAAATAAATTGATTTACACATTTTCTGTAATGTCTTGGTGAGATAAACTAATATTTGTGTTTAATCATGCATTTCAGCATAAAGATATAGATTTTAATTATTATTTAAAATTAGAATACATGAAATATTGAAACAAAGCAAATTATTAAGAGTGTTATTTGTATAATCTAGAAACTATCTCCAAAGACTCTCAAACTATTTAAAGATTACTGGCATATGGGGCGCCTGGGTGGCTCAGTCGGTTAAGCGTCCCACTTCGGCTCAGGTCACGATCTCGCGGTATATGAGTTCGAGCCCCGCGTCCGGCTCTGTGCTGACAGCTCAGAGCCTGGAGCCTGTTTCAGATTCTTGGTCTCCCTCTCTCTCTGACCCTCCCCCGTTCATGCTCTGTCTCTCTCTGTCTCAAAAATAAATAAATGTTAAAAAAATTAAAGATTACAGGCATAAATCACTAGACTGCATGATCCTAAGTTACTAGTCTTATTTAATAAGACTCAGATCAATAAAAACACGTAAATGTTGAAACTCCAATGGAAACAATAAGAACCAGCTTAAGCACTTCTATATCCTTCATCTATTTTCCCTAAGACTCTTTAAGGGCAGGCCATTTTAACTGTAGTAGCAAGCATCAATTCTCCATTTTAACATCTCCAATTTCTTCCTTCCAAAGAAACAATAGCTTGAAGAGAGATTAAATCAAATATTTCAATTGGCTGACATGGATCACTTGTTCAGAAATGCTTCTCAATATCACGTGTTTCATCTCCCTCTTCCTCAGACTGAATGTTTTTAATAGGACATGTGCATTCCTATAAATGATATAAATGTACTATAAAGTTAAGCAATAAAAGGCACCTATGTAAAATAAAGCTATTACCTCTCTTACAGTGTCCTTTAGATGGGAATAAACTAGCATTTGATCTCTTTATTTTCTTTAAATGTAAAACATTTTCATATAATAGTCAGCACAGAAAGGAATTTGGCCTCTTATATCACTGAAATGTATAATGAATACAATAGTTATGACAACTATTGACTACCAAGTGCCTATGTTGTTCATTTTAAGTAGCTTGAGAGAAACTGTAGAAAATAATTGGTTTAAGAAAAATGATTTAAGCCCCTTGTGTTAAATTTATATCATCATATATTTAGAGCAGTTATGATGTCTAAAACATGCACATTTCTGGAAAGAAAAACAAATCATGCATTAAAAACTTAATGCTGAATATTGGTGGTTCATTTTTACACCATACTTACAGTCTATGTTTCCATGGCTGCCTATTTATGCCAATCTTGAGAAGTTAGAAAAAGTTTCTCTTAAATAAAATTATTATCTGATTGTACTATGATTTCTATTTTTTAAATTTTTTTTGTTTATTTATTTATTGAAAGAGCAAGGGTGCCAGTGGGGGGATGGGGGGGGAGAGAGAGAGAGGGAGAGACAGAGGAAGGGAGGGAGAGAGAGAGGCTGGGAGGGAGGGAGGGAGAGAGAATATGAATCCCAAGCAAGCTCCACAGGGTCAGCCCAGAGCCCAACATGGGGCTCAAACTCACAAAACTGTCAGATCATGGCCTGAGCCAAAATCAACCGACTCAACCACCCAGGAGCTCCTGATTTCTAAATTTTTTAATGTGCTTTTTCTCTAGTGAGTGCCAACATGGTATTTGCTATTTTTTACGAAATAATTTTCATTTTGTATTACTTATTTTTTAATTTACTTTTGAGAATGGTTTCATTATACTTTATTTTTTTAGATATAATATGCTGAATTATACTTAAGTAGTATTTATCTGTAAATAGAATATTTTAAACCAAGACTACCTCAAAAATTTTCTGTTGCAAATGATTTTCTAAGAGGATATGTCTTTCCTGAAATAGATATTTAATTATTCCTTTTGTGATTGCAGAAAATACTTCACAAATATACCAGTTATGTAGATTTTTTAATTTATATTTTGATGTTCCTTTAATATTAGAAAAAAAGTATCAGAATATATATCATAAATAATTATACATTAAATATATTTTAAATCACATATATTTAATTTAAATATATACAAATAATATTTAGCATTAATATAAGAATGATTTGGATATACCCAGAGCACACACACTTATGTATGTGTTCACACAGAATTTACTGATGCTATTGTTTTGAAGGTTTTATAGTCATAAAAGGAACTATTATAGTTATGACAAGTCTTTTAAAGAAATCATATTGTGGAATAAAACTTGATGTTTACCTACCTAGTCAAAAAAGAAAAATTGAAGTAAACCAGGATCCTATATTGTCTTTAAGTTCACAGAAAATATCCCCTTTGAAATTTGACTTTCATTATTTCCAGCTTTTTCAATACAAAAAAGTAAATAGTCACTGGATTTTTCAATACCATTTGGTGAATGGCTATATGTTGGCTAAAGGTATGAATATGAAAAATATTTCTGCCCTCCTTTGTGATCTCCCCATTTCACTCCAAAATAAAACTTAGTTTTTGTTTTTGAAAATAAGTGCAAAAATACTCGATTTCAATTGCTCCTATGGTTGAATAAACTTCCTGTAAATAACTCTTGAATATCAATAATCCCGTGATTTATTTTTCTATAAATAAATAAATAGGTACATACAAAATAAATAAATAGGTACATACATACATACATACATACATTACTTACACACACACAAACACACACACACACACACACACATACACACACACATTGGAAGGTGGTTAAGATTATAAATGCTGGAAAAACATTTCTCAGTTTCCAATTTTTATTTCACTGTCTAGATGTGTGACCCTAGACATACTGCCTTTCCTTTCTGTGTCTTTGATTCCTTAATAAAATTGGGATATTAAATGAGCTTGCCTCATAGAATTATTGTAAAAGTTAAGTGAGCTAATCTATTTTAAGTATTTAGAACAATTCTTGGCACCTGTCATGTTATAATCACTCAGTAAATATTAGCTATTATTATGCCCCTATGTCATAGGCCATTTACGTATTTTGACTAAATTACTGCTTAACATTTAATGATCGGTATTAGTGCCTTTTTGCATGTTCTTTTATATTCCATATTTCAATGCCATTTGTATTTGGACAAATTGGAAGATCTTTTTTAGCAGTGTCCTTTGAGTTCATTCTGCTTCACTTGGCTGTGGATGTTACCATTTATATGTTAAATCCACCTCAACTTATTTCTTACCAGCTTGTTTATGCCAGTTTTATTATAACTACAAAAGCGAATACTGGCACTGGAATCTTGTGACAGTTACATGTTAGAGATTTAGCTATCCGTATAATCTATGTTCATATCTTTTAAGATTATTCTAAAGTAAAACACAATATTAAAGTGAAATCTTAAAGAATATGCTCTCAGCTTTCTGAAAATGCTTCAGAAAGTTCACTTTTAAAAATGTTCCTGGAGGAACTTCTGCTTTGAAATTTTGTACAAGTTCCCCAAGTCTGTTTTATATTGATTGTATACTAAATTGTTTGGATTATGGTATGACCAGTTAGCTTGTGTGTGCTACACTTCAGAAAAAAAAATTGTCAACACACAAATGGCATGTCAGCTCTACAACTAATAACTCACACAAAATAATCTTTCTGATGCTAGGTTAATAATACTGAGTACTTTGATATTACACTGACCATACATAAGAATTTCTAGAGACACCGAGGTACCTTAGTTGGCTGAGTGTCTGACTCTTGATTTTTGTCTCAGATCATGATCTCAGGGTTCCTGAAATCAGTCCTGCTGAGCTGACAGCACGGAGCCTGCCTGGGATGGTCTCTCCTTCTCTCTGCCCCTCTCCTGATTGCACGTGGCACGCATGTGCTCTCTCTCTCTGTCTCAAAATAAACTTGAAAAAATAATTTCTATCATCTTTGTAATTACTATAATGATTTAGACATTTATGCCTCGTATATAGCCCAGGATTTAAATATTTTAAAAATTATACCAATAATAAAAGAGAAAAATATTCATAAGAAAATAAATGTTTAAAAAATGATTGTTTAGGAACTTCTTCCAGAAGTATATTAATGAGTTATAATAACCTGCACTATTTTTAATGAGATGCTTTCTGTAAATCATTATATAAATGGTTATTTCTCTAAGGAAAATAGGAAGAAGTATCTTTTGATGAGCTAAAGTAGAGCTTTAAGAGCTGGGGAAAAGACAAATTTATTACTTTTACTCTACAGAATGTTTGGGTTGCCTAGGTGACTCTTGGTTAAGCATCAGAATCTTGGTTTTAGCTCAGGTCATGATCTTACGATTCATGAGGTTAGGCCCTATGTCTGGCTCTACGCTGTCAGTACAAAGCTTGCTTGGGATTCTCTCTCTCCTTCTCTATTTGCCCTTGCCCCACTTTCTCTCTCTCAATAATAAAACAAACAAACAAACAAGCAAACTTTACATAATGGAACAATCCTATGTAAATATATAGTTTTCTTATACATTGGCATAAAAAACATAAGGTTTTGTGGGTAATAAGTTCATGTATATTGAGGTGGAATGCACAGCTTACATTTTCTTGCCATCTCAACATAACGCCTTTGACTAGTTTCTGCCTTTCAGTATACATTACATACTTAGAATAAACTCTTCATTCTCAGAGTACTCAAAGTATTGCCTGTCTTTTGTACAAGTAATCTGCATTATTTTTCTCTCTTAGAACTAAAAACTAAAACCAATTTATATATATATATATATATATTTTTTAAGTTTATTCATTTATTTTGAGAGAAAGAGAGAGAGAGCAGGGAAGAGTCAGAGAGAGGGAAAGAGAAAGAGAATGCCAAGCAGGCTCCACATTGTCAGTGAGGAGCCCAATGTGGGGCAGGATCCCAACTGTGAGATCATGACCTGAGCCAAAATCAAGAATCAGATGCTTAACCAAAGGAGACATCCAGGCACCCCTATTTCTTTCTTTTTTAATATATTTAAAAATTTTAATCTCAGTGTAGATAACATACAATGTTATATTCATTTCAGGTGTACATTATAGTGATTCAACAATTCCAAACATCCCCCAGTGCTTATCACAAGGGCATTCCTTGGGGTGCCTGGGTCATTCAGTGGGTTGAATGTCTGACTTCAGCTCAAGTCATAATCTTGCAGTTCGTGAATTCGAGTCCTGGATCAGGCTCTGTGCCAACAGCTCAAAGACTGGAGCCTGCTTTGGATTCTGTGTCTCCCTCTCTCTCTTCTCCTCCCCCACTCGTGCTCTGTCTCTCTCACTCTCAAAAATAAACAAACATTAAAAAACTTTAAAAAAAAAACAAAACAAAAAAGAAGAAATACATTCCTTAATCCCCATCTCCTTTTTCAGCCATTCCCTCCCCATGTCCACATCTCCCATCTGGTAGCGATCTGTTTGTTCTCTATAGTTAAGACTCTGTTTTGTTGTTTGTCTCTTTTTTCTCTTTTGTTTGCTTATTTTGTTTCTTAAGTTCCACATAGGAGTGAAATCATATAGTATTTGTCTTTCTCTGATTAGCCTACTTTGTTTACCATTATACTATCTAGATCCACCTATGTTGAAAATGGCAAGATCTCATTCTTTTTTTTATGACCAAGTAATATTTTAGTGTGCATATATACCACATCTTCATCCATTCAGCAGTTGATGGACACTTCAGTTGCTTCCATGATTTGGCTATTATAAATAATGCCACATAAATACAGGGTACATATATCCCTTTGATTTAGTGTTTTTGTATTCTTTTGGTAAATACCTAGTAGTGTGATTAATGGTTCATATGCTATTTCTATTTTTAATTTCTTGAGAACTCTCCATACTGTTTTCCACAATGGCTACACTTGTTTGCATTCCCACTGTCAGTGCATGAGGGTTCATTTTCCTCTACATCCTTGAAAAATTTGTTGTTTCCTTTTTTTGACGTTAGCAATTCTGACAGGTGTGAGGTGATATCTCATTGTAGTTTTGATTTACATTTCCCTGATAATGAGTGATGTTGAGCATCTTTTCTTGGGTCTGTTGGCCATCTCTTTGTCTTCTTTGGAGAAATGTCTGTCCATATCTTCTGTCCGGTATTTAATTGGATAATTTGTTTTATGTGTATTCAGTTTTATAAGTTCTTTATATATTTTGAATACTAACTCTTTATCAGATATGTCATTTGCAAATATCTTCTCCTATTCCATAGCTTGTCTTTTGGTTTTGTTGTTTCCTTCTCTGTGCAGAAGCTTTCTATTTTGATGTAGTCCCAATAGTTTATCTTTGCTTTTATTTCCCTTGTCTCAGTAGACATATCTAGATATATGTTATTATGGCCAGTGTCAGAGAAATTATTGCCTATGCTCTCTTCTATAATTTTTTATGGTTTCATGTCTCATATTTAGGTTCTTCTGTGCATGGTGTAATAAAGTGGTCTAGTTGCATTCTTTTGTATGTTGCTGTCCAGTTTTCCCAATGGCATTTGTTGAAAAGAGTGTCTTTTTCCCATTGTATATTCTTGCCTCCTTTGTCATAGGTTAATTGACTATATAACTGTGGGTATATTTCTGGAATTTCTATTCTGTTCTATTGCTCTGTGTGTCTATTATTGTGCCAGTACTGTATTATTTTGATTGCTACAGTGTTGTGATATAACTTAAAGTCTGAAATTGTGATACCTCCAATTTATTTTGTTTTGTTTTGTTTTCAAGACTGCTTTGGCTATTCAGATTCTTTAGTGGTTCCATACAAATTTTAGGATCATTTATTCTAGTTTTGTGAAAAATACCATTGGTATTTTGACAGGGATTTCATTAAATCTATAGATTTTTTTTCCAGTAGTATAGAATGGTTTTCCAACCCATCAGCATGGAATGTCTTTCCATTTCTTTGCATCATTTTCAATGTATTTAATTATTGTTTTATAGTTTTTCAGAGTACAGGTTTTTCACCTCTTTGGTTAAGTTCATTCCTAGGTATTTTCTTTTTTTTTTTCTTTTATTTTTGGCACAACTGTAAATGGAATTGTTTTCTTAATTTCTCTTTCTGTGTCTTCAGTATTAGTGTATAGAAATGCAACACCGATTTTGTATCCTGCAACCTTACTGAATTTATCTGTTATAGTAGTTTTTTTGTGGAATCTTTAGGATTTTCTATATATAGTATCATGTCATCTGCAAATAGTGAGAATTTTACTTCTTCTTTACCAGTTTGGATGCCTTTTATTCCTTTTCCTTATCTGATTGCTGTGACTAGGACTTCCTGTACTATGTTGAATAAAAGTGGTGAGAGTGACTGGTCTTATTCCTAACCTTAGAGGAAAAGCTGACAGTTTTCCCCTTTGAGTAGGATGTTAGTTGTGGGTTTTTCATGTAAGTTCTTTATTATGTTGGGATATGGTCCCTCCAAACCTACTTTGTTGAGAGTTTTATCATGAATGGATGTTGTACTGTGTCAAATGCTTTTTCTGAATCCATTGAAATGGTCATATGATTTTTATCCTTTCTCTTATTGGTGTGTATATCACATTGATTGACTTGTGAGTATTGAACCACCTTTGCTATCCAGGAATAAATCCTACTTGATTGTGGTGAATGATTTTTTTGATATATTGTTGTATTCAGTTTGGCGAATGAGTTTTTTAACATGTTGTTGGATTCAGTTTGTTAATATTATGTTGAGGATTTTTGTAGCTGTGTTCATCAGAGATATTGGCCTGTAGTTCCTTTTTTGGTTGTGACTTTAAGGAAAATCAATCTAAATATCTGTGTGCTTTATCTGTCCATACCCTCTCCCCTAAAAATCCATCATACAAAGTAACCTTCAAAAATTTTCAGTTCAAATCTTCTAAATTAAATTTTTCTAGGTCTTAAGAATCAAATCCAAAATCTATCGAAATGCATTCATAGCTTTCCAATTTTTTTTTCTTCCTATCCATCAGAAGAGTGGTTCTCTCAAACATATGCTACCTTAGAATCATGTAAAGGGCTTGTAAAAGCACAAATGGCTGAGACGCCATCCAGAAGTTCTGATTCAGTAGGTCTAGGATACGGTCTGATAATTCACATTTCCAACAGGTTCCTAGGTGATACTGATGGTCTGAGGACCATACTTTGAGAACCACTGCTCTAAACAAACTGTGAGTCACAGCCACTTTCTCCTCTAAATTGCCATAATCGGCACTCCTTTGGTCCCAAGCTACTTTAACACATTTTTTAAAATTATCTTATTCATGTGTTCCATATCTCTACCTCAGTGCAGTAATTGCAGGGTGAAAATTGTAAATATCTCTTATCATTAGGATGGTAGAGAGTACAGTACACAAATTATGTAAGTAGTAAATAATTGCTTTTTTTTATTGGTTGTGATTATTGGGTTATTTAAAAGTATATTATAGGGGAGCCTGGGTGGCGCAGTCGGTTAAGCTTCCGACTTCAGCCAGGTCACGATCTCGCTGTCCGTGAGTTCGAGCCCCGCGTCGGGCTCTGGGCTGATGGCTCAGAGCCTGGAGCCTGTTTCCGATTCTGTGTCTCCCTCTCTCTCTGCCCCTCCCCCGTTCATGCTCTGTCTCTCTCTGTCCCATAAATAAATAAACGTTGA
The DNA here is from genome assembly GCF_022079265.1 of Lynx rufus. Taxonomy (NCBI): domain Eukaryota; kingdom Metazoa; phylum Chordata; class Mammalia; order Carnivora; family Felidae; genus Lynx; species Lynx rufus. The sequence goes on along the minus strand of NW_025814878.1, from coordinate 86,306,279 downwards.
AAAAAAAATTTAAAAAAAAAGTATATTATAGTCATAATATAAAGCTTCCAGCACTTTTAGCTTATTAATAGCTTGAATTATTTTTGAAATGGCTATTTAAAAATGTTTCCTAGGACATTTTCTCCATTTCTAAAACCAATTAGATTTTCATGACAAATTAATCATGTCTATATTCTTTTCTGCTTTATATGGTAAAATTGATGCCTTTAATAGCTCTTTGATGTGTAAAATGTCCTAATATCTCAGAAGTCCTCTGAGGCCTTTAAAGCTTTCTGTACATCACTTTTTCCTTTTCTAAGAAAATATTAATGAAAACAAGAAGTAGAACACTTTTTTTGTTTGTTTTCTTGTTTGTTTACATTAATTTTCTGAAGATGTTGTTTTAAGGAAACACAAATTTTGAAAATTGTTTCCTCTATAAAGAAGTCTATATAGTACTTGAAAGCCCAGATAATGAAAGAATGTAAGAACTTATTGTCTTAAAGTAATGTAGTCTACCAAGTGGGATTTAAAGAAGGGGGACAGAAACATCATCTCTCTTTTGTCATTGACTCAATGTGTGAATTTGGAGGAGTCCATTAATTCTTTAAGTGCCCAGATTTATTTACAAAAGTGAGATATGGGGGATGTTTTTCATATTAAGTTGATAGTACTAATTAAATATTAAAGTCTTTAGAACGCTTAAAAATAGCTTCATATTTTGTTAAGATTAACACCTAGATAAAGGCATTTTTCTTATAGAAGTGTACTAGAATATGGGAAATAGTTTTGCAAAATGGAAAATGTGAATTTGAATTCTGAAAATTTCTCAATTACTTCCAGAAAGTAAATGAAGCTGAATTTTGTAAAAATGCAAATTCTTCTTTAATGTGACATGCAATGTCACATGAATTACAATGTCAAAATATGTCTAGTTGCAGCCACCACTATTTATTGTGTTCATTTGCATAAATCCTTTGACAACCTGGCATAATCAACCTATCAATTTTCTTTGCATTCATGTCAGAATGGTTTATTACATCATTCATTGATAGTTTAATGTAAAGAATAAAATTATTTGTCATTTGTGATAGGGAGAATTATTAAGATGACTCCTCCTCTCATAAAATTTCTACCCCCTAGTTATTCAATCAAGCACTAATCTAGGTTCTTCTGTGAAGGACCTTTGCATATATATTATATTTACTAGTTAGCTGACCTTAAAAAAAGAGAGATGATGCTACATTATCCAGGTGTGCTTAATGTAATCACAGAATCACTTATAAGCAGAAGAGAAATGCAGAACCATCAGGGAGCTAAAAAGAGAGATGTGGAAGAGACATAAAGTAGAAAAGGAGATCAGACATGGTCAAAGCATAGGATGGAGTTGACTAGTGATTGCTGTCATTGAAACTGTAATAGAGGGGCCATGAGTTATAAAATGCAGGTGACCAATTGACACTGAGAAATACCTGAGCCAGTAGTCACTAAGCAAATGTGAACTCTGGTCCAAAACTGCAATAGCAGCAAATACTGCCAACATCCTGAATGTACCTGGTGGTAGATTTATCCCCAGAGCCTCCAGAAATAAGCACAACCCTGCTGACATCTGATTTTCACCCTGTGAAAAGCAGAGCAGAGTACAACTTGAGCCATTCTGTGCCTGAGGTTTTGATGTATAGGAATGTGGGGTAATAAAAGGATGACTTAGCTGCTAAACTTGTAGTAATTTGTTATGGAAATAACAAAAAAAAGTAATACATTATCCCATTTGCTAAATTTTGTAGTCAAGTTTTTCATTGAGGAGTATACACTTTTCTGTAGTTGTCTGATGAATTATTCTTAGTTAATTAAGTAGAGATAATGAATATTAAAATTATTACAATAGTGTATTTCCTGTATTCAGTGTATATTGCAAGCATGTTATAAAGGTTAAATCTTGATTAAAAAAAAAGATTCAAAGGGAGTATACAAGTGATGTCGCAGGGCAAAGAACTGCCACCAAAATTGGAAAGACAGAAAAACGTAGAGAAAGAAAATACTAGAGTAAATATCTCCAAAGACTCCAATGCAAGGGTAAGAAAACATAAATTGTAATTGACAGATTGTTGGGGGCTAGATATGGACAAGCCTAAAAGTTAAAAAGTCCAGAGTGACCAATTCATTAAGGGCCTCCATAATATTGTGATATAGCTCAACCAGATTCCCACATTAGCTCAACAAGATTCCCACAGTAAATATCAAAGAATAATTGATTCATGTAAGGAGAAGGGAAGAAGATCCATTTCTAAATATTCCAGAGCATTGTGTTCTTAAGAAGGCCTATCCTCAGTGGAAACCAGTTAACCAGATCCTAAACTACTACAATATTATCAAATCATAACTGACTCGAAGGTTGGGAAACACTAATAAAATTCACAGTCCAGAGGCATTGGACATTAAAAACCAAAAAGAAACACACACACACACACACACACACACACACACACACACACACACACACCAAAAAGCAAAGGGAACAAAGGAAAAAACAATATCTAGGGATGGTGGAAAAACTACAACAGGTGTAACATACACATCATTGGAATGCTACAAGAAGACAAAAGAGAAAAAGGAACAAAAGAAATAGTTGAAATGATAATGATTAAGAATGATGCCAAATTAATGTTAGACTTTAAACCACTGATCCAGGAAACTCAGAGAACACCAACCAGATAAAACAAACAAGCAAACAAAAACAAAAAACTACACCTAGGCATTTCATTTGGAAGCTTAAGAAAATCACAGATAAAGAAACAAATCCTGAAATAAGGCAAAAGAATATATATTTATATATATATATTCTTTTGCCTTATATAGATATAGATATAGATATAGATATAGATATAGATATATCTCCTCATCTGTAGAGGAACAAAGATAATTAAATCAGACTTTTCATAAATCATGCAAGCAAGAGAACAATAGAGTGAAATATTTAAAGTGTTGGGAGAAAAAAAAAAACACTAACCTGAAATCTATACCCTGTGAAATTATCTTTCAAAAGTGAAGGAGAAATAAACTTTCTCAGACAAACAAAAATTAAATAAATTTTTATAGACCAAATTTACACAAAAAAGTTAACATAAGTTTCTTAGAAAATAATATAGGTCAGAAACTTAGATCTGCATAAAGAAGAGCATCAAGAAGAAATAAGTGTGGATAAAATAAAAACTTTTATTTATCATATATATACTTACACAAGCTAATGCATAAGTGGGATGAATGCCAACCTGCAACATACAAGGGACCGGAGGTAGGAATTAAGATTATTTTGTTATTATAAGTTTATCACACTATCCATGAAGTGATATATTATTGTTTGAAAGCAGACTTGGATTGGTTGTAGATGTTTTTGCAAAGTCAAGGGCAACCACTAAAATAAAGTAAGAAAAGAAGTATAACTGATATGCTAAGAAAGGGAGGGAAAAATGGATTTATATTAAACACACAATTAAAGCTATAAAGGGCAGAAAAAGAATGGAAGACAAAAATAAGAACAAAGAACAAGGGCAAACAATAGAAAAAGGTACAACCCATTAAGGAAATAATTGATAAGCTAGACTTCATTAAGATTAAAAATTTCCACTCTGCAAAAGACAGTGTTAAGAGAGTGAGAAGGCAAGCCACCAACTAGGAGAAAATATTTTCAGAAGACACATCTGATGAAAGACTTACTCAAAATACATTAAGAACTTTTAAAACTCAACAATAAGAAAACAATGTGATTTTCTTTTTAATGGGCCAAAAATCTTAACAAACCTCTCACCAAAGAAGCTATACAGATAGCAAATAAGCATATGATAAGATGCTCCACATCATATGTCATCAGAGAAATGCAAATTCAAGTTAACAATGAGACACCACTACACATCTATTCCAACAGCCAAAATCCAAAACACTGACAAGAACAAAAGTTTGGAGTTTCTCAAGCTATGCTTATTTTCTTTGGCCCAGGCTTCTCTTTCTGCTCATGATCCTGTTGATGTGATAATGACTTTCAACTATCTTTGGGTTATGCCTGGACTATCATCATTTGTACATATGTACACACGTGCACAAACACACACATGCTACACATCTCAGCTCTCAAGGTACTAGGGGAGGAAATTGTACATGAAACAAATAAAATTCTCCCGGGAATCCTGGGACCATTTTCCTGGTGAACACTGTAAACATCACTATCAGATATTTTCAGAGATATTTTCTGTTTTTTCCATTACTCACTATGCAATGGTTATTCATTTATGATGATTTCCAAGATGATAGCCACGAAAAGTGTAACAGTAGGAAGAGCAAACCTTTAGTAGAAAACTTCTAATGTAAAATATAGACATGTAACTTAATCTAGATAAGAAAATCTATCTCATTCAATATTTTCTCTCAATATCTACTTGAAAGTATTTTCATATAAAGACTAAGTGAGATTCTTCCCACAAGAATTATTTACTTTTCTGTGAATCATGGAGATATTTAATGTGGGAAGAAATATAACTGCAGAAAGGGGGACTGGTACCATCCTGAGTCTTTGATTTTCTCTTCTCTGGTAACAGAGCTTGACAAAATTAAGCACAGAGGTTTTTAAGCACAACATTAGAATGTCTTTTTCTTTGGTAAGCAGAGACTAAAGTTGAAGACACACCCTTCACCAAATGCCAGTCTTCCATATACTCTGTTGGACTTTCTACAAGAACGTCTGGTCTTTTCAGTTTATATACCCATTTATCAATAGAAAATAGGAAAAGGGCCTAAAGGCAGACTTAGTGGATCAACTGTTGTCTTTTCCATCCTTAAGTTTCAGTATTTTATTTTAGGGTTTCTAACATTTTCATTTTTCATTTTTTGTTTACTCTTTACAACAATATAACCTTTATTCTAGCCTCAAAAATCATCCCAGAAGAATTAATGTGATAGAATATGGATGTTTGCTTGTAGGAAATTTCCTTGGAAAAAAGCAAAATTTTTAGTTTAGGGGGAAAATATTATTTGATTATGTGCTTATTTTTTAAATAATCACTCTTTGATAAACAGGGAAATGTATTGAAATGTAGTTTAATGAGTAAGCCTAGAGAGTCAGTTTGTCCATTTAGTCATTCAAACAAAATATATGTATGCACACATACAACATGAAGCTTGAGCCAGCATTTAAAAAAAATATACTGTTGACAAGACTAGCAAACTCAAGTTATTCAGTGTATACATTGGCACCAAAAGAAGAAAAGTTATATATATATAAGTTATATATATATATATATATATATATATATATATATATATACTATACACTAAAAGTTATATATATATATATATATATATACACTAAATATATGCTTACATTTCTTTTATGATGCAATTTATAGGAAGGTAATGGTTTACTATTGTATAAAAAGTGCCTATTTGCTACACCCAAAATTGACGATATGTGGAACAAAATATATCTTCATTTGCAAATTAATATTACTGTGCTCTTAATATCATTTCAAGATGCCAAACAACAATCATAGCAAAAATAAAATCATTTCACTTTATAATTTATTTTTCTTCACAAACAAAATAAAGGTCATGTGTAGGACTTCTGGGTTATTAATTATACTTGACACATTAGTGGTGGGATTGGAATGATAGCTTGAGAGCATAGGCAATCCTGCTAACTATTAAATTACAGGTATTTGCATTTAACTGCAGCAAATGCACAATTTAAATATACTTGTGTCATCTGAAATATGAATTATATAATCTTTGTGTTACGTACCATTGTTCCTATTTATATATGATAAACCTTATTTGCCTTTGCTTTTTATCAAGTAGTATTTGCCCTCAGTGAGTTCTTTAAAAATTCATAAAAAAGAAAATGTTTTCTTTTGAAAAATCAAAATTCATTCTTTGAAAAAAAAATGCCCATAATATAGCATAGTAAATAAAAGGCCCTGCAAACACCATTCTACTCTATATTTGTATGAATTCAGCCTTTTGTTATTGTTGTTATAGCAGCTAACATTATTTTTTTAATTTTTAATTTTGAGTATAGTTGACATGCAATATTATATTAGTTTGAAGTGTACAACATAGTGATTCAACTTGTCTATATGTTATGCTATGCTCATCACAAGTGTAGCTACCACGAGTACATTACAATGTCATGACTATATTCCCTATGCTGTGAAATTTTGTTTTTTTTTTCATTCCACATATAAATGAGAACATACAGTATTTGTCTTTGTCTGACTTATTTCATTTAGCATAATGCTCTCAAAACCCACCCACGTTGGCACCAAGGGCTGAATTTCTTTCTTTTTTATGGCTGAATAATCATGCATTGTGTGGAATTCCATATATAATCTTTATTCTCCCACATTTCTTTACCCTTCCATCCATCCATGGACACTTAGGCTGTTTTCATGTTTTGGCTATTGTGACTAATGCTGCAATAGTCATAAACATAGCGGGTGCAAATATATTTTCCCGATAGTGATTTCATTTCCTTTGAATATATCCTATGAACATATGGTCATTTCCTTCAAAACAGGATTGCTTGATCATATGGTAATTCTACTTTTAATTTTTTGAGGAAACTATTTTCCATAGTGGCTGTATATGGAAATGTACAATTTTTCCACATTCTTACCATCACTTATTGTGTCTTGTCTTTTGGATTAGAGTTATTCCAACAGGTGTGATATCCCCCTGTGGGTTTGATTTTCATTTCTTTGGCAATTACTGCTGTTGAGCATCTTTTCATGTACTTGTTGGCTATTTGTATACATTCTTTGAAAAAAATGTCTATTAAAGTTCTTTGCCCATTTTTTAAATCAGGTTGTATTTTTGCTATTGAGTTACATGAATTCCTTATATATTTTGGATATTAACCCTTTATCAAATAAATGGTTTGCAAATAATTTGTCCCTTTCCATAGGTTGTCTTTTCATATTATTGATTGTTTCTTTGTTGTACATAAGTTTTTAGTTTGACATAGTCCCATTTGTTTATTTTTATTATTATAGCTTGAGCTTTTGTTGTCATATCCAAAAGTCATTTCCAAGATCAATAATTTCCCCTGTTTTTTTCTAGTAGCTTTACAGTTTGGGGTCTTACATTTAAATTTTTAACTCATTTAAATTGTTTTCTGTGAGTGGTAGAGACAGGGATCCAGTTTCATTGTTCTGCATATGATTATCCAGTTTCTTCAATACCATTTATTGAGAAGACTGTCCTTTGCCCACTGAGTATCTTTGCCCCTTGTCAAATATTAGTTAGCTGTATATATGTAATTTTATTTCTGATATATCAATTTTGTTCCTTTGGTCCATGTGTCTGATTTTATTCCAGAATCATACTGTTTGTTTGTTTGTTTGTTTGTTTGTTTGTTTGTTTGTTTGTTTTAATTTTATTTATTTTGAGGGGCTCCTGGTTGGCTCAATTGGTTGAGCATATGACTTCGGCTCAGGTCATGATCTCGCACTTGTGGGTTTGAGCCCCACTTTGAGCTCTGTGCTGATTGCTCAGAGCCTGGAGCCTGCTTCAGATTCTGTCTCCCTCTCTCTCTGCCCCTCCCTCACTCTCACTCTGTCTTTCTCTCTCTCTCAAGATAAATAATATTTAAAAAATTAATTTTATTTTGAAAGAGAAAGAGAGAGCAAGTAGGGGGAAGGGAGGAGAGAGGGAGAGAGAATCCTAAGCAGGCTCTAAGCTGTCAGTGCGGAGCCCAACAAAGGGCTCAAAGTCAGAAACTGTGAGATAATGACCTGAGCCCAACTCAAGAGGGTCAGATGCTTAACCTACTGAGCCACCCAGGTGCCCCAGGTTATGGAGATTTTAACAACGTGAAATCTTCTGACCTATGGACACAGGGTATTTTTTTCCATTTATTTGTGTCATCTTAAATTGTTGTCATCAACGTCTTATAATTTTCAATGTATAGATTTTTTACCTTCTTAGATAAATTTATTCCTAATGATTCTTTTTATTGCTATTGTAAGTTGGATTGTTTTCTTTAGGTTTCTTTTGGATAATTTGTTGTTAGTGTATAGAAACACTAACTGGGAGCTTAGTGCTATGGGTGTAATCTAAGGCCCAGGGTAGCCAGTTAGTGGGTCCTAGGGGCTTGAACTGGAGGAGTCTGCTTGGAGCTTGTAGCTAAGAAAGCTACCTGGCAGCTTAGATGCTGCCTCTGACCAATTGGAGCCAAAGTTTTCAGGAGCCACTTAAGGCCATGAGATTCAGCTAGAATCTGAGTCTGGCCAGCCCTGGAGTCTGCAGTGAGGTAATTCACTCTCTTCATTCTCTTCCCACAGGACAGTGTCTGTCTGTGCTAGGCTGCCCAGGAATGGGGTGCGGGGTGGGGGAGAGTGTGATAGGAGTATCCATCTTTTTTTCCTACCTTCTTCAATGTATTCTTTCTTATTTCTGTGCTTCAACCAGGTGCTACAATCTCTCACCCAAAATCCTTGGCTCTTGTGACCAATCTTGTGAACAAACCAATGTTTGTTCCAAGGTCTATTCTTTAGCAGAATTTTGTCTCACAGATAACAGGACACTATAAAAGACTTTACTCTGATCTTTAGAAATTTTATCCCAGGTCTCCAGCCTCCAGGCCATAAGCATTGTAGGTGGCCCATGGAGATACCTGGTTGTGCACCTATGATCTTCTGGACATGGGCCTTAATAGGTCCCATGCCTTCCTGAACAGACATCAAAAGCTCTGTTGGTTTCTCTTTTCCTCCAATAGAGTCATCTTGGGTATTCCAAGCCCAGTCCTAAATCTGCATCTGGAATGGACAAATAATCCCATGGAAGAAATGGTTAGAGACCATTAACTCACCTAGGAAAAGTTATCTCTTTATTCAGTTTTAGCTCATATGGTTCTTATTACTTCTGCACTAGTTTGATGTTTTATAAAATATGATTATTACAATTTACATATTTTTCTAGTTATTATAGTGAGAGTATCAGCTTGTCATTATGTGCCTCTTCCTATCCAGAAACGAGTCTTTCAGTAGTTATTTTTCCTTATTTTTATATATTTTCAAGCTTGAATATATGTCTGTGCATTACAGGAGCCTGTAAATTACCCTTAGAATTTTTAGTGATGTTAAAATTGTAATTATTGATCATTCTATTGTGATAAAGGAGCATGTAAATATTATCTGAGATAGGCACACATGTAAGAAATAATAAGACATCAAATGAATTAAGGATAATCATAAATACTTTTTCCCCAAATACCAGCTAAAAGTATTCAATTAGTGACAAATAACAGATAAAATGTATTGAGTGAATAGTCTTTGTTAAGCACTAAATACATATTTGTCAGAAAACATATAATTTTTCCTTTCAACAGTGGATGCAACCAAGTTGGAACTATGATACAGTTAACCTACCTCAGATCACATCACTAGTAATAATGAAAGATATAGGACTTAAAACCAGGTCTTGGAGTTTACAGTTTGAATTTTTAAACTCTAAGCTATAATATTTTCTTTAAAATTACCCACATATTTCATTTCTATTATGGTTATTAATTACATGAGAGGATATTTTCGTTAAATCAGTAAAAGCGAATTTCTCTATGTTTTAATAAAAGAACGCATGTGACTAGACTTCAGCTTTTCTGTAGATACACAGAGCCATTAAGATATTTTAGTGAAATTACATTCTTGACAATTTCTACATGACAAAATATTTTCATTGAGAAATATTTATTTATAGATATATTGAATTGGTTGATGTCCCCCCAATATCCATGCCCTTCCCCAAACTTTAGAATGTGACCTTATTTGGAAGTCGGTAGTGTCTTTGTAGAGATAATCAAACTAAGATGAGGTCATTACACTGGGTTCTAATTAAATGACTGGTGTTAATACAAGAAAATAACACAGAGACACATAAAGAATGCCATGTGAACATTGAGGCAGAATAATACAACATAAAGCCAAAGATTGCTAGTAAACACCAGTAGACAAGAGGATGTCATGAAATGATTTTTTTTTTCCTTCACAGAGAACATGGCCTACATACAACTTGATTTGAACTTCTAGCATTCAGAAATATGAGAAAATGATTTCCATTGGTTAAGCTACCCAGTTTGTGGTCCTTTTATTATGGCAGCCCTCAGAAACAATGAAGATTTTGATGCTGGCAAATAGTGTGCTGTTGTAACAAATACCTAAAAATGTGAAAGTGGCTTTGGAATTGGGTAATGGATAGAGGCTAGAAGAATTTTGAGGCCCTTGATATAAAAAGATTAGATCATCCTATAATATTTGACAAATGCTCTCTTGACCCTGTTTTGACATCATTGCTAAAAAAATTCCCAATTCCCTTCAAGGGAAGTTTGCTAAATCCACACCTCAACTGTTTGTCTTATCAGGCTTTAAAACTCCTGGGTTGCAACACACAACTCAACTTCCAGATGCCCTGAAGCCAAACATCCAGAGACAGCCTCTTCTTTCTTAGGCCCATGGAATTGTTCACAATACCCAATCCAAAGGAAGCCTGTAAAACCTAACCTAACTGCACCTCGTTGACATACATAAACAGCCTATAGCTTCAAATTTTTATTACACTTTCCCTTGCTGCAACTTTCTGTGTAGTCCTGTAGCCTTCTCTTGCCTGGAGCTGGAAGTAATAAGGAATTCTTTTTTCCTCTATCCATAAGTTATTGTGTTATGTCAACTATTATCAGAACCTAACAAATGTTAAAACAATAAAACATCCCTTCAAGAGACTTTCAATAGATATATGGTTGTTAAAAGCAATTCTAGTGAGGACTTGGGAAGAATAGGGAAGAGCAGTAGAGAGGGATCTTATTGTTCATATGTATGATTATGAATAGAATTATGGCTGAGAAAATTTCCAAGAAAAATGTGGAGGTACAACCTGATTTTGCTATTAGAGTACAACGCAAGAGGAATGATAAATTAAGGAATTGATTGCTAAGCAAAAATAAACCAGTACCTGATGATTTGGAAAATCTTCAGCTTATCTGGAGACCAGGGTCTGGAAACAGAGTCAAGTGCATAGCTGGAAAATCTTTTGTTAAAGCTACCAGGTGAGTGACTCATGATTAGGATCGGCCATCTCAGCAGAAGCCAGGAACAGAGAAGCAGTTATCCAGGAAAGATTTGTGGAGGACCCTTTTGTCTAATAGCATAATTCCCATGAATTGCATGAAAGTGATTTTTGAGAGTTTCAAGCACTGCCAGCTTGGACTAAAAGGAACAGAGATAGGATGAAATAAAGGAAGATTGACTAAAAAAGGAGGCAGAGAGAGGTGCCTGGGTGGATCAGTCAATTAAGCATCCAACTTTGGCTCAGGTCATGATCTTGGGGTTCATGGGTCTGAGCCCTGCATCAGGCTCTGTGCTGACAGCTCACAGCCTGGAGCCTGCTTCTGATTCTGTCTCCCCCTCTTTCAGCCCCTCTCCCACTCATGCTCTGTCTCTGTCTTGCTCTCAAAAATAAACATTAAAAAAACTAAACAAAAAACAAAATGAAAACAAAAACAAAAACAAAATGAAGAAAGAGCCATAGAACCAGAGGACTGAGCTGATGGTACCTCCTTGGGACAAGAGGGTGGGATCATTGTCGCATGGGCTCAGAAGACAGACCATTAAGCCATAGAGAATTATTCTTAGGTCCTAAAATCTAATGAATTTTCCCTGCTGTGTTTTGGACTTGCCTGGGACCCATTATTCCCTTTTTGCTCCCAACTGTTCATTTTGGAATACAATGTCTATTCCATGCCTGTCCCCTCTATTGTATTTTGGAAACAGATAACTTGTTTCATCATATACAGCTCCAAAGATGGAAAGAAATTTTGCCTTAGGATAGGTCATACCTTGGTCTCATCCATTAAATTATTTTATATAAAAATTATATTTGTATATACATATGTATAAGTATATGTTGTATACTATATAGCAGAAGTATTAACAATTTATAAGTCAGCACAATTTTAAATAATGTTATTCTCAATGTATAAGACAAAGTTGCATTCATTTTGACATATACTTTTAAGTTGTTGACACCTTGAAGCAGTGCAGAGTAATAGAAATAGCACTGAACTTGAAATTAGAAGCCCTCAGTTCCCTCCTAGTTTCATCTCAGTTTCCTCACAATAAAATGAATCTGAAATGTGTATCTCAATAATGTTATTAGTGCCTAGCACTTTTTCTGATATGAAAGTATAAGATCTGTAAATAAATGCTATGTGACCCTAAATGTTTGTAAAAGTTGCAATGAGAATAGTCATAAAATTTTTGAAAATTACAAGCACAATTAATATCTTCAGAGAAGGTGGTTTTTCACACAAAAAAAGTTAACTTGTATTGAACTAGTTGAAATCTTCTGTTAACATTATATTGACTTATTCAAATGGATATAACAGTAGAGGAGACAATGACAGACAATGACGTACATCGATGTACAGGGTTAGCAATGGAATTAGAATCCGGTGTTCAAAGCACCTGTCAAGATGCAGCAGAATGTCACAGTTGCAAGCATGAAAGTCTTGGTTTAAGTTCTGGCTTTTTCATTTATAAGATACTTGATCTTGGGAAAATTATTTAATCTCTTTGTGCCTCATGTTTTTGTTTTTTGTTTTTTGTTTCTTTTTTGTAAAGTATATATATCCCATTGAGTTGCTGTGAGTATCAACTGAGATAATATACAAAATAACCTCAAGATATCTGTTCAATGGTAAATCCTAAATAAATATGATTTATTTGTATTTCTCCATGTTCAACCACTGTGAGACTTCCATAGGACCATTTATAATCTGTAACCTTCAGTTTACATGTCTATCAAATGGACTGTAGTAGCAGCTCAGTGTTTGAGGTAGAAAAAAGATAAAGTAGATAAAAGATTGACCCACTCCTGCCACCTGAAGGTGGGACTAGGTTATTTTGCCTTGTATTTCATCAGGTTGTGGATCTCTTTGGATCAATTAAATATGGCAGATGTCCACTGACTAATTAATGAATAAAAAAGACGTGATAGATAGATAATAGATAGATATAGATATATGATGGAATATAACTCAGCAATAAAAAAGAATGAAATCTTGCCATTTGCAACACGTGGATTGAACTAGAATGTATTATGCTAAGTGAAATTGGAGATATATCATATGACTTCACTCATATGTAGGATTTAAGAAACAAAATAGATGAACATAGAGGAAGGGAAGAGAAAATAAGATAAAAATAGAGAGGGAAACTCTAAGAGACTCTTAAATACAGAAAACAAACTGAGGGTTGCTAGAGGAGAGGTGGGTGGGGGAATGGGCTAAATGGGTGAAGGGCATTAAGGGGGAAACTTGTTGGGATGAGCACTGGGTGTCATATGTAAGAGATGAATCACTGGGTTCTACTCCTGAAGCCAAGACTACACTATATGTTAACTAACTTGAATTTAAATAAATAAATTTAAAAATAATAAATAAGGCAGAAGTGAGGCCCTGCTTGTTTTAGACCCAGACCTTAGCAAACTAGAAGCTTCCACCTTCTAGCTCATGGAACACTAGCACTTAGCACCCAGGCATCATGCTGTGAGGAGAGGAACTGAGGCCTCCAGACCAGCAGCTGTACCGAACTCTCAGCTGACAGCCAGCACCACTTTGCGAGGCTTATAGATAAGCCTTCTTGAGAGTGGATCCTCTAGCCCCAAGTAAGCTTCTACTTTTTACACCATGTGGAACAGAGACAAACCATCCATTCCCAATGAACCCTGCCTCAAATTCAGATCTGTGCACCAAATGGTTATTATTTTTAAGTCACTGTATTTTAGAGTGGTATTTTAAACACCAATTGATAACCCTCCATGTATTCCTTAAATGATATCTACCAATTAATTTTATTGGAAAAAAAAAGTCAGAGGATAGGACTGAAGTTAAATTGATGCCTAATGTTCACAATGTAACAGATTTATAAACAAAGGTTGTTTTCCTGTATCAAACTTCTCAATCCCTATTTATATCATAGTTTAATGCATGACTCTGCTCGATAAGCTCTTCTGGAACTTGGAGTATAACACATTGGTATCTGGATATATTATATCTTAGTTTATGATTCCTTTTTGTTCTGAAAAGATAGAAATTATTGCCTGTTTGCTTTTGTAGGCATCTTCTTGGTAGACTTATGTCAGAGTTAACTCAAATATCACTTTTTATGTACTATTTGACTTTGTTACCCTAACAACCTATCATCAATCAATTAATGCACTTTAACATCATTTGAGCCACCAACGCCAGGAAATACTGGATTGCTGTTTTATTATAGGTGATTTGCATTATTCATCTAAGTGCTTAAAAGGGCCTACTCTAACTAAGACCCCAGTGATCTTTTAGCCATGTGTCATATCAAAAGCATAAAGCTATAAATTGTGTAAAGAAAAGATTTCAGAATTTGAGAACCAAGTGAAATGATGTATCCCTTTTGGGAAATGCCTTGCTTCATGCATCTTTTAGATAGCTAAAGCCAATTAGCTAGAATTATAGTTGAATTGAATATGTAAATTTATATCAAGTTTGCCTAATTAGATCCATAGGGTGGCGCAGCATCTGGGTTTAAAGCCCAGCAGTTGTAGATATTTTGCTAGCAGGCTCAGGCGTTGTGAAGGCTGGCAAGTCCAGTCCTCCAGTGGAATCTTCAACTCCTTAGGTAGTATCTGGGGACAGCTATGAGGCTCCTGCTTAAACCCAGAAGATAATAGCTGTTTCAACAGGAGCAAGAGCCACTAGGAAAGTGAGCCTATATTATTCCTCAATGTAGGGTGGTGTTCATAAGCTCTTCGTGAAAGGAAGCATCCTGTGTTACTAATCTGGGCTGTTTTCCTGTTTATGCTTATAAACAAGAAGGAAAAAGAGGTGGAACAAATGACCTGAATGAATAAATTTTGTCACGTATTTTAATTTTTCACTATTTAAAAATTTATAACTAAGCTCCTTCTAAATGTGTTGTGTAATATAGATTTTATAGGATGTTCTTGAAAAATGTTGTCTACTCAAGATGATCAGCCTGCACCAAAAGGAATTCTGATATTTTGCAAACTGTTCTGTTAAACTGAGCATTTGATATACACTGAAACTTACCTTGACCTTGTAATACAACAAATACCTAATCTTAATAAAGACACCAGCATGTAGACCCTTAGTTTAGACATATAAAATAATAGATCTTATCAGAAAATAGTATATTTTAACTCAGTTCTTGCTGTGACAGCTGCTTTGGTTACAAATTATCCTCACTTTATGTTACTGAAATCCAATGACTTCAAACTAAAATTTAGCAACACAGAATTTTTAAATAGTGATTGGGGTGAAAATGATAGTTAAATTATGGGGCATTGGTATAAGGATGCAATGAAGGTAGAAAATGTGCGAACATTAGTGCCTTTATTATTCATTTTACATTTCATCAGGTACCACATGGCATGAAAATATGCTGTCTTAGTTCATTTCCTTGCTACCATCACTGATCTGCCCCACTCTTGGCTGCTGGCTTTTTTTTTAAGTCACATTCCTTAGGGGCTACCTAATATTGTAAGGATAAGATTGATGAGGATTCCCTGAATAAGCTTAAAAATTTGCACACTAAAGATAATCTCACTTTATTTAATATTAGCTGAGTGAAAGGACAACATGAATAAAATAACTGTAAGCCTTCATGTTCTCAAAAGAGGTATGGTGTGCTTTACATCTGATGCATTTATAATTAGTACTAGAGTCAAGAAAAAGAGTCTCCTTTACGCATTTTGAAGTGTTAAATAATGATTGCTATTTTTAAATATACAAATATAGATTTTTAGGTTGGTATATTTGGCAGGGGTTCTGTATATTGTCATGTGGGAGTCCATGATCTAAGAACCTTGACATAATGACTGGAGGAGTATGTTCCAGTTTTGGGTAACTTATCTCTAAATAGTGTGAAGGTAGAACTATCATCAGTTATACTTCAGGCTTCATGATAGGTTATTATGATATATTCAATCAAGTTAATGTATGATTTGACTTTGTTATGCTAATGATATATCATCAATCAATTATTATGCATATTAGTAACAATTACAGAATGTGGTTTTGTTTTTGTTTGGGTATTTTTAGATCAATATAAAAATGGGCTCATTATGTGAGATTTCTTTCTTTCTTTCTTTCTTTCTTTCTTTCTTTCTTTCTTTCTTTCTTTCTTTCTTTAATGTGGGATTTTTTTGAAGGGTTTTATTCAATAGGACTTGATACTGGGCAAAGTACCAGGTTGGGATGGTGGGGATGTGGTCATAACAAAGAGAAAATTACCCATAGTGATGATGGGTGATTTTTATTTCAATCACAAGCAATTTTCTCTTCATAATAAGATATTATTCATTTGAACTGGAAATTTCAACGAAATGTATTGTTTTCATATGAACCTTTTATAGAATGCTAAAATTTCTTAACCACAGCATTTTTATTTCATCAATGATAGAGACAAGGTTATCACCAAATTCAATAAATAAGTTTATAAAATTAAAGATGCTGATTTGATAGAATGCATTAAAGTTTCTTAAGAGAAGCATGACCATTTTTCAGAAGGCATTGTATAGACAGGGAAACATGTTCATGTGGAAACAATGCAGTGAATTTGAAAGATTCAAGGATTTACTGGTTGATTAGTGTAGACTTCTAGCCATACAAAGGCATAATTTTTAATATACAAAATTCTACTTTTATTCTACCACACTCCTACATATTATACATATATATTGTATATATGCATAAATATATATACATCTATAAATTATTAATCATTCTCAAACTATGTATTGATCTATATCTTGACCTACAATATACTAGGCACTGAGTTTGATATTAGTGGATATGAGAGAGAATATGGTAGAACATTGGAGAGCCTTTGTTTTCTGACATCTTGAAGAGAGTAAACAAATTTCTAAAAGCTTTCTAGATGGGCCATCAAGAAAATTATTCTGTAATAATTTCTACTTGTTACTATCATTAGACAAAAAAAATATTCTACATTCAGTACAGTATTATTTCAGAGGTGTATCAGTAATAAATGTTGCAGTAAGTGAGACTATATATAAAAATCTAAGCCATATAATTATAAGACTTTAATCATCAAGTCATAGTGCATTTTCACATGTGAAATACTGAAATATTGTTTATGTAGAGGACTAGAGTTCTGACTTAAGGGGGCTTACTTTAAAGGTAAGTGGAAAACAACAAGTATGAAAAAGTTTTAACCCTAGTAAACAATGCAAATAACAGATCAAAATCATCCTATGAGAAATGGTTTAGAACATCTACACTGTAGAAGTTTAATAGATTCAGGACAGTGGGAAAAACAGCACAATGGGAGAACTTGACAATTGGGAAAGTAGTGGAAAGGCAGAGAGAAAGTTAGCATTATAGGCAGCAATTCAAATGGAAAAGGACAAAATATGCTTAAGGTGGGACAGCCTGTAGAAAGTATTTTTCTTTTCACAGTTTTCTAATAAGTACATTGATTATTAAGTTGATGTTTAAAAAACAATAATGAAAAATTATAAAGCTAATGTTAGCCCACATCGTGCCAGATGCTATCATTTTGAAGATGTTGATCTATGATCTATCTAGATGTCCACAGCCCTACCTTGTTTAGTTCTCAAACAAGAAATCAGAGGCACAGAGAGGTCAATTGATTTGCCTAAACCATAAGTTTAATTATTAGTAGAATAAATTTTCAAACAAGGATATCTGGTTCCAGATACCATACCCTGGATATTTATTGTTCCATCCTAAATCCACTTTGAAATACTACATATTCTTTAAAGATAAGAAGAATATTTCCTTTATTGTAGTCCCTGTCAAATTCACACATAAGCACAGCAAGAAGGTTTACAAGCTCACAAGTTTTTCTTTGCCTTGATTTCTTTACACTCTTTCAAGTTTCATGTAAAGATAACCGATCTAACATATGTAAAGTGCAAGACATCACACATTACAACCATTTAACCAATACACATTAAACAAGTAATAAATAGTGAAAGAAGTAGCAGCAGAAGGGAATAATAATATTGAGGCAGTAAGATAATAGTAAACGCATGGCTACTTCTTCCTATGTGTTAGGCATTATTCTAATCACTTCATGTTTAAAACATTCAAACTTCAGGGGCACCTGGGTGGCCCATTCAGTTGAGAGTCTGATTTTTGGCTCAGGCCATGATCTCACAGTTCGTGGGTTCAAGCCCCGCATCAGGCTCTGTGCTGACAGCTCAAAGCCTGAAGCCTGCTTCGGATTCTGTGTCTCCTCCTCTCTCTGCCCTTGCCCCTCCCACACTGATGCTCTGTCTCTCAAAACTAAGCATTGAAAAAATAATAAATAAAAAAGTATCTCTGGCTCTTACAACTGCCTGAAAAATTTCCTGAAACAATTGAAGGGTGTTAGCACAAAGACCACCATAAACCCTGCATATTTTTAATCTCTCTTTCCGTGTGTGTGTGTGTGTGTGTGTGTGTGTGTGTACAGAAAAGAGAGAAAATATATACATATATATTTTTTAGTTTTACAGAAAATTTGTATGTAGTAGTGTTTTAATATACCCATGACTAGTTTCTAATATTATTAACACCTTATATTAGTATAATATGTTTGTGATAATTAATGAAACAATATTGATACATTTTTATTAAAGTTCTTCATTTAAATTTACTTAGTTTTTATGTAATGTCCTTTGTGTGTTCCAGAATCTATAGGAGATACCATGTTATGTTTAGTTGCCATGTTTCCTTAGGTACTTTTTGTTTGTGACAGTTCCCCAGACTTTATTTTTTAACACTTTTATTTAGGTATGATTAACATACAAAAAGCTGTACAAATTTAATATCTACAACTTAATTTGTTTGAGGGTAAGTATATATCTCTAAACCCATCACCACAATATATGCCATAAATATATCCATCACCTTCAAAAGTTTCCTCTCATTCCTTTTAATTATCACTACCCTTATTATTGATGAGAATACAACAGAAGATGTACTGTGTTAGAAAATTTTGAAGCTTATAATATTGTTAACTATAGGGAAAATACTATATAGTAGATCTCTAGGATCTACATATTCATATTACACAACTGAAACTTTGTATCCTTTGACTAATGCCCCATTTCCTTCTCTCCCCTCCTCTGTAAGCCACCATTTTACTTTCTGTTTCCATGAGTATGGCTATTTTAGGCCCCTAATATAAGTGTAATCATGCTGTATTTGTCCTTATATGTTTGGCTTATTTCACTTAGCTTAATGTTCTCCAAGTCCTAAGTTGTAACAAAAGGCAGAATGTCCTACTTTTTAATGGCTGAATAATAGTCCACTGCATTTCTTTATTTTTTTTATTTATTCACATTTATGCTACCTACAATTTTAGACCTAAAGACAACTTCAGATTGAAAGTGAGGAGATGAGAAACATTTATCATGCAAATGGATGTCAAAAGAAAGCCAGAGGGGCACCTGGGTGGCTCAGTTGGTTAAGCATTTGACTCTTGATTTTGGCTCAGGTTATGATCTCATGGTTCATGGATTTGAGCCCTGTGTCACACTCCATGCTGATGACGTGGAAGCACGGAGCCTGCTTGTGATTTTCTCTCTCTCTCTCTCCTTCTCTCTCTCTCCTTTTGCCCCTTTCCAATTCTCTCTCTCTCTCTTAAAAATAAATAAATAAAAATAAAGAAAGAAAGCCAGAGTAGCAATACTTATATCAAACAAAATAGACTTGAAAATAAAGACTGTAAGAAGACACAAAGAAGGGCACTATTTCATAATAAAGTGGACACTTGAATAAGAAGACATAACAACTGTAAATATTTATGCACCCAAATGGAAGCACCCAGATATGTAAAACAAATAATAATCAACATAAAGGAACTAATTGATAATAATACAATAAGAGTAGGGGACTTTAACATACCACTTATACCAACAGACAGATCATCTAAAAAGAAAATCAACAAGGAAACAATGGCTGTGAATGACACACTGGACCAGATGGAGTTAACAGATATATCCAGAACATTTCAACCTAAAAACTATAGAATACACATTCTTTTCTTTCTTTTTTTTAAATCTTTTTTTTTTTAACATTTATTTCTATTATTTTTGAGACAGAGAGAGACAGAGCATGAACGGGGGAGGGTCAGAGAGAGGGAGACACAGAATCTGAAACAGGCTCCAGGCTCTGAGCTGTCAGCACAGAGCCCGACGCGGGGCTCAAACTCACGGACGGTGAGATCATGACCTGAGCCGAAGTCGGCCGCTCAACCAACTGAGCCACCCAGGCGCCCCAACATTCTTTTCAAGTGCACATGGAACATTCTCCAGAATGGATCACATATTAGGTCACAAAATAGACTTCAACAAATACAAAATGATTGAAATTATACCATGCATCTTTTCTGACCATGACACTATGAAAGTAGAAGTCAACCATAAGAAAAATTTGGAAAGGCCACAAATACACAGAGGCTAAGCAACATGCTATCAATCAGTGAATAGGTCATTACAAATAAACAAAAGAAAATGAAAACACAACAGTCCAAAACTTTTGAGATGCAGGAAAAACAGTCCCAAGAGAGAAGTGTATATAGCAATACAGGCCTACATGAAGAAGCAAGAAAAATCTCAAACAACCTAACCTTATACCTAAAGGAGCTAAAAGAAGAACAACAAATGAAGCCTAAAGCCAGTAAAAGGAAGGAGACAATAAAAACTAAACAGTAATAAATTATATAGAAACTAAAACAAAAACGAAAAACAGATCAATGAAACCAGGAGCTTGTTCTTTGAAAAAAATAATAAAATTGATAAACCTCTTGCCAGATTTATCAAAAAGAAAAGAGAGAGGACTCAGACAAAATCACAAAGGGGAGAAGAGAAATAATAACTAACACCACAGAAATATAAACAAGTATAAGAGAATATTATGAAAAAAATGTATGCCAACAAATTGGACAACCTGGAAGAAATGAATAATTTCCTAGAAACATACAAACTGCTAAGATTGAAACAGGAAGACATGGTAAACTTGAACAGACTGATAACCAGCAAAGAAATTGAATTAGTAATTATAAAAACTCCCAACAAACAACATCCCATGGCCAAATGGCTTCATAAAATTTTACCAAACATTTAAAAATGGAGTTAGTACCTATTCTTCTCAAACTGTTCCAAAAAGTAGAAGAGGAAGGAAACTTACAAATTCATTCAACAATTCCAGCATTACCATGATATAAAAACCAGATAAATACTCCACTAAAAAAAGAGAACTATAGGCCAATATCCCTGATTAACTTAGATGTAAAAATGTTCAATAAAATACTAGCACATCAAATCCCAAAAAAAAAAGAAAATTAAAAAATAATTCACCATGCACCATGATCAAGTGGGACTTATACCTGGGTTGTAAGGGCAGTTTAATATTCGCAAACCAATCGATGTGATACAGAACATTAATAAAAGAAAGGATAAGAACCTTATGATCATTCCAGTAGATGCAGAAAAGGCATTTGACAAAGTACATCTATTTATGATAAAAGCCCACAATGAAGTACGTTTGGAGAGAACATTCCTCAACATAATACGGGCCATATATGAAAAACCCAAGCTAATATTATCCTCAATGGGGAAAAACTCACATCTTTTCTTTATAGTAAGGAACAAGATAGGGATGTACACCATCACCACTAATATTTAACATAGTACTGGAAGTTCAAGCCACACCAGTTAGACAATAAAAAGAAATAAAGGGTATCCAAATCATCAAGAAAGAAAAACTTTCACTATTTGCAGATGACATGATATATCTCTGGAAAACCCCAAGGATTCCCCCAAAAAACTGCTGGAACTGATACATTAATTCCGTAAAGTCACAGGACAAAAAATCAAGGTACAGAAATCTGTTGCATTTCTATACATCAATAATGAAGCAGAAGAAAGAGAAATTGAGGAATCAATCCCATTTTCAATTGCACCAAAAGCATTAAGATACCTAGGGCTAAACCTAACCAAAGAGGTAAAAGAATCTGCACTCTGGAAGCTACAAACATGATGAAAGAAATTAAAGGGGACACAAAGAAATGGAAAGACATTCCATGCCTGTGGATTGGAAGAACAAATGTTGTTAAAATGTCTACTACCCAAACCAATCTATACATTTAATGCAATTCCTCTCAAAATACGAACAGCAATTTTTTTCAATTGAGCTAGGACAAACTATCATAAAATTTTCATGGGATCACAAAAGACCCCAAATAGCCAAAGCAATGTGGAGAAAGAAAAGCAATCCTGGAGGCATCATAATTCCAGACTTCAAGTTATATTACAAAATGGTAGCAATCAAAACAGTATGGTAAATACAAAAATAGACACATATCAATAGAACAGAATTGAAAACCCAGAAATGTACCCATAAATATATGGTCAATTAATCTTTGACAAAGCAAGAAAGAATATCCAATGTGAAAAAGACAGTCTCTTGCAAGAAAGAATATCTTATAGGAAAATGACAGTCTCTTCAACAAATGGTGCTGGGTAAACTCGATAGCAACATGCAAAAGAATGACTCGACAACTTTCTTACACCATAAACAAAGATAAATTCAAAATGGATTAAAGACCTAAATGTGAGACATGAAACCGTAGACATCCTGGAGGAGAACACAGACAATAATAACCTCTTTGACATCAGCCGCAGCAACTACTTTCTAGATGTCTCCTGAGGCTGGGGAAACAAAAACAGAAATAAACTTTTGGGACTTCATCAGAATGAAAAGCTTCTTCTTAACAAAGGAAACAAACAACAAAAGTAAAAGGGAACCTATGTAATGGGAGAAGATATTTGCAAATGACATATCTTATAAACGATTGGTATCCAAAATATATAAACTGAACACCTCCAAAACAAATAATCCAATTAAAAATGTACAGAAGACATTAGAAGACATTTTTCCAAAGAAGACATACAGATGGCCTACAGACTCATGAAAGGATGCTCAACATTACTGATCATCAGGGAAATGCAAGTCAAAATTACAGTGAGTTATCATCTCAAACCTGCCAGAATGACTAAAACCAACAACACAAGAAACAGCAGGTATTTGCAAGGATGTGGAGAAAGGGAATCACATGCACACTTAATGGGAATACAGACTGGTGCATCCACTCTGGAGAACAGTTTGGAGATTTCTCAAAAAGTTAAAAATGGAATAATATAGACATGATAGATAGATAGATTAGATTAGATTAGATGATGGATAGGTAGATAAATTGGGCTCTGCATTGAATGTGGAGCCTGCTTTAGATTCTCCCTGTCTTTCTCTCTCTGTATCTCCCTCCCTCCCTCACTCCCTCCCCACCCCCTGTCCCTCTATCCAGCTCATGCTCTTTCTCTCTCTTAAAGAAAAAACAAAAAACAAACAAACAAACAAACAAATAAATAAATAAATAAATAAATAAATATTTTTAAAAAGGACACTTGGGTAGCTCAGTTGATTAAGTGTTGGACTCGATTTAGGCTCAGGTCATGATCCCAGAGTCATGGGGTAAAGCCCTGCATCAAGCCCCACAATGAGTATGTAAGCCTGCTTGAGATTCTCTCTCACTCTCCCTTTGCCTATCTCCCCCATTTGTGCTATCTCTTTCCCTAAAATTAATTAATTAGTTAATTAATTTTTAAGTTAAAAATAGAACTACTATAAATGCACTACTGGGTATTTACCCAAAGCATACAAACATACTAATTCAAATTGATATATGCATCCTGATGTTTACAGCAGCTTTACCTACAATAGCCAAATTATAGAAACAGCTTAAGTGTCCATCAACTGATGAGTGGATATAGAAGAGGTGGTATGTTTATGTATAATGGAATATTACTCAGCCATTAAAAAGAATGAAATCTTGTCATTTGCAACAGCATGGAGCTAGAGAGTATTATGCTAAATGAACTAAGTCAAAGACAAATAGCGTATCATTTCACTCATATGTGGAATTTAAGAAACAAAATAAATGATCAAAGAGGAAAAAAGAAAAAAGAGAAAAGCAAATGAAGAAACAGATGCTTAACTATAAAGAACAAACTGTGGTTACCAGAGGGGAGGTGGCTGGAGGGACTGGTTAAACAGGTGATGAGGATTAAGGAGTGCACTTGTGATGAGCAGCAGGTGTTGTATGAAAATATTGAATCACTGTATTGTATACCTGAAACTAATATTACACTGTATGTTAACTTGCTGAAGTTTAAATTAAACTTAAAAAATAAAAGAAGAGGGGCACCTGGGTGGCTCAGTTGATTGAGCATCCAACTTTGGCTCAGATCATGATCTCACAGCTGGTGAGTTTGAGCCCCACATTGGGCTCTGTACTGAGAGCTCAGAGCCTGGAAGCCTGCTTCAGATTCTCTGTCTCCTCTTTCTGCCTCTCCCCCTCTTGCACTCTGTCTCTCTTAAAATAAATAAACATTAAAAAAATTTAAAAAGAGGTGAGAGAGAGCATTAGTATCTTGCTACAGATTTTAGAATAAAAGCTTTCAGTTTTTCATTATTCAATATAATGCTGGGTGTGGGTTTCCACATATCTCCCTTTTTGTGTTAACTTTCTTCTGTATACCTAATTTGTTGAGAATTTTTGTCATGAAACATTGTTAAACTTTGTCAAATGCTTATTCTGCATCTATTAAAATTATCATGTGACTTTTTATACTTCCTTCTGTTGATGTGGTATATCACATTTATTGATTGAGCTTTTTTAAACATGTATTCGTTTTTGAGAGACAAAGACAGAGCATGAGCTTGGGGTTGGGGGTGGGGGAGAGAGATAGAGAACAGGAACAGAATCTGAAGCAGGCTTCAGGCTCTGAGCTGTCAGCATAGAGTCTGACACAAGGCTTGAACTCATGAGCCATGAGATCATGACCCGAGCTGAAGTTGGAGATTTAAGCCACTGAGTGACACAGGTGCCCCTCACATTTACTTATTTATTTGTTTATGTTAACCCATCTTTTCATCCCAGGGATAAATCCTAGTTGATCATACTTTATGATTCTTTTAATGTCCTGTTGAATTCAGTTGCTACTATTTTGTTATGGAATTTTTCATTCATGTTACCAGCAGTATTGAATGGTAGTTTTGTTTTCTGTGCTGTCTGTATGGCTTGTTTTTAGGTATGTTGACTTCATAGAATTAGTTTGGAAGTGTTCTCTCTCAGTGTCTCTTTGGGAAAGGCTTAAGAAGTATTAGTATTAATTCTGTAAAAGTTTGGTAAAATTCATCTATGAAGTCATCTGCTCCTGGGCTTTTTGTTGTTGGGGGGTTTGTTACTGGTCTGTTCAGGTTTTCTACTTCATGATTTAGTCTTGGTAGAGTGTATGTTTCTAAAAATTCATCCATTTCTTCTAGATTGTCTAATTGGTTGCCATGTACTTATTTTGACATGTACTTATTTTTTATAGTCCTATATAAGCTTCCCCCCCCCAATTTCTGTGGTATCAGTGTAACTCCTCTTTAGTTTCTGATTTTATTTATTTGTGTTTCCTCTCCTTTTTCTTGTTTGGTCTTTCTAAGGATTTGTTGATTTGTTGATGTTTAAAAAAAAAAAAACCTCTAAATTTTGTTGATCTTGTCTATTGTCTTTCTAGTCTCTATTTCATTTATTTCTGCTCTAAACTTTGTTTCCTTTTTTTTCCTTTCTGATAACTTTGTGTTTAGTTTGTCCTTCTAGTTTCTTGAGATGTGATGTTGTTCATTTAAGATCCTTCCTCTTTTAATGTGGGACTTTATTTCTATAAACTGTATCCTATAAGTTTTGGCATGTTGCGTTTTCATTTGTGTTTGTCTTAAGATATATTTTTATTTACCTTTCATTTCCTCTTTTATCCAATGGTTGTTCAAGAGTGTGTTGCATAACTCCATGTATTTGTGAGTGTTCCCATTTCCCAGGTATTGTTGATTTCTATTTTTATTCCAGTATGGTCAGAAAAGGTATCTGGGATTATTTTAATTTTTTAAAAATTTAACTACCAGCAACACATATGTAACAGTGTATAAAAGGAATTATATATTATGACTAATAAGGTTTTACTCCAGGTATGCAAGGCTGGTTCAACATATAGAAAACATATGGTGAGATACCACACCCATTTGTCCTAACATTCATAGCAGACTAAAAGTACAGTAGAATTCACTCAACCTGAAAACAAAACAAAACAAATCTATAAAAACCTACAGTTAAGATCTCATATATAAACACTATATATATGTTTATAGTTCTATTTATATACATCAATTAGTGAATGTGCAAATCTCAGTGTGACAATATAGATATACAAAGTAAATCATAGGATTAAGCACCAATAAATCACAGAGGAAAAAAAATCGGCCTGTAAGTTTAAAAAATAAAACAATACATTTATGACTGGGAAGCTTTGACTTGGCTACAGTAATGTACACAAGATGAGGGATGAGAGGAGTTGGTCACAATTATTATGCAAGAAATGGTACACGTACAGCAATACTAGGCCAGGAGAAAGGGGAGAAAATAACTACTTTTTATATATTCATGATGTGCCAAGCACAAAGCAGGGTATTAAATCATTACACACTCCACATGGTGTCCACATACTTTGTTTTCCAGAGAAAGCCAAATTACTTGCTGATCTTTTGTCTTTCATTACTGAAAAAGGATTCAAAATCAAGGTTGGCTAAAATCATATCTGTATACTTACCTCTATAAAACAGTTTGGGTACAAGAGTCACAGTTGTCCTGTTCCTCCATCAATCATTAGTGTTGTCTAGATTTCTGTGTATAGTTATACCTTTGTGAGAGACACTAGTGAATGAAAAGGTGTCTAGAAGTAGTTTCATCAGGGGAAAAGAAATGCTGACATAAATTGTTGAAAGAGCTGAGGACTATAATCTGTAGGAGAGGAAATTAAGCAGGGGTGATTTTGCTGAATTATATGTCTCTCTAATATTCACTTGTTGAAATCCTAACGCCCAGTTCCTCAGAAGATAAGTATATTTAGGGAAAAAGTCTTTAAAGAGGTTACTGAATTAAAATAAGGCCCTCAAGCTGAGCCCTAATCCTATATGACTGGTATCCTTATAAAAGGAGGACATTTGGATACACGGATGCACAAGAGAAGTTAGGAAGACCACATGAGGACAAAGTATCAAGAGGGTGGCCATGCAAGACAAGGAGAGAGGCCTCGGAGGAAACCAACTATACTGACACCTTGATCTCAAACTTTCAGCCTCAATAACTATGAGAGGATAACTTTCTGTTATTTAAGCAACACAGTCTGTGGTATTGTGTTATGACAGCCATAGTAAACTAATAGATAAGAGGTGGATAAAACCATTGACTTTGAAATATTATTGTCTTAAAGTGTACACATACTTGTTCTGAAGTATCCCACAAGAAAGCAAAATGAGAGGTAAAAATTTCCAGAAAGAAATTATACCAAACCTATAAGTTGACTTTTTAAAGTAAATTAGATTTTTTTTTGAAGACTGAATAGTTGTTCCCTGTATGTTGCTTTAAATAGCAAAAAGAACAAAACAAAAAAAAAAAAAAGAAAAGAAAAGAAAAAGAAAAAAAAGAAGGGAGAAAGAAGAAAGGAAGGGGGAAAAAAACAACACCCTGTGTCTCCCTTTTGGCTATATAACTCTTATCTTTAGGTAACAAGTTAGATAATACTCCAGGAAATACTTTGCTAATCAGACAGCCTGTAGCTTTCATTACATTGTCTTCAATGTGGTGGTTATGTGCTTGCTTTGTTTCCTATCTTCCACCCTAAAATACAAGTGGGTATACAGCAAGTCTGTTTTTATCTTCATATTCAGTATTTAGCCAGACTGAAAGAGGGGGCAGGCAATAATCATCTTCTGGAAAGAAGGAAAGAAGAAGGAAGGAAGGAAGGAAGGAAGGAAGGAAGGAAGGAAGGAAGGAAGGAATTAGAAGAGAGGGGAAGGGGAGGGAGTATGGACAGAAGGATGAACAGGGGTGCCTGGGTGGCTCAGTAAGTTGAGCTTCCAGACTTTGGCTCAGGTCATGATCTCATGGGTTCAGTTCATGAGGTCGAGCCCCGCATTGGGCTCTATGCTGACAGCTCAGAGCCTGGAGCCCGCTTCAGATTCTGTCTCCCTCTCTCTTTGCCCCTCCTCTGCTCATGCTCTGTCTCTGTCTCCTCAAAAATAAATGAACATTTAAAAAAATTAAAAAAATAAAGAAGGATGAAGGAAAGAAAAAAGGCAAATGAATGAATGAGGCGGTGCATTCCCCCTCATTCGGAATTATTCAGGAGGAACTAAATGAGCATCTGGAGTATTGAAGAAGGAATTCTCAAAGGTGTATTATTTAGACTAAATATCCTCTATCTGCCTTTAAGACCGAAAATTCTATGAAGTTGTATATATTGAGGAACACTTAAAATATCAATGTATCCTTCAAAACTCCTTCAATTTTCTAATAAATAATGAGTTGATATATAGCATTTAAAATAGCAATTGGTTCTAGTCTGATTAATCCCTTGTTAGAATAATCATGCTCTCTACCTTCCCCAGGGGGTACTCAATTTAAGTGACATTCTTTATAATACATTATGTGCTTCCTCTTTTGAATTAAGAATATTTAAAAATAGCCATATAATAACAAATGAGTAAGTAAACATCCATTTTCCCTTCTTTGATGGTTAATTGGGAGATTATTCAGAAGTTATTTTCAAAGTTGAAATTTCTCTTTAGGATTAGTTACAATAGGTTTTTTAAAAATAATTTTGTTTGTTTTATTTGGATGAAATGGATTTTTTAAAACTTTTTTAGCTCGGAAAACAGGCTATATCTGTATTACTTAGGGCCCTATTTACACTCATCTAAAAAAATCTCTCTTTTACCAGTAATTACACACTGTTGATATATTTTTAAAGAACCATTCAATTATTTTTCTATTGTAAAATTAATTTGCCATTTTAGAGCTGAGTATATTTGTATAGGAGTTACATACTTAACAGAAACCTTTTTAAAGCGCTATGTACATTCATGTTCAGCCACAGGACCAAATAATTATAATAATTCAATGATCATCATAATAGTGAAACAAGTCTAGGCAATTAAATGTTTTTTTCAACAAAGCTTCTAGTTCCCTATCTGCTAGGGAAATTTTTTCATAGTTTTCCATTTAATGAAAGAAAACACATCGTTATACTGAAGTTAGAAAATTACCTATACTTTAGCCAGTTTAATGAAGTAAATGAATCTTTTTATTTCCAATAACTGATGATATCTTATTATAGAGTTCCTGTCCCATATAGATAGTGGAGAAAAACAAACAAAAAATAATCTTAGTCTAACTGAAAACTTCCCTGTGAGTAATATAAGCAGTCTCTTGGATAGCTCAATATTTTTTATTTAAACTATTCAGTGTGTAATGACCTAATAGAGGGGAATATTCAATGGATCCATAATCCTTAGTGCTCTGGTTACTGGGTTGGTGACTCATGTGTTATTTGCTTGGATTCCATCCATGGCCTTTCTTCTGGTATTTAATTCTAATTTCTGTAAATGGATTCTGGTAGCGGATGCTGAATTCTGTAAATGTAATATTTTGTTATTTGTCTTATCTTTCAGCTCTTCTATGTTCTTTTGATGTTTCTCTTGGGCATGTTGGACCTTCTTCAGCTCTTACTGATACTGACATATTATGGACTACAACTTCTCTTTGGTTTTGGGGTTTGAATGGTCAACTCAAGAGGTATAGACTTCAGGATCACTCAGCTACCACCATGTCAACTTATTTTCCTAAAACCTTCTCAACATAATCCCTAAGGGCATGTAGGAAATCTAGACATTTTTTATTCTATTTCATAATGAAAGAAAACAAAATTCAAGATATCCTACCTCCTCTCCTTCTGAATAATCTCTCTCTCTCTGCCTGCCTCTCTCTCTCTCTCTCTCTCTCTCACACACACACACACACACACACACACACACACACACACAACACATCGTACTTGGATGCAGCTGGTCCAAACTGAAGAAAGAGCAGACTTCAGTAAAGTTGCATATCAGATAATCAAATGAGAATCCAGGAAAAATCTTGCTGTTTTTCTCACTTGTTTCTTGGGAATATCCTTTCTGGTTATGTACGCATATGTGTCTCCTGGATCATTGCCTCACTTCTGATTTCTAATTTCTTTCCACTGCCCCAGAACTAGGTGTGGGAGGTTATTTCTTCTATGTAATATCCTAATTCTTTTTTTAATGTTTTATTTATTTTGAGAGAGAGAGTGAGCAGGGGAGGGACAGAGAGAGAGGGAGACAGAGAACCCCAAGCATGCTCTGAGCTGTCATCATAGAGCCCGATGCAGGGATCGAACTCATAAACCATGAGATCATGACCTGAGCTGAAATCAACAGTCAGACCCTTAACCAACTAAGCCACTCAGGTGCCCTACTCATAATTCTTTTTCATGGGTTAATTCTTTATTTTTTTTCAAAATTTTTATTTAAATTCTAGTTAGTTAACATATAGTGTAATACTGGTTTTAGGAGTAGAATTTAGTGATTCATCACTTACATATATGTAATATCCTAAGTTTTAACCTGTGTTAATAAAATGCTATGTCTAATTAGGCAAACCTAGCTTAGAATGAGCCAAATTGAAACTACAGTAATTTAGGAAAGAAAATCCTTTTCTGACAACAAGGCTTCACTTTCAAAGAGATTATTTTTATACTAATATTCTCTTCTAGCAAACAAAAGTTGAACATTGACTCCTTTATTTGTGTTAGCATTCCAGGTATATCAGAACTAATCAGTGACATTCCCAATTTCACATCTGTCACCAGTATTTTCTCCTTACCAAGCCTTAAGATAGATAGATATTTTGACTGAGAAGGAAGAATATGTTATATGGAAAAATGCAAAAGAGAAAAGCCAACTAACTGATTTCAGAAAGTATTACTCCAAATCCATTAGAAAGTATGAGCATTCAGAAAAAGAGGTAACATGGGGCGCCTGGGTGGCTCAGTTTGTTGAAACTACTACTTCGGCTCAGGTCATGATCTCGCGGTCTGGTCCATGAGTTCCAGCCCCACGTTGGGCTCTGTGTTGATAGCTCAGAGCCTAGAGCCTGCTTCTGATTCTGTGTCTCCCTCTCTCTGTCTGCTCCTCCTCTGCTCGCGCTCTCTCTCTGTCTCTCAAAAATGAATAAATGTTGAAAAATTTAAAAAAAAAGAGGTAACATTAATTTCAAATTAATTGGTGTGTTAGAGACTGTGTGGCTGAAACAGCAGAGATTTATTTTCTCACAGTTCTGGAGTCTAGAATTCCAAGATCAAGGTGATGGCAGGGTTGGTTTCCACTGAGACCTCCCTCTTGGCTTGAAAATAGCCACCTTCTTCCTGCTATGTCCTTGCATGATTGTACATCTGTGCTTGTGTGTCTCTCCTTTTGATAAGGACACCAGTCCTTTTAGATAGGGACCCACTCTTATGACTTTATTTAACTTTAATTACCTCCTTAAGAGTCCTCATTTCCAAATATAGTCACATCAGGAATTAGAGTTTCAGTGTAAGAAATTTGTGAACACAATTCAGTCCATAACAATTAGAATGAAGAAAATATATTTCCAAGTATTTCATGCTTGTTCCTGTTCTCTTCATATATTTCCTTATTGTGTCTTTATTTCTTCTCCTACAACTCTAGCAAAGCTGCAAATGACTTGTCCACTTGAAACTCAGGTGAAAAAAGTTAAGTTAATTAGACTACTCAGTTACTGGAATATTTTCTTCACTGGTCTGTGCAAGTTTTCTATGTTATTTTCTTGACTGATTGAGTGATGGGTTGAATTCCTTGTATTCCCCTCCCCACTTTCACATCCCATAAGCAATTACTCCAGTGTTTTAATGGATGTCTTTTTATATGCTCTCTTGCAAAATTGGTATTGTTTTATATTACTCAATTTATGTAAATGTTATGCTATGTATTTTGTTTTATTTTATTTTATTTTTTATTTATTTTTATTTTTTTACTGAAAACCAGGTATTTAAGATCTTCCCTTGTTTCTATGTGTGGCTCTAATTTGTGTTTCCAACCACCCTAAACATTCCATGGTATGCATCCAACACATGGCTTTTGAATTTTGACAACAATTGTTGATGTCATCTTTGAATTACCTGATATATACATCTATTCACATACCCGCAGTTGCACCTTTACTGAGAATTAACCCTTAAAAAGATCCCTGACATTCAAAAAAAACAAACACAAATTACAAGTAAAACATAATAACAATAATGATTATAATAAACTATATTGACAATAATCAACTGTTAAGTAAACTGATTTAAGGAAATTCAAAAATTAAATAAGAAAATATGAGCCTCCAAGGCCTTCTGAAATTTTGTAGTAAAGAGGTATGATGGGACTAAAGTATGTGTTAAAAATAAGTGAGAGATAAAACAAAGGTAGTAGAGTGAGATGGTTTAGCTCAAATCCCCAAGAAACAACCCCTGAGGTGAATGTCTTGTACAAAAGATCAGTTAAAGACATTTCTCCAGGAGAAATTCTTAGGGATTGGGGGGAAAAAGCAGAATAGGGAGAGGAGGAAACAATCCAAAAGCTCCATTTTAGGCAGAATGCCACCAACAGGATGTCCCTACAGGAGATTCCTAGAGAGTGAATTCTTCCTCAGGATTTGTCCCTGTCCAGACTGGGCAGAGGATTTGCATAGAGCACCACCCAATTATTGACTGGCCAGTGAGTGGCTAAGTGCTGTCTGGAGCTCTGTAGGGGGAGGGAACTTTCCAGCCCAATGCTCTTGCCCTTGCTGGCCAAGTGGCTGCAGCAGCCCAGGCATAATTCTCTGTACAGAGTTACAGGTACATGTATATTAGAAACAACAGAACACAGAAACTAGGGGCTGGGTCTGAGGAAATGACAGATGGGATCTGAGCAGAGCACTGATAATGTCAGCTTTGTGTGAAAGACAAGAGATCTTGATCTGTTAACTAGATTGTAATGAAACATAACACCCAGCCAGACTGTAGACTGCCAAAATTTATGATTAACCAAGGTTGTTAAGTAGCACTTAATTTATTTACTGCTGTTTTAATACTATGTAAACCTGTTCTGGATATGACTTGTAAAAACCTGACAGTTTTTAGTTTTAGTTCAGCTCTAGACCAATACCTTCCTTTTGCATTTGAGAAAATCTGAAACCTGGAGGGATTAAGTGACATCTTTCATGCCATGCCAAGTTCCAGTATAATTTCTGGGATCCAAGATTTCTGAACTCCATATTTAAGCATGAATTTTAGAAAAATAATGATTTTACACAATAACATTTATAATCACACAATTTAATGACTGCTTTAAAATGAAAATCTTGGAGTGCCTAAGTGGCTGAGTTGGTTGAGTGTCTGACTCTTGATTTCAGCTTAGGTCATGATTTCAGGGTTCTGGGATCTAGTCCTACATCAGGCTCTGCACTGAGTGTGTAAGCTTGCTTAAGATTCCCTCTGTCTGTCTCTCTTTCTCTGTCTCTCTGCTCCTCTCCCCAGACCATGCTTTCTCTCTAAAATTAAAAAAAAAGAAAAACTTGAAAATTTAGAGATTTTAGCCAATAAAATTTAGAGGTATATAAAGGTTCAGGATTAGGAGCATAATGGACACAAAGAAGTGGAAAATTAATTATAATTAAATAAACGGGGTGAAAATGAGAACTCATAGGTGCAATACTGCTGAGTATAAAATTGGTGGCAGTCTGGATTATTTTCTTTAGATATTAGCATATCTTAAAAGAATGCTCCTTCAATGTATTCAGTTCTTGGAAGAGCCTTTAAGTTGGTCTGGTCAGTCAGTCATGTTTTAAAACCTGTCAGTGAAAGCACATTAAAAAAAAAAAAAGTAAAAGAAAAAGAAATTAAGTTATCATTTTTTAATATCCTATCCTTGACCTATTTTCATATTTCAATTATTCCTTACAATTCTTCCAATATAACTTCTTTAACTTAATAGTACTTTTAAATGCAATGCTCCTCTTTAGCTAGGTAGGTGATTTTTACAGCTCTTCCTTCAAGTTGGTGTCATAAGTAGGTCAGCATAATGAAATATATATGGAGCAATGAAAATAAGCGATTTTTAAAAAGTTGCAGATTTAGTTTTGAGTTGTGGGCTCTTGTAAGTCTTTTTAGTTCTGAAAAATATTAGGCAGCATTATTTACAGTTCAAACTACTTTTACTGTCAAATAGAGCTTTTCCAGATTTTACAGAAGATAAAAATAAATAATTAGAAACTACTTTACACAATAAATGAATCTATAAAAATATTTTATTTCAAGTTTGACATTGATAATTTATACTTGATTATAAAATAAAAATACAGTGTGTCAAGATAAATTTATCAATTATTCAACATTTCAGAATTCAATCACTTTCACTTACTTGTACCTTACCTGTGTAAGTTACACAACATATTTTTAACTTTTAAATTTAGAATTTTCCTTAAGACCTTTAATAAATAACCAATACTGTAACATAATTTTCCCAAATTAAGGTCAAGTTAAAGATTCATAAGTAATTCAGATGAATTAAACAGAAAATAATTGTATATTTCTGTTTTATTTTTATTTTATGATTGATTTTCTCTTGTATTTTTTTTTAATTTTTTTTCAACGTTTTTTATTTATTTTTGGGACAGAGAGAGACAGAGCATGAATGGGGGAGGGGCAGAGAGAGAGGGAGACACAGAATCCGAAACAGGCTCCAGGCTCTGAGCGGTCAGGACAGAGCCGGACGCCGGGCTTGAACTCACGGACTGCAAGATCGTGACCTGGCTGAAATCGGACGCTTAACCGACTGCGCCACCCAGGCGCCCCAATTTTCTCTTGTATTTTAATGAGTATTTTAGGAAAATTACAATGAGATATGTCAAACAAGTTTAATTAACACTTATTTAATATGCAAAAAACCCCACCATTTTTCTTAAGTCAGTAGGATTCCTATGGTTTCTTATCCACTATCCTAAAAAAAATGTGTCAGTCAAATTTTAAAAATTAATTTTATTATTAATACAAGACAAACATATATAGTTGGCATAGTTGAATCCAGGTTTTGTGGAGCTACTGCTTATATAATTTGTGGGAGCTCTTTCAGAGTAAAATGATTCAACCTTATAAATATGAAATTAGTACACACGTGAATGCTTACTTTTACACTGTGAATATAATTCACAAAAAATTATAAGAATATTTAAAAAGTGAAAAATATCACAAGTATTTTCTTTACATTTAGATTTTTTACATCCACTAGGATTCTTCCTTTCCATCACAACTGAATCTGAAAATAATTCTGAATCCCAATTATTCTGTAAAATAATAAAAAATTAATCTTAAATTAATTACACAAAATATGTGTAATGAATTTAAAAATTAACACTATGTTGCATTAGGCCATAAAGGGTAATTAAAATACTCATAATATGTTGAATTCCTGATGGATATGTGTAGAAGTTTTATTAGTGGAGCACTTGTTTCTTTGGGTCACTTTCACACGTCAGAGACCTTATGCATGATTGTTTCTTCTTTAACCACTATTCTTAAAGTTTTCTTTTTAAAAAATGTTTATTTGAGAAGAGAGAAGAGAGACAGAATGCGAGCAAGGGAGGGGCAGAGAGAGAGAGGGAGACGCAGAGTCTGAAGCAGGCTCCAGGGTCTGAACTGTCAGCACAGAGTCCTACATGTGGCTGGAACTCATGAACTATGAGATGATGACCTGAGCAGAAGTCAGATACCTAAAGAACTGAGCTGCCCAGGTGCCCCTATTTATTACTGTAAAATAATCCCGATACCTTGGATTGCATAAAATAGATAACTTTATATACCAATATATTTGCTGTATGCAGTATTGCTCTATATGTGCCCTGCTGTCATAGGAAATCTATCCATTTTATTTCAGGAGATTCACATAAAAAAGAAAACTATGTGGTGTGTCTATGTTTGTTTATGTTACATTGCTGAGTATTTTTCTGACAGGAGAGTACTTTCTATTTGAGTAGGTATTGCTGAGAACATAATTGTCCACTCTGATTACAATTTTATATGTCTTAAGATTAGAAAAGTTTCCACAGGATAGTTACAGACTCCCTATCTTTATCTTATCTTATTTCTTCTCCAGTTCACAAATAGTAGCAATGAGAATTAGGACATGTTGATATCACTGTTCCATCTCTTGTTTTCTACCTTTGTGTTATGATGCTGGATTAGTTGGCTCAGTGAGTGGTGAGGGCATCCTCAAAGCCATCTGTCTACCTGGACACCTGCAATAATTGCCCTCAAAAGTGAGTATGAACTGGGGCGCCTGGGTGGCTCAGTCAGTTAAGTGTCTGAATTCAGCTCAAGTCATGATCTCATGGTTCTGAGTTCAAACCCCAAGTTGTGCTCTGTGCTGACAGCTCAGAACCTGGAGCCTGATTCAGATTCCGTGTCTTCCTCTCTCTCTGCCCTCCCCTGCTTGCTCTCTGTCTCTCTCTCTCTCCAAAATAAACATTAAAAAAAGTGAGTATGAAGTACCTAAGGATATCACACTAAAACCAAAATAATGTACACCAACATAAATTATTCCTTTGCCATATCACAAAAAGTCTTGATCTATTTCACTTCTAAGGAAGAATTAAATAGGACATTGCAGTAGAAAGAGATAACAATCTTGATCAGCTAGAATTTTTTTTAATGTTTATTCATTTTTGAGAGACAGACAGTGTGTAAGTGGGGGAGGGGCAGAGAGAGAGGAAGACAGGATATGAAGCAGGCTCCAGGCTCTGAGCTGTCAGCACAGAGCCCAATGTGGGGCTCAAACTCACGGATGGTGAGATTATGAACTGAACTGAAGTTGGATGCTCAATCAACTAAGCCACCCAAGCGCCCCGGACCAACTAGAATTTTAAACCATAAAGTCCTGTAAATCCCCTCAAGAGCCTTCCCATACCTGGGGAGTGGGGGCACATAAATGAGAATTCCTGAATCTTCCCTTCAGTAACTTCTTATAAATCCAAATAACTAAATAACTAAACAGATAAGTAAATAGAACACATATAGCAGTTTTTCATGACTCTGTTACTGAAATTTACAGTGAAGCAGTGCAATAGAAACACTACATTAAAGCACCTGAAGGATAATGAAAGAACACAAGGCTGTTCTTAATATCACGTGTTCCAAGACTACAGGAGGAATCCCTGTTCCAATTCCAAAAATACTTTACATAGTTTCTTATTCATACAGAGTTGTCTTTCTCAGGCTAAACAGTGACTTCTGGAAAAGCAGCGTATTAATTCAAATCACCTTTGGGATGGGTAATATATAGATTGCATTTCACACATTGCATGATTTCTTTTTAAACAGAAAGTGATAGTGAAAAAGTATGTAGGAAAACTCACAAAGGAACTAAGTTGTTAAGTATTTTTTTTTTCAGGCAGTAACAGATCAAGAGCTTCGCTGTGTTTCCAACCCATAGGTAGGAGAATAGGCAAGTGCTAACATATGTCAGAAGATTATACAAAATTCTACACCAGGGATCGACATAGGGAGGATGTTTATTAGAGTGATGACATAGGAAAAGCATCTGAAATAGGTAGTACTTGATATATAAATTATCAGGTAAACAGATATACCATAGATGAAAACACATACAGTCTGTTACCACTCTGCTTACTTGCTGAACCAGAATGATCACTCAATACTCTGTCAAGTGGTAACTAATACAAAAGCTTTCCTCAGCCATTCCTTTCCCTTCAGGAGAATTGGGTCTTTCTTTTCTCTGTTTTCATTCCATCATGTGTTCCCATATGATGGCAATTATCACTATAAATGATAACTGCATACAGGAATATCTTGCCATTGGATAGTTCATGGCAAGAACTGTGTCCTTCATGGCAAGATTCTGTCTTGTTCATTTTGCATGCCCAACATTATGTGATAACTGTTTAAATTCAATAAATGTTGGCTATAAGGATGAACACTGGAGCAATAGAAATAGCCAGACTTATGGGGAAAAAAAACTCATGGTCTATATTTGGTGAACAGTAAGTTAAACTTGACTAGCAAAAGTGAAATACACACTTGAGCAAAAAACCAGAATCAAGGCTATAGCAATATTGAAGAGAGACCTAAATGCTAATTGGTGTAGTTTACACTAAACTTGGTTGGCACCAGATAGTCTTTAGAGGTATTTTAGCCAGAAGGTGGCATTCTTGAATCCCAACAAAGGATTGTGTTCTCATAAAAGCAGTTTATAGTCAGTGAATGAAAAATGAAGTATCTTTCTTTAATGCAAGGTATATTCAGGCAACTATTATAGTTGATATAATTCAGAATTAATAGTGTTTAACTGGATATTGCAGACTCCGAAGAGCAGAAGAATGAAATTTGTGTAGAGGAAAACTTAAGGAATTAACTTTGAACTGGAGAAGGGTATTTTTGTAAACAGTGTGATATAGTGACATGTACAGAAAGTGATGATTTTGTAGGTGCTGAGGAGGAAATTGAGTGTATTTCTGATTGCCATGTGTCCTCTAGGAAGTAACAGTGAAGGTCATTTGTTTTGTGGTCGATTGGGTTGAGGAAAAATGTAGGTAGAATTTGATGAGCTGTAAAGACAGAATAGCTTCTGTGGGTCTCTAGAAGAAGAAATGAGACCAGTGATATATAGGTGATGGGGACCAAGCTAAGTTTAGAAGCCACAGGTACCATACAGAACTGACATGTCATTGTATTATATTTCCCACCTCTAATGAAAAGCTACCATGGTATCAGGTAACAAAACAAAATACAGATGATGTGAAACCTTTGTATTTTGTCAGTTTAGCTATGTAAGGACTACTTTCCCCAAAATGCCTTTCTCTGAGGAATTTCATGTCAACATGAACAACATCTTATGCATGTATACATCTTTTGACTTACATAGACATTTTGAAAGGCATAATGAAAATTAAACAGGTATAGATAGATGATAGGCAGGTATATAGGTAGATAGACATACTATATAAATACATAGGAAGAGCTCAGACGGCCAGCACAAGGCATGGGGTGTTGTTACTGCCCACACACGTAATAACTTACGTGTTGCTTCCCCTTATGGTATGGGATTGCATATTGTCCCATGGCTTCCTCAGACCCTGCCAAATCCACCTTCAGAGTTTTCTACTCCTGGGCCAGATATACCTTTATTTCCTTGACAAGTATCACAAACTTCTGCATGACACCCTCATTATCAAAATTGGAGGCCTGGATGCACAGAGACACCCACAACGTTCCTATCTATCCTCTTGGTTTACAGCTCATCTAAACAAGTCCAAAGTTATAATTGCTTGCCTTGTTTTGTGTCCATTTCTCTTCGTGATTGCTTGTCTTGAGGATTTTAGTTTCCTGTGCCAGGGAGAGATGCCACAAACTCACATATACCATGTAACCAGCTCAGTGTGTATATAGATATTGTGATAAATTAGATCAATATATTTAAATTTACAATTGTATTATATGGAAACATGTAAAAAGTTTGTAAGCGTTGACGGAATTTTCCTTCTAAATGGTTGAAGAAGTAGGCAGATAAAACTATACTCAATGGAGGGGGAAAATTACAATTCCCTAGGACCTGTTATATTTATTTAAAATAATTGCATCCTATTAAGTCATGGAATAAAATCAACTTGAGGCATATTAGGTGGCCCAGCCAATGTTTTCCCTTAACTAACATCCTAAATTTAGTATTCTCCATGCAACAAAATGGGAAATTTATTAACACGTATCATTGTATTTTACAGAATACACCTGTTACATAAATACCAGAAAATTACATTCCTATTGTTGTGAGAGAAATCGAGCTATGTTTCACAACTAGCAAATAGTTGCAAGCCAGACAGAATAGGCTACTGTAGTATTAGAAATTTCTACTTCCAGTCTTTTTATTTTCCCACATTTTCTTTCTGAGTCAAAAGTCCTCTCCTGTTTGTAGGTATATTTCGTAGCTCCAGTAAAAAATGATTTAGACAGACTTCTCTTGGTTTTGTGAAATTTAGAGAAGCACACTTTTTAAAAAATATATTCTTTATCAACCTAAACAAAAAAGCAATGTTTAGAAACAAGTTGATTACAGGAGGCAGAAAATGAGAGTGATCATGAGGAAGTTTTAGATGTGTAAATTCATTTGAATGCTAGCTTCATCAATTATAATTTCTGTTACTTTGGACAAATTATGTGTTCTTTTCAAGCTTCAATTTTATCATCCATAAAAGAGCATTATACATACTGCACTTTCTCTACTGTCAAACCCTCCTTACTTGGCATTTGTGGGTTCTTCTTTCATCATCTCTATCCTTCTACTTAACTCAGCATTAGTCCTCTGATAGGCAGGGCCATGCTGGTACCTTAGCTGAACTTCATAGTCTCTGAAAAACATCCTTCTGAATACTATTTGTCTTCTTAGTCCTCACATGTACTATGGAAATTAGAACTCTTAAGATGATCTTTAGAGTAGATATGAAACAACATTAGCAGGAGGTAATTATATGTAATTTACTTCAGGGGTAACACTTTTCACAAGCTGAATTCACCCACTACTATGATAGATGTTAATAGGAGTTTAAGATTCCATACTTAATTTACCATTGAGAAACTAACACTGGCCATAGTTTGCTGTGGTGACAAAGGAGATTTTTTTCACAATTAATTGAAAAAAACTTAAAATATTCTTTCTTTTTCTAGCTGCATATCTTTGTGGGTCCATATTTTCTTCATATATACCCAACACAATTCATAGAAACTTACTGAATGCAAATACAGATATGAGGAATAAGCCACCTTCTGTTTACACCAGATTTATAAATACAATGAAATATCATTTAATAGCTTTGTAATTTTCAAATACTTTTAGTTTTTGGAATGCAGTTTTTCATAAGAATGTTCTCTAATATATTGGGGCACCTGGGTGGCTCAGTTCATTAAGCATCTGACTCTTGGTTTCCACTCAGGTCATGATCTCGAGCCCCATGTCAGGCTCTGCACTAACAGCTCAGAGCCTGATTGGGATTCCTTCTCTCTCTCTCTCTCTCTCTCTCTCTCTCTCTCTGTCTCTGGCCCTTACCTATTCACTCTCTGTCTCTCTCTCTCAAAATAAATAAATAAACTTAAATATAGATTTAATATTGTAGTCTTTGACTAAATTTTTAATTTTTTGTTTTAATTTCAAATATTGTACATATAGAAATAAACAAAAGCTCTTTGACCTCCTCAATAAATTTTCTAAGATTATAAACAGATTGAGATAATAACACTTGAGATCCTCCATTCTATTTTATTTTGTTTGTTGACTGGTCTGTCTTTACGTAAGTGTCATACCCTCTTAACTACTGCAACTTTAAAAGAAATGCTGGCATTGAGTAAGACCAGTTCTTTCACTTTCTATTTCTTCTTCATAAGTTCCTTGTGGAGCTGAGAAACAAGGTAAGGAAAGTAAATTTTACCTTATATTTCAAGTACTCAAGAGGTGGGAGGGAGGATGAGTGAAATAAGTAATGGGGATTAAGGAGTGCACTTGCTGTTATGAGCACTGAGTGTTGTATGGAATTGTTGAATTGTACACCTGAAACTAGTATTACACTGTATATTAACTGGAATTTAAATAAAAATTAAAAAATACTCAAGTATATTTGAATTTGTAGTTTCATATGCACATATTTACATAATAAAATTTAAAATATGTATTTAATAGCTCATTGAATTAATATTAAAGACATAATAGCCTGAGTGACTGACAAATTAAAATGTCAGACCATTTAACTCATCAACAATAGGATTTGGTCATGACTCATGAAAGGGAAAAGAAGAAACCAGTCAACAGAACAGTAATAGTAATAGTAAACAGAATATCACTAAGAAGAATTTATTTATCTGAGAAGTATAAAGCATTCACATTAATGTTGTTGGAAAAACACAGTATTTAATATGAATCAGAGATTTCTCAATATATAAATGTGTTGGCAAGAATGCTAGTTGGGAATGTAGACTTGAAATATAGAAATGTTTCAAAAACAAATTATATCAAAGAAAATTAACAGACAGACGAGGAGGTATGTATAAAAATGTTTATAAGAAGAATGCAACGTATAAGTTAAAAATTAAGTATTCACTGATGGGGTATAAATATATATTATATTAAGTAAACGTGAATAAGAAATATATCCCAAAATAAAGTGTTGAACAAAAAGTCACATAGGAATAGGATTTACACATAAATATTTCAGAAATATTTAATATAATTTTAAATTAACATAGGGACTAAACCTATTTTTCATCTATAGTTCTCCTTATATTTTATTTCATTGATTCATTCTCTCCCTCTCAATTATATATATCCTATTTTCCTTCTAAATTATCATAGCCAGACTTTTTAATAAGTAAATCTACAATCTTGCATAGGATAAAAATCAAGTTTAGAAGCTTATTAACTGATATCCCTTTATTTACTTTAAAACATTTAATGTTTGTTTATATTAGAGAGAGAGAGAGAGAGACACAGAGTGTGAGTGGGAGAGGAGCAGAGAGAAGGAGACACAGAATCCAAAGCAGGCTCCAGGCTCTGAGCTGTCAGCACAGAGCCCGATGTAGGGCTCAAACTCTTGAACTGCGAGATCATGACCTGAGCCAAAGTCGGACACTTAATCGACTGAGCCACCAAGGCTCCCTGATGTCCCTTTTTAAATTTTTATTTTTTATTTATTTTTAATTTTTTTAACATTTATTATTTTTGAGAGACAGAGAGAGACAGAGCATGAGCATGGGAGGGGCAGAGAGACAGAAGGAGACACAGAATCTGAAGCAGGCTGCAGGCTCTGAGCAAACTGTCAGCACAGTGTCTGATGGATGTGGGGCTTGAACCCACAAACGTGAGACCATGACCTGAGCTGAAGTTGGTTGCTCAACCGACTGAGCCACCCAGGCACTCCGACATCCCTTTTTTTTAAAATTACACTTCTTGGGGCGCCTGGGTGGCACAGTCGGTTAAGCGTCCGACTTCAGCCAGGTCACGATCTCGCGGTCCGTGAGTTCGAGCCCCGCGTCAGGCTCTGGGCTGATGGCTCAGAGCCTGGAGCCTGTTTCTGATTCTGTGTCTCCCTCTCTCTCTGCCCCTCCCCCGTTCATGCTCTGTCTCTCTCTGTCCCAAAAATAAATAAACGTTGAAAAAGAATTAAAAAAAAATAAATTACACTTCTTATTTTGTGATAAAATATGGAGATATGAACATTTACACAGTGATGATACATAACATTTTGATCACCACAAGAATTCCTCATATTGCCTTTTTACAACCATGCCCTCTTACCTCCTGTTCCCATCTCTTCAGTAAGCCCTGGCAAGCACTAATGTGATCTCCATTCCTATAATTTTGTCACTTCTGCATTATATAAATGAAGCTGTAAAATATGTAACCTTTTGGGATTGACTTTTATCACTAATATAATTCTCTTGAGATCAGTACAAGTTGTGAATATCAATCATTCCCTCCATTTTTTTGCTGCATATTAGTCCATAGTATGGATACACTAGTTTGTTTAACCGTTCATCCATTGAAGGACATCTGGATCATTTCCAGTTTGTGGCTGTTATGCGTAAAGTTGCTATAAACATTCACAAATGTGTTTTTATGTGAACGTAAGTCTTCATTTCTCTGGGGTATATGCACAGGAGTATTTTTGTAGGTTTGTATGGTAAATGCATGTGTAATTTTATTTTTAAAAAAATGTTGAATGGTTTTCCAGACGGACTATAGCATTTTAAATTCCAATCACTAATATATAAGTGATCCTGTTCATCCACATCCTTGTGAGTGTTTTGTTTTGTCACTATTTTTTATTTTAGCCATCCATTCTTATAGGTGTATACCGACAACTTTATTGTGGTTTGAATTTGCATTTTGCTGACAGATAGTGATATTTAACATATTTTCAAGTGCTTATTTGCCATCTGTATCCTCTTTTCACTTAAATGTCTGTTTATGTAATTTCCCATTTTCTAATTGATTTTGTTTTATTCTTCAGTTCTGAGAGTCCTTTATATATGATATAAACTAGTCATTTTTTGGATATATGGCTTGTAAATATTTTCACCCACTCTGTACATTGTCTTGTCTTTTTTTTTATATTCTTAACAGTGTTTAACAGAGCAAAAGTTTTTAATTTTGATGAATCTCAATTTATTAATTTTTTCT
Organism: Lynx rufus; assembly: GCF_022079265.1. Taxonomy (NCBI): domain Eukaryota; kingdom Metazoa; phylum Chordata; class Mammalia; order Carnivora; family Felidae; genus Lynx; species Lynx rufus. Next base: position 86,261,986 of record NW_025814878.1, on the reverse strand, counting down.
TTGTCAGATCATGCTTTTAGTGTCTAATTTTCTAATTGACTAATTATAGATCTTAAAGATGAGATATAAGATATTTGGTTTAAAAATCTGACACGTCTATCAAAGATTTGTTTTGTTTGTTTGTTTGCTTATGGATGGCTAATTGTTTCAGAATCATTTGTTGAAAAGGCCACCTTTACTCAACTGAACTGATTTTACATCTTTGCAAAAAATCAATGGGGCATATGTGCATAAGTCTGTTTCTGATTTCTTTATTGTTCCACTGATCTATGCATCCATTCCTTCATCAATACCACACAGTATTAATTACTGTAGCTTTATAATAAGCCTTGAAATTGGGAACATTCTTTCTTCCTACTTTATAGGTTCTTGTTTTTCAAAATTTTTTTTAGCTATACAAGTTCCTTTGACTTTCCATATACATTTTAGAATGATTCTATCTCTAATCTCAATCCTGCTGAGATTTTGATAGTTATTGCATTAATCCTGTATTTCAATTTATGAAGAACTGTATCTTTACTATTTCAAAATAATCTTCCAATTGATGAATACAGTATATCTCTCCATGTATTTAGATGTTATTTGAATTCTTTCATCAGTGTTACATATTTTTCAAAATATTAGTCTTGTACATGCTTTATTAAATTTGTATTTAATTGTATCATTTTTTAGAGAGATTGTGAACAGCACTGAATTTTTAATTTTGGCATCCACATGTTTATTATTAATATACAAAAATATTTTTGCGTATTTATTTTATATCATTCTTTTTTTAATTCCAGTGTAGTTAATATACAGTTGTTATATTAGTTTCATGTGTACAATGTGTGAGTCAATAATTCCATATAATACTCAGTGCTCATCAAGATAAGTTTACTCTTAATCCCCTTTACCTATTTCACCCATCCCATCACCCACCTCCCCTCTGGTAACCGTCCGTTTGTTCTCTACAGTTATGACTCTCTTTATGTTTTCCTTCCCCCACTCCCCCCCTTTTTTTTTATTGTTGTTGTTGTTGTTGGTTTTGTTTCTTAAATTCCACATATGAGAAAATAATATGGTATTTGTCCTTCTCTGACTGGCTTATTCCTCTTAGCATTATACTGTCCAGATCCATCTACGTTGTTGCATCATTTGGACTTACTAAAATTATTTATTAGTTCTTAGAGAATTTTTTGTTGCTTTTTGTTTTCATATGTTCCCTGGGATTTGAGGATATTGCTATCCTCAAATAGAGACAGTTTTTTTTTTTCTGACCTGTATGTTTTTTTTTATTTTCTCTTTCTTTAGGACTATATTAAATAAGAAGCGTGGGAGAACAATTTTGCTTCATTTTTGATCTTAGAGGGAAAGCATTCAGTGTTTAATAATTAGGTGTAATGTTGTATATTTTCAAAGTTTCCTCTATTACTGTTTTTCTGAGATACTTTATTATAAATGGACAATGAATTTTGTCAAATTCTTTTTCTACATCAATTGATTAGATAATGTGATTGTGTTTTTTTTTTTTCTTTAGCCTATTAATATGGTGGATGTGGCTTATACTGATTGATTTTTGAATGTATAGCCATTCTTCTTGAATTTCTGGAATAAACTGCATTTTCTCCTATTGTATAATTATTTTTATATATTATTGAATTCTATCTGCTAATATTTTGTTAAGGGTTTTTGTTTATGTTCCTTAGGGATATTGATCAGTGGTTTTGTTTTCTTTCTTTCTTTCTTTCTTTCTTTCTTTCTTTCTTTCTTTCTTTCTTTCTTTCTTTCTTTCGTTTTACTTGATTTTATCCGGTTTTGGTGTAATAACAGCTTTAGAAAATGAACTGAGAAGTTATCTCTTCTCTTCTATTTTCTGGAAGAGATGGTATAAAACTGGTATTATTTCTTTAAACATTTGGTGGAATTCCAGTAAAATCATACGGTTCTGAGTATTTCTCTTTTGGGTATTTTACAATCATGAATTGGATTTTCTTATTAGTTATAGAGCTATTCAAATGATCTATTTCATATTAGGTGAGGTGTGGTAGGTGTTTTATTTTCCTAGTAATTTGTCTACTTCATCAGAGTTATTAATTTATGTATTCAGTTGTTTTGATATTCCCAAATTATTCTTTTAGTGTGTTGAAGGAAGTGGTAAGCTCTGTGTTGTTCTTCATAATTGGTAACTGTGCATTCTCTCTCTTTTACTTTGTCAGCCTAGCTAGAAGTTTGTCCATTGCATTTACTTTGCCAATAATTAATTCTTTGTTTACTTGATATTCTCTATTGTTTTCCTGTTTACAATGTCATTGATTTCTGCTTTTATCTTTATTATTTCCTTTGTCTATTTGCTGTGCATTTAGTACTTCTTTCTTTTTTATATTCTTATGGTGAAAGTTTGGATTATTAATTTGACACTTTGTGTGTTTTCTAATATCCACATTTAGTACTAACAACCAGTCTCTCAGCTCTGCTTTAGTTGTGTCCCACAAATTTGATGTATTTTTTATTTCCATTCAAATGTGTGTGTGTGTTTAAATATGTATTTCACAGACTATTTTTCACTCATAGATTATTTAGAAATTTGCTGTTTATTTTCCAAGGCTTGCTGTAGATTTTCCTGTGAATGTTGATTAGATCTTGATTAGATCTTTTTGCTTGATGGTATTATTGAGTTCTTCTATATTGATACATTTTCTGTCAAGTTGTTCTATCAATTGTTTTTTTTTGGGGGGGGGTTGGTGAGTAAGAGGAGTACCAGATTCTCTCAACTCTAATTGTGAATTTGTCTATTTTTCCTCTTAGTTCTATTAATTTTTTGTTTTACATATTTTGCAGCCCTATATTTTAGTGCATTCATATTAGAATTGTTTTGTTTTTTCCTCTATCCTTAATGAGGTTTAATTGACAAAAATTGCATACATTTGAAATGTACATGTGATATATATATATATATATATATATATATATATATATATATCTTGTGAAATGATTATCACAAGGTAATTAACACATTGGTCTACTCACATAATTATTGCCCCCATCCCCTGAATTGGCTAGAAAATTTAAGAACTATTTTTTTAAATAAATTTCAAGTACATAACACACTATTACTAACTATAGTCATCCTGTAGTACTTTAGATCCTTAGGACTTACTCATTTTAGAAATGCAAGTTTGTATCCATCTCCCCATTTCCCCCACCCTGGTAACCACCACTCTACTGCCTGCTTTTTTGAGTTCCATTTTTTTTAATTCTGTAAATAGATGAGATCATACAATACTTGTCTTTTTCTGTCAGGCTAATTTTATTTGATATGATATCCTTCAAATTCACTCATATTATCACAATGGCAGGATTTTCATTTTTATGTATATATGTATATATATATATATGTATATATATACACAATATATATATTTATGTATATATATACACATACATATATATACATATAAATACATACATATATATTTATATACATGTATATACACACACAGTGGAGTGTTATTTATATATTTATGTCACATTTTCTTTATTCATTTAATGTTGATGGAAATCAGGTTTTTTCCATATCTAAGCTATTATAAAAAATGCAGTGAACATGTTAGTGCAGGTATCCCTTTGAGATAGTGATTTTATTTTCTTTAGATATTTACCCAGTTGTGGGATTTCTGGATCATGTGGTAGATCCACTTTTAATCTCTTGAAACCGCACATTGTTCTGATAATGGCTATACCAATTTACATTCCCACCAACAGGTTGTAATGATTCCCTTACCAGCACACCCTCACCAACATTCATTATTTCTTGTGTTTTTGATAATAGTCATCCTAACAAGTGTGAGACAATATCTCCTTGTGGCTTGGCTTTGCATTTACACCCTGATGATTAGTAATTTTCAGCACCTTTTTATGTAACCTGTGGGACATTTGTATGTCTTCTATGAAAATATCTATTTAGGTTTTCCTGATAAACCATTTTTTTCATATGTAATATACCCCTCTGGTAATATTCTTTACTCTGAATTCTGCTTCATATTATATTAATATAGATCTACTTTCACTTGATTAATGTTTACTTGATACCTTTTTCCATCTTTTTACTTTCAAACTGCCTATATTGTTATATTCGAAGCAGGTTGAGTTTCTTGAAGTTTATTTATTTACTTTGAGAGAGAGAGAATACAAGCAGAGGAGGAACAGAGAGTGTGTGGGGAGAGAGATAATTCCAAGCATTCTCCTACTGTCAGCACAGGGCCTGATGCGGGGCTCGAACTCACAAGCTGTGAGATCATGACATGAGCTGAAACCAAGGTGCCTAACTGACTGGACCGCCCAGGCACCCCAGGAGTGAGGTGGTTTTTTTTTGTTTTTTTGTTTTTTATAGACAGTATAGAGTTGGGTCATATTTTTAATATACGCTGCATTTTGAGGAGTATATTTATACCATTTGTATCTATTATAATCATTGGTATATTAAGACTAAAATATTCTAATTTATTTTTTGTTCTGTTTTTTGTTAATTCTTTGTTATCTTTTCTCTACTTTTATGTTGATTACTTGAACATATTTTGGAATTTTATCTTCATTTATCTATAGCAATTTAGTGCATTTTTTTTGTATAGCTTTATTGTCGGTTGCTCTAGATATTGTGTTATATATGCACTATTTATCACAGTGTCCTGGTATTATTTTTTTAAGCCCAGTATAAAAATGCTTTTTGCATACATTTATCTTCTCCAGTTTAAATACAAGTGTCAAATATCTCCCCTACATACACTTAGAACCATTTTTGACAGTGCTAGAGTATAAAATATAAAAATATAAAATATAATTTATAAACTTCAAAAGGCTTGCCTAAATATGGTTTCCCTAACACATTATTTCTTCCTTCCTTCAGATGTTCTAAAATTCTTTCCTTTATTATTTACTTTCTCTTTGGGAGAATTTCCTTTAGTCACTGTTTTGGGGTAATTCAATTGGTGAAAAATTCTCTTTATTTTCTCTTTCTGAAAATATCTGTTTTTCCCCTTCATTCCAGAAGGATATTTTTACAAGCTATAGGTTCTGAATTGGCATTTCTTTTCATTATGTACTTGGATAATATCATACCCTTCTTTCTGGTCCCCACTGATTCTTACAAGAAAAGTTGCTGACATTCAAATTGTTTTTCTCCTTTATACGTGTCATTTTTCTCTGGTTTCTTTCTGTACTATTATTTGTTTTTAATTTCCAGATAGTCACTTATGTGATGTCTTGATACGGATTATGGATTTGAGATTTAATCACTTCTTGAATTACCCTTACAATATTACATATTACCCACCATGTATTACCTGGAAGGGTAATATGTGGTTTTGTCTCTTACTAAATATGGGAAATTCCCTCATCATTTCTTTGAGTACTTTTTCAACTCAACCTTCTATTTCTCCCTGCTTCTGTGATTTTAGTGAAGCAAATATTGTATCATTTGTTATAGCCTCATAGGTCTTGTTTATTTTGTTTCTGGCCTATTTCTTCTTTGTCATTTAAACTATGTAATTTCAATTTTTTTAATCTACCAGTTTACTTATTCTTCCTCTATTGCCTGTATTCTGCTGTTGAATCTGTTCAACAAACCTTTTATTTCATTCATAATTTTCAGTTCCAAAATTTCCATCTGATTCTACTTTATATTTTCTATTTCCTTTCTGAGACTTTTTGATTTATTACCAAATTTTTGTTGTTTCTAATGTGCTCATAATTGTTTGTTGAAACATTTTTACTATAACACTTTTAAAATATTTGTCAGATAATTCTAATACCTCTGTCATCTATTGTTTGATGCTTTGAATTGATTTTGAGACCTCCTGCTACAACAGTGATTTTTTATTGAAACAGAGACATTTGTATATTATGTTATGGGACTCTGGATCTTAATTAACCTTCTGTTCTAACTGACTTTTACTGGTATCATTCCAATAGAAGTGGAATGCCACATCATCACTGTGAGACAGACACAGGATTTTAGGTTCTTCACTTGGCTGACATGATTCCTAGGTATGGGGCTCCTGATTACTGCTAGGTAGAGATTGGAGTTCTGATTCCACATATAGTCTCCCAAGACACTATAATGCAGTTATTCTCACCACTGGGAATACAGTAGGAAATGATGAAAGTCCATACTCTGGAAATCAGGCTTCCTTTGTGGTCTCCAGAGACACCATAGATGGGTCCTTGTTGCCAGCTGGTGGAGATGAAAGTCCTGGCTTCCTACTTGGTCTCATCTAACACTACCCCAGTGAGGTGGTCAGGCATTTCATCACAGTCTCATAAAAGTGGGTGTCTAGGCTTCCCACTTAGCCTTTGCGGATGTGGTTGGGTAGGGGGTCACATTTTTTCTGTGGTATTTACCATATTTAAAGCAATTATTTTCTACAAGTTATCTGTCTTGCTAATATTTCCCTTTCCTGGTCCTTTTGCTAGAGAGAGAGTCCTTTTGTTGGTGCTTATTTTGTCTATGCTTGTAGGTATTTTCAGGTTGATCGTTTCTTCAGCTCCAAGTCTGGGATATATGAAGAAACAGACACACACACACACACACACACACACACACACACACACACACACACACAACTTATCACCTTGTTATTCCTCAGTTCCTGATATTCTTAGGAGGTCTGCTTTTTTTCACTTAAGTTTCTGCCTTCTTATGATCGTTTTATATGTAATGTCCAGAGTTTTTAATTGTACTTAGCAAAGGAATAGTAAAAAGTATATCCATTGTGTGTTTCTAAAACAAAAGCTTAATCTTATTTTTAAATATTAAAAATCTTTTTGGAAAATCCAAGCCACGTGAGTATATCTTCACTCTTTATTCACCATTCCTATTCTCCACAATTCTTTAGGGTTCCTGGAACATTTGAAATCTCATATCCAAAATATTTCAAATATAATGTGCTCAGGTCAGAGGAGTAACTTAGCATACTAATTTAAGGTACTATTTTTCAATTAATTCACTAAAGTAATTTTTTTGGTATTTTCAATTGAATAATAATTTGAGGGAAAACACAAATGATTTCCACAGTTCCATTTTCTGTCATTTGTTAATATTGTAAATCCTCATTAACTTAATTGATACATTTGAAATCAACCCTGAAAACTTTAGAAATAACTAGACTAGCCATAATGTAAAACTATTTGAAGGTCAAAAGACTGTGCATTTAACATTATAAAAATTAAATTTGAAAAAAGGAAAATTTATTTTATTTTTTTAATGTTTATTTTTGAGAGAGAGACACAGAACACAAGCAGGGGAGGGGCAAAGAGGGAGGAAGACACAGAATCTGAAGCAGGCTCCAGGCTCTGAGCTGTCAGCACAGAGCCTGATGTAGGGCTCAAAATCATGAACCAGGAAATCATGACCTGGATGCTTAATGGACTGAACCACCCAGATGCCCCAAGAAAAGCATATCATATTAGATTTAAAATTTTTTAAATTTAAATTCTAGTTAACATACACTGCAATATTGGTTTCAGGTGTATAATTCAGTGATTTGTCACTTACATAAAATATCCAATGCTCATCACAAGTGCCTTCTTTAATAGCCATCACCCATCTAGGCCATCCCCCCCCCTCCTGTCTTCCTTATATCAGATTTTATTCTTGGCTACCTTTCAACTTAAGAATTAATATGTCACCTCATAGCATCCTTTTTCTTCATGTGTTCATGAGCCGAAATTTTGATTTTCAACTCATAACTTAAGTATAATTATTTTCTAGCAACCACATTTGATAATTTGCTTCAGAAGTAGGGTATTCAAAAGATGCTTTCCATAGTCACAATGAGTATTCAAAAATTGGTGAACAATTTTAAACGATTATAAGAACATGACTACTTTCTCTGACCAATTTTCTATTCTCTCTGTAAAATGATAACCTGCTTGTAGACCTTGCAATTAAGTCCATTGCTCAGATCAGTAAGTGAGTCTAGGCTTAGACCTATCATAACATACAAACAGAACAAAATAAAGCAAAACAAAACTACTTCTTTGTGACTGACTTTCATAGACATTAAAAAAAAAACTATTTCTAAAATAGAAAAATAGAAAAAAAAGTGCTATGTTTAGGTAATTGTGCTGTGTGTATCTATTATTTATTAAAAACAAAGACATTCTAGTTCCGTTTGTTGTAGTCATCTTGTAGATATTACACTATTTTTAAAAAATTAAATAAAACAAGTATATCAACTTAGTCCATTTGGGCTGCTATAATGAAATACCATAGACTCTGTAGTTTATAATCAATGAGAACTTCCCACATTCTAGAAATTGGAGGTCTAAGGGTACCTGCATGACTGGGTAATGGCCCCTTCCAGGTTTCAGACTTTTCATTGTATCCTCACATAGCAAAAGGAGCAAGGGAGCTTTGAGCAGTCTCTTCTATGACAGCACTAATCCTGTCCATAAGGGCTCCACCTTCATGACCTAATCACCTACCTTCATCTTTGTACTTAGGATTTCAATATGAATTATGGGGAAGATACAAACATTCAAATCATAGCAGATATATTCTGGAAAAGTGAATAACATTTATAAAATTAAACTTAAGCAACAAAAATAAATAAATAGTGATATTAATTAAAAAGATTTAGTAGATATATCATACAAAATGTCTATATGTATAGAGGGAGATGAAAAATGCATGTAGAATCTTGACGAGTACTTCAGGTGATGTGTCAGAGAATGGCAGGGGGATGATAAGAAGTTATGGTCATTGAGGTAAGACATGCAGAGTACTCAATGCAGCATCTGATACTGGTAAGATCTCAACAAATGTCAGTTTTATGTCTTTTTATAAGGAATCCACAGAGGTGATGATCGGGAGATGTTTGGGGAAAGGTTTAGTCCTACTGGCTGCAATAAATCATAAAAAAAAGACCAATAATCATGATAAATTGTGATTTGACTTAAACACTAAAAAATTCTATGAAATTTATATGCTGTAGTGTTTTGTTTGTTTAAAGACAAGTGAATAATATTTAGAGAAGCCAATAATCTTTCTTATGCTTGTTCTGTATAAATACGCATGCCAGAATCATGCAGTCACCTTTGCATACAATATACTTTTTCAAATGAATTTTTATTGTTTAAAAAGCATACCAACTGTTTTATCAAACATATAAGGCCAAGGTTGAGTAGGATTTAAAAAAAAGCTCATTTCTTTTATTATTAGACTTTATATTTCAGGGCAGAAATAGAAAACATGCGTTGAATGGTATATGTTGGTATGATGGTAGCATATTAATGGTACTGTTACCTTTATCTTTTTTTTTCTTTTTTGGATCAATTGTATTTCTAAGATGCCAAGTAATATCAAATTAGTGAAAAAGAGCCAAAGCGGTTAACAATGTTGCCTCCATAAAACAAAAGGTTGAATAATCATAGTCTACATATTTCACTACACTTAGGCTCAGGTAATCATAACATAATGTTAACTGACAAATATCATACCAAGGCAAAAATCTGATTTTCCACATTTTGAGCAATAATGTATCATCAATATGAATTTTCTTCTAATATCTGTGCAGATGGAATTGCACATTTTGTTTCTTGTCTTAACTTAGAAGAGAGTTTTGTGTTTCTGAAAAACTAAAAAAGTAATTTAAGTCAATTACCATGTACTCTCTTTATAATTGTAATCATGCCAAATTATGTAATTACAAAATATTACAAGTATCAGCAGTCATATACTGACAGCTTATAATTATGTAATTACCATGTGGACTTAGAATTATGACACCTAAAGATGTCAAAAATATTTTAGGATGATTATTAACTCTTTCCTAGTATTATGATTCTAATTGAATTATGTAACATTCATACAAAAAAACAGGGGCTTGTTACAACATCTGCAATTATAAACATGACACAAAATAAAGAAAACTTTGTGACAAGTAATTTACATTTAAAATATTCTGAAATATTCATTCCATATGCACACATACTTTATGATAAAAACATTGAAGTGTATTTCTGGAAGACGATAGTTTTTCATATCATTAAAATAATTTAAAATGGTTATATATCCAGTTATTCATATAAATGCATTTCTAGACAACCCATAACTGAAAAGCAACGTATATACAATGTGTAAGTATTTTTTGAACAGGATGAAATTTCACATATGTTCATCCAATCTAGTAGCTAATTTAACATACATTTTTTAGAAAATAGGAAGCTGGATTATGGGTGTTTTGAGGACTTTTTAATCAACAGGAAGCCAAAAGGCATTAATAAAACAACAGATATATTTAACTATATAAAAATTAATAACTGTGGTAGCTTCATTATGGTGAAGTAAAATCACTACTGCCTATCTCTGCCACTGATTACAACTAATCCCAGAAAGTAACCACTTAACTTTGAACAAATAAAAGGCCTTTGAAAACATAAGCAAATAGAATGGAAAAGGAAGTCAAAACTTAAGGAAGATTCCCACAAAGGCGTGAGCTTCATTATTGTTGTATGTGTTTTTTGTGCTAAGTCTTGTGGCTTTGCATGGGAAACAGTCCTCAGTCTAAGAGCTGCACAGAAAAACAGTGATGTAGATGACTAAGTCTATAATAGAAATCTCATCTTTATGGTCAGCCAGGAGAACTTTGAAAACTGAACTCTGCAGACAAAAGAGTGTGGGAAGTACAGAGAGAAGAGAATGCTGAGGAAAGGGATCTTATAATTATGTGTACAAATCCTCATAAGACCAGGGCACACCCCTGAGCTGTGCATGTGGTAGGAAGGCATAGAGCTGCATAGAAGAAATTTTGAGATATAGGCTTAATGTATGCCATAAGCCACATCTCAGATTAACTCATGAAAATAACATCCACAAGAAACACAAAGTGTTATATAGTAAGGCTTTGAAAATTGAACTGAGATTCAAACCAGCATACATAAAAGATGTATACATTATGATCTAATACTAACCATGTTGACTGCTTGTAAAATATCAACAATAACAACAACAATAAATAAATGAGTTGTTTTCAGAGATTTATAATAAAAATAAATATAAATTATACATAAATTATGTATTAAGTAAATATAATAAAAATAAATTAAAAGTAGAGACTATGTACCATGTTATTCAAAATTGGAATTCAAAGTTACTTAACAAAGAAGATGGAAAATTTAACCTGACCACAATGAAAAGGACAATCAACAGATTCCAACATTTATATGAATAATTTATCAAACAAAAATGATAAAGCAAATATTAGAACTAGGCTTCTTGTGGTGAAGGAAAATACATCAGTATCTCCTGTGAGACAAAATAGATTTATTATTTTTTTACGTTTATTTATTATTGAGAGACAGAGAGAGACGGAGCATGAGTATGGGGGGTGGAGGGACAGAGAGAGGGGGGAGACAGAATCTGAAGCAGCCTCCAGGCTCTGTCAGCACAGAGCCCAATGTGGGGCTCGAACTCACGAACTGTGAGATCATGACCTGAGCCGAAGTCAGATGCTTAACCAGTTGAACCATCCAGGCGCCCCAAGACAAAAATACATTTAAATGTGGCACATAGAATCTCTGTTGACAGTTACCTTCTGTATTCTGATGATGGTTAAACCTTTTTATTTGCCCTTTGCCCATTCAATCTGCCTAATTTTTAGTCTTTCAGTTTTTTTACATTTTCAATAATTTTGTAATGACAATAGAATTTTTTAAAATTCAAACTCTTCTTGTTGAGAATGTATGTCAATAGATGAATGGACATTTCAATGCACCAGAAACTTTGGCTTCCAGGTGTTCCCTTATTTGTATCTTTTTTTACCTTTGAATGTATCCTTTCGATGTTATCTCCTTAAACTATAAGCTGTTGTTGATTTCAATATTTTCTTAAAAATAGCTATTAAAAACACCCATCCTACCTCATCTTTCCTTCTTTTCTTCCTTTCTCCCTTGCTTCACTTTCAATTCATTAGGATAAGAAAGTTGAATGGAAGCATAAGATTTCTTCAAGAAATACTAGATTTACGTAATGTTAATTTCATTCTGAAAAGTCTTTTTATTAGGGTGCTAGTTCTAAAAATCTAATTGCCATGCTTTGGTAAAGCTTAAAGGTAATATTGTGTTTAAAACAATGCACAATTACAATCAGGACTATCATGCTTTTATATGAGCTAAAAAGCTTCATGGAACCTGAAACTTCACAAAGAAGTTTACAAATCCTTAAGGTGTCCTTACTTGCCATACTATGCCTTTGAATCAATGGTTTAGGTGACAGATTAAAAGAATACATAACTATTTCCCCAATGCCCATACTCTACTTAAAAGATGAAGAATTAAGAGAGTTTCTTCCAGGCATATCTCACAATTTCATTATGGCAGTTCTTTCTTTATGGTTTAGTATAATTTTAGTTGTGTTTTTAGGATTATATCTGGCTTTAAATGTGTAAAATTTTATATTGAATGTATGTTTTAGGGAATCTCTGAACAAATTAAAATAGCCAATATGATTTAAATTTCTCAATTTTTTTTCTACATAAAAAATTTTTTTTTGGTTTGGAGTCACAAATTTTGATTCTTGTATCATTGTTTGATTTCTCTAGTAAAAATTACTTTGTTAGTGTTTTTTTTTTCACCTGGTAGTGAAGCAAGTTAAGAATCCCAATATGTTGGGGCACCTGAATGGTTCAGTCAGTTAAGCATCTGACTCTTGATTTCTACTTGGGACATGATCTCCTAGTTCTTGAGATCAAGCTTGGCAGTGGGCTCCACACTGAGTGTGGAGCCTGCTTAAGATTCTCTCTCGCACTCTTTCTCTGCCCCTCCTGTGCTCATGATATCTCTCAAAAGGAAGGAAGAAAAGAAATGGAAAGGGAAAAGAAGGGAAGAGAAGAATCCCAGGATGTTAACATTCGTGCAATTATCTTCCTAAATAACATTTTTCTCCACCACATTTAACATGTAACGAGATAATAACAAGATAAAATCTCAGTTATATTTTTACCATATCAATATTTAAAAGTACATGCCCCCGCCCAGAAGTAGAATATGGAAGATAACCAGAAGAAATACATCCTAGTGTATATCAGATAAACAATTTTAAGACATCAACTCACACACACACACACACACACACACACACACACACACACACATTTGCCACTGTATTACCTGTATTGATATAAGAAAATGTATTCTTTCTACAGAGCCATGAGATAGAAAACTGTTTTAAAATAAAAGGAATTTCAACTATGAATTTACCATGAAGCAGACCAAAAACATCATTCCATACAGTACAAAAAATGTTGTAGAAAGTGAGAGAATAATTTTTTGGTGTTTGTGTTGATACCATTGGTACTGGGACCTTTAATTTAGATTATTTGGAGAAAAGGGGATGGAATTGTCCTTATAGCTGTCATGATTAAAAGAACATGAAATCATAAAACAATATATTTTATTTTGTGAGCAATAATAAGTGAACAGGGCAATCCTAGTAAAACTTTCGATGTATTTGAAAAGTTACTTTAACTTAAAAAAAATTTTTATGTTTATTTTTTGAGAGAGTGAGAGACAGAGTATGAGTGAGTGAGTGGCAGAAAGAGAGGGAGACACAGAATCTCAGGCAGACTTCAGGCTCTGAGCTGTCAGCTCGAACCCACGAACCGCGAGATCATTACCTGATCTAAAGTCTAATGCTTAACCGACTGAGCCACCTACCTGGGCAACCCTAACTTATTTTAAATGGTTATTTATGTATTTATTTTGAGAGAGAGGGCATGTGATCTGGGAAGGAGCAGAGAGAGAGGGAAAGAGAGAATCACAAGCAGGCTCTGCACTGACAGCATAGATCTCATGGAACCCTGAGATCATGACCTGAGCTGAAGTCAAGAGTCTGACGCTTAACCAGCTGAGTACCCAGGTGCGCCTGAAGAGTTGCTCTAATACCTATTATATCAAGTTCTTATTTGTCTTTTCTATGCTGCCTGATTTCAGCCTTCTCTGCCTTGGTTAAACTAATCACCACTTAGGATCTCTTGCATGTAACAGGCTTGGGATAGGTCATTTTGAGTTTTATTTCTTTTTCTGTACTTGGTATGGTATATCCTGTGGTACAGACTGTACAAAAATTTGAATTGGTTGGATTTTAAGCTGTACTTTCAAATCTGTTACTAATAACTGTGTGACTTGGAAAATTTTTATTTTGTAAAATTTATAGTGTTCTAAAATGACATTTTTAGTCTTTGAACTCTATGTTTTAGCTCCAAATAGATTAATACTGTTGTCTTGTAGCAATTTTCTATTTTTAACTTGTAAAGATTGACCCTTTACAGAACCCAGTATCAAGCTTGAAGTCTTAGCTTCCCTTGGTTTTAATTTTTATCCCATGTCACAAATTTCTGGAACCTGCCTTTTCCATTTTAATTGAATAAATTAGTTTTGTTCTCAAGATGAATTTTAAAAGTAGACTATAAATGTACTTATGATTAGTCACCCTCTCTTGCAAGGTCAATTTTCATTGATTGGAATAAAAATTGTTAATCTCCAGCTTCACAATGATCAAATGTATGTTAGCCTCATATTTGCCACAGGTATATAAATGATTTTAATCCACAGTGGATACTCATTTGGCCCACATTGAAATTTCTCTGTAAGTGTGCTCATTTTCCCCAGCTTGAGGTTTTTTTATACATTAACTCCTACATTATAATGAAAGTATAAAGTACAGTTTTACAGCACAGGGTGCTATTATAATATTTTTATAAAACTACTAATGAGTATTTGGGTACATTATTTATATGCAAATAAATGCATTTTTCTTTATAAAATATTGTTGATTAAAAACATACTTAATAGAGCTTAGTATTTGATACCAGGAGATATTTTTTTCCTCAAATTTTTATGGCAATTGTAAGCAGTCAAATTGAGAAGCACAATATTTAGACATATTGATCTCTCCAAGTCCTTCAAGCTATTCTGTTCTATTTGCTAACTTATGAGAAATGTAAGAGGAACAACCATTTACTAGGAGGATAGTGGTTCTATATCCTAGGAATTTGAATAATGAACATTAGAGAAAGGAAAGGCCTAACTCTTCATTTATAATATTCCCTGTAAAAGCAAGATCACTGCCCACAGCTAGCCCTTGACTGTTGGAATGGAAGCCTCCCCTGCCCCCTTGCCCCTGACTGGTAGGGCTGCTGTTCCTTCTTTGGATCAGTGTCTGATAATCAAGGAGATAGACTCTTGAGAAAGAGTAAATTTATCAGCATCATTTTCTTTGACTGCTGGACCATTTTTAAATTCAACATTTCAGTGAATTCCGAAGTCACCATTTTAAGTATAGAAAATGAAAGCCCTAAAAGCGTTCAGAAATTTTATATAACCCAGAAGTATTTCATGTGGAATTTTGTGTCAGAAATGAAGAATGAACTTTGGAAGCAACAGTCTCAATATAACACAATTTATTCAAAGATGTTTCATCACTTTAAGCTATGGAAACTTCTACAGTTAAGCATATCCTAGATATGTTCCTGATGATCAAAACATATAGAACCATAAGTTATGACTATTATTGGTAAGTTTTCCCTTTTCCTTGAAACAGTTAATTATGTTCTTGCCAAACCAATGCAGATGGTATTTTACAGGTGACCCCCTTTGTGCAAGGGAGACATAATGATTCAGACTAAGGAGAATTGAGTAGATCTGGCTTTTAGAGTTGGCAGTGGATATCCAGAATTCCTCCTTATTGATCATAGATACAAATTGGAAAAGAAAAAGAAGGGGACTTTGGAAAATGGAAGTAGGATTAATATTCAAGACTTACTCTACACACTGCTGCTAGAATTATCCAGAGTCACATGAATGCACAAGGGCAGACTGATACATAAGAGAGTATTTATTACATTTAGTGCTTTTTTATATTCCCATCTAAGAAAGATCACAGTTCATACAGAAATATGTAATAGTAAAGTAGGCTGTGCTATATCAGCTATATTATTTTTCCATTATGTAGGAGTATGTGCCTGGAGGTATGTACTTTATACCCTATTTCTTTACAGTGCTTGTTTTTCTGATTTTGTGGAGGTCAAAAGAAAATGTAGAAAATGCATGAACATGAAGGTCATTATTCTGAGGTTCTGTTAGGTTATAAAATAAGAGGAAATTCAAAGATGACAACCATGCAAAACATCTGGCATCCTGTCACCTGAATATTTTTATAACTAAACTGCTACATGTGCTTTTGTGTGACTGTGCCAGATGGACACTGCAATTATATACTACAGTGAATTACTGGTCTCGAAGGACGACATTTGCATGCTTCCACGTACACCATTTATGCACTCAGGATAAGAAAGGGCTACAAAAAAGAAACCAAAGTGAAGGTTGGGGAAAAAAAAAAAAAAACCCTAACTGGCTCAATTTTAGTTTTTCTGTGAGTATCGATTGTTTTACATATTAATGGAAAATTACCAGATTGTCAAAATATATTCACTTTTTTTTCTTAATAATATTGATACCTAGGGGTGCCTGGGTGGATGAGTTGGTTAAGTGTCTGACTTCGTCTCAGGTCATGATCTCACCGTCTGTGGGTTTGAGCCCCATAATAGGTTCTGTGCTGACAGCTCAGAGCCTGGAGCCTGCTTCAGATTCTGTGTCTCCCTCTCTCTGCCCCTCCCCCTCTCATACTCTGTCTGTCTTTCTCTCAAAAATGAACAAACATTAAAATAATAATAATAATAATAATATTGATACCTATGTGTAAATAAAGACAATCTGATGCCCCATCTTTTTCATAAGTGGAATGACTTAATCCAGGGACAGAAGTATCATATAAAAATAAAATTTCCATAAAATTCTTAATATGTTGATTCTCTTGGATTTCTTATAATTAACTTGAGAAATCAATGCCTGCATTAAATGGAGATACTAGTCCTGTACACACAGTAGCTCACTCACATGCCTCTGTGTGTCTAGACCATCTTCTCCTCAGCAACCGAATACCAACAACTAGTATTCAGCAACTTTCAGATGCTTTGGGAGATTTTTTTCTGTATCTAGTACAAATAACTTCTACCGGTTTCTTTTGAAACAAACTAATTGGAAAATTTAACCCTTACCAGAATCTAGAAAGTAATTAATAACTCAATTTTTAAATATACACATATATTCAGAAATAAAGAGAGTAGACACTGTTATTTGCTAAGAGTCTAATTTGGGCCTGGTATTTTAAATACATTATATACTTTAATCTTTAACCATTTCTTCTTTTTTTTTTTTTTAATGTTTATCTTTGAGAGAGAGAAAGAGGGACAGAGAACGAGCCGGCGGTGGGGGGGTGGGGCAGAGAGCAGGGGGGAAACACAGAATCCGAAGCAGACTCCAGGCTCTGAGCTGTCCGCACAGAGCCCAACACAGGGTTCGAACCCGTGAACTGTGAGATCAGTACCTGAGCTCAAGTTGGACGCTTCACCGACTAAGACACTCAGGCACCCCTATACTTTAATCTTCATAAAGATGTTTAAAGAAGGTAACATTATTGCACTTTCACCATAGGGAAATTCAGCAATTGAGGAAGACAGTTTGAACTGGGGAAGTCATTTTAAAAGTGGCAGATTAAGAAGTAGAACGAGGGGCGCCTGGGTGGCTCAGTCGGTTAAGCATCTGACTTCCGTTTAGGTCATGATCTCGTGGTCCGTGAGTTGGAGCCCCGCGTTGGGCTCTGTGCTGACCTCTCAGAGCCTGGAGCCTGTTTCAGATTCTGTGTCTCCCTCTCTCTCTGACCCTCCCCCGTTCATGCTCTGTCTCTGTCTGAAAAATAAATAAACGTTAAAAAAAATTAAAAAAAAAAAAGTAGAATAAAAGTCTGATTATCGACAAGATCCATGGGCTTTTCACAATACCATACTGATACACATATAATTAACTGCAGTAACATGACTAATTGAGATTTTAAATTATTGACTTCAGAAATAAATTTTTCCATCTTTGCTGATATCTGAACAAGTTTACTAATATATATCTAATATTATTTCCCATAAACATAGAGCACATCCAAACATCAGTTTCAAAACACTTATTATTCTATAAAATACAGTCCATCATTCTCAAAGACTATAATCTATATTAATACAAGAATCCCCTCTGGCCATTCTCATGAAGTTTGGATGTTAGTAAAGATATCTGGGCAGGTTGCTTCAATTTCATCAACACTTTGATAACACAGTCCTTGTGCAAAAGTGTTCTAGGATAGACTAATCCAGGAGCCTGCAACTATATCATACATATATACATATGGCAGGACTTGTGTGCAGTAC
This sequence comes from Lynx rufus, assembly GCF_022079265.1. Classification (NCBI taxonomy): domain Eukaryota; kingdom Metazoa; phylum Chordata; class Mammalia; order Carnivora; family Felidae; genus Lynx; species Lynx rufus. The sequence continues at coordinate 86,243,699 of NW_025814878.1, read as the reverse complement.
AGTTTCTGTTCTTTCCTGGATGGATCATACTAGGGGAGCTGGAGCCTTGTTTTGTTGGTTGACTTCTCTTTTTAAGTTATCCCCAACTGGATGGGAGATATTAAAAATCAACTTGAACAACTTTGAAGAACAAAATTTGTTCAAATAACACTATGAGCATTTTGTAATACAATTCCTACAAGGATCATGCTAAATTACAAAGGGCTGCCTTGAGAGCTCTGTCCATTGAACAAGATCTCAGATTTGTTTGGTTGTCATATTTCAATATGTGCCATTCTTTCCAGAAGAAGTGAAGAAAAATCTAATTGCATTTTTATTATCTATTTGAAAGTTGCAGTTAGCCTAAAATAAGCAAAATATACTTTACATATACACAGTCATAATCACATTGAAATATGCTTCACTATTATGACAGACATGTTTATAAATAATTTAACCTTTACATTGCAACCCTAGCAACAACAAAATCCTTTCTCTATAGGAAAAAAAACTTTTTACAGATTTAATAACTTCTGCAAAGTAATAAAGTGAAAAAAACAAATTATATTTTATAATTTCTTCTAACTAAGTAAACACTTTCCCCCCACAATTAAAACAAAAACTTATTAAGAAAATAGATTTAAACCAAAAGAGCTATGAATCCTTTTTGCTAGAATGCCACTATAAATCAGGCATGCATGGACATCTGGATTAAACCGTATTCACCAGGTTAGTTGCTAACTAAGGCTACTATAATTGCTAAAGGATTTTTTTTTTGCTTCTTGCCGTACTTCAAGAAGAATAATTATTCAGAATTCATAAATGTCTGCATTAGTTGAAGAAATTGTGACTCCATTCATGTTTTTTGCTAATATTTCTCTACAGCTGTCCATATATACTTTTTTTTTAACGTTTATTTATTATTAAGAGACAGGGCATGAATAGGGGAGGGGCAGAGAAAGAGGGAGACACAGAATCGGAAGCAGGCTCCAGGCTCTGAGCTGTCAGCAGAAAGCGAACTCACCGACTATGAGATCATGACCTGAGCTGAAGGCGGACTCTTAACCGACTGAGCCACCCAGGCGTCCCCATATATACTTTTGAATAAACTTATCACTTGAGATCCTTTTGCATCAATAAAACTTAACAAGTTATCATGATGTTAGATATATTGGAGAAGTTATGAGAACAGGTATTTAAATACTCATCAGATATCATTAAAACATAAATATGTCTTTATTTATGAATACAAATTTGATGTGTCAGTGGCTGTGATAATTTACCATGCTTATATTACATTAAAATAGGTCTGAATTCAAGTATTTTACTTCATAAGTCATATGAACAAAAAAGTGAAAATTAATACTATTTTAAGAGATTTAAGTTAAGAAATGAAGTCAATTATTAGCTTTGTTATAGAAAAGACTTCTATTTATATTTCAAAAATGGGATCAAAAATCAATCTACCTGTTTAATTGGTAAAAATAAATCCCAAATATGTAAACGCTGAATTCTACCTTACTTGAAATTAATTTGTTATATATGAAACAATAGTGAGTACAGAATGATAGAGGCAAGATTAAGAGTATATTCCAAATGCCATATATATGGTAAATGCTATTAGATTTCTTGAGAGAGTACAGTCTCTGTGGAATGGCATGGCTAGAGCCAACTTTATGAAGTTGAATGGACTTACAGGGGTGGGACAGTCAGAGTGGAGAAATTGACTATACAAATTGAGTTAAGATCCATGGAGATTCACTTTTTATCTGGTACTCAAGAGCTAACTCTTCCCAATTTTAACCTGGCAATAAAAATTTCAGAGTTTCCAGAGTACAGGATCTAATTTCATGGTATTCTGTTTTTGGAGTTGTGAATAAACCTCATCATCCGCAGGTAATGGGGAGGAGATTTGAGATCCAACTTCCGGAGTTTGTCTTTGAATAGCCATGAGTAAATCAAATCAGAGGTTTTGCCCTGCAGTTATTCTGAAATTTGCTGGTAAAGTTAGAAGTTGTGAGACCAGTGTTAGAATGGAATAGGGGGAGATATGAAGGCAGGGTCAGGTGAAATTAACTTTCTTAGTAACCAGCATCAAAATTCATTGTCTTCTCTCCTCAGTTTTCCTTTCTTAAACAACCATATTCTTGTCATTGTCTAAATCTAGATAAATTATTTTTTACTCTGGGCAAAGGACATCTTATTTCCATCAGATTGTATCTTAAAATAGGCTCCTGCTTTTTTGGCGACATCATACAGCCTGGAATTGCCATGGCAGATGTTTACTGTTGCTGCTGTTGTTGATGTTTATCCTTATTGTATGTAGAAGCCTAAGAAATATTTTTGCTACATTCTTTTTGCCAATATTTTTCATTGACTTTAATTCCTTACTGAATTTTTAATACAGCCAAGATTTAATCTTGGCATTATATGCCAAATATGGTATATGTTATCTGGCATTATACCAACATTTTTTGCAGGCACTCAGTCTTTGTTGCATGATAGAAATAAGGCTTATTCCCAACAATAATAATTAAAGAATAATTCTCAAGAAATAACTAGAGCCTCGATTTGCTTTCCAGTATAAAAAATGAAAAAAGTAAAAGGACATGCCAGTAGTGCAGTTGAGTTTATTAGAATATTAAGTTTTATGGAAACTACCTGAATACAATAATTATATTTATAGCAGCTGGTACCTGCACTTTCCATTATTTGCCTTATATCTGCCTGAACATTCATGGGACACTCATAAATACTGCCTCATGTGGTAAATGAATATATTCATTGTCTATGTACTGGCTGCCCATTTCCTATTACTTAGTTTTTCCCAAAATTATTATGTTGTCCCAGGCCAACTAGCATACACTGGTTAGTCAAGTGCACAAATCCAGTTTACTGTAGATGGAAGATATTCTTTATAAGAATGAATTTCATGGTAATTTACCTCTCTCAGTTCAGTTTACTCAGAAAAAATTTTTAATATGAAATTTATTGTCAAATTGGTTTCCATACAACACCCAGTGCTCACCCAACAGGTGCCCTCCTCAATGACCATCACCCACTTTCCCCTCCCTCCCACCCCCATCAACCCTCAGTTTATTCTCAGTTTTTAAGAGTCTCTTATGGTTTGGCTCCCTCCCTCTTTAATTTTTTTTTCCTTCCCCTCCCCCATGGTCTTAAGTTTCTCAGGATCCACACAAGAGTGAAAATATATGGTATCTGTCTTTCTCTGTATGACTTAATTTCACTTAGCATAACACTCTCTAGTTCCATCCATGTTGCTACAAAAGGCCATATTCCATTCTTTCTTATTGCCAAGTAGTATTCCATTGTGTATATAAACCACAATTTCTTTATCCATTCATCAGTTGATGGACGTTTAGAATCTTAAGAAAAAAATTTTAATAGCCTCAAGGCTATTAAAACCATCAAAAATAGACATCATTATTCACTTATTTTCTCAATGTCTATTCCTGAACTTGTCTTATGATTTTTTAATATTTTATGGTATATGAATTGTATTTTTCTTGGATTTAGCATTCTGAGTTTTAACTAGGATAATATATAATTTTATTATCCAAAATGAGATACTTTCAAGAATTAAATGAGGTACTTGTGATAATTAGGCAGAGAAAACAGCCATAAACAAGCAGTATCCCAGGTAAAATTATAATTCAAACCATATTAATATATTAATGAACAATTTGATATAATATAATTCATGATTATCTCTGTAGTCAAGAAATCCCAAATTTACCACCATTTCCTGTTTTTTCTGGTCTACAACATAAACACATACTAGATATTTATTTTACTTTGCTGCAACAAATATTTGTAAACTCTATATTACATATGAGAATGCACTGTGGGAAACATTGCATCTTCAACATCATTGTTATGGATTTAGAGATACAAGGAAAAATTAAATGTAGCTTTCCAAAAGGAGCCATTTAAAGTAGACAAGCTTATATATAACTAACACCTATATAAAATTATGTTGAGTATAAATAGACAAACTATTATTAAGGAAAGAGAATTTTTTTTCTTTTTTTTAAATTTTTTTTTAACGTTTATTTATTTTTGAGACAGAGAGAGACAGAGCATGAACAGGGGAGGGTCAGAGAGAGGGAGACACAGAATCTGAAACAGGCTCCAGGCTCTGAACTGTCAGCACAGAGTCCGACGCGGGGCTCGAACTCAGGGACCGCGAGATCATGACCTGAGCCGAAGTCAGCCGCTTAACCGACTGAGCCACCCAGGCGCCCCTAGGAAAGAGAAATTTTTTTACAAGAAAAGTATTTAAGTTGAATTTTGAAGAATGGGTAAGATTTTGATGGAATAGAGTATACATTATGTCAATCACACTCTAATGAGGAAACAGGAAATTTATTGAAATGATTATCCTTGATGAAAGAGCTATTAGCCCAACTGGATAGGGAACCAACCTTGAAATTAGTAGTAACAAGAAGTCAGTGTCATCTTTACACCTAACAAAGGAGGCAGGGGTTTTCTAGAGCCAAGGTGTACCAACGTCACCCAACAGAAGTGAGAAGAGCAGTGGTCCTTGCTCATTGGAGCTAGAGTCTCAGAGGTAGTAGAGTAGCTTTGGGAGAAGCAAAGAGGGAAGGAGAGTATTTATCCGACTTCTTCCTTTTTCCTCTTCTCCTGTTCCCTGCCTGTGCCTTCGTTGACTAAACTCATCTGGAAACCAGCTGACTCAGAAGCCTGGAGGAGAGAGGGTTAATGCAAGGGAGGGGCCAGGGTATATTTAAAAAAGGAATTTTGATCAAAATTAAAGGATATGGGAAAATAGTAGGTTCTTTCTTGTATGTAAAAGAAGGCATCACTAATAATGTCCATTCATTGTTAATCTGCTCATCAATCCCTCTACATTTTTTGTATTTTCTTGATGTCTTTTTTTGTGTGTGAGAACCAATTATCCCTGCCAAATCTATGGAAGTTTAGTGGGACATCAATCATAGTAATCAAATATCCTTGACCCATGATACAATGGCACATCATGTGGTCTGGCGAAATCATAATTTCTCCTCATATATTCCTGTATAAAATTTCAAAGTTGTTTTTCTGTTTCACTAGATCATAGTTGTAAAAACAAAACTACAGAACTTCAGACTGCTGGGTCTCTAGCCAGGAAGTCACAGTAACAAACTGAGAGTTTCAGCACTCAAATCTCCATAAGGTGCCCCCCATACACACTAATCCGATGTAAAAATATATGCGGCAGTTTAGGAAAAACAGCGTTGTTACAAGTAAAACACAGCATCAAATCCTCCAACCCCAACTTTGTGACAAGTCTACCCCAAAAGGGTTAAAAACAGAAATTCATGAACTGCCTTTCTCAGAAATCTGTATAAGAGGAAAATATTGGAATAATAATAATTAAAAAATACTGCAGATAGAGAAATATTATATTATTTACATTATTTTATTCCATCTAAGTCCTATACTGCTTAAATAGGAAGACATTAGTTCATAGGCACTGTATCATTTACCTCTTTTTATCATGTAATAAGGGAGATGAAAATTTTTATGATTTCTATCATCAGTGAGAGTAGAATGTAGTTGAGAAAATAAGAAGAAACAAGAAGGTAAATATGTGAGGTGATGGATGTATTTACTTGATGAAAAGAGTCCTTTCACAAAGTATATGTGTATCAAAACATCACATACACATTAAATATCTTATACTTTTATTTGTCAAATAAAATGTATTTATAAAAGCATCAGAAAGTGACAAGGGTAGTCAGATGCTAGGATTATGGAGGAAACACAAGTTTAAAAGAAATTTGCAGCGTGGATTAAATATGCAAAAGTATCAAGGGAGGAGAAAATCTGTGTTTAGTGAGGAACATGAATAAAAGAGGAAAGTTTGGAGTATTTAAGTAAGATTTAGGAAACAGGTTGACCCCAATGGCTGAAACAGAAAAACATTGTGCTTTTTACACTTTCTTTTGGTAGTTGTGGAGCTGCTAGTACAGGGAATTGTATAAAGAATTGCATGGAAGTCAATTTGAAAATACAATTGCAGACTCATTCTTAAAGATGCTTAAAATTAGACTTCATAAACATGGTCCATTGCAGATAACAAACTATGTTACATATACAGGAGTACTCTACAAATGAAAGGTAAAGGTAACAATCATAATGACAAGAAAACATTTCCAAAAAAAAAAAAAGAAAAAAATGAATTAATAAGACCTATTACTTGTTTTTTTTACTAATGTTTATTTCATTGTTTTATTTACTGAATTTTTAATTTTATTTATTTCATTGCACATATTTACGGATTTAAAATTTTTAAATATACATATTTGCTGATCAGTTTGATAAATTTTAACAATTATATAAACACATGTACAACCACTCAAAATATGAGATAGATCATTTCCATATTCCCAGACCTACTTCTTCTTCTAGTCAATTCCTTGCCTACTCTATAAGAGGCAAGCATTTTCCTATTTCTAATACCATAGATTAGTTTGCCTATTCTTAGAATTAACATCCCTGATATATAGTCTGACTTTTCTGTGTCTGGTTTGGTTTATTCAACATATCATATTTGAAATTATCCATGTTCTATCATTAGTCCATAATTTTTAATAGCTGACTAGTATTCCATTTTATGACTTACACATAATTTTCTTACCCATTCTCCTGTTGATAAAAATTAATATTGTTTTCAATCTGATGTTTTCAAAAAGAAGACTGCTATAGGGGTGCCAGGGTGGATCTGTCAGTAAGCCTTAGATTCCTGGTTTCGGTTCAGGTCATGATCTCACAGTATGTGGCTTTGAGCCCCACATCAGGCTCAAATGAAATGAGTTGAAAATGTGGAGCCTGCTTAGGATTTTCTCTCTCTCTCCCCCCCCCCCGTCTCTCTCTCTCTCTCCCCTTTTTGCCCCTCCCCCACTTACACTCTCTCTCTTTCAAAATAAATAAACTAACTACATAAATAAATAAATAAATAAAAAGAAGACTGCTATATTTTCCAAATTGTTTTATAGACATAATTTTTTTCATTCCTATGGGTAAATGCCAAAGAACTGTTGTCTATATATTTGTATGTCTTTATGAGAAACTGCCAAACACTTGTCCAAAACTGTTATAGAATTACATATTCTCACCAGCAAATTATCAATGTACGGCTCCATATTCTGCACAATATTAGAGAAGGTCTATTACTGATTTATCCATTCTAATTGGTAAACAAACAAACAAAAAAAAGGATCTGATGTTTTTCATTTGTATTATCTTAAACTAATCAAACACTTTTTCATGTATTTAATGGCCACTCATATAACTTCTTTGGTGAGGTGTCTATTCAACTCTTCTTCCTACTTTTAACTGAGAGTTTGTTTTTTGTCTTCTTATTATGGAGTTATAAGAATTTCTTATATCTTCTGGATAAAAATATTTTTTGATATATTTGCTGAAAAAAAAATCTTCCAATGTGTGCCTTGCCCATTCGATTTCCTATTGATGTTACTTAATGAGAAATATTTTGTTTTGGTGAAATATAATCAATTTTCTTTTTTTGAAGAAATAAATTTAATGTTTATTTCTGAGAGAAAGACATGGAGTGTAAGGCAAGGAGGGGCAGAAAGAGAGAGGGAGACAACAATCCAAAGCAGGCTCCAGGTTCCAAGCTGTCAGCATAGAACCCAATGCGGAACGTGAACTCAAGGACTGTGAGATCATGACCTGAGCCGAAGTTGTTAACCGACTAAGCCACCCAGGCGCCCATCAGTTTTTCTCTTTTAGGTCAGTACTTTTTTATATTCTAAGAATATTTTGCCTAGCCAAAGGCTATACATATATTATCTTCTTTATTCTACAAATATTTTCTAATTTTTACATTTAGTACTGTAATATAGCACAATTTTTTTCTTAATTTTTTTTAATGTTTATTTTTGAGAGAGAGACAGAGTGCGAATACGGGAGGGGCAGAGAAAGAGGGAGACACAGAATCTGAAGCAGTCTCCAGGCTCTGAGCTGTCAGCACAAAGCCCAATGTGGGGCTCAAACTCACAAACTGTGAGATCATAACATGAGCCTAAGTCAGATGCTCAAGCAACTGAACCACCCAGACACCTCTAGCGCAAATTTTTATATATAGATGAAAGTAAAGCATCTATGTTACTTTTATTTATGTTGTTTATAGAGCCAGTTCTAGCACTAATCGTATAAAGTACTTTATGTTTCTCATTAAATTGAGTTGGCACCTTACTAAAATTTAGTTGACTAGTTGTCAGTTCTACTTTTCAAAATATCTGTTCTTAGATGCTCTGATTGATTCTTATATACATAATTAGGTTCTAGTAAATTTTAAGTAAATTGACTCCCATATTTTTTTAATTTTTAGATTTATTTGTAACTGAATTTACTTTTTTAAGCCCCATGGAGAGATACACTTGACATACAATATTGTGTAAGTTAATGTGTTACCAGCAGAATGTTGGTATGATACACTTATATTTTTCAGTATGATTACTATCATAATGTTAGTTAACACACCCATCACATCTCATAATCACCATTTCATTTTTGTGATGAGTACATTTAGGTTTACTTATAATACAGTATATAATACAGTTATATATAATACAAGTTATGTAAATTATATTTATATATATTTTCAAGTATATAATATAAGCCTATAACACTTTCTTTTTAATTTTATTTTTTTATTTTTTTTTTTAATTTACATCCAAATTAGTTAGCATATAGTGCAACAATGATTTCAGGAGTAGATTCCTTAGTGCCCCTAACCCATTTAGCCCATCCCCCCTCCCACAACCCCTCTAGTAACCCTCAGTTTGTTCTACATATTTATGAGTCTCTTTTGTTTCCCTCTCTGTTTTTATATTATTTTTGTTTCCCTTCCCTTATGTTCATCTGTTTTGTCTCTTAAAGTCCTCATATGAGTGAAGTCATATGATATTTGTCTTTCTCTGACTAATTTCACTTAGCATAAAGCCCTCAGTTCCATCCACATAGTTGCAAATGGCAAGATTTCATTCTTTTTGGTTGCCAAGTAATACTAAATTGTATAATATATATATGTATATATGTATAATATATATATATATATATATATATATATATATATATATATATATCACATCTTCTTTATCCATTCACCCATCGATGGACATTTGGTCTCTTTCCATACTTTGGCTATTGTTGATAGTGCTGCTATAAACATGGGGATGCATATTTTGAAACATGGGGATCCCTTAGAAACAGCACTCCTGTATCCCATGGATAAATGCCTAGTAGTACAATTGCTGGGTTGTAGGGTAGTTCTATTTTTAGTTTTTTGAGGAACCTCCATACTGTTTTCCAGAGTGGCTGCACCAGCTTGCATTCCCACCAGCAATGCAAAAGACATCCTCTTTCTCCATATCCTTGCCAACATCTGTTGTTGCCTGAGCTGGTAATGTAAGCCATTCTGACAGGTGTAAAGTAGTATCTCATTGTGGTTTTGATTTATATTTCCCTGATGATGAGTGAAGTTGAGCATTTTTTCATGTGTCGTTGGGCTATCTGGATGTCTTCTTTGGAGAAGTGTCTATTCATGTCTTTTGCCCATTTTTTTCACTGGATTATTTGTTTTTTGGGTGTTGAATTTCATAAGTTCTTTATAGATCTTGGATGCTAACCCTTTATCTGATATGTCATTTGCAAATATCTTCTCCCATTCAGTCAGTTGCCTTTTAGTTTTGCTGATTATTTCCTTGGCTGTGCAGAAGCTTTTTATTTGATGAGGTCCCAGTAGTTCATTTTTGCTTTTGTTTCTCTTGCCTTTGGAGATGTGTTGAATAAGAAGTTGCTGTGGCCAAGATCAAAGAGGTTTTTGTCTGCTTTCTCCTTGAGGATTTTGATGGCTTCCTGTCTTACATTGAGGTCTTTTATCCATCTATTGTTTATTTTTGTGTATGGTGTAAGAAAGTGGTCCAGGTTCATTCTTCTACATGTTTTCCCAGCACCACTTGCTGAACAGACTGTCTTTATTCCATTGGATATTATTTCCCACTTTGTCAAAGATTAGTTGGCCATATGTTTGTGGTTCCATTTCTGGGTTCTCTATTCTATTCCATTGATCTGAGTGTCTGTTCTTGTGCCAGTACCATCCTGTCTTGATGATTACACCTTTGTAGTATAGCTTGAAGTCTGAGATTGTGATGCCTCCTGCTTTAGTTTTCTTTTTCAAGATTGCTTTTGCTATTCGGGGTCTTTTCTGGTTCCATACAAATTTTAGGGTTATTTGTTCTAGCTCTGTGAAGAATGCTGGTATTACTTTCATATGGATTGCATTGAATATGTAGATTGATTTGGGTAGTATTGACATTTTAACAAAATTTGTTCTTCCTATCCAGGAACATGGAATCTTTTCCCATTTTTTTTTTTGTGTCTTCAACTTTTTTCATAAGCTTGCTATAGTTTTCAGTGTATAGATTTTTCACCTCTTTGGTTAGATTTATTCCTAGGTATTTTAAGGTTTTTGGTGCAACTGTAAATGGGATCGGTTCCTTAATTTCTCCTTCTGTCACTTCATTGTTGATGTACAGGAATGCAACCGATTTCTGTGCATTGATTTTATATCCTGCAAATTGCTGAATTCATGAATCAATTCTAGCAGTTTTTTAGAGGAATCTTTTGGGTTTTCCAGTAGAGTATCATGTCATCTGCTAAGAGTGAAAGTTTGACCTCCTCCTGGCCGACTTGGATGCCTTTTATTTCTTTGTGTTGTCTCATTGCAGAGGCTAAGACTTCCAATACTATGTTGAATAACAGTGGCAAGAGTGGACATCCCTGTCTTGTTCCTGACCTCAGGGGAAAAGCTCTCAGTTTCTCCCCATTGAGGATGATAGTGTTGGGTTGTTCATACATGGCTTTTATGATCTCGAGTCATGCTCCTTCTATCCCTACTTCTTGAGGGTTTTTATCAAGAAAGGATGCTGTATTTTGTCAAATGTTTTCTCTGCATCTATTGAGAGGATCATATGGTTGATGTGATGAATCACATTAATTGTTTTGTGGATATTGAACGAGCCCTGCAGCCCAGATATAAATCCCACTTGGTCGTGGTGAATAATTTTTTTAATGTATTGTTGGATCCAGTTGGCTAATATCTTGTTGAGGACTTTTGCATCCATGTTCATCAGGGAAATTGGTGTATAGTTCTCCTTTTTAGTGAGGTCTCTGTCTGGTTTTGAATCAAGGTAATGCTAGCTTCATAGAAAGAGTTTGGAAGTTTTCCTTCCATTTCTATTTTTTTGGAATACTTTCAAGAGATTTGGTGTTAACTCTTCCTTAAATGTTTGTTAGAATTCCCCTGAAAAGCCATCTGGCCCTGGACTCTTGTTTTTTGGAAGATTTTTGATTACTAATTCGATTTCCTTACTGGTTATGGGGCTGTTCCAATTTTCTATTTCTTCCTGTTTCAGTTTTGGTAGTGTATATATTTCTAGGAATTTGTCCATTTCTTCCAGATTACCCATTTTATTGGCATATAATTGCTCATAATATTCTCTTAGTATTGTTTTTATTTCTGTTGTATTGGTTGTGATCTCTCCTCTTTCATTCTTGATTTTATTTACTTAGGTCCTTTCCTTTTTCTTTTTGATCAAACTTGCTAGTGGTTTATCAATTTTCTTAATTCTTTCAAAGAACTAGCTTCTGGTTTCATTGATCTGTTCAACTGTTTTTGTTTTGTTTTGTTTTGTTTTGTTTTGTTTTGGTTTGGTTTTGATGGCATTAATTTCTGCTCTCATCTTTATTATTTGTTGTCTTCTGCTGGTTTGGGTTTTATTTGCTGTTCTTTTTCCAGCTCCTTAAGGCATAAGTTTAGGTTGTGTATCTGAGATCTTTCTTCCTTCTTTAGAAAGGCCTGGATTGCTATATACTTTCCTCTTATGACCGCCTTTGCTGAATCCCAGAGGTTTTGGGTTGTGGTGTTATCATTTTCATTGACTTCCATATACTTTTTAATTTCCTCTTTTAACCTCTTGGTTAGCCCATTCATTTTTTAGTAGGGTGTTCTTCAGTCTCCAAGTATTTGTTACCTTTCCATATTTTTTCTTGTGGTTGATTTTGAGTTTCATAGCATTGTGTTCTGAAAATGTGCACAGTATGATCTTGGTCTTTTTGTACTTACTTAGGACTGATTTGTTCCCAGTATATGGTCTATTCTGGAGAATGTTCCATGTGCACTGGAGAAGAATGTATATTCTACCGTTTAGGATGAAGTGTTCAGAATATATCTATCTATTAAGTCCACCTGGTCCAGTGTGTCATTCAAAGCCATTGTTTCCGTGTTGATTTTTTGATTAGGTGATCTGTCCATTGCTGTGAGTGGGGTGTTGAAGTCTCCTACTGTTATGGTATTACTATTGATGAGTTTCTTTATGTTTGTGATTAATTGATTTATATACATGGGTTCTCCCATATTTGGCACATAAATGTTTACAATTGTTAGGTCCTCTTGGTGGATAGACCCCTTGATTCTGATAACAATGCCCTTCTGCATCTCTTGGTACAGTCTTTATTTTAGAGTCTAGATTGTCTGATATAAGTATGGCTACTCCAGCTTTCTTTTGTTGATAGATGGTTCTCCATCCCCTTATTTTCAATCTGATGGTGTCTTTAGTTGTAAAGTGGGTCTCTTGTAAATGGCATATAGATGGATCTTGTTTTCTTATCCATTCTGTTACCCTATGTCTTTTGATTGGAGCATTGAGTCCTTTGACGTTTAGAGTGAGTACTGAAAGATAAGAATTTATTGTCATTATGTTGCTTGTAGTCTTGGATTTTCTGGTGGTGTTCTCTGGTCCTTTCCAATCTTTGTTGCTTTTTGTCTTTCTTTCTTTCTTTCATCTTTCATTTTCATGTTTTCTCCCCTCAGAGAGTCCCCCTTAAAATTTGTTGTACGGCCGGTTTAGTGGTCACAAACTCCTTTAATTTTTGTTTGTCTGGGAAACTTTTTATCTCTCCTTCTATTCTGAATGACAGCCTTGCTGGGCAAAGAATTCTTGGCTGCATATTTTTCTGATTCAGCACACTGAATATGTCCCGCCACTCCTTTCTGGCCTGCCATGTTTCTGTGGACAGTTCTGCAGCAAATCTGATCTGTCTTCCCTTGTAGGTTAGGGACTTTTTATTCCCTTGCTTTCATGATTCTCTCCTTGCCTGAGTATTTTGTGAATTTGACTATGATATGCCTTGTTGATGGTCGGTTTTTGTTGAATCTAATGGGGGTCCTCTGTGCTTCCTGGATTTTTGATGTCTGTGTCTTTCCCCAGGTTAGGAAAGTTTTCCGCTATGATTTACTCACATAACCCCTCTACCCCTATTTCCTTCTCTTCCTTGTCTGGGACCTCTATGATTCTGATGTTCTTTTTTAGAGAGTCACTGATTTCTCTGATTCTTAAATTGTGTTCCATTTCCTTCATCTCCCCCTTTTTCTCTGTTTCTGATTCTCTATTCTGCCTCATCCAACCTTGCCACCACAGCATCCATCCGTGATTCCAGCTTAGTTATAGCATTTTTGATTTCATCCTGACTAGTTTTTACTTCTTTTATCTCCGCAGAAAGCGATTCTAATCTGTTTTTGACTCCAGCTAGTATTCTTATTATCATGATTCTAAATTCTGGTTCAGACATCTTCCTTGTATCTATGTTGGTCAAATCCCTGACTGTCATTTCTTTGTGTTCTTTCTTTTGGGGTGAATTCCTTGTTTTCTCATTTTGAAGGGAGAAAAGGAATTAATGAGGTAGAAAAACTAAAATTAAAAAATATTAAAACTAAAAAATGAAGCAAACACACACACACACACAAATTGAATAAATGATGCTAGATCCTAGGTGTGTTTTGGTCTGGGTGTTGAAAGTGGTTTGATAGATTAGAGAAAAAGGGGGAAAAAGGAAATTGTTTGAGAATTTTAAACAATGAATACACTGAAGTAGACAAAAATGAAATCATGGGAGTAAAATAGAATTTGAAAAAATTACACAAAAGTAAAGAATATAGTAGAAAAAATTAAAGAAAAATATTTTTAATAAAAATTAAAAATAAAAATGAAGTTTTTCCCTTTCTGTATTCAAGTAAAGAAAAGAAGTGAAAAAGAGAATAAAAGAAAAAAGAAAAAAGAAAGAAAATTGAATAGATGGACCTGCTAACAGATTGAAATAGGAATGAAATTACTTCGTTTTCCCCTGACAGACTATGGAGTGCTTTATAGTCCATAAACTAAGCAGGCAGTGAGACTTGTATTCTTGAAAAGCGAGGTTGGCCCAGTTAGGCGAGACTCAGTGTAATGGCTCTGTTCTCCACTAGATGGTGCAGCTAGCCTACCTGGGCAGAATGTTGCGGCACTCTTAGGTGCATATGCGCATGCGTGGGAGCAGTGAAAATGTCACCACCCAGCTACACAGTCTCTAGAATCTGAACTTTGTTCTCCCCGCTCAGCAATCGCACACCCATCCTCGGTCTTCAGCTTTCATCTACGGCCTGCTTCTTCATTGTCTGTGACCAAGCCCCAGGCAGTACCTCTCTCCCAAGTTTTGTCTCAGACACGGCTGTTTTCCCCGGCCCCTTACTTGTGAAGGACTGCTGCTTTGACCTGTTCTGCTCCTCTGCGGGAGGGTCTCACCGAGCAATGGCCGAATGCCGGCTGCACCCAGGAGCGCTTGCTGGATCCTGCTGCTGCCAGTGCCCTGAGACTGCAGCCACATGCCAGCCCGCCCCAGAAAAAGTTCGCGAGATAGTGTAGCAGCAGCTTTTCAGGGATTATGGAAAATCACAACACACATCTGGCACCAGGCTTCACCATTAAGGACCTTGTTCCAGCACCAACGAATGTGGCTGTTTTCTCGGGTGTCTGGGACCAGGTGGCTTCAACAGTCTCTACCAAATGACCTTCCAGCAGTGGAACCACTTTTCCCCATGTGGCCCGAGAACCTCCTGGCCTCCACTCTGTTCCTGGAGATTCACCCTTTCCACCAGAGCACGGCCAGTTATGGAACTGCAGAGTTGCAGACTTTGTACCCCTTTGTTTACAGTCTTAATGGAATTTAAACCCTCTCCTTTCTCCTTTCTCCCTTTTTAGTTTAGTCCCTGAGACTGTTTCCAATTTTCCACTTTCTCTCCAGCTGCTTTTGGGGAGGGGTGCTTTTCCCGTATTCTCCCCATCCCCCTAGTCTCCGTCTTCTCTCCACTTGCTAAAGCACCTCCCTTCCTGTGCCTTCTTGCTCCCCAAGTTTACTTCTCTGTGCTGAGTACCTGCTGAATTGTGTGGTTCAGGTTGTGCAGATTGTTGTGTTAATCCTCCAATCAGTTTTCTAGGTGTATAGGATGGTTTAGTGTTGGTCTGGCTGTATTTCATGGATACGAGACACACAAAAACCTTCCATGCTGTTCCGCCATCTTGGCTCCTCCCAACCCTTTGACACAACACTTTAAGTGTCTACTGAAAATATATTTCTTCTGATATGGTGGATTCACACCTTGATTCAATATTCCAATTGTATGTGAAGAGAGTTGGATTTGACTAGAATTGTAGTTGAGGCTAGGTACTGAAAGAAGGGAAAGGATTTATGCAAAGAATGATCAAAATGATTGACACAAGCATCAAACCAAGGAACTAATGAGTGTTATGATTGGGAGGACGGTAAATAACTGCTACCCAGTAGCGTAGTGCATGGGTGGTATACAATCTTAATGGAATTTAACCCCCCTCTCCTTTCTCCTTTCTCCCTTTTTCGTTTAGTCCCTTTGGCTATTTCCAATTTTCCACTTTCTCTCCAACTGCTTTTGGGGAGGGGTGCTTTTCCCGTATTCTCCCCCCCCCCGTCTCCATCCTCTCTCCACCCACAAAAGCAGCTCCCTGCCCACTGCATCTTCTTGCTTCCCGAGTTCACCTCTCTGTGCCGCATACCTGCTGAATTCTGTGATTCAGGTTGTGCAGATTGTAGTTTTAATCCTCCAGTTTTCTAGGTGTGCAGGATGGTTTAGTGTTGGTTTCGCTGTATTTCATGGACGCGACACCCACAAAAAACTTCCATGCTCTTCCGCCATCTTGGCTCCTCTGAGCCTATAACACTGTTATGTAAATTATAATCACGGTGCTGTGCATTATATCCACAACACTTCTTCAGCTCATAAGGGGACATTTGTACTCTTTGACCACATTTCCCCAATCCCCCCCCCCCAAGTAACCACCATTCTAGTCTCTGTTTCTATGAAGTTGGCTTTTTTAGACTCTACATTCATATAATTGATATTATGCACTATTTGACTTCTCTGATTTAGCATCATGCCCTTAAGGTCCATCTGTTTGTTACAAATGGCAACATTTTCTTCTTTCTTATGGCTGAATAGTATTCCATTGTATATATATACTGCATTGTCTTTATCCATTCATCCACTGATGAACACATAGGAGGTTTTCCTATTTTGGCTATTGTGAATACTGCAATAAGCAAGGGAGTACATACATCTCTTTGATATCCTGTTTTCATTTCCTTTGAGTGAATACTCAGAAGTGGGATTGTCGGATCATATGGAAATTCTATTTTTATTTTTTTTAAGAGCCTTCATTCTATTTTCTTTTTTTGTTTTAATTTTTTTTAACGTTTATTTATTTTTGAGACAGAGAGAAACAGAGCATGAGCAGGGGAGGGTCAGAGAGAGAGAGAGACACAGAATCTGAAACGGGCTCCAGGCTCTGAGCTGTCAGCACAGAGCCCGATGCGGGGCTCGAACTCACGGACCGTGAGATCATGACCTGAGCCGAAGTCGGCCGCTTAACCAACTGAGCCACCCAGGCGCCCCAAGAGCCTTCATTCTATTTTCTATAGTAAATACAGAAATTTATATAGCCAACAACAGTACACAGGGTTTTCTCTCCAGGTCCTCACCAACACTTGTTATCTTTTGTCTTTTTTGTGTTAGCCATTCTAACAGGTGTGAGATGATAAATTGTTTTGATTTTGTTTGCATTTAATTGATAACTAATGATGTTGAGCATATTTCCATGTTCCTGTTGGCAGTTTATAGGTCTTCTTTGAAAAAATGTTTATTCTGTTCTTCTGACCATTTATTTAATTGGACTTTTCTCCTTGCTATTAAGTTATATTTTTCCCACATATTTGGGTTATTAACCATTTATCAGATATATGATTTGCAAATATTTTCTCCCGTTGTGTAGGTTGCCATTTTATTTTGTTGATTGTTTCTTTCCTATGCAGAGCTTTCTAGCTTGATGTAGTCCCACTTATTTATTTTTTGCCTTATGTATTTGTTTTTTCAGTGTCCTATGCAAAAAATTGTTGCCAAGACCAAGGTCAGGAGATTTTTGACATGTTTTTTTCTAGGAGTTATACTTTTAGGTCTTATGTTTAAGATTTCATTTTGTAAAATTCTTTTATTTATTTACTTTAAGAGCGAGAGAGAGAGAGAGAGAGAGAGAGAGAGAGAGAGAGAGTGCGAGCATGAGAGGGGTAGGCACACAGAGAGAAGGAGGGAGAGAACCCAAGTAGACACCATAGTGTCAGCACAGAGCCTGACATGGGGCTTGATGTCACAAAACATGAGATTGTGACCTTAGCTGAAATCAAGAGTAGGACAGCTAACCAACTGAACCACCAGGCACCCCTGGTTAAAACTTCTTTTTGAGTTAATTTGTGTGAGTGATGTAATATAGGGAACTAATTTCATTCTTTTGCATGTGATCAGAGTAATTCTTGGCTGTCATGTCAAATATTAGTTGGCTATATTTGTTCAGAGTTGTTTTCAGCTTTTAATTCTGTTGTAATGGTCTGTGTGTCTATACTTACTCCTACACATTACTGGTTTTTTTTCTCTTTTTTTTAATATGAAATTAATTCTCAAATTGGTTTCCATACAACACCCAGTGCTCATCCCAAAAGGTGCCCTCCTCAGTACCTGTCACCCACCCTCCCCTCCCTCCCACCATCAGCCCTCAGTTTGTTCTCAGTTTTTAAGACTCTCTTATGTTTTGGCTCTCTCCCACTCTAACCTCTTTGTTTTTTTTTTTTTTTTCTTCCCCTCCCCCATGGGTTCCTGTTAAGTTTCTCAGGATCCACATAAGAGTGAGCACATATGGTATCTGTCTTTCTCTGTATGGCTTATTTCACTTAGCATAACACTCTCCAGTTCCATCCACGTTGCTACAAAGGGCCATATTTCATTCTTTCTCATTGCCACGTAGTACTCCATTATGTATATAAACCACAATTTCTTTATCCATTCATCAGTTGATGGACATTTAGGCTCTTTCTATAATTTGACTATTGTTGAGAGTGCTGCTATGAACATTGGGGTACAAGTGCCCCTATGATCAGTACCCTGTATCCCTTGGGTAAATTCCTAGCCGTGGTATTGCTGGGTCATAGGGTAGATCTATTTTTAATTTTTTGAGGAACCTCCACACTGTTTTCCAGAGCGGCTGTACCAATTTGCATTCCCACCAACAGTGCAAGAGGGTTCTTTTTCTCCACATCCTCTCTGGTATCTATAGTCTCCTGATTTATTCATTTTGGCCCCTCTAACTGGCGTGAGGTGATATCTGAGTGTGGTTTTGATTTGTATTTCCCTGATGAGGAGTGACGTTGAGCATCTTTTCATGTGCCTGTTGGCCATCCGGATGTCTTCTTTAGAGAAGTGTCTATTCATGTTTTCTGCCCATTTCTTCACGGGGTTATTTGTTTTTCGGGTATGGAGTTTGGTGAGCTCTTTATAGATTTTGGATACTAGCCCTTTGTCTGATATGTCATTTGCAAATCTCTTTTCCCATTCCGTTGGTTGCCTTTTAGTTTTGTTGGTTGTTTCCTTTGCTGTACAGAAGTTTTATCTTCATGAGGTCCCAGTAGTTCATTTTTGTTTTTAATTCCCTTGCCTTTGGGGATGTGTCAAGTAAGAAATTGCTACGGCTGAGGTCAGAGAGATCTTTTCCTGCTTTCTCCTCTAAGGTTTTGATGGTTTCCTGTCTCACATTCAGGTCCTTTATCCATTTTGAGTTTATTTTTGTGAATGGTGTGGGAAAATGGTCTAGTTTCAACCTTCTGCATGTTGCTGTCCAGTTCTCCCAGCACCATTTGTTAAAGAGGCTGTCTTTTTTCCATTGGATATTCTTTCCTGTTTTGTCAAAGATTAGTTGGTCATACGTTTGTGGGTCTAGTTCTGGGGTTACTATTCTATTCCATTGGTCTATGTGTCTGTTTTTGTGCCAATACCATGCTGTCTTGATGATGACAGCTTTGCAGTAGAGGCTAAAGTCTGGGATTGTGATGCCTCCTGCTTTGGTCTTCTGCTTCAAAATTACTTTGGCTATTCGGGGCCTTTTGTGGTTCCATATGAATTTTAGGATTGCTTGTTCTAGCTTCGAGAAGAATGCTGGTGCAATTTTGATTGAGATTGCACTGAATGCGTAGATAGCTTTGGGTGGTATTGACATTTTTACCATATTTATTCTTCCAACCCATGAGCATGGAATGTTTTTTCATTTCTTTATATCTTCTTTAATTTCCTTCATAAGCTTTCTATAGTTTTCAGCATACAGATCTTGTACATCTTTGGTTAGATTTATTCCTAGGAATTTTATGCTGCTTGGTGCAATAGTGAATGGGATCAGTTTCTTTATTTGTCTTTCTGTTGCTTCATTGTTAGTGTATAGAATGCAACTGATTTCTGTACATTGATATTGTATCCTGCAACTTTGCTAAATTCATGTATCAGTTCTAGCAGACTTCTGGTGGAGTCTATCGAATTTTCCATGTATAATATCTTGTCATCTGCAAAAAGTGAAAGCTTGACTTCATATTTGCCAATTTTGATGCCTTTGATTTCCTTTTGTTGTCTGATTGCTGATGCTAGAACTTCCAACACTATGTTAAACAACAGCGGTGAGAGTGGACATCCCTGTCATGTTCCTGATCTCAGGGGGAAAGCTCTCAGTTTTTCCCCATTGAGGATGATATTAGCTGTGGGTTTTCATAAATGTCTTTTATGGGGGTGCCTGGGTGGCGCAGTCGGTTAAGCGTCCAACTTCATCCAGGTCACGATCTCGCAGTCCGTGAGTTCGAGCCCCGCGTCAGTCTCTGGGCTGATGGCTCAGAGCCTGGAGCCTGTTTCCGATTCTGTGTCTCCCTCTCTCTCTGCCCCTACCCCGTTCATGCTCTGTCTCTCTCTGTCCCAAAAATAAATAAATATTGAAAAAAAAATTAAAAAAAAATAAATAAATGGCTTTTATGATCTTTAAGTATGTTCCTTCTCTCCCGACTTTCTGAAGGGTTTTTATTAAGAAAGGATGCTGAATTTTGTCAAATTCTTTTTCTGCATCGATTGACAGGATCATATGGTTCTTATCGTTTCTTTTATTAATGTGAGGCATCACACTGAGTTGCAAATGTTGAGCCAGCCCTGCATCCCAGGAATGAATCCCACTTGATCATGGTAAATTATTCTTTTTATAAGCTGTGGAATTCGATTTGCTAGTATCTTAATGAGAATTTTTGCATCCATATTCATCAGGGATGTTGGCCTATAGTTCTCTTTTTTACTGGGTCTCTGTCTAGTTTAGGAATCAAAGTAATACTGGCTTCATAGAATGAGTCTGAAGTTTTCCTTCCATTTCTATTTTTTGGAGTAGCTTGAGAAGGATAGGTATTATCTCTGCTTTTTTTTTTTTTCAACGTTTATTTATTTATTTTTGGGACAGAGAGAGACAGAGCATGAACGGGGGAGGGGCAGAGAGAGAGGGAGACACAGAATCGGAAACAGGCTCCAGGCTCCGAGCCATCAGCCCAGAGCCTGATGTGGGGCTCGAACTCACGGACCGCGAGATCGTGACCTGGCTGAAGTCGGACGCTTAACCGACTGCGCCACCCAGGCGCCCCAAATATCTCTGCTTTAAACGTCTGGTAGAACTCCCCTGGGAAGCCATCTGGTCCTGGACTCTTATTTGTTGGGAGATTTTTGATGACTGATTCAATTTTTTCACTGGTAATGGGTCTGTTCAAGCTTTCTACTTCCTCCTGATTGAGTTTTGGAAGCGTGTGGGTGTTTAGGAATTTGTCCATTTCTTCCAGGTTGTCGAGTTTGTTGGCACATAATTTTTCATAGTATTCCCTGATAATTGCTTGTATATCTGAGGAATTGGTTGTAATAATTCCATTTTCATTTATGATTTTATCTATTTGGGTCATCTCCCTTTTCTTTTTGAGAAGCCTGGCTAGAGGTTTATCTTTTTTGTTTATTTATCAAAAAAACAACTCTTGGTTTCATTGATCTGCTCTACAGTTTTTTAAGATTCTATATTGTTTATTTCTGCTCTGACTTTATTATTTCTCTTCTTCTGCTGGGTTTGGGGTGTCTTTGGTTCTCTGCTTCTATTTCCTTTAGGTGTGCTGTTAGATTTTGTATTTGATATTTTTCTTATTTCTTGATTTAGGCCTGGATTGCAATGTATTTTCCTCTCAGGACTGCCTTCGCTGCGTCCCAAAGCGTTTGGATTGTTGTATTTTCATTTTCATTTGTTTCCATGTGTTTTTTAATTTCTTCTCTAATTGCCTGGTTGACCCATTCATTCTTTAGTAGGGTGTTCTTTAACCTCCATGCCTTTGGAGGTTTTCCAGACTTTTTCCTGTGGTTGATTTCAAGCTTCATAGCATTGTGGTCTGAAAGTATGCATGGTATGATCTCAATTCTTGTATACTTATGAAGGGCTGTTTTGTGACCCAGTATGTGATCTATCTTGGAGAATGTTCCATGTGCACTCGAGAAGAAAGTATATTCTGTTGCTTTGGGATGCAGAGTTCTAAATATATCTGTCGAGTCCATCTGATCCAATGTATCATTCAGGGCCCTTGTTTCTTTATTGACCATGTGTCTAGATGATCTATCCATTGTTGTAAGTGGGGTATTAATGTCCCCTGCAATTACTACATTCTTGTCAATAAGGTTGCTTATATATTTGTAATTGTTTTATATATTTGGGGGCTCCGGTATTCGGCACATAGACATTTATAATTGTTCTTCTTGATGGATAGACCCTGTAATTATTATATAATGCCTTTCTTCATCTCTTGTTACAGCCTTTAATTTAAAGTCTAGTTTGTCTGATATAAGTATGGCTACTGCAGCTTTTTTTGACTTCCATTAACATGGTAGATAGTTCTCCATCCCCTCACTTTCAATCTGAAGGTGTCCTCAGGTCTAAAGTGAGTCTCTTGTAGACAGCAAATAGATGGGTCTTGTTTTTTTATCCATTCTGATACCCTATATCTTTTGATTGGAGCATTTAGTCCATTTACATTTAGTGTTATTATAGAAAGATATGGGTTTAGAGTCATTGTGATGTCTGTAGGTTTCATGCTTGTAGTAATGTCTCTGGTACCTTGTCTCATAGAATCCCCCTTAGGATCTCTTGTAGACCTGGTTTAGTGGTGATGAATTCCTTCAGTTTTTGTTTGTTTGAGAAGACCTTTATCTCTCCTTCTATTCTAAATGACAGACTTGCTGGATAAAGGATTCTCAGCTGCATATTTTTTCTGTTCATCACATTGAAGATTTCCTGCCATTCCTTTCTGCCTGCCAAGTTTCAGTAGATAAATCTGTCACTAGTCTTATCAGTCTCCCTTTATATGTTAGAGCACGTTTCTCCCTAGCTGCTTTCAGAATTTTCCCTTTATCCTTGTATTTTGCTAGTTTGACTATGATATGTCGTGCAGAAGATCGATTCAAGTTACGTCTGAGGGGAGTTCTCTGTGCCTGTTGGATTTCAATGTCTTTTTTCCTTCCCCAGATCAGGGAAGTTCTCAGCTGTGATTTCTTCAAGTACACCTTTAGCACCTTTCTGTCTCTCTTCCTCCTCTGTAATCCCAATTATGCATATATTATTGCGTTTAATTGTGTCACTTAGTTCTCTAATTCTCCCCTCATACTCCTGGATTTTTTTTATCTCTCTTTTTCTCAGCTTCCTCTTTTTCCATAATTTTAACTTCTAATTCACCTATTCTCTCCTCTGCCTCTTCAATCCAAGCTGTGGTTGCCTCCATTTTATTTTGCAGCTCATTTATAGCACTTTTTAGCTCCTCCTGGCTGTTTCTTAGTCCCTTCATCTCTGTAGTAATAGATTCTCTGCTGTCCTCTATACTTTTTTCAAGCCCAGTGATTAATTTTATTACTATTATTTTAAATTCATTTTCTGTTACATTGCTTAAATCGTTTTTGATGAGTTCATTAGCTGTCTCCACTTCGTAGAGTTTCTTTTGAGGAGAATTCTTCCATTTCATCATTTTGGGTAGTCCCTGGAGTGGCACGGAACTGCAGGACTCTTCCTCTGTGCTGTCTGGAGTAACTTGTGTTGGTGGGAGGGGCCGCAGTCAGACCTCATGTCTGCCCCCAGCCCACCACTGGGGTCACAGTCAGACTGGTGTGTACTTTATTTTCCCCTCTCCCAGGGACAGGACTCACTGTGGAGTGGTGTGGCCCCTGTCTGGGCTACTTGCACACTGCCAGGCTTGTGGTGCTGCTTCGATGGGATCGGTGTGTTAGCCGGGGTGGATCTGCAAGGTGCACAGGGGTGGGAGGGGCAGACTCAGCTTGCTTTGCTTTTGGTGGTCCACTTCAGGAGGGGCCCTCTGGCACTGGGAGGGAGGCCGACCAGTCGGAGGGATGGATCCACAGAAACACAGTGTTGGGTGTTTGCACAGTGCAAGCAAGTTCCGAGATGGGAACTGGTTCCCTTTGGGGTTTCAGCTGTGGGATGGGCGAGGGAGATGGCACTTCCCAGAGCCTTTGTTACCCGCCAAGCTGAGCTCTGTCCTCCTGGACTCAACAACTCTCCCTCCCATTGTCCCTGAGCCTTCCTGCTCTCAGAGCAGAGCTGTTGACTTATAATATTCCAGATGTTAAGTCCCGCTGGCTGTCAGAACACATTCTTTCCGGCCCCTCTGCTTTTGCAAGTCAGACTCGGGGGCTCTGCCTTGCCGTGGGGGCTGCCCCTACACTGCCCCAGCTTCCTCCCACCAGTCTGTGTAGCGTGCACCGCCTCTCCGCCCTTCCCACCCTCTTCCGTGGGCCTCTCATCTATGCTTGGCTCCGGAGAGTTGTTCTGCTAGTCTTCTGGTGGTTTTCTGGGTTATTTAGGCAGATGTGGGTGGAATCTAAATGGTCAGCAGGACGTGTGAGCCCAGCATCCTCCTACACCCCCATCTTCCTCCAAAATCTATACATTACTGTTTTGATTATTGTAGCTTTGTGGAACTTTTTTTTTTTTTTTTTAAACCAGAAAGTGTGATGCCTCTGTCTTTGCTTTTCTTTATCAGGATGGCTTTGGGTTTTTGGGGTTTTTTGCTATTCTTTACAAAATTTAGGGTTGCTTTTCTACTTCTGTGAAACCTGCTATTGGAATTTTGATAAGGCTTATATTGAATCTCTAGATTACTATGGGCAGTATAGACATTTTAAAAATATTCTATAAGCACCAGATATTTTGCTATTTGTGTCTTCATCTTTTTTAAAGATTATTTAGAATATGCTAAATTATTGCAGTTCCATCTAAGTGTTAATATCAACTTAATTTTTTTTCAATAATTCTACTAGTATATTTGCTGAGATTGCATTGACATAACTGGAAAGAATAGATATCTTAATATTATTGAGGTTTTCAAACCATGTATATAGTTATATCATTATTTATGTCTTCTCCAATATCTGAGCATATGTTCTGATATTAATGAAAAAATCTTGAATGTATTTTGTTATTATTATTCACAGTATTTTTTATGTTATGTTGCATTATGTATCAAAAACTATTACAAGCGGTATATTTATTCCACATTCCAATTGTTTGTTTCTAGAGTGCAATAATACTTATGATTTTGTATACTAACATTGTTTCCTGCTACGTGGCCACAAAAATCTATTAGCCTTAATAATTCTTTGTAGATCTGAAATAATATTTCATGTACACAGTCATGTCATCTCTAAAGACATCTCACTATTTCCTTTCTGATCATTACACCATGAATCTCTTTTCCCCTGGGAAGGAATTTTCTGGAATTTAGTTCACTTGTATATCTTTGTTTTCTGCTTTTTTTTTTTTCCATCGGTGTTTTAAAACCAACAGCAAAAACTCTGATTTTGTAGTTTTTGGCTTGTTCTCATTGTTTGGGTGAGAACAGTGTTCTGTCTTGTAACTTTCTACTTCCTTTTCAGAGTCAAATTCCCACATGTATCTTGCCATAGCTGGGAAATTAATTCTTTTAAGCACTGTAACCTAAGGCTGAATATCCCAAAAGTATATTCACATAAGAAACTATGAGAAAATATATCATGTTGCCTATTAACTATATTATCTGTTTAAATTTTATCAATATTAATTTAAGGATCTGGTTATATTTGAAACACTGATATCCCCTTAGAATTTAGTACAATGTTTTTTCAGTAAGAAAGAAGTCAAAAGCAATAGTTGGAGACTTCTGGCATGTATTCAGAATATAGAAAGTGGGAACAGTATCTATCCCAACTTAACAACAATGCTGAACATTATATCTTTTATGGGAAATGAAAATAATACAAATAACCATAATGAGAAACCAATACATACCTGTTAAAATGACTAAGACCAAAAGAAAACTGACCATACCAAATACTTATAAGGACATGGAGCAAGTGGAACTCTTCTGCTCTGCTGGTGGGAATGCAAACTTGTATGGTGACTTTGGAAAATGGTTTTGTAAAAATTAAACACACACAACATGACCCAGTTATCTCATTACAGGTATTTAATTGGAAAAAAACAAAACAAAACAAAACTTATGTTCACACAAAAACCTGTACTTAAATGCTTATAACAGCTTTATACATAATAAAATCTGGAAACAACACAGATGTCCTTTAACCACTGAATGGATAAACTCTGATACCTCTATATATTGGAATAGCTCTTTCTTAGCCATAAAAAGGAATTGGCTATTGATGCATACAACAACATACATGTTGCTAAGTGCAAGGAACCAAAACCAAAAGACTGAATACTGTATGATTCTATTTGTTCAGCATTCTAGAAATGGCAATATTGTGGGACTAAAACCAGATCATTGTTGCTTGCCAATGTTAGGGAGTACAGACAGTGGTTGATTAAAATGGGATGCTCAGGGGAAATTTTAATTTTGATGGATCTGTTCTATGCCATGCTTATGGTGATGGATCACAATTCTATGCATTTGTCAAGCCTATAGAACTGTATACCATAAAGAGCAAATTGTAATGTATGTAAATTAATAATAATAAAAATAAATGACCAAAAAATGAAGTAATAGGAGAAGAAAAACTCTCCATTCAGTTCAGACTCAAACGGATGCATAAAACATTAGTAAGTGTCTCACATGATTTTTTTTTAATTTTAGAGTTTTCTAATTTAACAAAACACTTTCTTACCAAGACATTAACCATTTTGTAATCATTTAATGTGACAAAATTGATAATTTCACTGTGATTGAATTAAAACCAACAGAAACCCCCAGCAAAGAAAGGTGGTCAAGGGAAGAGCCTTGGGCAGAGCCAATTTATGAGGACCACTCTTATTCTTCAGCAACGTGTGATTCCCTAACACATGGGAATGTGGCTTATTGTGATTCCTTAGGGTATCTTGTGGATTTAGTTATGTTAAATAAAAGTATTTTATATTAATTCAGAGTCTAAATGGTAAGAGCTCTTTAATACAAAGATAAACTAATGTGAAAAGCACAACACAGCCACATCCTTTCCCTTCCCTTCTCTGGCATCCTGGTGTGCTTAGTAAATGGCTTCTGTAGTCCAACATTTTATATCAGGAAGTGGGACATTAGCTAAACGCCTTCTTTTCTTTAAGACAGTACTTTCAGTGAGGGCTTTTTCCAGTATTTGATTTGGCAAATTTCAGTAATTTCTGCAAACCATTAGTTATCAGCAAATTGAGTATAAGCATTTTGTGAACTGCCTTTGTGATATTAAATCGGTTACTGAATCTATTTGAGTATTTCTACTATGTACAATGTTTAGTGAGTTAAAATATGCATTCAGGATATCATTCAGTAGTATATGATTCTGTGAGTTTCTCCTCTTTCCTTCCATTTCCCTTTAAAATACATACACACAAACATATACATATATGCATACACACCAACACTGTCAAACTAGGTGTCATTGAGACATATTTTATGATGTTTTTCAATAATTTTATTCAAATATTTACCTAATACTTTTTCAGCTTATAGAACTAATTGATGAAGAAAATTACATAAAATATTGGCAAAAATACATTCATCAAAAAATAATTGGCAATTTTATTATTTATGATAAAAAGTATACTACTACTATAGCCTCATCAATTTCATTTAAAAAATGTTTATCAGCCATGTATTAGATTTGATCAAATAAGTAATTTCAAGAAACAGTAACTCTTAACAAAATGTGAAAATCTTCCTCAAAGCTCTTTGTTTACATGGCCCTTGAATTTTTCAAATCAATAATCGCAGTAAAAGCAAATTATCACAGTGAAAGCAAAAAGAAATGAAGACTTCAGAGTGAGGGCAAAATGCTGATAATCTGTCTTGTGTATGTATCCTTGGTCTAAAGGAATCATAGACTTCTCATGTTTATGTGTTACTAGTTAAAATTTTCACCTGTTAAAAAGGAGGAACATATCAAATAAAAGGTAATCTGGAAACAGCACAGAAACACAAGCAGCAATATAAAAGCTACATTTATAGATATACAATATTAATCATTTTCCCCTTTCATATCCTTTATAAAATCAGGTTCAAGAATTTTTTTCCTCATGCCACTTGTTCTAACTTTCTTTTCAGATTCAGCAAGCTCAGGATTGAACTTTGGCATGTTTAAAAATGAAGAACCTATTGGATTACAATATATAGCCCCCTTTAATTTCTTTTGCAGCCTCACATTTCCTTCCCATTATTCATCTGGGAATGAGAAATTTTTCCACAGATATAGTTTGGCCTAAAAATATCATCTAATTCATAAACATAATGCTTTTTTAATTTCGATGCTACCCAGTCAATATTCATTCATAACCTGGGACATGATGCATAAAAGGGGAAAACTATAATATACATGATCACAACAAATAAAAGATGCTACATAAAAATAGACCATAAGGAATTCTATTTTCTTTAAATTTTCACATGAAAAAGAAACCCATACAAACAACAGACATTGTTAATTTCTTTAACCTATGCACTTGATTTGTATTTCTCCAAATAAAGAGTGCATTTCCAAGCTTTCTAGAATTGGTTTTCATAACAGAATCCATGATTTGTAGCTACCGTGCTTATTTATACACTTTTCCAACTAGAAAGGACTTATTTCTTCTGCAAAGACTAATGCTGATGACAAGGTTGTGCATATTTCAGCTTCTTTCATACTTAAACAAAATATCAGAAGTCATAATCAGGATATAGCATTTTTAGGGCCTAATTTATTATTTTGTGCTTTAGTTTCAGGGGATTTTCATAAGATTTTCAGCATAGGCTACACTTTTGTATTTAAAAAAAAAGTAGTGAGTTAGTAGGTGTCATTATGTAGAATACTTATCCCCAGTGACAACCTTTGAAAATAGTTTTATAATAACTAAAACAACAATCACAATGTTTGAAGTCTTAAGTTTTAGGTACAATTTAATAAACATCTGTTTTCTTTTAGAGGTAAAACTAAAAATCTAATGCAATCTAATACTGTTGAAGTATTTGAAATAGTATTTGTGTGCTTTCTTAAAATGCTTCAGTAACAAACTATAAATTACAATTTGAATGCACTACAACTTGATCAAATGTGGTAATATGTAGTTAGCACCTTGGAATAAAAATGAAAACACTGGAAATTCAAATATGTTTGATTCTAGCAATTTCCTCCAGTACATTCATGAGTTTAAGTCAGCAAATGTTACTTGCTGTTACTAATGTATACACTAATTTTTGGTTTTGTTTTGTTTTTTGTTTTTGTTTGGTTTTGGTTTGTGTTAAAGATGTATCTTTACAACATGATTTTCTGTGGCTCATTTGCTTTTATCTAAAAGTGTGTCTCTCTCTTCCCTAACTAGAAAATAAATCGAATATATAATCAAAAATCTCCTAACAAACAAAAGTCCAGGGCCAGATGGCTTCTCAGGGGACTTACACCAGACATTTAAAGAAGAATTAATACTTGGGGTGCCCGGGTGGCTGAGTCATTTAAGCCTCCGATTCTTGATTTAAGATCATGTCGTGATCTCACAGTTCATGAATTCAAGCTTTGTGTCCAGCTCTGCACTGACAGACGGAGCCTGCTTGGGATTCTCTCTCCCTCGATTTCTGCTCCTCTCTCTTTGTTTCTCTGTCTCAAAATAAATAAATTAATTAAATTAATTTTAGAAAAGAAGAGTTAATACCTATTTTTCTCAAATTCTTCCCCAAGCTAAAAATGGAAAGAAAGCTTCCAAACTCATTCTGAGGCCAACATTACCTTGATTCCAAAACCAAAGACCCCACCATAAAGGAGAATTACAGGCAAATATCCCTGATGAACATGGATGCAAAAATTCCAACAAGATACTAGCAAATCAAATCCAACAGTACATTAAAAGAATTATTCACGATTAGGTAGGATTTATTTCTGGGCTGCAGGGTTGGTTCAATATTTGCAAATCAATCAACATGATACACCACATTAATAAAGGATAAGAATCATATGATGCTCTCAATAGTTGCAGACAAAGCGTTTGTCAAAATACAGCATCCATTCTTGAAAAAACCCTCAACAAAGTATGGATAATTATAGAAAGAACCCAAATGTCCATCACCTGATGAATGGATAGAGATGTTGTATACACACACACACACACACACACACACACACACACACACACATTCCAGTGTCCAACTATTATTCATAGCTGAATAGTATTCCATTATATATCAAAGTATATTATATGGAATAATACTCTATATGGTCAAATCTTCTTTATCCATTCATTTATTGATGGATACTTGGGCTGCTTCCATATTTTGGCTACTGTAAATAATGCTGCAATAAACACAGAGGTGCATATATCCCTTTGAATTAATGTTTTCATATTCTTTGGGTAAACAGTAGTGTGATTACTGGATCAAATGGTAGCTCTATTTCTATTTTTTTTTTTTTTGAGGAACCTCCATACTGTCTTCCACAGTGGCTGCACCCATTTGTATTCCCATCAACAGTGTGCAAGGGTTTATTTTTCTCCTGTCTTATATTCAGTATACTTGTGCTTATGTACCGCTTCACCCTCCTGGCCTTGCAGTGGATGAAGCAATTGGCCCAGGTATAGGAATTTAGATTGCCATTTCATATTCATTATGAGTCATAAGACACTCACTTGTTGCAAGTCCAAATAATTATTCAACACTATCATTCCATCTACAGAAGACCTTCAACATTATTAGCCTCAACTTTTAGCTTTAGCTGGAGTTTATACCCTAATAGTTTTTCTTATTTTTACTTTGTTTATCTATTAGAGTTGGCACTGGACTAATATATTTCATATGTACAATATAATGGCATATCCAACTCTGTAGAAGAGGCTAAAGTTGCATAGGCCTAGGTTGTCCTTAGATGAGGAAGAGTACTAGCAAGAGATTATACCTGAGATGCCTTTTGAAAACGAGGTAGTAATTTTATATATGAGAAGGAAAGAATAAGGTCTATCGTGGTTGGATTGATTTAGGTTTACATATGTATGTTTCACTCCTTGAAAATGATTTGAGGAAATTATTTTGAAAATGTATATTACAAGTAAGTGATATTGACTTAGAACTGTAAGTGAACTTGATCCAATAGGCATTTTTCACCAGCATGCTTCTAATAAAATACCCAATGCATTTATTAAAATATACATTTGCAGGATATTATGATTCAGTATGGAATCAATATTGGGAAATGCTGTAGTAGGCAACAACAAGCCATTTTAGTCTTATGTGTAGGACAATGGTATGGTAAGTTGCAAAATGTTTGGTCTTCAAGGGCCATGATTCTCCCAGTTGCTACACAGTAGCAGTAAGTGATCAGTGTTACACAGTAAGTGATCAGTACATAACTGTTCTATAAATGAAACTGCATAAATTATTTTTAAAGGTTAATCTAGAAGTTAAATAAAATATGAATTGGAATGGAGAAGTGATAGAAATGTAGTGGACAGCTATGATATACTGGAATTATATTGATGGTATCGATAAAAAAGTAAAACAAGCAAAAAAACTTAGAAAAAATCTGTGTCATTATTCTGAAAGATTTCTGACAATCTTTAGGTTTTTTATTATATATTGTACTGGATATTGCTTTGAAATGTCAGCTACATATTTTTGATACTTTCCCAAAGACACAATAGTAACAGAACAGAGAAAGCCTTTGAACAATCAGCATTATATTTGCAGGCTGTTGAAATTTCATTGTTTGAATGACATGTTGAGATGTTAGGCTGGACGTATAGTTCACTGTCACTTTATTATATATACATAAATTACCTTTGCTTATGCTATCCCCACTTTGTAGAGCAACCTTCATCTGCCTCTGTTTCTACCAGATGAAACCCTATCTATTCTTCAAGCATTAATTGCAATTTTGCACCATCAGTTTAATTGTATTTTTCTTCATAGAGCTAAAGCTGATCTCCACTCTAATGAGCATAGAGCTTAGTGCTTCTTTCTTTTTAAAATACTACATCATGATTTGAAACATTATGATTGTATACATTGATGTCCTTTATAGTGTAGTCAAAGTTGCCTTTTATCTTTCTGTCATGGTTTTTACATCTAATACTTTACATACAATGATCCTTAATTAGATTTGTTCAATAAATAAATGAATTTTAAAAAAGTTGACATTCTACTAATTCCTTAATCCTTTTCCATAATTAAAAGAACTGAGGCAGAAACCTCAGTTTTACAGATTGTTAATTTGATGTTAAGATTGGTTGAAAGTTTATTTTTAATGTTTTATTTCACCTTTTGCTTTTCCGTTTTTGTTTTCAATAATTTTATGTTAACTAAAAACACATTAACTTAAGAAATATTTTTATTACCAAATATAAAACTTATCCTAGGCCACATATACATAGATATTCAAGAAACATTTTTCAAAGCAAACACAGTACGGCATTCTAAGATTCAGTGACAGTTTGAATGGAGGCTCTAAAGCAGTGCTAGTTTTATATAATTGGTAGCATATGTGGCAGCAATTACTAATTAGATAATTGGAAGCATATGGCAGCAATTACTGTCAATCAAATTATGCAATATCCCAGTAGGTATAGTAATACCTTTAGTGCAGAAATGTCTGATATGTATGTTCTCAATTTGATCAAGGGATTAATGAGAGCATTCTATGCTATTGTTTGAGTCAGTACCAATGAACAATGCTTAGAAGCAATCTATAACTTTAATTGAGGTCGTGGCTACAGTATGTGACAGCAGCTATGAATTGGCCCATCCAATTTGCTGTGGCTCATTAAGATATCCACTGCTCAAGAATTGTGTAGACAGGTCACAACAAATCATACCAAGTGAATTGTTCAGTGAGGTACAATTCTATTGTACAGGCATGGCCTAAGGCCAGGTTTATGTATCACAAAAAAAAAAATGCCCATGATATAGTATACACAGTGTATCCAGGTCTTAGCTGGATTGTCAGATGCATCATGTTCTCTGGCAGCAATAGCTCATTAAGATCTATATCCAGAGAATAATGGAGCCCATGCTTATAATATGTCATGGTTTCTATGGAAGCCCATAGATACACCACTATTAATCTGTTGTGAGAAGGAAACCTAGTTTTGGATTGGAAGGCAGAGCACTCTGCTTGCCCAGAAAAAAATTGCTTTCATAGACCATACGGGTATGTAGGCTTAATTGCTGACCCTTCTTGATCAAATTTGGCCCTCAACAATGCTTATTCAATATGCTCATAAACATTCCAAGTTCAGATGAAGAGACAATTCATTAAATGTATTATGAAGGTATCAAGCTTCAGATCAGAGTACTTAGTTGCTCTTCTGTTTCAGATAGCTGTAGACAACCCTGTTATGAGTTGCCAAAAATACTGCCATATTGCCAGAAATAGAACTTGCTTGCCTATGTAGATCCCTTTCTTTTTCCTTTGCCTTTTGAATGCTTACATCAACAATTTTGTCACATATTTGTGCTCACACATGCATCTACAGTCACACACATAAGCCCACACACTTTATCATAACATGGGTCTACTATCTACGTTGGAAACCAGAAAAATTGAAACTTCAATGGGAGCTAAGAAATAGTCCTCCTTTGTATCAAGATGTTGTCTTTTCCTCTGACAGTAACATATGAT
Source organism: Lynx rufus (assembly GCF_022079265.1). Classification (NCBI taxonomy): domain Eukaryota; kingdom Metazoa; phylum Chordata; class Mammalia; order Carnivora; family Felidae; genus Lynx; species Lynx rufus. The sequence continues at coordinate 86,210,293 of NW_025814878.1, read as the reverse complement.
AGGGATAGGCCATTGTGGTTCTAATGTTATGCAACACATAATTATAGTAACTAATGTTATGTGCATGTTCATATATATAAAGACAGTGATAAAGATTGTGTTATGTATCTGAAATAATAATAATAATAATAATAGTAATAATAATAATAATAATAAATAGCCCTTCAAATTACCTGACATTTAAAGCTACGAATCTACTTAGGCTATTATATTTTCCTTATACCATAAACATCTGTGCACACACTTTTAGTTTCAACAATTCATTCAGAGATATTTATTGTTTAATGGGCTCCAGGCAGTGTGGTAAGTCCTGTGTGCATAGGATGAATACACCCAAAGTAAAATTTCTGCCTTCATAGAGATACAGTTTAGTGCAGAAAAACAGAATAAACAGCATGAATAATAAATTATGTAAGTGCTAAGTAGGAGAAAGCAGCTGTGAGAAGAGATGGGGAGAGACTGTGGGAAAACAGTGATCAATGACTTGAAGGAGGTGAAGTAACAGGCCATATGTAAAGCTGGAAGAATTCCCCAAGTACTAAGTAGAGCAAGAGAATGAGGGAGAAGAGTACCTGGCAAATTCCAAACAAGCCAGGAAGCCAGTGTGGCTGAAGGGGGAATGCAGAGGGCAGAAAAGGAGCAGATCAAGGTAAAGAAGTTAGGAGGTGACTTTCTCTAGGGTTTTGAAAGTCATTTTAAGGACTTTGGCTTTTACTGTGAGTGACGTGGGAAGCAACTGAAGACTTCTGAGGAGAGCAGTATTCCAACTATACTTTAAAAGAATCGCTGCTGCTGTCATTCACAACAGACTAACAGGGAAGGATTGGATGGAGAGGTCAGGTAGAATCTTATCCATTCAAGATAGAAATTATGAGAAGTCACTGAATTCTTGTTCTGTTTACAAAGTAAAGCTAATAGAATATGATAGTCAACTGAATATGAGTTGTGAGACAACTGGGCTTCAAGTTTTTAACTTGTGAGACTTTCCATGAATGCAGTGTGAAAGACTTTAGAAGAAGTAGGGTGTGAATTGTTTATCTTTCTGTTAATACTTTTCTTCTTTCTGAATGGTCAATTCAGAAACGTTAAATTTAAGCTATTATATGTGTCAAGCTCCATGAAGGAATGTAAAGTAGGCAGTTTGACATTGTGAGAAAGGACTAACAGACCTTTTCCAGCGGGGTATTAGAATTTAAGTTTTGTTTCACTGTCTACTTTAGTGTTCACCGAAACCTGATATGAATAATATGCTAACGGTGTTACTGACGATAAAGAGTTATTATACTGACAGTAGGTGGAACTGAGAGTTGAAACCAAAATTAATTTAGTTCCAAACAGACTGCAGTATGACACGCAAAACAGGTAAATATGCCAAACCAAAATCATGAAGATCATCACAAACTCTATTCTCAAACTCTTAACACTGGCTCGTTCAGAAACCCATGTTCCAAGATAAGAACATGAACAAATTGAATAAACAGTCACTCTCTGTGAACCATATAGATATATTTTTGTAAGTTTATTTCTTTATTTATTTAGAGAGAGCATGAGCAGTGGAGGGGCAGAGGGAGAGAGGGAGAGAGGGAGAATCCCAAGCAGGCTCTGCACTCTCGGGGCAAAGCCCCACGTGGGGCTCAATCTCACAAACCGTGAGATCAGGACATGAGCCAAAATCAAGAGTCTGGATGCTTAACTGACTGAGTCACCCAGGAGCCCTGAGTAAACCGTATATTCTAAAGTCAAGACCACTAACTATTCCAGAACCATTCTAGTTTGCAAAGACTGACACATCCCTACCAATACATTCTATGACTAATTCCAGATCTCACAATCCTATAAGTACCTCTCTTTAACTTCCCCTTTTTGAGACACCCTGCTAATCCTCCCCAAAAGTGTGCCCTTTGTTGCAACAAACTCAAAAACATAAACTTTTTTTTTAAGCTATTGGTGTGTCAGTGGGTGGGCTTTAGCAAATAAACTTTAACACAAAGTGATTTTACTTATGGCAAAAATAATCATGATTAGTAAACTGCATCTGGACTGGGAGAACCATACTTTAAAGGAAGGCATAGCTTTGCACTTCCCTAAATGCAGAGAGTGTGGTAATTGGCTATGACCCTTATGGAGACCGTGGAAGCCATGCCTGTTCAATTGTTACAGAAATATAGCTCCCATGGTACCTGAGTTTATAAAAACTAAGTGGATCATGTAGCTCCTGGAAGGGATACTGTTTCCCTGCCCCTGAGCTGCTGTAAGAAATGGTACTTGGATTTGAAGAGTTCCCAGAAAAGCCACTCCCCAAGGCAAGCTGCAGTAGCTGTCATATATCCTTCTGTGAAGGAGGACTTAGTCTGAGGGCTGAGACAGCTTTGTAAGTCTGAAAGTTTAGCTGAAATTAGGCAGAGTCTGTGGGCATTCCAGTGAGGCAGGCTGGAATTCATAGAGAAGGTCTTTGTTGAGAATGAATGTGTAAATGGCATCAATGTAAAGGTGATATTGAAAACCAGGCTTTAAAGTAGTGAATGCAAATAAAGAAAAGACATCAAAAGAGTGAGGCCTTGGGCATTCTGAATGTAAAGGGTTGAGGAGATAAAGAGAACCATGAAAAGATCCTGAGAAGAAATTGTCAGTGGTGAGGTGCAAGAATTCTCCATACTAGGAACCAAGTGAAGTGTTTTAAGGAGCGAGTAATTAAGTTTATCAAATGCTTCTGTTAGATCAAAGAGGATGAGGAATGGGAATTGAATATTGGATTTAGCAACATACGGGAATTTGCTGATCTTCACAGCAGAACTTTCAGTAAATTCATAAGAGCAAACACATGATTAGGGAGGGTACAAGAGATAATAGGTAGGAGGAATGAAAACTGAGAGAGCAGATGACACTTTTTGTAAAGAGAAAGATAAATAATAGTATTATTGGAGAATGAAGTAAGCCCAAGACAGAGTTGTTTGTTTGTTTTTTTCCTCCTTTTATCATATCTCCCTCCCCTTTTCTTTCCCCAGAAGCTTGTAATGCAGTCTGCATGTATATTAGCTGGATGGTCCTCAAGAGAAGGAAACTGATGGTGATGCAAGAGGAAGGGGGAAATCTAAGGTTTTGGATGGATGAGGAGATAAGCATAAAATAAAGGGTTGGTCTTCGATAGAAGCACAGTGTGTTTATCTGTATTCATGTCCACTCAGAAGTTTGAGAGAAAGCTTGATTACTTCTCTCCTTTCAGATTCAACACACCGAGTTTCTGTTTATTCATTAATTAAATTTTTATTCAACACCTTCTAGGCCTTAGGTATTTCTGAACTGCTGGGGACACAGCAGTGAACAAAACAGATTAATGGCAGCCCTACCTTCATGCTGTTTGCCTTTTAAGGAACCTTTTGAATTTGAAAAACAAATTGAAGAATAAGATAATCTGTTACAGTTTTTGTCCAATATCTTTTTTAGAAAATCACTTCAGTGTAGCCTTAGTTGTCTTTGTTGAAATTTCAGTGTAACTATTTGCTGGGAAAAGAAGCATGAAAGAAACAGCTTGGGTAATGTTTCTTTTAAAAGAACTCCTTATTCAGCTGACAGAAATGATTGTGTCTGGTAATCACTGTTTACAAAGAACTGATGAGATTGTGTCAGCAGAGGTTTGAGAAGGAACACTGAATACTTCCAGATCTAGTCCATAAGTTCTTTCCTGAGACTGGCCAGACAAAATCAATATAAAGCCTCCATAGGTTTCTTTTCATGTCCCATGGAAAAATAACTAACTTGGCAAGTGCTGCAATCAGTTACATCTTTTCAACATCAAAATCTATTTCAGTGACTAGATAGCCTTGTAACTAATGTTTTGTATAAAAGACAATTCACCATCTGTTACTTTAAATGTGGTCAATAGAACATTTTACCACTCAAGGTAATAACCACAATTTTCCCCACAAAGATATTGTTCATTGTTTGTGCATGACTCCTATTTCTAAATCACCTCAAGGACCTAGATAAGCATTTAATTGAAAGGAAAATAGGCAAAACCTATTTGTTGAGACTTATTTATGTACAGGAAAAAGCAAACAAACAAAAAGACCTTCGTACTCTCTAAAGTAGGATATTTCTTCTCTGAACCTTCCATTCTGACCTCCCCTTTTTTTTTCACCACACAAATTTTCATCTTGATTTTTATCAACTCTCATCCAATTTCTTAAACATTCCATTCATTAATTCATTTTGCCTGTGATTCTGTAGATCCCATGGTTAAGTAGTAAGTACCTTATTTGATAGACTCCATTGAAAAGCTATTGATTTAGAATTTCTTGGAAGTGGGAGTCTGGGGATCTTCATTCTAAAACAACACGCAGATAGGGGTCCCTGGGTGGTTCAGTCAGTTAAGCGTCCTACTCCTGATATGTGCTCAGGTCAGATCTCACGTTTTCTGAGATTAAGCCCATGTTGGGTTCTGCACTGACAGTGAAAAGCCTGTTTGGAATTCTCTTTCTCCCTCTCTCTGCTCCTCCCCTGCTTCCTTCCTTTCTCTTTCTCTCTCTCTCTCTCTCTCTCTCTCTCTCTCTCCCTCAAAATAAATAAACATTAAAAAAGAAATGAAAACACCACCCATGTAAAGTTGTACACACATGAAGGTTTAAAAACCAGGACCCTAGAGCCTCTAATTCGCCCTAGATTTGAGGAATATTGATTGTTGGTCAAGAAATAATGTTAGCATCTCCTTCAACTGATTTTGCCCTTAATTTTAAGACCATGGTGATTATGAAATATTGTTGTTGCTATTATCATTGTAAGTTTTGTTTTAATACCTAAAGCTATTCTTCTCAACTGGAGTGGGATAAGATTTTTGCCATCCATGGGAAATCTGACAATATCTAGAGTCACTTTGGGTTGTGATTCAGAGGGTTTGGGAGTGCAGCTGTGTCTAGTGGATGGGAGTCAGGGATGCTTCTTAGTATCCTACAATGCATCATACAGGCCCCCACAGAAAAAGAACCATCTGGATAAAAATGTTAATATAATGGGAGCTGAAAAAACTTGCCCTAAAGCAATTGCCTAGAATTGTTAACAATTACATCATGCATCTTTGTCCACACAACCCATAGCTCAAGGGCATTTTTTTTTTTAATAGCCAGACAAATCTACTTGTAACCATGGAAATTCTACAAGGAAAGCGGCAGACCACTAGCGTATTTTGATCTTCTGCATCCCCACACACTCAGCTTAACACACAAGAGAATTAGAGTTTCTTTTTTTTTTTTTTTTTAACGTTTATTTTTGAGACAGAGAGAGACAGAGCATGAACAGGAGAGGGGCAGAGACAAAGGGAGACAGAATTTGAAACAGGCTCCAGGCTCTGAGCAGTCAGCACAGAGCCTGACGCGGGGCTCGAACTCAGGGACCATGAGATCATGACCTGAGCCGAAGTCGGACGCTTTACCGACCGAGCCACCCAGGCGCCCCGAGAATTAGAGTTTCTAGGGAGAGGGGAAACAGTACACTAAAGAAGGTAACATCATAAAATCTGAATGTCAAAATGGCACAATTGCATAAACTTTAAATATTATTTTTTATGCTCTGGATATCAAAGGTAGAATCTTACTTTTATGAGAATTATAAAATAATAAGAAACTGTAATGGCAGAGAATAAGTGAAGCTGATTTTTTTTCTTTTTGACCACACAATTAAAGTAAAAATTCTTTGCTAATTTGTGTAAAATTTCATTTGTTATGTAACAGCGTGTTAGAGATTTAACAGTAGGCTTCTGTGCCATCTGGGATTTGCAGCTAAGCAAAGTAGAAGCATCATAGAGCACAGTACAGTAAAAAGGAATGGTGCTTTAGGTCATCAAAATTCACTAACACAGTCTTAGGAATCAATAATAAATTGACATTCCAGAAAGCATACTCAGGAGGGCAATTCCAGAGGTATAGAAAATCTTGTCCCCATGGCACAGAATTGTTTCCGGTAAAAAGTAAAACAAAAATAAAAGCAAAAACAAAAACATGGTAGATATTGAGTAAACACAAAGTTCATGCTGTGATTACGGAATAGCTGTATTAGGAATTAGACATCCATTATATTGCATAAGAAAAGGATTTCCAATTTGATTAAAAAAAAAAAAAAGCAAACAAAAACCTTAGATACTAGATGTCTTCTCAAAAGATTATCCTTTTCCAAACATATAATTTTGTGATTACAATAGGAAAGATTGTCCTAAGAATAATTTGCTGAAAGAAAAAGCACTTCAGAAAACTATATAGTGTCTCTCACTCCCAAATTTATATCACGTTAATTTTATTTTTTCATTAATATGACAATTGTTTCATGAAAGCCTGTCTCATACCAGGTTCTGCATATATGCTAATACTGAGGTGAACAATACAAAGTATCTTTTCTCATGGAACTTCAAATTTATCAAGGGGTGCCTGGGTGGCTCAGCTGGTTAAGCATCCAGCCCTTGGTTTCGGCTCAGGTCATGATTTCATGGTTTGTGAGTTTGAGCCCTGCATCAGGCTCTGTGCTGTTAGCACAGAGCCTGCTTAGGATCCTCTATCTCACTCTTTCTTTCTCTCAAAATAAATAATAAATACTTAAAAAAAACAAAATTAAAAATAGATAAAATTTATCAAGAGACAAAATATTTTTAAAAAGCAAAGCAATGAAGCATGCACTTTTTGTCAAAAAGAAAGTTAAAATAGATGACAAGGCTGGTTATGGGTAACTTTTATATATACACATATGTATATATATATGTGTATATATATATGTATAAAATGTGAACTAGTACATATATATCTAATGGTTCTCAGAGGAGGTGATGTTTGATACTGTGCTTTATTTTCCATCCATTTATACAAATATAATAAAAAATTTGCCTATTGAAAAATAAGATTTCTAAAGTCTGTATAGTATTCTATCTTGTTAATGTTGAACTGTTATGTCAGTGTCTTATTTTTAGCATATAGTTTTATGTCAAATAATTAATGGGTCAAATTAAATAGTTTAAAAGTTTGACACAAATTTTGAATATACCTTTGGAAGAATTTAACCATTTTTAATCTCATAAAAATGTGTAAGGCAAATTTTTACAAAATTCTAACCAGCATGTTTGTTTTCCTTAAAAAAAAATACATCTCAATTTGGACAGTTAAAAAATCATAATATTTTTGAATTTACATCTTTTAATTCACTAGTGGGCATAACTATTATACATGTTTATTGGGCATTTTTATTTTCATACATGTAAATATACTTTATATCAACTGCTAATAAATATACTTTATATCAACTGCTTGATGACTTCTTAATATTATGTAACAAGAATATTAGACATTTGGTAGTTGCTTATACTGTAATAATTCCTTATAACTAGTTTTATGTATAGAGTATTAGAACTGCTTTTTAATCATTTGAATGATCTGCTTTTATCATGAGGTAATTTCATAGTTGAAAGAACATCTTGATGTTATTTATTATCAATAATGAACATTCAAGATTTCAAACTCAAATCAGAATTTTGGAAAAATTGTATCTGAAACGATAAGCCTGTCAGTTTTCCAGCACTTCAAAAACTTTCTGATAAGATAGATGGTGGTCTTAGTGAATGTGAGTTTTTGATATTAATAAAAAATGTCTCAATATTTAGAAGATCTCTTTGAATAACTCACTGAATCTAATTTCCTGAGAGATCAATAGATGGCCTTATAGAAACATGCATGAATGAAGAATCTGTTTAAAGTTGCAAGAAGGATCTTAGGATTTTATTGTAGCTCTCATTAATGAAGCATCATATTCCATATCGCAACTGAACTTTACTAAGATACCACTTGTTAGATTTTGGTGTAATATTAAAGGAAAATATCCAAAATTATATTAAAATGTCATGAAAATATCCTTCCTCTTTCCAACTACGTATTTGTGAGGCTAAATATTTTTTTGTATACTCCAACTAAACACATAGAAACAGATTGAATCAGAAGCTGATACAAGAATCTAACTATCATCTATTAACTCAGACATTTAAAATATTTGCAAAGCCATAAAACAATGCCAATGATATCACTAAATACTTTTGGAAATTATAGTTATTTTTAATAAACATGTTATTTATGTTAACATGTTTATTATTTTTAATTATTTAAGATTTTTTTTAATTCTCAATTTTAATTTCTAATATAGTAAATACATCTATATCTATATATGTCTATAATTTCATAATGTGAATAGGTCCTGGATTAATGAGTTTGAAAATTGATGTATTAAGGTAACTGTGGTAAATAGTAAATATGCAAGGTTGTATTTGTGGCAAGTCCCCATGAGAGAATCATAGCAGAAGTCCTAAGTTTCTACATTAGAGAACTGTACAGTTTCATGAAAGAGTTCTTGGCCAGCTACAGATCCTAGTACAATGGAGCATTTGACCATTAGGTATCATATGACCATATGAGCAGTCCTGTTCATCCTGAGCCAGGACTGAGTGGACAGACCTACCAGTTTAGAAGGTTGAATAGGCCTTCAGAACTTGATTGGAGGTTGAAATAATATCTGGGATCAGGCACAAGAAAGACAAGAGGGCACATGTAAGCTGCAGGAGTAGGGTTCTAACCACCACATTATCATCACTTTTGCAGAAACGGCTCTTTTTTTAAACTATGACCACATTAGAAGGGTCCTTTTGGCCAGATGACAAAGAAAATAAAGGTTGAGCTTAATTTTCAGATAATTTGGATAAGTATGCATGTAAAAGATAATAATTAACTGATTATACTATAATTGTACTGGAGGATGGATTTGCAGGGTAAGGGAATCCTCCTTTTCTTGGGCTAAGAGTGGAATATGATATCGACTATGTGTACAATGCAAAATGGCTTAGTTAAGAATATACATAGATTCATTTGTAGTAGCAAATGGCCTGGCTGGTTGGTCAGAGGCATTTAGGGAGAAAGATTTGAGGTCTGGGGAAAAGGCTTGTAGATAGACCTATGGGAGTGTGTATGAAGTGTGAAGTCCTTACATTGCATATAAATGTACATCAAAGATCATGTACCTTAGATGAGGTGCTAAATAATCAAGTAGGTGTTAAAACGTGTTGTTGCTATTGTTGTTGTTGTTGACATTAACCTCTTTTATCAGCCATCTTCATTCTAAAATATGGTGGCAGGGATGGAGCCTAGGCAAGGGCAAACTACCAATGATCCATTCACCATGGGTAGCCTAAGTACTGTAGCTGCTGAATGTCCAATTATCAACACTGAACCCTTAATTAGGCATATTCTTAAAGAAGACAACTATCCACTTGGTAAAGTTCATTACAGAAGAACTTGGAACAGGTAGTGATTCATTTTGATTGGAAATTGCATATATTTTGAGTATAGACTTGTTTTTTTCTGCTTAAAGGGATTCATCCAACATTACTATTATAGAAAATTCAGTATTTGGTTTCTTAATACATAATACCATATTTCAGAATAAGGAACTATCTCTAGTAAAGGAAATATAGCAATGGACTGGCTCATAACAGTGCCATCCACTGGTGCTATTATATAAAGTACTATCCAGAAGTTACTGATAGAAAAATGAGATTGTGTTTGAAGGCAATAGCTAAGGAGACAACTTTGAAAAGATCCCCAGTTAGTATGGGGTGCCATCGCCCAGGGTACGTTACATACCATTAATTAATGACCAATTTATTGTTATGGGTTTCTAATAGCTATACTACACAGGATGGTACAAAAGAGAGATAGGAATGACTCTGATTTCTGTTATACCTAGTGACACACTTTCTACTTTCTCAATTTGCAACCTTAGGCTCTTTGCATTTAGAGTTCTCCAGAAGAGAGTACATTTCTGCCAAGGGACACAGTAAGACTCCTAGTAAACTAAACTATAGCTGCTCCAGATCAATTTAGTCTCATTGATCCTAGAATCCAGAAAGCAAGGAAAAGGCCATCCACTACCAAGAATTTGGGCTGCTGTGAGGTCACAGCCTAATGAAAGGGAATTTTCCTTTACTGAAGGGTGCTTCCTCACACAAGACCATGCCTCCTCCATGCAGTAACCTGTGATCAATGGTGGGTCAAAGGGCAGTTACACAAGCTTGGCTTCCGTGCCTCAATGGGGCAACACAGAATGGCCATCCCAGCTCCAGTGCTCCTCGGAAGATCCTCTGAGACCTCTGTTGCAACTGCTTCCCAGTTCAGTTCTCATTCTGCTTCATTCTCCATCTTTCATCCATGTCACGTGTTGTTCCTCAGAGCACACAACAGCTTTCCTGCACACAGATATCCTTTTCCTTGTCTATTTCCAGAGAATGTTCTAAAGCATGACATGGATAAACAACCTTTATTTTAGCCTTTACTAATTACTTACAACATACCGTGCATTATGTTATGTATACCTTACTCACATTATACAATTAAATCTTACAGAGTATAATGAGGTTAAAACTTCCCTAGTAATACAAGTTTTATCAAATGGAATTTGGATATTTATGTATATATAGATACAGATATATCATAGACTATATAAATATTTTTGTCAATATTTAGCCAGTAATATACTGTTACTGATCTCTAATTAAATCATTAGGCAGAGTAACAACTGTTCTATTCTCTCAGTAATCAATCTTAAAAAAGCAATACCCATAGAACACTGAAGTGAACCTTTCTGTACATAGGATACAGGATAGCACTGCCCCTAGGGTGGAATATTAATCTGAGAATAAATTTAGTTTCTCAATCTTGTGATTATAGCAATCTTCACATTATAAATAAATATATTAAATAACCAATGAAAGATGAAAAATAGTTCTTTCACTTAAAGTTAGGTTGAATGCTTTGGAAATAATCAAAATTATCAAGCTATATAAAGCTGTTGCAACATTTGGACTAAGCTGTTGCAAAATTATAAAAAGTGAAAAGATGAGAAAGTTTATAAAACTATGGAATATTTGGACACATTGTTTTCACATGTTTTGGATTATTATTCTGCTTTAAAGAAAAAGTAAATTTTGAAAATGTCTAATGCAATAGGGTTGTGGTTTATGGAAAACAAGATAAAAAATGGCACTCAGTAGACCGTGTAATCCAAGATTAGACCATGGTCATATGTTAAAAGAGTGGTGAACGAATGCATGCACACATACATTTCAAATTTAAAGTAAAGGTTTTAGAAAATGTATTTGTCATTTTTTTTTGTGATTTCCTTCTTTAATTTTTTTTAACTTGCCAAATATGTAGGTTAAGCAAAGGTATTCTGATGGGACAGATGAGAAGACTTTTAAATTGTTTTCAATTTTGCTAGTCTTAATAGAATAGTGAATTCATGATTGCAATTTTGTGATTATTAATAGTTGAATCTCAAATTCAAGAAAATTGGTGAGGAGTACTGCTTTACAAAATGTCACTAGGACGATGTATGCCAAACTCTCTAAAAGATAGCTATACTACCCACCTGTCACCCACTTACAAAGGTGGGTGATCAGAAAAGATCAGAATTTCAAACAGGGAATTGAGAGTCAACAAAATATTAAGTTTTCAATTTGGTAGGATATGCTGTGATGGAGTGGGGAGAATGGGTGAGAAGCATTCATTGAGAATGAGGACAATAGAGGGACACTGTTATCTTACCTCCAGGTTTATTTCTACTCTGCAGAGTTCTATAATCCTATCTTAGCATATAATACTGGAGTGTTGTGCCTTCAGAAAGTTCAGTGGAGGACCTGACCTTTGTCTTCTAGAGCAATCTGTCCCTAGTATGGCCCTAGTTTAAATGGAGAAAGTGATCATAAACATTGGTAATTTAAGAGTTACCGATGTGTATCATATCTAATAATAATACAGAATTAGATTTCTATTAATACATATATTTTGTCTTAATATTTTTCATTTTTCTAATTTATATTTATTGCATTTTACATAGTATGGTCTGTCATAATTGAAAACAAAACAAAGAAAATATCTGATTTATTCCTCCACATAGAATTTTAGAAACAGCCTCCTAGTGTACAGAGAGTAGCTGGTACCCACATTTATGAAAGTCTGGAGGATGGCTGGAGCATAAGGTAGAATAAAGAAGAAAGCAGAGAGGTAGCCTTAGTGTTTCTCCTGAACTAAGCAGAAATAGCCAAGGTTGAACCCTGTAAAGCAGTTTAAAAGTGTCCTAACAAACAGGATGATGGCCTGTTGGGTGCAAGGACTTCAAAACAAAGGCTGTGGGGACTACTAGGACAGGAGTTTGGCAGGGGTTGGTCACAAAGCTCCAGCTACAATGGGCATCTCTGTCTTCAGGGGACAGTGTAATGCATAGCTAAGAATTTCAAACTAAAGGCACTTCAATTTGAAGTCTGTTAATAAAAGATGTTTTCCTGGATGATCACAAAAACTTTTTTTTTGTGTTTGTGATAATTTTATTTTATATGTTTAAGTTAAAAAAAATTACTAGTACAGAGGAAAGGCAGCAAAGAGCCTGGGTACTTAACATATTTGTAGCACATTTCTCAGTAAATAGTCATTCATTAACCAAGTGTTTTAGAATCTACTTGTTCAGGGAAAATATTGTTAGGGAATTTTACATAGTCTTTCCACATAGAATTGACATTCCAGAGGGAGAAAGAGATGTTAAACATCAGAATACAGGACAGATCACTTGCTATTCTGAGAATTCTATAGTGTAGTCACTCACATTCACTCCAACACCTTTACAAAATTTTTAACTCAATATAGAAGCTGTATAGGAATCAGATTTATTGCAATAAAAATGAATTTGAGAATGTGGTTTGGACATATATTCAGTTTCTTTACCCAAAGTGTAGATCTTACAAACTATCTGAAAAGGGAGAGAAATTTGAAGTGAAGAAGAGAAAATAATGAGGATGTCTTAATTGGTTACAGGTTTGTTAGTTTTACAAACGCTTTAAAAATTTTTGCTATTTTCATGTAATTAGAAAAGAATATTAATATTTTCAATTGTGGGTCTCTAAGTGTTCAGAGGATAACTCATTTGATTAGAAGCCAAGCCAGTTTCTTCTTTTAACTTCCTTAGAGCTATGTTAGAATTTTGTCTTCCAAGTTAATTGATGCAATGCACAGATTGGGTTTGGATGATACCCATGCCCTCTTTTAAGCTGCTCATTCCTAAAGGAATTCATTGGAAAATGTGTTGATGCCTTGCTCTAAACTATCTGTTCTCAAGATACCATTGTCTTTGTCAGTGATTCCTAGTGGTATAAGCCAATTCTTTCCAAAAATGTTTTGGTAACCCACTCCTGCAATGATTAACTACACTTCTCCCTGAAATGACATTCTGTGTAATCACAATACATCTTCCAAAACCATCACTTGTTCAATCACTTCCAGGTTTTTTAAAAAATAATAAAAATGAGCACATGGACTCAAACACTCAGACAAAAGGCAACATGAGAATACAATGATGCAAATCATAACTAGATGCATGGTCTTTCAAGAATATTTTTGTGTCCTGGAACCCTGATATATAAGTATGTAACAAACTAAAAATTCTGGATTCCTCTGAGGTAACTTCTTTTGATGAATTTAAATTTTATGTATGCTATATTCATCTGGTGCGCAAATCATAGACTTGCATTTTACTCCGTAATCTGCCAGTGATATGTCTTACTAATTGATCTACTCATTTTACTCCTCAGGGCCTCAGACTTACTAATTACATAATAGGGATAATTTACTAGAGCAATTGTTTCACACTGTCTTCTCTGAACCATCTCAACTATTACTGGGTAAAGAGAAGAAAGAAATCTTGGTGGTCAAGGCTGTAGGGTGATCCTTTTGTGGGAATGATAGGTGTCATTTACTGTTGTATAGATATTGGTCTTGGAGGTACGATTCCTTTGAAAGATACTCTAACTATAAAATATATCTAAAAATCCCCACATTAGTACTTAATTAAAGTCTTATTTTAAATAGGATTCCAGACTAAAAAGCATAAGATTAATATTGACACCACATCTTGTTCTATTTTAGTTAAATTGTATGAAATTACAGTTTTTGTAGGTCAAAGATAGTTGGACCACAAGGTTCAACTTAATACGGAAGCATAACTTTTACACTCATGCTTTTGCCATCACCTCAAAAGATGTCAGTCCTTATTCTTTTATATAAACAAATTGAATGAAATAAATGTTTGAAAAGTTTTAGCAGCTAAGACTTATTTTTTTTACTACGTCTGCACTGACTTTAGGAAATGATGAGAAAGAAATGTGAAGGAGAAGAATGCAAATGTTTTCAAGAATATCTCATTGAAGTAAAAAATTATGTCTGATATTATTTTCTAAAAATAAACTAGTTATGATTTTGAACTTCATATGCTTAAAGAGGCAGTTATAATGACTTGGTGACATGAAAATGTTAGAGCAGAAACTGTGCATGATTTTGAATGAGTCATTTATAAAAGATATTTATCATAATATTAACCACAATGTTCTGTATTTGTAAACTCATATTGGTATATTTTTAGATCCATGCTTGTTACTGGGTTTCAACTAATTGGAATTAGTTGTAGAAGAGAGATTGAGTGTACAAATATTCTTAATTCATGTTTGAAAACTACCAAACTACCACTTCTAACATTAATGAGCTTTACTAGAAAAAAACTGGCACATTCATGGGCAGAATAGGCAGCCTATTCCAAAAGTGTCTAGCAGCAGGAATCATACTCAAACAGAATTACTATCAAAATCATAAGTAAATAGGATACCAGAAAGATACAGCTTTAAGATAAAGAGAGAAATAGGGAAGGACAGTATCATAGAAACTGAGAGGAATATTCTTTGCAAATAGACTGGGTAATAGGGAGCCTGTTGACATTGTAGTTGCGATCTATATTAGTATTTTCTTCCTGTGTTGTTAGGATTGGGACTTATAACTTTATATTGGCATGGCTATCTCTCTTGCCTTTTCCCCTAGCCCATAGCTGGTATGAGTTTTCATATAACAATGAGCTATTCATGAAAAATTACCATTAGGAATGAAATGACTTCTCAGTCCAGGCCCCAATTAATAAGAAGGTGAAGTTGAATGACATCTGCAATAGTGATGAAATGAATAAGCCCCTGTTGTTCCCTTATAAAGAAATAGCCTAAGAGTAGGAAACAGCCTAAAACATGTTCTTTGTCTTTAGAGCCCAGTTCAAGAAAAGTCACTGAGATCCTTTATTCTTCCCAACCCTGACAGAGACTTACCGTACCTTTTACATGCGAACATCCTGGTCTTTAGCAATACTTGCCACTAACTGCTTACACTGACACTACTCCTGCGACTTCCACTACACGGCAGGCCTATGTGTTAGTGTTGCCTGTTCCATATTCAGCAAAATAAGGGGCAGTTCTTGAATCAGGGATTATAGGTGTTTAGTAATATTTTCCAGAAGGGAACCTGGATCTTTACTTACAATCTTTTTATTGTTATCATTTTGAACGTGAAATAAATTCCACACTATTGACACCCAATATTACCCAGTATCATCTCCATCACCCCTGACCCACAGCCTTACAATAGAACAAAGCACAGTACTATCCCCTGACTATTTCTCTAAACTCAACCTCAACCATTCTCTTCCATATAATGACCTATGTGGTGTTTCTTTGTCTGGTGTGTGTTCTCACCAGAAATTCATAATCCTTTCTTCTTTATTTCATTCTCCATATTAAATGCCATGCTAATCACTATTAAATTCCTGGATCACCCTACGTAAGTTAGAAGTCTGCCATAGCACTTCAGGTTTTGTTAACATATCTTATTTTACTCAATAGCACTTATCACTACACATATAATATATATTTGTTTTATTTCTTAATTATCCACTCCTTCCTCAACAGAGTGCAAGCTACAATTAGAGACATTGTATTTTCACAACTACATAGTCTTGGCACTTGTGCAGTGTGGTGACTGACATATTGTAGGAACTCAATAAAAATGAAAAAATGGCCATCTTGAGACATGTTTCAAGCATATTTTCTATGTTCTGTGTTTCTTATAGGTGTGAAAATTGTCCAGATATACAGCCCCACAGAGATTGTATATTAACCTCTTTTTATTAGTTTCATCTGTTACCTCAAACACCAATTTATCAAATAGAAATTATACTTGAAATCCCTAAAAACTTGACAAGTCAATATTGTGGGGTCTCCCAATCAGATGGAGGGGGCCAACAAATGTGGTGTAATCTGATTGGATGGAGACTGGTGGCACAGGTGGTGAAAGAACTCACCCAAGGCAGAACAAAGGAGATACAAGTTTACTGAATAGATCTCAAGGGAGTGGGCAGGACCACATGGGAGATACTGTCTGCTAAGAGGAAATGGTAAGGGCAGTAGTTAAGGGGGAAGGTGAGGAGGTATGGGAACATATGGGATTTTCCTTCTTTGGTACCTGTGTCTGGGTGTAAGTAACCCATTGGTCAGCTAGAGATTATGGATATTTTGAGGTAAGTCGCCTAATGGGCCTGTTTGTATTTAGCCAGAGAGTAGGGCCTTTCTACCTTATTCAAATTTCCATTGTTCTAGTGATGTCTAAAAGGGGCCTCTACAAATATCAAATGAACTTAAATTTTGCATTACTAAATATTCTAATATGTATACATATACATTATCTCCCTTAGTTTTATTGATAGAAATACCATTTGTAATCCAAATATTTTCAAAATTTACATCTTGAAAATAAAGGGGTTTAAACACACTTTAAACAGTGTTCTGTTTGGAAAATAACTAAATTTTTTTCTCACAAAATATTTCATCAAAAACAAAATTGTCCATTATATTTTGGAACATTGTATAGCCTTAAACATTCATGCTTCTTTTGTGGGAAATCAACATGAGATCTCACTGAGTTTACTTCTGTCACCTTCCTTTTTAATTATCTCAATAAAGGAGAATAAAATATATAAAATTCTTGGCCAAAAAAAAAAAAAAAAGAGGGAGGAGATGTTGATTTCTCACTTCCAAAAAAGTTTTCCAAGATGAAGACATCTTGGAACAATTATGTCTTCCACCAGTAGGAACCCTTTTACCTGAATTAAAGGCAGAATTAAACTGAACTTTCAGGCAGATCTAGATTTGCGTCAGGGGACTCTGGATGTTCAGGCTTTAAAATCTCATTCAGACATTGAGACACCTGGATAATTCTGTCGGTTAAGTGTCCAACTCTTGATTTAGGTTCAGGTCATGGTCTCACAGTTCATGAGCTCAAACCCCACATCAGGCTCTGCACTATTAGTGTACTAATTAGTGCAGAACCTGCTTGGGATTCTCTCTTCCTCTCTCTCTGCCCCTCACTACTTCCCTCAAAAATAAATGAAAAATATTTAAAATAAATAAAATAAAATTAAAATTCAATTAAATCTTATTCAGACATATGATTATCACATTTAAACTAATACCCCTCCCAAAGACTCTACCATTTAATTGTGTCACTTAAAGTTATTGTGTTGTTATCAAAATCAACATAAGGAAAAAACAGAGACAAACTCACTCTTGGGACTAGAGAATACATCTCAGATAAATATTTATGTTCCAAGGAGAAATATTCTAAATGCAATCTCCCCTTTCCTTCATTTAGCTATGACCTATCATCTATATTAGGTGTCAACATTCCAGTGTAATCACCTGGAGATTGATTAATCATTTAAGGTTGTACAGTTAAAAAGAAACATTTACTAAAGGTAATATAGAGCCAGGATGATATTTTTGGAACCTTGACCTGTTTTCTGAATTTAAGGAATGATGCTGTCATATTTTTGTAGGAGACAGCATCTGGTATGCAAGATAAAATGTTGTTTCTCTAATATGTCCCAACCCCAAAGAACCAGCTGATTAGAAGCCTGGATGTTTGTATGACAAGCTTAGGTATTTGCTTGCCTCTGCGAAAATTAAATTGTCATTGTGCCAAGGGTATACAGAAAATATCCATTAGCAATTGATGTCAGTATGTTTATGTAGAATTTGAATGGGCTCTTTATACACATCAAAATTGGCTATGTGGAAGGCAATAGAGATCAATTATACACTTGGAACATGAATTCTTAAAATAAATATTAAGGCTAAAAGAGAGGAGATACTTCAGTTCTTATCTAGTTCCACTCCTGAAGCTCTGATAAGGGAAACATTTTTTTCCCTTATAAGAAAAATGATTATGTTATTCAGAAAGAGGTTGTAAAAAATTGAGATTTTTATATGTGAAAATGCTCTGAATTATTGAGTTGATGGCAATGTTAATCTAGATCTACAATACAGTAATAGCTTTAAAGAATTGATCATAGCATGAGGTTGAATCCAGTGCATTCTGTACAAGATTTCTTGTTAGTACGTGTGTTTGGGAATATATATGTATATCTGACCACCATATTTGTTAATTACCACCTCCAGATTCCTATGTTCATTATAATGACAGGCTATTTCCATTTATTTCCTCTTTTGATTTGGTTTACTGAAAGTAATACCTTTCATGTTTTTTTGCAGGAGAGAGATTAAAAACCAGCAGGATTACTATTAACATAACCAAAAGCTAATGATGAAGAAGATAAGTGCCATAGGCTGGAAAATGTTTGTATCAATTAAAAAAATGGTAAAAAGACTTATATTTTTCTAATTGCATATTTTATGTTAGTTGGGAGGTTGATATACTATATTGTTGGTTGTTAGAAGAATTGAGAAAACAATAATTTTGAAACCAGCTGGCATTTTGGCACACAAGGGCTTTGAATATATTCTCCTATTTATTCTTCCCAACCATCCTATTCACATGTAATAATATTGCTCTTTCACAAAAGAGAGAGCTGAGTATCTTCCATGCTTATGTTAGTGTGTGATAGAGTGATGATTTAAACTCAAGTCATGTAAATCACCAAACTTCAGCTCTTTCAAGTATTTTATAATGCACGTGATGTTGTGTGTGTGTACATGTATACACCCACATGTATAGGCTCTTTCTCTATTCTTTTATTCTCATTCTATATCCTTATCCTATTGAAACTTGATTACAGTATTAAAATTTATCAGAAGTTGCTTAAAATATGTTAGTTTAATATAAACATTCACATATACAGCAAAATAGTTTGATTTACTAATGGAATTGCAATGTTTAATCAATATTAGATTTATTTTAAATCAGGTACAACTGGCATTTACTTAATTATCTTCACTAAAAAGGGCTTTGAAGATAAGACTATACTTTTAAAATAATCATTCCAGTGAAAACAAAAATCATACATGTCTTAATTCCCTGACTATTGTTATTGTTTATCATATTTCTAGGATCTTCTTAATTTCTGCTGCCAGCCCAAAATATACTTTATAAAGTATTCCATACTTTTTATTTCATGTTCTATTTATGTCTTTCTCAAATACATTGGGAGAAAAAATTCTTAAAATATAAACTTCAAACTTGCAGAAATTTCTTGACAACTGTAATGAACAAAAGGAAATATCTATGCTAATATAAATATCTTCCATTTTTGTGCCCCAGTTTTTAACAAATAGAGGATGGGAAATAATTATGCCTTATAATGAAGAGATTCAATTGCATAATGTGTATTTCCAAGTATATGTGAATATAACAAGAATATTAAAATTTTTAATATGACGTTTATTGAGTTATTAAGATTGTATAATATGACTGTATATTATTTTTAGTTATTGGCATAATATGAGAAGTTTCATCACATTTGTGTTAGTTATATGTCCTAATTGAGTAGTACTCTTTTTTTTTTTTTAATTATTTGTTGATTTGAGAGAGAGAAAGAGAGAGCACAAATGAGGGAAAGATGGAGAGACAGAATCCCAGGCAGGCTCCAGGCCATCAGCACAGGGCCTAATGTGGGACTTGAACCCACAAACTGTGAGATCTTGACCTGAGCTGAGATCTAGAGTCAGACTCTTAACCAACTGAGCCCCTCAGACACCCCGATTGAGTAGTATTTTTAACAAATACTCTGTTATAGCGAACTCTCATATATAATTGCAATAGAAATCACTGCACTGAACCATTGTTAATATTTTATTGGGCAATATCATCTAATAAATGATTTATAAAAGTTTGATGATATGAACAACATATAAATTGTTTATGTAAAAATTTAAAAAAGGTTTAATGATATAATTGTGGATTCAGTCAATCAATAATTATATTACTGAAAAGAAATTTGCAGCTATGTTTGAAAAAGAAAACACTCGTACACACATTTTAAAGCCCTTACTTTCAAGCATTTATACTTTTTTTTTGAAATATTACCCTTTAAGCCAAAATTTCTCATTCTTACACTCAGCTTCAAGGTATAATATTTGGAAAGGTTAGTAAAATTCCATTAAGTCATTTTGAGTTATCTAAGGGTGAACTTTAAGAAATTGTTCAGACAGTTTTAATACACTTGAAGAGCTGAAAAGTAGTTTTGTTTTTAAAGTTCACACTTGGCACATATTTAGTCTTCACTGAAGAATTGACGCCAGAACTTCTTGGGGCAAATGGAGGCACGTTAGGAGCAAGATTGAAAATCTCTGTACCTTTTGTCTGATTCCTAAGTTATAGCAGACTGACTGTAGCCCATGTAAGACTGAAAGGAAAAGATATTTTATTTTTGGCCTATTAATATCCTTATGCCTTTCTGTCTCTTCTTATAAATTTTATCATATATTCATTTGCTCTCTGTGGGCCATCCTGCTGACAGAAATCTCATAATGGATACAAATATTTTCAAATGAGAGAAAAATTTTTTTCAAGACAAATAGATTTATTTCTAGATTCACTTTAAATTGCCATAGTTTTATTCATGTTTTCTTCCTATTTACTCATGCGATGATCTTACATGTGCAGTGAGCCTTATAAATAATTTGAGTTAAAGAAGTGACTTAACCAAAAAAGCGAGAGAGACAAAGAGAGAGATTATCAAGAGCCAGTGGATGCAGGGAAGTGGAAAGAGTGTCTTTAATTACTTATTTCAGATGTAACATAAAACATAACATTTTATATATCCAGAAATAATACCATACTAGTACAAACCAAAGATTTAGTCTAAAATGTACATTAAAGCTAGGGTGCCTGGGTGGCTCAGTCAGTTGTGTCCAACTTCAGCTCAGGTCATCATCTCACGGTTTGTGAGTTCAAGTCCTACGTTGGGCTCTGTGCTGACAGCTCAGAGCCTGGAGCCCACTTTGGATTCTGTGTCTCCCTTTATCTCTGCTCCTCCCTTACTCATGCTCTGTATCTGTCTCCTTCAAAAATAAACATTAAAAATGTACATTAAAGCTGGAAAAGTATACTAAATTATAAAACCCAGAATACTAATCTTTTTTAATTTTTAAAATGTTTATTTATTTATTTACTTTTTTGATAGAGAGAGAGCATAAGCAGGGTAGGGGCAGAAAGAGAGGTTGGGAGAGACAATCCCAAGCAGGCTCCATGCTGTCAGTGCAGAGTCTGATGTGGGACTTGATTCCATGAACAATGAGATCATGACCTGAGCCAAAATTAAGAGTCAGTTCACTGAATGAACCGCACAGGCGCCCTCCAATCTATTTTTTATTGAATGAAAAATATTCACAACAGAATGCAGATGTAAATTGTTTTTGAAGAGAATAAAACTTGACTACAAAATGGCATATATATTTTTTAATTAGCAAATCAAATCTTGCAATGTGTGAAAATAATTATACACTTTGCACAAGTGTGATTTATTCAGTATATTTAAGTCTGGCTCAACATTTGAAAATCAATCTTTGTAACTGATTATATTAACAGGCTAATGAAGATAAATCTATAGCCAATTGATATACAATAAATATTTAATAAAACTCGATACCCATACATGATAAAAGCTTGAAGTTATTTAGCATTAAAGGAGAAGTAACTCGGACAAAGAGCATGTAATAAAAACCTACGGCTCAGTTTATACTTAATAATGAAAAACTATATCTGTTCTTCCTAAGATCAGGAAGAAAACGAAAGTATCTGCTCTCACCACTCTTCTTCAAGGTAGTCCTGGAATTTCTAAACAGTTCAATAAACCCAAAAATAAATTTATAAATAAACAAATAAATAAATAAATAAATTTAAATTATTTAAATAAACAAATTTAAATTATTTAAATAAATAAATATTAAATAAATAAATAAATAAATAAACAAACAAATAAATAAATAGAAAAGAAACAAAGAACACACTGATCAGAATGGAAGAAATAAAAACTGTCTCTATTTACATTTACAGATGACATTGTCTACATAGAAAATCTCAAGAAATCTACAAAAACAATCTTTTAGGGCTATTACTTAAGTTCATCAAGGCCATGGTAAACATGATCAACATACAAATTTCAATTAAATTTTTATATACTAACAAAAAAACACATGGAAACCAAATTAAAGAAATCATCATTTATAATTGTTCTAATGAGCAATTTATAAATTATAAATTTGTTATAATTCTAACAAAATATGTAAAGGATCTGTGTCATGAAAACTATAAAATGCTATCAAAGGGATCAAGGAAGACCTAAGTTGATCAAGCAACATGCCCTTTTCATGGATTGGAAGATAAACGTAGTAAAGATGTCAGTTCTCCCCAAATTTATCTATGGATATAATGCAATTCTTAACGAAATTCTATCAAGAGGTTTTTTGTTTGTTTGTTTGTTTGTTTTTGTAGAATTAGGTAAGCTTATTCTAAAATTTATTAGAAAATAAAAAACCTAAAATAGGTGAAAGTATGTTGAAGAATAAGAATAAAGTGGAATAAATCACTGTATCAAATATTAAGCTTAAATTACAGTAACTAAGACAATGTGGTCATGGCAATGGGACATATACATAGATCAACAAAAAAATAAAAAATAAAAACCCAGACAAAGACCCATAAAAAATGCCCAACTTTTTTTTTAATTTACCCAAGTCACCATTCTCCCAAGGTGGTACAGATCAATGCCAAGTAACACCTATGATTTCTCCCATAGGGGAAAGTTAGAGTATGTGAGTGAGCACCTGGATTCCTATTGGATACTGCCACAGAGGCCTATTTTCCTCTCACCCTATCCAGAGTTCTGAGTTATGAGCTGCACAAGTAGTGGATGCATAAAAGCCTGGGAGAGAGCATATAGGACTTTCAAAGGGCATTGAAGGCATTCAGACTCATGTCAAGGGTAGAGCAAGAACGATGCCCATAAGCCACTAGGGACACCTTGCCTACAGATCCCCCCAACTGGTATATAGGCAGCTCTAGAACTCCTGCATTTTACCCTCACTCTACCTCTACCTCTACTCCCCTCCATCATGTGGCATGCTTTCTGTGTGCACCCCTGATGGCAGTGAAAGTGAGCTTTGGCAGACAGATAGAGGGTGTGTGCAGATAGCTGGCTAGAATCTGTGGACAAGGACAGAGTCCAAACTTGAGTTTGGTAAAGAGACCATATTTGGTAAAGAGACTATCAACAGTCAGGTTGGTGTATTTCAGGATCAAGAGAAGACATACAAGCTTAAGAATTCCTCCACAAGTGGGAGCAAGAAGTATGGAACAGGTGTATTCATAGAGTGTCTGAGAAACCTTCAGAAACCCAAACAAGGCTTATAGAAGGTATTTTATTTCCAAAGTCAGAAAAGAATGTAGGAAGAGGCTCCTACTTCAAATGCAAAGACAACAATGCAAGACATCAAGGAATATGAAAAAAATCAAGGAAACATGACACCACCAAAGAATCACAATAATCTTCAAGAAACCAACCTTATGGAGATCTGCCATATGCTGATAAAGAATTGAAAATAGCTATTTTTTTTTTGCATTTTTTTTTATATGAAGTTTATTGACAAATTGGTTTCCATACAACACCCAGTGCTCATCCCAAAAGGTGCCCTCCTCAATACCCATCACCCACCCGCCCCTCCCTCCCACCCCCCATCAACCCTCAGTTTGTTCTCAGTTTTTAAGAGTCTCTTATGCTTTGGCTCTCTTCCACTCTAACCTCTTTTTTTTCTTTTTCCCTTCTCCTCCCCCATCCATGAGTTTCTGTTAAGTTTCTCAGGATCCACATAAGAGTGAAACCATATGGTATCTGTCTTTCTCTGTATGGCTTATTTCACTTAGCATCACACTCTCCAGTTCCATCCACGTTGCTACAAAAGGCCATATTTCATTTTTTCTCATTGCCACGTAGTATTCCATTGTGTATATAAACCACAATTTCTTTATCCATTCATCAGTTGACGGACATTTAGGCTCTTTCCATAATTTGGCTATTGTTGAGAGTGCTGCTATGAACATTGGGGTACAAGTGCCCCTATGCATCAGTACTCCTGTATCCCTTGGGTAGATTCCTAGCAGTGCTATTGCTGGGTCATAGGGTAGGTCTATTTTTAATTTTCTGAGGAACCTCCACACTGCTTTCCAGAGCGGCTGCACCAATTTGCATTCCCACCAACAGTGCAAGAGGGTTCCCGTTTCTCCACATCCTCTCCAGCATCTATAGTCTCCTGATTTGTTCATTTTGGCCACTCTGACTGGCGTGAGGTGATACCTGAGTGTGGTTTTGATTTGTATTTCCCTGATAAGGAGCGACGCTGAACATCTTTTCATGTGCCTGTTGGCCATCTGGATGTCTTCTTTAGAGAAGTGTCTATTCATGTTTTCTGCCCATTTCTTCACGGGGTTATTTGTTTTTCGGGTGTGGAGTTTGGTGAGCTCTTTATAGATTTTAGATACTAGCCCTTTGTCCGATATGTCATTTGCAAATATCTTTTCCCATTCCGTTGGTTGCCTTTTAGTTTTGTTGGTTGTTTCCTTGGCTGTGCAGAAGCTTTTTATCTTCATAAGGTCCCAGTAATTCACTTTTGCTTTTAATTCCCTTGCCTTTGGGGATGTGTCGAGTAAGAGATTGCTACGGCTGAGGTCAGAGAGGTCTTTTCCTGCTTTCTCCTCTAAGGTTCTGATGGTTTCCTGTCTCACATTTAGGTCCTTTATCCATTTTGAGTTTATTTTTGTAAATGGTGTGAGAAAGTGGTCTAGTTTCAACCTTCTGCATGTTGCTGTCCAGTTCTCCCAGCACCATTTGTTAAAGAGGCTGTCCTTTTTCCATTGGATGTTCTTTCCTGCTTTGTCAAAGATGAGTTGGCCATATGTTTGTGGGTCTAGTTCTGGGGTTTCTATTCTATTCCATTGGTCTGTGTGTCTGTTTTTGTGCCAATACCATGCTGTCTTGATGATGACAGCTTTGTAGTAGAGGCTGAAGTCTGGGATTGTGATGCCTCCTGCTTTGGTCTTCTTCTTCAAAATTCCTTTGGCTATTCGGGGCCTTTTGTGGTTCCATATGAATTTTAGGATTGCTTGTTCTAGTTTCGAGAAGAATGCTGGTGCAATTTTGATTGGGATTGCATTGAATGTGTAGATAGCTTTGGGTAGTATTGACATTTTGACAATATTTATTTTTCCAATCCATAAGCAGGGAATGTCTTTCCATTTCTTTAAATCTTCTTCAATTACCTTCATAAGCTTTCTATAGTTTTCAGCATACAGATCCTTTACATCTTTGGTTAGATTTATTCCTAGGTATTTTATGCTTCTTGGAGCAATTGTGAATGGGATCAGTTTCTTTATTTGTCTTTCTGTTGCTTCATTGTTAGTGTATAAGAATGCAACTGATTTCTGTACATTGATTTTGTATCCTGCAACTTTGCTGAATTCATGTATCAGTTCTAGCAGACTTTTGGTGGAGTCTATCGGATTTTCCATGTATAATATCATGTCATCTGCAAAAAGCGAAAGCTTGACTTCATCTTTGCCAATTTTGATGCCTTTGATTTCCTTTTGTTGTCTGATTGCTGATGCTAGCACTTCCAGCACTATGTTAAACAACAACGGTGAGAGTGGGCATCCCTGTCGTGTTCCTGATCTCAGGGAAAAAGCTCTCAGTTTTTCCCCGTTGAGGATGATGTTAGCTGTGGGCTTTTCATAAATGGCTTTTATGATCTTTAAGTATGTTCCTTCTATCCCGACTTTCTCAAGGGTTTTTATTAAGAAAGGGTGCTGGATTTTGTCAAAGGCCTTTTCTGCATCGATTGACAGGATCATATGGTTCTTCTCTTTTTTTTTGTTAATGTGATGTATCACGTTGATTGATTTGCGAATGTTGAACCAGCCCTGCATCCCAGGAATGAATCCCACTTGATCATGGTGAATAATTCTTTTTATAGGCTGTTGATTCGATTTGCTAGTATCTTATTGAGAATTTTTGCATCCATATTCATCAGGGATATTGGCCTGTAGTTCTCTTTTTTTACTGGGTCTCTGTCTGGTTTAGGAATCAACGTAATACTGGCTTCATAGAATGAGTCTGGAAGTTTTCCTTCCCTTTCTATTTCTTGGAATAGCTTGAGAAGGATAGGTATTATCTCTGCTTTAAACGTCTGGTAGAACTCCCCTGGGAAGCCATCTGGTCCTGGACTCTTATTTGTTGGGAGATTTTTGATAACCGATTCAATTTCTTCGCTGGTTATGGGTCTGTTCAAGCTTTCTATTTCCTCCTGATTGAGTTTTGGAAGAGTGTGGGTGTTCAGGAATTTGTCCATTTCTTCCAGGTTGTCCAATTTGTTGGCATATAATTTTTCATAGTATTCCCTGATAATTGTTTGTATCTCTGAGGGATTGGTTGTAATAATTCCATTTTCATTCATGATTTTATCTATTTGGGTCATCTCCCTTTTCTTTTTGAGAAGCCTGGCTAGAGGTTTGTCAATTTTGTTTATTTTTTCAAAAAACCAACTCTTGGTTTCGTTGATCTGCTCTACAGTTTTTTTAGATTCTATATTGTTTATTTCTGCTCTGATCTTTATTATTTCTCTTCTTCTGCTGGGTTTAGGCTGCCTTTGCTGTTCTGCTTCTATTTCCTTTAGGTGTGCTGTTAGATTTTGTATTTGGGATTTTTCTTGTTTCTTGAGAAAGGCCTGGATTGCAATGTATTTTCCTCTCAGGACTGCCTTCGCTGCGTCCCAAAGCGTTTGGATTGTTGTATTTTCATTTTCGTTTGTTTCCATATATTTTTTGATTTCTTCTCTAATTGCCTGGTTGACCCACTCATTCGTTAGTAGGGTGTTCTTTAACCTCCATGCTTTTGGAGGTTTTCCAGACTTTTTCCTGTGGTTGACTTCAAGCTTCATAGCATTGTGGTCTGAAAGTATGCATGGTATAATTTCAATTCTTGTAAACTTATGAAGGGCTGTTTTGTGACCCAGTATATGATCTATCTTGGAGAATGTTCCATGTGCACTCGAGAAGAAAGTATATTCTGTTGCTTTGGGATGCAGAGTTCTAAATATATCTGTCAAGTCCATCTGATCCAGTGTCTCATTCAGGGCCCTTGTTTCTTTATTGACCGTGTGTCTAGATGATCTATCCATTTCTGTAAGTGGGGTGTTAAAGTCCCCAGCAATTACCACATTCTTATCAATAAGGTTGCTTCTGTTTATGAGTAATTGTTTTATATATTTGGGGGCTCCGGTATTCAGCGCATAGACATTTATAATTGTTAGCTCTTCCTGATGGATAGACCCTGTAACTATTATATAATGTCCTTCTTCATCTCTTGTTACAGCCTTTAATTTAAAGTCTAGTTTGTCTGATATAAGTATGGCTACTCCAGCTTTCTTCTGGCTTCCAGTAGCATGATAAATAGTTCTCCATCCCCTCACTCTGAATCTAAAGGTGTCCTCAGGTCTAAAATGAGTCTCTTGTAGACAGCAAATAGATGGGTCTTGTTTTTTTATCCATTCTGATACCCTATGTCTTTTGGTTGGCGCATTTAATCCATTTACATTCAGTGTTATTATAGAAAGTTACGGGTTTAGAGTCATTGTGATGTCTGTATGATTTATGCTTGTAGTGATGTCTCTGGTACTTTGTCTCACAGGGTCCCCCTTAGGATCTCTTGTAGGGCTGGTTTAGTGGTGACAAATTCCTTCAGTT
The DNA here is from genome assembly GCF_022079265.1 of Lynx rufus. NCBI lineage: Eukaryota > Metazoa > Chordata > Mammalia > Carnivora > Felidae > Lynx > Lynx rufus. The sequence goes on along the minus strand of NW_025814878.1, from coordinate 86,182,340 downwards.
TTTGTTTGTTTGGGAAGACCTTTATCTCTCCTTCTATTCTAAATGACAGACTTGCTGGATAAAGGATTCTCGGCTGCATATTTTTGCTGTCTAGCACCCTGAAAATCTCGTGCCAATTCTTTCTGGCCTGCCAAGTTTCAAAAGAGAGATCAGTCACGAGTCTTATAGGTCTCCCTTTATATGTGAGGGCACGTTTACCCCTTGCTGCTTTCAGAATTTTCTCTTTATCCTTGTATTTTGCCAGTTTCACTATGATATGTCGTGCAGAAGATCGATTCAAGTTACGTCTGAAGGGAGTTCTCTGTGCCTCTTGGATTTCAATGCCTTTTTCCTTCCCCAGTTCAGGGAAGTTCTCAGCTATAATTTCTTCAAGTACCCCTTCAGCACCTTTCCCTCTCTCTTCCTCCTCTGGGATATCAATTATGCGTATATTATTTCTTTTTAGTGTATCACTTAGTTCTCTAATTTTCCCCTCATACTCCTGGATTTTTTTATCTCTCTTTTTCTCAGCTTCCTCTTTTTCCATAACTTTATCTTCTAGTTCACCTATTCTCTCCTCTGCCTCTTCCATCCGAGCCGTGGTGGTTTGCATTTTGTTTTGCATTTCCTTTAAAGCGTTTTTCAGCTCCTCGTGACTGTTCCTTAGTCCCCTGATGTCTGTAGCAAGAGATTCTCTGCTGTCCTGTATGCTGTTTTCCAGCCCAGCGATTAATTTTATGACTATTATTCTAAATTCACTTTCTGTTATATTATTTAAATCCTTTTTGATCAGCTCATTAGCTGTTGTTATTTCCTGGAGATTCTTCTGAGGGGAATTCTTCCGCTTGGTCATTTTGGATAGTCCCTGGTGTGGTGAGGGCCTGCAGGGCACTTCCCCTGTGCTGTGGTGTATAACTGGAGTTGGTGGGCGGGGCCGCAGTCCGACCTGATGTCTGCCCCCAGCCCACCGCTGGGGCCACAGTCAGACTGGTGTGTGCCTTCTCTTCCCCTCTCCTAGGGGCGGGATTCACTGTGGGGTGGCGTGGCCCGTCTGGGCTACTTGCACACTGCCAGGCTTGTGATGATGGGGATCTGGCGTATTAGCTGGGGTGGGAAGGCAAGGTGCACGGCGGCAGGGGGGGCAGGCTTAGCTCGCTTCTCCTTAGGTGATCCACTTCAGGAGGGGCCCTGTGGCAGCCGGAGGGAGTCAGATCGCTGCTGGAGGTTTGGCTCCGCAGAAGCACAGAGTTGGGTGTTCGCGCGGAGCCAGCAATTTCCCTGGCCGGAGCCGGTTCCCTTTGGGATTTTGGCTGGGGGATGGGCGGGGGAGATGGCGCTGGCTAGCGCCTTTGTTCCGCGCCAAACTGAGCTCTGTTGTCCGGGGGTTCCGCAGCTCACCCTCCCTTTGTCCTCCAGCCTTCCCGCTTTCCGAGCAGAGCTGTTAACTTATGACCTCCCAGACGCTAAGTCGCGCTTGCTGTCGGAACACAGTCCGTCAGGCCCCTCCGCTTTTGCAAGCCGGACTCGGGGGCTCTGCTTGGCCGGCGAGCCGCCCCTCCGCCCCGGCTCCCTCCCGCCAGTCCATGGAGCGCGCACCGCCTCGCCACCCTTCCTACCCTCTTCCGTGGGCCTCTCGTCTGCACTTGGGTCCGGTGACTCTGTTCTGCTAATCCTCTGGCGGTTTTCTGGGTTATTTAGGCAGGTGTAGGTGGAATCTAAGTGTTCAGCAGGACGCGCGGTGAGCCCAGCGTCCTCCTACGCCGCCATCTTCCCAGAATCCTGTCTTTGCATTTCGAAAATAGCTATTTTGAAAAGCTTAGCTACAAGAAAACACAGGAAGACAATTCAACAAAATCAGGAAAACAAGGCAGAAAAAAAAAAAGAGAAAATTTTAACAAAGAGAAATCATAAAAAAAGAACCAGACATTTCAGAGCTGAATAATTCAGTGACTGGAATGATAAATTCAGTAGAAGCATCAATAGCAGAATAGATCAAGTAGAAGAAAGATCTATGAATTAGAAGACAGGGGCTTTGAAATTATTCAGATTAGAACAAAGAAGAAAAAATAAAAAAGAGTGAAGAAAGCCTACAAGATCTATACAATACTACAAAACAAAACAAAACAAAACAAAAAGCAGAACACTCTGTGAATTATTGGAGTATTGAAAGGAAAAAAAGAGAGGGTCAAAAAGCTTGTTCAAAGAAATAATGGCTGAGAAAACTTCCCAAATCTGGAGAGAGATTTAGATATCCAAGTTCATGAAGTTTATTTGTCCCTCAACAAACTGAACCTAAAGATATCTTCTCCAAGATACATTATAGTAACAGTGTCAAAAAGAAAAAGAGAGAATATTAAAAGTAGCAAGAGAAAAAAGTCCGTAACTTTCAAAGGAACCCCTCAGAAGTCTATCAGCATATTTCTCAGCAGAAACCTTACAGGCAGGAGGAGAGTAGGCTGATATATTCAAAGAGCCAAAGGAAACAAACAAACAAAAACTACCAACCATGAATACTCTGTCTGTTAAAATTGTTCTTCAGACATGAAGGAGAGAGATAAAATCATCCCCAGATAAACAAAAATTAAGGAATTTCATCACTAGACCTGCCTTAAAATAAATGATGAAAAGAGTTCTTCAAGATGAAATGAAGGGTTGCTAATTAGTAATATGAAAGTTTATAAAACCTGGCAAAGGTAAATATATAGTCAGATTCAGAATACTCTAATATTGTAATATGGTGATGATTAGCCACTTTAGTATAAAGGTTAAAGGACAAAGATTTAAAAATAACTAAAGCTACAATAACTTGTTAATGAATACACAATATAAAAAAAATAAATTGTGACATCCAAACATAAAAAGAGGAGGAATAAAAGGATAGATTTTTTTTGTATGCAATACAAGTTAAATTGTTCCAGTATAAAACAGGCTATTATTTCTGTAGGGGATTTTATGTAAGCCCCATGGAAACCATAAAGCAAAACCTATAGTGGGTACACAACAGATAAAGAGAAAGGAATCAATGCATACCACTACAAAAAAAAAATCATCAATATATAAAGGAAGACAGAAAGAGGGTAGAAAGGAATAAGGTTAAGTGCAAAATGTCTAAAAACAATAAGATGGCATTGGTAAGTCCTATCTATCAATAATTAATCTAATTGTAAACAGATTAAATTCTCAAATCAAGAGGCATATAGTAGCTGGATGAATACACACACACACACACACACGCATGCACACAACTAAATACTGCTTACAAGAAATGCACTTTAGATATAAGGACACACAGAAGTTTAAGTAATATAAAGGGTGTAGAAAGTATACCCTAGAAAGTATATAAAGGGTATAGAAAAATTTATTCTATGCAAGTGGAAACCAAGAGATAACCAGAGATCAGGTAAAATAGTCTTTGAGTCAAAAGTTGTAAAGGGGCAACTAAGGTTATTATATAATGATAAAGGGATCATCAAGAAGATATAACAATTGTAAGTATATATGCATCCAACCTTGGAGCACCTAAATATATTAAGCAAACTTTAATAGATCTGAAGGAAGAAATAGAGGAGAATATAATAATAGTAGAGGACTTGATATCCCAATTTCAACAATGATTGTACTTCAGACCAAATGGAACTAACAGATTTATACAGAACTTTCCATCCAATATTAGCAGGATATATAACCTTCTCAAGCACGCATGGAACATTATCCAGAAGAGATTATATGTTAGGTCACAAAATAAACCTTAGAAAATGTACTGAAATCATATCATTTACTTTTCTGATCATAATGGTATAAAACTAGAAATAACAGGAAGAAACTGGAAAATACACAAATGTGTGGAAATTACACAACATATGCCTTAACAACCAATAGGTCAAAAAAGAAATCAAAAGTAAAATTAAAAAAAAATCTTGAGACAAATAAAAGTGAAAATACAAGATACCAAAAGTTATGGGATGAAGCAAATCACTTCTAAGAGGGAAGTTCACAGTGATAAACACCCATATTAAGGAAAAAGACACATCTCAAACAAACCTAACTGATACATCAGGGAACTAGTAAAAGAAGAGCAAAACAAGCTCAAAGTTAGTACACAGGAGGAACTGACAATATATGAAGTAGAGACTAAAAAGACAGTAGAAATGATCAGTGAAACTAAGAGCTGTTATTTTTTTAAAAGAAAAGAGAAATTGGCAAACTTGAGTGAGTTTCACCAAGAAAAAAGAGAGTACCCCAATAAATAAAATTAGAAATGAAAGAAGAGACATTACCACTGATACTACAGATACACAGGGGATCATAAAAGGCTGCTATGGATTGCAACAGCATGGATGGAGCTAGAGTATGTTAAATGAAATAAGTCTGAGAAAGACAAATACCATATGATTTCACTCATGTAGAATTTAAGAAACAAAACTAATGAACATGGGAATAAAAGAGAGGAAAACCAAAAAACATACTCTTAACTATAGAGATCAAACTGATGGTTACCATAGGGAAGGTGGGGAGGGGAATGGGGTTAAATAATTGATGGGGATTAAGGAGTACACTTGTAATGAGCACCAGGGGTTGTATGTAAGTGTTGAATTACTAAATTCTACACCTGAAACTATATTGCACTGTATGTTAACTAACTGCAATTTAAATAAAAACTGAAGGAGAAGGGGGGGAGGGGGAGAGGATGGGTAGGAGAAGGAGAAGGAGAAAAGATAGCTATGGAAAATTATACACCAACAAATTGGATGACCAAGAATAAATGGATAAATTCCTAGAGATATATAGCCTGCCAAGACTGAATCGAAGAAATAGAAAAACTTAACAGACTAATAACAACTAAAGATGAAATCAGTAATCAAAAGCACCCAACATCAACAACCATCACCACCACCACCCAGGTCCAGATGGTTTCCCTTGTGAATTTTACCACATATTTAAAAAATTAAAAACCAATCCTTCTCAAATTCTTCCAAAATATTAAAAAGGTGGGAAAACTCACATCATTACCTTTGGTATCAACCAAAGCCATATAAGGACACTGCAAGAAAAGAAAATTAGAGGCTAATATTGAATATACATGTAAAAATTGAATATAGATGTAAAAATTCTCAAGAAAATATTAGCAAAGAAAATTCAACAGCACATTAAAAAGATCAAATGAGTGGGATTTATCCCTGTGGTGCAAGGGTGGTTCAACATTCACCAATCAATATTATACATCACATTAGTAGAATGAAAGATAAAAATTATATTATCATCTCAATAAATGCAGGAAAAGCATTTAAAAAATATACCTTTCATCATACAGACTAGGTATAGAAGGAACATACCTCAACAAAATAAAGGCCATATATTACAAACCACAGCTAATATCATACTCATTGGTGAAACTTTGAAAACTTTCCTGTAAGATCAGAAAAGGACAGGGTGCTGCCCACTCTGACCACTCCTATTTAACATAGTATTGGAAGTCCTAACCAAACAATTAGACAAGTAAAAGAAATAAAAGGCATCCAAATCAAAAAAGAAGGAAATTTTTCTTTATTTAAAGAAGATTTGATCTTATATATGGATAATAATATAAAGACTCCACTAAAAAACTGTTGGAACGGACCGAGAAATTCAGCACAGTAGTAACATGCAGAAATCAGTAATAAGATTGGAGGATCATTGTGTTAATGATCTATACTTTTATAAGATGTAGACATTGGAGAAAATTGGCAACATTATGCATTATTTCTTACAAATGAATGTAAGTCTAGAATGATCTAAAATTCAAATTTTAAATGAAAAAGAATATAGTATAGTAACTACCCATGTTTAACAGTATAATACAAAGTGGACTTTCTTTCGTTTCAGTGTTTATAAATATAGAACAGGTAGAAAATTACTGACTAGTCCAAAGAAACAAGGATTTGATTACTCTAAGGATTTCTAGTGGTCTTAAGATTTAAAGCTCAGGACAGAAAAAAGAGTAAATGTACATAGACCTTACCTTGAAGAAAAACTCTATGGAAGAAATGTCTAGAACGTTGAGGTCACAAATGCTTCATCTCAGTGCTTTGCAGTATAGCCTAGATTGATGTGAGAAGGATGGTGAAGAGTCTGTGTGTCTCTTGGACATAGCAAAGCTGGCAGCATATGACAGAGGCTAAAAGTAGAGCTAGAGTTTATATTTCAGTTGTTACAGATCAGAATGTTCAAAAAACTCATAACGTAAGGTAAGTATCCAAGGAAGTTAAGTCACAACATTAGAGATAAGGACAAATGGAAGATTGGAAATTCTGTCACAAAGGAAAATGTGCTAATATAAATCTGAATTTTGTGTTCTAACAACATGATATATCGTCTTTGTCCTGAGCATAGCCTTCCCAAATCATGTACAGTCCTCTACCTTTAGAATAGTTGATTAGTTTCATGTCATGAATAAAGCCATGTTGAGTTTCTGCTGGAGTTTTTCTTTCACTTATATTAGTCTAGGTCCACACTTAGTAACCTTCTGTAGAAGAAAGATTCTAGTAAAGAGCCGCTATCAAAGACTGTATATAAACCTTCTTGGTTTTTTCCCATTTATAAACTAAAGTAAATATTTCCCAGTGCTATTACCCCATACAAACATTCCCCAGATCCCATTACCTCATAAATTAGTCTCTTATGATATGCATTAACTTAATTAAATTATAACATGTCACAACACATTTGGAAAAACAAAAAACAGTGATTAAATTGCAAAGCAATTTCTGTATGTGAATTCAAAGATTACTGTAAACATTTGACTGCTTTCAATGTATTATTGTCACACAACAATTTATTGGGCAAACATGGATTCAGTTCATTTTAGGTTAACCTCAGAAAATTCCTGATGTTCTTTTCATATTTTTGACAGATAGAAATTTCAGTTTCCTCCTGTTTGAACACATGGAATGTGCTAGGCACTCTGCTAAGTAATGGGGGCATGAAGCCAGACAATCATTACCCTTTCCTCCTAAAACTCATAATTTGGAGTGGAGACAGAAACGTAAATAAATGTTAGTAACTACCAGCAACTGCTTTATTACTATTAAAGTTGGAAAGATCAAACAGAACTTGGAGATAATGAGCTTTTTATTTAAATATCAGATTTAAAAATCCACTCTTCCATAATTATACTTCAATAATCATATGAGGAAGCATGTCAATTAATACTACCTCCTTTAAAAGATGATGTTGTATTGGCTATGGGTAGTTCAAAAAGAGATGTGTCCACCATTTTTCCCTATCTTAGTAAATAGAACCACTTTCATACTGCCTTACTCATGCCAAATGTGGGGTCATCTTTGGTTCTTCTTATTTCATACCCAAATCATCTCTTCCTATAAGATCCTCCATGAATTCATATTCTGGGTACAATATCTCACTTCTTCTATTAGTATTACATTAACACAACATAAAACTCTTACTTGGATTATTGCAATAGCCTCCTTAATTTTTTTTTTGTTTGTCTTGGTTGACACATAAGATTCCATTAGTTTAAGGCATACAACATAGCGATTTAACTATTCTTACCAGTAGATTTCTACATCATCTTTATGTCCACACTTTTGCAATTCTGAAGTCTATATTTTATATAATAGAGTAATAATACTATTTCCTTGTTTCTCAACACCCCAATAGTTTTCTATAAAACCTGGAATAGAGACCAGAGAGTAATGGGCCCTATCTAATGCCACCCTCTACTTGTTCCCTATTTTAGCTATGCTGACTTTTTTGTTTATTCTAAAATACAGTAGTGATGTTCCATATCAGGTACTTTTACACATACTGATCCCTCTACTTGGATTATTATCCCAGAAATATTCACACACATTTCCTCAATTTATTTTGGTTTCTGTTCAGATGTCACCTCTTCAGAGAGTCTTCTAAGACCCTTCCTCTTAAATAGCACCTTCTAGTTCTGTTATTGAATTAAGATTACAAGATAAAAGACGACATCTAGTTTAATGTGAAGTTTAGGTAAATAATAAGCTTTTCTAAATATGAGTAGTCTAAAATATTTTCTGAAGGTTTTGTATGGCATGGGATCTACATATACTAAAAAAAAAAAAAAAAAAACCAAAAACACCTTTTATCTGAAATTCACATTTAACCAGGTGTGTGTATCCTTATTGGCTAAAGCTGTCATCTGTATTTATTATACTCTCTTTCCTCTTTTCCCTCATAAAACTTTACATAACAATGAATTATAATTTTTTTTTGTGTAAGTTCTGTTTCTTCCATTAGACTGTAAGATCCATGAGGATGGGCATTTGGTTTGTTGTATTCAAAGCTCTGGAGTAGGAGCTATTGCATAGAAGATACTTAGTAAATCTTTGTTCAGGCAAGAGAGAAATCATAATGTACTATTTTCTCTGTATGTATATACACATATATTCATTTTATATATACGTATATACATATAAACGCAAAAATCAATACATGTGTATGTTTCACATTCTCCATGAATATGTAGAAGACTAAACCAGAAAGAGTACTTCTTAAAGCACTGAATAGGTGGTTTTACAATTGTTTTCCAGAGCCTATGGAAATTGAAACATGAGAAAACATAATTGCAAAAGACATTAAAAATCAAACAAGTTAGGACCGGCTAGGGAACATTTCAAGAAGTCCATCTTATGTAAAATGATCTGATTTAGCCATAAAAATATATCAAAGCAATATTACTTATGATTTAAGAGAATTCAGAAGCATGATCAGACAACTTGGTTTCATTAAGAGGTAACCCTTTCTATAATTTGAAATAGCAATTATATTTTTATTGCTTTTTGCAAAGTCATCATATTTCTATGAGGACAGAATCTCAACTATCTAGGTTTTGGTAATCAATATACTTTTCGAGAGTATACTCCTTGCTTAAGTGACCCTGCTTGGTAAGTACCTTCTGGCAGCTGATAAAGGACTTCACGTATGATGGCCTTATTTAGGTAAAGTGACTAGCGTTAGGTACTGAAGGATGGGAGAAGTTGGGAAATATAAGAAGAACATTTGGATTGCATCTAATTATTTCAGTGATTAAAACAAACCTGAAGTACAACTGAACACCAATGCTGACAGTACAGTAAACCAGATGCAAACGGGTTTCAAAGAGCCTATTTATCTTCCTTCGGGCACTAATATCATTTGTATACAGAAAGAAACTTCAAAGGATTAAGTTCAAAATGGGCTTTGAATAATGTTTTAATTTCAAGGTGATTTTGAATAATCCTCACACAATAATATTGTATGATTTTTTTCCTGTTTTTATCATTAAAATACTTGATATTACTTCATGTACACATATTCTAACAGGACTTGTGAGAAGAGACTATTACAAGTACAAATGTACTTGTATTAATATTAATATAATAAAAATGTATCAAGTTAAACTTAATGTTGATAAGCATATTGAAATAAACTGGGAAGCTAGAACTAACCTTTATTTTTTTAAGTTTATTTACTTATTTTGAAAGAATGAGAGAGAGCACACACATGCAAGCAGGGGAGGGGCAGGGAGAGAGGGAGAAAGAGAATCCCAAGCAGGCTCTGCGCCATCAGCTTGGAGCCTGACAGGGGGTTCGATCTCAGGAACCATGATGTCATGACCTGAGAGGAAATCAAGGGCCGTATGCTTAACTAACTGAGTCACCAGGTGCCCCTAGAACTAACCTTTAAATGGCTGACTGCCTGCCTTCAATGGATGCCATCTCTTTTATATAGGACCCAAAGCTGTGGTATCAGAAATTGGAAGATATCTTTTCTCAAAACACTTACTGCTTTTAAGGAACTTATTCCTAATTTGGAAGGCTCAGAGCGCAGATGTTTGTCAATTAGACATGCCAACATAACTACTCATTTGACTATAGAAAACAGCATTTATATTTTCTCAGAGAGTTCAGTATTTAATTTTTAATTTCTAAACTTTGTGAAATTAGAGTTAATCAAATATGTTAAAGTGTTTGTTTTTTACAATCATGGCTGTTTTGTCATTGTTCAAATTTCCTTCCTGATGTTTTGGCAAAATAAATCATTCAAATCATTGATTTTTTTCTAATTACTGGAATTTTAATGCAATTCAGTTGATAATACATTGAATTCTTTAAAAATAATATTTATGTCATAGTCCTCAAAATATTTTTTTCAACGAACACAACTTGATATTTACAAGTTAAATAGACAAAAACTCAGAATAGAAGAATGAAAGTACACATCAAGTGATGAATGAGTAGAGAAGACGTGATAAACGCACGCGCGCGCACACACGCGCGCGCACACACAGTGGAATATTATCCAGCCATCAAAAAGAATGAAATCTTGCCATTTGCGATGATGTGGCTGGAGTTAGAGAATATAATACTAAGCAAAATAAGTCAGTCAAAGAATTATAAATACCATATGATTTCACTCACATGTGGATTTTAAGAAACAAAACAGATGAACATAATAGGGGAAAGAAAAACAAGGGAGACAAATCTTAGGAGACTCTTAACCATAGAGAATAAACTGAGGGTTGCTAGAGGGGAGGTAGGTGGGGAGATGGACTAAATGGGTGATGGGTATTTAGGGGGCACTTGTTGAGATGAGCACTGAGTGTTATATGCAAGTGATGAATCACTAAATTTTACTCTTGAAATCAATATTACAGTAATGCTAACTAACTAGAATTTAAGTAAAAACTTGTAACAAAAAAAGAAAAAAGATAGTTAAAACTACACCAAACCAGTATAAATTTTAGCCACTTGAAATGTTATACTGCATGCATAAATAAGCAATTGCTTATTAAATTACTGACCTCATAAATCTAGAACAATTGAATGTTGTTGTTTTTTTTAAGTAAACTCTACACCTAATGTGGGGTTCTAACTCATATCAAGAGTTGCATGCTCCACTGACTGAGCCAACCAGGCACCCCTAGAATAGTTGAATGCTTTCAGCATTTGGTGATTAGCAAGTTCTATATTCCGTTTATACTGTGAACTGATGATAGAGTTTCTGTGGTTTAAGGAAATTAGTGTTAAAATCATATTTATAAAATATTGCACTTTCCCAGTAAGTAAATGGAAGCATAAAAAATAATGTAGATATTGCTAACTTTTTTTCAAAATAGTTTATTTTTTTTTGTTTAAAATTTGGCTCTAGGGGCGCCTGGGTGGCGCAGTCGGTTAAGCGTCCGACTTCAGCCAGGTCACGATCTCGCGGTCCGTGAGTTCGAGCCCCGCGTCGGGCTCTGGGCTGACAGCTCAGAGCCTGGAGCCTGTTTCCGATTCTGTGTCTCCCTCTCTCTCTGCCCCTCCCCCGTTCATGCTCTGTCTCTCTCTGTCCCAAAAATAAATAAACGTTGAAAAAAAAATTTAAAAAAAAAAAAAATAAAAAAAAAAAAAATAAAATTTGGCTCTATTGACTGCTGAGGTGTGACTAACATGGCAATAGAAAAGAAAACATTTAAATAATTTCTGTTTTAATCAAATTATAATAGATACACTCATGAGATCATTTGTGTACAACCAGAATTAACAATTTTATAAAGCTTCATAATTGACGAAATTCTTTCATATCTGTTGTTCTCCAGCTTTTTCTATTAAATGTTCCACTTTTATTCTACAGTATTTAGGTGCTGATTTCATTAAAATAATGAATCGTCAGACATTTTGGGGTCTCTTTCTGAACTTTGTTTTTCTTTAGTATTGGCCTACCTATACATAAACCAATACTATACTGTTGTGTTTATTGAGGCTTTATATTTCTATATGAGGTATAGCTTATGCTTGCTCATACTTCTTTTTTAACTGTTTATTTAAATTCCAGTGCATTAACAAACAGTGTAATAGTAAAGTCTGATGTATAATATAGTGATTAAATACTTCCATACAATACCTGGTGCTCATCATAAGTGCCCTCTTTCTTCCCCATCACCTATTTAACCCATCCTCCTATTTAACCCATCCTCCTATTTAACCCATCCTTCCACCTGTGTCCCCTCTGGTAACCATCAGTGTGTTCTCTATAGTTAAACATCTGTTTCTTGTTTTGCCTTTCTGTATCTTTATTTTTTCTTATTTGTTTGTTTTGTTTCTTAAATACAACATATGAGTGAAATCATATGGTATTTGTCTTTTTATGATGGACTTATTTCAGTTAGAATAATACTTTTTAACTGCATCCATGTCATTGCAAATGACAAGATTTCATTCTTTTTATGGCTGAGTAATATTCCATTGTTTATATATACCACATCTTCTTTATCCATTCATCAGTCGAAGGATACTTGGGCTGTTGCCTTAATTTGGCTATTGTAAATAATACTGCTGTAAATATAAGTGTGCATGTATTCTTTTGAATTAGTATGTTTGTATCCTTCGGGTAAATACCTTGTAGTGCAATTGCTGGATCTTAGGGTAGTTCTATTTTTAACTTTTTGAGGAAGCTCCATACTGTTTTCTAGAGTGGCTGCACCAGTTTGCATTCTCACAAACAGTGCAAAAGCTTATACTTCTCATTAAGAATTTTATCCTTATTTTTATTTACTTATTTTTATATGAACATGAGAATCAACCTGTCTAGAAAAGAGTTTTAATATTTTCATTGGGAATACATTATATTTATAAATTTAGGGAAAACGAGCATCATTAGGTTATCAGATTCTCCATACAAGAATGGCATGACTTTCCATTTGTATACTTCTATTTTTGTGAACTTCAGGAAGTTTTGTTCCATTGGTAATTGTTCCATTTTTTTTCTATTTATTTTTCATAATGTCTTATTTCTGTTATGGACTTAATTTTTAAATGTCTTATGTATGTCTACTTAATCCATAGAGTCTATCAGCCTGTCTTTTTTCAAATCTTGCTCATAATTTACATTTTCTCAGTATATTTTTTTAATGTTTAACTGAATCTAATTTATAGTAGTGTTTTTCCTGGAAATCCTGTGCAGCTTGGTTAGAATGTGTTTTCTACCACAATGATTTTTCTCTCTGTTTTGCATACTCAGGGTTATCACTTCCCTAGAGATAACTTTCAGTTTATTTTCTTTATAGTCCCTATGTCACAAGGGCATTGTAAATTCAAACCCAAATCTATATTTGAAATAGTTTCTTAGTTACAAATTGTGAGAGGATTTATTTTTTCTTCTCAGATCTCTGGTAGAGATATAAAGCTTTTCTCTTCTACATGTATAGGTGAGGAGAATTGTTTCTTCAAACTTAACTAAATGTGCAACATTTCAAGGCATTTAGATATTGCAAAGTCCATATTTCCAACTCTAAATAATTCATATTATTTATCTGTTTGTATATTTAAAAATAGAATATATGACAGACTAATGAGCAAAGCAAACAAATAATATTCATTATGTAATCACATATGTAATTACGAAATCAATTACATAAATTTTATAATTACTTCATTAATTAGAATTAATTAATAAAGGGGCACCTTGGTGGCTCGATTGGTTAAGCAGCCAACTTCGGCTCAGGTCATGGTCTCACAGTTTGTGAGTTTGAGCCCTGCGTTGGGCTCTGTGCTGACAGCTCAGAGTCTGGAGCCTGCTTTGGATTCTGTGTCTCCCTCTCTCTCTGACCCTCCCCCACTCACACCTGTCTCTCTCTCTCTCTCTCTCTCTCTCTTAAAAATAGATATTAAAAAAAATAGAACTAATTAATATCGATACACACTCCCTAATCACAGAGCAATCACTTCAAATCATACACTCATGTTTAAAGCTATGGTTTTTATAATTTCTTCTCTATTCTTTATTGTGGGAATACCAAAATCTTAAACTTATTTTTAGGAGTTCACAGATATTTTTACATGAGCAAGTATTCCCAACTACCATATGGTATGTTTTGTTCTCTTTATATTTTGCTCTGATTACTTTTGTTTATATCTGCCTTTAGGGTCATTTATGCCCATATTTCACAGGAAACACATGCCCCAACAAGCCATCACTGGCAACAGGATTTGGACCCCTGCATCTGAAATCTCATTAATACCAGTAAAATGGAAGCAACACTGTTGTAAGCACACTGGCTATAGGTTATGTAAGCCAAAACTTCCTCTAATTGTGTGTGTGGGTGGGGGGGGTGGTGTTTGTGCACACACATATACATACACATACATATAAGACATACAAATGTGTGTGTGTATGCATGTATGGTCCTTTGTGGCAAAATAGATATCCATTCCTGTTTTTATTTCACTTTAGACCTGAATACTGAAGCAGTACTGGCTTTCTTGTGTCACAGTGCTTCCCAATTATGTTAGTCTCATGAACATGTTTAACATTATGTTACTGCCCTTACACATGAGTTTAGAAGAGTCTATATAGGGAGCTCTGCTTTGCCCCAGTTGCTAGATTTTTTTAGACTTTCCTCATCCCAGCAACAATTTAGACATTAAAATACTGAGTCTAACATATTCTTTATAATTGGAAGTATCCAGTAAGCTCCAATTGTGTTAGCCTAAACAGTCTGCTGGGCAAAGCCAGATAACTGTGAATCACAATACTGAGTAGATCTTAAGTTAGATTGGGTACACATACACTTCTGTTTCAAATTCTATGATTTAATTATTTATATAATATTAATGTAGAAATTTAAATTTTTATTTAAGTTAAAAAGTATATTTAGTTATTCTATATACAACATATTTTGGTCTTGAGTCATTTAGTGAAAGAAAAGGATTTTTTCTAAAAATGTGTTTTTCAAAAAAAAAGTTAATCCTTAGCCTATGCAGAAAATATCTTTGTTTTTCTTTATATATTTCATTGAATTACAGATTTTTTCAGTGTTCATTTGGCATTAATTTAATGAAGAAAAATATAAAATGCTTATATGATACACTCAGTTTCATATTATATAAGCAAGAACATTTCAATGATGTGAATGTTAATGTATATTTTATATTATTTAGTTAATAAGGGGAAGTACAAATTAATTAAATGTAAAAAAAAAACAAGATCTATTGGATATATAATACCTGTTGGGTATGAATTGTGTATTTTTATATAACTTATTGATCTAAAGATAGAAATTAGCTGTTTTGAGCAATTATATTAAAATAGTTCAAATGGAAATATGTAAAGAATGCAATCAATGATTTCTATAACAAAACTACTTACACAAAGCATAGCAATATTGGAACTATAATAACATCTGAAACAGGGTCTATAATATTAAAATGAAAGAACTCAAGAAAATTAAGTATAACTATATTGAAAATATGAGATTAATTTCTTTAATATAATTAAAAGTTAATACAACTTCAACTTCATGATTCAGCATTTTTAATATTTCCATTATTGTATTACTTAAGGGAAATTTAAAATGGAAAGCACTACATTATTAGATATTAAAGCAAAATGTAAATGGAGAAGTAGAGAATGAATTAACATTCATGATTAAGAATATGTACATATTATATTGAAAAATACAGAAGTGGAATGTAAATAATTTTAATTCATAAATAAATCTCCATATTGTATTATATTGAATTATTTTTTCTATTTTATTTCATAAGACAAGGGTGATCACTTCCATGTACTAAAGTTAAACTCTAGGATGGGTCAGTATTGACTTTAAGGTAATATATTAAATTTTAATTAAAATATTATGCTTCCTTCTAAAATGCTGTAATGAATTGGCTGCTCTCAAAGGTCTTCTAAGAGTTACTTTGTATGTTTCATCCAAATTGGATCATGAGCATAATGCACCTCCCTAAGGATGATATGTATAAACTACATTTCCGTGAGAATTTTAGACTGCCCGTTGAACCTCTTGTCATATTGGAAGTTCATTGTCAGATTTGAAATTTTTAACAAAATTATGTGTGTGGGATGTTGTTATTTTAATTTATATCTAATGAATATTGGTGATACTGAGATACTTTAAGCTGCTACTCACTGACTTTTTTTTTTTTTTTTTTTTTTTGAGAGAGAGCAAGAGAATATGCACATGTGTGGGGCAGGGGCAGAGAGGGAAGGAGAGAAGGTATCCCAAGCAGGCCCTTCACTGTCAGCCTAAAGCCTAGCATGGGGCTTGAACTCACAAACCGTGAGATCATGACTTGAGCTGAAATCAAGAGTTGGACACTTAACCAAGTGAGCCACCCAGGTGGCCTACTAATTGACCAATTCTATGGATTATTTGTTAATATTTTTTTTCACTTTTCAGTGGGTTGAGATTGTTTCTTATTTATATATATATATATATATATATATATATATATATATATATATATATATTTTAGAGGCTCATATATCACGTTTAGAACTTTCATAAACCTGTTATAAATGTGGGTGAGTTAAGACATGGCTAATTCTCATAATTTTAGTGGCAATGCTTGGGACTTACCTGTAGATGTATTTAAGCTCTTGGGTTGAAATAGATTTTATTTATCATGTTTAAAGAAGTATAAATGCATTCCTTAATATTTCCACACATGCAAAGTAGAGGACTATTTTTTTAATGTGACCCATTGCTATGTTAAATTAATAGATTTTAAGATAGCAAAAAATTTATCTTTTTAGAATAAAAAATACTTAATATTTATATATTTTAATTTTAAAATACTGCATATTAAATATACTAGGACATTATTTAAGAGTTTTCCCTTTTATTAGTAAAGGAGCATATTTTGTGATTTTCTATTATGTATGCATGTTTTCTGAGATTAGTGTTATGCCAGCTTTATAAAATAAGTTTTTTGGGACATCTGGGTGGCTCAATTGGGTAAGTGTCCAATTCCTGATTTCAGCTCAGGTCATGATCTCGTGATTTGTGAGGTCGAGCCCATGTAGGTCTCTGAGCTGGCAGTACAGAGCCTGTTTGGGATTCCCTCTGTTCCTCTCTCTCTGACCATTTGCCACTCTTTTTCTCTTTCTCAGAATAAATAAATAAACAATTTTAAAAAATAAAATACATTTGTTATCCATGCATCATTTTCTCAGCTTAAAATCTATTTTATGATATGAGAATCAACTATTCTAATTGGAAAGAGAATATTTTCATGTTAAATAATCTAGGCCTGGTCATTGCTTCAGAGGCACTCACTGAGATGGTGTTTTTGTTTTTTTTTAAGTCCTTCTGTGGTTTTATTTCTGTGTAAGTTTCTCACTCCCTGAGCCAAAATATTTTTAGAAAACATCTATTTCATTAAAATACATTAGAATAGAGCTCTCTATTATAATGTTATTTTTAAATCTCCCTATATTTATTAAATTTCCATTTGGTTAGCAACTAAATTTGACTATTATTGATTTTTACAAACTTCTATTTATTTTTTTTTAATTTTTATTTATTTTTTAGAGAGAGAGAGACAGAGTGCAAGCTGGGAGAGGCAGAGAAAGAGAGGGGAGACACAGAATCTGAAGCAGGCACCAGGCTTCAAGCTGTCGGAGCCTGATGCATGTCTTGAACCCATGAACTATGAGATCATGACCTGAGCTAAAGTCAGATGCTTAACTGACAACCACCCAGGTGCACCTGATTTTTACAAACCTCTTCACTACAGTTATAAACTCAACTTTATTTCTATTTATGACTTATAAATTCCTTCTCTTAGCTTTATTAATTTCAACACATTTCTTTTTCTAACTCCTTGTACTACTTAAATCCATACCATTTTATTTAATAATTAAAACACTAAAATCCGTTGATTTGCTTCTAATAACATAGGATCTTCTATCTTTGAGAGATAATATTTTTCCAATTGTTTTTTTCTATATCATATATCATAGAGATTTGGTTTATTTTATTGCAAGAATTATTTAATGATTTTACTCATTTGAAATAACTTGAGGCCTAAAGGTTAATTTATATTTATTTTTTATGTTGCAGATAGATATGAATATCTCCTAACTCTTTAATCTTTTAATCTCAATCTCAATCTTTAGTCTCTAATCTCAATCTTTTAATCTCTATGCTGCACTAAAACTTGTGCTTGGGAAAATCATTCTTCCATAGATATTGCTGAAGGGCTTAAATGATGGACAGCCTCCATGGCTTCAATGAAACTTAAGTGTTTGACTCTTGAGAAAGAGATTGGAAGCCCCAAAATGCTTTGTTTGATTATTCTTAGCAGCAATGACAGGTGTTCTTTAAGTTTAAAACAGACAATACCATAAAAATGTAAGTTTAAAATAATGGTTACTACAATGGAGACATTGAACATGTGTTTGTCAAAAATTTTGAAGAAAGAAAAGATATTTGGGGAAAATAAGTTCAGCTTGTAGTAAAATATATGCTTTAGGTGATTTAAGAAAAACATGATGGGATAGATGCTAAGGCCAATTCTATAGCATGCATATTATTTCGTAAATGACTGAACTTAACATACTGAATCACAGTTTCTAAATGAAATTTTTTTTCTGCTTTTGCATTTTTTTTGGATTTCAGATTTCTAACCTCTGAATGAAATCTTTGTATTTAGTTTTGTGTGTTTGTTTTGGCATAGAAGGCAGCAGCTTTAAAAATAAGTAGTTTTAAAAATATTTTTTCATTTATATGTATATATATATTGAAAACTCTACCTTTTAATTTTTTTTATGTTGACTTATTTTGAGAGAGAGAGAGAGAGAGTAGGCTCACAGCTGGGGAGGGGTAGAGAGAGAGAGGGAGAGAGAGAGAATCCCAAGCAGACTCTGCACTGTTAGTGCAGAACCCAATACAGATCTCAGACTCATGAACTATGAGATCATGAGTTGTGCTGAAGTCAGATGCTTAGCCAACTGAGCCACCCAGGCATCCTGGAAACCTTACTTCTTTATGCACATAACATCACTTTCTAACAGAGGGATTTCATTATTTTTTGAATCACAAATGTGATGGACTGTACACAAAATACTTGATATAGAAAATGTAATAATAATAATATAGGATAGGTCCAGTAGATTTCATTTTACTTTTGGGAGGGTATCATATGAATTTTAATTTTGACCTATTGGTTTAGTATCAAAAATCCTCTGAATTAATCTTTCCTAATTTACACATTAAAAATTTAGATATAAACAGAATTGTGGAAAATACAGGCAAAGCAGATTATTTTAAGAATAATAGGAGAGGGGTGCCTAGCTAACTCAGTGGGTAGAACACGTGACTCTTGATCTTAGGGTCAGTGAGTTGAGCCCCGTGTTGGGCATGGAGCTTGCTTTTTAAAAAAAAAGATAGAAATAGAGTTGCAAAGAAAATTAATTTCTTCTTTGTGGGGGGGGGTCATCAACAATGGTAGTAGATGTTCTATAGTCTTACAGTCACTAGATGTAGGATCCTAACAGCTTGGATTGCTCAAAGGATCCTTGCTGGATCCAACATTGATGTATTTGCAAAGAAGTATCTCCAAAACAGTGAAATGTGATATTTAAAAACCACCTATTATTTTTGTACTGTTGTTTGTTTGTATAAAGTTTATTTATTTATTTTGAGAGGAGAGAGAAAGAATGAGTGGGAGGAGGGGCAAAGGGAGAGAGAGAGAGAGAGAGAGAGAGAGAGAGTCTCAAGTGGCCTTCCCACTTTCCCACTGTCAGTGGAGAACCCGATGATGCTGGGCTTAATCTCGGGAACCATGAGATCATGATCTGAGTCCATATCAAGAATTGGATGCTTAACCAACTGAACCACCCAGATAACCCTATGCTGTTTGTTTTAAAGTATTTGTCTTTCAAACCTCTAAGAACTCCTAAATAGAAAATATGAAAATGTATATTTATTTTGGAAAATGTTTCAATTTGAATATTTATTTATTGGGATTAAGAATGACTCTATTTTTTTTTAAGTTACTGAATGTTGGGGCGCCTGGGTGGCTCAATCGGTTGAACCTCCAACTTCGGCTCAGGTCATGATCTCACGGTCTGTGAGTTTGAGCCCCAGTCGGGCTCTGTGATGACAGCTCAGAGCCTGGAGCCTGCTTCGGATTCTGTGTTTCTCTCTCTGACCCTCCCCCGTTCATGCTCTGTCTCTGTCTCAAAAATAAATAAACATTAAAAGAAATTTACAAAAAAATAAAGTTACTTAATTTATTTTGTTTTTTTTAATTTTTAATTTTTGTTTATTTTTTAAAATTTACATCCAAATTAGTTAGCATATAGGGCAACAATGATTTCAGGAGTAGATTCCTTAGTGCCACTTACCCATTTAGCCCATCCCCCCTCCCACAACCCCTCCAGTAACCCTCAGTTTGTTCTCCATATTTATGAGTCTCTTCTGTTTTGTCCTGCTCCCTGTTTTTATATTATTTTTGTTTCCCTTCCCTTGTGTCCATCTGTTTTGTCTCTTAAAGTCCTCATATGAGTGAAGTCATATTATTTTTGTCTTTCTCTGACTGACCAATTTCACTTAGCATAATGCCCTCCAGTTCCATCCACGTAGTTGCAAATGGCAAGATTTCACTCCTTTTGATTTCCAAGTACTACTCCATTGTATATATATACCACATCTTCTTTATCCAATCATCCATCAATGGACATTTGGGCTCTTTCCATACTTTGGCTATTGTTGATAGTGCTGCTATAAACATGGGGATGCATGTGTCCCTTCAAAATCACGCACCTCTATCCCGTGGATAAATGCCTAGTGGTGCAATTGCTGGGTCATAGGGTAGTTCTATTTTTAGTTTTTTGAGGAACCTCCATACTGTTTTCCAGAGTGGCTGTACCAGCTTGCATTGCCACCAGCAATGCAAAAGAGATCCTCTTTCTCTGCATCCTCACCAACATCTGTTATTGCCTGAGTTGTTAATGTTAGCCATTCTGACAGGTGTGAGGTGATATCTCATTGGGGTTTTGATTTGTATTTCCCTGATGATGAGTGATGTTGAGCATTTTTTCATGTGTCTGTTGGCCATCTGGATGTCTACCTTGGAGAAGTGTCTATTCATGTCTTTTTCCCATTTCTTCACTGGATTATTTGTTTTTGGGTGTTGAGTTTGATAAGTTCTTTATAGATCTTGGATACTAACCCTTTATCGGATATGTCATTCGCAAATATCTTCTCCCATTCTGTTGGTTGCCTTTTAGTTTTGCTGATTGTTTCCTTTGCTGTGCAGAAGCTTTTTATTTTGATGAGGTCCCAGTAGTTCATTTTTGCTTTTGTTTCCCTTGCCTCGAGAGACGGGTTGGGTAAAAAGTTGCTGCAGCCAAGATCAAAGAGGTTTTTGCCTGCTTTCTCCTCGAGGATTTTGATGGCTTCCTGTCTTACATTGAGGTCTTTCATCCATCTAGTGTTTATTTTTGTGTATGGTGTAAGAAAGTGATCCAGGTTCATTTTTCTGCATGTGGCTGTCCAGTTTTCCCAGCACCACTTACTGAAGACACTGTCTTTATTCCATTAGATATTCTTTCCTGCTTTGTCAAAGATTAGTTGGCCATACGTTTGTGGGTCCATTTATGGGTTCTCTATTCTGTTCCATTGATCTGAGTGTCTGTATTTGTGCCAGTACCATTCTGTCTTAATGATTACAGCTTTGTAGTAGAGCTTGAAGTCTGGGATTGTGATGACTCCTGCTTTGGTTTTTTTTTTTTTTTTTTTTTTTTTTTTTTTTTTTTTTGAAGATTGCTTTGGCTATTCGGGGTCTTTTCTGGTTCTATACAAATTTTAGGATTATTTCTTCTAGCTCTATGAAGAATGCTGGTGTTATTTTGATAGGGATTGCATTGAATATGTAGATTGCTTTGGGTAGTATTGACATTTTAACAATATTTGTTCTTCCCATCCAGAGGCATGGAATCTTTTTCCATTTTTTTATGTCTTCTTCAATTTCTTTCATAAGCTTGCTATAGTTTTCAGTGTAGAGATTTTTCACCTCTTTGGTTAGATTTATTCCTAGGTATTTTATGTTGTTTTTTTTTTTTTTGTGCTACTGTAAATGGGATCGATTCCTTGATTTCTCTGTCGCTTCATTGTTGGTGTATAGGAATGCAACCGATTTCTGTGCATTGATTTTATATCCTGCAACTTTGCTGAATTCATGAATCAATTCTAGCAGTTTTTTAGAGGAATCTTTTGGGTTTTCCATATAGAGTGTCATAACATCAGCAAAGAGTGCAAGTTTGACCTCCTCCTGGCTGATTTGGATGCCTTTTATTTCTTTGTGTTGTCTGATTGCAGAGGCTAAGACTTCCAATACTATGTTGAATAACAGTGGTGAGAGTGGACATTCCTGTCTTGTTTCTGACCTCAGGGGGAAAGCTCTCAGTTTCTCCCCATTGTGGATGATATTAGCATTGGGTCGTTCATTTATGGCTTTTATGATCTTGAGGTATGCTCCTTCTATCCCTACTTTCTTGAGGGTTTTTATCAAGAAAGGATGCTGTATTTTGTCAAGTTTTCTGTGTATCTATTGAGAGGATCATATGGTTCTTGTCCTTTCTTTTATTGATGTGATGAATCATGTTAATTCTTTTGCGGATATTGAACGAGCCCTGCATCCCAGGTATAAATCCCACTTGGTCGTGGTGAATAATTTTTTTAATGTATTGTTGGATCCAGTTGGCTAATATCTTGTTGCGGAGTTTTGCATCTATGTTCATCAGGGAAATTGGTGTATAGTTCTTTTTAGTGAGGTCTCTGTCTGGTTTTGAATCAAGGTAATGCTAGCTTCATAGAAAGAGTTTGGAAGTTTTCCTTCCATTTCTATTTTTTTGGAATACTTTCAAGAGATTTGGTGTTAACTCTTCCTTAAATGTTTGGTAGAATTCCCCTGGAAAGCCATCTGGCCCTGGACTCTTGTTTTTGGCAGATTTTTCATTACGAACTCAATTTCCTTACTGGTTATGGGGCTGTTCCAATTTTCTATTTCCTCCTGTTTCAGTTTTGGTAGTGTATATGTTTCTAGGAATTTGTCCATTTCTTCCAGATTACCCATTTTATTGGCATATAATTGCTCATAATATTCTCTTATTATTGTTTTTATTTCTGTTGTGTTGGTTGTGATCTCTCCTCTTTCATTCTTGATTTTATTTACTTAGGTCCTTTCCTTTTTCTTTTTGATCAAACTTGCTAGTGGTTTATCAATTTTCTTAATTCTTTCAAAGAACCAGCTTCTGGTTTCATTGATCTGTTCTACTGGTTTTATTTTTTGGTTTTGATGACATTAATTTCTGCTCTCATCTTTATTATTTCTTGTCTTCTACTGTTTTGGGGTTTTATTTGCTGTTCTTTTTCCAGCTCCTTAAGGCATAAGGTTGTGTATCTTAGATATTTCTTCCTTCTTTAGGAAGGCCTGGATTGCTATATACTTTCCTCTTATGACCACCTTTGCTGCGTCTCTGAGTTTTTGGGTTGTGGAGTTATCATTTTCATTGACTTCATATACTTTTCAATTTCCTCTTTAACTTCTTGGTTAGTCCGTTCATTCTTTAGTAGGATGTTTTTCAGTCTCCAAGTATTTGTTACCTTTCCAAATTTTTCCTTGTGGTTGATTTCGAGTTTCATAGCGTTGTGATCTGAAAATATGCATGGTATGATCTCGATCTTTTTGTACTTACTTAGGGCTGATTTGTGTCCCAGTATATGGCCTATTCTGGAGAACGTTCCACGTGTACTGGAGAAGAATGTATATTCTGCTTTAGGATGAAATGTTTGGAACATATCTGTTAAGTCCATCTGGTCCAATGTGTCATTCAAAGCCATTGTTTCCTGACTGATTTTTTGATTAGGTGATCTGTCCATTGTTGTGAGTGGGGTGTTGAAGTCTCCTACTATTATGGTATTAATATCAATGAGTTTCTTTATTTTTGTGATTAACTGATTTAAATATTTGTGTGCTGCCACATTTGGCGCATAAATGTTTACAATTGTTAGGTCTTCTTGGTGGATGGACCCCTTGATTATGATGTGATGTCCTTATGCATCTCTTGATACAGTCTTTATTTAAAAGTCTAGATTGTCTGATACAAGTATGACTACTCTGGCTTTCTTTGACCGTTTGCATGATAGGTGGTTCTCCATCCCCTTATGTTCAATCTGAAGGTGTATTTAGTTGTAAAGTGGGTCTCTTGTAAAAAGCATGTAGATGGATCTTGTTTTCTTATCCATTCTGTTACCCTATGTCTTTTGATTGGAGCATTGAATCCATTGACGTTTGGAGTGAGTACTGAAAGGTAAGAATTTATTGCCATTATGATGCTTATAGAGTTGGGAGTTTTTGGTGGTATTCTCTGGTCCTTTCTAATTTTGTTGCTTTGGTCTTTATTTATTTATGTATTTATTTTTTCATCTTTTCTCCCCTCAGAGAGTCCCCCTTAAAATTTTTTGCTGGGCTGGTTTAATGGTCACAAACTCCTTTAATTTTTGTTTGTCTGGGAAACTTTTTATCTCTCCTATTTTGAATGACAGCCTTGCTGGATAAAGAATTCTTGGCTGCATAGTTTTCTGATTCAGCACACTGAATATATCCTGCCACTCCTTTCTGGCCTCTCAAGTTTCTGTGGATAGGTCTGCTTCAAACCTAATCTGTCTTCCCTTGTAGGTTATGGACTTTTTTCCCTTGCTGCTTTCATGATTCTCTCCTTGCCTGAGTATTTTGTAAATTTGACCATGATAGGCTTTGTTGATGGTCAGTTTTTGTTGAATCTAATGGGGGTCCTCTGTGCTTCCTGGATTTTGATGCCTGTGTCTTTCCCCAGGTTAGGAAAGTTTCCTGCTATGATTTGCTCACATAACCCTTCTACCCCTATTTCTCTCTCTTCCTCTTCTGGGACCCCTGTGATTCTGATGTTGTTCCTGTTCATGAGTCACTGATTTCTCTCATTCTTACATCGTGCTATTTTGCCTTCATCTCCCTCTTCTTTTCTGCTTCATTATTCTCTATAAGTTTGTCCTCTATATTGCTGATTCTCTGTTCTGCCTCATCCATCCTTGCTGCCGCTGCATCCATCCATGATTATAGCTCAGTTATAGCATTTTTAATTTCATTCTATTTTTTACTTCTTTTATCTCTGCAGAAAGGGATTCTAATCTAATTTTGCCTCCAGCTAGTATTCTTATCATCATGATTCTAAATTCTGGTTCAGACATCTTCCTTGTATCTGTGTTGGTTAAATCCCTGGCTGTCGTTTCTTCATGCTCTTTCTTTTGGGATGAATTCCTTCATTTTGTCATTTTGAAGGGAGAAAAGAAATTAATGAGGTAGAAAGCTTGAAAGTAAAAAAAATAAAATTAAAAAATATTAAAATTAAAAAGTAAAAATACACACACGCACACAAATCAAATAGATGAGGTAGATCCTAGGTGTGTTTTGCTCTGTGTGTCTAAAGTGGTTTGACAGAATAGAGAAAAAAAGCAGGGAGGGAAAGGAAATCATTTGAGAATTTGAAAAAATGAATACACTGAAGTAGACTAAAATGAGATGATGTGGGTAAAACAAATTTGAAAAAATATACACAAAAGTAAAGAAAATAGTAGAAAAAAATAAAGAAAAATATTTTTAATAAAAATTAAAAATAAATATGATTTTTTTCTTTGTCTGTATTCAGGAAAGAAGAAAAGACACTAAAAAGAGAAAAAAGATTAAAAAAAGAAAGAAAAAAAGGAAATCATTTGAAAATTTGAAAAAGTGAATACACTGTAGTAGACTAAAATAAAATGATGGAAGTAAAATAGAATTTTAAAAAATTTACATAAAAGCAAAAAGTTAAATAAAAATATTTTAATAGATATTGAAAGTAAAAATGAAGTTTTTCTCTTTCTATGTTCAGGGAGAAAGAAAAGAAATGAAAAGGAGAAAAAAAAGAGAAAAAAAGAAATAAAAAGGAAATTGTTTAAAAATTTGAAAAGGTGAATACACTAAAGTAGACTAAAATAAAATGATGGAAGTAAAATAGAATTTGAAAAAATTTACTCAAAATAAAAAATATAGTAATAAAAATGAAAGAAAAATATTTTTAATAAAAATTGAAAATAAAAATGAATTTCTTCTCTTTCTGTATTCAAGAAAAAGAAGTGTAAAAGAGAAAAAGAAAAAAAAAAGAAAATTGGATAGATGAACCTTCTGACAGATTGATGTAGGACTGAAATTACTTTGTTTTCCCCTAGAAGTCAGTCTGTGTAGCGCTTTATAGTCCATAAACTAAGCCAGGAGTGAGACTTGTGTTTTTGAAGAGTGAAGTTGGCCCAGTTGGGCAGGGCTCAGTGTAATGGCTCCCTTCTCCACTAGATGGCGCTGCTATCATACTGGGGTGGATTGTTGCGGTGCTGGTAGGTGCCTGTGCTCATGCGCCAGAGCAATGAAAATTGCTACACCCAAGCTACCCAGTCTGTTCTCCCTGATCAGCAATTGGGCACCCATCCTCTTTCTTCAGCTTTCGTCTACTCCCAGCTTCTTCACTCTCTGTGACCAGGCCCCAGGCAGTATCTCTTTCCAGATTTTTGTATCAGATGCTGCTGTTTTCACCAGTCCCTTACTTCTTTTTTTTTTTTTTTTAATTTTTTTTTTTTCAACGTTTATTTATTTTTGGGACAGAGAGAGACAGAGCATGAATGGGGGAGGGGCAGAGAGAGAGGGAGACACAGAATCGGAAACAGGCTCCAGGCTCTGAGCCATCAGCCCAGAGCCCGACGCGGGGCTCGAACTCACGGACCGCGAGATCGTGACCTGGCTGAAGTCGGACGCCCAACCGACTGCGCCACCCAGGCGCCCCACCAGTCCCTTACTTCTGAAGGACTGCGGCTTTGACCCGTTCCACCCCTCTGCAGGAGGTTCTCACTGAGCAATGGCCGAATGAGCAATGGCCGAATGTCGGCTGCACCCAGGAATGCTTGCTGGACCCTGCTGCCTCCGGTGCCCCGAGATTATGGCCAGGTGCCAGCCCGCCCCCGAAAATTTCACAAGATAGTGTAGCAGCAGTTTTTCAGGGACCATGGAAAATCGCAACACACATCTGGCGCCAGGCTTCACCCTCAACATTGCCTCAGCACCAGCGAATGTGGCTGCCTTCCTGGGTCTGCTGGGACCAGGTGGCTTCAACAGTCTCTACCAAATGTCCTTCCAGCAGTGGAGCCACTCATCCCCGTGTGGCCTGAGAACCTCCCGCACCCCACTCTGCTCCTGGGGATTCACTCTTCCCATCAGAGCACCGCCAGGTATCGAGCTGCGGAGTTGCAGCCTTTGTGCTCCCCTTGTTTACAGTCTTAATGGGATTTAAACCCTCTCCTTTCTCCTTTCTCCTTTCTCCTTTCTCCTTTATCCCTTTTTAGTTTAGTCCCTAAACTTAATCGACTGTTTCCGATTTTCCACTTTCTCTCCAGCTGCTTTTGGGGAGGGGTGCTTTTCCCATATTCTCCCCCTCCCCCAGTCTCCGTCCTCTCTCTGCCTGCAAAAATGGTTCCCTACCCTCAGTGGCTTCTAGCTCCCCAAATTCACCTCTCCGTGCCGCATACCTGCTGAATTCTGTGGTTCAGGTTGTGCAGATTATTGTGTTAATCCTCCAATCAGTTTTCTAGGTGTGTAGGATTGTTTAGTGTTGGTCTGGCTGTATTTCCTGGATGTGAGAGACACAAAAAACTTCCATGCTGTTCCGTCATCTTGGCTCCTCCCAAGAATGACTCTATTTTTAATATCTCAAACTTTAAATGGTTTGTAAGTAATGCAGCTTACAAAGATTAAAAAAAAAAAAAGGTGTACTCTTGACAATGAAAGGAAAAGTGTGGTTATTACCTGGGTCATATTTGTACTGTATTTTTAATTGCGAAATCTGGCAAACATATTAATGCTATCTTTGTCATGAAGGACGAAACTTTTTACTTTAAATAAGTTAGAGTTTATTTTACATAAAAATAACAAGACAATCTTTCTTCCCTTTTCTATTTTTTTTTGTTTTAATTTTGTGTTTGGCAAACTATACATCATAATATGTGTTTTATTCATTAATACACATACTTAGGGGATTAAGGAGCACATTTATGATGAGCACCAGATGTTCTATGGAAATGTTAAATCACTATATGGTATGCTTGAAACTAATATAATACAGTGTGTTAACTGGAATTTAAAAAAAATACACACAATTAATTATATTGCTCAGATCTCCAACATTTGTTACTGTTTTCCAGGTATATAATATTAACATTTGATATTCTATTGAATGTGTAAATCATATTAGAACAAGTACTTTTCTATTGTACTACTACTTTGATGTGAAACAATGGGTGGTCAGGCTGTAGTTATGATGAATTTGGTCCATGGTGCTATTACCATGTAATAGTGTTTGTTCAGAGACAAAACACATGGTATAAAAGACAGAGTGGTGACTATTGCATGTCTATGCAGGTTATTACTTAAAAAAGAAAAAGTATTGTGTCTAACCTCCCAAGCCTGGTAACAGGAATTTACTGCATAAAGATTCTCAAGATTCTCACATACTGAAAACAGTTCCACTGATTCCTGAGGAGAGTATGGGTCAATAATGTCTCTTTCTACTGTACTCTCAGAAGTGTATAAAGCTTTTTAAAATTTCTCTCGAGATCTATCTAGGATCTCCTTTCGCATACCAGAACAGACTTAGTCTACCTGGCAATACCCCTTCTGAGCTGTCCCCTTCCTTACTTCAGGCCTCAGTGCTCACCAAAATCCACAAGCAACCAAAAAGCATATCTGGTGCAAACACATACAACTCTTTCTGATATCAGCTTCATACATGCTTCTTGGAAAATGCTTTTCCAGACTGATTTGTCTCTCAAACTTTTTTCCTCTTTCAAAACCGAGCAATATTATCATTTCTTCTTCAAAGCCTAAATTTTCAAGGCTGAGCCTAAAATTCCAAGCTATCTCCTCCTTGCTTTTTTTAAGTATGTTTTTCTCATAGCCCTTAGTTAACTATGATCTTTTGATTCATTACTTTGCTGACTCCTCAAACTTATAAACACCATGTTTGGAAAAATGTTACCTTTAGGTAAAACAGTGTCTTTCTGGTACATAGTAGGTTTTCAATAAATAGTTGATGATTAATGACAATTTCATGCTTGTGGTAGGAAGATATGCACCACAAAGAACTTTTAAAATTATAAAGAAACTTCACTAGTTTAAGTGTCACTTGAGAAACAATTGTGAATTAGTGCCCTATAGAACAATATTGATTTAGAGAACATAAACACTCATATTTGGGACTACCCTAAGGTTCACTGATTGAAGAACATTTTTTAAAACTTTAATCAGCTCAACACCACTCACCTCAAAAGAGTAGAGTCCCCCCCCATAATATATCAAGATTCTCAAGGCTGTTGTTTTCTTCAAATTTTAAGTTAATTTAACAGCTTAGTGGAAATATGAATAATTATGTTGACTCCAATTTGGTTCAACAGGAATAAAACACAGTAACCCAAAGTATCTAAGAGATTCATATTATTCAAGTGTATATTAATGAGGTACCCACAGTTATGAGACTACCGAGGGAAATTAAAGCTACCATAACACAAAAATATTCACTAATAATAAACTGAGAATTTGCAAATATGTACACACTCAAAATTTCTGCAACTCTTAACCCTAGCATCAGTAACTGAGCACTCTCAATTCAGTGGGGGGAAATAAAAATTATTTTGTTTTCTAACAATTATTGCTTTTCACTGTCATCTAGTAAATTACTCTTTCCAATCCCCACACAGCAAGCTAAAGAGTTTACATAGCTTCTCAGTTATTTTGGGTATGAGAAGTCCAGTGCTGTACAATCCAGTCGAAATGTCTTATCCTATGTTCCCATGCCTTCCCCTGGCACCAGCTGTTTTGGGGTTTCTTCAGGGAAAGGGGGAGAAGATACTGGAAGTGTGAAGTCTCTTGCTAACTGTGGTGGGAGTGCATTCCTGATTTTACTCTCTTTCTTGAATCTTTTTATGGATGTTCTCTACTAAAACCATGATCCTACTTAAAGGGTCTAGGCAGTTTTGTAAGGGACTGGTATTCAGTTTTTTGTTTTCTGTTTTTGTTTTTGTTTTTTTTTTTTTTTAAGCCCTTGATAAAGACACTCTCAGAGAGAGCCAGCCAAATGAGCATTTGATCTCAGGCAGGATGCATAACCTCAACCCTTTCTCTGGAAGAAGCAATTTTTCAATTGGAAACTATATGGACGTTTATAGTTTTCCTGTCTTATTTAATCACTGTGATGCTTTATATGAAGGCACAGGGAAATACTGAGGTCATCTTCTGAACTTCCTAAAGGTTTTGAGGCATAGGGCTGCCCAGTCTTCCCTCACACACTTATTACCAGGCCTTCTTTTCCCTCTGCTGGCAGCTGCTTTTAAAAGCCTTCTCACTGCAGGGGTACTTGGGTGGCTCAGTCACTTAAGCGTCTGACTTGATCTTGACTCACCTCATAATCTCATGGTTCCTGAGGTAGAGCCTCATGTTGGGCTCTGTACTGACACCACTGAATCTGCTTCAGATTCTCTCTCTACCCCTCTCTCTATGCTCCTTCCCCACTTGTAGGCATGCTCTTTTTCTGTTTCTCAAAATTAATAAACATTTTTTTTTCTTTTTTTTTTTTTTCACCGTTTATTTTATTTTTGGGACAGAGAGAGACAGAGCATGAACGGGGGAGGGGCAGAGAGAGAGGGAGACACAGAATCGGAAACAGGCTCCAGGCTCTGAGCCATCAGCCCAGAGCCTGACACGGGGCTCGAACTCACGGACCGCGAGATCGTGACCTGGCTGAAGTCGGACGCTTAACCGACTGCGCCACCCAGGCGCCCCGATAAACATTTTTTTAAAAAGACTTCTCACTTCAAAAACTTATGTGATAGGAGCAAGTATCTGTATGTTTAGGTTTCCACCTCCAGAGAACTTGTCAATTTCTTCAACAACTCTGTCCTTAGAATTAGCTTCATTCCAATGATAACACCTAGGCAGACCAGAATAGGCCACTTAGTGACCATCTAAAAGAGTAAACTAATGTCAGTTATTCATCACAACAGGCATCTCTAGTCTCTGCATGTGAGTCTTAAACCATTCCAATTCAACTTCAAAAGAGAATAATGTTCTCTCTCATCTCAAACATTACAGCTCCAGAGATTTTGTTTCACCCTGTTATGCCCTTAGCTTTTTAAAAAATTATTAAAAATTTTTTAACATTTATTTATCTTTGAGAGACAGAGAGAGACAGAACATGAGCAGGGGAGGGGCAGAGAGAGAGGAAGACACAGATCTGAAGCAGGCTCCAGGCTCTGAGCTGTCATCACAGAGCCTGCTGCAGGACTTGAACCCACGAACCATGAGACAATGACCTGAGCCGAAGTCGGACGCCTAACCAACTGAGCCACCCATGCGCCCCTGCCCTAGTCTTTTTTTAAAGACTGGGTAGAAGGGATGAGAACTGAAATTATAGATGGAAATATGGAAACATACATTTCTGCTGAGTGGTAATCTTGAAAAATGTATTCAGCCTCCACCCTGTTGGCTTCCTGTATAAGAAGGAGAAATGGGGCACCTGGGTGGCTCAGTAGGTTAAGCATTCGACTTTGGCTCAGGTCATGATCTCACGGTTCATGGGTTCAAGCCCTGCATTGGGCTCTGCACTGACAGCTCGGAGCCTGGAGCCTGTTTCGGATTCTGTGTCTCCCACTCTCTCTGCCCCTCCCCAACTCACGACCTGTCTCCCTCTGTCTTAAGAATAAATAAACATTAAAAAAAAGAGAGAGAGAAAGTATCACTTCTTTTCTCTCATGAGTGTAATTCTCTTTGCAGGTCCTGAGAATTCCACTCGACAATCAGCCATAGATCTGCCTCTATCCATCCTGTCAGAATTTCAATCTCTAATTTATTTACATGTGCTGTAAACCTCTACATACATTGCTTATCAGTATCAAAGTTAAATAAAGTTACAAAGTTTTGGAATTGACATTAGGGAATTGATCAAAATCATGTGTAAGGCCATTGATGTATTTGAAAAAGAAGTCTATGAAAATGGTATACACTTATAATTATTTATAAACAGCAAATAATAACAAATCACTCAATATATTGTATATTCTAAGAATTAGTGCATAAATGATATAACTCACCTCCAGTTTAACTCATTTGAAAGGTAATACAAACTCCTCATTCCATTAGATACACTAATTTTGTGAAGATAAGTTGAGCTCTTACCTCCTGGGAATCAATTAGTAGGTCTCCAAGGTATTTATACTTTCCCACTCATTATAATTA
The DNA here is from genome assembly GCF_022079265.1 of Lynx rufus. NCBI lineage: Eukaryota > Metazoa > Chordata > Mammalia > Carnivora > Felidae > Lynx > Lynx rufus. The sequence continues at coordinate 86,150,223 of NW_025814878.1, read as the reverse complement.
AAAATAATTATTAGATAAACTTTTAAAATGAAGTGAGGATTAAAGCATTTTTCTATAACAGCTGAGTTGAAGATTGTGAGAAGTTCACTAATGGTAGCTAAAGTAAAATAAATAACTGGTTAACAGAAGGCTTTGTTGGACAATTACAAATGATTAGAAATAACCCTGGAGGAAAGATAGAAAAATACTGCATTCAAGTTGCCTCTTGTTTGTTTTTAAGTTCTCATTCCATATAAACAAACAAACAAGCAAGAAACAAAGTAACAATTGTGTATAATAAATGTAGATATGCCTTATACAAGAAATAAGACCTAAGGATTTAATCATATTCAAGTAGAAAGATTTGGTCCTACATTAAAGGTTAGGGAATGATCGTATTTGAATATTTAAAAAATATTTATATTATGTACCAATTTTTTATGTTTTCTTACTTTAATTGATTCTTTTAAAATGCATAAATATTTATCAAATTTTAATAATTTCCTACTTTGACTATTTGTACTAACTGCTGGTACTATACATATACTATAAGAGGGTTTCTAAGGTACTGTGATATATTTGAGCATTTTTAAGTGGTTTCATTTCAAATTAGTTTTCATTTCAAATTAGTTTATATTTTCATGATTTTTTCCTAAAACAAATAGTCATATTTTGTATACTCTTTTTTAAAAATATATCATTTCATTAAAAGCAGCAATTTATTTTCTTTCTTTTTTTTTAATGTGAAATTTATTGTCAAATTGGTTTCCATACAACACCCAGTGCTCATCCCAACAGGTGCCCTCCTCAATACCCATCACCCACCTACCCCCTTCACACCCCCCATCAACCCTCAGTTTGTTCTCAGTTTTTAAGGGTCTCTTATGTTTTGGCTCCCTCCCTCTCTAACCTCTTTTTTTCTTAAGAGAAAAATAGTCCAACATTTGAAACAGAAAAAAAGTAAGCTATGAGATAAAGTTTGAAATAAAGGTTCAATGCATCTCTACTTCTATATTTTCTAGCTCAGTTTACTAGAGTTCTTGTGCTTTTATTTAGGAAAACTCTTATTCCCCATTACCTCAAGAAATTTCTGGATGACTAGGCAGCCATAAAATGATAATCAAATCATGCTTCCTCTCTCAGGAGTACTTGACCTGTTATATGCCATTTCTAGAGGCTTGATCCTTTAAATACTTCCTAAAAGATAGTGGAATAGTCACAGTTAGAACAGTACTGCAGGGAAAATAGTTTTCTTGTAAACATGCTTCTGGCAGTGTCCCTGCAATCATAGTACAAAAGGTACTTTTCAGTCAGTCCTTCTAGGTAGAAGTTAGCTGTCATCAAATTCATCTTGAGAGTTAATGAGTTCAATCAAAAATCAAATATCTCTAGGACTCTATTACTCATTATTTAATATTGTAATACTATTATAAAATAGTTAATAACATAAGAGTATTCAGCTATTTGGAAAAAAAGGGAGAGATTTATTAAATAGAACTCAAGTATTAAAATCATATGGTGGGAAAAGGTTTCTTTGAATGATCATTTATAGATAGGTCAGTTTCTTTCAGGCTCACAGTTATTGGTTAATCTATGAGTAGTATTTGCTAATAAATAGTATATTTTATTTATTCCACTCAGTTACAAATGACTAGAACTGAATTTTATGTGTCTTAGTGAGACTTCCATAGTGGTTTTATATGTCCATAATGAACTGGTGAGACATGAATTATTAGTGTATCATCTAATGCAAGTTTCTCAACCTTACCACTATTGACATTTGGGGCCATATTTGTTGGAGGGGGACAGATCTGTGCATTGTGGGATGTTCAGCAGTAGCTTGACCTCTATCTACAACCTCCTAATACCAGTATCAGCCTCCTTCTCCACTTATGACAAGCAAAAATATCCTCAAATATCCCTGGGGGAAAAAATCAACCTCAATTGAGATTCACTGATCTAATGTACTTAAGAAGTGTAAGAGTCCTGAGGCAATGAAATCACTTTTACAAGGGAGCAGGGTCTGAATAAAGAACAGAAAATTATTGTCACCAATGCTATTTTAGAAATGATGGAATATTCAGATTCAGAAATCATTCAGCATCAATACTGATGCTCCAGTTTTTATGCATACATTTTAAAACCTTGTGAGTAACTTAGTTATTGTATATTTAGAAAATGAGGAATCATGGGTGTACTGTATTTTGCTTATATCTGATTATTCAGAAGACTTAGTCTTTCCGAAGTCAGAATATATCTATGAAAATATGAGCCCTGATGGACAGCAGAAACTCATGGATTTAATATTATTCTTCCCTCCCCTCTGTTGTGATTTATTCTGCTAGCACATGATTATCTTTATCAGCTACATGTCATTTCCCTGTCATGAAAACAATCTTATAATTTAAATAATAAAAAAAAGAATGATACCTTTGTGTAACTTATTTTTCTGGTCATAAGGAACAAAACTGTAGATTTTATTTGACTGTTTGGTAAATCATCCATTCATATCCCTGTAAAAAAGTCTAACATGGTTTCTCTTATTTATTTACTGAGAAAAATTGTGTCATGGGGTAATATTTTATATGCATTTGTGATAATACCTAATTTTATGTTAATGGCACATATATTTTAAATATCTACAATCCCACCAAAAAAAATCAACAAAATGAAATTAAAGATTATCTAAATTTAATAAAATGTGAAAACATTAAGATGCAGATATGTCTCATTGCACAATTTATCAATTTATCAATATGCTCTTAACCCTAGAAGCATATTAGAAACACATGAGAAACTTTCAATTATTGATATCAAAATCTTTTTGCGGACTAATTAAATCAGACTTTCTGACGGATGGTTTGGGGCATCTATATCTCTTCAAGGCTTTCCATTGATTATCATGGCAGTCAGTGTTGGGAACCAATTATCCAAAATCTCACTGCGGCCCAGAGACTCCTGGAGGGTTCCTTAGATGCTTGCAGTAGTACATAGTTTAAAACTATTTTTATGCTAATGTTGAGATTTTATTTTCCATTTTTATTCTCATTATGTTGCAAGTGTAAGATGGAGTGTTCCAGAGGCTAAGTCATGTACCGTGTCTCAAGAAATTGAATACAGAAACAGGTACAATTATCTCACTGTCTTTTACTAAGACGGACAATAGATTTATAAAAATGTAAAATACTGGCACTTTCCTTACTAATTTTTAGTTTTGAAAAATTTGATATTTTTATTGGAAAATATATGATAAATGATATAATACATTTAGTAAATCATAAATTGCAATATAAAACATACAATGGACTTATTGCTTCTATTTTTAAAGGAATTAATGTATATAAATGCTAAAATTTCTTAATTTTAATTTTAAAAACTATTGATATAACTATATTTTTAAAAGTTCTTTAGGGTCCTCAATAATTTATATTTTTATTTCTTTTAATTGAACTATAGGTGACACATAAATTAGTTTCAGGTGACAACATAGTGTGATTAGGTAAGTCTATATGTTATGCTGTGCTCAACACAAGTGTAGCTACCATCTGTCATCATACAACGTTATTACAATACCAACCCGTACTGCCACTCTCTGGTAGCCATTGGTTTGTTCTCTGTAAGATCCTCAAAATTTTTTAAAATTTTTATTTTTTATTGTTTATTTTTGTCCTAATATACATCAAAGTTAGTTAGCATATAGTGCAACAATTTCAGGAGTAGATTTATTAATGCCCCTTACCCATTTAGCCCATCCCCTCCCATAACCCCCCCCCCCGAGTAACCCTGTTTGTTCTCCATATTTAAGAGTCTCTTATGTTTTACCCGTCCCTGTTTTTTTTTTTTTATTTTTTTATTTATTTTTGGGACAGAGAGAGACAGAGCATGAATGGGGGAGGGGCAGAGAGAGAGGGAGACACAGAATCGGAAACAGGCTCCAGGCTCTGAGCCATCAGCCCAGAGCCCGACGCGGGGCTCGAACTCCCGGACCGCGAGATCGTGACCTGGCTGAAGTCGGACGCTTAACCGACTGCGCCACCCAGGCGCCCCGAACCCGTCCCTGTTTTTATATTATTTTTGCTTCCCTTCCCTTATGTTCATCTGTTTTGTATCTTAAAGTCCTCTTATGAGTGAAGTCATATGATATTTGTCTTTTTCTGACTAATTTCGCTTAGCATAATACCCTCTAGTTCCATCCACATAGTTGCAAATGGCAAGATTTCATTTTTTTGATTGTCGAGTAATATTCCATTGTATGTATGTATATGTATATGTGTGTGTGTGTGTGTGTGTGTGTGTGTGTGTGTGTATACACACACGCATTGTATGTATGTATGTACACCACATTTTCTTTATCCATTCATCCATCAATGGGCATTTGGGCTCTTTCCATACTTTGGCTATAGTTGATAGTGCTGCTATAAACATTAGGGTCTATGTGCCCCTTGGAAACTGCATACCTGTATCCCTTGGATAAATACCTAGTAGTGTAATTGTTGGGTCGTAGGGTAGTTCTGTTTTTAATTTTTTGAGGAACCTCCATACTGTTTTCCAGAGGGCTGCATCAGTTTGTATTCCCACCAGCAGTGCAAAAGAGATCCTCTTTCTCTACATCCTCACCAACATCTGTTGTTGCCTGAGTTGTTTATGTTAGCCATTCTGACAGATGTGAGGTGGTATCTCATTGTGGTTTTGATTTGTATTTCCCTGATGATGAGAGATGTTCATGTGTCAGCTGGCCATGTATGTCTTTTTAATTTTTATTAAATGTTTATTTATTTATTTTGAGAGAAAGAGAGAGAGTAGGGGAGGGGCAGGGGGGAGAGAGAGAGAGAGAGAGAGAGAGAGAGAGAGACAGTGTCCCAAGCAGGCTCTGCACTGATCCCAACACACAGATGCACACAGATCCCAACATAGGGCTCAATCCCAGAACCATGAGATCATGACCTGAGCCAAAATCAAGAGTCAGATGCTTAACACACTGAGCTACCCAGTCACTCTAATCCTCAATAATTTTCATGAGTATAAAAGAATCTTGAGAATGAAATAGTTGAAAACCACTCATCTAAGACAGTATATCTAAGCCTGATCTAGGCATCACAAATATTGGAACCCCACCCCAGATTTCCTCTTGGTCTTCATGATTTCTGAACACTTTATACATAGAGCTACTGTCTGCTATCATTTTGATAGCTGGTGAAATTCTGTAAGATTAAGTCCTTCTTTTGATGTCACTGCTGCATACATAATTATAATTACCCAGCCTATGTAAGAACAAACTTCTGAGATGGTGACCTGCTCTAGCATATTCAGCATTTTATTCTAACACTCCAGTTCTTTTCACCATTATTTGAATAGGCCATGAATAAGTGTAACTAAGCTTGTTTTGTGTGATATAGATATATCAGTATAAGAAGTTCCTAAAATTGACAGAATAAGGTGAAAGTCCAGATAGTTTGGGTGCCATACATACAGAACCCATGTATAATTAAGACTGAATATAGGAACTTAATCTTTTATTTTAGAGTTTATAATTTAAGAGAAGTAAACTTAAGGCTACCTTTTGAACAGTATTAATTTTCTGAATTTGGTAGACCCAGTCTGATTTGTGTATGTGTGTGTGTGTGTGTGTGTGTGTGTGTGTGTGTGTATTCTTCAATATTAATTGGAGTAATATCAAAATTGAAATATTATAGAACATAGAAAATATTTTCATGAATGCAAGCATGATTTGAAATTAATCATAATTATCTATTTGAATGGTACAGTTTATCCAATCATAATTCTTCAGTTCTGAGTTAACATTTAATCTAGAGATATCCATATGAAATATTAAGTTCTTTATGTCTTGTTAATATATTTGTTCTCTTTAAGTTTTCCTCTGGCCATCTACTTAATTCATTCATCAACTTAATTCATTTTTTTTCATTTTGTAAATGATAATATAAACAGATTATTTACTATTATTTGCACTTTCAGTAAGGATTTTTATTGCTTATTTCTAGAATTTCATGTCTCTTGGTGCCTTTTGATGCTTTTTAATTTTTAAATGTAATTTCTCTATGCTGTTTTATGATATTGTATAGAAGAAATTGAATTCAAACATAACTGGATTCTGAGTTTTAGAGTTCTAATGTAATAACTGAACAGCTGGGAGCAGACCAAATTTTGAGGCACCAATTTAATAGGAAACTGAATTGAATATCATTGTTAATAAGCACAGTCCCACAGAAATAAATGGTGCAGAAATTATATTCACATCATGGAGGCTTGAACAATACAAATAATGTATAAGACTGTTCCCTAATATTGATATAAAAGTCATTCAATAAATTTATATTGAACAGTGTGGTCCATGCATTGACTAAGAAGTAGGGATTCAGAAATAAATAAAATGCTCTCTTTACCCTCAGTTTTCTTTGTAGTTATATGTCATCTAACCTGAGAAATACAATCAGAATTCTTCCTAACTTTCAATGGAGTTTTTAACATTAAACAAGACAATGATCTCAATTTCTTATCATATATAGATGAGCCATTGTACGTCATGCAAAAGGGGAAAAACTAATCTGATTCTCTCTTGATCCTTCCTTTTGCTGGAAAAATAATCATTATAAATTGATTGTTGTCAAGAATAATATATCCAAATCTTTCTGCTTCTTTTAACGTTTTTTTTAAAAGAATAGCAAAAAGTCAAGAAGCTAACTCCACAACTAAGTGAACTCATTTTAAAATTCTTCTGTTAGCTATTTTAATCAAAAAGATTGTAGTACAGTGGGTAAGGGGAATATTACTCTTTAGTGACCACGCAGGCTTGGTAGAAGCAGCAACAGAGCTAGTTAATGGGGATTGAAGAGTGAAAATGAACATTGAGACCTACTAAATCATTTTATTTCAAAGTTTCTCCCATAATCTTTCATGCATTGTCTTCCACAATTTTATTATGTTAAATGAAGAAATACCTGGCTATTTGAAAACTTCTATTATTTGGGTATGGAGGGTTTCTGCCTTGAAATCTGGAAACCAAAATTTGCTTACTTTAATCAGGTTTTGCTTAAGGACAATGGAATTCTTAAGCTGGAATCTGACAGGTTGAGGGACAGAAATTGTAACTGGAAATCAAATCCTCAAGGTTTTTACAGTAAGGCAATAGAATTGATGTGGTTAAGGTTTTGGGGACAATCCTGTGTCACAAGATGGTTCAGTTTACTCAGTGTACTCACCATATAGTGTGTGAAGCCATCTTCTGCTTCAGATGGATTTGGGCACCTGGTTTACAAATTTACTGTCTAATCCATGATCTACTATAACCTGCAGTCACCCTGATGTCTGTGGGGATGAGGACACAACACAGAGTCCTGATAGTTTCCTTATTTCTTTCAATTACAAAATCTTTTTAGCCATTCTAAACAGCTGAGACCTGTTAGTCACCTGGAGCTGCTTTTCTTTGTTTTCCAGGTTAAATTCCAAGGTTTATGTTTCCTTCCACCAAACAGTCAAATGGGGCTAAATAATAGTGTGTAAAGAAGAAAGTAGTTGCTATTAAGCAAGATAATATTCAGGAGACCTATTATGCAAGGCCTGGCAAGCAGTGTTAAGAATTTTAGAAGTGTCAGGTTTATACTGAGGGGTCACTGAGGGGTTTTGTATGGAAGTTACTCATGCTTTTATCTAAATCTACCTTAAAAAAATGCTCCATAATATGTTAGTTTAGTCTGCCAAAGATCACCTGTATTACCACTCCAAATCTCAAGATGGATTTTGTGCCAATAGATTACTCTCCTCTAAGCCATTCTGTGCACTGCCAGCAAATTACTCTCTGTAAAATGTGACTCTCACCTTGTTTGTTTTTGCCCATTTCAAATCTATCCATAGCTTGCTATGGTCTCCATAATGGAGGCGGGACTCTTTTATGTAGTGGACTTTCCTGGATTCAATCAATTCCCAGTAATATAAATCTAATAGAAATTTAAGGTAATGCAGGTAATATAGGTTTTATAGTTATCTTTTGTAAAAATGATGATGGAAAAATATACTAAATTTTTGGATGCCATTATTTCAGAGTTTTGTTCTGTCTTAAGAATAATGTCCATAGTTCACTCTGAGGTAGCATCTTTATATTTTGCAATCTATGAAGAAGTAGAAAGACTCTTTTACTTATAAAACTTATAAAACGGTTTGGCATGATGTGAGTCTTCTGGGCAGGAGTGAGACTCTATAATGAATAATCCTGGTATATGGAGAGACAGAGAATCTAAAAGAAAAATGGGTGGAGATATCAAAAAAAAAAAAAAAGAATGGGTGCAAGAAAAACAAATTTCAGAGTTCCACTTTAAAAGACAACAAGAGGGGCGCCTGGGTGGCGCAGTCGGTTAAGCGTCCAACTTCAGCCAGGTCACGATCTCGCGATCCGTGAGTTCGAGCCCCGCGTCGGGCTCTGGGCTGATGGCTCAGAGCCTGGAGCCTGTTTCCGATTCTGTGTCTCCCTCTCTCTCTGCCCCTCCCCCGTTCATGCTCTGTCTCTCTCTATCCCAAAAATAAATAAATGTTGAAAAAAAAAATTTAAAAAAAAAATAAAATAAAAGACAACAAGATCCCTTGTAATTTAAACTCATGCCTCCTATTACCTCTATACTGATATTGACATAGAATATATCCCCATGTTCTGTTTAAATGATAATGAAATCTACCTACCATCCCCCTTCTTGTTTTTTTTTTCTTTTTCTCTCTCATTTCCTCTCTCCTATTCTCTTTTCTCTATCCAGATCCTCCATACTCATAACTTAGAGATCCACCTTATATTTCAAAACTCAGTTTGAATCATTACTTCTTCAGGGAACCCTCCCCTAAACTTCTGTTTGAGTTCCCCTTCATCTGAGCTTTCTAACCCTCAATCAGAATTGATGCCCTACATTCTTATTGTTTTTGGTGGATCTGTTTCTACCACTCAATTTTCTTCATTTTATATTGATTAGATATTTTTTGGGGGTGTTTGTTTTATTTCAAATGTCTTTCCAAGCACCTGGGATGGGTAAGTAAAGGAATGAGTAAAGAGTCACCTATCACGTAAAGCATAGCAATGAGCAGCTGAAAATCAGTAAATGGAGTTATCTCAAGGCTCTCCATGGGTGGGCAGGAATCACTGTGAAAAGAGATAGCAGGGGTTAAATGGATATCAAGAACACTCATAAATGTATTATGGGGTTACTGCATAGATTTAATCACAGGGGAGAAAGATGGATGGACTGCAATACCAGGTAAAAGAAACTAGGCAGGTCTCTGAGGCAGTTGACTTGAACAGCATCTTGTTTTAGGAGTAAGAAGACTGGGCAACACTTTTCCTCAAAGACACTTGCAAAAGGCAACATTTCCCAAATCCTTTCTTAAAAGCATAACAGTTCTCTGTGAAAAAGTATCCAGTCAAGTAAGTTGAAAAACTGAAGTGTAAGCAAAGTTAAGGAAGACTTTTACTGCAGAACTTGTCATAGCTATGCTATGGATATTGTGAAACTCTAAAACAGTGAAATGACAGGCACAATTTTTCATACTCTTTGACTGTAGAATCCCCAAAACCATATATTAACATCCCACAAAAATGATGTTCCATGAATACACTTTCAGAAATGTTAATATAGTTGAATGACAGTGGGCTTTAGAGCCAAATAAATTTATAATCAGAACATAGCTCTGATGTAACCTTTTGCAGCAATTTAACCCTCCTAAGAATTTCAGGTTTCTCATCCAAAAAAATGAGTATATAATATGTTCATTTCAGGATGTCAGTGATATTTAATGAGAAAATATGCCTCATATTTGGCAATCAGTGTTGAAGGACTAGATGTTGGAAGTGAATTTTCTATATGAGACAGACAAGGGAGTCCACTAATACAGGTCTTGGGCAAGAGATAGGATTGTCTCTCTAAGAAAGGCTCAGCAATTGTGAGGTAATTAGTCTCTGATCCCTGCTGTGATTTCTCCATAGCCTCCAGTGTAACCAAATTTTTCCAATAACGTGCCTTATCTCTTTAGCAAATCTCCCCAATGTAATCTATGTCTTTAGGGCTTCCTTGTCACGTGCTCCACTACTCCTGCCCCATAACTTAATATCCATATTTCCATAATTTCCCCCCAGGTATATGTTTTTCTCATTTCTTTTGCCTTCATATACTTAAACTATCAAAACTGAAGCCAAAATTATCAAGCACATGGATATCAATAGAAAAAAACAACTAAAAAAGCAATTCCCCTCTCTTAGAGGCAAATAATTGATCTTCAAATCCTTGTAAGAGAATGAGAATATATAAGAATGGCATATACATATACATCCTATGTTGAAAAAATAAATATATTTATATCAAACAATATGAAAGATAGTGTTCTGTCACCCACATGAAAATAAGTGCTTATTGAGGCAGGACTGGCCATGAGTGGAGGCCATTGGTGTGTCTAGGTAGGGAGAGTCAAAAAAGAAGAAATGAGTTTGATTTTTTTTTTAATTCACATCCAAATTAGTTAGCATATAGTGCAACAATGATTTCAGGAGTAGATTCCTTAGTGTCCCTTACCCATTTAGCCTATCCCCCCTCCCACAACCCCTCCTGTAACCCATAGGTTGTTCTCCATGTTTATGAGTCTCTTCTGTTTTGTCCCCCTCCCTGTTTTTGTATTATTTTTGTTTCCCTTCCTTTATGTTCATCTGTTTTCCTCTTAAAGTCCTCATATGAGTGAAGTCATATTATTTTTGTCTTTCTCTGACTAATTTCACTTAGCATAATACCCTCCAGTTCCATCCACGTAGTTGCAAATGGCATGACTTTATTCTTTTTGATTGCAGAGTAATACTCCATTGTATATATATACCATATTTTCTTTATTCATTCATCCATCAATGGACATTTGGGTTCTTCATACTTTGGCTATTGTTGATAGTGCTGCTATAAACATGGGGGTGCATGTGTCCTTTCAAAACAACACTCCTGTATCCTGTGGATAAATGCCTAGTAGTGAAAATGCTGGGTCATAGGGTAGTTCTATTTTTAGTATTTTGAGGAACCTCCATACTGTTTTTCAGAGTGGCTGTACCAGCTTGCATTGCCACCAGCAATGCAAAAGAGATCCTCTTTCTCTGCATCCTCGCCAATATCTGTTGTTGCCTGAGTTGTTAATGTTAGCCATTCTGACAGGTGTGAGGTGGTATCTCATTGTGGTTTTGATTTGTATTTCCCTGATGATGAGTGATGTTGAGCATTTTTTCATGTGTCCGTTGGCCATCTGGATGTCTTCCTTGGAGAAGTGTCTATTCATGTCTTTTGCCCATTTCTTCACTGAATTATTTGTTTTGTGGGTGTTGAGTTTGATATGCTCTTTATAGATTTTGGATGTTAACCTTTATCTGATATGTCATTTGCAAATATCTTCTCCCATTCTGTTGGTTGCCTTTTAGTTTTGCTGATTGTTTCCTTTGCTGTGCAGAAGCTTTTTATTTCGATGAGGTCCTAGTAGTTCATTTTTACTTTTGTTTCCTTGCCTCCAGAGACGTGTTGAGTAAGAAGTTGCTATGGCCAAGATCAAAGAGGTTTTGCCTGCTTTCTCCTCAAGGATTTTGATAGCTTCCTGTCTTACATTTAGGTCTTTCATCCATCTTGTGTTTATTTTTGTGTGTGGTGTAAGAAAGTGGTCCAGGTTCATTCTTCTACATGTGGCTGTCCAGTTTTCCCAGCGCTACTTGCTGAAAAGACTGTCTTCATTCCATTGGATATTCTTTCCTGCCTTGTCGAAGATTAGTTGGCCATACGTTTGTGGGTCCATTTCTGTGTTCTCTAGAAATGAGTTTGATCTTAACTTCTGATTCCTAAACCAGTAGTTCTCATCTCTCTCTACATATTAAAGTTAAGAACCTATGTAACTTTAAAAATGCCAATGGTCAGAACCCAATCCAAACAAATCAGAATATCTAAAGATGAGATATGTGTGTTGGTATTTTTAAGAAAATTTTAAGATATTTCTAATTTGCAATGGTGGTAGGAAACCATTACTATAAACAAAAGTACACTGTGAATACATATCAACTAGTTTCTTCATTGCCAGAAGATTTATTTTGAAGGGGGGAGACTTAAAAATTAAGAGATCTAAATATTGCTGTTAACAAAAAGTGGTATTACCTTTTCTAAATTTATTTGGGGAAACCAGAGATTATAGTTCCATGATTAGTAAAATTACATCCAGTTCTTGAATTTTCACTAATTGGTTTTGTTAATGTGGGTAACCATTTCAAGTTTTAGAACTCAGTTTATTCATCCTTGAATCTAGAATAATAATAAAATCACTTTACTTACAAGATGATCTGGGAATAAAATTAAGGAATATGCATGTGAAATGAGTATACAATCTCAAAGCAATATGTACATGCTTTACTGACACTCATATGTCTGTAGTTTGAAAATATGACTAGCACATGAGGCTTTTTTCAACTTCTTTTAATTCCTGATCTGCATTCTGATCTTTCAATTAATAACAGAAATGAGGTGATGTATTTTTCTAAAAAAAATGGTATGAACAGAAATATTATATACCTCAAACACATGATCTCTGACATATAACAGAAATAAAACATTAGTCAGAGCATACACTAAAATAAGAATAAATTTATTTGCTTAAAGCAATTATATACTTTAGGCATGACTCCCCCAAACTCAAAAGCTTCAAAATTCTGAAGTTCTCAGTAATATTACTGAGAGCATGTTTTGTTCTGTTCACTTATTTCTCTTACCTACTGAGGTGGGGTGTAATTGATAGGCAGAGACTAAACAGGTTTGTGAAATCTAAATAGGTATTCAGGGAAAAGGAGCCAAATGCTTCCCTCCATTTTTTGAATTTTCATCATATTAGGTCATTCCTTACATCTCTTCTTTTAAAGCAATCAGGAACGTTTACTGATTGATAGCCAAATGCAAATTACTGACAGAAACACTCTCTCTTGTTTTCATAATAACGTCTTCATCTTTTTTTTACGTATATATAAACAGACAACTATTTCACCATTTATCGTAATCAATGTTATTGCAATGACTTGAGACAAGTTTGTTAATATACCAGGTATTTATTTAATCTAGAGGGTCTTGATGTATCTCTGTTTCAATCAGAGAGTGAGATTTTGCCAAGTTGACAAGAATTTGTTCTGTATATGCGATTAGAAAAGTAGATACATCAAACTATGCTGGCAAGAGAGAAATTTTTATCAAGATTTTCCAGTTCATTTACCTTGCTCTGGTTCTACAGTTATCAAATATTCTGAATAACTTTTTACTTTCCCGTCAGGACAATGAGCTAAACAGAGACACAAATTGTCTAGTTTATTGCTCTGTTATATTTCTCATTGTAACTTAATAAATTTGGCTTTCTGGTTTACACATTCATCTATTGTATTTCTGGTTGATGAGTCAGTTCCCCTAAACCTCTTTAACTCTGATCCATTGAGTTTACAAATTTGAATGTCTCTTTTGAATGACTCAAACTAAAATTTTGACCCCCTAATCAGTGTGTCTGAGTGGCCAACTAATTCATTCTTACAAGAGCTTCATGATTTTTTTTAACATAAGTCATGTTTAGGAATAAAAGGTCAGTGACATGTTACCTCAGTACTATGCAAGAATCATGGCTCAACACAGATAAATAAGTTAAATACCAAGAGGAGATTTGGACCAGGCAATAGCCAGATTATCAGTGTTCAATAAGAGAATGAGCTATAGGAATTGAAGACAGATATGAACGAGCAAAAACATAAATAGATATTGACAGGAGAGACAAAGAAGAAAGCCTCTCATAGGTAAAACATTAGAAAGCAGGGAAAATGTTAAGAGTGGTAGGTCTAAAAGACTACACCCTATATGGAAAGAAAGTGTTTATAACAAGGCAGAAAGTCAGATCTGAGACAAGTGTGATGGTTACCACAATAAGTTCAACAACAAGAAGACTGGGAATTGAGCTAGAGTAGGTCATGTTTAGGGAGAAGAATTAAGTTTGACAGAGAATGAGTAAGCATTGGGAGTTATAAGGGATAGTACTGGATGGGAAATAATCTGAGTCTGAAAAGTAAAGGATATGGTGTCAACATATCTAACTCCTTTATTACTATATTTTCTCTGTACAAACCGCTCATTCTTTGATTATATTGTGATAAGTACCTCTGAATTTCAATATCTTTTCTGAGGAGAGATAATAAAGTGAAAATCCAATATTTTTCTTCTTGTGTAAGCAATAAGTAACAAAAAAAGAAAACTTACCTTTGATATAGAAAAAATAAAAATAACTCAAGATTACATTTTTTAAAAAGAAACAAAGAAAGAAAATCCAATTACCTAATATGTGAAAAAGGAGTGATCACCACAGGTCATTATGAAATATTTAATGTCTGAATTGAAGACATCTCTCCATCTAGAATAATCTAGCTTCATTTTTAATCACTCCATTTAAAACTCAGAGAAAATTGAAATTTATGTGTTCACTCAATTATTCATTACTTATTAACTTTAAGGTGCCAATTTCTGTGATAGAGACTAAGGGTACAACTGCAAAAAAATAAATATGGATTAAGTTAGAAGATTTTCTTAAGATTTCAGAATCTTACAGGACAAAACATTAAGTAATGTTAACTTGAATCTGCAGTTTTCCTTCTATTGTTCTAGCTAATAAAGTGATATTTTGAAATCTTAGTATTTTGTGGATGAATGGATGAATGAAATGAGCCTTTATAGTCTTTTAAAATTATATATGTTTTGTCTCAAAAATAAATAAACGTTAAAAAAATTTAAAAAAGGGGGCACCTGGGAGGCTCAGTCTGTTAAGCGGCTGACTTTAGCTCAGGTCATGATCTAGCGGTCCATGAGTTCAAGCCCCGTTTCAGGCTCTGTGCTGACAGCTCAGAGCCTGGAGCCTGTTTCAGATTATGTGTTTCCCTCTCTCTGACCCTCCCCCATTCATGTTCTGTCTCTCTCTGTCTCAAAAATAAATAAAGCTAAAAAAAAATTAAAAATTATGTGTGTTTTACATGATGTCTATGTTTTACATAGCCTGAGTCAATATACACCAACTACAGTTGGTATATATCTTCTCCCCTCTTGAAATGGGCCTTATCAAATTTTCCCTGTGTGACTCAACAATTCTTTCCTCTGTCTCTTTCCCCTCCTTCCTTTCTTCTTTCCTTTGATGAATATTGATTTTCTCTGCAGTGCGTTCAGTGCAGAGGACATACAGAGAAACATCACATGTTTCCTGTCATCAGAGATCTTAGAGCTTTCTAGGAGGGGAAGATAGGCATATAGCCCCTTGTAATAAAGCAGTGAGGTCCTACAAATTTAGGTACAAGAAAGAATGGGGTGTGAGTGAGAGAGTAATTCATTCCACTCGAGAATACAGTAAAGGCTGCAGCTTAGAAGAGGTTATCAGTAAGCTAGCTAAATATAAAAGATGAAAAGTTTTCTTGAAGCCAACATAAGAGAAGATAAAGTGCAAAGAAACAAGTGTGAGAGGGAATGTGTTCATGGAACGGCAACAACTGGTTTTCCTTAGAACCAAAGGGATAGGAAAGGACCCGAGAAATGAGGTTGGAAAAGTCAGCAGGGTCATATGGAGCAAGGATTGTATATTATCTGAAAATTCCACTTTACCTTGTAAACTGTACAGACTCAGTATTGAGTTTTAAGCCCAGCAATATCATCATCATGCTGGCAATGTCTAAAAGATGATCTGAAGACTGAATGGAGGGTATATTGAAAGGATGTAAGTCTGAGGTTGGGGGTCATGTTTCTATAATCCAGGGAAAAGATAAAGCTTGACCTAAAGCAGAGCTGGTGGCTTTTTTGTAACTTCATGTTTATCTTTTTCAAATCTGAAGTGAATGTTAGGCTATTTCAATAATGAAATATTCACTGAAATCATGGTAAAAATAATATAATTATTTTACCATTGAAAAGCAAATATTTGTAGGGCATGATTCATTATGTTACAGTGTTTGTAGCTTCCTAAATATCGTAGTAGTTCAGATTTATAGTTCAAGGGTAGTTCAGATCTATCCTTGTTTTGGGGACTGAAACCATTTGAATCAGGTGGACCATTTAAGTATAAGCCAGAACTCACTACTTTACCCCTCACCCCCTACTCTCAGAAAAATAGTAAGATAGCAAATAATAATAATAATAATTCACAAATGTATTGCTATTTTTAATGTCACTTTCACCAAAAACTCTAATATATTTCACTGTGGGTGAGTGTATGGCATTTTTCCCAGTGTCTACACAAATTCACACATGACTGTAACAAAGTGAATCTAGGGTTTGATTATGGTGATACAGCATAAATAAAACATACTTCAGGGAATATACGTTTTCTGTAGCAGTTCTATGTGACAGACATAACTCAACTTTAGTGTTTCATCTCACTGAAAGATACCTGTGTGCTGGGAAAAACCAGGTTAACATTTGGCTATAGGCTACATGCTTTGCAACAGATAACTTTATTTCAAGACAGTCTCTAGCCATGGGGTGAAAAAGGCTGAGGACTTTTCTTAACTCTATTAAAAAATCCTGAAGGGAAGGTGAGGGTGGGCAGGTGCTAGAAGGTATCTTGAGTATAAGTTTAACTTTCTTTATCCGAATTTTTAAAGATTTTGTTAGGTGAAATTAATACTATATTTACATATAATAAAAGACTTTTAATACAGGTCACCTTTAAAGCAAAAATGTAAGGAGAGAGAGTGAAAGAAAGGAGAGAGAGAGTGACAGGGAGACTGAGCGAAATTATTTTTTCTGATCATGTTTATTCCTGGATGGTGAGCAGAAAATTAGAAAGTTGTAAAAGCTCCACTATGCTTAATTGTGCTTAACTGATCCACTCTGTTTAACTGATACTCTTGCAGACCCAAAATGATGAATGTTCATGAATCAGGAAGGGTCATTAACCCAAAGAATGTTGATGTTAGAATGGACTTATGGATACCCAACTTCCTTCCAAAATAAGAAAATATTCTATGACATCCAGGAACAACTTGTCTTTTCATGACATTAACTGGAAAAGGCAAACATGAGTAGAAAGTTAGAAAGATAAATAGATAGATGATAGATGATGGACAGATGCACATGTACCTTCATGTATACATACATACATGTATGTATACATACATACATACTTAATTGATTTCTTAAAACTTAGAGCTATTTAGGCTTAACTTTGATAAGGATGAAAATTATGAAGAACTTCTTTGGTTACATTTTAATATTACTAATTCTAATTTTTTTATGGATTTTTTATAGGATTTTAAATGTTCTTTCTCAAAATTGACACGTATCTATTGTCGTTCTCTTATCTAGAAAAGTTCTGTTTTAAATAAAGGCCACTTACAAAATGCAAGTTCTGAAAATTAAAAAATATATATGTGTTTTTTTTCTTTTCTAAATTTTTATTATTTTTTAATGTTTATTTTTGAGAGAGAGAGAGAGAGTGCACAGGGGAGGGGCAGAGAGAGGGAGACATAGAAGCCAGGTCCAGGCTCCGAGCTGTCAGCACAGAGGCCAACATGGGGCTCGAACTCACAAACTGCGAGATCATAACCTGAGCTGAAGTCAGATGTTTAAAGGACTTAGCCACCAAGGTGCCCCTTTTCTTTTTCTTCTTTTTTTTTTTTTTTTAAAGATTTTTTTTAGTTCATCTCTAGCAAACCTGTACTATATTCTCACAAATGGGCAAACATGATGGCAAGTTGGACTCTGGATATGTCTCAGAATTGTATTTACTCCCATCTCTTCCAGAAACAAGGTCAATTTGTTTTTGAGGCCTATCAATACCTAAATATCAACAGTGATGATAATGACAACAACAATAATAATGTCAAACACATATCATTTAGGAGATTCATGTACTTAAAATAGATATTTGTGAAAATGAGAGTATCACACTACCTCAAGAGAGTTAGTTTGGGTTTACAGTGGCAAGAGTTCAATCCCACCATTGACCACCAGAGTATAACCCAGGAAAGGAAGGAAAGGAAGTTAGAAATCAAATATTTCATAATAAAAGGTCATGAAGGTTTATGATCATTGAACTTGATCATGCAATAGACTTGATTGTTGTTTGGCACACAATTTTTGCAGAACTGCAAAGCACTTAGCCACTTTCTTCTTAGACTAAACATATGCTGTAATATTCTACTAAATTCTATCAAGAATGAAGGAGTAGTGAAATCCTTTATGGGCTTAATTTCAAGTGTCAAGGAATAACTAGAATCTACTGCAGGCTTTGCAATGCATATGGGCATAATTACGATGAGAAGTAGGAGTCACACAAATTGAGAGGTAGCAGATTAAGGAAAGTATTAACAAAATGCAGTCCATGAACCACATGTATCAGAATCTCCTGGCAAGCTTGTTACATTTTCAAATTCTTTGATCCAATGACTTTAAGGATCTGTGGTAAGCATAGTATTATGCATTTTTTTAAAGTTTATTTATTTTTGAGACAGAGAGAGACAGAGCATGAACGGGGGAGGGTCAGAGAGAGGGAGACACAGAATCCGAAACAGGCTCCAGGCTCTGAGCTGTCAGCACAGAGCCCGATGCGGGGGTCGAACTCACGGACTGCGAGATCGTGACCTGAGCCGATGTCGGCCGCTTAACTGACTGAGCCATCCAGGCGCCCCAGTATTATGCATTTTTAAAAGATAATTATTATGCTCACTTAATTGTTGTTTTTCCTGAATTATGAGAAACTCTGGTTTCCAAATGCATTTTTTTGTTGTTGTTGTTAATTGTTTTTAATCTTTGGTTCGGACCCCTCTGAAATAATTCTTTATTTTATTATAGTGTTTGTGTAAATAAGTCTGAAATATAAACCTCCATATTATTTAGGTATCAGTCTATAAAATACATCTTAGAAAATTGGGCAGGTTGTAAAAAACGGCTAGTTTAGGATCGAATGATAGTTTATAAGCTGTGTCTTGTGTTAAGTACTTCAGATGTATATGAATTATTTTTTAGCATTTTAAATGTTAAAAAGAAAAAAAAACATGGTCTTCACACTATTTAGAGAAATACTTTCTTGCTTGGGAAAAGTTCAGTGTGGAAATGCTATCAGAAGAGATTGTGGATTTGTGTTAAAAAATTATATCATTCAGTAGTAAACTTGAGAGCGCAATATTTTTCTCCAAGTTGTCTTCTAATTATTAGGTCAAATCCAGATTTAGGCCACATCTTCCTTTCCCATATGTAACTATACACAGATATAGGTAATGGCTAACCAATTCTATAGATGGAATAGGAAGTTCAGGAGTCGGCCCTGAATTACTCTTTTCACTTGTGGAGAATGGAACAAAGGAATATATAATTCAGAAACCAAAAGAAAGATGGTAGAAATTGTTGGCAGAATTCTAATTTAAGCTTCATTTTGATGTTTCTAGTACCTGAAATTCATTCATCTGAAATGGGGGGAAAGTACATTATTTTAAAGAAGCCAAATTAAGCACAAATTCTATACTATATTTAGACCCTTTATGAGGTTATTGTTTAAGTTATCAAGAGAGGTTTTTTGGTAGAATCCATCAATAAATATTCACATATTTTGCAAACATTGGGAACAATGTGTGTATACATCTATTTTAAAATACATCCGAATTTGAGCTAATGATAGGGAGACAATTTGGAATGAAGGATTGGTTTGCAAAGTTTACTCATTGAATGATGTATTTGAACACAAATCCATATATCTATAGTGTTAATAACAAAGTCATTCATTTTATTTTCATCAAAACATGAGTTCCATTTTATTGCTTAATTATTTTCTGTCAGAAACAAATGCTTTGAGGTTAAGAACTTAGACTCCACTGACTATTCCTGCCACTTGTTGGCTTACCTAGCCTCTCCATTTCTCAGTTTCTACAACTTTACAATTGAGGAAAGGGTAGTACCTGCCTCAGGTATTGGTTGAATGGATTACTATATTTAAAGTGGTTGGAACAGTGGCTTGCCCATAGTAGATGTGATATCAGTGCCAACAACAATAATAATAATAATAATAATATCATCATCATCATCATCATCATAGCTTTTCATCTTTATACTTTGCAATCTTTTATGAATATAAAGAATAAGTGTTCCTTCATAAACAATACATGTGTAAATTATATTATCACTAAGAAAATAAAAATATATTTTAATAATAAATTTGTTACTAGTGGTTTAATTCCATCCTGTTTCTTTCTGAGTAATTGTACAAATCTTCTCTTGCAATGTCTAATGAATGAAAGAAATGTGAAAACATTTCCTCCATATGGTATTGCTACAGAACAACTTCTAGGAAGAGATTTGTTCAATAATAGCACAGATGTTCCAATCTTTGTTTCCATGAGATGCCAAGATATGTCTCCTGGGAACAAAACCAGGGGGTAATTTGTGTAAATCATAGAATGTTAAGTGCATTATGTATTAAGTGTTTGTCTATTAGTGCTAGAAAAATAATGTCTTTTAAACTTCTGCAGCCTGTTATCTACCCTGTAGCAAAAGAACTGGATTACCCTAATAAAGGACTAATGAGCAACTTAAATTCTGTGCCACACATCAACAAGAGGTTTTGCAAGATAAATGTTATCTGGCATTTAGTTTTTCCTGAGAAGCAGAGAATTTGACTGTTTCTTCCTCTATTAGAGTTCGCGTATCACATAGTGCTATTGTAGCTTAGAGCAATCACATTGTCTGCTATCCTCTCCACATGGGCTACCTTCACGTTGTGACATTTGGCTATCAGTTTAAATTAAATGTTAAGATATGCAGAGTAATGTTGCAAGGAAACCTCAACCTTCCATAAATTACCATATCTGTAAGTCCTTAACAGCACAAATATGGTGTCAGAGGCCCACGAATGCTAGACGTATCTGTTCTTCAGGGTAGATCGGCATGTTCACCATCTATCTTCCTAATACTCCAATGGCTAGCCAGTTGCTGAACATGCACCAATAATTACAACAAAATATTCTTTGGTATTTTGAGATTATTGTTCATATATATCTAATTGAACCATTCACCTTGTCATTCCACTGGCAATATGAAAATGCATTTCTTACATAACATGTCCTGCAGCCACTAGTCCATAGATATCTCACCCTGCTGTAAAATTATGTATTTGTCACTTCATTTGTTTTCTGCCTGGCTTCCATTTCTAGTTCCTACACTAAATAATCAAGTCAGCCATTCATTACAAGAGTCACTCGTTTAAGGAAATTGCATCCCTTTTCCCTGATGTTTTTAATTAGCCAACACATAAGATGCTTTTCTGAAAAAGCCTTTTCTTTCTTGTATCTCTGGCTTGGTAGACATAGTTGTTACTTAATGAATCAGATATGTTTTTAATCCATTTGACTTCTTTATGAGGTTTTACTAAAATTCTACTCAACAAAAAAATCTTTGTTCTCAGACTGATCAATGAAACTTCATTTCTTGGCAAAAGGTGAATTTATATTATATCTCTTTAAAATCCTCTTTTTATTAAATGAAACTTTCTCATATTTTGAGTGGACAAAATACATTTAATAATCAAGAGTTTGCTATCAAATGTCTGTTTGCCCATCTTCCTATTGATTTTTTTCCCCTAAGCCATCATCTGGGAATGGGACCTAAATTTGGAATCAGTTGGATTATTGAGGTCATTTTTTCTCTTCCTCTTTAGGTGTCTCCTTACACTTCCTTGTCTACATCATCAAGTCAGATTATCTTAACCTATTTCCAAACACAAGTGGGAGAATGAAGTCACCTGTATTTTTTATATTGAGGAAAGTTACTCAGTTATCACATAATAAAGATCTCCATTGTTTTACTCTCACCTCACAAATAATTATCATAGTTAAGCTCTTCTGCTCACTTATTGAATTAGGTTTATTTAAATGATGCTTGTAATGTTAATTCTTAATTTCTTATTATTTGGAAAACTAATGTTTTATGCAAACTAATAATCTTTCTTTTTCTGAAATTACATTTGGAAATACATATAAGGAGTTTGTTAGTTACTTTGGATTCCTAATTTTATTTAAGTGATGTACCCGAATGTCCATGCTTTATATAACTACTCAAATGCTACATAAAAGCCAAATAATTTGTAATTTTTCATGTTTAGATTGTGTATTCCAATGTCAAAGTAATTCTTTTGCTCTGCATATGTCTATTTTCCTACTTCTAAGTATGCACAAATGAATTATGATGAACAAAATTGTGACTCATTCATCTATTCATTGAGTAATACAGTTCTTAGATTAAATATTTCCTTGAGCAATAATGGATATCACACATTGAAGTGTGAACAAAAAAAACCTGAAATAGTTCTAATCATGACATTTTACAAGAATTTCAGTAAAATAGTAAGTGATGAATATCAGATAATGAGTAGTGATTAAAGTTACCACCTGTTTCAATTCAATCAAAGGAAAAGGAATACTCAAGTCAGAAAATGAATATGGATTATATCATGCTGAAAATGCATTTATTTTTTGTTATACTTGAGGCTCTTTTGTGAAGCATCTCTAATTCAGAGACTAGTCTTTTGGGAAACTTAGATTTCTTTGGTGCCAGCTTCAAAATTTAAAATAAAATAATCAAACCAAAAAAAATCTTTTTAATTAAAAATGAAATTTTTGAGCAAACAAAGAATTAAACACTTAAAAAGAACCAATAAGCCTGAAGCCCAAATATCACATATGATAAGGTATAATGATAATGAAATCCTTCATAGGTAAAAGTAAATATTATGATTTGGTATGCACACGAGTTAACCCTTTGTGGTGAAAAGTAAAACAAAACAAAACAAAACAGGATAAAGTAGTTATGGATGAAAGACGGGGGAAAAAAACTGGAAGAAGTCAGTGGAATAAAGGAAAAATATTTATCAGTGAAATAATGCCAGCACAGCTAGTCACTACTAATCAAAAAATAAAGACTAGAGATGCGGGCATATCACAAAATAAAAAACAAAAAAACAAAACAACGTTGTTGCTGAAAAACAGACAAATATTTTTAAAGTTTTTTTTTTAAGTTTAATTGTTTTGAGAGAGAGAGAGAGTCAGAAAAGGAGGGAGAGAGAGAATCCCAAGCAGGTTTCCATGAGCTTAGCACAGAGCCAGACAAGGGGCTCTATCCCACTAACTGTGAGATCATGACCTGAGCTGAAATCAAAAGTTGGACACCCAATTGACTGAGCCACCCATGTGCCCCCCCACCTTGTTTTGAGATAGAGCCCAAGTTGGGGAGAGGGGCAGAGGGAGAGAGGGAGAATCTTAAGCAGGGCTCCACGCTCAGTGAGGAGCCTGACTTGGGGCTCAATCCCATGACATGGGATCATTACCTAAGCTAAAATCAAGAGTCTGATGTTCAAAGACTGAGCCACCCAGGTGCCCCCAGGCAGAAAATTTTATACCCATGAGTTTTGAGGATGCAATCATAACGTATTGCCAATATGCATGAGTGTGGGAGAAAGAATAAAAAGAACAGGTTAACAGCGTACTAATGAAAGAATATGTTTGTCAGCTCTGTGTGCATGTAAATGGTAAGAGGAAATACTCTTTTGTACTTCACACTTTCTTCAAAATCCTCAAAGGTAGTCATGTAATTTATTAAAGAAAATAAGTTTAGCTTGGGCTATGAATTTTATAGTTCCAACTATATACAAGTGAAAACAGTGTGACAAGAAAAGAATCATTAGAGAGACCACTAAATACCAGTCTTTTGAGAATGGACATGGGTGAAACTGATGTAAACAGAATATTAGAATAACACCAAAATCTGTGCTATTTGCCTTATGTCAGAAAATGCATTTCAACCATAACAGACTTTTCAAAAAATGGTGCTTTGAGGAGTCTTAGCTCTTCTTTTTTGGCACACACCCACATGTAGAGGCTATATGAAATAACCATTCCTTGGTTTAACTTAAGGTTTTTATTTTTTCTTCTGTCTTCTTGAACATTAACCATAAGTATCATTTTTAATAACAGAACAAAATACATATTAGTTTGTATTGTTAGTCTTCAGATTACAAAAGCAAAGAATTTTGAATACGTGTGGTGATAAAATGAGGGTATTTCCATAAGGTATTCCTATACCTGAGCAGTCTGTAAAGTTTATAGGTTGAGGGTACACGTAAAAAGAAACTACATAAGGGGAAGAGTGTTTGTTGAGGTTTCTTTTAAAACTTTGGATCCTGGAATTTGGTTTATAACATAGGCTATTTCAGATAAAATGTTACAGCTCCTAAAGCAGAGAGAATTCTTGGGTGGCAGTGGTGCTACAAAGCAGTTTTGTCTGAGGAAACCAATCACATCCACCACGGCATTCTTTGCTTACAATCTTCTGTTTCTCTAAACATGGAACATTCTGAAAATAAGATTATAATGAATATTCAGACCTATGATTGGAGCCTTGGAGAGGACTGAAACACCACACTGTAGGAGGATTCTTATGACCTCAGCCTCACTGAGATCAGTGAAACAAGAAAGCAAAGGGTTCAGCATAATTAAAAGAATATAAATTTATATTCTTATAAATACAAGAATATAAAAGCATATTAAATGAGTTACCATTAGGCTGTGGGTTGTGTAGGGACTAGCTGCTTCTAGGTCAAGCATGTAGTTGATGTTCAAATACCTCCTAACTTGTGACACAGCTTGGCACCTTGTGTGACTTGAAGAACATGGATACAGGTTTATGACCTTGAAGAGGCAGTCTGTAAAACTTTACACACATGGAGCCCTATGGTACTGTTTGCTCTGAAATAGGCTAATTGTATATAACTCTGAGGAAAATAGCATCTGTCCTCTGTTAAAAAAAAAAGTACAGAAACATGGGGGACACCTGGGTGGCTCATCTGGTTAAGTGTCTGACTCTTGATTTCAGCTCAGGTCATGAGCTCACACTTTAGTGAATTTGAGTCCCACGTCAGGTTCTGTGCTGACAGCACAGAGCCTGCTTGAGATTCTCCCTTTTCCTCTGCCCCTCCCCTGCTAACATTCTGTCTTTCTCAAAAAAATAATAAATAAATAAATAAATAAATAAATAAATAAATACTTAAAGGAGAAGTACAGAAACATTGTAGTAAATACTGGATCACAAGACTTCTTGGTTTCCATATTCTACCATGACACAGCTATTACAATGACTCCAGTGACATAACAAAGAGTCTTTTATCAAACTGCTATGTGACATAATTTTGACTGGCTTTTCAGATATCAGTTTTTGACCAAGGGACAGTATGTGGCTTCTCTGTCGGGAAAGAAGAATGGAATGAGTGAGAATGTCTGGCACCTTGTGCTGATCTAGGCTCAGGGATTTTACACTCATTGTAACTGAAATAGTATCCCAAAATGACACAGTGAGACAAGTCAGTTACATGTATAATAGTACTCTCAAAATCTCTACACAGCACTCTATCTCATTCATTTTCTAAAAAGGTATTTGTAATTTGGAATATCTTACAAGCAGTTATAAATTCTAACAAATAGATAATGCTAATTATGTTCCTTTTCATCTTTTCTAGCTCTATGCTTTGATAAGTGATATAAGTACTTAAGGTCTTTAATGAGAACTATTTTTTATTTTGTTTCTATTATGCTTAACATGCATATTTCTGTACATTTCAAACAAATATAAACCATTTGTTCTTCCATCTTAGTAGCATAAACAATACTTTCCACCCTAAAGTTGTTTTAGACTATAAGAAGTATTTTGCAAAATGTGACCCAACAACTTGGGAAATATATTAACTATAAAATGAAAAACATTAAAATATATAATTGTGCAGTTACAGAAGTATATATTTCATGCTTACCAATACCTACAAATTTCATAATATTTTAGGCCAGTTTGCTTAATCTAGAGCCATATTTTTATTTCCAACTTGCTTTTGATTCTTTTCATATTCATCAAAAAGCAGTTTTTTTTCACTTTACCATTTAAGATATTGAAATGAATCTTATAATTAATGATGTCTTAGATAATGAAATTGAGTAGCAATGATATTAAGTACCATTTATTTTGTGCTTTATGTCAGAAATTTTTATAAATATTTCATTTAATAACAACTTTAGGCCATAAGAATTATTATTGTCCCTCTATGGAGTTGAGGAAACTGACGATTAGAGCAGTTAGGGAATTAGCTCGGCATTACCCATCAGGTAAGTGATAGAGCAGGTAATATGCTGGGACACTGAATATCTTACACTATGGCAACATGCTGTACTCATTACTAAGACCCCAGCAAGCCAGAACCAGTGACACTGTATGTTCTGAACTGCCTTTAATTTTTATTTCATAATGTAATAGAAGACAGCAGAAGGTGGTACCTTCATAATCTTGATTCCTATTTTAGGGAGTGTTGCTCTCTGGGGCACATGGGTGGCTCAGTCCTTTAGTCGGACTTTGGCTCAGGTCATGATCTCACGGTTGCTGGGTTACAACCCCACTCAGGCTCTGTGCTGAGAGCCTGGAGCCTGCTTAAGATTCTGTCTCCCTCTCTCTCTGTCCCTCCCCCACTCATGCTCTGTCTCTCTCTCTTATTCAAAAATAAGTAAAAACATTACAAAAAATAAAAAATAAAATAAAATGTAACCATAAAAATTCTCCAAAGTCTAGGTTTGTTACTAGTTATTATCTCTCACCTACCATTCAAGAGACAGTGTAGTGCCAAATGCCTCTCTTCTTGTAAACCTATCCCTCTTTCTTCTTCTATTGCTGCTGCTTCTTTCTAGAGAATATACATAAAACAAGCTTCCCTTCTCTTCCCAAGGATATCTGGTCTTCCCACACTTGTTCCTTACTAGCTCTAGTAAAGGAATGAAAACAATTTTGCAGGACTTGTACCTTCCTCAGAAGGAAGTGGTTAATATGATAGAGTGAAGCATTTATGGCCCAATCAAGTCCCATAACAATTATTAACAATTTGCTCCTAGCACTCTGGCTTAATCTTTTATTTTTTCAAGGGATTTCTTCATTTTCTCAGGGCAATTGAGCAAAACTGCTATTTTCATGGTTGAGTCTATATCTACAAGATCCAAAACAATCTCTCATTTTAAATTGGACACTAGACATGCACAAATGATCAGTGCTTCTCATATTTAGTTTAGGGCTGTTTGAAATTCTTTGGTCTTTATTCAATTGCTTATTAGAGGTTTTAGGTCCAATTTGTACTGAACCGTTCTCCAGATTGCTGGGAAGATGCTTGTTTTGAGTAAACAAATACTGGTTAAAATTTGCTAGAAAAAAATTGTTGTGTATATTTACACTTATTTGGGCTTGAAACAGCACTGAGAAAATCATCATAGTGCACTTCACTCTCAAGGCTTATTGCTAGGATCAGCCTCATTTCCGAGTGTGGATTTGTATAGCCAATAATTGTACTCTTATTTTTATGGACATAGCTTATAATGTTGTAGATGAAGGGTTATCAGCAGGCCTGCAATTTATTATCTCCTTTATATGGAGAAGACCAAGGGAAAGGCAAGTAATGTAAAATCTTTTTTAAAATAAGTCAATGACAAACCTTCTGGCAAACACAAAATTTAAAAACTTATTGGTATTTTTTTCTGGAGAGTCCCTCTACATGGTATGCTTTTAGCAGGATTTACTTAAATCTGTGGTTTTAAGGTATATTACTACCTGGAAAATACCACAAAAGCTAAACTTCTGGAGTATAAAACAAAGATGCTTACTGACCAAAATACCTCAAACTTCACACCATTACATGGCAACTTTATCTCAATTAAAATTTATTAAAAAGTACATAGGGAAAGAGTAAACTCGGACAGAAAGAAAGGCACTGTTTTAATTGTGTTTTAACAAATTTATCTCTGTAGATACACAGGGTGGGAGAAAATGGAAGAAGTTTTACTTTTATTTATGCTATTTCAGCTTTGAAGTGGGTAGCATCATAACCACTGAAGGTGAGCAGGAAGAAGGGATTTGTATATTTGAGGAGTAGGAAAAGGTGTGGAGAGGCAGAGAAAAGAACCTGATCGGGAATAGATGATAAACTGTTTGGCAGTATTGATAGATTAATCTGCCTGCAACATGCCGTACAAATTCATGTCTTTTTTTTCACCAGCACAAATTTTTCTTGAGCTATATGTCAGTCGCTATGATAGACACCCAGGGGTATAATTATAAATAAGTCACAAATCCTAATTCCAAGGAATTCATGGTCTCTAGGAGATGTACAAAGATAAAAGTTAGAAAGTACACAGAAAAAAAAAGTTTGAATAATATTGCAAAGGGGTTTAGGCAGAAGCTGAAAATAATTCAATTGTGGTTGTATTTGCGGGGATGCAAAGGAGAAGGATCCAAACTGAGATGCCTGCTCCATACACTATGGTATTCATAGATACACTGCTCTCTGTTACATCCTTGTAGAAGCTATCATAGAACAGAGTTCTTGAAGAAGAAAAGGGAACATTTTAAACTCTTAATTCCCGATACTCCTAGATGGTACTGAGTTGAACAAAAAGCAAATAAAGAATTGTTATTTTCCCTGATGCATGCCCAAAGAAAGCAGATTGTGAATCCCAGAAAGTAATTTCAAGAACTTACTTGTTCTCATCTTTCTCAGATTTTGCTCTGGTATCTTAGGAGGTAGGTATTACAGACATGGGAATTCAAGTGCTCTATTTACATACACAAGAACCAACAGAGTGATTCCCTGAAAATATGACTGTGACCAAGAACATAAAGTTATTCTGTACGTAATAAGATGATTCATTTCCTGGTGATGAGATGAAGAAGTAATGCTTAAAATAATCACCCATTCTTAAATCCAAAATATCCATTATGATTTTGAAAGAAAAGAAGTCATGTTTCTCAGAATTTAATTCAGTTAAAAGAAAATAAACTGATCATACACAGTATTCAAAATAGCAAAATACCTTCCCCCATTAGCAGTAGAAAGTAAAAATTACATAGTGTAGATTCACTTACACAAACTATTTCAAGCCAATTAGTATTTGCTACCATGGAACTTGGGCTGATTTAGGGAAAAGTCCCAGAACACTCTTGTCTATGACATAGTAATTTCTAAATTTCAATTTAAAAATATATCCAACACAGAGACATGTATTTAGAGGTGGGGAATGCCTGTTGCTCTTTCTTTTGAATGTTGGAAGGAAAAATAAGATTGCTAATACAAAATTATTTTAGTCTCTCAAATTTTCTTTGCCCAATACCAGTTATACTGCCTAGCTGAAATTCTCTTTCCCATAAAGGTATGTAGTAGAATGTATGTGTTTCTTAACGATCATACCCCCACTGCATGAGAGCTGCTGAGTGACCAAGGCATTTTCAATGGATACTTTCTTTTGTGTGCTGTTAATATCAGATAAATCTGTAACCGAAAGCTGAAGCAAGTAACTTCTAAGTTGCATTCCTGCCATAACCCTTTATGAATCTATAAATTGGTGCTTGAATGATATTGTCACAGTTCCCTGTAACAACAGAAAAGGAAGCAGAAAGATGTGTCTGAGTGGCTGACTCAGGAACACATGGATTGACCTGCACCAATAATTCTTTTCGTTTTGATCTCCTTAAGGCCATGTATAATTGTCTTTTTTTTTTAGTTTATTTATTTATTTTGAGACAGAGAGAGAGAGAGAGAGAGAGAGAGAGCATGCATGTAGGGGAGGGGCAGAGAGAGAGGGAGAGAGAGAGAGAATCAAAGCAGGCTCCATGCTGTCAGCATAGATTCCCATCTCAGGAACCATGAGATCATGACCTGAGCTGAAATCAAGAATCGGACACTTAATGCTATCCAAGCACCCTATAATTTTCTTGTAGTATATGTATCTTTACCTTCAGTTGTGTTTTTTAAATATATATATTTTTATGAACAAAATTCAATGCCACTGATTAGTATACAACTCAATTCTTTTTTTATGTCTAATTCAGTTTCTTACCCATACTGAGCTGACTGGTTTTTATTTTTGTTTTTCCAAATAAATGGATCTGAAAACTAGTCACTTAATAAATATCTGACCCTGTTATTCTTAAACCATGACCATGTCTGTAACTAGTAGTTACTGCTTCATTCCTGCATGGTAATAAAGGCTTTTCCCTTTTGTCACACAGATCTCCTTGGCCATTTATCAACAGCTTTTTGATAGATTTGTTTTACTTTCCACAAAGGGTTGAGCCAGTTTCCCTCAATTGTTTGCCAAATTACCTAAATTTCCAGGTCTCTCTAAAGGATTCCCATAGCTAGGCTTTTATTCTGTCTCATGCCTGAGGAAATGAATTTATTCACAGAAGCCTGAGATGAACAGGCAGACGATCTCTCTGCCTCATTCCTCTTGTCGTCAGTTAATAATGCTGCCAAAATTATTTCCCATGTGTATTTATAGACACATCAAAACCTTCTAAAAAGTTCCAATGGCTACAAGTTACTTCTAAATTTAAATTAAGTTTCTGAGCCTCATTGAAGGTTTCCTTTAAAGCCTAGTCTGAAGCCAATATAGCCAAACAATTCTAGGATTATTCTGAAAGTCACTTTCATTGAAATCAATCTAGTACACATGCAGGCTCTATGGCTTCCTTTTTACAAACTAAAAATTCTGATCACGAACACCATTCATTCATTTCTTCGTCAATCATTTAGCAAATATTTGTTGAGGATTTACTATGTACCAGAACTCTGTTGGAACTGGAGATACTGTTGTGAATGAAATATTTATGTGTTCTATAAACATTTCACTAGCAGTTTGTCAGAGAACACATCTATTAAATTTTTTTTTTTAAAGGGAACACAATGTTCTGAAAGGAAGGTCAAGGTGCTGATGAACCTTGAAAGGGGAGGATCTAGCATGGTCTGGGAGATACATTTCTGTAGATACATGGTAATTCAGTTTGGTTAAAATTATAATAATTTAAATATTGTGCTTATTGGTTAAATCTCAGCCTCGCTAAAATATTACTGCTTTCATATACAGCTTTTCCTTCTGTATTTCCCCTACAAAGTTATTATCAAATCAAAAACAAATAAGGAAAAAAAATAACTCCTGGTTAAATTACAGAAGAAATATATGTACTATAGTATTTCCATGAAACATTCTGAGTTTATTTTTACTGTTACTGACAGGTATAGCACACTGTTTTTATAAGTAATGCCAGTTAATTTAGGGTCATTTAGGTCTTGATTCTATGCTCCCTAGTGTGTGATACTGGAACTCAGAAATTTCATTTTTCATGTCAACACTTGTTCTTTGTTTTTTTATTGGTGGTGGTAGTGGGGTGTTGGCGAATGTGTGTTGAAGTTATGATATTGATTTTTTTCTCCACAGACTTAATCTTGTTTGTACATGTATCTCTCTATCTTAGTGTCTGTCTCACTCTCTCTCTTTTTTCTCCCTCAATCCCTCTCCTCTCTTTATGTCTCCATTACTGTTAATATTTAAAGAGAAGTTTTGAAAATTAATAAATAATTTCGAGTGCTTGTTCTGTAGGAATTAGGGGAAATGTGATAGAAAATAGACACGGTCCTTGAACGATTAGAAGTGCACTGTTTTCTTACGAGGGGTAACAGATTATGTCATAATCAATTAGGATTGTTTTTAAAGTTGCTGGGCCCTTATTTTGGACATATTCATTAACAGTCACTGGCAGTGGGGCCTTGGAACCTGTTTTTATTGCCTTATTGCCTTGATTTTGCTTCCAATTCTTATTTCACATATGTCCTTATTTGGCAAACACATCCAGTCTTTCTACACAGTTTGACCTAACATTACACCTCTGAAAGAATCTAATATTTATATTCATCCTCCATGGACAGTGAGCAGGGCCACACATGAAAGATAAATGAGATCTCCTGATTCTCCCTCTTTGACCCACAGAGTTGAACAGGTGACTCCACTTTATGGGCTCCCTCTTAAAGAAGATACATTGGGTCAATTATTTAAATTGCTATAGAATCAATAAGTCATGGGAATAAGAGGCACAGCATAGGTAGTACAGTCAGTGATATTGTCATAGTGTTGTATGGTGCCAGAAGGTAGCTACGCTTGTGGTGAGCATAGCCTAAGGTATGGAGAAGTTGAGTCACTATGTTGTTTACTTGAAACTAATGCAACTTTGTGTGTCAACTATACTCAAATATTAAATTACCCTCCCCCAAATAAATAAAATTCCTGTGAAGATTCATCTTAAAGATTTACCAGTTCTACATGTGATGAGATTCAGTATTTTAAATTGACTAAAACCAGAGATGTTTACCACTCTGCTAAATATAAGGAAACAAATGTAGTTTATATACTATTCTAAATTTCTTTAAAGAGACTAGCAGTAAAAATGCATACTTTAGAGCATTTTTATCAGTTTTAGGTCGGACAACCTCCGGCATATTCTTCTCAAGTACTTAGTACAATTCAGATTCCTGGACACACTGGAATCTGAAAATCTTCTAATGTTAAAATCTCTAAAGGAGGATTCCTGTTACCTGCGTGATGACAAATTTTCCATATAATTATGCACACTAGGATTTGAGGTTCAATGTTATGTATTTATACAATTGGTTAAGATTCTAAATATAATATTTACACTCTATTTATTTTATGATATTTAAGATCATATTTTGATGGTTCACAATTTGAGTACATCATCAAGATATATGAAAAAAAATTTTGACAAAAACAAATGTCTTCTTACCTAAATGTGTTACTGAAGTTAGCATGGCTTATAGAAATAATGACCAGATATATCAGCAGAATAATATTATTTGCAGCAACAGATGATTTAATATGTAAATTTATGTCATAGCAAAAGCCAAATAAGTTAAAAATAGCAAATTGCCAATGTAGCATTTGCTTCAGTGATACAAATGTGGTCAAATATTATTTCTATTGCTTTAGGAGATAAAATAAAAATAGACACTTTTAGAATGTCTACAGCTCAGTGGGCAGCAAGAAAACAATGAAATTTTCTTACAGTTGATATAGGAGAACAATATCTTGGGAGTATATTGAAAGTTTCCAAATAAATGTAACCCTGACTTTAAACATATTCTAAGGTACATACTAGAGAACTCTATATTACTTGATTACAAAACCTTATACTGTTTCTTTTTTTTTTATATATATGAAATTTATTGACAAATTGGTTTCCATACAACACCCAGTGTTCATCCCAAAAGGTGCCCTCCTCAATACCCATCACCCACCCGCCCCTCCCTCCCACCCCCCATCAACCCTCAGTTTGTTCTCAGTTTTTAAGAGTCTCTTATGCTTTGGCTCTCTCCCACTCTAACGTCTTTTTTTTTTTTCCCTTCCCCTCCCCCATGGGTTCCTGTTAAGTTTCTCAGGATCCACATAAGAGTGAAACCATATGGTATCTGTCTTTCTCTGTATGGCTTATTTCACTTAGCATCACACTCTCCAGTTCCATCCACGTTGCTACAAAAGGCCATATTTCATTTTTTCTCATTGCCACATAGTATTCCATACTGTTTCATATGATATGTGAATATTTATAAAAAGATTAAAAATATCCTATAAAAGTTAAGTCAATTTGTATTAAAGAACTACCAAATTTAATAAACAGTAATTAGTAACAGCAATGGACTCTGCTATGAAATTGTAGTCTAATAAGAGAGCCCCATGTGTACCAAATAACTACTTACTATTATCTAGAATATAATAAATGCCAAAGATATAAAAGTAATGTCATAGCTTAAGGGGTAGAGAAATAAAATCATAAATAGGGATCATTTCTATGGACATTTTAAACATGACATTTTGTACATTCTATATGTGCCTTAGCAACTCCCTCATAACCAAGTATAATGAAATCAGGGCTGAGATGATTAGATAACAGAGTGAAAACCAGAATATTGAATTGGATTGACTTTTCTTTTTCTTTACTGGTATTAAGAAAAATTACCTCAAACATAAAAATCAAAAGCGAGTATAGTATATCCTTTCAGTGGCATATTGAGATGTTTAACAAGCATGCTGAAGGACTATTTCATGATCTGGGAGTAGATAGGAGTATTCCACATTGCATTTTACTCTTAGCTCAGGTGATATGAAGTTCAATGTTAAATTGCAGACTGCAGCCTAATAGATAAGATAACCACAAAGGTTGTGCTTTTATTGTCTCATAGGATGCAAAACAGTTTTGTTTGTCACGTATCATCATATTCTTTTGCTTTTTTATCTCTTAAATGACTTTCTGAAGTACTGTATCAGGGTCAGCAAGCTTTGCTTGTATAGGTTCGC
This sequence comes from Lynx rufus, assembly GCF_022079265.1. Lineage (NCBI taxonomy): Eukaryota > Metazoa > Chordata > Mammalia > Carnivora > Felidae > Lynx > Lynx rufus. The sequence goes on along the minus strand of NW_025814878.1, from coordinate 86,115,986 downwards.
ATAATCAGTATTTTCTGTTTTGCAGGATATGTCTCTGCCTCAACTACTTTATCATTGTAGTGTAAAGGTGGCTATAAACAATACATAATCGAAGAATGTTGCTGTGTTCCAATAAAACTTTATTTAAAAAAAATTAGTAAGCGGTTGGATTTGGCCCATGGAGAATAATCGGCCTGTGGAGAAACAAGGTGGCATCTTATTGGCTTGCTCATTTTTCATGAACATATTCATGTTTATCTTATATTTATATGTGAGTTATAGTTTTACCTTTGGAAAATAATAATTTGACAATAGCATATAGTAAAATAACGAGGGAGAAGGCCACCAAAAAAATGTATTCTCCTTCTTATATTAATCAAGGAAAACCTAACTATAGTATCACAGTCTTGCACAATGAATAAATTAGGGGCATTTCAAGAAGGACCATTTTGCACAATAATAAAGACAACTTCAATGTGACCATGTTAATTGAAATAGATTATTGTGATGTATCTTGTTGATGTGTTTATTTCCACATTTTACATTCCTTAAAATTTAAATAATCTTAATGCTTGACAATTTCTTCAAAGTAATTTAGATCAAATATTATCTTATAAACCTAATAGAGAGATGCCTGGTTGGTTCAGTCATTTAAGTGTCTGACTTCTGATTTTGGCCCTGTTCATGATCTCATGATTGCAGGATCGATCCCTGTCTGGGGCTCTGTGCTTACAGCACAGAGTCTTCTTGGGATTCTTTCTCTCCCTCTCTCTCTGCCCCTCTCTTCCTCTCTGTCATAATAAATACACTTTAAAAAAAAACTAATGGATTTTGAAAATTGTAAAATGTAGCTGCATCTCTTTTTTTAACAATGTAATATAAAGCCATTGTGCATCTCCTAGAAAGGAAATAATGAAGTCACCTTGATGAATAGGAAGATTTTCATTCAAGTGCCAGGAGCATATTACAAATTCACCTGGCAGACATTTTTAGTTAAATATAAATATTTAAAGTATTTTATTGACTATTAATATTAAAAGAAAAAAATCTAATACAAAGCATGCTTTGATGGATGGCTACAGGACCGGAGTCAGACAACTAGTGAATTGGATATGAGGAAATATATTAGGATAAAAGGAGTAACATGTTATAAATAGAAAGCAAATATTTGCCTTTTATGTAGTGGATGAGAAAGGCTGCCACAAGGGAAGCAGTACAGGCACAGGACACAGAGACCAACAGCTCACAACAGCTTTCTGCTTAGAAAAATTAAGAGACTTGGTGTGATAGGAAAGGCATATGGTATAAATTCAGGGTCACTAGAGTCCAGGATCTGAACAGGTTTATTCAACTCAAGGGTCTCAGAGCAATCATCTGTACAATGTTGCATTTAATACCTACATTAGGAAAAATAAGTAAGATAATTTGTATTTGGAAAAACATTACAGGTATCAAACACATTGTTTTAGACGTATGTAAAATGTTAGTTTAAATCATAGGCCTTAAAGTGAAATTTTAAGTGAAGAATTTGGCCCAATGTATTAAAATTTTTTTTGTATGTTTATTTATTTTGAGAGAGAGAGAGAGAGAGAGAGACAGAGTGTGAGCAGAGGAGGGGCCGACAGAGAGGGAGACACAGAATCTGAAACAGGCTCCAGGCTCTCAGCTGTCAGCACAGGGCCTGACTCGGGGCTTGCTTGAACTCACGAACTGTGAGATCATGACTTGAGCTGAAGTCAGATGCTTAACTAACTGAGCCACCCAGATGCCCCTCAATATTTTTTGAGATTGCAGAAACGGACTACAGGACTACTATTTTTTAAGTCTTTTTTTTTTTTAAGTTTATTCATTTTTGAGAGAAAGAGAACAGGGGAGAGGCAGAGAGAGAGGGAGAAAGAATGAATCCCAAGCAGGTTCCTCCCAACATGAGGCCCCAACTCACAAATCATGAGATCATGATCTGAGCCAAAATCAAGAGTTGAATGCTTAACCAACTGAGCCACTCAGGTGCCCCTGGACTACTACAAAAATGAGAAGATATTGGCATGTCACTCACTTTAAAATTTGAATTAAAATCATGTTTTAAATAATGAATTAAAATCACATTTCTTCACTGTGAAATTACATTTTGGTCTCTGTTTACCAAAGAGGGAAATACATTAGTTTCAAGAGTTATTATCTAAAGACTATTGAGTTTGAAATGATACATTTGTTAAAATTTCCTTGGTAGAACAATGTTTATGTCCCCTTAGGGTGATAAACTATGTTTTTCAAAAGATTATGAACAATAACTGCTAATTATTAATGCATTAGCCTTGTTAGGACTAACCCTCCAGAAATTAAAATTAAAAAAAAAAAAACTATAGATTTTCTTGAATTTGGAATAACTAATGAAAGGCTTCCCTGACTAGGTTTATAAAAAAGAAAATAATTGAGATATATAAAAAGATTAATGTTAAAGGTACACTAACTTCTGTTCTTTGGCATACATATGCAGGGTTTGACAAGAAAATAGGTACATTATTTTTTACCTCTTTTTCTCAAGTCCTCTACTTCCCTGATTTTATGCTCTCATTTGAGAACTGGAGCATGTCTTATACTGTGTACTTTTTTCTTCACCCATGATTTTATTTAAATTCAAATTAGTTAACATATAGTGTAGCATTGGTTTCAGGAGTAGAATGATTTATCACTTACATATAACACCCAGTGCTCATCACATGCGCCCTCCTTAATGCCCATCGCCGATTTAATCCATCCCCCATCCTGTATTATGTACTTAAAGATAAAAACCAGAACAATACAAGACAATGAATTGCTCCACTATTCTGAAAACAAAAGCATAAATAAAGTAAAACAAACAAGACAAGTTTTACTCATTTTCATTTTTCAGTTTCATGTCTAAGATCATATTTTTGTTAGGATTCAAATAAATATATCCAAATGATAAATAGGAACTACATATAGTAACTGAACTGATAGGAACTATAGCTTTTCTCTAAAGTTTTCTAGAAGTAATTTCTGTGAAGTCTTTGAATACTATACGACGCAGAAAAATGCCCCCCCAAAGATGTTCACATCCCAGTCCTTGCAACCTGACAGTATATTAACTTATGTGACAAAAAGACTGCAGATGTGACTAAGTTTGTAAAGACCTTGTGATGGGAAGACGACTCCAGATGTGTCAGTCTTATTGCAGGAATCCTTCAAAGGAAAGAGCTTTTTCAGGCTGAGCTCAGAGAAAGATGCAACATTTCTGGCTTTGAAGATGAAGGAAGTGGGTTATGTTGCCAAGGAATCTGGGTAGTCTTTAGAAGCTTAAAAAAGCAAGGGCGCTGATTTCCCCCTAAAGTCTTCAGAAGGAACACAGCCCTAAATTTGTGGTGAGTTGTTCTGGCATAGATATAAAACTAACATAAGCAACTACCAGCTCTGCAAAGCCATCTTCATATTTGCTCTCGCTTCTCCAGGTGAAGCTACCAAGTCACTTAACAGAGCTTCTGACACTTTAACTCCAGGCCATAGCTCTCTTTGTACCTATTTACTTCCTGTATGAATCCAGTTGTTTCCCTTAACTTCCTCTCTTATCAAGGTCATATTAAAGGTTTTAAAACTCTGTAAAGATTTCTGAGAGAATAAAAGATAAAGAGTGATGAGCACAGCTCCCTGTTCTATTAGCCCACAGACATATCCAGTCAGTTTCAGGGACTATCGAAACACCATTTACGATGAATAAGGCACACAGTGTAGAGAGATTCAGCCTTCCACAATAGAGAGGAGGATGTAAAGAAGTGCACGAAAGGCTATTGCTCCTGAATTTGCTGTAAATTATCATGGCTGCCTTTGGAAAGAAAAGGTAGATGTGAATTGAGGAGAGCCAGGAGACCCTGGAACCCACAAGTACAAACTGAAACTCACATTTGCTTCTCAATGCCACAAGACTCCTGTCCTTGGTCATGTGGCTGAACATGCATATCAGTAGGACTCAGGGAAGATGAAATAATTGAGCTGGTCCAACCTGGTATAGTTGCATTTTCTGGGCCTGCCCCATCCATGCCAACGAGGCAAGCTGACATATCAGAGACAGTGTCTGCAAACTTCAGAGGTATCCTGTGCCCACGAACTTCACAGCATATGGCTGTCACCTCCTTCCTTCTAAACCTCACACAAATTTCTTTTGTAGTCAACTCTGAACCAGAAGCATTCAGATAAGTGAAATTGGGGGAATGTAGTCCCATTAAGTTGCCAGGGTCCAACACACCAAAAGGCCCTAAAATCCTAGGGTCATGTATTTTAGTATTTTCTATTGAATTCCCATATGTGAGAACTAGCTCAGTCCCCAGCATAAAAAATCTCCAGGGCTTTTTATCATTTCATTTGTGTGGCACCCACCTTCAGAAGTTTAAGGGGTCCTCTTGTCCTCCAATCTGAGATCTTGCAGAAATAGCAGTAGAGAATGGCAGTACTAACAACCAGGAGACAAAGAGAATTATATTCGAAATACATGTGTGAAAATTCTTATATCCAATCATGTGATCTAAACTTAGTTTTCCAAATAAAGCAACCATAAAATTTGAGTGAATTTCCACATGTTTGAATTTTTCAAATGAAGTTAAATTTATGTTGGGGAAACCAGTACTCCAATCTAAATCTGCTTTGGGGAGAAACTTGCCTCTAATGTTTTAATATGGGAAATTGTATGCAAACCCAGTTTGTTTTACTAAAAAAACAACAACGGATAGTTCCGTTTTCACCTTGCAGATTAAGATGACATTACACTTTTTTCAAGAACAGGTTGCTTTGTTTTTGTGTTTCTAAAGTATAATTTTACCAAAACAGAGTAAGTCCCAAAACTACCCAAGTTTTTTCCTTCATAAACAACTCCACTGATAAAAGGAATAAAACTATTCTTCTTCACTGGGCACCCAACTAGAGGAAAGAAAATATCCAGAGTTCTCCCTGAGCTTATAAGAATCCCTAAAATTGGGACTGGGAATTGAAAAAAGTAAAAGATATATAGCAAACTTGGTTCATTCTGCATGTGTTCTGTGACTTGGACAAAATGAAAACTTGTTAGCATATATTTTTCCCATACATACTAAGTGTTTTTGTTTCTTATCTACCTACTTAGATCTGAACTTTTGATGTGCAGTTCATGGTAGTGGATGAAGAATAAAATTGTCCAGGTACAAAGACTAGATTAATTTACACTTTAAAAACATAGGATATTTAAAGTACACAAAATGGTATAGAGTAAGGCAGACTAAGTTAGCTTGAGAGAAAAGTCCAGCAAGTGTTAAGAGTTTAAGAGAAGACAGGTTTGTATGAGTACTCATGCTGTATAAGAATTTAGAGGAGGGGCATCTGGGTGGCTCAGTCAGTTTTGCCTCTGACTTCAGCCCAGGTCAAGATCTCATATTTCATGGGTTCAAGCCCTGTCCTGGGTTTTCTGCTGACAGCACAGAGCCTGCTTCAGATCCTCTGTCTGCCTCTCTCTCTGCCCCTCCCCCATTCACTTTCTCTCTCTTAAAAAATAAATAAACATTAAAAAAAGAATTTAGGGGAAAATATAAAACAGTGTTTTTAGAAGGCTGACTGTGTGCTGCGCTGTATTATCTTCCTTCTTGTCTTCAAGAGATTTCATCAAAGACATAAGTTTCAGTATTTTTTTTTTTTTTTGTATTTAGTTTTAGATTTGGTTCAGGCTATAGCATCATACTGAAACTAAACATAAGACCATACAGTTTTAGGGAGCTTAACATCTATTTATTATTTCATCTTGTATGCATTTATTGAGCAGCATTATTTTGCCATAACCTTTGGTGATGAGTTCACACTGCTCCCTTTCCCCACAAAGAAACAACCCCTCCACACCCCCACCCCCTGAAAAAAGTAGACAGATTACTCATTACAGCTCATATTGGTTAAGTGTCTTAGAAGACATAAGCCAAGCTTGCTCTTGGAGCAAATACAAAAAGGAAAATCAATGTTCAAGAGTATAATACATTAGTTAAAGAGTGACGATCTTTTAAAAAGATATAATTTATTAAAATATTTATAAATCAAAATATGGAAGTTTGGACAAATGTGATTTGAAGTGAATGAAATAAATTAGGAGCACACAATTTAAAAAAGAATGTGCCTAGCACTTTCTGGTGTACTTTCTCCTGATTTGCCTTTAAAATACCTATATAAAATATTCACAAAAGTGAATGAAATGTGTGTGTATATGTGGTGTGTGTGTGTGTGTGTGTGTGTGTGTGTGTGTGTTGATAACAAAAATACTTGTTTGACATATAAGTAAAAGATCATAGACACAGATATATGTTGGCAGGTCCTGCATGTCTTCTTTATAGAAAAGTCTATAGTATCTAGGACTTATTTATTTATTTCTCATTTCCTCTTGGTGAAAAAAGAGAAGACTTTGAAATTAAGTATGACTTGATTCACATAACCATGTTACATAATTACATAACCACATAATTGACAATGTGATCTTTAGCAAAATAGTAAATCTCTCTGAGCCTTACTAGAAAATAAAAATAAAACCACAGGCTGGGGGGCCTGGGTGGCTCAATTGGTTAAGTGACCAACATCAGCTCAGGTCATGATTTCACAGTTTGTGAGTTCGAGCCCTGCATCGGGCTCTGTGCTGACAGCTCAGAAGCTGGAGCCTGCCTTGGATTCTGTGTCTCCCTTTCTCTCTGCCCTTTCCCCTGCTTGCGCTCTCTCTCTCCCAAAAATAAATAAACATTAAAAAAAATTGTTTTTAAAGCCATAGCACAGGCAATATTTAATATCACCTAAATCCCCATCAATTGAAAACGCACCATTATTGTGTATACCATTAAGAAAGGAAGGGAAAAAATGGTTGTATTATAATTTTAATATGAATCCTCAGTTGAGCATCAATAAAATAACATAAATATAGCTCTTGGTAAAATACAAGCACTGAATAAATTTTATCTCTGATATTTGCAATATAATATTATAGAAGAAAAGGAAAGTAAGAACCTCACAAAATAATATTTTCACCTTCTTTTCCTATCCTTACCTGGGTTTATGCGTATGTCCTTAGCTGTTGCAATAATAATAGCGTCATTGTTGTCCAAGGATTATACTTAATATATCCTAAAAATTGTCCTTATTTTGCAACACTCAGTTTCTAACCACGTATTTCTATCTATACAGTTAGAAACCCATAGTTTCTAAACACATATATATTGAATTCATGTAAAAATACATTTTATCGTATATCTTTGTGTTCTAAATTTTAGTTATTATAAACCATACTGCCATGAATATGTTCAATTATTTAGCTTTTTCTGCTTATTATATAACTCCCTAATAGTAAATTTTGACACAATGAAATTATTGGGTCAAAACATAGAGCCACTCCATAGCTCATAAAATATACTGCCACAACTTGTTACAAACAGTAGCAAGTTGTTGTGAGTCTTTAGTTGAAAATATAAAAATGATTACATATCACCAAATTTAAAATTTCTTTCCAAAATTATTGTACCTGTTTAACACTTTCTCTAAATACTTAGAGCATACTATTTTTAGCACAATATTCAAATACTGTGCAATAGTTTTTTAATTTAATTTGCAATGAAGCAGTTTAATATACATATTTTTTAGCTTGTCAAGCTTTTCATCTATAGTCATTAAAAATTATAAATCCTTTTGTCTGGATTTTAAAAAAAAATCATATTTATACCTATTGTTTGAAAACCTAGCCTTATTTTGCCAAATTTTGAAACTGTACTTTATGACTAAAATATATAAAATTTGATATATATATATATATATATATATACGTGTGTGTTAAAAGTTTACCTGTGAGAACAAATTCTGCTGTATTTTGTTTACCACTTGTATTTTTAGAGCACATCTCCATTGTATCATTTATCATCTTACCGTAACAAAACAGCAGTTCATTTTTTTCTTCTAATATTATTTGAACACTTGAAACTCAGTGACATCTCAAATCATGGAGACGGCTAATGATAAAATGTAGTCTAGACAATGATTAAATATGCAAAAATGAATGAGATAAAGGCATGCATATGATCATTTGAAATTGGCAAACTTTTAAGGTGTAGAATGGAGTTAGCAAAATATGCTGGATACCTATTAACATGAATCAAATTTGAGAACTTAAGCTTTGCAGCCATCAGACCAGTAGATAAAGATAATCAAGTCACTGACAAGTAGATAGGGTTTAAATAGTAAAAGGAAATATGGATACATTTTGTTGGTCAATTTAAAGAAATTCACTTACAGAATCAATGTAAATTTAGCATTATTGAGAGAATTTATAAATACACTATTAGAAAATAATATTAATATATTGTTATACAGAATATGCTCCACAGCAGTATCCTTTCTTAACTACTTAATGAAGCATAATATACATAAAGAAAAATACATATATGAAAGTATAGAACTTGAGTATTTCTACTTAGTTATGTCATCATGGTGATTTTCAGTTTTTACCAAACTCGGGGCTAACTCTATGCTTGAACAGAGGCAGAAGTTTCTAGTACCAAGACACCTAGAGTCAAAGGTTTCTGTTTTTGTTTTTGTTTTGTTTTGTTTTGAGTTTTTGTATTTGTTAGTTACTCTGCACAATTATATTCTGTTCAAATAACATTAAGGAATATTTGATATTACTCCTCTGATCAGGCCATTGTTTCTGGGATTTCTCCTTCCCCTTCTCTCCTCCTCTTCTGCTGCCTTCTTCCTCTTGTGTTTTTTCTATATGGTTAATAAGATCTGATTCCTCCACTCTTTTAAGGGAAAACAAAGATTGATATCAAAGACATAATTAGACTGATACTAAAAATAGAATGTGGAGAATCAGGAGGTTCAATCCATTCCAAGGACACTTTTGGGTTTGAAATTTTCAATCTTAATCTAGCCTGTATTTGCAATACTATGTGTGCTGACCATAGAATTTCCATATGTATTTATTTTATGGGGGTAACCAGAAATATCCTTCTTGTGTCCCAGCTATGGTCAAGACCACAGATGCTATTTTAGTACTTATGATCATCATTGAACATTATTAAAACAATTTGGCAGACTATGCTCAAAGACAGAAAAAAAGAGCAAAACATAAGACTTGATGCTGTTTTTTTCTTTCTTTTTACATTTTTTTACATAGAGTCTGTATATTACTGGAGGAGTTTTTCTCACTATAAATTTTAAATCAATTCAAACCAGAGTAGAGATTTTGGAAATGTCTGTAGTATTTGTTTCTATAATTCAAAAGATAATATTTGGCAACTCTGCTTTCTGAATTTTTCATAAGCTGTGATTGAAATGACTACAGTTTGGTAGACTTGTGTGGTTTTCTGCTTATGACTTTCAGATAGTTATGTATCCTTTACTGTGATGCAGATGAAACATACAAAATACTAGGGCTGAAATTATTATAATAAATCTAGACCTAAGTTTGGCTCTACTCACTAATATATCCTTCGTGATAATTGTTACTGCAGATATGTGACAAATTATTAAAAATTCATTCAGAAACAGAAAAAAAAACAGCAGGGGCCACTGAACAATGATTTTAAAAAAGAAAAAAAAAGTAAAATGAACAATACAAGTCACTACCTGGGAAATTCAGGCATGTGTTACTTTTTTTTCTTTCAACTTTCCAAAAGATTAAGAGGAACAGAATCTGTTTTCTTCAAGCATGTAGGACATCCTTTTATTCCTCATCTGGACTTTGAAAATATAAACTTAATAGCAAGTACATTAAAAGGCTTCTTATAAATGTGTTCAAATGAAACTTCAAGTGCAACATAGAATGCAAAGGTCTTTACTAACACCCACTTGATCAAGTCTTATAAATATAAACAACTCTAAAGAGTGGAGAAGGTTTACTATTACCATAAGTAATTGGATCATTGATATTACCTGCAAGAATAAGATGATTGAATTCAAAGTTCTTAATTTTAATACTGTTAAATGTAAATACTCTTCATTGTACTTAGTTCAAGTATTTTATTTAAAAAATCATTAATGTGATTACTTTTTGCTCTTTCAATTTATTTGTTTTCAGCTGGTTTTAGTAATGCTCTTTAGCAAGGATTATCATAGTGTTGTAAATAATGCATATTTGCAACCACTCTTTTGCCAGCACATTAAACCAAATAGAGAATAAATAGAGAAAGGAGAAAAAAGTCACAGTCACATTTTGTCTAGTTTCATCTAGCTTATTCTGAGGCATCAATGTGTGTTGAAAATGAACATGTCTATATTGTCAGGACCAAAGATTACTCTAGCCACAAAATTTCTGATGTAAACATGTGTCCTGCCTTCAACATGATATATTCATTTCTTTGGATTTTCTTTTCTTTTTCTTTTTTAGTTTATTTATTTATTTTGAAAGAGAGAGACAGAAAGAGAAAGAGAGAGACAATGTGAGCTGGGGAAAGGCAAAGAGAGGGGGAGAGAGAGAGAGAAAGAGAGAGAGAGAGAATCCCAAGCAGGCTCTGCATTGTCAGTGTGGAACCTGATGTAGGACTCTACCCCCTGAACCATGAGATCATGACCTGAGCCAAAACCAAGAGTTGGACACATAACTGACCGAGCCACCCAGGAGCCTCTGGGTTTTATTTTCCAAAACCATCAAGCTCAGATGAAATCACAGAAATATTATTTTTGAAGCAGAAATAATCTCTCTGGGTATTGTTTATTACAACTAGAAACACATGGGGCTCATGTATGATAGAAATGTTGGGAAACACATTTGAAAATATTAATTTTGGTAGAGAGTTATGAAATCTAATCTTACTGCTCCTCTCATGTGAAATGTATGTTTTGACCTCAGAATATCTGCACAAAGAATGAATGCATTCATGAAATACCTCTGATACTTTTACCCCGTCTCATTAATCTTATTCATGCATGAGGTCGCAGTGCTGATAACTACTCTTTAAGACACCCAGTGCTTTTCCTTTGTGTTTTTTAAAACATATGTTTGCAATTATTAGTATTTGTGTATTTATTTTAGTATTCCTATTTACCCTAGACTATTATTTATCTGAGGGCAATAAATGTGTCTGTGGTTTGCCTGGTATTCTGTGTGCCTAACAATGAGTTCACTAAGTGTTTGTTGAACAAATGGATAAAAATAGATCTTAAAACATACCTACTCTGGTATTGTAGAAATCAAAAATACAATTGTTACAACTAAATATTTATGTTGAAATAATGATTAGTACAGTGTTGCTGACTGAAGTTCATGTCCTCTAAACTCTTCCAAATATGAATTATTTTTACAATTAGGCACAAACACACACATATTTATATACATACAGCATTGACAGTGTACTTATTTCTATTCTGATAAGTGATAAAGCTGGGAAGTTGGCTAATTAAAAGAATAGTAAAAATTTTAAAAAATGAACAACCAATCGGTATGCTATGAATAAGGTAAAATACAAAGTCTACCTCAAAACATCTAGAGAATGCATAATATTTTTGGCATCAAAAGCCTCCAAATAAAGCATCTAAAAGAAACAAAACAACTGAATATGGATTCAAAATGCAAGTCTTAAGATTGTCAAGGTTATAAATATAGAAGCTGCTTCAACTTCAAAGGAAAAATAAAATTCTAAGGAGGGTTACTTGATATGAAATGGGAATGACACCCTATCTCATCCACTGTTAATATCAGTTTCCCTCTTTGCCAACACCAATTAAGGATGACAAGGAAGCTGTACCCCATCAAAGAATTCTGGGTCTTGTTTAAGTGTGAAGAAACCCAGTCCGATCTAAATCAAACTTTTATCTCATATCTCAGTTACATCTTCACATCCATCTCTCTGCTCTGGACTGACCCTGACTCCTTAACTTATGATGAAAATGAATGTCACAAGACCTGTCCTTTTGTCTTGTTCTTTCACTCCTATCCTCTGGTTATTCAAGCTGCTTCTATTTCCTCCAGGGACACAATAGGGAGAGAGATAAAAAGAAAAGAACAAGGTCTTATTTGACACATGATGCTGGAGGGGTGCTCTCTTGAGCAACACACACTCAAATGCTGCCTTTTTCTTGTACAGGGTGATTTTGGCTCCTGGGAGACTTGCCAGATGGGGTAAAAGAATAATTCCACCATTCCCTGAAGTGGGCAAACTATTCTATTGTGACTTTCCCTCAATTCCTCCTTTGATGGCACGACTCACAAAAACATTCTCTTCTGGAGTTGCCTCACTACAGCTGTAGCCCTTTACTAAAGCTAGATTTTTTCAAGTCATCCAAAGAACACAAAACCAACAATTTTTGAGTTATACTCTTGAAGTCTCACCTCAGACCGAAGGGTAACATCATTACCCTTGACCATGAAGAAAGGAGAGAATATGCTAGTTCTTTATATCAGGGAACTGAAATATCTGTATCAGGTCCTCACTTTTGAACTTACTCTGTTTTTCTTAGAACCAGAAAGTGGGTGATGACCTAAAAATCAGAGAACTATCCTGTGGGCCTTGTGGATGAGTAATAATTCTCATGAAAAGGAATGGGTTCTTACCACTCACTGTCCTCCGCTTTAGGACCTCAGAAATCCATCTGCATAACAGAAGCCCCAAGTCACCCCGTTTTAATTAAATGCTGTAGAAACATTCATAATATACAGTACAGTCTTCAAACTCACCCTTTTGCCCTTCAGTTTCACTTGCTATAGAAAAGATTTTTAGGGGCGCCTGGGTGGCGCAGTCGGTTAAGCATCCGACTTCAGCCAGGTCACGATCTCGCGGTCGTGAGTTCGAGCCCCGCGTCAGGCTCTGGGCTGATGGCTCAGAGCCTGGAGCCTGTTTCCGATTCTGTGTCTCCCTCTCTCTCTGCCCCCTCCCCCATTCATGCTCTGTCTCTCTCTGTCCCAAAAATAAATAAACGTTGAAAAAAAATAAAAAAAAAAGAAAAGATTTTTAAACATTTTCATTTTTAATTTTTTTTGCTTTCTTCTGTAACTTAAATAATATCTTTTATCTTTCTTAATCACATTAAAAAACATCTATTGTCCCCCACAATGAAGGACTCAGGTTTTTTTTAACATATATCTTGTCATCTTTATTCCTACTTTGTTCTTAAAATTGTTCGCACATTCTACAGTAGTTTTTCAGTTGGTTATCTCTACCCCTGACTTACATCTTTTATCTCTGGCTCCATTAAATTTCTGGAGTATTTTTAATCCCCTAAACTGTGAAATGTAGATATTAATAATTTTCCTTCTATTGACTTCTCCCTGCTAACTCCCATCTTGACAACTATGATTTTACTTTTATAACATAAAACTACTTTTATGTTACATTTTGCTTAAAAATTATAAATAAGCCATTTTTCTATGGGCTACAGTGTAAGCAATAAAGAATGCTTATCTTATTATGGCTACAATAATACTGGCTGTGACAGATCCAATAAATATGCTGAGATTAATTTTCTTCTCTGCAGGTCCAAAGCAAGATTCTCTGTAGCACTTAGACAAGAAATTTTCTGGTGTCAAGGTCAAATTGATACTCAGAGTCTACACTCTGTGGTAGAAGCATTTACTCTTCACTGAGTGTGTATATGCTCCCTTCATGTCCCAGATTTTTTTACAGTTAGGAATATGAAACCAGATACTCCCAGTGAATAGGACAACATTATTGTAGCCCTCCAGCACATTCCTCTCATTTCAGCGATCTGCATCCCATGTGTTCTAGATGATATGATAGTGAGGTGAAGCAATGTGAATCCCTGAGTCACCCACCATTTGGAAAGCAGCCACACTATAGAACCAATGAGCCCAAGGGCAAACCCTGAATAATAGCACATCAATCTATTTGTTAAGCCCCTGAGATGTCAGATGTGTATGAACTGTGTAGCCTGGTTTAGCCTAACCTGAGTCGCTAAGCACTATAATATTTGTTCAAAATCATGCAACATTTCAATTTGCTTTCTACTTGGACTGTGGTATGCTTTTGCAACTCTTGTTTCTCTTGAGGTTTTCATTTGACTTTCTCTTCTCTTGATGAACAAGCTATAGCTTTCATCATAGTCTCAACAGAAATCAGTATTTCTAGCATTCTCTTTAGTATTCAGAATTGTTTTCTTCCTGGTGGTAGTTTCCCAAGGGAGTTTACAATTTTCAGCTAAAATCTGTTCAGGATTTTCTCTCAGCCCTACTAAAGATCTATCACACTAAGGCCTCAGTTCACTATTCTCACCAGTTAGAGCAAGAGCATCACACAAGCTGTAACTTCTCTCCTATTCTCCTCTTCCTTTTCCTGAATACTACCTCAACTAATGTATTCCAGAAAAGGTAGAAAAAAAGTAACATTCCTGATAGTCTGTATATCTGTCAAATATCTTTATTGATAATTAATGGAAAATATCTGTTTTTATCATTGATTTACCGAGTATTGAATTCTGCAATCAAAATAATTTTCCAGACTGGAATTCATTTTCCATTTTCCTGTAACATACATTTTTCAGATAAATGAATTCTAATGTGCTTTCTTTCTAAGAGGCCTGCTTTTTTTTTTCTTTCTGAAAGATAAAAGAATCTTTTGTATCTTTTTGAAGTCTCCAAATGAAGACTGAAGTATCCAAAGGAAGTTGCTAGAAGTGATTCATTGGTTTGGTCTGGTTTCTCATACTATGTTGGTATTTTTTTAAATGTTTATTTATTTTTGAGAGAGAGAGAATGTTTACTTATTTTTGAGCTGGGGAGGGGCAGAGAGAGATGGAGACACAGATTTAAAGCAGACTCCAGGCTCTGAGCTGTCAGCACAGAGCCTCAGGCAGGCCTCCAACTCACAAACTGAGATCGTGACCTGAGCCCAAGTCAGATGCTTAACTCTCCAAGCCACCCAGATGCCCTGTATTGGACTTCATGAGTACTTTCATGGTGAAGATTCTCATCTTCATTAGCTATACATTTTTTAAAATAACTCATTTAAAACACATCTATTATTTTTTGCATTCACATTTTTACTTTCTAAAAACTTTTTCTTGCCCTCTGATTAAACTATATAGTTTTTTCTTGTTAACATTTTACTGGCTTTTTGGAGGCAATATCTTCTGGACTATTTAGATTTTTAAACTTGTCAATAAATAATCCTCATTTTTCTCTTAAATGTTACTTTTTTCAATCTGAAACAACAAGATACTATGCTAATTACTATAACTAATTCTTAATAGATTTACTTCATTGATATTTATGTCTTTTCCTGCAGTGGATCTGTGACTAAAGAGAAGGTTGGCAGGGCTTTCGTTCTTCTTTTGGGTGTGTTGAAGGAGAGATGGCTGTTGGGTCCCTTTGAATGTCTTTGTGTGGGAGTGATCACTTTTTGCCAAAAAGCCGAGTTCTCTCTTGACAGTTCCTTTAAATTACCCTCAAGTTTTTTATAGTTAAATGCAAACGCCTGGCTGCTGTCCTCAAGTGTTGAGGAGGGAAGTAGGCAGAGAAGGGGACAGACTGGTGTAACTATTCTCAAAACAGTTTTTGGTTCAATCATGTGGCTATTTCACAGCTGACAGATATGCCCATTTTTAAACCCCTATTTATAGCTGCTTTTTTCTCTCAATCTTATGTACCCAGGAATTCTGAAAACAGAGTCCACCTGAGTTCTCAGTAAGATTGGCTCACCTCCACTGCAGTACCTTCTTTTTTTATTTTGAAGTTTTTTATTTATTTATTTTGAGAGAGAGAGAGAAAAAAAAAACATGAGTGGGGGAGGGGTGGAGAGAGAGGGAGAGAGAGAATCTGGAGCAGGCTTCTAGCTGTCAGTACACAACCTGATGCAGGGCTTGAACCTACAAACTGTGAGATCGTGGGCTGAGCCGAAATGAAGAGTCAAATGCTTAACCAACTAAGCCACCCAGGTGCCCCTGCAGTACTTTCTTGAGCAGATGATCTTTCATGCCATCTTCTATCAATCAACACGCTCTCATATGTCTCTGAATTTCACGAATTTGTGGAAATAACTCATCTGGTGTAATGCCTCTTGTTTATTTCTCTTCTAGGAGAAATTTTCTTAATTCTATGCTATCTACCCAGTGGGTTCTTGGATGGAGAATAATAAAGTCCTCAGTCTTTCGAGTGGTGCTTAACCTTCCTTGCCCCACATGTCCGAAAGAGGAAAGAAATGGTGCCTTCCTCCCTGCTCAAAACCACTTTCAGATCCATAAGCTTATACCCTTGAGTAACATTCAAGAGATGTTCTTTACCTGAAATCATCCAACACTTTCTGACTACAAGCTTTCATCCTTCCATTCCTCTGTTATATCAGATACACTATTTACCTTTTACATTATTGACCACTTTTATTTTACTAATTTATAAATTCCTACAGAGCTTCCTGTCCATCCTTATTAGTTTCAATTTTAGGATTATTAAATTTTAAACCATTCTCTTGCCAGTTTTGGAATCTTTCTTGCTCTCCTGTCCATGACCTCATGTCATTTCCTCATGTTGACCTGGAGAGACATCAACACTAAATCAAATAGATGTTTGAATTTCGTGTGCTCACACTGGGGCTAATAAGTGATACTCAGTACAAACACACACACACACACACACACACACACACACACCACATGCTATACACACACACTCACATGCACACGTTAAAATAAAGGTATCTCTGGGGTGCCTGTCTGGCCCAGTAGGTTACATGTGTGACTCTTGATTTCAGCCGAGGTCATGATCTCACAGTTCATGAGTTCAAGTCCCACATTGGGCTCCACACGGACAGTGCAGAGCCTGCTTGGGATTCTCTCTCTCTCTCCCTCTCTCTCTGCCTCTCCTGCGCTCTGTCTCTCCCTCTATCAAAATAAATAAATAAACTTAGAAAATAAAAGTATCTCCACAAATCTGTAGCATTATAGCCTAGCTACTAACTCAGTAATAATTGGCCATGAGTCTCATTATTTCCATTTAACGGTCTCTTCTCTTACACAGTAAGAATGTTCATATTTTCAAAAAAAAAAAAAGATGTTCATATTTTCTACCCTCCTCAAATGTTCCAAGCAAACACTTCAATCTTTATTCTTAAAAAATAACTTCACCTCCTAAGTGAAAATAGGACTTTCTTATTTTCTTACAAACAGCACGAACTGTCTCCATGTCATTTTTTTTCTTTCCAGTTATTAAGATAAAGTATGTAGAAAGGATAAATTGGTTAAACTATGGTAAGAAAAAAATCTTTGAATCTTAATTGCTTTAACATTAAAGGAGGGTGAATTTCTACCTTGTCCATGTCTTTCTTTCCCAGACACAATTCTTAGGTATGATTGTTTATTTGCTACTTTGTTCCCATTGTTCTTTTGAACACAGCTACACTGATTCATTACGTACTTTTTGTGACTGTTTTCACAGGACAGTGATAGAACTGAGTAGTTGTGACAGAGACAGTATGTTCCACAAAGTTGAAAATATTTGCTATGTGTCCCTTTACAGAGAAAATTTGTGCATACTGCTCCAGGAGGTTAGAGGATGAAATCTAGTAATTAAATAAGAATAAATACTACTTGTTGGATACTTACTCTTGAGTTTTAGATGAGGAAAGGGAATCTTTCCATGAATAGTTAAGTAGAATTAGAACACAACCCAGGCAACTGGCTTTAGAGTTTGCATCATTAGCCACATTGTAACTTGTAGTCAGTGTTTGATTCCAAAATGTGTTTTACTTTGTAAATTTCCTTTACGTAGTTGTCTGTCTGAAATGATCAAAAGTTTTTGTTCCAGTTTTGGCTTCATTTTAATCCCAAAGATACTTTAGTATTGTGGATGTATCATCATCATCATCATCATTCATTGATTTAGAATTGCTTAAGTGTTCACTTTTATAATCAATGACTTTTTCCAAGTCCCTATAAAAATACTTTGGTACTCTTCTTATGGTATATGTGAAGTTAAGAAGCTGGTTTTTTTCAGTGTGTAAGTCTTGATTGGTCTGAGTTTATTGTCTATGATGTATCTATTTCCACCCTATTGATGGATAACCTAGACCATCTAGTAACTTTACCTATGATATCATGTCACAGTAATTTATGCATACCGACATGATTATTTCAGTCATAAAAACATGCTATATAGAAGTCTTTTTTACCCAGGAAAATGCCTGGGTAGCTCAGTCATTTAAGTCTCCAACTCTT
Organism: Lynx rufus; assembly: GCF_022079265.1. NCBI lineage: Eukaryota > Metazoa > Chordata > Mammalia > Carnivora > Felidae > Lynx > Lynx rufus. Next base: position 86,097,851 of record NW_025814878.1, on the reverse strand, counting down.
GGTTTTGGCTCAGGTCATTATCTCACGGTTTGTAAGTTTGAGCCCTGCATCAGGCTCTGCTCTGACAATGTGAAGCCTGCTTGGGATTCTCTCTCTCCCTCTCTCTCTGCCCCTACCCTGCTCACACACACTGTCTCTCAAAATAAATTTTTTTAATTAAAAAAGTAATAAAACATTTTAAAAAGTTTTCTGTTAATGTTTTTAAATGATAAAACTGAAAATGAAATTAAGCTCCATGATCCATTATTTTTCATTTATATAATTTAACTATTGAAATATTTAATGTAGCTTAAAATGGAGACATTTTGCAAATGCTTCAGATTTCACATGAAAGCTCAATAAATTCAAAACACTGTAAACTGTCAACTGACAAGATTTTGCACAGTCAGACTGTCAGAATGCTAGTCCAAGAAGAAAACAAAGGTGACAGAAGGAAATTTTTTGTCTTGCAAATTTCAGCCCTATTTTTTTTTATATGTTCTTATCTCGAATACTTGTGCCCAAGACTGACAGCTTTTAAAATTGTTTATATTCATTCTAGAATTCCAGAATTCATATGTGGTAGATTGGATTATTGTATCTAATTCTCCATTCATGTTTATAAGGTAATTGTAAGTCCATGCCCTTTGCTTAGTGAATTTACAGACCTTCCTTCTAGAGTACTCAAAGTAATCTTTATTGCCCCTTTAAATATTGGGTTTGTGATTTGCTCTCTTCAATAGAATTTGAGCAAAAATAACGCACACGGAGCCTTTGAATGTGTATGAGTGATTTGGCTTGACTTTTTGGAGCTTCTGGTCTCCGTCTTAAATTTTTTTTTTCGTTTTTTTTTTTTATTTATTTTTGGGACAGAGAGAGACAGAGCATGAACGGGGGAGGGGCAGAGAGAGAGGGAGACACAGAATCGGAAACAGGCTCCAGGCTCTGAGCCATCAGCCCAGAGCCTGACGCGGGGCTCGAACTCACGACCGCGAGATCGTGACCTGGCTGAAGTCGGACGCTTAACTGACTGCGCCACCCAGGCGCCCCCGGTCTCTGTCTTAAAGAGAAGTATGCTACTGTTTCCCATTCACCATGGATTATATAATGAAAACACACAGAAAAACCTAAACTAGTATATGTCCACCTTTATTATATTATTAAGGAAACTCTTTAGATATTTTTTTCCCTGAATGCCTCCCCCCACTCATGAAATCCTAATACCACAAATCCTAATACCACAAGTATACTATTTTTTGTTTCTATATTGTAGCCATTTGGACGAACACAGATCATCATAATATCTAAAATCTCATACACATATCAAAAGCCAATTTTTACCCCAGTGAGTGGACATCACTTCCACTGGAAATGCATACTTTAAACCCAACCTTAAGCCAGGAGTCCAGGCTTGCCTATCCAAGACAGATAAGACTTGTGAAATCCTAGCTGACAAATAGCCCCAAGATTGTGAAATAATATTTTATTGTAGGCCATTGCAATTTGGACCTATTTGTTATATTGCAGTTTGGAAGGTAACACTAACTAATGCATTACCCTTTATTATACCAATATTCATTTATTTTACAAATAGTATTGATAACCTATACAGCACGAGACACTATGCATGACAGTGGATACAAAAGTAGAGCTTAAGGCTTAGAAGACATGTAATAATCAAGTAAATAAAATGACAGCTGATATGTGGGTCAGACAGGAAAATTAGAACAGAAAGAGTCTAGGGAGAACTTTTAAACAAAGGCCTTACCAAAGTGTAGGTAGGTTCTGATGTTGGAATAAAATTACAGAGTTTTGGAAAATTATGAGTAAATTTTCTGAACTTAGCGTAAAGCTCATTTAAATGCAGAGGAAAGTAGTGAGAGATGAATCAGGATAGAATTGGGGACTTCTTAAGGCAAACTGTATGGTCCTGATTTTATCCTGAGCCATGGCAAGTCACTGAAAAAGTGGTTTTTTTTTTAGTATGGAGGTCATATACCCATCATAATACATCAATGTATGAGCATCAGTTCTGTGAATTTCCTGAATTTTTATATGAAAAATTATGGCTTGTACGTATTTTCTTCTTACTTGTTCAGAAGATCCAAGCCTTTAAAAGCACCTTCTTCGAGGTGACCCAGCTAAGATTAAGGCACATTTAATCAAAAGATTTGTGTGTGGGATTATCATATTCAATTTTGTGTTTTAGAAAAATTACTCTGGCTATATGGTGCAAAATAAATTTAAAGAATTAAGATTTAAGACACAGAAATGAGTCAGCAGGGAATGAAAGTCACAAGAAAGGTGAGGATGGCAAAAACTATAGAGATGCTGGTAAGTAAGTGGAGCGTTTATAGAAATGTTTAAGAAACAAGATTGATAAGACTTGGTAACTTTATATCGGGGGACACATTGGGAAAGTTGGAGGAGATGAGTAAATAATTCCGTTCCAAGTGTGGGAAACTGGAGGGATGCCAGTAGCATTGTTGTGTAAGGGCAGAATTTGAGATCAGGATGTTAGTGACATGGCTAGAGTAAAAGCCCAAATTTGAGTAGGCTCAGAAGGCCTCCTGTGTAGCCCCTTTCCTATCCATAAGGCGACACAAGCTCAACAATCCTAAGAGTGTCATCTAGATGGAAAAAGAAGGTCCTGGGAAGGTTCTATGTGCTCTACCTCCAAGTGGAGCATTTCCCTTAAATAGCTAACTTGTGTCCCTTCTCAAGTTAAGTGAGCCTTGTATGCCTATGCATTTCACTTTTGCTGACCTACCAGCGGCTGTAGGATTGTGTTTTCCACACCTTCCCCTCTCATCTTCTCTCAAAGCAACATGACTTGTAATCTCTGCTCCATTAATATCTTAGGCTTCTTATGTTGTTGCTTACCATATACCACAGTATGCCCTAGTATACTGTGTCTTTACCTATAACTTCCCTCTGTCTGTTGTGTGACTAAATTTATTTAACTTTTATAACTCTTATTAATCCTCTGAAAAGCTAATTTGACAACCTCAAGCTTGGCTATGAGCTTCACCCCTATCCATTAATAATAAATCATTTGTACTTTTATGGCTGAAGTGAAAATGTTATATTGCTTATTTTCAATTTGTCTGCTATTCTCTCTAAACTGTGATCATCTTAAGTGCAAATACCTTGTCTAATTTACTTGTTTTTGCATCTCCAGTGCACAATGTGCTGCCTGTGGAACAGGTTATTTCTTATTTGTCTTATTAAATGAATGAATAGATGAGTTGCTGTTAACAAAATGGCTTAATATATTTTTTCGCATCACATTCACCTTCTGAAATTCTACCCAGACTCTACCTTCTTTAAGTTCCTTAAGGCTTTGCAGTTTCTCCATATTGCAGTCCATTCCACTGCCGAATAAAATACCACAGACTACGTAGCTTACAACCGCAAGAATTTGTCACTCACAGTACCGCAGCCTAGAAGTCGAGATTAGGGTGCTGGTATGGTCAGGTGAGGGCCCTCTCCCAGTCAAAGATTTCTCACTGGGTACTTATACATTAGAAGGAGTGAGCAAACTCCCTCAGGGGCTCTTTTATTTTATTTTTTATTTTTTTTTAATTTTTTTTCAACGTTTATTTATTTTTGGGACAGAGAGAGACATGAACAGGGGAGGGGCAGAGAGAGAGGGAGACACAGAATATGAAACAGGCTCCAGGATCCGAGCCATCAGCCCAGAGCCCGACACGGGGCTTGAACTCACAGACCGCGAGATCGTGACCTGGCTGAAGTCGGACGCTTAACCGACTGCGCCACCCAGGCGCCCCATCTCAGGGGCTCTTTTATAAAGAGACTAATTCCATGCATGAGGGCCCCACCTTCATGAACTAATCATCTCTTAAAGCCCCCATATACTAATACTATCACCTTTTGGGGGTAGGATTTCAACATATGAATTTTGGAGGGACATAAATACATTGAGACCATAGATTTCTTTGTTAGAATCAACCTCTCTTTAACTATAATCACAATAAATTTAGAATCCACACTAGCAATTATTACAGTCTGACTGTACTAAGACTTCTTACAGTCTGACTTTTAAAAATATATATGTAAATTTTTTTACTCATTCAGAATACAAACCACAAACATTTTTGTTCACCTCGCCACAGTGATACACATAGACCTTTGCAGATTGTACATACTCACTGAAGTTCAATATACATAGATACATAATTTTTCATGTGGAAATTAATAATATATTGCATTTGTATTTTGAATTATTCATAAAATTATTTTGGCTAATGCTATTAGATTTTAGAAGCCTTTATTATGAAATTAAAGAAATTCTGATTTCTTTACTAGTAATAATTTGATTCCTGCCATGTCATTGATAATATTGTCTCTATTTCTATATTAAATTGAACTTTTGGTGCAGTGTGTTTTTATGGTAGAAACTGGGAACCAAGTTGATCCTTTTGTTATTTCAAATGTGCTGGTTATCACAATTGCTCTCAATATCTTCACATGCAATCAATTTGTCACAGAAGTTTTATCAGAACCTATAAAAAGTTCTTGATAGAAGACAAGGAACAAGTGGAATTTTCTTTTAGCAGTGAACTAGAATGTTCCAAAACTTTGCTGATATATTTTAGCTAATTGGTGCATTTCTTTAAAGACTGTCTTTTTCAGTTCCTTGTGTAGAATTTTTTCCTCTCTCTTTGGTACATAAGTCCACATTCTCATGCATTACTTAAATTTGGTACTTTGGAAACAAGTGAATTTCTCACAGTAGGGAGTGGAGTTTTCCTGGAGTAAAGGATCTATAACATAAACTTTGTGAAAACACATAACTTCTTCTACAAGCTCAAACCATTTAATGAATAAAACATGAAGCTCGTAAAGAACGGTGCATTGCCCTTTAGCTAGGGACTTCAAAACTATTGTCTAGAAGACACTGCCATTTTTTTCTAACCTGTTTGAAAGACTTAGTTCTGCAAATCTATCTCCTCTATATTCCCTTTCATATCACTTCAAACACTCTTTTATTTAATTGCATTTCATTGTCACTCAATAAATCACAAGTATAGTTATTGCTGTATTTTCAAACTGTAAAGGAGAGAAGGATCTTATTTATATCTATTAAAGCTTCTAGTAGTCATAGAAAACTATGTTTTCTTAGAGACTGCCTAAGCATGGTTTTGTGACCTATACAATGTACTTAGTGGCAAATCTCTGCCTTCTTTTTAGTTCCTATTCACACATAAATTTCGTAAAGATTAAAAACAAAACCCATATTTTTGGCATATCTCTACAAAAGCCTATCATTCCAGATACTGATTAAACTCTGAAAGGAGATAAAGGGCCCTGACTTTAATGTGTGTTCCTGAACAAAATCTCCCTGGGCTCATCAACTCTGACAGTTTTACTAGGCTCCATTAACCATTAGTTAAATTAGGCATAACTTTTTAACATTATTGGCTAATTGCTTTGTGATTCTGAGGTAACTCCAGAGTACACTAAAACTTCATACCGATATGATACGCTTTTACTTCACAGTGTAATTTTACATTACTGAAATCCTCTTCAACGACTGTTTTTCAGCATGCCGTAGAACTTCCCTGCAGAATCATAGAGCAAAAACTAGGGAATTTAGTAAAACAATTCATTATTTGGTTCATTTACACATGCAATTATTATTCTTAAAAGTTACTAATGTTCTGAAAAGCATTCTTTTGAAAGCATTCTATGAGTAACTGAAATAAAACAGCTATTGATGAGGGATGATTTTTTTCTTATATTGCTATTGAATTTAATTACCTCATTTTGAAATGTGCCTGTCACTTGGAACTCTACATAAAATGAATAATTGCACATAATTAAACTCTTGTGAGTACAAGAAGAGAAATTGGACCCATATTTTTCATTCATGTGTCCATGTACTCATTTTTCCTACAAATTATTAAAGGTGTATGATAATACAGATGCTAGTTTGGACTCTTCAATTGTAGTTGTCTTAGAGAACATGTTATATATAAATGTCTTAAAGAACATATATATATATATATATGTATATATATATGTATACACACACACACATATATATATGTAACATGGTACATATATTAATATATATAAATGGAAAATAAATTAGTATAATTATAATTTTTAGGTTTGAAATCATTCTTTTTTTTTTTTTTGTAATTTTCCAGCCAAATCAACTCATTTGTTTCTTTCACTTATACATTCAACAAATATTTATCTTTTGGCTTTATTGAACTATTATTGACATATGACATTATATAAGTTTAAGGTATACGGTGTGGTGATTTAATGCATGTATGTATTGCAAAATTACTACATAAGATTACCAAAATAAGATTATTACCTTATTACCACAACAAGGTTTGTTAACACATCCCTCACCTCACAGTTATCTTGTGTGTGATGGGACGGTGGGGGTGGTAAGGAACTTTTAAGATCTACTCTTTTAGCAACTTCCAAGCATACAATACAGTTTAACTGTAGTCACTGTGCAGCACGTTAGATCCCCAGAACTTATTCATCTTGTAACTGAAAGTGTGTATGTACGCTTTGACCAACATCTCCTCATTTCTCCCTACCTCCTACTTTCTGGCAACCACCATTCTATTCTCTGTTTCTTTTTTTTTTTTTTTTTTTTTTTTTTTTTTTTGACGTGCAATACTTCATCTTTATTTTTTTTTTTTTTTTTTTTTTTTTTTATGAAGTTTATTGACAAATTGGTTTCCATACAACACCCAGTGCTCATCCCAAAAGGTGCCCTCCTCAATACCCATCACCCACCCGCCCCTCCCTCCCACCCCCCATCAACCCTCAGTTTGTTCTCAGTTTTTAACATCATCCTCAACGGGGAAAAACTGAGAGCTTTTTCCCTGAGATCAGGAACACGACAGGGATGCCCACTCTCACCGTTGTTATTTAACATAGTGCTGGAAGTTCTAGCATCAGCAATCAGACAACAAAAGGAAATCAAAGGCATCAAAATTGGCAAAGATGAAGTCAAGCTTTCGCTTTTTGCAGATGACATGATATTATACATGGAAAATCCGATAGACTCCACCAAAAGTCTGCTAGAACTGATACATGAATTCAGCAAAGTTGCAGGATACAAAATCAATGTACAGAAATCAGTTGCATTCTTATACACTAACAATGAAGCAACAGAAAGACAAATAAAGAAACTGATCCCATTCACAATTGCACCAAAAAGCATAAAATACCTAGGAATAAATCTAACCAAAGATGTAAAGGATCTGTATGCTGAAAATTATAGAAAGCTTATGAAGGTAATTGAAGAAGATTTAAAGAAATGGAAAGACATTCCCTGCTCATGGATTGGAAAAATAAATATTGTCAAAATGTCAATACTACCCAAAGCTATCTACACATTCAATGCAATCCCAATCAAAATTGCACCAGCATTCTTCTCGAAACTAGAACAAGCAATCCTAAAATTCATATGGAACCACAAAAGGCCCCGAATAGCCAAAGGAATTTTGAAGAAGAAGACCAAAGCAGGAGGCATCACAATCCCAGACTTCAGCCTCTACTACAAAGCTGTCATCATCAAGACAGCATGGTATTGGCACAAAAACAGACACACAGACCAATGGAATAGAATAGAAACCCCAGAACTAGACCCACAAACATATGGCCAACTCATCTTTGACAAAGCAGGAAAGAACATCCAATGGAAAAAAGACAGCCTCTTTAACAAATGGTGCTGGGAGAACTGGACAGCAACATGCAGAAGGTTGAAACTAGACCACTTTCTCACACCATTTACAAAAATAAACTCAAAATGGATAAAGGACCTAAATGTGAGACAGGAAACCATCAGAACCTTAGAGGAGAAAGCAGGAAAAGACCTCTCTGACCTCAGCCGTAGCAATCTCTTACTCGACACATCCCCAAAGGCAAGGGAATTAAAAGCAAAAGTGAATTACTGGGACCTTATGAAGATAAAAAGCTTCTGCACAGCAAAGGAAACAACCAACAAAACTAAAAGACAACCAACGGAATGGGAAAAGATATTTGCAAATGACATATCGGACAAAGGGCTAGTATCTAAAATCTATAAAGAGCTCACCAAACTCCACACCCGAAAAACAAATAACCCAGTGAAGAAATGGGCAGAAAACATGAATAGACACTTCTCTAAAGAAGACATCCAGATGGCCAACAGGCACATGAAAAGATGTTCAGCGTCGCTCCTTATCAGGGAAATACAAATCTATTCTCTGTTTCTATGCGTTTGACTTCCCATGTACAAGTGAGACTTACAGTAACAACAAATCTTTATTGATTGTCTATTACATGGCAGAGAAAATTGTAAAAACTGAAAATATATAAGAGTGAATAAAACAAGCTCTTGGTCTCCCAGAGTAGCAGGAGAGAATAATGAAGACACACATAAATAAATTCCTACTTAGATATTGACTGGTGCCATGAAGAAGAATAAAGTGGAGTAAATAGAATAGTGACTGCTAGTGAGGTTTTTGAGGAATAGGGAGGTTTTGAACAATGGTCAGGAAAGGTTTCAGTCTTAAGGTTACATTTGAGCAGAGACCACCCTGAGAGGTATGAGGAAGAGAGGTTTGTGAATAATTAAGGGAAGAAATTCCAAAACTGTAAATGACCTGAAGCCTGAATTTCTTGATGGTTTAAAAAAATCAAGGCTATTCCTTGAGCAGAGTAATTGGATGTATGAAGAGAAATAAGCAAAAGCTGTGGTAAGAGGTGCTGGGAAAAGGCAAGTGAAGAGAGGCCAAATGTGTAGGTACCCTAAAATATCTTTCCTGTTTGTTTTTTAAGTGGGATGTGAAGTTCCCAAAAGATTTTCTTAACTTTTAATTTTAAAATAAATTTAGATTTTCAGAAAAATTGTAAAGATAAAATTATTTCCATATACATTTCCCGAGTTTCCTCTAATGTTAACAACTTAAATAAGCATGATACTTTTATCAAAGTTAAAAAATTATCATTGGGACAATGCTGTCAACTATACACTTTAAACTACAGACTTCATTCAGATTTCCCCATTTGCTTTACTAATGCACTTTTTCTGTTTCAGGATGCAATCCAGTATACCATGTGCTGGTGATGTCTCATCCAATCTGTGGTAAGTGACTATTCTTCATTTTCTTTCATGACCTTGACATGTTTGAAAAATACCATACAGGTAATTTGTAGAATGTCACTCAATTTCTGTTTGATGTTTTCTCATGATTAGACTGAGGTTATGAATTTTGGAGAAAATACTAGAAAGGTGATGTGTCCTTCTCGTAGTATCCTATTCAGGGAAACAGATATTGGCTGGAGTTATTATTGGTGTGATGTTAATCTTCATATTTAGCAGAGGATTGATATGACCTGACCTAGGTTTAAAAACTATCTGCTGACTACTTGTTTGAGAACTTGTAGGGGAACAAGGGCATAGCAGGGAGACCAGTTAAGAGGCTTTTGTGTTAATCCATATGGAAGATGATTGGGGTTTGTACAGGGATGCTGGTTAATGGAGGTGATAAGTGGTGGCATAGATTCCAGAATGAATTTTTCATGGATTCTTGAAGGAATACCAGCAGGATTTGCTGATGGCTTATATATGAGGAGACAAGGACATTACCAAGGATTTTATCCTGAGCAACAAGAAGAATGAGGTTGTCATTTACTGACATGGGAAAGCTTGTGGGAGGAACAGATGGCAACATAATAAGTAGTAGTTTGCTTTTAGATATGTTAATTTTGAGGTGCCTACTCAGTGTCCAGGTGGAGTAGTTGTTTTACAGAGTGCATTATATGACTTTGAAGTTTGTATTTGAGCCAGTAATGTGCATTTAGGAGTCATTTGTGTATAAATCATATTTAAAGCCATAAAATTACTTGAGGTCACCTACACAGTGAATAATGGGAAGAGACACAAGGACCGAAACTCAAAACACTCAACATGCTTATTTCTGTTTATTATCTCTTAGTAGCAAATAAAATATTGTGATATGTTAACATGACATTAGTAGTAATCATTTTATTTATTTAACAACTATTTGTTGACCTGTTTACTCTGGGCTCAATATACAATGATGAATGAGTCATAAACAGTCTCTGTTCTCAGAACACTTGCATTCTAGGGGTAGAGAGCAAAGAAGTCAGCCAACAATGACTAATAAGATGTTATGTCACCTAGCAATAAGTGCAGTGATGGAAATAAAACAGATAGGAAAGACAGTTATCATGTTGTCCATGCAGGCCTTACAGGATGACATTTGACTGAGACCTGCATGTCAAGAAACCACCCATGAGAAAATTTAAGGGGGATAGACCCAAGACATATAATCATTGGCCCTAGCAAATCAACTTTTAGGAATTTATTCTATGGGTATTCTCAAGTACAATAATCTTCAATGGAGAATTTACATTCTTGAGAGGGAGAAATACTTGAAATGCTCAATTTTTATTAATTTGGAACTGGATCAATAATTATGAATCACATAGTAGTATTGTGGAATACATGGTAGTCATTCAATATGATGGGATACAACTTTATGTGTTACTATGGAAATATTCTTTAGGTATGAAAAAATATACTTAACATTATGTGTTTATAATCCCATGTATATTTCTATTAAGAATAAAGATTGTTTACTCCTGTAATATTTCTCAAGGGAAGAAAAGGAACTATTAACTATGATTATTCATGAGAAAAAAAAGGCCAAGTTTTCTATTATAATTTTATTGTAATTCCAAAAGGGTTAATTTAAATAAGAAATAACTATCAAAACCGTATAATGTAGGCACCTCACTATTAGCACTATTTTTTTTCTGTATAGTTTGTTTCTTTTCATCCACTTGTTTTCGTTTTTTTTTTTAATTTTTTTTTTCAACATTTTTTATTTATTTTTGGGACAGAGAGAGACAGAGCATGAACGGGTGAGGGGCAGAGAGAGAGAGAGGGAGACACAGAATCGGAAACAGGCTCCAGGCTCCGAGCCATCAGCCCAGAGCCTGACGCGGGGCTCGAACTCACAGACCGCGAGATCGTGACCTGGCTGAAGTCGGACGCTTAACCGACTGCGCCACCCAGGCGCCCCCTTGTTTTCGTTTTAAACCCACATTCACATAGACCAGTCTCCAATTGGCCTTAGGAAGCCTCCTATCCTCACATACTTCTCTCTAACCCAGTCAAAGCTAATATATATATATTTTTATTTCTCTATAATCCAGTTTGCATCATGTCAAAAATGCTAATGAGGAACAGGTAGCAATTGGTTAACGAGTGATGAGATTGAATGGGGAGAGCAATCCAAGGTGTCAGAGCAAGGTTGACCTAGCCATACATATTGACAATAGAAGAAGGGTCAGGAATTAGAAGAGTAAATTGAAAACAAGTGGGTTTAAACTGACACTAAGTGTAAAGAAGAGATTCAGAAAGAATGAGGATGTGGGATGTTAAAAATGTATTTCTATTGGTTATTCCTGGAAAAAAATGAAATCTGAAGTTCAAAGTGTTGAGGTGGGAATGTATCAGAGAATATTGCAATTCAAGGTGCCCAAATGTGTGACTGCCAAAGTAGATAGGGGATGATTTTCTCTATACATCCCTATGCAGGATTCACGATGTATATATTTTTTTTTAATTTTTTTTTCAACATTTATTTATTTTTTGGGACAGAGAGAGACAGAGCATGAACAGGGGAGGGGCAGAGAGAGAGGGAGACACAGAATCGGAAACAGGCTCCAGGCTCTGAGCCATCAGCCCAGAGCCCGACGGGGGGCTCGAACTCACGGACCACGAGATCGTGACCTGGCTGAAGTCGGACGCTTAACCGACTGTGCCACCCAGGCGCCCCTCACGATGTATATTTTTATGTTAAAGGTAATTCCCATCTTTCAGGGAAACAAAGAGTATTATGTGATTGGAAACTTCCCAGTGGGGACAGTAGGTTCTGATCAAGTCATTGTGCTGGTAATAAACATTAGTCAAGTAAAGTCTGCAAACTGTCGGCAGCTAAGCGAGCTCTGTAGAGTCCCTGAGATGCTCTGCTGATTTATGCATGTTTTCAATCCCTCAATCCTTGTGCCTGCCTGGGCACACTTAAGGAAAGTGAGCTGATGCTCTTAACAAGAGATGAGCTTAAACTAGCTGAGGTTCATTGTATTACTTCTGGTACGGTGGACCTGGGTCTTCGGAGATCTATGTTTTTATTTTTTCCTACCTTCATTTTTCTTAAAAAAAAAAAAAAGCTGAAGTATATGGGAGAAATGGCATGTAAATAGTGGAGATTTTAAATAGTTTATTCTATAGAGTGATTAGGATTCTGATCTTAATTATATATTTCTAATATTCCTTGTAGTTCACAGAATTTTGCTCAAATTGTATTTCTTTCTGCCTATGGAGAATGTTGAATAGCTGTCACGCCCCCCATGAATCAATATTAATTCATGAGTTAAGAGGCAATCCCTTAAAGTTGCCATTAAACTTGGAATTATTGTTAAAAATGCAACCTTACCTCAATTCTAATATATTAAAATGATATATAGTAGAGTTAATAATATGTATTATTGTATAATAAGCATTAATAAAACTTCTTGAAATATTGAACAAATATCTGTATTCAGTTGCTCGTGGACGAAAAAAAAAAAAAGGTAACAAAGGCCTACCGCCAAACTGAGGTTACACCACATGGTCAAGTCTGCAGCTGAAGATTCAAATGGTACGAAGAGTCAGATAATTAAAAGAACAAGGAGACTACTTTAAAACACAATTTTTTTTAAAGTTTGCTTATTTATTTTTGAGCAAGAGAGAGACAGAGCAAGCAGGGGAGGGGCAGAGAGAGAGAGGGAGAGAGAATCCCAAGCAGGCTCCACACTGTCAGCATGGAGCCTGATGTGGATGGAGGTCAAACTCAGAAACTGTGAGATCATGACCTGAGCCAAAACTAACTCAGATGCTTGACCAACTGAGCCACCCAGGCGCCCCTAAAACACATTCTTAAATGAGTAATAAAGAAGCCCAATACTTAAAAAATCCTTTATTCATGCAAAGCACTATGTAAGATTTTGCTCTATGGCAGCTTTGTTGTAATAATATTTATGGATGATTTCACTATAGCTAGTTTTTGTCTAAAAGAAACTATAATTTTTCAGAGTAATTATTTATAAGTAACTCTGGGTCTTATCTTTGAAACCTAGGGTTTGTAAAAGTAGAAACTTATTTTTAGGCATTTTGGTTAATGCACATATTTTTCTAATACTCAAAATACCTTTTACTGAATTAATTTATTTTTGACCTGAAATAGAAGTTTACCCAGTATTTCAAGTGAAAGTAAAATGCTACATTAACCTACTAATTCTCCTAATTTAAGAATTTATAGAAAATGTATTCTCTACTAGAGCCACCAAAAATTCACAATCTATTGAGATTCCACTAAGGAATAAAATATGTAATTGTTTGGTCTTGCATTTTCTTACAATGTATCTCTGGTTGGTTTCATATTTTTTTTTGCATGTGTACTATTTAACCTATTATAATCCAAGAGTTAGTAGCTTTTGTCAGTAAACATATGATTTATTTCAATACACATTTAGCTATTGCATTTGCAATCTCTTATATTTCTTACATACTAGCAAGGTATTTGTAAAAATGAAACAAACAAAAAAGCCATGAAATCATTTATCTTAATAGGATATATTACAAAATTATAAAATATATTCCAATCATTAAAATTAAATCAGAGGGGTTTCTTTTTGATATGACAAAACATTAGAAGACTCCACAATTACTAAAACCAATATTGTTCTTTAATACAAAACAAGCGCATTCATAGCTTATAATACTCATTAGTACTCAAAATAACCATTAATAATAGTTTTGGAATCCATAACAAGAGAATGGTGATTCTTCAGATTAGCAGTGTCAGTGTCACCTGAGAATTTCATAAATACAAACTCTAAGCCCCACTTCGAACCTACTGAATCAGAAACTCCAGGGGCAAGCACAGCAATGTGATGTATTCTAAAGTTTGACAGTGATTAACATAGAAGAAGAAAAATGTACTACTGCAATTAGCCATGTAAGGTAATTCAGATGGTAAAGCCAATTGGACCTATAAGATTGCTTTCACTAGGAATCTTTCTTCTGAAATAATCTAGGGTATGTAGACTAGTAGGATTTAAGTAGGTAGTTCAAAGATGTGAATCTTTACAATCAAATCAGTGTCAGTGTTCCATAAGCCTCCTTAGACCTTTTTACCTTTAATAGCTTTTAAGATGTTTGCACTCCCAATAGCCAGCACCTGTGTTTTTGTCTGAAGGTAGCATTCAAGCTGCCCAAACTTGTCTGCCTCATCATAGTGTCACATTTATGGAAATTTGGAGAACCTAATTTTACCTTGAGCAGGTATAACCAATAACAGTGGTGTGTAAATGCTCCATCTATCTTGGTTTTCCTAAAGATATTCTAAAAGATGACTCACACTGTCTCTGGGTCTCTCCTCTGGCACCTAGGTACTTTCCATGAGATTTTGCTCAGGAGACCCATGTGCTCATTTTTCTCTTCCTAGTTTGACTTCTCTCCTCCCCACCAGTTATTCCAGTAGGACTAATTCCTACTACTTATCACATGAAAGCTTACCTCAGGATTTACTTCTGGGTAATCCAAACTGAAACTGATTATATCCTTATCTCTCTGAGTAAAACCACAAGATTTTATATTGAAATGGTTGGAGACATTCTCAACATCATTTGACCTTTTGCCATGACACGGTATTTCCACCACTTTTTTGCATGTGTATATGACTTTGTTTTATATAGACTATTGTTTAGACACTTTTAGATATACAGAAGAATTGAAAAGACAGTACAGAGAGTTCGCATATGTCCCATACCCAATTTCCTGTCATTAACATTTTATGTTAGTATTATGCATTTGTAACATTCAATGAACTGATATTGATATAATATTATAATATATAATAATATAATTGATATAATATTATAAAATTTATAATATTATAATTATAAAAATTATAATAACACTGTATTTTTGGTTAAATTCTACTCATTCTTTGAAACTCAGCTCATGCCTCATGTGGGCTTTGTATTTGTCCTCACTCATTCACTGAATACATCAACATTTTTTTTATTTTTTTTTCAACGTTTTTTTTTTTTTTTTTATTTATTTTTGGGACAGAGAGAGACAGAGCATGAACGGGGGAGGGGCAGAGAGAGAGGGAGACACAGAATCGGAAACAAGCTCCAGGCTCTGAGCCATCAGCCCAGAGCCTGACGCGGGGCTCGAACTCACGGACGGCGAGATCGTGACCTGGCTGAAGTCGGACGCTTAACCGACTGCGCCACCCAGGCGCCCCCAACATTTTTTTTATTGAGTGTTTTATATACATGCCCAAAATTGTTTTAATAGCTGAGGATAAGATAGTGAAACAGACATACCAGGTCTAAGCTATCAAGAAAATTAAATTTTAATGGAGAGAGTCAAATCACAAAGAAGTAAATGAATGCATACAAATATCATTTCATATACTAATAAGTGCTACAAAGAAAACAAAGTCGTAAAAATACATTAGTCATTAGAAAACTGGACAACTTTGGAGGGGATGATCTGTATAAATCCTTCTGTGCAGCATTACCTGAATTGCACCTGAATTTTTTTAAACCATTTTTATTTATTTTTTTATTTTGAGAGGGGCAGGGATGAGCCAAGAGAGAGGTAGAGAGAATCCCAAGCAGGATTTGCACTGCCAGTGCAGAGCCTGACATAGGGCTCCATCTCACTAACCATGAGAAAATGACCTGAGCTGAAATCAAGAGTCGGCCTCTTAACTGACTGAGCCAGCCAGGTGCTCCACCTGAATTGTTAGTGGGAGGTGGCCATGGGACAATCTGAGCAATGAAGGTGCAGGCAGAGAGAACAATTCCAGAGGGCCTAAGAGATGTCTGATGTATCTGGAAACAGCAAAAGAAACCCAATGTGTCTAGAAGGCAAAGGGAAGAATAGTGTCAGGTGAGGAGGGAGACTTATGCAGAAGGAAATCCCAGGAGGCTGTCAGGAAAGGAAAAGCGGTATTGAATTTATTCTAAATGCAATGAGAAAAATTCGATACTAATAATTAGAGGATGCAATACAAGGGTACCATAGGAGGTGATTAACTCTTAAAAATGTAAATCTGAAGAATGGATTGGGACATATAGATAAGGAGTAAAGAAAGGAGAGGCTGGATGCCCCATATTTGTTTTCTCAACAACCTATAGCCCTTGGTTCCAATTGTAGGCTTATTTCTGTATCTCTTTTTAGAATGGGAGCCATATATGTTTAGGGGCCAAGTTTAATAATTTTTATTCTCCAAGTAATAATTACTGTGTTTGATATAGTAGATATTCTTTGTTAAAAGGAGGAATGAATAATTTCTAAAACCTAAGAGTTAGTTAACACCAACTTCAACTGTTTTTATTTGTAAAGGCAGAGGGCTCAGCAAATCAAACTTCACTGTCCATTCATGTTTACCAGATCTGTTGTATCATTAGATAGTGTATTTAATCTCCTCTCAGTCTTTTCTCCCAATTGGTTTGAACAAAATCTAATTCCTCAAGCATGTTCTACTGGTTTTATTTCTCAGCTATTTGATAATCTTGGTATATATTTTTAGTGATATCTCTGCTAATTCATTACATCCACTTTAATATGTACATCTCAGATGAAAATCAACAGTCTAAAAAATATTTGACAGAACAAATCAGGAGACTATAGATGCTGGAGAGGATGTGGAGAAACGGGAACCCTCTTGCACTGTTGGTGGGAATGCAAATTGGTGCAGCCGCTCTGGAAAGCAGTGTGGAGGTTCCTCAGAAAATTAAAAATAGACCTACCCTATGACCCAGCAATAGCACTGCTAGGAATTTATCCAAGGGATACAGGAGTACTGATGCATAGGGGCACTTGTACCCCAATGTTTATAGCAGCACTCTCAACAATGGCCAAATTATGGAAAGAGCCTAAATGTCCATCAACTGATGAATGGATAAAGAAATTGTGGTTTATATACACAATGGAATACTACGTGGCAATGAGAAAAAAATGAAATATGGCCTTTTGTAGCAACGTGGACGGAACTGGAGAGTGTGATGCTAAGTGAAATAAGCCATACAGAGAAAGACAGATACCATATGGTTTCACTCTTATGTGGATCCTGAGAAACTTAACAGGAATCCATGGGGGAGGGGAAGGAAAAAAAAAAAAAAAAAAAGAGAGGTTAGAGTGGGAGAGAGCCAAAGCATAAGAGACTGTTAAAAACTGAGAACAAACTGAGGGTTGATGGGGGGTGGGAGGGAGGGGAGGGTGGGTGATGGGTATTGAGGAGGGAACCTTTTGGGATGAGCACTGGGTGTTGTATGGAAACCAATTTGTCAATAAATTTCATATAAAAAAAAATTCATGGAGCTGTAAAAAAAAAAAAAATTTGACAGGAGTTAAGGACAATTGCATTGCATGGTGCCTCTATATTTATACTTTATACTTGCATCTGAGAATCTTGATTGTATTCTTTCTTTTCATAATAGCTCTACATTGTTGATGTTAAATTAAATGATTAATAATTTATCACCTTGAATTTTATACCTTTATTATATATTTATATTTATATCCACTTATATTTAATTTATATTTATAATCTTACCTTTTCACTGGATATAATGCTTAGAAAGTAGAGTATTATTAATGACTTATTTTTAAGTGGCAAACTAATAAATGGCATAAATTTTAATTGTACTATATATTATAGTACTATTTTAAAAGTTTCTGGTTAATTTTAAAGGTCCAAAATTATTTTCTAAACAAACAAAAATCTCTACCCCCTTCTCATTTATTCCATTTGGATTTCCACATAGATTCATGTAGCTGACCTTAGATATATTCAAAATAATGAAATACCAAGACTCCATAATCTACTAATTATCTTTATCTCTTGTGAGGTAGCTTACTTCCATTATTCATTAACCATGGGAGTGATCTTTGCATAAAGTATGTACTCCTGTAGACAAAAGAATATGTTAGTAAGGAGATAGCCATGTCTTAGTCCCTTTGCTCAAATGATCTTCCCAAAAGATCATTTTATATTAATTGCTAAAAAATGACTCTGAGTATAAATTACTGTCTTTGAATTTTAAAAGTATTTGGTTGAAATGTAAATATACTTCGGTGTTGATTATCCACAGGCGTCATAATAGGAATATATACCTCCAGAGAATATCAGAGTAGCCGAGGTTTTTCTATTGTTTCTCAATGATTCCTATATAAGAATAAAATTATAAATAAAAATTTTCACTAAAATTTACAGTGAAAATTGCCTATCTAGATAATCTTGCCTACATTCTTCATGAAAAATAGTGAGATTTATGATTTAGCTTTTTTTTTTTTTTTTTTTTACCCTGGCTACGTGGAAACATAGGCACATTTTAAATATTAAATTATGTCATGTTAGCACCCTTTGTTCCTTGTAACATTATTAATTTGTTTCTATTTTTTTAGACTCACAAATTGTTTTCTCACCTAGATTTTTGTTCTTTTCTGTATTTAGATATTTCAGTATAGTAAGTTGCCTAAAAATCCTTAATCATTAATGGCATCCCATACATTATAAACACATCTATTAATTAACAGTGAAAGTTTACTGAATAAAATACAATGGCTACATTTTTTCCTGTGACTATATATCAATTGTATTTAAGGGTTGAACACTTTGTGTATTATTTGCATAAGCTATGAGTAGTTGTTAAAAAACAGAGAAAACAAGAGATACTTAAGGTTAGACAATTTATCTAAAGGAAATTGTATTTATGTTGTTGAATGTTCTGATTCCAAAGCAAAATAAAAATCAATTTTGTCAGACTTATCTAATATTCAAATTGCTATTCAACCTACTGATAAGCTGTGATCAGATATTGCTTTAAAGTTGTTCAAGAAACTTAATCTCAAGATAATATACATAACTAATATTTAAAAATGACCTGAAAATTCATTCTCAAAGATTTATTTAATAAATTATGATAAATCTACAGAATAGAAAAATATACAAATATTTCATTTTTACGTAGTTTATATTTTGACAAAGAACATTATTTAGGAAGTAATGAAATAAAAGTACTGTTACAAAATTGTATATAGAGCTAAACATGTTACATGTGATACAATCAAATCAAGATGGCTCTAATTTTTGTCATGAGTAGAAAAGAAAAAAGTCAATAACAGAAAATAAAAGAAGATAAAAGAATAAAGCCTTATTTGAAGGCTTACACATAATTAATGAGTTATTTTCTTTTATATAATTGTCCCTCATGGTAGAACAAGAAGAGTAGGAGTTGAGGAACGAATTTTGAAAAAATAATTTTAGACTTTGAGTAATGATTATTAGTGGAACAGTGGTACAATGGCAGTGTCTCTGGTTGGCAGTCTGCCTTTATCCACACAATGATTCAGAGATCCCAACTCTTTTCATTTTGTGCTTCCACAATCCCCTAACACCTTCCTATTCTCTTTATCGAGCCAGGAGAAAGGAAGACAACATTTGGAGAAAGTACAACAACTTCTTAAAATCTGGTTATTTTCCCTCAGAGAAAATTCACTTCCATAGCTAAACTGGGTACCCAAAGACTGGAGAATTTGGTTCTGAAACTAGGCAATGCTTTCCAGTGATGGCGTTACATTATAGGATATCTGTTACAGTGCACATGTAAGAATTTGTGCCCCACCACCCTCAAAGCCTTTTGCCCCCTCAGTAACCACCTCAAAGTCCTTTTTCATGGCATTTGGATAAACATTCTACTATTTGACTGAACATGCAGATATATTTTATGTATTTACCTCTTCCTTCTGGATTATCCTTTCCTTGTTAATCCTCCTTGAAACAGGATGTATACTGTCTTGGTTCGAATGCTCATTTTATTGAAGAGAACATTGAAACCCAGAGCAATTTAGTGACTTGCCTAAGGTCACACATTCAGTTAGTAACAAACCCATAATCAGAACCATTTTTGTCTGATTTCCTTAGTACCTTATTCATCCTGATAATTTTAGCAAAGCATTAATTGGCTTAATGGATTGGTTTTCAAGTACTTAAAAGCAGATCTATAATGCATTGGAGAATAATAATAATAATAGTAATAATAATTCCTTAGGCAATCTGCATAGTTTTGTCTGATAGAAAAAACATACTTTGTTACTTTTGGCACCTGAGTGGTACCTGAGGCTACCAACTATCTATAACTATAGTGCTCTCCAAAGATCAGACCGCAGAGGACTAGCTCATTTCAAAACATATATTCTTTAAATTATACATACCAAGACTATCATGTGTTGGAATGTACAAAATGGACATTTTCTTGGTTGAACTCCTACAAAGCAGCCTGTGAGTTGGAGGTTAATATGCAGGCAATGTATTAGGGACTACTGGTGTAAACACCTCTGAAAGGGACAGAAAGAAAACAGGATTGAAAATGGGGAGAAGTATTGCTACAGCACAGACACACAAAGTCCTCAGCTGTCATTGGGAGCTCTGATGCTGGGGCTTCATATCCCAACATTAATCTCTCATTGAATGCAAACCATTGCAGGAAGGGGACACCACCTTGGGCAAGGTCATTGTCTTCATTTATATTGGAAGGGGCTGACAGCTGAGGCTGCCCTTACAGCAGCTGGGTGTGTGGTTCCTGAATTGTGATCTGGTTGACACATCATATTGTTCACTACAAAAGTTTATGTGACAGATCTTCCTAGGGAAAAGGGGTAAGGAAAGGGCCCAAATGGCTTTGCCTAAAACTTAAAATTGTTTCTCCATTTATTCCATAGACCAACCTGAAATTAGATTTATTTTTGCTAGATACAATAAGAAATATTCTTCTGTTGAAAAGTCAATTTTACTTCTGTAATTATTCATTTGCTTAGGTGTTTATTTTCACGTTATTTCTTTTATTCCATAAAAGTTTATGAGGGACAAATAGCTCAGTCTTTATTTTCAGCTTATTTCCCCTTTTTTGGTATACTGTGTTGATTTACAAATTAATAACTATAGCAGTATTTCTGTAGCAGAAAGATGCTACAGAACAGTTCATTTTTCATTTGTGCAACTCACACTTGAGTCCCTGAAGGAAAACAATGCAAAATATCATGCACTACATCATTCAACAGAGATTTATTGTGTTTCTTTTGTGGCTGGAAATAATTTATTTATCATTGTAGTTTGCTCCAAATTTTCAAAAATAAGATTGCATTATTTCATGCATAGTGAATTCAACGGCTGCAAAAATTTACCATTGCTACGGTACTTGTATGTGTCACAAAAGATTTTGCATAGTCAATCAAATATTTACAATTACCATTTAAATGATTTTTAATTCCTGTTTATATTTAGCATAATACAGTAAGTATAAATGTGTTCTATAAATCTAAGTGATGTGATATAACTAGTAATTAAAATTAAAAACTATGAGGTGTTTTTCTTCAGTGTTGACAAATTTAACATTTTATATGAAATTATAGTGCTCTGTCCTTTCTAAATTATTTTTTCCTACTCAGAGGAAATAAATAGTTTGAATTAACTTCAGTTTTATGGCGTGTCCTTTATAACTTGCTGAAAAAAAATCTCATACCAAAGAATCATAGCACCACTGCTTTCAGAAGAGACAGTACATACACTGTCAACGTTCAATGTGTCTAAAAGGAAATTTCATTTTCAGAAATTTAGGCAGTGATTGCATTTTTTCACAACAACAATGAGGAACATCTATTGAATTGACATTTCAATAGATGTTGAAATAGCTGTGTCTAGAATGTGAAGAATATATTAACAAAAGGGGAGAAAACCACCACCAAGGTCAGGTTAGGAGGACTTCATAGTAATCCAAATATGGTAATGCAACAAGATGAGTGAAACTGTGGGAGAAGTGTGCAGATCCAAGAGCCATTTAGGAGGCCAAATTAAATGAGAATTTGCAGTAGATAGAAAGTCAAGTTATTTTAGTTAGCTCCTCTTACTGGGAACAATCCAAGAGATGAATTATTTATTTACATTTTTTCTCTCTCCTTGAAGTGTCTAAGAAATGGAAACATCACTCAGCACTTACACAAAAATTATTTCTAGGTCCTGCTTTAGTATTAGCCTACGTTCATAAGTCACAACCTTACTGAATGTCAGTGCACCGCCTTAAAAATCCCCAAATACTCTGAGCTTCTTGCCCCACAACGCCGTGGACAGGCCCAATGAAATGGTATCTGTGAACTATATACAGGTTTCCCTCACTATCTGAAAGGAAAGCATTTCTGTGAAGGCTTTCATGAGACAAAATGGTGTTAAGTAAAGAAATAATTACCAATATTTTTTGAATGGTTCCAGACTCCCCAAAAATTTCTTTTAGACTTTTTAGTTACCTCAGGACACATCCTGCTTACAGATGCACACACAAAAAAAATGGAAATAAAGCACAGATGCTCACAGAAACCATTCAAAGCTGCAGAGGCTTGGTGCTGAGTTGATTAGTGGAGTTCCTAGGGAAGGAGCTTGGTGGTACCACTCTCACTGCTCAGAGTGCGTGCTGCTACTACAATGGCCAAAGGAAAAGCAAATGCTAAATGATATTTTTGCTTTTCACCTTTTATCATGAACGCAAAAATACTCTTTAGATTTCTTACGGTTAGCAAAAGCAGATACAAATGTCGGTCTTTTGTAAAAGTGAAATGCATAAGGTAAACTTTCGAAAAGCAGAAGAAAATGTCTATGCCAAGTATAAAATTATACATGGTTGCCTTTCTCAGGAAAGTATATTATTTATTAAAATAAATAAGAATTTTAATTTTATTTTAAAGAATTCCAGAGTATAGTTTCCACAGGCATTTAAGAATCCAATTCTAATCTTCCTCACAAAATGTTCCTCGTGTGTTCTCTGATGTTTTTCTTTTCTAACATACGTTGATTTTCTCTTGTGCTTTCTTCAGTGAAAAAATGAGCACAGTTGATTAGCATTTTTGTTACAAACATATGTTATAAAAATTGGTGGTGACCAAGATAAATTTGAATATAAAATTTTGACATATCCATTGAATATGCAGATTATTAAATGTTACTCTAGCAGAAATGTAGCTACATTCGAGATCAATAAAATTAATAAATGTACATTTACCTTGGTAAGTAGGTATATGTCTATTTATATGTGTTTAACTACAAATGCTTTTAAAACTGGATTAAAAAGAATAAAATGAAGTTGAATATGGTTGAAGCCATTTATGTCATATGTTGTTTATTCTTTAAAAAAACTAATTAGACTCTATTTATTAAACATATATCAGTGTGATTGGGAAAAAATATAAAAAATAAACACGCATCAAATTTGTATGGCTAGGATTGGGAATTTGTTATATTTTTTGAATATTAAAGATGATATAGAAAGCTCTGTGAAACCAAATCAAAGAATACCTCCATGTTCACAGATATTATAGCAGAAGTCATGATTTACAGTTATACATCGTTCACTGCAATCTTGAAGTTAACAGAGCTTATCAATGCTTTATAGTACAATTTTATATTTATGTTTCAATAAAAAAGTCACTATGTTATAGCTGAATAGTAAGTTTTAAATAAGATTTCAAATTATTTTTGAACTCTCTCTGGAGAATCATTAGACTAATAACTGGGATGATATCTTTACTTGAAAGGTGCATAAGATAATACCTTCAGACTGTGATTAATAGAATAAAAGTGGGAGAGTATCCTCCTAGTGCTTGAGACAGGGACAGGGCAAAAAATTCAGAGTTGGCAGAAGCAGCTGCCAATTATTTTACACATGGCACTCTGAAACAAGGCAAAAATACATACAAACATGTAAATGTATACATGTATACATAAAATTTTTAAATGACATTCATAAACAAAGTGATCAGCAGAAGAAAAGTCTTCAAGTGTACATAATATATAGAATATACTAATATTTTAGAAATCTTTTCTTAAAAAATAATAAACTAAATGGAAGAAGAAAGTTTATTTCCTTGAAAAAAATATATGCTTATTAACTTAAATTTTATT
This sequence comes from Lynx rufus, assembly GCF_022079265.1. Lineage (NCBI taxonomy): Eukaryota > Metazoa > Chordata > Mammalia > Carnivora > Felidae > Lynx > Lynx rufus. Next base: position 86,073,786 of record NW_025814878.1, on the reverse strand, counting down.
TCATTTTTTGTTTTATTTTATTTCAACTGAATCATAGATTCATTTGGACTGTACAGCTATCATTTTCAGAGTAGAAATTCACATTGGAGAACAGAATACATATAGAAATTTAGGTCATAGAGGGAAATTTAGAAGGATGGCTATAGGGAGCTGATTTAATAGATATATATTTCATTCCATTTGGTAATCTAATTTTTTAAAAGGTATACAGAAACAAGATTAACAAGTTAACTGAAGATACTTTAGTCTTCTAAAGTTTTCAATAAAATCTCAGAGGAAAAACATTCTTGGTATCTAAGTTAGAATGAATGATCCAATTTATTTGAAGATATTCTCTCTCTCTCTCTCTCTCTCTCTCTCTCTCTCTCTCTCTCCATGTGAATGTATGTATCAGAAACAAGACGAAAAATACTGTGAACAATTGTTTTCTTGGGGAAAAGATACTGTCTTTTATTTACCCTACTCAAATTTCACACAGCCTAAGGTACTCTAAACTATAACTCTATGTGCATGGAAAGAAGAGCAATGTATTAAATGCTGTGCTCCACTGGCTCACTGATGCTCCCTGCCCTTCACTCATTTTCCCAAGTCTGCTCTTTTGCTTGTCATTTAAACCATCTGTCCAAGTTTCTGCTTCTATATCTCTCAAACTGTAGGCTAAAGAACTTGATCTGGCCTTTCTTCTATATTGTGGTGTTAGCTCCTTATAATCAAGTGTTACTTATTTTTCCCCACTATATTTCTCATAGACTCTATTAAACTATTTTGAATGGCAGATACAGAATAAATACACATTAAATTAATTACCTCCTACTCCTTTCTTCTGGCTTTCTGAATCCTGGATCCTATTTTCAACTTTCTTTTTTAAAATCTGCTTATCTCAAGAATATCAACTTGACCCCACCATGATCTCTACCCTGACTTTAAGTGACTTTTTCTTAAAAATGACCTGACTTAATTTTGGTGTATTTTAAGAATCTTTCTTTAGCTAATAAAAGTTCTGATTTTTCACCCTATTATTCCCTACCCTGTTGTCTCTTGAATTCTGAGGAGATGGGGCTAATCTTTAGTATATGTGTAACAAGCCCTTGGTAATTATGTAGCTATCAATGATTTTGCAACTTTAAATTTGTATTAATAGATTTGAAAAACACTGTAAGCAAGTCAATTAACAATCACCACTGTCATTATTATTACCATCACTAACATCTTCTTTGTCCTCACTACCACCAGCTTCCATTTATTTAGCACTGGCCATTAGCCAAGTGCTATGTTAGACATTTTTAACACAATCACTTTATTTCTTGTAAACCTTCAAGGTAGGTATATTGAGAGAGAAAGAATGAGAATATGAGTTTCAGAACCTGTGAACAACTGGCTGAAGATCACTAATACGCATATCCAGGAGGCACCTACATGGCTCAGTTGGTTAAGCATCTGACTCTTGATTTTGGCTCAGGTTATGATCTCATGGTTGGTGAGATGGAGCCACACATTGATGCTGACAGTGCAGAGCCTCTGGGTTCTCTTTCTCTCTCTGCCCCTACCCCGCTTGTGTGCTGCATGTGCACACGCTCTCTTCCTCTCTCTTTAAATAAACTTTAAAAAAGCGCATATCCAGGATTCAAAATCACATTCATCTACAAAACTCATGCTCATTAGTTCTATTTTATTGTGATGCTTAAGAAATTCAGAATTTAAGGTGAAGTGTTAAAGGAACAGTTTAAAAGAGTTTAACCTAACTGCTTAAAAGAGGTTAACCACTTTGATGCCATTAATATTCCATTACATATATATTCAGACAACAAAAAGTTTATCCAAAATTCTTAACAAAACAACTCGAGTCAACTGAGGTTGAAATTTTTTGTCTTTTACAAAATAACATTCAATCGTAACTGAAAACTATTGTAATTATCCAAATCAACATGGTCATAAAGTCATGATACCTTCATTACTATAATTTTCATATGATTAGGTATAGTTGTTTGGAAATGGTATTTCTAATTATATTTTCTAAAATAATTAATTTTTTATTTCTTTTATTTTGTTTATTTTAAAGAGAGAGTGGTGATAGGAGAGAGGAGCATTTATACATATGCCCCTCTCATTTTATACACACAAAGACACACACACACACACACACCAATTTTTCTTTATCCATTCATCAGTCAGCGGATATTTTGGCTCTTTCCATAGTTTGGCTATCGTTGATAATGCTGTTAAACATTGGGATGCATATGCCTCTTTGAATCAGTATTTTTGTGACCTTTGGGTAAATACCTAGTAGTGCAATTGAAGGTCATAAGGTAGTTCTATTTTTAACCTTTTGAGGAAACTTCATAATGTTTTCCAGAGTGGCTGCACCAGTTTGTATTCCCACCAACAGTGTAAAAGTGTTCCCCTTTCTCTGCATTCTCACCAACATCTGTTGTTTCCTGTGTTGTTAATTTTAACCTTTCTAACAGGTGTCAGATGGTATCTCATTGTGGTTTTGATTTGTATTTCCCTGATGATGAGTGACGTTGAACATCTTTTCATGTGTCTGTTAGCCATCTGTATGTCTTCCTTGGGAAAGTGTCTGTTCATGTCATTTATTTTTTGTTTGTTTGTTTGTTTTTAATGCTTATTTATTTTGAGAGAGAGAGAGAGAGAGAGAAAGAGAGTGAGCAGGGGAGGGGAAAGGAGAGGGGGAGAGAGAAAATCCTAAGCAGGCTCTGCACTGTCAGCACACAGTGAGATCATGACCTGAGCTGAAACCAAGAGTCGGACTTCTAACCAACTGAGCCACCCAGGTATCCTTTCTGCCCATTTGTTAACTGGATTACATGTTTTTTGGGTGTTCAGTTTGATAAGTTATTTATAGATTTTGGATAATAACCTTTTATCAGATAGGCCATGTGCAAATATCTTCTCCCATTCCCTAGTCTGCTTTTTAATTTTGTTGATTGTTTCCTTTGCTGCAGAAGATTTTTATCTTAATGAAGTCCCAATAGTTCACTTTTGCTTGCTTTTGTTCCCCTTCCCTCCAGAGACATGTCTGCTCTGGCCAAGATCAGAGATATTGCTGCCTGTGTTCCCCAATAGGATTTTGATGGTTTCCTGTCTCACATTTAGGTCTTTCATCCATTTTGAATTTATTTTTGTGTATGGTTTAATAAAGTGGTCCAATTTCATTCTTTTGCATGTTGCTGTCCAGTTTCCCAACACCATTTGTTGAAGACACTTTTTTTTTTTTGTATTGGATAGTCTTTCTTGCTCTGTCAAAGATTAGTTGACCATATAGTTGTAGGTCTATTTCTGGGTTTTCTCTTCTGCTCCATTGATCCATGTATCTGTTTTTGTTCCAGTATCATACTGTCTTGATGGATATAGCTTTGTAATATAGCTTACAGTCCATAATAATGATACCTCCAGCTTTGCTTTGCTTTTCCAAGATTGCTTTGGCTATTTGAGGTCTTCTGTGGTTCCATACAAATTTTAGGATTGTCCTAACTCTCTGAACAATGCTGGTAGCATTTTGATAGAGATTGCATTAAATGTGTAGTTTGCTTTGGAAAGTAATATTTGGAGAGCAATATTTGTTCTTCTAATCTATGTGCATGGAATGTTTTTCCATTTCTTTGTGTCTTCTTCAATTTCTTTCAGAAGAGTTCTATAGTTTTCAAAGTACAGATATTTTACTTCTTTGGTTAGGTTCATTCCTAGGTACATTATGGTTTTTGGTGCACTTGCAACTGGGAGTGATTCCTTGATTTCTTTTTCTGCTGTTCATCATTGGTGTGTATAAATGCAACAAACTTCTGTACGTTGATTTTTATATCCTGCAACTTTCCTGAATTTGTGTATCAGTTCCAGTAATTTTTTGGTGGAGTTTTCAGGTTTTCTACACAGAGTATCCTGTCCTCTACAAATAATGAAAATTTGACCTCTTCCTTGCTGATGTGGTTTCTTTTACTTTTTTGTTGTTGTTGTGTTGTTGTTGTTTGATTGCTGAGGCTAAGACTTCCAGTACTATGTTAAATAAAAATGGGGAGAGTGAATAGCCCTGTTTTGTTCCTGAATGTAGAGGAAAAGCTCTTAATTTTTCCCCATTGAGGATAATATTGGCTGTGGGTCTTTCATATATGGCCTTTGTCATGCTGAAGTATGTTCCCTCTAGCCGTACTTTGTTGATGGTTTTTTATCAATAATGGGTGCTGTATTTTTTTCAAATGTTTTTCTGCATGTATTGAGAGGATCCTTTGGTTCTTTTTTTTTTTTTAACTTGTTTTATTTTTTATTTTTTTAAATTTACATTCAAATTAGTTAGCATATAGTGCAACAATGATTTCAGGAGTAGATTCCTTAGTGCCCTTTACCCATTTAGCCCATCCCCCCTCCCACAACCCCTCCTGTAACCCTCAGTTTGTTCTCCATATTTATGAGTCTCTTCTGTTTTGTCCCCCTCCCTGTTTTTATATTATTTTTGCTTCTCTTCCCTTATGTTCATCTGCTTTGTCTCTTAAAGTCCTCATATGAGTGAAGTCATATGATTTTTGTCTTTCTCTGACTAATTTCACTTAGCATAATATCCTTCAGTTCCATCCACATTTTTGCAAATGGCAAGATTTGATTCGTTTTGATTGCCGAGTAATACTCCATTGTATATATATACCACTTTTCTTTATCCATTCATCAATCGATGGACATTTGGGCTCTTTCCATACTTTGGCTATTGTTGATAGTGCTGCTATAAACATGGGGGTGCATGTGTCCCTTTGAAGCAGCACTCCTGTATCCCTTGGAAAAATGCCTAGTAGTGCAATTGCTGAGTTGTAGGGTAGTTCTATTTTTAGTTTTTTGAGGAACCTCCATACTGTTTTCTAGAGTGGTTGCACCAGCTTGCATGCCCAAGGATTGTATTGTTCTTATATTTTCTTTTATTAATGTGGTGTAACACATTGACTTGCAAATATTGAACCATTCCCTTGTAGCCCAAGAATAAATCCCACTTGAACATGGTGAATAATTCTTTTAATGTACTGTTAAATTTTATTTGCTAATATCTCATTGAGGATTTTTGCATCTGTGTTCATCAGGGATATTTAGCATATATTTTTATTTGCAATGCTTCATTTGCACTGTTCTACTTAAATATGCATTTTTAATTTAATTTTTGTATATTTAAATTTTTTGTAAAATTCACATCACATAAAATTTGATTTTAACCATTTATTTGTGTAGTGTTCAGTAACATTGAGTACACTCATATTGTTCTACAACCATCAACATCATCCACCTCCAGAATTCTTTTACTATTGCAAAACTGAAACTCTGTATTCATTAAACATTTACTTTTTATTTTTCTTTCTCCCCATTTCCTGACAACCACTGTTCTACTTTGTCTCTGTGCATGTGACAACTCTAGTTACCTCATTCATGCAGGTGGAATCATACAATATTTGTCCTTTGATGACTGACTTATTTCCCTTGTATGTCTTCAAATTTCATTCATGTAGCATGTGTCAGAATCTCCTTCCTTTTAAAAGCTGAATAATATTCCATTGTATGTGTATGCCAGACTTGGTTTATCCATTCATCTGTTGATGATTACATGGATTGCTTCCGTCTTTTAGCTGTTGTGAATCATGCTGCTATGAACATGACTATACAAATGTCTGTTAAATTCCCCATATTATATTATTTGGGGCACACACCAGAAGTAAATTGCGGGATCATTTGATAATTCTATTTTCAATGTTTTGAGTAGCTATCATACTATTTTCCACAGCACCTGCACCAATTGGCATCCCACCAATAGGTCACAAGTGTTCTAATTCCTTACCAACACTTGTTATTTTCTAATTTTTTTTTAAATAACAGCCATCCTGTTGGATATCAAGTGATATCTCAATGTGATTTTTATTTGCATTGCCCTAATAATTAATAGTGTTAAATATCTTTCATGTGCTTATTGATCATTTGGAGAAATTTTATTCAGACCTTAATCTATTTTTTTAATGTTTTGTTGTTGTTGTTGTTGTTGAGTTATAGGAGTTTTTATTTATTTTGGATATTAAACTCTTAGCAAACATATGATTTATAAGTATTTTATTCCATTCCATGGGTTGTCTTTTCAGTCTGTTGTGTCCTTTGGTGTCTAAAGTTTTCAATTCTGATGTAGCTTCATTAATTTTTTTCTTTCTTTTTTCCTATGCTTTTGGTGTCATATCCAAGAAATCATTGTTAAATCCAATGTCATGGATTGGACATGGGTTGGACCTTTCCCCTATATTTTCTTATAAGAGTTTTACAGTTTTAGCTCTTATGTTTATTTCTTTGATCTATTTCAATTTTTGTATATGGCATATGATAAGGTCCAACTTCATTCTTTTATATGTGAGTATCTATTTTTCCAAACTTAATTGTTGAAAAGCTATCCATTTATCATTTAATAATGTTTTTTTTATCAAAAATTCTTTGACTATGTATGTGAGGGTTTAAACCTAAGCTTTCTATTCTGTTACTTTGGTCTGTAGGTCTGACTTTATGCCAATACCATATTGTTCTGATTACTGTAGCTTTGTAATAATTGTTGAAATCAGGAAGAGTGAGTCCTCCACTTAGTTTTTCTTTTTAAAGGTTGCTTTGGCTATTTAGGATCTCTGAATTTAAAGTTTGAATTCTTATAATTTCAAAACTTTATAAACCTTAGAAATATATATATATATATATATATATATAATAAACATTATTTTGCATTTTGATTTACTTTTGCAATTTCATTTTTTATTGTTGTTTTCTTTAAGAAGTATTTATTTGGGGCCACCTGAGTGGCTCAGTCAATTAAGTCTGACTTTGACTCGGGCCATGATCTCACAGTTTGTGAATTTGAGTCCCACATTGGGCTCTGTGGTGACAGCTCAGAGCCTGGAGCGTGTTTTGGGTTCTGTGTCTCCCTCTCTCTCTGCCCCTCCTCTGCTGTCTGTCTGTCTGTCTGTATCTCTCTTTCAAAATAAATGAACATTAAAAAAGTTAAAAAAATAAAAAGTATTTATTTTAATTAAAATTTTTAGACATATTAGTACCAAAATATAAATATTTTGTTACTGTTTATTTTCATTTTAAAACATGACTCATCAACAGAAAACTAAAATAATACATTGTTCTAACAAGGGATGCCACAACCGTTTACACATATAATTCTCCTTGTGACCTTTAGAAAGGGTGCCTATCCAGCCCTTTCGAATTTCCAGGGTTGACCCCAACCCTGGGAATTCTACTCCAGTAAGTCTATGGTGAGACTGGGAAATTTGATTTCTGTGCCTGTCCTTAAGCTTATTCTAAGCAGAGGTATTTGCAAACAACTAATTGGGATATATATAATTAAACACTGTTTATTCAATCTTGTCCCTATTTGGGTAGAAGGGAAGAATAGATGATGGAATGAAAAAGAAATAATTTGAGAACAAAGTAGTGATCAAGACTAGCGTAATACATAGTGATTGATTGTTAGTGTCATTACTGAAGGCCAGCATGATGCCTAAACTTTCAAGCCATATAATATACTTATTGGTGTTTACTGTCATTATCACAGCCTTTAACTCAATTGTATGAATAATTAGTTAAGTAAATGTCTCATTATTTTAATGATCCAACATTGAATTTTCTCAATGGTTACATGAAATTGTATGGAATATTATTCCATCTACTTTGTAGTCTGCAGTTTTTTGTATTTGGCCTGGAAAATATTAGTAATATTAACAATAGAGAGAAAAAAGAAAGAAAGAGAAAGAGAGGAAGGAGGGCAGGAGGAAAGAAAGGAATGTTGGGAAGGAGGGAGGGAGGAAAAAAGAGAGGGAGGGTATGAGGGATGTGGGAAGAAGGAAGGAAGGGAAAGGGAAAGGGAAGATGAAGGGAAAGGGAAAAGAAAAGAAATGAAAAGAAGGAAAGGAAAAGAAAGAAGCAGTGAAGGGAAAGAAGGAAACAGAAGGGAGAGGAAGAGAAGAGAATCATTTGCCAACATTTAGAATATAGAAATATTATAGAAAAATTTAAATTCCTGTCTTATCTTGATAACATTGAAACAGCTGGCCATTCCAAGGTCAACAAATGGAAAAAACAAAGAAGCTGCCAGCTGATCCTTGGCACTGGCCAGCACTTTTCATGACTCCATAGAAGCTGTTAGCTATTTCTGTCTCACATGTGTATTTCCCAGATTTGACAATTTTATGCACACCTGACCTCTTTAGGTATTTGTGTTTTGAATCATAATCTCAGTAAAATCACAGAGAATCTTGCTGTTTGTACTGGTTTATAAAATACAAAGGCATTTTCAAATTGGTTCTCTTGACTCCAAAGATCTTTTCTCTTGTGCTTTTTCTCTGAGTTCGGCAGAAAAGGCAATTCATCCTTGCTTGATCTTTCTTCCTATTTTTGTCTTTCTTTCTATAGTAACATTTATTAAGTTAAAATTAACTGGTGTTATGCTTAAAACAAATTCAGCTAAAAAAACAGTAATGAGACTACAGAAACAAAACAAAAACAGTATTACCATTAAAAAAAATTTGGATGAAGTAATACAGTGTGAAAATTGTGTTAACTCTTCCAAGCTAGAAGCAATTTATAATTGCTTTTGCTGTTCTCTTGTAATATAGAAGGTGTAATTTGATTTTCTGGAGTTTAAAGTTGATGGACTGAATGAAGCCAATTAAATCAAGTCTATATAGTAAGATTAGTCTAAAATTTGACATAATCTAGACAAAACAATTAGTTCTATCTGTTAAATATTTCATCAAATTTGGTGTACATAGTGAAACTAAAACTTTCATCAACTTGTTACTTTAACTCAGATGTCAGAAAGCAAATTTATGGGAGATGATTATAAAATTCTGTTATCAACATGCACTAAGCAGGTAGTTTGTATGAAAACTGAAATTTTTATGATGCCAGAACTACTTATGAATTATTGACTTATGCATGAGCATAAAATAATACAAATAAAAATGATGAGAGAAAAGGAGTTCCAAATATCCAGCTTGTAAAACATTATTTAGTTTTTGCATTAGTCCCTTTCTTTTGAAAATTACTGACATTCCTCATTAGTTTTTTCTTATAACAAGTGAAAATATGGTGCTCAGAAATCTTTTTTAGGTTAAAAAATATACAATTACCTATATTATGGTATTTTGATAATGCATACATAATTGATTTTTTCATTTGTAGGTATGGAAAATTTTCCAAAGTAAGTAGAAATATACATAAGTGCCTAAATGTCCTAAACTGAGTTAAAAAAAAAAAGTAAACTCAAAATGGATTAAGGAACTAAATGTGAGAACTCAAACCATAAAAGTCCTATAAGAGAGCACAGGCAACAATTTCTCTAACATTGGTCATACCAGCTTCCTTCTAGATATGTCTTTTGAGGCAAGGGAAAATAAATAACCAAAAAACCATTAGGACTACATTAAAATATAAAGCTTCTGTAGAGCAAAGGAAACAACCATCAAAACCAGAAGACAACCTATGGGATTAGAAATTCGCAAATGACATATCTGATAGAGGGTTACTATTCAAAATCTATACGGAACAAACACACAACACAACAAAACAGCACAACAGGCAACAAAACACAAATAATACAATTAAAAATGAGTAGAAGACATGAACAGACATCTCTCCAAAGATGGCCAACAGACACATGAAAGATTCTCAACATCACTCACAATCAGGAAATGTAAATCAAAACCACAATGAGATATCACCTCACACCTGTCAGAGTGGCTAAAATAAAACAAACCAGAAACAACAAGTGTTGCAAAGGACATGGAGAAGATGGAACCTCATCTTGGTGTAAATGCAAACTGGGGCAGCCACTCTGGAAAAGAGTATGGAGGTTCCTTAAAAAATTAAAGATAAAACTACCCTATAATCCAGGAATCACAGTACTGGGTATTTACCCAAAGAACACAGAAACACTAATTTGAAGGGATATATCCACCCCTACGCTTATTGCAGCATTATTTACAATAGTCAAACTATGGAAACAGCCCAAGTGTCCACTGATAGATAAATGGATAAAGAAGAAGTGGTATATATATACAATGGAATGTTACAGCCATAAAAATGAACAAAATGTTGCCATTTGGAATGCCATGCATGGATCTAGACAGTATAACACTAGGCAAAATGAGTCAGTCAGAAAGGCAAATACCATATGATTGCACTCATCTGTGGAAATAAAAATAAAATGAACAAGGGGGAAAGAGAGAGATAGAAACCAAAAAACAGATTCTTAACTATAGAGAAGAAACAGATGGTTATCAGAGCTGAAGTGGGTGGGGCGCTGGGTGAAATAGGTGAAGAGGATTAGGATTACACTTATCATTATGAACCCTGAGTAATATATGGAACTGTTGAATCACTATATTGTCCACCTGAAACTAATATAGCACTATATGTTAACTATCCTGAAATTAAAATTAAAAAAAATTAAAAAATAAGTAGAATCTTATATAAGTGTCTAAATGTCCTAAATCAGGTTTTACATTTTTTTTCTTTAAACAAGTAGGAAACTATATCTTCTAATCAGTATTCACTTATTTGGGAACAAAGCATGTTTTAATATTTGATATAATGAATGTATTTCCTGTTTAAGAGAATAAAATTTTATAATAGTTCTCACATTCTGGGGTATTAAAGGTTTATTCTTGGGTGCCTTTCTCAGCTAAAGATTCCTTCTTTAACGTATTGAGAAATTTATTGTCCCTATCACCCCCACCCACTGCTTCCAAATGTAGAAGCCTCAGAAATCCTGGTATGCTATAAAATCCAGTCCATATTGTATTGCAAGTAGATATTTTCTGCTAGAAATGTGGAATCGAGTGTTAGCAATGTTGACCACTCTGATTACAAATTCTGAGAGTGCATGTGAGTTAATGTGCTGTCATATCAAAACTCCATGTAGCTAGTCTGTGCCTTCACAGTAGTCATTTCAGCATGAGTGGGAATAGGAATAAAGAGGTGAGACCATGATAAACTGAAATGTTACAAAAGAGGAATCCTATACACAAAGTTTGCGAAATTATGAATAGTCACATTTGTCTTGAAATCTATCAACAAGGGAAGAAATGGGCATTATTTAGTGGTGTAATCTGCATATACTATCTCCTAGCATTGAATCCACATACAGTATCTAGAGGTCACACTAGAGAAGGGAGATTTTTTAATTATACAGGAAATAATTTGGTTATATTAGGTTCAAATCATCTCTAGAAGTCAAAAAGTGTTGACTGTAAAATCAATGGATCAACTATCCTGGACAACTTGTGCAATCTACTCAACCTACAATTTTTCCTTATGAGACCTATAGTAGCATCAATGGATGTTACTCTATGTATGTGTTGTGTTATACGACATGTGTTACAGAAACCACATGTCATCTGCATGACCCAACCATTCTAGCCATAGTTGACCAGGTGAGGACTGAATAAGTTATTTACAATTAACCAGTAAGATTGTATTTTGGGAATTTGTATTTCAGGTTCACAGATATGAAACTTTTCCTATTAATTACTTAACCTGTAGACATACAAACTTGGGAGTTAGGGGAGCAGCAATCTGATATTTTGTGTGGATAGAAACAGGAAAAGCAAGGTTATGAGTTCTTAAATTCATTTCATGTTATTTGACTTAATTCCTCTCTTTTCTGAAAACTAGTGGTTTTCTATCTCTTTGAAATCAAGAGTGACAACTTAAGTTGGGATGTTTTTGTCAGAATTCTTAGTTGTGCCCTATGTCTGCATCTGTTTCTATAGAATTTTTCTTTATTTCTTCCATCCTGGTTTTCTGGAAGAGAACATAAACAGGCAGAATTACCCTAAAACATTTATACAAGCTTCTAAGAACTCTTCAAGAAATGTCACCACCAGGTGTCATGCTGCTCAAATCCGAAATATGGAAGACACTCCCTACTTTGAAACACATGTCTGGTCCATCACAGAGACCTTTCAAAAATATCTCTCAAATCTGTCCACTTTCCTCCACATTACTTGGCTAATTTTGATGGATTTAACATTACCTTTCACTAGGATTATTGAAACTTTCTGTAATGATTTCTGAATTCATCTTCTCTTGCTATAATCTGTTCATCATATTAGTCAAAATAATATTTTAAAAGTGTAATTCTCACTGTCACTCTTTTACAGAAAATTCAATAGTTACACATTGACTATCTTATAAATTCTAAAATAACATGGTTACTTCCTAAATTTCAAACCATAATTCATATCTTTATCCTCATAGCTGTCAGCATTCTAGCTCTTGGTTGTACAACCTTGGAAGTACTGGCATTTTGTACCATATTTTTCTTGTTGTGAGAAATTGTCTTGGCATTATATTTAGTGACATCTCTGTCTCCTACTCACTAGATTCTAGTGGCATTGCCCTAGTTGTGAAAAAATATCCCCAGATATTGTCAAATGTCCCATCAGGATCAAATCACTATAGTTGAAAATGACTACTCTAGGTATATCCTTATCCTTTTATATATTAATAACAATGCTCTTCTTTCTTCTCTTCCCCAGATGTTCTAAAATTGTTGTATTCTTCCTGGTATGTTGTTTCTGTACTCTTACTTATTTTATAACTGATTTAAAGTGACTCCCTCCCAATGCAGTACACTAGGTTAGTTTTGCTCTCTGATATCTTTTTGAGCCATTTTTAAAAAATTGCTTGCTGTCAATTCCAGTGTCATTTTATGTTTCTCCAATGTGCTGTTACTGTTCATCACAAGACCTTTGCTCACGCTCTATCAAATTCTGATAACTGCCCCATTTTTTGTCTTAATGTCTACTCATAGCCTATCTCACTTCCTTTAAGAAAACTTTCTTAGGGGGCGCCTGGGTGGCGCAGTCGGTTAAGCGTCCGACTTCAGCCAGGTCACGATCTCGCGGTCCGTGAGTTCGAGCCCCGCGTCAGGCTCTGGGCTGATGGCTCGGAGCCTGGAGCCTGTTTCCGATTCTGTGTCTCCCTCTCTCTCTGCCCCTCCCCCGTTCATGCTCTGTCTCTCTCTGTCCCAAAAATAAATAAACGTTGAAAAAAAAATTTGAAAAAAAGAAAACTTTCTTAGGACCACAGCTTCATTTTTATTGTTCTTAATATGCCACCATAAATAATTGGGTTCCTTTTACTCAGAACACCTGTCTCACTTTGTCCTTTTGTACTTATTTGTGTAATGATCTGGTTAATGTGTTTCTCATCCAGAAATCTTTTCGTCAATGAAAATAAGAACCATGTTTATGTCTTTGTCTTCTTGCTTGTCTATTTTTCTTTTGCTTACCATTTTATTTCCAGTATCTACCACAGATTCTGGCACATAATATACACTCAATATACATCTGGGAAATGAGAAAAAGTGAAAAGCACTGCCCACAATTATAATTGGATGATTACTTATGTGGTGATGTTTCCAGTAAGGATTATAAGCTGCCTGAGGGTTGAAATTTCACCCTTGTTTGGAACCACTATGTATACAGTATCTAACCAAAGTGGTCAGTAGATGTTGTTTTTCAAAGAAATGATTGTTTCCTGGAAGTAATTCACTTTTTGTTGAGAGTTAAAGATGCAGATTTTTTTTTAATTTACAAAATTGCAGATTAAAAAATGGAACTTAGACATGTGCTAGACCATTTTTATTTATTTTTCATTTTTCAGATGAACATAAATATGTTCTCAGTGCAATATAAATTAATGGTAGGGTAGTGCTAGAATCTGATCTCCTGACACTTAAACATCACTTTCTTAGTTGCTTAATCTACCTCCCAGAAATCTTTGAAGACCACAACATATTCTAGTGTATGTGCTCAAAACGGCAACACACCTACAAATACCCTAAATTATTGATATATGTTACTTTTTTATTTACCTTACCTCTGCTATTTTGCTTTCCTATGCAATCTCTGTGTGACTTTAAATGGAGTGTCTTCAATAACTCCTTTTGCAATAAGTTAATATCACATTAATATTATAGAATTAACATATAGTTATAATAAAAGCATAACTTGCTGTTATTGTCATGTTAAAGAAACTTATTTGCCAACATAAATATAGGCTCAGGTTTATAAATTCCACAGTAAAAGAAAGGCCTTCATATTTTAAATAATATCACCAATGCCGGGGATCTCTTATTCCCCAGAAACTATGTGAATTATATGGAATGTAGTCATCTTAAGTATTTTGGACCACCATACTAATAACTGATTTTCTAAAAAAATACGGGAGCACTGGATGAGCTTCAGCTTAACCAATCTCAAATACTCTGAGCAACCAGAGTCATATTTATCAGGAGAAAGGCTATAACTCATTAAGACAGAAACATTAACGTGATACTGACTCAGATGCGAAAGAAAACATACGTAAAAGGCAGAGTTAATGACTCCATCTCTGCTATGCTGAGCATTGAGAAGCAGAATTTACAAGGCATGCTCACAATTCTCCTTGTATTATAAAGGCTGCATGGATTAAACATTTCCAACTCTTAGGTATGCTGTAGTTGAAAACCTGATATAGGCATGCCATTTCTAGAAAATAACTCATTAGATTTGGCAGCATGAACCATTTCCTACATTACTAACCATGAAAATTATATGATGCAGACTCTGTGTGGTGAAATGTTTGAGAAAAACCTATCTTCTCGGCTTCACAGGGTTAGGATAAAAATCTGTCTCACATCATTTTTTTTTTTTATAAGATTGGTGTTTGCTTCAGGAAAAGCTTTGCATTGATCACATCTTGAAAGCCTTGGATATATACATCTTTTTACAAACTATTGATGAATATTAAATCTAGAAGAAATAGCAGCCTTAAAAAAGTATTTCCCAAAGCAGAGATCAAGAGTGACCTCCTTTAATTGACTTATTACACTAGCCACCCTCCAAAGAAGATGACTTGGAAAATATATGTTTCTCTCTAAAATAGCAGTATACATAAAAAAATAGTTTTGAAAATAAAGCCCTTGTAAAGTACATTGCCAGTAACTGACAACAATATTAAGCCACTCATTTTCTCAAGTCCCATTGTTTAAATATTCACATGTAATCAAAGAAAAAATATATATATTAATTTTCTATGGTTTAATAAAAAAATCATTTAAAAACAAATTTGATGAATGAGTCATATAAAAATGTTGGCTATAAAGGACAGATATATATTCTTAATCTTTCTGAATTTCCCTGTAATGAAAGGCCACACATTTTCAAAAATCCCAACATGGTGTTTAGAAATCCTATATTCTGAATTAAAGTTACCTGGTAAGTAGCTCTGTGGCTTTAGTACAGCTCTTTTGTTGCACCTCAGCTAGTTTAAAAAAAAATGAGGGTGTTTCAGTGAATTGTCTTAAATGTGCATTCCAAATTTGTTTATTTATAATTAAGAAGAAAAATTACATTCATCTAAATGAATGACAATTAGCAAGAAACAATATTGGGCCTCAAGTGTTATTTTTAGGAATGGAAAGTATTGATTTGGCTTAACAAATGTTAACACAGAGGTCTTGGTGCAGGTGTCCTTCCCACAAAGGCTGACTAATTCCCCATAAATGGCTCACATGGTTCTTTCCGTTAAGATCCAGGGCTGCTGCAGCTTCTGCCTCTTTAGTCATCTGAAGAAGCAAAAAGGACAGCTGGGATGCCCTGAAAGCAATGGCTTCATGCCTGCTTTTGTAAATTTTTCCTATTTGGTCCCTTGTTTTCTTTCATTTTTTGGAGTTGGTTATATGCCAACTGAATTAAACTTTAACATATTTGTCCCAGAGGAGATACACAGCACCTTTACCTCTTCCTGTTTAGTCTCTAAGTTTATTTTAGGTCCTTCAATTCTGATTTTCATATAATTTTCACAGATATCTAAGCTGCGCTCATTCATAATTACCATTTCTGCCCTATAGTTCACTTCTCTAGAAGGGAACGCTTGAAATAGGTTTTTATTCTTTTAAATTTTCCCCACATTTACTTTATTTAAAATGTTTTTGCAGTAGGCATCCTCACATTTCGATCACAATCTTCTCCCCTTTGTTGCTCACTGATGTTTTCACCCTACGCATTCTCACCTAGCAAAGGGGCTGCTGATGTCTTTGCAATTTTCCTCACATCTCTCACTTTTTTTTTCTTAGTGTTGAAAGGAATCACAAACCTAACATAGCTCAAATAAAAGTCTATTTCCTCCTGAACTTACTCCTCATTCTGTCTTGACATCTCACTAAATGGCACCTCAATCCACCTAACTGCTCAAGACAAAACTTGGAAGCCATTTATCACTTCTTTTCTCATCACTTACATGCAAAACTTCCATGTCCTTTAATTCTAAAATAAATGTCAGCACCATTCACCTTGAGCTGCCTTTGTTTCTAGTCTCCAGTTCATTCCACTATCTCTCGGGCCCAAATTGCAATAGCATAGCTGCTTTTTTTGTTGTTGTTGTTCCAAAAAATTCCCACTGTATGTGAATTTAAATCCAAATTTGTCTTCTCTATATATAAACTGGCTCCTGCTTTTTCTCTTCACACATTTCCTGCCACTCTTAGCCACATGAGTTTTTGTTTTTTGTTCATTTGTTTGTTGTTTTTACTGTTTTACAAAAAAATGTATTAAACTTACTTCTAATACATAGTCTTACCCTTCTTGATCTTTCTGTCACGGATGCTCTGTTCCTAACTTTGCTTGGCTGGTCCTTTCTTGCCATGGCAGGCTTCAGCTCACATGTGACCTGGAATAGCTTTTTGACTGCTCTACCTACCAACTACTGTCCACATCCTCACTCCTATAAGCCCAATTGCTTCATGTTAATTCTTTACTATTTTGGTAATGATGTAACTATCTTACATTCTCATGTGTTTTTTTTTTTTAATTTTTACTTTATGTGCAATCTTTCCACAATAGAATATACATTGTACTAAACAGGAACCTTAACTGTGATGTTTATCTTGGCACAGAATTGAAAATCAATAAATACTTGTTGAATGAATGATTGAATAAAGAAATAAATCCACTTTGCAGGTGATGACTCTTATATATTAAAGAACCTAGAGTATTATAGCTAGGATACATCTTAGAGTCCTTTAATAAAAGTGACTCATTTTATACATGAGAAAACTGAGTTCAGGATAGATTATGTAACTTGCTGAAATTCATACAGAGAGCCAGTAGAAGAATTAACACTGGAATGTATATTTCCCATAACACAGAAAAGTTGAGGGGGAAAAAATAAATGATCAATAGTTCTTCATATGATTTTCTCTCTGTCACACCATCTGTTTCACTCTGTTATATCATCTGTTACTCCACTAGGTACCTTTATTCTCTCTCAACTTTTTTGACAAAGGATTATCATAACAAATCAGGTAGTCTAAAAGGATATACAGTTATATCAAGACTTCTTGTTTCAACTCAGTAAAGATCTTGAAAGAAATCACTACCATTCATACACCACAAGCTGAGCAAAATGGAAACCACTGACTTGGATGCACCAGAGAACTGGTATCACAAGGCAAACCACCACTCCAATATCTGAAAAGACAGGTGAATACAGAGAGTCACAATCAACGTTCATGAACCTGGACTAGAGACCACTGGTGCCATTAATTGGCAGGAAGATTTATATGGAAATTTTGACAAATTGCTGGAAACTGAGTGTGAACTAGCAAGAAAATATGAAACCCATAGAGACTGTAGTCTTAGGGGTCCCCACACATTCATGGCTTTTACATCCAGAGACCCTACCAGTTGTCATGTTGAAGAGCCAAGAAATATTCCCTTATGGCTCTAGCAGAAGGAAGGAGAAAAAAATAAGGATTTTGAAATACACCAATAACAGTAGCTTACTCTCCTTGGTAAAATCTTGCCAAAGATTTAGCCTATCTAAATGAAAAGCAGTTGCAAGAATCCAGCCTCCTCTAGCCTTCCTATCTCACCTAAGGGTGGGGGCAGATAGGGGGCTACTGAGAGACACAGCCCAAGGGCACAGGTCTACTAAAAACTGAGATATAATCATAACATAAGGGATCATTTTCCCTCCCCTGCACCATACCACCACATCAAAGGGCTTCTATATAATAACAGTGGGTTACAGCTAAAAGACCTGTAAGACAGACCTTATCTAAAGAGGAGTTCTTAGGGGATGCCCAAGAAAATCATGGAGACAAAAATAAAAACACTGGAAGGATTTGAATTATTTGGTACCTGGAGCTACAGCAAATATTAAACACAGCCTGATTCCTGGTCAGATTAACATAAAATCCTACATTAAAGTTCTGTTTACCTCAGTTCCTGTTATCTATTACATCATATCTGACTTTTCACAACAGAAATATATATATATATATATATATATATATATACACACATGGCATACCAAAAGACATGAAAAAAGCACAGACTAGAGAATAAGACTCAAATATGAAACCTGGGGGAATATTATTTCAGAAATTTAAAACAACTATGATTTCAAAATAATTAAAAAATGAAACAACTATGATTAATATGTTAAGGTTTATAATGATAACTGCAGACAACATGCCAGGATACATGGGTAAATGTAAGCAAAGATGAAAACTCAAAACCAATCCAAATATAATACTAGAAAAAAAAACTGTAACATATATGAAGAATGTCTTTGGTGGGTTCATCTATAGACTGGGCACAGTCAAGGAAAGAATCGGTAAGCTTAAAGATACATCACTGGAAACTATACAAACCAAAATGCAAGGAGAAACAAGAGTGCACAAGAAAAAGAACAGAATATCCAAGGACTCTTGGGCAATTTCAAAATGTTTAACATGTATATAATTGAAATACCAGAAGAAGAGGGAAGAGAAGAAATACGTGAAATATTAATGACCAAGAATATTTTCAAAATTAATGACAGAAACAATATCTCAAAACCAGGAATTTTAGAGAAGATCATGCAGGATAAATACTAAACAAATAAATCTGTACCCATGCATATAATATGCAAACTGCAGAAAATCAAATGCAAAGAAAAAGTCTTGGAGGAAACCAAAGGAGTCAAAAAAATTAACTTGTAGGGGAACAAGGATAAGAATTGCAGATGACTGTCATCAGAAGCCATGCAAATAAGAACAGAATGGAATAAAATACTTAAAGAGTTGAAAGAAGATTAAAAAAAGGACTGCAATCTATAATTGTAATTACAGTGAAATTATCCTTCAAAATGACGGAGAAATAAATAGTCTGTTCGTGAATCAAAACTATTACAATTTATTACCAGCAGAGCTACCCTGCAAAAGACACTAAAAGTTCTTCAGGTATGGGAGAAAATTCTTCAGGTAGGAAAGAAAAATGATATAGGTAAAAGATTCAGGCTTATTATTAGAAAAGAAGAGCATCAGAGAAGAAATAAATAACAATAAAATAAAATATTTTATTTTCTTATTCTTTTTTAAAAAGCTTAAATGGTAGCAAAATATAATAACATAAAATTTTCTAAAAATTTTTAAGTGTACAATTCAGTAGTAGTAAGTACATTCACATTGTTGTATAACCAATCTTTAGAACTCACTTCGTTTTGTAAAATTGAAACTCTATATCCATCCATTAAGCAATAACTGCTCAGTCTCATTGACCTCACAAGTAGACAACCACAACTCTACTTTCCATCTGTATAAATTTGAACTACTCTAGATGGTTCCCTAAATAAGTAGAATCATATAGTACTTGTCTTTTTGTGACTGGATTATTTCACTTAGTATAATATCCACAAGATTCTTCTATGTTGTAGTACATGTCAGCATTTCTTTTCTTTTTAAGGCTAATATTTCACTGTATGTATGCATATACCACACATTGTTTATTCATTCATCTATCAATGAGTACCTGGGTTGCTTTAACTTTTTTGGCTATTGTGAATAATACTGCTATGAAAATGAGTGTACAAATATCTGTTTATTTCCTTACTTTCCATTCCTTTGGGTACATATCAGAAGTAAAAATGCTGGAACATATGGTAATTCTATTTTTAAGTTTTTGAGTAACTGCAATACTGTTTTCCATAGCAGCTGCACCATTTTATATTCTCACCAGCCACGCACAAGGATTCCAAATTTTCCACATCCTTGTCAGTGTTTGTTCTGGTTTTTGTTTCACACTTGATAGTAACCATTCTTGTGGGTATGAGGAGGTATTTTCTTATTCTTAATTGATTGTTAACAGTTTGTTTAAATTAATAATAATGACAATGCATTGGGTAATTATATAAATAACTAAAATAAATAAAAAACAATGTCATAAGAGATGGAATAGAGGGTGTGGGAATACTGTTGTAAGGTACCTTTACTATGTGTAAAGTGATATAATATTACTTGAAGGAGGACTTATATTAGCTATAAATATGTATTGAAAACTTTAGGACAAATATATTTTTAAAAAACAGAAACAAAATAAAAGAGAGAATAAACTGGTGGTTACCAGAGGGAGGTGGGAGGAATGGGTGAAATGAAGGGAATTTAGAGTACACTTATCATGAAGAACACTGAGTAATGCATAGAAATGTTGAATAATTATATTGTACACCCGAAACTAATATAACACTTCATGTTAATTATATTTGAGTAAGAAAAAAATGAGAGATAAAATGTCATCATATAAATAATTAAAATGAGAATGTGGAAAGAGTGAGAAAAAGAAAACAAAGAACAAATGCAACTAACAGAATAGATGATAATACAACTATCAGTAATCATTTTAAATGAGAATGCTCTAATACATCTTACACTTGGCAAGATCCAACATACATTTGTATATTCTAAATAAAAACCCTCAGCAAACGAGGAGTAGAGGGAACTTCCTTAATCTGATAAAGGGCATCTATGAAAAGCCCACAGGTAACATCATATACTGTTAGTTAGGCATGAGGAAGGAGGGATAAAGCAGATGCTGGCCACACACCAGAGCCACCCCCCCCCCCCCCGGTCCCTGGATGCTTCCCTCTTACATCAGGAACAAGGCAAGGGTGTGTCCTCTTACTACTGTTCTTCAACATCATACAAGAAATCTCATCTCATGCAATATGAAACAGAAAGTACACAGATTGGGCAGGAGAAATCAAGCTATTTTTGTTCACAGATGACATAACTGTCTATATAAGAAATCTCAAAGAATTGACAAAAATCTCCAGAGAATAGTGTCAGAATGCAGGCTAGTATACAGAAGTCAATTGCTTTTTTATATGCCAGCAAGGAACATCTGGGATTTGACTTTCCAAATTATAACACAAGAAAAATGAAATAATGGGTACGAATCTACCAAATATGTATAGGATCTATATGCAGAAAGCTACAAAACTCCGGTTGGGGGAAAAAATCAAGATCTCAACAAATGGAGAAATACTACATTTGTGGATTGGAAGATTCAATATTGTCAAGATCTCAGTTTCTCTAAACTTAATCTATGGATTCAATGCAACTCCAATCAAAATTTCAGCAAACTATTTTGTAAATATCAGTGAAATGATTCAAATGTTTTTATGGAAAGATAAATGACTTTGAATAATCAATAAAATACTAAAAAAAATAGAGGGACTTACACTAGTTGATTTCAAGCCTTTTTATAAAACTACAGTAATTCAGATGGTGTGGTATTTGTAAAAGAATAAACAGATTAAGGAAAATGTTATAGTATACAAATCTGTCCTTTACCTTTTATTTCTTTTGAATAGTTGTGTTTTTGTCTACTTTGGCCATTATGCCTACAATTCTAGCTAACATGTTTATTCTCCTCTCTCTTGATTTTTTTTAATGTTTATTTTATTTTTGAGAGAGAGAGAGAGCACACAGGAGGAGGGTAGGGACAGTGAGAGAGGGGAACAGAGGATCCAAAGTGGGCTCTGTGCAGACAGCAGAAAAGCCTGATGCTGGGCTCAAACTCATGAAATGTGAGATCATGACAGGAGCCGAAGTCAGACACTCAACCATCTGAGCTACCCAAGTGCTCCATTTTTTTGACTTCAGATATCTGTTAGTGGCTCAGTTTTCCACACAAAGAAGTCTATATAATACTATAACTCTAAATAATACTATAACTCTAGAAACTCTCTCTCTCTCTATAGTTATATATATAACTCTATATATAGTATATATAATACTATAACTCTAGTCTAAATAATACTATAACTCTAGAAATACAAATTCTTGTCTGCACTCCCTTCCCTTTATAGGAAGCAATTGTCATTCTGCTTCTTAGGTTACATAAGGATTCACCTCAAAGCAGGAGGCATCACAATCCCAGACTTTAGCCTCTACTACAAAGCTGTCATCATCAAGACAGCATGGTATTGGCACAAAAACAGACACACAGACCAATGGAATAGAATAGAAACCCCAGAACTAGACCCACAAACGTATGGCCAACTCATCTTTGACAAAGCAGGAAAGAACATCCAATGGAAAAAAGACAGTCTCTTTAACAAATGGTGCTGGGAGAACTGGACAGCAACATGCAGGAGATTGAAACTAGACCACTTTCTCGCACCATTCACAAAAATAAACTCAAAATGCATAAAGGACCTGAATGTGAGACAGGAAACCATCAAAACCCTAGAGGAGAAAGCAGGAAAAGACCTCTCTGACCTCAGCCGTAGCAATCTCTTACTAGACACATCCCCAAAGGCAAGGGAATTAAAAGCAAAAATGAACTACTGGGACCTTATGAAGATAAAAACTTCTGCACAGCAAAGGAAACAACCAACAAAACTAAAAGGCAACCAACGGAATGGGAAAAGATATTTGCAAATGACATATCGGACAAAGGGCTAGTATCCAAAATCTATAAAGAGCTTACTAAACTCCTCACCCGAAAAACAAATAACCCAGTGAAGAAATAGGCAGAAAACATAAATAGATACTTCTCTAAAGAAGACATCCGGATGGCCAACAGGCACATGAAAAGATGCTCAACGTCGCTCCTCATCAGGGAAATACAAATCAAAACCACACTCAGGTATCACCTCACGCCAGTCAGAGTGGCCAAAATGAACAAATCAGGAGACTATAGATGCTGGAGAGGATGTGGAGAAACGGGAACCCTCTTGCACTGTTGGTGGGAATGCAAATTGGTACAGCTGCTCTGGAAAACAGTGTGGAGCATCCTCAAAAAATTAAAAATAGACCTACCCTATGACCCAGCAATAGCACTGCTAGGAATTTACCCAAGGGATACAGGAGTACGGATGCATAGGGGCACTTGTAACCCAATGTTTATAACAGCACTCTCAACAATAGCCAAATTATGGAAAGAGCCTAAATGTCCATCAACTGATGAAAGGATAAAGAAGATGTGGTTTATATACACAATGGAGTTCTACGTGGCAATGAGAAAGAATGAAATATGTCCCTTTGTAGCAACGTGGATGGAACTGGAGAGTGTGATGCTAAGTGAAATAAGTCGTACAGAGAAAGAAAACCATATGTTTTCACTCTTATGTGGATCCTGAGAAACTTCACAGAAACCCATGGGGGAGGGGAAGGAAAAAAAAAAAGGAGGTTAGAGTGGGAGAGAGCCAAAGCATAAGAGAGTCTTAAAAACTGAGAACAAACTGAGGGTTGATGGGGGGTGGGAGGGAGGGAAGGGTGGATGATGGATATTGAGGAGCGCACCTTTTGGGATGAGCACTGGGTGTTGTATGGAAACCAATTTGACAATAAATTTCATATATTGAAAAAAATTTTTTTAAAAATTAAAAAATTATAAGGATTCACCTCATATTTTTATTTCTTTTTATATGTTATTTTACAACACTGAAATTATTTCTGTCTTCTATCCCTCCTTACATGAATTAATTCAATGACCTTACAGGTGTGTTTTGAATATAATCAATAATAAAAAGCCATCAGATCAAAGAGGCTTAGATCAAACCACTAACCTAAGAGCCACATAATCAAGCAAAGGAAGACAAGAGCAAAGTGCAGGTAACTTTTTTGTGTGAAAAGCTAAACAACCACATCTGAAATTTCCTCCCTTCTCTCTCTTGTTTCCAGAAGGGTAATCTTTACAACAGCCCAGAATGAGGAGGATTTTCTGGAAGCCCCAGAGAGCTAAATTAAATAATGCCTGCTGCAGCAAAACCTAGCTTTTTCTTGCCTGGTTTGTTTCTTGCCACTGAATACAATCTTTCGATCACAGTAAAGCTCTGCCAACCTAGCAGTTCTTAGTAATTAGTGAACTAAAAGAGAGGAGAAATTTTAGTAAATACGTCAGAAATTGAAGATTTTAAATAAGCCAAGAAGGAAGTGTGATCTGAATCATAATTACTACTGTCCACCCTCTGCATTTTCTTAGAGAAAGATTAGACGTCTTGACATTACTTTCGATGCAAAAGGACAAAAACCAAACCCAAACAAAACAAAACAAAAAACAAAAAAGAACTAATCAAGTTACTGTGTTACTATCAATCAACAAAAAGATATCTTTGTACAAAATCAGAACGCTTCCATCTGTGACAGAGTCACCTAAATAAATTACAAGCATGAAATCTGTAAAATAATTATCTATTCAAAAATGTTAACATCAGGGAGTTTTGACAAGCATTACCAAATGGGCTCAGAAAAGAAAAGGTATTTTAACAAAGAGAATTGTTGATTTAGTGTAGCTGTATGCTTAATCTATAGCATCTGGCCTTCCCACTTAGTACAGTCTTTTTAGTTAAACATCAAAAAGTCTTCTTTTCTCCTGCCATCATTTCTTAATTAACAACAAGTTTTTTCCCCCACTTTCGATTATTGCTAAAAGATCTAGAAAGATCAAGGGAATGCAGAAGGAATGTAGCAGTAGTAATACAATCCTTGTTTAGTTATCAATGGCTTTTTAATTCCCCTGAAAGTTGTGTTTGCATATCCTCCAGGACCTAATATGATCACAGCCACAATAGAGACAACCCTTTTCATCTAATATTCATAGTGAGCGTTTTCCACCCACCCTATTCTGTTAAGCATTTAGAATATTTGTAGGTAAGGCATCTGAAATCACTGAAATGCTTTATTTCCATAGATGCACTGAAATAAAATCAGTGGAGTGTTACATCCATCCTGTAATTTTGATTTGCATTAATCTGTATGCCATGTAATTGGCTATTCCTAATGCCTTGCGGCAGAGAAGAAATGCATTTAATATTTATTCCTTGCATGATGAATCAGCATTGCTGTGTCTAAAGAGTTCAAAGTAAAACAGAAACTTGACAGATATCTGGCTAATATGATCAACGAGAAAATGAGTTATTTAGTGCATGAACTTCTCCATTGCCAGTCCAGTTTTTAAGGCACTTTCATAGATAATTTACTTAAGCTTTACAGATCTAAAAATTGTATATCATAAAATATTCAGGAAATATTACTTTGGGAAATCAAATCACCGCATTTCAAAGAATTAAGGTTTGAACAATCAAATGTTTCTTTACATTTATTTTCATAAATATATAGCTATATTCGCAGTCAATCTGAATAACTTATTTTATATAGTCATGAAGCTTAAATTCAATTACACAATTTTCAAAACATAAATTAAAGCTAGCAAATTGATAATGAAAAGCACAGGTGCAGAATTAACGCAGAACAAAGTAAATAACACAGAAAGACCTACTTGAAAACTCTTGAAAAGGGAATAATATAGAAAAATAAATTATGGGTATTAGTTATTCCCATATTTTACCCCTGGTTTATTTTTGAATTTAAATTTTATTCAGTGAAACTTAAGGATCTAGGAAGTATATACATATTTGCCAATTTAAATATAGTATTAAGTAGGGGCGCCTGGGTGGCTTAGTCGGTTAAGCGACCGACTTCAGCTCAGGTCATGATCTCGCAGTTTGTGAGTTTGAGCCCTGTGTAGGGCTCTGTGCTGACAGCTCAGAGCCTGGAGCCTGCTTCAGATTCTGTGTCTCCCTCTCTCTCTGCCCCTCCCCTGCTCACGCTCTGTCTCTCTCTGTCTCTCAATAATAAATAAATGTTAAACAAATTAAAAATATAGTATTAAATAAAACTATCGAATTAATGAGAATAGAGACCAGTTAAAAACTTTAAAATGCACATGTTCATCTTTGGAAGAAATTTTGAAAACTGTGTGTATCTTAATACATTTATTGCATGACTAATTTCTTTTTGTATGTATATATAATTTTTTTTCAGAGAAAAATGTTAGAGAACTAGAAATTACATAGTTTATAAATATATTTTGTGTTAGCCTTTGGAGAAATGCATTCATGTCACATGTAGGCACAAATATCACAATTTTAGAGTGATAATCGTTACTGCATCATATAACATAAACCAGAAAACCAAGCAAAAACTACTAAAAAGAGCCCAAGATAGATATTTCTCCCATTAGTCTACAAACCTGAGGAAAAAAAAAAAATTAAAAGCACCTTTGGCCAATCACCATTCCATTATATAATTATTTTAAAGAAAAAAAATCTCCATCCTTTGAAATGAAACGACACACAAAAAAATGAGTCAGATATTCTTGATGTTTTTATGTCTAAGTAGCTGACTTATGACATTCAAATAATTATTTCCAGGCACATGGGTATAATAACAGCTTAAAGATCAACATTTATTGTGTTTTTTTGTTACATTCTCTTAAAATTTTATTTTATTCTGTTTCCCATATTCCATTCTTTACATTAGCAATTTTTAAAGAAAAATAAAAGTGGTTAGATTACTTATCTATTTTATGCTATAGTATTTCTTTCAGAAACTGATGAGAGCTACAAAATTTTTACTTCTGAAAATTTTTAAGTATTACCCACCTACATTGTGTTTTACAAAAAATTTCAAGAGATACATGAACACTCTGATCTATATCCATTTACTCAGTTTAGGAAACTTAAGCCTAAATAATTTGATTTTTGATGTTTGTGGTCTATTATATCTTTTGAGTTTTGTATGCTGTACTTCTGCAAAATTTGTCCTCTCTTAATTTTTTGTATGTTCTCTCCCTGGTTTATTAAGCTGGATTTGTTTTTACTATCCACTTTTAAATTTTTTTGATGATTGGTTATTATTAAACAACAAAAAAATCCAGCTGAGTAGGCTAACAGATAAAATTGGCTTTATTGAACCATTCATGAATCCCGCAGCATCTCTTCTAGCCAATAGAAAGGAACTCTATGGAGCTGCAGAAAAAAGAAAGTGTTTAAAGTTGAGATTGAAAGGAAAAGAAAGGAAATTATTAGCAAAACAAAATGCATATTTTTAGGCAAGGTTACCCTCCTAATGGGAATGGAAAGGGGCTATCAATACATATCCTAGTGAAGACTAGGAAATTACATATTGACTGGTTAGAGATTGCATACTTGGGGTGTGAGGTTGGGGTTGAAATTACAGTTAAGTTAGGTATTAAGTTTTGTTTGTTGACTTGGGGCCTTAACATAAGTAACTCTATTTTGGGTCTGTGCTCTTCTTTTTAACGGTTATTATTTCCCCTATTTTCCAGTCTTAGCTTTCCAAAAGCATATGCCACAGCAGGCAGTGCCCTTAGGAGTCTGGGATCTTAAAAGAGAGAGTTTCTGGATTGCGGTCCTTGTTTCACCACTTGCTGGGGAAACTTTTTAAATTTCCACAACTATACAATGTTTTTGATGTTAGCAACTATGCCACAGAGTCGTCGTATTAAAATAGAACATTCACATAAAGCACTTGGTATAATGCCTGCCACAGAAGCATGTAATAAACAGTAGTTACTATCATCATCATCATCGACATCACCAAATACCTCAATTTTCATTGCTTTGAGTACCTGTAAAATCTAAGAATCACACTTTTTTGTTTTGTACTCTAAATTATTCAATAAATTTTCTTTCTTTTTTTTTAAAGACACAGCTATTCTGTTTGTTTGTTTGTTTGTTTGTTTTAAATTTACATCCAAGTTAGTTAGCATATAGTGCAACAATAATTTCAGGGGTAGATTCCTTGATGCCCCTTACCCATTTAGCCCATCCCCCCCTCCCACAACCCTCTGTTTGTTCTCCATATTTAAGAGTCTCTTATGTTTTGTTCCCCTCCCTGTTTTCACATTAGTTTTGCTTCCCTTCCCTTATGTTCATCTGTTCTGTGTCTTAAAGTCCTCATATGAGTGAAGTCATGATATTTGTCTTTCTCTGACTGACTAATTTCACTTAGCATAATACCCTCCAGTTCCATCCACGTAGTTGCAAATGGCAAGATTTCATTCTTTTTGATTGCCAAGTAATACTCCATTGTATATATATACCACATCTTCTTTATCCATTCATCTATCGATGGACATTTGGGCTCCTTCCATACTTTGGCTATTGCTGATAGTACTGCTATAAACATCGGGGTGCATGTGTCCCTTCGAAACAGCACACCTGTGTCCCTTGGATAAATTCCTAGTAGTGCAATTGCTGGTTCATAGGATAGTTCTATTTTTAATTTTTTGAGGAACCTCCATACTGTTTTCCAGAGTGGCTGCACTAATTTGCATTCCCACCAGCACTGCAAAAGAGTCCTCTTTCTCCACATCCTCACCAACATCTGTTGTTGCCTGAGTTGTTAATGTTAGTCATTCTGGCAGGTGTAAGGTGGTATCTCATTGTGGTTTTGATTTGTATTTCCCTGATGATGAGTGAAATTGAGCATTTTTTCATGTGTCGGTTGGCCATCTGGATGTCTTCTTTGGAGAAGTGTCTCTTCATGTCTTTTGCCCATGGCAAAAGATTATTTTTTTAGCCCATGGCAAAAGATTATTTGGTTTTTGGGTGTTGAGTTTGATAAGCTCTTTATAGATTCCGGATACTAACCCTTTATCTGATATGTCATTTGCAAATATCTTCTCCCATTCTGTCGGTTGCCTTTTAGTTTTGTTGATTGTTTCCTTTGTTCTGCAGAAGATTTTTATTTTGATGAGGTCCCAATAGTTCATTTTTGCTTCTGTTTCCCTTGCCTCTGGAGATGAAGACACAGCTACTCTTAGAGGTTTTTTAATGTTTATTTATTTTTGAGAGAGAGAGAGAGAGAGACAGAGACAGCATGTGAGTGAGAGAGGAGCAGAGAGAGAGGGAGACAGAATCTGAAGCAGGCTCTAGGCTCTGAGCTGACAGCACAGAGTCCAATGCCGAGCTTGAACTCATGAACTATGAGATCATAACCTGAGCCCAAGTCAGATGCTTAACCAAGTAAACCACCCAGACCCCAAATTTTTCAATACCTGAGTCTGGAATGACCACTTTGCTGTGTGACCTACATCCTACATGTGGACATTTCAACCACTGTCCAGATTTATACAACTTAGCCATTTTGCTGATTCTTTCCATGGCACTTATTCTTCCATTTTGAGTTCTGCTGCTAAAAAAATTAAAAGAAAGAAAGAAAGAAAGAAAGAAAGAAAGAAAGAGAAATGCTTGATAGATTTTAAATCTAATTTTGTAATAACATTCAAGTAAATGTATATTTAGATACTCCTATTTGTTTTTTAAATGAAACAAAATCTCGGGGCGCCTGGGTGGCGCAGTCGGTTAAGCGTCCGACTTCAGCCAGGTCACGATCTCGCGGTCCGTGAGTTCGAGCCCCGCGTCGGGCTCTTGGCTGATGACTCAGAGCCTGGAGCCTGTTTCCGATTCTGTGTCTCCCTCTCTCTCTGCCCCTCCCCCGTTCATGCTCTGTCTCTCTCTGTCCCAAAAATAAATAAACGTTGAAAAAAAAAATTTAAATGAAACAAAATCTTTTGTACATTTTAAAACCATTAATACTCTTTTTTTGTCTCTATTCACAATGAATTGTGCCATTTTATTACACAGCAACATCAGCTAATGGAGTTGTAAATAAATAGTATATATTTTTGCAATATTTCTGGACCCCCCAAATATTTACAATTTAACTGTCTTTACACCTTAGGGACAGCAAGAAAATGTCTTCTTTAGAAAATTGTTAATTTCAAATAATTTGCAATTTCATTTTGCATTGTTGGTCCTAGTCTCAGAGAGGAAGCAGCATTGGATGTTTGTCTCTAGGGATTAAGCCACAGTGTTGGTATCAGAGTTAAAATGGTTTCTATTCCTGGCATCATTCCCCCATCCACATGACCTTATATATATCATGTATCTTGAAAATTACCACTCCATTCGGTGCATAGCTAAGCAATGAGAACAGTAGTCTCTTCTTCCCAGAATGGATCTTGACCTGGCCATCAGAGAATAGCTAAGTGTTTGTGGTGGTTTTTTTCTTCCTTTTTTCCCCAGTAATTTTTCATGGAATGTTCTTATTTCTATGGTTGAAGTTGGTTGATTAATATCTTTCTGTGGTGAAAACGGGATATTTGTGAATGCTAGTAAGTGTCGTCTCTAGTAGCTAAATATCAAATTATTCATCTAAAGCTGTTGTAATTGGCCCAATATGTTTGATAAGTTTATTCTATTTTATGATTGTTTCAAAATTGTTCTTATAATAGCATATTGCAAAAATGTGAGCTTCAAAATGTTTATATGTGGGTTTTTGGAAACATATTTTCATGCCTCAGCTAAAAGGCCTTTAACATCTATTAAGTATGACATTAGGGTGATAAGTATTAAGGAGGGCACTTGTAGTGATGAGCACTGGGTGTTGTATGTAAGTGATGAATCACTAGATCACTAAATTCTACTCCTGAAACTAATAATACATTGTATGTTAACTAACTGGAATTTAAATAAAAACTTGGAAGAGAATATATATATATATATATATATATATACACATATGTATATTATATATGTGTATATATATGTATATATACATATATACACACGTATATATGTATATGTATATATGTATGAATTAATAGATATATTTTTATACCGTTAGGTCATAGAAAAAAATAAAGGTTCTATTTAATCCCAGTTGAATTATCTTTGGGAAGTTTATTACATTTGATATAGATGTTTAAAAATAAGTCAATCATAGTAATCTAGAAACTAGAATCCTGAAAACTATTTTTAATTGAAAACAATATACAATTTTACAATGAAAAAACTGAATCCACTCCAGCAATGACTGGATAACAATTGGAAATAACCATCTTCAGATCAAATTTTTAGAAATGGAAAAAAATAGGTGTTAATTATTTTCAGGAATTAGACAATAGACAGTGCAGGATTGCCATAATCAGGAGATGAATAGCACATGGAGTGAACTCCAAAGTCATACTTTCCTGCCTAAAGGTCAGTTTCCAAATGACAAAACAGGTGAGTGGTGCCCAAACAGTGAGCAACAGACTTACTAAATATAGGAAACTGAAGTAGGAGTTTGGAGCAGTTCACAAGACTAATTTGTAGAACTGGGCACCAGTGAGGAGAATACTGCACAAAAGGGGAACCAAGCATCAATACGATGATGTCTGTGACTGTTTGACAGACTATTAAATTATGCATGCTTAGCACTAGATCCTCGATAAGCCTAGCAGAAAAGGGCAATGCAGGCTTCTGAGTTGAGTAGAGATTCTAAAAGCTGCATGGTGCTCACCAACATTTGAGTTCTAACAAGTCAGAGTAAAGACCTAACTGATCTCCCCAGCATACAAGAGACTCCAGAAGGCCACTGTTTTCAGAGGATGGGCATAAACAAAATATGACAGGATTGAGGTAATCCATAGTAAATTAGTTTTCCTCTGGAGGAAAACAAAAAACAAAACAAAATAAAACAAAAACTCCCACAAAAACCTCAATATACATTCAAAGAAGACAACGGAACAATAAAATAAAACTCTTAATAATATAACATCTACAAACTATAGACAAGAGAAGTAGGAAATTGTAACCATACCACTGGAAGAAGTCAGCAAAAACAGAGTCAGAGTTTGACAGAGACATTGGAAGTAGCAGATATAGCCTTTAAAGTAGCTATTCTAAATATATCTAAGTATTTAAATGAAAAGATGGAAACCACTATTGAGACCATTGAAAGGTATGAGAATTTACTATACCTGTGAGTGAAAAGTTAGCCTGACTGTGAAAAGTTAGTCACATGGCTTCTGTCAGAGATCTGGAACGCCTGGTCAGAGATGACTTCATTAGGCATGGCTCACCAAGTAGTGTGAGATTTCTGTTTGTGGCAGTTCTTGCAAATATCAATGTTTTACTGCATTTCTAGTCACACACCTATCATATATGGCACATAATTATAGCTAATATGCATGCTATATTTGTGTAAATGTCAGGCTCTTTGTTATACCCTCTGCATATTAAATACTATATCAAATTATACAAAATATTCTTTTAGACTGAAAGTTAGTGGTTCTGAAATTCTTGGTTTCAAGATTTCTTTATATTAATTTTTTTAGAATGTAAAAAAGCTTCTGTATCATATATATTGATAACATGTTATAAAAAAAACTGAGAAAATACAAAATACATCATAGCAAATTCATTTTAAGATAATAATAACCTTTTTTCATGTTAATATAAATAAGTCATATTTTTCATGGCATTGTCTCAGTTTTTGTAAATCTCTTTAATGTGTGGCTTGACAAAAACAGCTAGGTTCACATATCTGCTTCTGCATTCAAATATGTTTCAATATGATATTTGGCTGAATAATATGAAGAATATTCATTTTTATCCAGATAAGAAGGAAAACGGGGTTATATTTTCACATTTTCACATAATTGGATATTTATCTTTGTTACTAAACCAACACTGACAAGTGATAGTTGGTTGCAGTGTGCATTCTGACACCCCACCCATAACCTTTTCATACTCTCTTATATTAAAATCCATTTATCTATCTATCTATCTATCTATCTATGCAGTTTGAATGCATCTTTTAGCCATGTACATTATAACATCATGACATGATCGTTTGGAAAAGTTATACAAAGATTCTAAATATTGAATTTTTATTACATACATTAAGAGAGTTATTCATTGAATATTGGGAAATTATTAATATGCTGAGGAATTAGATCTTAGAATTTGCTAAGTTTACTTTAATAAAAACATAGTATCTGTGACTTGACTTTAGGTATTTCCTACTGGTGCTTAAGTATTATGGGTAGTATTTTTCAGGTTTTATGTTCTTAAACAGAAAAAAAAGAAAATTGCTCCTTTAAATAATGCATAACATAATAAATAATTTATGGGAGTTTATGTCACTATCGCAGCATCAAAGATCAAAGAAAATGAGAAACTTTAACACTGAAACAGAAGTGTTTGTGTATAGTTGAAACTTCTGCAGTGTTCCTGGTTACACCACGGATTTGGTTGGAATTCCAGTAAAAATATGCTTTCTTTTTCCATATAAAAATAGGTATTCATGTCAGTGCCTTTTGTGTATTGATGGTACTGTCACACAGGAAACATTAAAGTAAATATAGTCATGAAATGTTAGAACTGAATAGGACCTCAGAGATTATCCAGGCCAACTTTCTCATTTGTTCATAAAGAACCCAAGTACTTTAGAGATTAGTTGATTTACTCAAGGTAATGGCTGGTTGGTGATATAGCAGAGACCAGAATACACACGCAAAATTTCTGAAAAAGGCACTACCCAACTTTCTCTTCAAATAAGAGTTATCATTGGTTTCAGTCTACTTTGAAAATAGGATAAGAAATCTGTTGTTTTGTGTTTGATAAATGAATCAGATTAAAAATAAAGCCACACAAAAAATAAATAAACATCTATTTGCATGTGCTGTAGTTAAGATAATGCTAGTCCCTGAGGCTTTCATTTTCTTTTATTTATGAATAATGTATAACTATATAAAATATCTAGTGAATCAGTAGAATTATCCAAATACCTGCATGAAAAATTAATGTAAACCTGAAACTGCATTTTCTTTCAGAACCCAATTTTATTTACTATAAGTTAAAACATAAGACCACTGACCTCTGTGAGTTTGGATTTTGGTTAGCTCTCATTCACCATTACAGAAAAATTGTAAGAATGAAGAAAAACGATGTAAATTGGTAACAGTAGTTAAGTATTCATCATTTGCTTCAGAATCCAGCTCCCAGTATAATTAGTAAAATCCAGATTTGAGGGGAAAAAAGTTTTTTGGAAGCGCCTATCTGTAGACACAGGAAAGGGAATGGTTCATTGTTCCTGCTGAATGTTACCATGTCAGAGGGTTGGGCATGAGCCATTATCTGTCATCTGCAGTAGCTCTATAAGGTGGCCAAGCTAAATTTATTGCTCCTGACTGCTCTGTAACTAAAATTACATCTTTTTCACAATTATTTAGAAGAAATGAGATTGGCAGTGGTTATGAAACCATAAAATGTGTATTCAACTGTAGGTAAGGGCACAGTCAGAATACTGTTAGCAGTATATTCATTATACTTTATTTTCCATATTTCAATTCTAATACATAAACTATAGGCTATTTCACATCATCCACAGAAATATGATTTCCATTTCCTCATAGATTACCAATAAAGCAGAGAAAAGGCCTACTCAGGAGTGGGTTAGCAGCAGGCCTGTAGAATTAATACTTTTCTGTAGGTAGGAGGAGGGACATTAAAGAAAAATACATCAATAGTCTTAATTTTCTCCATATAATAAGAAGCACAATTGTCTGCTGTGAATGATAGAGTGGAGATTGAGTATGGCACTTATGAAGATTCATTACGATTTAGAATAATCCTCAAGAGGAAAGCACATTAGAGCTGATCATGGAAAAGTAAATAGGTCGCTGATTGGCCTTGAAGGTTCTGCTGAGGTTTGAGACTGTGCCTTTATGGAAGAATCAATCTATCCATTTGGTTGCATTTCCACATCATATACGAACAGAGGAGACAAATAGTGGTGTTTTAACATGGTTTCAGGGCAGGAATTCTGCTGTGTTTCTGAGATAGACAGTGGAAGAAAAAGTGTTTCCAGGATGCTGGTATGGCTAAGACTCATGTCAGAAGATAGAGAAGAATGAATAGAAAGGGAAGAAAATGTAATAGAAGCAGTTACCATGAAAGAACATAAAGGGGATTTAAGTCACTTTGAAAAATAAGTCTAGAGAGAAAAATATTAAGAGATAACTGTTTGGAGCTGAGGATATGGAAGTACTTTCATAGATCTAGACTTACATTGGATCTAGGTCTTTAACAATATGCAAAACGTAGCCCTATAGTTGGGCACTGGAGTTGAAGGAATAAAGAAAATGTGATGAAAGGGCTTTAAATAGGTAATCACTATGAACCATAAAATGACTCAAGCCCTAGAAGTTGAACTAAATCGTGATGAAAGGCAAGAACAGAGTTCAGTCAGTTTCTAGGTGAATGTTGTGGTGTAAGCAGGCTACTACTATTAAATTATGGATTCAAGAATGTGAGAAAATATACATTGCAAAGTAACAGTAAACTTAAAAATAAGTCAAACAATGTTTAGAAAGTGTCCATGGAGTGTAACAACTGTCCTGATGCCAGCTTTTGACTCTGACATAGATCAGGGATTGGCTAGTCATTGGTCTTCACTGTAGAGAGAGACTCAGGAAGTGAGAGTTCAATTTTTTGTTTCTTTTTTCTGCTTTGTATTCAAAGCAGTGACCTGCTCTCCTAATTCTTTTTTCTGACTTTACAATAAAATTCAATATTTTCATCTCTCAAAGGTCCTAAGATTTTTTTTTCTTTATGTTTAATAAATAAAACCCTGGGCAGTATAGAAAGTTCAAAGATTTGACTAGTAACTTAGCACTTGGGAATTTATCCTACAGAAATACAAAGATATGAAAGGGGTGAATTTTGTGGAAGCAGTTTCTTTGTAATACTTATGAAGTTTGGATGTAATTTAAATGAGTAAAAAGTAATACAAAGATATATAGTTTTATGCATGTTTGTGACAGATATAATATAAAGTGTGAACTTATGATTTTATTTAATATTTTCAATATCAATATTTTAAAATTTGATATTTTCAAAGTGTTTTAGTATAATATACAATTCTTAAACAAAATACTGCATAAAAATAGAATGATGCTATAATATACCAGAAATAAAATATATTTTTTCCTATATGCATACACTCAAGGAATGAAATGATAGCACTAAACGTAGTTTTCACTGGATGGTAGAATTATGAGAGACATTCTTCCTATGGGCTTTCTCATTTTCCAAAGCACAGCCAAATTAAAAATAGCAAGATTAGGGGTGCATGGGTGGCTCAGTCAGTTGAGTGAATGACTCTTGATTTCAGCTCAGGTCATTATCCCAGGGTCATGGGATCTCAAGTCATCAGTCTCAGTGCTCATGGGGAATAAATTTAGGAATTCCCTGAGCCTGCACTAATGAGTTAACAAGGTTTAGGATTAAAGCATCCAAGATTAAGTAAACAGAGCAAAAGTACCCCCAGCATAGAACAAAAGCATAGGAATAGGAAGCCACAGGATGAAAACATCCAAGGTAGGTAAACAGGGTTAAATAACCCCTAGCATAGTACAAAAGCAGCTCCAGAATAGGTAAACAGGTAAACAGACAACCATAGCAGGGTGAAATTGCCTAGAGTCGAACTAATTAACAAAAGAAAGGTTCCTTGTTGACCCTGAGGTAACAGGCTCTATCTATCTTATTCCCTAGGCAAGTTAAGATAAACAGACATGGCACCTCATGCCTGCCATAAACAACCATCTGCTCCTAAACAACCATCTGCTCAGGCCCGGGATTTTGTTTTGTATTGACCCAAGCCCCTCACATTGGATATCTTCAAACCCCCCTTTATCTCTCACACATGAATTAGTGTTCACTGTTTCATTGCCTCTTTTCACATCTATCATGTTTGTAAGCCTTCTGATCCTAATAAAAATGGAGCAAGGACCCTTACTCGGGGCTCTTGTCTCATCCCAGCCATTACGCTCTCTCACATTTAATTCTGTGTCCACAGTCTTGCTGGACAATAGAGAACTCCAGACTCAAAGAGTGTGACATGTTCTGAGCATGGAGCCTGCTTGGGATTCTCTCTCTCTCTCTCTCTCTCTCTTTTGCTCACTTGCTCTCCCTCTGCCCCTTCCCCATGCATGCACAATCTTGCTCTCTCTAAAATTAAAATTAAAAAAGTTAAAAAAACTCAGCAAGATGATAAACTTAAGCTACTATATCAATAATCACATTAAATGCAAATGGCCTAAACACTACACAATAAAGGCAAATATTGTCAAAATGGTTAATAAAGCAAAAATTATATGTTGCCTACATATGGTTTAAATGTAAAGACACAAATAGGTTTAAATTGAAGGTTGGAAAATGATACATTTTAATACCAAATAAAGTAAAGCTAAAATGCTTGTGTTAATATCAATCAAAATAAGCTTCAGGCACTACTTTCAGAAGTAAAGGTAAGAATATTACCTCTAATAAAGAAAAAAGCATTTCATGATGATAAAGAGGGTAATTCAGTAAGAGGATACAGCAATACTAAATGTTTATGAATCTAATAACATAGCTTCAAAAGATATGAAGCAACAACAGAGAACAGCAAGGAGAAATAGACAAATCAAAAAAAAAATAAAAAACAAAACATTGTGCGATTACAATTAATACCTTTCCTTCAATAATCAACAGAACAAATAGGCATAAAATCAGCATGATATAGATGACTTTGAGAACACTATGGACCAGTTTGACTAGTCATGTGTAAAACATGCCAGTCAAATACAGTATAAAACATATTCCTTTCAATTGTATATGGAACATTTACCATAATAGGATATATTTTGGATCATAAACCAAATCTCAATAAATTTTAAATGATTTAAATTATACAATTCTCAATGCATGAAAAGACAAAAAAGAATTAAATCTTGCCATGTGCAGCATTGAGCTAGTGAGTTTTATGCTAAGCAAAATAAGTCAGTCAAAGACAAATACCATATGATTTAATTCATATGTGGAAATTAAGAAAAACAAACTTGCATAGAGAAAAAAAGAGAAGAGGCAAACTAAGAAACAGACTCTTAACTATAGAGAGCAAACTGATGGTTAGCAGAGGGGAACTAGGTGGGGAAACCGGTTAAATAGGTGATGGAGATTAAGGAGGGCACTTACGTTGTATGTAAGTGTTGAATCACTAAATTGTACACTTGAAACCAAAATTACAACTGTATGTTAACTAGGTGGAGTTTAAATAAAAGCTTAAATAAATAATACAAATTCTCTCCTCTGATCAAAATGGAATTAAATTAAATTGAGTTAAGATCTCTGGAAAATAAATGTATATGTATAGCTGGAAACAAAAAATTCTTCTAAATAACCTATGGGGGAGAAAAATAAATTCAAAAGATAATTAGAAAGTATGTTTCATTCATATTGAATGAAAATCAAGGAACGATATATCAAAATTTGTGGGATTCTGCTAAAGCAGCACTTATGGAAAATTTTATAGCATTTAATAACTCCGTTAGAAAATAAGAAATGAAAGGTAACCAAATTAGTGACCTAAATTTCAACCTAAGGGAACTAGAAAAATGAGAGCAAATAAAATCAAGGTAAACAGAAGAAAAGGAGTAATAATGACTAGAACAGAAATTTTTAAATTGGAAACAAAAATAGTTGAGGAAATTCAATGAAAGTCAAGAGTGATACTTGGAGAAGATATAAAAAATTGATGCACTTCTAGGGAGACTGATTAGAGGAGAACAAGAGAGAGAGAGAACATATTCCTGATTTCAAGAATGAGAGAGGCAAAATAATTCTAGATTCTTTAGGTATTAAATGAATAATAAAGGAATGCTTTGAACAATTTTATGATAAGCATTTAATTATAAAACTTAGAATAAATGGAAAGGTACAAAGGTACAAAGACATCCAAAGCGCACACAAAAAAAGTGGGGATAACCTGAAATAGCCTCATATTAAAGAAAAGTACTTTGCTCTTTAAAGCTTTCCTGGAAAGAAAACTCCAAATGACTTCATTGGTAAATACTATCAAATATTTACAGAAGAAGTATTATAAATTATATGTAAACTTTTCCATTAATGTAAAGATGATGGAATATCTCCCAGTTCATTTTAAGACATCAACTTTATCTTGATACTAACAGCAGACAAAGACCGTGCAAGAGAATCAGATTACATCAACATACCTCCTAAACATAAATGTAAAACTTCTAAACACAACATAAAGTAATTGTATCCAACAATAATAAAAGATAATACAAATCTTTTCATTAATAATAAAAGAATAAAAACCAAAGGTGTTTTATCCTAAGAATGCAAGTTTTGTTCAATGTAATTGAACATACTCCAAAACAAAAAACTATAACCTAATGATTATCTGTATAGATAAAGACAAAACATTTTGAAAATCTAACTTCTATCCGTGATATGAACTTTCAGTTAATTAGGAATAGAAGTGGATTTCCTTGACCTGATAAAAATCCTACAGTTAATATCATTCTTACTTGTAAAAACCTGAATATATACCTCCTAAATTTAAAAAGAAAAGACAAGGATGTCCACTCTCTCTACTTATATTCAATATTACACTAGGGAAACTATATAATACAATGTCATGACAAAGAAGAATTAAGAGTTACTCATATTCAAGATTAGAAGGATCAGTCTTTGCAGACAATACAATCTTTACAGCATAGTCTTCTGGAAAATCTGTAGATAGCTACAAAACAGCTACTAGAACTAAGTAAATTGAACAAGGTTGGAGGATTCAAGATGACTATAAGGAAATAATTAGAAAATGAAATTATTAAAACAATAACATTTATAGTAACATAAAATAATATGAAATCAAAAACCTGATAGACATAAAAGATCTGTGCAGTGAAAACTACAACATGGTACTGAGAAAAATTAGAGAAAAACTAAATAAATGTAGAGATATACCATGTCATGAGTCAGAAGATGTAATATTGCTATATGTCAATTTTCCTAAAATAGTTGTGTGCACAACACTTTGCCCTACTATGTGTGTTCAACTACAAATGCACACCACAAATTATTTTGGGGACAAAAAGCAGTAAAAAATAAAAATAAAAATAAATAACTGCAATTGCTTTATTATGCAATCTAATCACAGTCCCAACTTGAGGAATCCACACTGGCAAAGGAGTTCTGGCCCCTGAGAGGGGTTCAGTTAATATTGCAACAGATAATTTTATAGAAATTGATAAGCTGATACTAAAAAAGCATATGGAGGGGTGCCTGGGTGGCTCAG
This sequence comes from Lynx rufus, assembly GCF_022079265.1. Classification (NCBI taxonomy): domain Eukaryota; kingdom Metazoa; phylum Chordata; class Mammalia; order Carnivora; family Felidae; genus Lynx; species Lynx rufus. The sequence goes on along the minus strand of NW_025814878.1, from coordinate 86,033,666 downwards.
TATATTAAGCATCTAACTCTTGATTTTGGCTCAGGTCATGATATCCTGGTCATAAGATTGACCCCTGCATTGGGCTCAGTGCTGGACATAGAACCTGCTTGGGATTCTCTCTCTCTCTCACTCTGTCTCTGCCCCTCTCCTGCTCATGCTCTATTTCTCTCTCAAAATAAATAAACTTAAAAAAATAAAATAAATGGGGCATTTGGATGGCTCGGTGGGTTAAGCATCTGACTTCAGCTCAGGTTGTGATCTCATGGTTCATGAGTTTGAGCCCTGCATTGGGCTCTCTGCTGTCAGCACAGAGCCCACTTTGGAGCCTATGTCTCCCTCTCTCTCTGTCCCTTCACAACTCACACTCTCTCCTCTCAAAATAAACATTTAAAAAATAAAATAAAGAACATGTGGAAATGTAAAATATAAAAATTAACTTTCAGTGATCATAGAAATAAATGTAAAACCTTAACCTATAAAACTTTTAAAATAAAATACAGGAGAAACATTTTGTGACCTTAGATTAGACAAAGGTCTTTTAGATACAATTCCCAAGCATTATCCATAAAAAAAAATCACATTGATAAAATGAACTTAAAGTTTGTGCTCTTTAGAAGACACTGTTAAGAAAATTAGAAGACAATCAGCAAACTAGGAGAAAATATTTGCGAACCACATATCCATTAAAAGACTTCTGTCTAGAACATAGAAAATACCTATCAAAATTCAAAGATAAGTAAAGAAGCTGATTCTAAAAATTGGCAAAGTATCTGAAGAGAAAATTCACCAGGAATAATATTCAGATGATGAAGTAAAAGATGAAAGAAAAGGCAACAGCACACAGTTAGAATAATGCACTTTAAAAGCACGAGGAAACATTATTCCACAACCATTAGAATGTTTGTAATAAAATTATTTCCCATGCCAAGTGTAGTAAGCACATGGAGCAGTTGGCACTTTCATACGCTTCTCACAGGAATGTGAAATGCTATGAACATGAATCTTCGTCACTATTTTTGATAGTTAAGACTGGTAATCAATTGAATAAACAAATCCAGGATATCCATACAATGAAATACTGTTCATTTCTAAAACAGAACGAAACACTGATATACACAACCACACAGATAAATATCAAAACAGTTATGCTGAATAAAAGAAGCCAAACAGTATAGAAAACATACAAATGATTTTCTTTTACATAAAATTTAATAAATTGTAAACTAACCAATAATTGCAAAAAGCCTAGCTCTGTTTATCTGGGAGTTGTATGGGACAGAGTGGACAGACAGGGAGAGATTATTAAGGATCTTAATAATACTTTGGAGGGTAATGGATGTGTTCATTATCTTTATTTGGATGATTGTTTCATGGGTCTATGCATGTGTCAAATCTCATCAAATTACACACTGTATTAAGTATAATTTATTCTATGTAAAATTTATATTCTATCTCATTTTATACCTTACTAAATCTATAAAATCTTTCAATATTTTAACATGTTGGTGTCATTGAAGCAATATGCTACCCAGGAAAAAATAAGCATTTTTCTGGAAATTAATTAAAATAGATATGATACAGTGATATATAGTTATTATACCAAAAGCAACAAATAAGTTAAATGTTAGCATTCACAGTTTAATATTTTTAAACTTACTAAATTTTTAAGCATCAGAATGTGAACAATTAAATGTTTAATTGGTTAATTTTTACCCAAAACCAAATGTTTGATTTGACTAAATTAAATTAATTACCTTATTTTAGTAATTTGGCACCACCTGATCACATCCAAAACAAAAAAAAAGACATTTTTAGAAAAATATTTATAATAGTAACCACATGAATGTAGTATTTTTAATAATTAATTAAATCACTTACCCTACTTGGTCCTTAATCTGTATATCATGCAAGTTGGTATACACAGAAAAAGTTTAGAGTACACAAAGAAATTAAGACTTCTTGAATCCTATTCTCAATGAACATACGATCTATTTATGAAATAGTCATTTACAAAATAGATATTTCAGCTGAGTAAAATAAAATATATTTGTAAAAATATACATCAAATGAAGAGGAGATTATTTTTGGTTGCAATGATCAGGAATAGATTTCTAGTCTGGAAGAGGAATGAACACAGTTTAGAACATTTGCAGAGTTTGAATAAACCAATGGGGAAAGTGGAGTAAAATGCCATTGCTCTTTTTGGGAACTAAAGAAATAATTTATAGATTTGAGTTAAGTCACAACTTACATGACTTCCTTTCTGTTATGCAATAGAACATAAATATCACTGACATTTAGTAAAGTATTAAAAGTAGTTCTAATAAATCATATAGATAAACATTGAATCTGGTAAAAAATGGTTGAAACAAAGGCAAGGACTCAACATACAGTAAATCTCTTTGGATGTGTTTGGGGTGGCTGGGTAACTCACTCAGTTAAGTGTATGACTCTTGGTTTTGGTTCAGGTCATGATCTTATGGTTTCATGAGTTCGAGCCCCACATCAGGCTATATGCTAACAGCACAGAGCCTGCGTGGGATATTCTCTCTCTCTGTCTCTGTCTCTGTCTCTCTGCCCCTACCCCACTCACGCTGTCTGTGTCTTTCTCAAAAATAAATAGATATAAAAATTTTAAATCTATTAGGATGTGTTTATATTAAATGCTTTCATCCAAGAAACATCTTGAACATATTCTATTCTATTCTATTCTATTCTATTCTATTCTATTCTATTCTATTCTATTCTATTCTATTCTATTCTATCCTACCTATTTGCTGAGTACTTTAGAGGTATCAGAATATTTTTAGGAATATAAGAATATAGACAACTAAAGATTCAGTTATGAGATAATATACTGAGGTTTATGCAGTGTGCTAGAGGATCACATACATTTTTTTTCTAGAAATGTTTTATGTTGTAGTGATTGAATATGTACCCAAAAAGAAAAGCACTCAGGTTAATGACTTGAGGGAAAGGATACAGGATTATGACATTCACTAAGAATAGGCAGAACAAAAAAAGGTGAGGGAAATTTAGAACAAAGGTAAAGAATTAGGTAAGTCTGGCCCAGTTGGTTTCAGACCTCAGATATGTGTGCATATTAAGCCACATGGTACAGTAGTATGGAGTGAAAAGGAGTCATAAAGTCAAGAGTCATCAACACATATGGTAAGCAAAATCAGGAGACAGTATGAGTTTGTTCAGTAAGATCTGTTAGATGAAGAAGAACACATTAAACAAAACAAATGAGCGAAAGAAAAATAGAGAGAGACAAGCCAAGAAACAGACTCTTAAATACAGAGAACAAACTGTTGGTTACCAGAGAGGAGTTTGGTGGGGGAATTGGCAAAATATACGATAAGGATTAAGGAGTGTGTGTGTTGTGATGAGCACTGGGGGATGAATGGAATTGTTGAATCACTAAACTGTACAGTTGAAGCTAACATAACACACTATATTAACTACACTGGAATTAAAATGAAATAAAAATGTAAAAAATAACCCTGAGAGGGGTGGCTGGGTGGCTAGTTAGTTGAGTGTCAGACTTGGGCTCAGGTCATGATCTCATGATTTGTGAGTTCAAACCCTGCATTGGGCTCTGTGCTGTCTGCGTGGAGCCTACTTTGGATCTTCTGTCCTCCTCTCTCTTTCTCTCTCTCTCTCTCTCCCTCGCTATCTCTTTCTGCAAAAATAACTAAACATTTAAAACAAACAAATAAAAGGCTTACATTAAAGACAACTGTATTAAAAAAAAAAACTCCAAAAAAGAAACATACATATGGAGCATAGTAGGTAGAGGGAGTAAGCAGGGGTGATTCGAGAGTAGGAAGGGAATGCATGTCTTCCAGCATACTATATAGCTACCAATTGTTTGTATGTAAAAGTATGCTACATACATTTTCCATAAAGTTAAAAAAATCTAATTAAACATTTTAGCTTATGTATTTGTATTTATATAAAAACTACCTTCCATGGATATGTTTATACACTTGACAAGTATTTACAGAAATATTAAGCTTTAGTAGAAAGTAAGATAATATGTCATTTAAAGAAAGTTGTATCATCATATTTGTTTTCTTCATGATCCTAAATGTAAGATGTATTTTTTCCAAAGGGAAAAATAAGAAAGATTTTCAAAACAAAGTAAATAATACTAATTAAACCCATAGTCTTTTGAGTTAATTGCAATATTTTGGATCTTTGAGCAAGTCACAATTCACTCAGGTTTTTTCAAGACATATAACTAATATTACATTTGATTTTTTTATAGTTCTTGATGTCTTAAATTATGGTTGCAGCACAGCATATTTTATTTGGAACTATACTCCATTCACTTAAATAAGAAGCTGTTTTTTGAAAAAGGGCTGAATTACCCTGCACATTCTACATACTTATTTTGTCCAGCAGGGATTTTAAAAAGGATGCTCACATGATAATTATTATCTGCTTCCTGTTGGCAGCTGCCCTATTTCAGAAACAGAGGTTGTGATGTCCCATGTGACATATTTTGTGCTTCTCCTCTTGATGAAGGAAAGGGAAAGAGCTAAACTGATTTAAATTAAATTTCGGGAAATGATGCTTCAAAGTTTAAGTACTTATATGCCAAGTTTCAGAGAAAAGCAAATAAAAACAGCCAAGTTATAAATCATTCAAGAAGGGGGATTTATGATGGAAACAACAAGCCAGGTTTAACTATAGCTTCTCTACTGGGTTCTGCTCTACAGAACGGTTATAATAAATCGTGCAATGAATGAATAGAAAATAGAATTCTTTTAACTTCCTAAGGATAAACTCCTGAGACTTACTTCTCTCTGACTTTGTATACTTATGCATGAATATCTCTTTTATTATTACAGATATTTTACACTGCTTGGACTGTATCATACCATCTTTCAGAAAGCAAATTAGATAGCTGTATATGATCATATGGATATTCATACTCTATTTTTTATTTTAATTTGGTATATTATGCATACATTGCCAGGGTTTCAGTACACCTTGCTGTAAGAAAACCTAGCCATCTTGGAAGAGGCTATGGAGAACACGTTTCAGAGAGCTGAAAACACCATTTGCAATTTTATAAACAACTTGAATATTATTTAAAACTTTTTCTTAATAATTTTAGAGTTCATTTTCAGGTTTATTAAAATTATAATTCCTGGGCCCCTGGGTGGCTTAGTCAGTTGAGCTTCTGACTTCGGCTCAGGTCATGATCTCACTGCCTGTTAGTTCCAGCCACACATCGGTTTCTGTGCTGACAGCTCGGAGCCTGGAACCTGCTTTGGATTCTGTATCTCCCTCTCTCTCTGTCCCTCCCCCACTCATGCTCTGTCTCTGTCTCAAAAATAAACATTAAAAAAATAAAAAAAATATGTATATAATTCCTCTCATCATTTTTGCTAAATCTATCCTATGAAATGTTTCCATAAAGACTATCCAGGGTGGGCCAGTACATTTTTTTTCACAACTAGTATAGTTTTTTCCCTCCATCTACATTAATCAAAATCTTGTAAGTTCAAAGGAAAAAAAACTAATGGAAGTGATTAAAGAGAGAGAGCAGACAGGAAATAAGGTGAAAAAGGACAGAGGAAACCAGGAGAAGGACATAAAGTGGCAAAGAAAGGAGGGCAATAAATTAGAAAAAATATAAGGAAAAATATCACAATAAATTGTCTATCAAATATAGGATTACTGGTATTTAATATTCTGGATAATTTTATATTTAATACAGAATTTAATATTCTGTATATTTGTTGCCTAAGAAACTGAAACAGACATTAAAAAAAGGAATACAGGAAAATAATTAAAAGTAAACAAAATTTTATTTTATTTTTAATTTTTTAAAAATGTTTATTTTTGAGAGAGACAGGGTATGAGTGGGAGAGGGGCAGAGAGAGAGGAAGCTGAGCTGTTAGCACAGAGCCTGATGTGGGGCTTGAACTCACCAGCTGTGAGATCACAACTTTAACTCAAATTGGCCACTTACCGACTGAGCCACCCAGACGCCCCAATAGGAAACAAAATTTTAAAAGTTTACATATCTGAAATTTTCCCACAGACTTAATGACGATTTAATAGTTTAATCTAGTTTACTCAGATTAAAAGTGCCTTAAAAGGTAAGCTTCTTTCTTATTTTGCAGTGCCTTGGGTTCAGAAAATTATTACAACTTTGTCACCTGTAATTTTTCAATTTGTAGACCTTTCTATTAGGTAACCAGGAGTAATTATTTTCTAAGGAAAAGCATTTTCAAATCAATTTGTTTCAAATTTTCAGTCAAAAAATTATTTTGTACTAAGGTAGAACATAAATGAGACTTCAAGCAAGGGCTCTTTATGCTCATCCTTAAATGGGTGAATGAAGGGCATAACATGTCAAAGAGTCATTATGGACTTTCTGAGAATAATTTTCCTTAGAATTAGGAGGCCAGGAAAGGACATATACTCTACCTGCACGCATTTCAAAGTTTGCAGCAATGTCAATGGGAAGAGTTTTGGGAAGTTCACCAGCTGTGATTCTCTTGCAGGGCTTGCTCATGAATATGAGGATAGGAAGTAGGTTAAAAGCTTAATGCTAGGGAGGCAGCAACAACAGGGAAGAAACAGTATGACAAAAGGAGAAACGCTGCATTATTTTTTTTTTTATTTCAACATGTCTGTGAGATTTAGCAAAGAGCAGAATGTAATAGGAGGGAGAGAGAGATGCACCCTGCAGTAAGCTGTTATGTTAGGTTCACTGAAACTATTTGACTAAGTTCATAGGCAATTATGTATTCTTGAATGGACAATCGGATTTTATTTACAACTGACAGCCTACATAATTAGAAAAGGCTATCCCCAATCTTTCCATGTGATTTAGTTTGTAAACAACATCAAAGCTTTGTTTTCTTTAATGATGTTTATAAGGAATAGAAGAAAATGAAATGGTCATGGGTAATTTTAAGGTGCTACTTCACACAGCAAGACTTAACTTTTGACCTGCTATCAGGAGAATGTATAGCAGGTGAAGTGGAAAAGAAATGGACTAACAATCAGGAAACTAGGGTTTTCATCTTAGTGTTCCCACTAATTAGCTGTCTGACCAAGAGCATCACGGTGTCTCTGAATTTGAGTTTTCTCATCTGTATAATGAAGCGGTTGTTGGTCAACAAAGCCCTTTCCAGTGCTCAAAGTCTATATACATTGCATTCTCTTTTCTAGCAGCACAGATAGATTTTTGCTGACCTATCCATGTGCATTTTTCTGATCTTTTGTGAGTAATGCTATGCTCCAGTGACCTTGACTGGCAATGTTTACAGGTACAGTCTGTGTGACAGAGGGACTCAAAGTAATTCGTTCAAGAACCAAAATCCCTACAAGTGCCAATTAGCAAAGGGCCCAATCAATGAACTACCCTGGTGACACTGTCATGCCAATAATTCCTTGGGGATGTCTCCGTGAATGTCTATTTGACTAAGAATGAATTGCATACACAGTGAAATAATCAATTAGAATTTCAAACAATTGGACAAGGTATACTCTCTTGAGAGCAAAATTACAGCTTATATTGCTTCTTCAACTGTATCTTTATGATACAGATAGAAAAGTTAGAAAAAGATCAGTGAATTAAGGAGATTATAAATCAGCACCCATGACATTAAGAATGTTTCTGTGAGGTAAAGTAGCATGCATAAATATACTTAGATTTTAATAGGCCAACCTAATAAACATCAGTTGAGAGAGAGAGAAAAATGTTTATGTATAAAAAATGTTATATATACAATTGTATGTATGTGCATATATATATATATATATATATATATCACTACATATATATATATACACAATACGCACTATATATACAGATAGATATAGATATAGATATAATAGATATAGATATATAGGTGACACTGTAATTATCATAAATATTTCTTTGGCTGTGTGCTTCTAAGCCTTTGTTTCAGTCTTATCCCAAAATCACTAGTATGTCTGCACCATGGTATCTTGTGGAAATATTGATATACTGTAGTTAAATTTTAATAAGTGTGTTCAATTTGTGGTGCCTTTAACAATATGAGAACAAAATGATGAATGACAATGTACTTTTTAGTAATACCTCTGAAATATGATATAAATAATAGAGTTTTGCTGCCTTTCTATTAACCAATTTATCTAAGGCACGTTGTTTAGGAGAACAAGGTCATGAATATGAAACCAATGTGAACTTTATTCTGTTATGTAGTTACAAACTTTATTACTGGCATTTTCAAAAGCTCTTTTTCAAAGGCTTTCTTTGTCTAAAAAAAGACATTCTGAGAAAATGCAGATAAATCAATATAACCCTTCATGTCATTTATCAAGAATGATAGGCTGATAATGGGTCAGTACTGACACAGAATTCAAATTTACACATATAAAAGACTGAGCAAACCATATGGTCCAAACTATTGTCTGTGGACTAACCAAAGCAAATTGTTTTTCCCTTTTCTCTCCATTTCTTTTCTACTTGTCTCGTAGGGACTCTGTTATATAATTTAAAACATTTACCACTCTGAAATACAATTTGACTTGAAAAATACTGATCCAACCCAACCCTATTTCAGATGAATTCACTGAGTTCTAGAGAGTCAAAGTGACTTTCTAGAATCAAATAGTTTGTTAATAGCAGAGTTGGAACCTAGGTCTCCTGACTCCAAATGTAGCAAGTATCTTTTAGCCTTTAGACATTTATCTTTTAGGCTTTGTTTAGGCTAATATCAAGACCAATTATTTTTAATGTGGCTTTTTTGTATATTCAAAATCTTGAGTTTATTCAGGAAGTTAGAACTCATATAATTTTTATGGAAATCAGATTCTTTCTCAGGAGATGTAATTAATCAAGTGAGAAAATAGAAAACAGGGTTTTCAGCTATTAGAAACAGATATAATAGTTTAGGAGCCTTCACTGGACAGATGTGGGGGAACCACTATATGGCAGGTCCAGATGTTGCTATCTGTCTGAACCCACATGCTCAGTGTAGCATCTGGACCCAGGATCACCAGAGAAAAGAGTCTCCGTATAATTACCTGCCCAACCTTCCAAAAGAATGCTCTCAGGAATTTTTAAGTAGAGAGCAGCATACTCACTAATAAACTTCACAAAGGCAAATGACAATTGGCAGAGCCTTTGCCCTCCCCAGGCCCACAAAGGTATAGGACTACTTAATGGAAGCATAAGGGGTGAGTCTATTAAGGAAGCAGGTAAATGGGAAGTAGGACTTCTACATTTCCAACAGGGTAGGTCCATGTAAAGTTCATAATTTAAACAGAGAGAAAGAAGCCTGTTATTAGAAGAGTTACATTAATAGAACCATTACGTTAGATTTGACAAAGAAACACTGATTAATTCCCAAGAATCTTTTCATGTCGGTCTTTGGCCAATTTAGCACAATTTAGGGTTTGTCCCCATGCCTCTAAGAGTTTGTAATCAGAAAATTTGGCATGTGCTTAATTAGAACACTTAGACAAAAAATCTCTGCCTTCTTTAATAAATCAACATGAAGCCAAATATAATTTAAAATTGGCTATATGAGCAGATAGCCACGACTAAGTCTGTGTCGATAAATACTTCTAAATTTTTAGCATTTTATTTTGAAATAATATTATACAAAAGTCATAAGAAATAAAGTGAAATTTTAATAGCATCAAGATAAAGGAGCCTGATGTATCTATCTTCACACTGGGGACATCATTATTAATGTGGCTGGAATATCTATGGCCTGATGTCTTAAAGTGATGTGCCAATTTTTTGCCTCCGTGACACTCATTTTGCTTTTAAGCCTAATCCATTCTTAAAGGGCCAGTTCTCAGCAAGATATGCTGTATGTTATTTGGATTGTCTCTGTGTTCAGCCTCTGAATTGATTAATGTTTTAATCCTATGGAGATAGAGAGCTGTATGTAAAAATTGAAAGATTTTCTTAAACCCTTTTTGTAAGACATTGGAGCAAAAACTGCACTGTTTGATAATAGAGTAGGAGAATATAATAGTGGGGATGAGAAATTTCCCCTAATTTCCCCCCTAAACCAGCTCTGTTGGGAAGTGAGGGTTTTAGGACTCTCAGGGACATATAATGGATACAGATGCCTGGCAAGAGGCTGTGCTGAAGCCGTGGAAGATGTGGTAGCCAGGAGGATATCATAGTCAAGCCTGACTTACTTTCAGCAATGATTGACTAGAATTCTTCACGAGTAGGTCTAAAAAATCCCTTGGTATCCCCAGAAGTACTTTGAGACTGTTGTGTTGAGGATAAACACGAACAACTTGGGGCGACAACCTATAAAATGTAGGTTATTAGTAATATAGCATCATTTTATCCACTGGCTGTTAAAGACTAGGAAAAATTGATTTCCAAAGAATTCAATTTTCAAAGGTAAACTTTACATCTTCCTTTACCAAGTGCTTGACTCATGTGACATTTTACTATTCCTAGACTTATGTGAAAATATGTTCTGAAGCATCTCCCATTTGTCCTAACCCTGGAGAAAGCTATTGTTGAGCAAGCAGTTCATGACAGCATGACAGTGTAAAGGGTTATATAAGATATAGATCAATGGTTCAAATGTGACATTGTGGTTACTCTGGGCTTTAAGAGTAGGCAACTCTTTTGGCCTTCTTGAAATTCCCCAGAGTCTTTTGGCCTTCTTGAAAGTGCTCACCCAGGGACCAAGGATTTCAGTCAGTGTCAATTGCTGAGAGTAGAACAGGGACTTCTAATTTTTCTAAAACAAGGTAGAACATTTGTGAGCAACATTCTGGGACTGCTGACCTAGTAGACAATATTTACTAAATCCAGTCACTATTTGAAATATTTAAATTGTTCCAACGAGAAATTCTAATTCCATTAATTGTTGATGACTGGGAGAAAAATACCACTCATGAGACTAGTAATACATTTTTATCTGAGTATTATACTCAAGGAATTATTATTAACTTCCCTACAAATTATCACACATCTTAAAGTCTCTGTGTTGCATATTGCCAGTGCCTACAGGAAGTTGCACACTTGTAGCAAGTTTGTTTTTGTTTTTGTTGTTGTCGTTTGTGTGCTTTTTAAATGTACTTACAAGACCTCAAGACCTATATTTAATATTATCAAGATTCAGCTGTACTAATAGCCAAAACTGTTTCTACCAGTTGAACTTGTTACAGGTTTTAATTGGGTCATACAAACTAAAGACTTATAAGGAAGAAAATTTGAGTTTTTTATATAAAAATATTTTGAATGTGATAAAAGATGTGATAACATCAGTTACTAAAAAAATCAAATGAATGAGCATAACCATGTGTTTTAAAATACAAGAAGAAATTCTGCATTTAATTTGTTTTGTAATTTAAGTATTAATCCACTTTTTAGACATGAAATTTGAAATCACCAATAAATTTAATTTATTGAAGTTTTGAAATAAATATAATAGAATCCTTTTGTTGTTGTTGAAGTTAATGTTTATTTATTTATTTTGAGAGAGCATGAGAATGCAAGCAGAGGAAGGGCAGAGAGAGAGAATCCCAAACCTGGGCTCAGTCTCATGAAGTGAGAATTCATGACCTGAACTGAAATCTAGAGTTAGACACTTAACCAACCAAACCTCTGATAACAGATAATAGAATACAATAATAGCATAATAGAATCCTTCTTTTTTAAAGTTTATTTATTTATTTTTTGAGAGAGACAGAGATAATGTGAGTGGGGGAGGAACAGAGAGAGAAGGAGAGAGAGAATCCCAAGCAGGCTCTGCACTACCTAATGCAGGGCTGCATCTCATGAAATCATGAGATCATGACCTGAGCTGAAATCAAGAGTTGGACGCTTTACTGACTGAGCCACTCAGGTGCCCCTAGAATCCTTCTTATGCAAACTGTATATTCTAACATATAGCCTCCCACAATTATGTTAGTTATGAATGTCAACTTATATATTTTAGATCTAAACAAAAATGTCATGTATTCTTATGTTAATTTTCATGTTTTCCTGCATAGTACACTTGTAAATTTACAGACAAATTATTCACTTGAACTAGTCATGAAAAGTAGGTAAATCTCAAGATACTTAATATTGCTAAAGCTTGTGCAATTTGATCTCTTAGGATTTTCCTGCTGTTATCATTTAGTTTTATGTATTTTTTTTGTATACAGTAATATAGATATAAAATAGGAAGCTATCCCAGTCTATACTGAGGAAAATGTCTTTTTAAAAGAACATTGACTTTCTTTATTAAACTAAAAGCACTGAAGATCAATTGTAAAAAGCATGAAAATGGTTAGACTTAATGTTTAAACTATGGAAATTATTAAATAAGCAGATGACAAATTCTTATTATATCATATCTGCTTATATTTTTCAGTATGTGTAAGATAATTTTAGATGGGTGTATGATTATCTAGATCTAAGCATAGAGAAATAATGCTTACTAAAAAGTCACTGAAAAATATGTAGTCAGTGATGCAGCAAGTGAAAAACACAACAAAAGAGCAGAACAAATTCCTGTTTTAAGATTCAGTAGTCTATTTCAAGGTTCAGGAATAAATGAATAATTGTTATAATAATGAGTTGGAAACACTTTAACTTTGTATAATAAAGTCAAAAGCAAATTTGGATATTTGTAGTTTTTAATACATACTTGTTGCCAACAGGATGCTGGCTGTGACATTCTCTTCCACCTCCTCCTTTATTGGAAAGCTTATACATATAATTGTTCTATAATAAAGAAGAAATAGTATATGCTCTTTTCATTCAGCTATTTTATGCCCCAAAGCATGATGGGGAAGTCATCTGAACAGCTCTGGAATGAATACACTATTAACCATACTATAACTCTATATATAGTGAAATGACCAAGTAGTTTGAGATTGTTAAGGAGAAGTTAGAGGACAAATCCCTTTCAACTTAGCTATGGATTTTTTAACTCCCTGGAACATTTGGCTGTGGTTTGACAGCACAAAACACACTGCAGAATATCTTAACTCTTTTGTCTGAAATCAGTGCAGCCACATTGTCACGTTCTGGTTGACTGATTCTCAAGTTGTAATTCAGTTTGAGCACGACTTTTGTAGGAAATCTGGGACAAGGAAGAAGATGGTGATGATGAGGCTCCTGGAAGGGTGAAAGGCTAGCATACCACTGAGGATGAAAGTCTCTGTACATAACTTCTCAAGGAAAATCTTCACACAAGAAATAAAATAGTAACCTCTACATTCACATCACGTTTTCTTTTCACAAAGTAGATAATTTCTTTAGTAAATGTTCTAAAAGAATACTTCATAATACTTTTTTCAAATTATTACATATGTGTCAGAAAACAGATAAAATTGAGAAACTATGTTATGTCAATTCAGCATTTGATCTATTTCCCTTATATTATATAAAGAATTTTATTTGCCAAACAATATATTGTATTACAGATATTAGGGGAATTTACAAAAATTGCTTTCACACATTGTGAGTTTTATACACACACACACATATATATATTTACATATATATGTATGTATATATATATATATATATATATATATATATATATATGCATGCCTGGGATATATATATGTGTGTGTATGTCCCCCGGTCCTGATACAAATCTCCAAAAACCCTTGAAAATAAGGGGTAGTAGGAAACTCTTTTGTTCTAACATTTAGTCTTTGACCCCAGTTCTTGACACAGAACTGTAAAGACTTTGTAATAGGAGCATCTAAATCTGAACTCCTAAATCTCTTGGAATCTCTTGGGTGTAGGAACACTTTTATTTTAATAAGGTGACTCAGGTGGCTTCTAGATTGGGTCTTGTCACCAGAAAGATCAAGCCATGATCAGAATCTTGGGACTTTCAGCCCCAGTCTATGTATCTCTTCATCTAGCTTTTCATCTGTATCCTTTATTATATCATAAACTGGTAGAAGTAAGTTAGTGTTTCCCCTCAGTTCTGTGAGTCATTTTAACAAACTATTGAACCCAAGGAGAGGCTCATGAGAATATTGATTTATAGCCAGTAGGTCAGAAGTACAGGTGACAACCTGGGACTTCAGTTTAATAGGAAATATAATATTTCTTATTATTTCACAATGTGTAAAAGTAATTTTTTGAAATTGCTTTCACATTTATAATATATTGTTTAACAAAGAAAATTCTTTGAAAGAAAAGGAAAATAGATTAAATGTTAAATTGATAAAATTGGGGGCACTATGTGGGACTGAGCCCTTAACTTGTGAGATCTGACATTAACCCCATGTAGATAATGTCAAAATATAGTTGAATTAGGGGCGCCTGGGTGGCTCAGTTGGTTGAGCCTCTGACTTCGGCTCAGGTCATGATCTCACTGTCTGTGAGTTCGAGCCCTACGTCAGGCTCTGTGCTGACAGCTCGGAGCCTGGAGCCTGTTTCAGATTCTGTGTCTCCCTCTCCCTCCTCCATTCGTGCTCTGTCTCTTTCTCAAAAATAAATAAACATTAAGAAAATTAAAAAATATATAGTTGAATTATAGGACACCCAACTGGTATCATAGAGAATTGCTTGGTATAGGAAAAAACCCACTGGTTACCAGTGACAAAAATTCTTTGTTTGGCCAAACTTTAGTCAGGCTCTTCAACCTTCTTTTAGGCCAGTCTGTGCACTGTGCAGATTCCAGTTTTAGCAAGAACCCTGATAAGTCAGTTTAACCATAAACCACCCCTCCCACCCCCGACACACACACACTCCTTATATCTGATCACCCTTGATATTTGGTAAGACTCTTCATCCTCCACCATCCCTCAGGCCTGGCTTCAGCAAGAATCCTGGTAGGCTGGCTTAGCAGAATCCCTCTTACTCCTTGTGTTTCCTCTTAGTAATTTTCCATTCACTGACCCCCACCGTGTGCCTCAACTATAAATTCCCACTTGCTCATGCTGTTTTTGGATTTGAACCTAATCTCTCTCCCGCTGTAAAATCTCATTGCAGTGGTTCTTATTTCTATCACGACAGTCCTGAATAAAGTCTGCCTTACCATCTTTAACAAGAGTTGAATAATTCCTTCTTTAACCCTAGAGATGTCAGCAGTGCTCTGTGAGTGGTAAATGAGAAACACACATAACTTTACACACTTCTGTAGATGAGTCAAGTTTCAATTACTAGGTATTTTTTCTTCATTTTTGTTCTGTAAGTTTAAGGCTATAACAACGTGGCAAATGGATCATGAAGAATTCTATATTGAAAGTATTAGTAATTCTGCTTCAGTAAAATTCAAGCATTCACAAAAGCATTTAAAATAACCAGGAAACATCACTGAAGAAAATTATGTGGTCCATACATAGTGGACATGGAAAAGTTGAGTAGCAAAGTTCCAGGTTATTACAGCTGGGTTGTTGGTAGGGTGCATGCCTTAGAGTGTCATTAAACAACTGACATAGAATCAATTACTTCTGCCCAGTGGGGGAGACTTTTTTCTAGGTAACCTCTAAACTATTTTCTTCCCACAACTCTTAACTCAGATTCCTCCTACTACAACTGCAGAGCTGAGCACAGACAGGATGTAGAGCAAAGATTTAGCACACAAAGAACTAATCCATTCCTGCACATCCAGGAAATGTTGGTGAAATTTTGACGAAAGCTTTGTGAAGGACAGCAAAGTAATATTTCTGGATTTCTTTAAAATCCAATTAGGAAAAGCAGTAGCTAGACCTTGGAAGTATGTTTAATGAAGACTCCATTTTAATCTTTGTTAAAAGGTAAGCAGCTGACTCTTAACATAGTCATCTCACATGAGATATATAGAACTAATGTCCAAGAAAATCACTAAAAAGAACTACATAAAGAACTCCAATATATCATTAACAATAAGCCATTAAATAGACACATGTCACATGATATGAAATAAAAAGGAACAGAAAATGAATATATTAAAAGGTGTTCAATCATATTGGTAATCAGAAAAATGGGGGGAGAGATATGTTATACAAATTTATACCCATTAAAGACAAAAATATTGTAAAAAAGACAGACAACATAGTACATATTGGAAAGGTTTTGGAGAAACAGAAACCCTCAAACTTTATTGGAAAGAGGATAAATTAGTATGACTACTATGCAGTGTGTTAGAGAATATCTAAACATTTTAAATGTTTTAAAAATAATTTAAAAATTAAAAAATGAAGGATACAAATTTAAAATTTTTTAAAAATGTTTCAATATATCAATTAGCTTACAGCACTAGATATATCACCTACATGAATGTTTACAAATACTCAGTAGAAAACTTTTATATGGTTGTTTATTGTATTCCTCTTTGTAAAGAAGGAAACTGGAAAAAAACCAAAATCCCTTCTAATGGTATGTAGATATATAAAGGGAGGTATATTAATAAAATGAATCATAATCTAGCCATTAAAATGAGTAAATGAAATGTCTGTATCAATGTGTATATAAATATCTAAAGACAAATGAGACAGTACAACTATGTAATAATAATTTATGTAAGCTTATAGACAACTATTTCAAATTTTCCATATAATTGGATATATTGGCAATAAATTTGAAAGGAGGGGAGATGAAAATTGTCCAAGAAGAGTAATGGAGGGAATTTCTATTTTTTTCTATTTGTTAAAAAAATCTGACGCTAATACAATGCATATTTACGTTCATTAATTGTGGCTATTTACATGATTAGTGGATTATATTCTTTATAGCTTCATTTATTTCAAAATTAAAATATTTAAAATTATTATATCATATGTAAATTAAATGGTATAACTTGTTAAGAAATGATGAAAATCTGAAGAATATATAGTGAAAGAGATGACATTTTCAGTTATGCAGATTCACAAAGGAAGGTTTTCAAAGGAAATTTAGTGCACACAGAAATGTCTACTGTATTGTAGAAAAATAATGTGACCCTCCAAAACTATTGCATGTGCAATAGGCATTTTGAATTTCCTAATGTTGTACATCATTTCACAATTCATCGTCGCAGTCCACTCATGAACACAACAGCTTTAATGTGTTTTTAGCTGCTAATTATTAGAAATACTATTTAACCATAACTACACGTTTCAAATCTTCAATATGGAAATAGTTACAAAGTTACTAGTAAAACATTTTCATCAAATTGTGCATTGATTTTATTTATTTATTTATTTATTTTTTTTGAAACTTAAAATAATAAATTTTTATTTCTTATAGATACCAAGGTAAAAAATGAAGTATTTAGAATTTTTTTAAAGGGAAAATCTTTGATCAAAAAATTTAAATTACTGATATGTTTTGTTTTGATATGTTATGTTTTATTTATTTTTTTTTTTTGCTCTCACTGTTGGTGAGTTTATTTATTTATTTTTTTTATATATATGAAATTTATTGACAAATTGGTTTCCATACAACACCCAGTGCTCATCCCAAAAGGTGCCCTCCTCAATACCCATCACCCACCCGCCCCTCCCTCCCACCCCCCATCAACCCTCAGTTTGTTCTCAGTTTTTAACAGTCTCTTATGCTTTGGCTCTCTCCCACTCTAACCTCTTTTTTTTTTTTTTCCCCTTCCCCTCCCCCATGGGTTCCTGTTAAGAGTCTCAGGATCCACATAAGAGTGAAACCATATGGTATCTGTCTTTCTCTGTATGGCTTATTTCACTTAGCATCACACTCTCCAGTTCCATCCACGTTGCTACAAAAGGCCATATTTCATTTTTTCTCATTGCCACATAGTATTCCATTGTGTATATATACCACAATTTCTTTATCCATTCATCAGTTGATGGACATTTAGGCTCTTTCCATAATTTGGCTATTGTTGACAGTGCTGCTATGAACATTGGGGTACAAGTGCCCCTATGCATCAGTACTCCTGTATCCCTTGGATAAATTCCTAGCAGTGCTATTGCTGGGTCATAGGGTAGGTCTATTTTTAATTTTCTGAGGAACCTCCACATTGCTTTCCAGAGCGGCTGCACCAATTTGCATTCCCACCAACAGTGCAAGAGGGTTCCCGTTTCTCCACATCCTCTCCAGCATCTATAGTCTCCTGATTTGTTCATTTTGGCCACTCTGACTGGCGTGAAGTGATACCTGAGTGTGGTTTTGATTTGTATTTCCCTGATAAGGAGCGACGCTGAACATCTTTTCATGTGCCTGTTGGCCATCTGGATGTCTTCTTTAGAGAAGTGTCTATTCATGTTTTCTGCCCATTTCTTCACTGGGTTATTTGTTTTTCGGGTGTGGAGTTTGGTGAGCTCTTTATAGATTTTAGATACTAGCCCTTTGTCCGATATGTCATTTGCAAATATCTTTTCCCATTCCGTTGGTTGCCTTTTAGTTTTGTTGGTTGTTTCCTTTGCTGTGCAGAAGCTTTTTATCTTCATAAGGTCCCAGTAATTCACTTTTGCTTTTAAATCCCTTGCATTTGGCGATGTGTCGCGTAAGAGATTGCTAGGCTGAGGTCAGAGAGGTCTTTTCCTGCTTTCTCCTCTAAGGTTCTGATGGTTTCCTGTCTCACATTTAGGTCCTTTATCCATTTTGAGTTTATTTTTGTAAATGGTGTGAGAAAGTGGTCTAGTTTCAACCTTCTGCATGTTGCTGTCCAAGTCTCCCAGCACCATTTGTTAAAGAGGCTGTCTTTTTTCCATTGGATGTTCTTTCCTGCTTTGTCAAAGATGAGTTGGCCATACGTTTGTGGGTCTAGTTCTGGGGTTTCTATTCTATTCCATTGGTCTGTGTGTCTGTTTTTGTGCCAATACCATGCTGTCTTGATGATGACAGCTTTGTAGTAGAGGCTGAAGTCTGGGATTGTGATGCCTCCTGCTTTGGTCTTCTTCTTCAAAATTCCTTTGGCTATCCGGGGCCTTTTGTGGTTCCATATGAATTTTAGGATTGCTTGTTCTAGTTTCGAGAAGAATGCTGGTGCAATTTTGATTAGGATTGCATTGAATGTGTAGATAGCTTTGGGTAGTATTGACATTTTGACAATATTTATTCTTCCAATCCATGAGCAGGGAATGTCTTTCCATTTCTTTAAATCTTCTTCAATTACCTTCATAAGCTTTCTACAGTTTTCAGCATACAGATCCTTTACATCTTTGGTTAGATTTATTCCTAGGTATTTTATGCTTCTTGGTGCCATTGTGAATGGGATCAGTTTCTTTATTTGTCTTTCTGCTGCTTCATTGTTAGTGTATAAGAATGCAACTGATTTCTGTACATTGATTTTGTATCCTGCAACTTTGCTGAATTCATGTATCAGTTCTAGCAGACTTTTGGTGGAGTCTATCGGATTTTCTATGTATAATATCATGTCATCTGCAAAAAGCGAAAGCTTGACTTCATCTTTGCCAATTTGGATGCCTTTGATTTCCTTTTGTTGTCTGATTGCTGATGCTAGAACTCCAGCACTATGTTAAACAACAGCGGTGAGAGTGGGCATCCCTGTCGTGTTCCTGATCTCAGGGAAAAAGCTCTGTTTTTCCCCGTTGAGGATGATGTTAGCTGTGGGCTTTTCATAAATGGCTTTTATGATCTTTAAGTATGTTCCTTCTATCCCGACTTTCTCAAGGGTTTTTATTAAGAAAGGGTGCTGGATTTTGTCAAAGGCCTTTTCTGCATCGATTGACAGGATCATATGGTTCTTCTCTTTTTTTTTGTTAATGTGATGGATCACGTTGATTGATTTGCGAATGTTGAACCAGCCCTGCATCCCAGGAATGAATCCCACTTGATCATGGTGAATAATTCTTTTTATATGCCGTTGAATTCGATTTGCTAGTATCTTATTGAGAATTTTGGCATCCATATTCATCAGGGATATTGGCCTGTAGTTCTCTTTTTTTACTGGGTCTCTGTCTGGTTTAGGAATCAAAGTCATACTGGCTTCATAGAATGAGTCTGGAAGTTTTCCTTCCCTTTCTATTTCTTGGAATAGCTTGAGAAGGATAGGTATTATCTCTGCTTTAAACGTCTGGTGGAACTCCCCTGGGAAGCCATCTGGTCCTGGACTCTTATTTGTTGGGAGATTTTTGATAACCAATTCAATTTCTTCGCTGGTTATGGGTCTGTTCAAGCTTTCTATTTCCTCCTAATTGAGTTTTGGAAGAGTGTGGGTATTCAGGAATTTGTCCATTTCTTCCAGGTTGTCCAATTTGTTGGCATATAATTTTTCATAGTATTCCCTGATAATTGTTTGTATCTCTGAGGGATTCTATATTGTTTATTTCTGCTCTGATCTTTATTATTTCTCTTCTTCTGCTGGGTTTAGGCTGCCTTTGCTGTTCTGCTTCTATTTCCTTTAGGTGTGCTGTTAGATTTTGTATTTGGGATTTTTCTTGTTTCTTGAGATAGGCCTGGATGGCAATGTATTTTCCTCTCAGGACTGCCTTCGCTGCGTCCCAAAGCGTTTGGATTGTTGTATTTTCATTTTCGTTTGTTTCCATATATTTTTTGATTTCTTCTCTAATTGCCTGGTTGACCCACTCATTCGTTAGTAGGGTGTTCTTTAACCTCCATGCTTTTGGAGGTTTTCCAGACTTTTTCCTGTGGTTGATTTCAAGCTTCATAGCATTGTGGTCTGAAAGTATGCATGGTATAATGTCAATTCTTGTAAACTTATGAAGGGCTGTTTTGTGACCCAGTATATGATCTATCTTGGAGAATGTTCCATGTGCACTCGAGAAGAAAGTATATTCTGTTGCTTTGGGATGCAGAGTTCTAAATATATCTGTCAAGTCCATCTGATCCAATGTCTCATTCAGGGCCCTTGTTTTTTTATTGACTGTGTGTCTAGATGATCTATCCATTTCTGTAAGTGGGGTGTTAAAGTCCCCAGCAATTACCACATTCTTATCAATAAGGTTGCTTCTGTTTATGAGTAATTGTTTTATATATTTGGGGGCTCCGGTATTCGGCGCATAGACATTTATAATTGTTAGCTCTTCCTGATGGATAGACCCTGTAACTATTATATAATGTCTTTCTTCATCTCTTGTTACAGCCTTTAATTTAAAGTCTAGTTTGTCTGATATAAGTACAGCTACTCCAGCTTTCTTTTGGCTTCCAGTAGCATGATAAATAGTTCTCCATCCCCTCACTCTGAATCTAAAGGTGTCCTCAGGTCTAAAATGAGTCTCTTGTAGACAGCAAATAGATGGGTCTTGTTTTTTTATCCATTCTGATACCCTATGTCTTTTGGTTGGCGCATTTAATCCATTTACATTCAGTGTTATTATAGAAAGATACGGGTTTAGAGTCATTGTGATGTCTGTATGTTTTATGCTTGTAGTGATGTCTCTGGTACTTTGTCTCACAGGGTCCCCCTTAGGATGTCTTGTAGGGCTGGTTTAGTGGTGACAAATTCCTTCAGTTTTTGTTTGTTTGGGAAGACCTTTATCTCTCCTTCTATTCTAAATGACAGACTTGCTGGATAAAGGATTCTCGGCTGCATATTTTTTCTGTCTAGCACACTGAAAATCTTGTGCCAATTCTTTCTGGCCTGCCAAGTTTCAAAAGAGAGATCAGTCACAAGTCTTATAGGTCTCCCTTTATATGTGAGGGCACGTTTACCCCTTGCTGCTTTCAGAATTTTCTCTTTATCCTTGTATTTTGCCAGTTTCACTATGATATGTCGTGCAGAAGATCGATTCAAGTTCCATCTGAAGGGAGTTCTCTGTGCCTCTTGGATTTCAATGCCTTTTTCCTTCCCCAGTTCAGGGAAGTTCTCAGCTATAATTTCTTCAAGTACCCCTTCAGCACCTTTCCCTCCCTCTTCCTCCTCTGGGATACCAATTATGCGTAGATTATTTCTTTTTAGTGTATCACTTAGTTCTCTAATTTTCCCCTCATACTCCTGGATTTTTTTATCTCTCTTTTTCTCAGCTTCCTCTTTTTCCATAACTTTATCTTCTAGTTCACCTATTCTCTCCTCTGCCTCTTCCATCCGAGCTGTGGTGGTTTCCATTTTGTTTTGCATTTCATTTAAAGTGTTTTTCAGCTCCTCGTGACTGTTCCTTAGTCCCTTGATCTCTGTAGCAAGAGATACTCTGCTGTCCTGTATACTGTTTTCCAGCCCAGCGATTAGTTTTATGACTATTATTCTAAATTCACTTTCTGTTATATTATTTAAATCCTTTTTGATCAGCTCATTAGCTGTTGTTATTTCCTGGAGATTCTTCTGAGGGGAATTCTTCCGCCTGGTCATTTTGGATAGTCCCTGGTGTGGTGAGGGCCTGCAGGGCACTTCCCCTGTGCTGTGGTGTATAACTGGAGTTGGTGGGCGGGGCCGCAGTCCAACCTGATGTCTGCCCCCAGCCCACCGCTGGGGCCACAGTCA
Source organism: Lynx rufus (assembly GCF_022079265.1). NCBI lineage: Eukaryota > Metazoa > Chordata > Mammalia > Carnivora > Felidae > Lynx > Lynx rufus. Next base: position 86,011,380 of record NW_025814878.1, on the reverse strand, counting down.
GACTGGTGTGTGCCTTCTCTTCCCCTCTCCTAGGGGCGGGATTCACTGTGGGGTGGCGTGGCCCATCTGGGCTACTTGCACACTGCCAGGCTTGTGATGCTGGGCATCTGGGGTATTAGCTGGGGTGGGAAGGCAAGGTGCACAGCGGCGGGGGGGGGGCAGGCTTAGCTCGCTTCTCCTTAGGTGATCCACTTCAGGAGGGGCCCTGTGGCAGCCGGAGGGAGTCAGATCCGCTGCTGGAGGTTTGGCTCCGCAGAAGCACAGAGTTGGGTGTTTGCGCGGAGCTAGCAATTTCCCTGGCCGGAGCCGGTTCCCTTTGGGATTTTGGCTGGGGGATGGGCACGGGAGATGGCGCTGGCGAGTGCCTTTGTTCCCAGCCAAACTGAGCTCTGTCGTCCGGGGGCTCCGCAGCTCACCCTCCCTTTGTCCTCCAGCCTTCCCGCTTTCTGAGCAGAGCTGTTAACTTATGACCTCCCAGACGCTAAGTCGTGCTTGCTGTCGGAACACAGTCCATCAGGCCCCTCCGCTTTTGCAAGCCGGTTCGGGGGCTCTGCTTGGCTGGCGAGCCGCCCCTCCGCCCCGGCTCCCTCCCGCCAGTCCGTGGAGTGCGCACCGCCTTGCCGCCCTTCCTACCCTCTTCCGTGGGCCTCTCGTCTGTACTTGGGTCCGGTGACTCCGTTCTGCTAATCCTCTGGCGGTTTTCTGGGTTATTTAGGCAGGTGTAGGTGGAATCTAAGTGATCAGCAGGATGCGGGGTGAGCCCAGCGTCCTCCTACGCCGCCATCTTCCTGTCTCTCCTGTGCATTGATTTTAAACATTAATGATACAAAATGATCCCAGTAAGAATCCCAGTGAGTGAGGCAGCTGGGTGCTGAGTCTATTAAGCATCTGACTCTTGATTTCAGCTTACCTCATGATCTCATGGACTGCGGGATCTCGCCCCACGTCAGGCTCTGCACTGACAGCATGGAGCCTGTAAGATTTTTCTCTCTTCCCCTCTCTCTCAGAGTAAATAAATAAACTTTAAAAGAAGATTAAAGATATTTTAAAAAATAATATATATGTGAGTAAGAAGTAGCTATTGCTGATATTTAATCAATCAAACTATCCTATTCAATTTCTGAAATAGGATTTTGTTAATTATTTCAACCCGAGGAAGAATTTGAAATTGTCTGAAACAACAGGTATGCTTTTGAATTATTTAATAATATCACTTTCAATATAATGTGTGTAATGCCAGTTTCATGATAGAATATATTTACCCACAATTTCCAAGGTTCAGTATCGTGAAGTAAGACAAAGATTGATTAACTACATTTTATTTGTCTTTATATAAAAATGCAAGATTTTCTACAGTTCCCTTCTTGCCACAAGATAGTAAATCAATTAAATTAATATATTTATGATGTATAATTCTTTGAAGAATAACAGCTGCAGAACATCATTGACTCTTCTCTCCATCCTCTTGACTTTTTAAAGTCACCTATTGTTTGGGGCGTCTGGGTGGCCCAGTCAGTTAAGCATCTGACTTTATCTCAGGTCATCTCACAGTGGGTAGGTTTGAGCCCCACATGGGGCTCTGTGCTGATAGCTCAGAGCCTGGAGCCTGCTTTGGATTCTGTGTCTCCCTCTCTCTGCCCCTCCCCTGCTTGCACTCTGTCTCTTTCTCTCTCAAAAATAAATAAAACATTTAAAAAATAATAAAGTCACCTATTGTCTTTAAAAGTGACAAAAGGAAAAATAAATTCCAGCAACAAAATGACTTATTTTATTACACTGTTGGTCAGCTTACAACAGAGCAATTCCATAGGTAAGGAAATGCAGAAAGAACAGTGTTACAGAAAATCAAAGTTGTAGTTAGGGGTAAATACATATTTCAGGGTATGTACCAAAAAAAGGTGGAATTCAAAAATATTGTGAGATAGAATCCATATCAGGGATGATTAATAGGACATGTGGGAAATCATAATTTTAAACCATTTTTATTTGTGTCAGTTCATCTTTTTCCACCTCACGTTCCTTTGAACACACACATTTCCTAAATTCACTTGCTGAAGATCAACTTCAGTATTTAAGGAAACTGGAAAATATACCTCCTATGTTTGTACAATAGATATGATGATGAATTAAGATACCCACATTTTGGGGTGCCTGGGTGGCTCAGTCAGTTAAGTGTCTGACTCTTGATTCAGGCTCAGGTCATGATCTCACAGTTCATGAATTTGAGCCCTACATGAGGCTCTGTGCTGACACCAAGGAGCCTGGTTGAGACTCTCTCCATCTCTCTCTCTTTTTCTCTCTCTGCCCCTCCCCCCACTTGCTCTAGCAGTCTCTCACTGTCTCTCAAAATAAATAAATATTTTAAAAAATATACCCACATTTTGTCTAGAAGGAAAATAATAGAAATTTACTTTCATATTTTTTACATTTAGGTGTTTGTGTCAAACTGAAACAACCCCACAATATTTTATTGAACATATCCTTAATTGCTCAAATGTTAAAAATGAAATATCTGTATTCATCATTCTCTCTTCTCATTTTGCTTTCTCTTTGGCCATTTTTGACATTTAGTATCATGTATTCATTACATGGTAGAAAAGGTAAAAAATCAGACACATGCAATTTTTACATGTATTTTTCTGGTAACTGATTTTCATGGGGCTAGGGTAAAACAAATGCCTTTTGTTTTTATTGTTACTATTAAATTTAGAGTTGAGGTATATCATTGTGTACCTGTATATGTTGCAGAAGTTCATGAACTTTCAGAGTCCATGTCTGTCACATGACATCACTCTTTGAAAAACAACAAACAAATGTACCAAAACTAGCCTTGAAATGGTTCATTGATCCCTAGAAATCATTGCTTATGCCACTTAAAAAAATAAAACCGGTCCTATTACTCTACCTATAACTGACTGCAACCAAGAATTAATTTGCTAGGGTCAATGGCCACCACGTAAAAGAACAGAGATTATGGATTTAATTCTACACAATAAGGTCACTGCAGATTGAATGGAGGCAAACCTACCCCATTAAATCCTCTTATCTGGAAAGTGTAAATGGTGTGTGGACAAAGAAAATCTGAACCTCTTCTCACTTTGCTTTCCCCAACTGACACTAACTCATCAGATTCCTATAAAGCCTAGGGTGCTTGTCAGTTTCAGTATCCAGTCCATGATGTCTGTGAAATAAAAGTACTACCTCATATTCTTTGATATATTTCTACAGAACATATTCAGCAAAGGGAAACTGTACATTTCTTTTCCTTTCATATTTTAAAATCTTGACTAATGACTATGTGTTGCCAGATACAAGGATCCTTTTCCATTGTCACTTTTATAAATATGTACCTGCTATTTAATGTTTTATAGAATAGACATCTGTTTTCTCTATATTGAGTTGGAAATATTTTGATCAGTTAGGGCAGGAGAAAAGTATCATCGTAAGGTTGTCCTTTGCAAAATCTATTGTGTTTTCATGATATGCCCTGCATTATTATTAAGGCAGTATTGTAGCTAAGAGTTGAGTTTTGAAGTCAAATAGATTTTAGTTTGAAACCCAGTTCTTTCCTTTACTTGTAGTGACATCTAGGGCAGTTTGTGCAATGCCTCTGAAAATTATTAAAAAAAATACCAGGTCACAGAGATGATATATTTAAAGCACTTAGCAGTTTCTGAAATATAAGTGATGGTAGTTATTATTATTAAAAGAAAGACTGAAAATAACTGGAAGATGGAAAATATCACCATGGAAATTGAAAATGGGAATCATAAGAAAAGAAAGACAAGTGAAATAGAAACATTCATATTCACAGAAAAAAAGCAACAGATAGGTTCTAAAAATGTGAAATGCCTATGCCGAATGTGATTATTTACTTTTGCAAATAATTATTCCCTGCATCTATCAACGCATCTCTGCTAATGAAAACCATTCCTACCTGGGGCAGCAAATCAGTTACATACACATATACCACCAGTGCTCCTTTCAATGCTTTGTGAATAATCAGAAAAACCAAAATGAAATGAGTATGTTTGAAGAGCCACAATAAGAATTAGAATATGTCATACATTTTCTTGTTGTAGTAATAGTGCTGGGTCCACACTGGACCATCCATGCCCTCTTGCCCTGTCACCCTAGGATCCAACTTACTTAGGCAAGGCAAACCTACTATATATTATTCTATGTAGCATCCAGCTGCCTTCAAATATGCATTTGAATAGTCATATATTTCCATTAGTTTTCTGGTCCCATTCAACCTCAGAAACATAGTTATTGACAAAAGTCATTAAATATCAGACCCTAGCACTGTGTAATGTTAATATTTCAACAGTGTTTTATTTAATGAATGATCAGCAAGACAAGTGCTAGTTTTGTGAACCAGCCAGATATGAATGTCCTACTGATAAAACCTAAAACATGAAACATAAAACATATAGCACCATCACAAGCTTTCTAACCTTACAGTGAATAGAGATTCATTTCAGAAAAAAAAAAGTGCTATAACTGCCATTATTCTGAGTACTCAATAAAGCAGCAACGTTCACAGTGTGATCTCTGGGCTAGCATCCAACCACAAACTGTTAGCTTTCTACATAACTTTACTACATACATTTAGAGCAAGCAATTAGAAACTTTAATGGCAATTTGACAAATTCTGTTGAATGTAATAAAATGGACTCATATTTTGATCTTTGTTTGTATTTTTACTTTTATAATGATATATTTTTTAAAAAAATATAACCATGTACAAGAGTTCGAAAAGGATTAAAAAAAAAAACAACACAACACCTGGTCTTTCACACAGATAGTTTGTGAGGCACTAAAATATGATTTTGCTACTCAAAGTACAGTATTCAAACTAGCATTTTTAGCAACCCCTGGGAGCATGTCAGAAACACAGAATTTCTGGCCCCAATCCTGACCTACTAGTCCAAATCTGTATTTTAACAAATTTCTATGCATTTAGTATGTACATTAAATTTTAACAGCTATTTGATAACTAACATATAATAAACAGCACATATATAAATTGTGCAATTTGGTAAATTTTGACACATGTGTACAACAATAAAATCATCACCACAGTGAAGATACTGAATATATCCATCAATCCCAAAAGTTTCCTTTGTTCCTTTTAATCACTCCATTTTTCTGTTTGCCTTTCCTGCCGCATTTGTAGGCAATCACTACTGTGCTTTCTGTCACAGTAGATTACTTTTCATTTTCTAGAACTGTAGGAAATGGAATCATACATTGTTCAGTCTCTTTTGCCTGGCTTTATTTATTCAGCAATTATTTTGTGATTCATCAACATTGTTACATATATCATTAGTAAATTTTTTTTATTTCCATTCTTTTCTTTTTTTTTTCTTTTCTTTTCTTTTCTTTTCTTTTCTTTTCTTTTCTTTTCTTTTCTTTTCTTTTCTTTTCTTTCTGTTCTATCCCATGTAGCATCCTATTACATGGACATATTACAGTTTATCAATTTCCCTGCTGATAAACTTTGGTATGTTTCCAATTTTGGAGCTATTATAAATAATGTTGGTGTTAATATTTATATACAAGTCTCTGTGTGGACATATGCCTTATTTTCTCTTTCACAAATACCTAGGAATGCAATGCTCCAACCATATGATTGCTATATGTTTAACTTATTAAGAACTCTCAAGTGCTCACTTCAGCAGCACATGTACTAAGAACTCTCAAATTATACTTGTACTATTTTACATTCCCACCAACATTATGTTATTGTTCCAGTAACTCCACATTCTTGTTAGCATAGGGAATGATCAGTCTTTCCTGTTCCACTTTCTAATAGGTATTTGTGTTATTTCATTGTGATTTTCATTTGCTTTTTTCTGATAAGTAGTGTTCTAGAGTATATCATCTTCTGCTAATTTGCATCTGCAAGTCACATTTGGTGAGATAACTGTCAAAGACTTTTGCCCATTTTTATTTGGCTCTTTGTTTTATTTTATTGGTTTTTGAAACAAATATTCTGGATAAAACTACTTTATCACCTATATGATTCATAAATATTTTCTCACATTCTTTTATATTGTCATTCTTTTAACAGTGACTTTTATCATGCTTTTCTATTATGTATCATGGTTTTATTGGTGTATCTAAGCTATAGCCTCCTAATTCTGGTCACAAACAGTTTCTCTTATGCCTTTTTCTAGAAGTTTTATAGCTTTAGTTCTTAAATTTAGGACTCAGGTTCATTCTAAGATAATTTCTATACATAATGGAAAATTACAGTCCAAGTTTTGTTTCGTTTTGTTTTGTTTTGTTTTATATCCAATTGCTCCAGCATCATTTGCTGAAGAGGTTAGACTGTAGTACTTGTCTTTCCACCTTCATTAGAAATCCATTGTGGAAATATGTGTGGGTCTATTTCTGGAATCTGTATCCAGCTCCATTGATCTACACATCTGTTTTGATGTGAGTTCCCCAGGGGTGCCTGGGTGGCTCGGTCGGTTAAGCGTCTGACTTTGGCTCAGGTCATGATCTCGCACTCCGTGAGTTCGAGCCCCGCGTCGGGCTCTGTGCTGACTGCTCAGAGCCTGGAGCCTGTTTCGGATTCTGTGTCTCCCTCTCTGTCTGCCCCTCCCCTGTTCATGCTCTGTCTCTCTGTCTCAAAAGTAAATAAACGTTAAAAAAAAATTAAAAAAAAAGATATGAGTACCCCGCTTTTTGGGTAGCTGTAGCTTTATAATAATTCACGAAATTAGATAGTGTTAGTCATTCAACTTTGTTCTCCTTCAAAGTTACTTTGTCTATTCTAGATTCCTTGTATATTCATGTGACTATTATAGTCAGGCTGTCAATTTCTGCCAAAAATACCTGCTTGTGTTTTAATTGGGAATGCACTGAATCTTTAGATTATTTTAGGAAAATTGACATCTTAACTATATTAAGTCTTCTGAACTATGAACATGGTTTTTCTCTCAGTTTATTTAATTCTCTTATAATTATCTTTCATTAATACTTTGCATTACTCAATGTAAAGGTCTTATATATCTTCGTTCTGATTTATCCCTAAGTATTTTACATTTTGGATGCGATCTTAAGATGAAAATACTTTTTAAATTCAATTTCTAACTGTTTATTTCAAGTTGAAAACATTCAAATGATTTATTTTTTTGGTATATCAATTTTATATACAGCAATTTTGGTAAACTAGATGAGGTTCTAGTACCATTTTAGATTATGTCATTTTTCCTGTTATAAATGATCATGTTGTCTCTTAATAGTCTAGTCTACTATTCATTCCATCCAGTGTATTGTTTATTTTATTTATTGTGTTCTTACCTGTGTATTTACCTGTGTTAAGTGTCTCACTGCTGTCCTCCACTATTTTCTCAAATCCAGTGAGTATTTTATGATCATTACTTTAAATTCTCTATCCAGCATATTACTTAGCACCATTTGCCTTAGGTCTCTTGCTGTGATTTTGTCCTGTTCTTTTAGTTGAGACATATTCTTCTGTCTCTTCATTTTATCTTACTCTCTGTGTCTGTTTTCTGTGTAAACCACCCTTTCATTCTTAATATAAAGCCCACTTGGTCATGATGGATTATCTTTTTTACACATTTTTGGATTTGATAGCTTAAATTTTGTTTAGAATATTTACGTTTTTTTCCGTGAAAAATAATGGTCTGTGGTTTTCTTTCCTTATAATGTCTTTATCTAGTTTTGGCATCAGAATAAATAGTACCTTCATACAGTGAGTGTGTTGGAAGTGCATCCTCTTTGTTCAATTTTTAGAAGAAATTGTGCTGGATTTATACTATTTCTTCATGAAATATTTGGTAGTAATGTTATATAATTCTGGATCTCTCTCTCTCTCTCTCTCTCTCACACACACACACACACACACACACACACCCCACACATAAATGCACATATTGCTATAGGCACTTAAAATACTCCAAAGAACCAAAATCATCTTGAAAGAAGAAAGGTATTTCACCTCAACTTACATCTTAAAAAAAACTAAAAAAGAAGAAATAAAACTAATGGCAAGGAGAATAAATGAAATAAAAAATGTCAGAGAGGACAATATACTGAAAAACAAAACAAAAAAAAAGCAAGAGCAAGTTCTATAAAATCAAATTTGGTTTTTAGAGAATACCATACACACGCGCACGCACACACACACACACACACACACAATAATTATTTTGCATGTGAATATACAGTTTCAAGTTTTTATGGTTACCTAGTTTCACTTAAGATTCTATAATTTCCACTTCTGCAAAATTATCATGAATTACTCAAAAGTACACAATAAACAAATCAAATTTACTTAATGAATTTTCTTGGACATTGAAAATACATCCACCCTCAAAAGAATCATAATGAAATAAAGAAAAAAAAAAAGATGTCCAAACATGTTAGATTTATAATATATCAGATTGGAGATTGAGGAGCAAAATCATTTTAGTTGACAAAGTTAGTAAAGTATCTTTTCTTCTTTGCTGGATATGCCCCGTGGATATGTCAATTTGAAGCTCTGTTTCAATGAGAGAAAAATAAGTGAGGGCTGAATGCATAAAATGTGTTATGTTGACTTAAAGCACTTTAAAATGTAGACCCGTCCTTTGATAACTAGATTATATTTTACTCGGTGCATCTGAGCAAATAAATATACAGAAATCAACATACCCTAGCAATTACTAGCCTTCCTAGTATCATACATTTTCCACCGCTCCTCTATTTCTCTGTCATTGAGTAATATAATTACTATACTGGATGTTCTTTATTTTCTGTAAAGTTATTCTTCATTCCCTGCTTTGCAATGAAGTTGAAAATATGTTAAATTGAAAAATGCTTCAATGTAAAATGAATACATCCCAACCTGTTTATTTTTAAGAGGAAATAAAAATATTTCTTCAGTAATGTGATTTCAATCTGTGTGAGTTAGCCTATACTGATTATACAAGGGAGCTAGGTTCTTATAAAAATAAAGAAAATGATTAAGCAAACTAAGAATTAGAAACAAATGAAAGTTCAATATGAAGATGAAGTTTAATTCTGTTCCTTCATTAATAGTTCCATATGTGTTTGTAATTTTAATAGTAATCATTTTAATAACTTTCTTGAGGAAGTTTAGCTTCTGTAACTTGAGAATTTGACACATTTGCGTTTGTTCCTATTCTGGAAACTCATAATGTTGAAGATATATTGAAGAGTAATTTTGTTAAATTTAAAATTCAACCAGATATGCCCTTAAACCATTTGAGACAGATGAATTGTCAATAAATATTTAATAGTTCTTCTTTTCTCAATTTTTTTTGAAATTTAGTATCTATGAGGGAAAAAAAATGAGATGGTGGAACTGTTATATCTAATGCCCCTTTCCAGTTGTCTTTCCACTTTACTGTGATACTGACTTTTTGTATCTTTTATGGATTTTACATACTCTAACACCCATAATCCGTTGCCTTATTTTAGGGGAAGTAAAATGGATAAAATTGAGACATTGTGCCACCATTAACATTAACATATTTTACTTTAACACAAAATGGGCTAAGTAGTTGCCCAGAAAATGTGCATAAAAAATTTAAGTGATATCTAAATTGCAAAGCCACTTTCTGTGATGCAGTCATTTCAAAATGTCTGATTTTGAGGTTAATATTTTCATATAGACTAGGAGAAGATCAGATCATTAATCACGTAATATAATTCTGGAAGAATTAGTCAGCTCTTAAGAGGATGTGGGATTTATCTTAGCTCCAGCTAGGAAAGAACATAAGCAAAAGAAAGAAAAATATCTTTTAAAAAGCATTACTAGAAGGTGAAAGAGGTTTTTGAAGTGGAGACTAAATAAAATGTAAACCAATTACCTTCCTTTACAAACACAGCTAGACAGGATTATTCCTAACTGGCTTAAAGATGCAAGATGTAAGATTAATCACTCAATCTGTGCTTCCCTAACTGTTCCTCCCATATATTCATCATCAAACCTGGTGAATCATAAATGGAAATAGACAGATATAGAGTGTAGATAGATTGTACACACACACACACACACACACACACACACATATCCATACATATGAAATTTGAGTTATTTGATTAGAATTAACATCATTAATTAACATCTTTGCAGCTGCAAAGAGGGTTTAAAGTCACAAGTAGTATGTTTACTTTACTTTGTCTTGATGACTTGAGACTGATGGTGAGTATGGATGACCCACAGGTAAAGAAGTTAGATATGCATAAATGTGTGTGGTCTCTAGATTTATTCTGAGGTAAACTGGAAGACCCCTTTTATTCTATTTCTTACTGCTTTAATGAAAAAAAAAATGCTCACCTGTAGCTCTCAGTCCTAGCAATAGTAAGATACCAGGTTCTGACTCACTCTACCCTAGGAAAATTCTACATTTTAAAACATGCCAAGTTTAACTTAGTCAATGACATAGACTTCTTTCATGCTTAGCCTGTGTAGCACCATTGCAGACTGGAAACCAGAGAATGAAGTACACTATAATGTGAGAAAAAATGTTATTAAATGAATATTGGTTAAAATTTATAGAAACTCTCAAATACCCCAAAGTAAAAGTCAGCCCATGATTGAAAACTGACTTACAAACTTGTAATAAACTTTGTGATACTAATAAGCAATATGATTGCTTTGGTATTATGTCTTTTAAACAAGGGAAGGCTGTCAAGAAAACTCCCTGCTCTGTAACCAGTTGGTGGTTTGATTTGTTTATGTGGATTTGGACATATGGAACTTATTTTGTCATATAGACTCTAACAGGGTCCTGGTTAAAGCCAGTCCTGATATTGTTTTATTTTCATTTGCTGGGACTCCTAAATTTCCATTTTGGAGAAATGTTGCAAGACTGCCTTTGTAGTTTCAAATGGAGGACAACTTTTATGGGACAGGCAGAGGGAGGAACATGTTTTTCTCATTGTAAATATAAGTGTACAATGCATCATGTGCACATTTAACCTTATTTAGGTTAACTATTTTAGTCAGCATGATTGCTACTAGCTGTATATACAATATTAGTATTCCTTCAAATTTGATCACCTTTCTCCAGGTGATATGCTTAGGAATATAAAGTCAATATATGTTATTTTAAGCTTACACTGAGACTAGTTAAAAACAACTTACAAATCATTTTATAAGGAAAACAAAACTAACATTTTGAAGAAGTTATGCCTGTAGGTGAGTGTGTATGAATATGTGTGTGTGACTGTGTGTAGTGGCAAAGCATGGTATCTTCCACTTTTTTTATATAGAAAAAAACTCTTCTAAGGAAAAAAAGAGAGAGAGAGAATTTAAAATTTATTATATACCTCCAACACTTGCATTCTGATATTTTTATAAAACAATAGCAGCAATCCTGAATTCACATGTATCTTCGATCTTTAAAGCTTGCCCCACCCCCTCAAATGCTATAATTTTGTAATCTCCTAAATTCTTCAACATTTTAAATGTATCCTCCATTTTCAGAGTATAATTCATTTGAAGACAAAAATATGAATACTACTATACAGTCTTTCTCCTATCTACACTTTAAAGAGAGAGTCCATTCACTACTGTGGGGTTGTGAATAAGATGCTTTCAGTTTCAGAGCATTTTACTATTACTACACAGATCTTAGATTGAGAATTTCATTTATGTGTATTTTGGTAGATTGCCATTAATTTTATTTATTACCTTTACAATATTAAGTATTACAGTCTAATTATAAAATTGAAATGCTTAAGTCTTTATCTCTCCTTCTGTTTTTAATATGCTATGATTCTAAGCTAGGTTTTAGACATAATGTCTAAATATTCTCCTCAATTGGTTCTTGAAATATTCCACAAGCATTAAACCATGTTGAATTGAGATTGAAAGAACATCTCTTCAGATCAATCAGTTTGCTACTAAAATGTGTTCTGTGATACGAGTAAATCATTCTTAAGATAATAACCATAGTTATGAAGCATATTTGAAAAAAATAAAGAACTATTCCATTTTTTTCTTCAAAAGTTTGAGTCAAAGCTAAATGTCTTCTAAAATACTAGGCATTCTGCCAGAACTCTGCGGGGAATGTCTTCTGCAGTTAGTATCACACTCAAATGACCACTTTCTTATATAGCACTTTAAACTTTTATCCTAAAAATAATGATATTAGCTCAGTCAATGAATTTCTAGTTGTTCTTTTAATCATTCTGACCTCTGTATAAAAAAAATTGCACATATTATTCAAGTATTTAATGAGTGTCTCTGCAGTACAGTTTTACATTAATTGCTTTAGACCACTACTATGACTTGTATGTAGAAACATGCATATGAAGAAGAAATTAGGTTTATAATTAACCAGTCCACAACAAGGCTATCTTCCAGATGTGAATTAGTCTTAAGGGCATTTATAAAGAGATGTTGTTTGAGGAATATTTGTGTCCATATCCTCACTAGTCAGGCAATTATTTATTTAGCAAAGTTCTGGCATAATTCCTGTACTATGAGCAAGCAGATTGCTGCTTTGTTTGTTTGTTTGTTTTTGGAGGCTTTTAACAACTAAGTGGGTGTATGCATTCATGGTTTAGCCCTGAGGAGTAATTCTAATCAAAGAATTTCAGGAGAGATAATCAAGGGCAATGGTGCATATCTACTGTGAAAGAAAATTTCAAGCAGGTGGGAACTTACTAAACACTTCAACATGAGGATTAGGCCACTTAAAATGTGGTTGCTTTGACTATAGTTTCCTTTTTTCTTTTCCCCCAGATATGAAAAAGACACATAAATTTTGGTAGATATGTTGACACTCTGCATGCAGCCAGTAATCTAAAAGGAACTAAAACTCCTGAAATATCTCCAAAATTATTTTTCAATAAATTGTTATTGGTATCTTCAATTTTACATTTAGATATTTCTTCTTCCTGCTCCCTAAAATGTCCTGTGTGACCCCTTTGCTGGGCAAGTTTTAAAGTAGAAATAATCTTGAGAAGAATAGAAGAATAAATAGCAAGTCAATGTGGAATCAATTGGTTTGCCGACAGGAAGCATTAAGAGCAGCATGAGAGAGTACTTAGTGAGCTGGGTACAAAAAAGGGGGCAAAGGAGTAAATTACAAAATACGTAGATATGGAAACTGAATTAAAACTGCACCTATTTTAAAACATTGTTCCAAGCACTCATCACAAATGAATAATGACACCCATTAGTGAGCAATTATTTTAAAAACAGATTGTAAAATGCATTTTACCATTAACCAATAAGCTTTTAAATCTAATAGCATTTACCTTGCTTTTATGTACTAGAAAACATTCAATCTTTATTGAATGCTGGTTGGTTGATTGAAAGCATTAAAAGTGTCATAATACTCCTACTTTGATAAATTCAAATAACAAATAATTTTGAGGAATATCTAATTTCATATTTATAAAAATTTATTAAGAACATATGATGAAATAGGGGTGCCTGGGTGGCTCAGTTGGTTAAGTATCCGACTTTGGCTAAGGTCGTGGTCTCACAGTTCTTGAGTTAGAGCCTCTCGTGGGGCTGTGTGCTGACAACTCACATCCTGGATCCTCCTTCAGATTCTGGTCTCCCTCTCTCTGCCCCTCGCCAGCTCACACCTGTATCTCTTTCTGTCAAAAATAAATAGACATTAAAAAACTAAAAAAGAACATATGATAAAATAAAGATATATATTAATATTTAGTAATACATGAGTATATGAATTTCAATTACTTTAAATATAGTAGTCAAATTTACATTAAATGTACTTTTCCAAAATTAGTGACTACAAATTAAGTCGATCTAAATTGCAAATTGTTCTGAGATATATATTTGTATGTATATATAAAGAGAGAGACAGGGGAAGGGGAAGAGAGGGAGAAAGAGAATCTGAAGCAGACTCTACACTCAGCATGGACCCTAACGTGAGGCTTGATGTCATGAGGGTGAGATCATAACCTGGGCCAAAATCAAGAGTCAGGACGTGTAACTGGGCCATCCAGGTGCCCTTAAATAATGAAACACTTATAGAAAAATAAAAGGGGGGTGCCCAAGTGGCTCAGTGCGTTAAATGTCCAACTTTGGCTCAAGTCATGATCTCACAGTTGTGAGTTCGAGCTCCATATCAGGCTATTGACAACATGGAACCTACTTTGGATTCTCTTCCCACTCCCTCTCTGCTTCTCCCCTGCTCATGCTCTCTCTCTCAAAAATAAATAAACACTTAAAAAAGATAATAAATAAAAGGTAAAAAGGACCTAATTAAATATATTGATGAGTTCTTTAATTTTTTTTAATCATATATTGACCTACTTTAAGTGCTCGCTTCGGCAGCACATATACATATATTGACCTACTTTCAATTTCATTTGTTTTGGGAGCAACTAACAGAAATCTTAGAGATTTTTACAATGGGAGATTTTTATTATAACAGTAAGTCTAATAACTAACTTATCTGCTCTTTGGACTGACTGATCCACATCCCTATTTGTAATGGGGTTTATGATACCAATTTCTAATCACACACAAATGATCACCTCCCTGTTTGTCTTAAATAAGGCATGCAAAGAAGCAAAGTATTCAGAATAAGAAGTTTCTTATTCTAATAGTGTGTGTGTGTGTGTGTGTGTGTGTGTGTATGTTTGTGTGTGTTTGTGTGTGTAGTCTTGGAGTTTTTTATATATAATATCACCTGCCAACAGAGATTATCAGATCTTTACTATTGAATATGATGTTAGCTGTGGGCTTCTCATATATGGACTTTATTACGTTGAGATAAATTCATTCTACACCTGGTAAAGTTGCAGGATATAAAGTCAACGTATAAAAATCAATGGCATTTCTACAAATTTAACAAAGTTTTTGAAAAAAGAATTAACGAAAAACAATCACTTATAATAGCCATCAAAAACAATAAATATGATTAAACTTAACAAAAAAGGCAAAGTACTTGTACATTGAAAACTACAAAACATTAATGACAGAAATTAAAGTGGACACAAATAAATAGACAGCCCATGTTCATGGATTGAAGGATTTAATAGTGTTAAAATATCTTATGTACCAAAATTAAAAAAAAAATCAATGTAATCCCTATTAAGATCCCATGACACTTTTCACAGAGAAAAAAATCCTAAAGTTTATATGAAATCACAAAAGACCCCAGAAACTTGGGAAAGAAAAAGCACTATGCTTTCTGATTTCAAATGTAATACAAAGGTACAGTAACCATAACAGGATGATACTGGCAAAACAAACAAACAAACATAGACCAATGGAATAGAATAGAAAGCCCAGAGGGTGCTTGGGTGGTTCAATCAATTTCAGCTCAGGTCATGATCTCATGGTTTGTGATTTGGAGTCCCACATTGGGGCTCTCTGCTGTCAACATGGAGTCTGCTTCAGATCCTCAGATCCTACTGAATGCAATCCCACTTTCAGGTATATATCCAAAACCTGAAATTAAAATCTCAAGGAGATATCTAACTTCTCATAGTCATTGAAGTTTTATTTGCAACTGCTAAGATATTGAAATGTTCACTGACAGACAAACAAATAAAAAATATGGTATATACATAAAATGGGTAATATGTCAGCCTTTAAAAAAAGAAGAAAATCCTGCTGCACACACATAAAACATGAATGAAACTAAAAGACATTACATTAAGTGAGATAAATCAGTCACAGGACAAATACTTCATAATCTCATTTAAATGACATATTTAAGATAGTCAAACCCCTGCAAACAGAAAGTAGAATAATGGTTGTCAGGGGATGGAAAATAAGAGGTCACTGTTAAATGGGTATAAAGTTTCAGATTTCTAAGAATACTAATTTCTAAGATCTGCTATACACATTGTGCCTCTATTGTTCAGTATTGTGAATGTACTAGATTGTTCACTTAAAAAATTGTGGCTCAGTCGGTTAAGCATCTGACTTCAGTTCAGGTCATGATCTCACAGTTCATGAGTTTGAACCCATGTCAGGCTCTGTGCTGACAGATCAGAGCTTGGAGCCTGCTTTGGATTCTATGTCTCCATCTATCTGTGCCCCTTTCTGCCCCTCTCTCTCTTTCTCTCTCTCCCTCTTTCAAAAATAAATAAAAATTAAACAAAATTTAAAAAGAGATCTGTTAATAAATGCTTTACTTCTTTGTAGAGTAAATGTATGAGTCCACAGTTCTCTATGGTATCCATTTTTGCTTATTATATTAAATTAGACTATGATTGAAAAAATAATACCATGTTAACATAGACTGTTATCTAAATTTATAGAATTCTCTTTTTTAATGTTTATTTATTTATTTTGAGAGAAAGAGTGTGAGCATGGCAGGGGAAAAGAGAGAGAGGGGGAGAGAGGGAGAGAGCAGACTCCACACTGTCAGCATGGAGACAGACACAGGGCTCGATCTCACAAATCATGAGATCATGACCTAAAGTAAAATCAAAAGTTGGATTCTCAGCCAACTGAGCCCCCCAGGAGCCCCTAGAATTTTCTATTTGAGTGTCTGGTGACATTGTCACCAGCATTGCAAATAAATTTGGAATTTCCCTTTATTACGTTTTCTTTCATCAATTTTCTTCATGAATTCATCATGAATTTTCTTCTACTTTTTCCTCACTTATTATAATTTGATTTTCTCAGATACTTCTATTATGATATAGAATAGAATAGAATAGAATAGAATAGAATAGAACTATATAATATAAATATATATAACATAATATCCACTATACATATTGGCTCATACATTTTTTTTGTTGCATCCTCCCAACCATGATATTAGTTTTATGTCTTTCTACAATTCTCTATCACATCTATTTGCTATCCTCATACATTTTCCAGTAATCAAACTCTCTAAGTTTCCCTATGGTCATCTGTCTTCCTTCATTTAATATATTAAGATTAACTTTTCACAAAAAAAATTATTCTAAAGGAAGTTGTCTGTAGATTGTGTACCTTAATGTAGTAGTCTTAGTGTCTGTAGATTGTGTACCTTAGTTTAAAAAAATATCAGCAAGGAACATATTCATAAATATAACAAATGCATAAGTATTTTTATTGCAAAAGCATAATATATTAATATGTATCATAAAAAATTAAAATAGAAGAAAAGGAAGCAAACAAGTAGTTCCCCCCTCCCCCCCGCAAATAAGTTGACTGTGGGAGTTCTTTAACTTTCCTCATCTCAGGGCTCACAATTTGAGAACTGCTGATTTAAATTTATGTACACATAATCTGTGTTCTTTTAACGAATACACATGCAGTTTTAAATATTTAGATTTAAAATTTACTCTGAATCTCTCTTTATGTCCTAATCTGCATGCATGTGTGCATATGTGTGTGTGTATGTGTGTAAGTATGTATGCTGCATAAATAAAACAATACTGCTAACAGAAAACCATTCTAGACCGATATGGAAGACAGAAAAAAACATAATTACTGGGTTAGTCTTAACAAATGTGTATGCATATAAATTGGCATAAAAATGACTACAAAGTTAGGGCAAAATGTCACATATTTTATACAGAAAAACAGGAGAAAGAACAGTGATTTCCTTATTTTTGACAAACAAAAGCGGCTTCCCTTTGTGACTATAATCTGTAAATCTGAAAGACCCCTGAGTTAATTCCAAAGGTAAGTTTTTGCAAGTCTAAAGGTTATTAGAGATAACCTCTAGAATATCTAGATATCCCTTGGAGAGATCTCTTCATTGAAAAACTGGAGGCAAAGCATATCCCTAGATAGATTTATCTCTAATAAAAAATTAAAATAAAAGCTCAGTTTCTTACTATCTCTAAACAAACATTCTTTAAAACAAGAGATGAAGATAATTTATTTGCCTTTTATAAATGGAGAAAATAATTTTAATTTACCCTTAAAGTACTTTTCATTGTTCCACAGGTTATAATTCAGCAAACAAAGTAAACTATTCTGTGATTTTTTTTTTTCTATTCTTGCCTGAATCTACTCATTCATTTTTGTATCTTCTACTTTACTGAGCACTGTTTTTTCAACCAGTTCAGTGTTCAATAGAATGGGCCCTTGATAAATATAATTCAATAGCTTACTTACTAAAATAAATCCCATGAAAGTTCTAGAGCAAAAATTGCTCCAAAATCTCAAAGCATAATATAGATGAACAGTAAATCACTGACACTTTAATAGTGATATACTATATTTCTCATAATATTGGATTTTTATATAAAATATCATCAGATTGATAATGGAGATTAATTTTAAAAATGTATCATATATTTTAGATTAAAATTCCACATTGCACTATCACTAGTAAGTCTCTTGGAGTGAATGAAATTTTCCAATAAAGTAAATATTAAACTGAATCCATAGACATTATCTTGGGCTAAAGAAACAGTAAATAATGTTATGTTTCCTATGCTAAATGATCTGCTCTCCCTAATTCAATTACTATTAGAATGCACCAATTATAAATACTGTTAGTTTGCTAATGATACAAATTTGAAGGAAACACTGGACCAAGAAACAAGCAGCTAGTAAAATTAAAAAGAACGGATATTATCAGCTGTATAACTATGACACAAGATACTACACATGCTGTAGAACTGTGATTATAAAATTGTTAGCACATCCATAAAATTTGGGGTTTCAGATTTTCAGGGGATGAAGAGAAGGAGAGACATTGAGGGACCTTTTGTATACATCAATGACAGAAATCTAATTTTTCTTCTGATTAGAGTCACAGAGATGACTGACTTGACTGAGAAGTCATGTATTTAAAAATAGCACAGGAGTGCCTGGGTGGCTCAGTTGGTTGAGAATACAACTCTTTATATCAGTTCAGGTGGTGATCTTTTGACCCAGGGATCAAGCCCCTTGTCAGACTCTGTGCTAAGGTTAGAGCCTGCCTGGGATTCTCTCTCACTCCCTCCCTCTGCCCCTCCCCTGTTCATGCTCTCCCTCTCAAAATAAATAAAAATTTTTAAATAATACAAATGCTATTTATCTAGCAGTATAACAACAACAAATTAAAAGAGAAACAAAAACTTAAAGCTGATACCAAATTGTACAACTATTATAAGATTCTTCTACTCTCTATCCATACTACTATCTTTAGAATTGATATTGTGGGGGTAAATGGCAGGCTGTTCCAAGATTCTGGCATGAAGATTATTTTGACTTAAAAAATAATCAAAACCCAGCAGATTCAAAAAGAGCTCTTTGTCTCCCTTTCAACTGCCTAAAACTAATTTAGATAAAGGATCTGCTCCAGGAACAGAGCTATCACCACAGATAACTACTTTATGATTTCAACTATGTATGGTAGGGAGGAATCCAGCAAGTCCTGTGTGATCAAAATTCTCTCTTTGTCCCATTGTTTATGAGTGGCCAAACATTTGTTTACTACATTTGTTTTCTCATTCTTTCTGAGGAATGCATTCCTTCCTTTTAAGTACCAGACCCCTACTCCCTTTTCCTTAGTTCAGGATGACAAATATACCTCATTTTGCTTTACTACCATTGGAATTTCCATGTCAGTGTGGGTTTCCTGTACATATGCAATTAGATTTGATTTTTTCCTAGTAATCTATCCCATGTTAATTTGATTCTTAGTCTGGCTAGAAGGACTTGAAGGGGACAGGAATTCTTGCTCCTTGACAATATCCAGGTTGGAATTCTTTAGTAATGACATAAATAGCTTATTGATCAATGAGATTACAGAAAGTAATGGGCCATTAACAGTGATCAAGTCTGATGCTTCATGTTAGTATATTTGGATGAAAGGTCCTAAGTGTAAAGGACCATAAGAAGAAAAGCAGTATAACTGCTCATAAACATGAGGCATTTTTTAAGTGTTCATTGCCATTTCATTAACACTAAATAACACTATTCCTCCAAAACATTCATATTTATGAATTAATCTGATTACATCCATTGTCTTTATACTATTCTGTTAAAATTTTATGATCTATAAACATCTAGAATATTTATACTTCATTTTCTTCTTTGAGTTGTATATTAATTAAATGATCATTAAGAATTCCCCCCACACTAACTATGAAAAAGTGGAGTTTGATTTCTGATGCTGTTGGGAATAAGACTCAATTTACACTGCAGTTGACTTTTTTTGCAGCTCTTCAATAAAACAAAACAAAACAAAATGAAAAAGATATGGAGAATATCATCAAACTGGTTGAAAAAAAATTCTCTTTGAAGGAATCCACTTCAAATAAAGCTAGTATAAAACCAAACATCACAGAATATATGAATGCTTGATTTCTTCTGCAGCAAATATAGTTTGTGTGTTAACTGTGTATCAGGCACTGTACTAAAATGATAAAGAAATGAAAATAAAGAGCAAAATACAATCCATATTTTCAATGCAAGTATCCTTTGGGGGTGTGGGTGGGAAATCTGCCCGTAAAACAGATCATTAATATTCAGCATGCTAAGTAATACAGTAGTTACAAACAAAATGCAAAGGAAACTACTGCAGGAGACTAAATATCCATGGGGAAGGTGAGAAAGGAGCTCCAGAGGGAAATAATGTTAGAAATGAGCTGTGAAAGATAAGTAAGAGTTTCTCAAATAGAGAGTACTGAAGGAAAAAAGATAGTTCCAAGAAGAGAGAAGAGAGATTTTTCCTCTCTTCCCCCCTCTTTCTTTGTCTCTCTCTTTCTCTCTGTCTCTCACACACGTTCGCGAGCACACACACACACACACACACACAGATATGAATTGATTTTTTTTTAAATATGAAATTTATTGTCAAATTGGTTTCCATACAACCCAGTGGTCATCCCAATAGGTGCCCTCCTTAACACCCATCACCCACCCACCCCTCCCTCCCACCCCCCAACAACCCTCAGTTTGTTCTCAGTTTTTAAGAGTCTGTTATGTTTTGGTTCCCTCCCTCTCTAACCTTTTTTTTTTTTTTTTGAATTGATTTTTTAAAGGAGTGTCAGGAGTACTGAACATGTAGACCTGTTTGAGGGCTCAGATCTTAATTTCTAAGAGATTTCCAAATGTGGAGAGAATTGGAACCAGAGTGTTCATGGTGATAGCCTCAAAGAAAGGAATTTCAGTGAATTAAATTTTGTATTTCCATACATTTTCTCACATCCGTAACGATGTCAGCTGCTGAACTACACTGTTGTGGGAACACTTGTTTTATTTATCCATTGCATATTGAGGAACTGGCCCTTAAGTGAAAATGGCGGTATTGACCTTTTATTTGTTTTTGCTTCTGAATCAGAGATTCAGCATAGGTAATATTATACTGAAAATTTTAAAAATTCAGATTTAAAAATTTGTAGGCACTGAGAACTTTTAATGTTTTAAGTCTATTTAAATTAGTAAATGTCTTCCAGTTCTCAAACATATCTAAGTGGAAACCATGGATCTGATACTAAAAAAAGTTTTCAACCACGTTAGATTATGATTGAATAAAAGATGTGAGATTATAATTAATTATGTAAGTTGTTTCTCTTTGGGATATTTTGTGGCTTCAAAGATACCTGTTTGTAAAAGCATGATTGTTTCTGATTAAAAAATGTGCCTTCTTCACTAAATAGAGATCTAAAAGAGCCTAGATTAGCTTTTGAATTTTGGACATGCACATAAAAACCTAATATGCATGACACCTGTCACCCTCCACTAAAGGACACAGGTGTGAAAGGCTATAGTAGCAAGCATTCGGAGTACAATTTGAAAAACGCCAATTATGAAAATACCAACATTTTAGGAAAAAATTGCATTAAAATTATAGTTGCATCCAGTTACCTAAAGAAAAGGAAGAACACAAGTAAAAAATTGATGATGCATTCTATCAACATATTAAAATATATTCCTCTTCTCATAGAAAATTTCAAATATACTTAAAAACATTTATTTATTTATTTATTTATTTATTTATTTATTTATTTATTTTTGAGAGAGAGAGAGAGAGAGAGAGAGAGAGAGAGCACACAAGCAGGAGAAGGGCAGAGGGAGAGGGAGAGAGAGAATCTTAAGCAGGCTGCATGCTCAGCACAGAGCCCAACTTGGGGCTTGGTCTCATGAAAGTGAGATCCTGACCTGAACTGAAATCAAGAGGTTGCTTAACCGACTGAGCCACCTATGTGCCCTTACACTGACATTTTTTAAAAATGGGCTTTCATAATAATCCTTTGTATTGGAAAAAACAATAACAAAAATAACTACTAAGGTCCTCCTTGACCAACCTGCTGGATAACTGAAATAGAAAGGTATTACAAAACTCAAAATTAACAGTATTTTTTATCTAACTAAATTCACTTTAAATAAACATGCAGTTAACATAAACATGGTATTGTTAGCATGGAGCATTTGCATAATTTTCTCTTTTAAAAATACCAATTATTGATATATATATATATTTAGTTAAATATTTATAGTTAATTTTTATTGAAACAGTTTTTGTTTCACATAGTGACATTGCTCATATATTTTTACGATAAAAATATAATAAACACAAAATAAGCAGAATAGGTATGTAATATATTAAACCAAAAATGGAAAATATAAGATGAGAATGATTGTTTTTTAATCTAATCTCCCAGACTTCTACTTAATCAAGTATTCTCTTTGACTTGAATGGTGAATCACTCAACTATTCACTCTTTAACAGTTAAACAATTCAGGGGTGCTTGGGTGGTTCAGTTTGTTAAGTGTCCAACTGTTGATTTCAGCTCAGGTCATGATCTCTTGGTTTGTGAGATTGAGCCCCACATTGGGCTCTGTCCTGACAGTGCAAAGTTTGCTTGGGATTTTCTCTCCATCTCTCTATCCCCCTCCTTTGCATTCTCTCTCTCTCAAAATAAATAAGTAAACTTTAAAAACAAAACAGTTAAATAGTTCAAAGACAAATCTAAACATGAAAAAAATTAGCTTAGTAAAAATACTTAAATATATTCTTCCAAAAAATTTTATACAGTTAACATAAATAAAACTTTCTTTTTGGTTTACAACTTTCCACTTTCAACCAAAATGTTGATATCTGACCAACAAAACAAAAAAATCTATACTTCTTTTTCACTAACATAGACAGTTATTCAATTACTTTTTAAAAAAATTGACCTCTCTTCATAAACACACTTTAAAAATATATATATTTATTTATTTTGAGAGAGAGTGTGTGAGTGGGGGAGGGGCAGAGAGAGAGAGAGAGAGAGACGGAGAGAGAGAGAATCCCAAGCAGGCTCCATGATGTCAGCACATTGCCTGATGTGGGTCTTGATCCCACAAACATAAGATCATGACCTGAGCAGACATCAAAGTCAGAGCCTAAACAGACTGAGCCACCAAGGCACTCCTCTTCATAAACACAATTTTTAAGTCAAAGGTCTAAACACTTTAATTTAATTTAATTTAAAAACGATATGTATATGTCCATTCTTTCCCTGAAGAATATTTTTTGAGAAATATAACAGGAATTTGTAAGGCATATTCTTAGATTACCTCATTTAAACCTCCTAAACACTCTATGGGATACATGCTATTAGTCTTCCCAGATTTAAAAATCAGGAACTAAAATATTTAGAGATTAGATAAAATGGGAAGGACACATGGAATTGTAAATGGTGGAGAATATAGAATTAAAACTGGTTAGTTTTTAACTTTTTTTTTTTTCAATTTCAGAGAGAGAGAAGGAGCATGCACATGTGTGAGCAGGAGAGGGGCAGAGAGAGAGGGAGACAGGATCCAAAGTGGGCTCCACACTGAGAGCCAGCAGAGGCCTGATTCAAGGCTCATACTCCCAAACCCTGAGATCATGACCTGAACCAAAGTCAGATGCTTAACCACCTGAGCCACCAAGGCACTACCCCCCCCCCTTTTATTCTTCTTTTTTTCAAGCAAGAACTTTGCATTACAAAAAAAAAAAAAAAACTTGCCTTAAGGAACAATTTTTGGGCTAAGTACAAGGCACTATATCAGCATTTTAAAAATTGCACATTTTTCTTGAGAATGAGTTATTTTTATTGTTTTGTGGAAGATTCCCATAAATTATTTATATTTGAAATGCTGACTTAACATCATAATCACTTTCCTGCCCCCAAGAAACTTCTTCACAACTAAGTTAATTCATCTTTGTTTAGTTATGTTTTTATAGGTTAAATGGCTGCTTTTATTTGACAAATTAAGCACTTTAGAATTTATTATTGGGTCTTGGTTTTAACAGTGTGATTTCATTGCAACTCTTTCAGTGCTCATATAAAAAGGAAATGGTTTTGAGGTTTGAAATAAGGCTGAAACGTTAAAAGTGTTCACATGATCAAATGAACACATTTAAAGTGAACAATCAGATCATTTCAAGGTTTTTCCTAATAAAACTATTCAATATATAATTCTAATTGGGAATCGGAATTAGTTTATATATATTATATAATATTATATTGTCTCTATTTCAACTGTCTTAAAATAATACATTTTTAAAATGATGAAAATTATCTGTGAACTAGATTTATCAAGAAAGTAGTAAACAAGGATGTCAATTTTCTTTCTTTTTATGTTTATTTATTTATTTTAAGAGAGAGAGAGGATGGGGGCAGAGACGGAGAGAGAGAGAATCCCAAGAATCCCACACACAGAGCGGAGGCTGATGTGGGGCTTGAACTCACAAACCATGAGATCATGACTTGGGCAGAAACCAAGAATCAGACGTTCAACTGACTGAGCCACCCAGGCCACCAAAAGTTGTTGTTTTTTTAATTTTAAGTAGGTTTGGGAGCTTGGGTAGATCTGTTGATTAAACGTCTGACTTGGGCTCAGGTCATGATCTCACGGTTTGTGGGTTCGAGCCCTGCATCAGGCTCTGTGCTGACAACTCAGAGCCTGAAGCCTGCTTCAGATTCTGTGTCTCCCTCTCTCTCTGCCCCTCCCCACCTTGTTCTCTGTCTATCTGCCTCTCAAAAATGAAATAAATGTTATTATTATTTTTTTAAATTTTAAATAGACTCCACAGCCAATGTGGGGCTTGAACTTATGACCCTGAGATCAAGAATCACATGGTGTATGGACTGAGCTTGCCAGGTACCCTATGGAATTTTTTTTAAAAATCATGTTCTTATATTTGTATCAATATTCTGTGTGAAAACTCTTTGAAATGTTGTTATGGAATATATAGAGAGATGATCAGTAATATGCCATTTAGGTAATTAACAAACTTCTGTGCTATGAGGATGTGTTGAATTTTTTTTCTTTTCTTTTTTTTAATGTTTATTTATTTATTTTGAGAGAGGGAGCAAGTGCACAAGTGGGGAAGGGGCTGAGAGAGAGGGAGAGAGAGAATCCCAAGCAGGCTATGTGCTGTTAGCACAAAGCCTGATGCGGAGCTTGAACTTACCAACCATGAGATCATGCCCTGAGCTGAAATCAAGAATTGGACACTTAACTGACTGAAGCACACAGGCACCTCTATATGTTCAGTACTTTGAATAGATTCTCTTATACAATGAACACAACAATCCTAGGAAGGAATTTATTGCTATTCCCATTTTTCAGGGGAAGAAACTAAGCCTATGGGAATTCAAATGACAAGCCCAAAAGCACACAGTTGTCTGAGAAGGTGAGCATGTAATCTCTCCAAATGCTAAACTTGAAAGGGAAATTTCTTTAGATTTCTTTATAATAGCAAATGTTTTATTTGACTAATACTTTACATTGATTAGAAACCATTAGAGTATGCTAAACCTGACACATTATTCAAAAACCACCAACAATGAGACATTCTAGTTTAGTGCTCCTTCCAAAAACAAGAAAAATGATTCTAAAAATTGATTTGGAAGTGTTACAACAAATATTGTCAACTAGGATAGAAAAGCTCAAAACTGTATTTGGAATAATTTAGGACGATAAACTGTTAAGGATAGCCAAATTATTGCACCAGTAAATATGACAAACATCATTTACTCATGTTTAAAGTGTAAATCACATTGGCAAAAGATGACCTGACATAAAACTATTATTGTCTTAATTAATTAAGCAAATATGTTGATACTTCCTTCACGATGTCTATTATTTCTATTTTCCATTTTCCTTGCAAGCATCATAGTTGCAACCTTTGTTTTAATTGACAAGGATATATATCCCATTTACAATCTTTCTTGTCTCCATTTCTCTGCACACTTCTTGAAGATTAAAATTTTACAAAGACTGTGTCTTGAGTAGTTACCTTCTATTGTAGCTATGTTCAGAATGGTCACACTATTTAGACCTATGGAACCTCAGGGCTCATGTTAGCATGACTCTTTGTGGTGGGAGGGGGGGGAAGATGATTTTAACTAACAGTCTATGACACATGAAAACATGGAGGATCCAGTACCAGGTTCAAGGGCACCTCACTCAGTCGTGTGATCTTTCTTTTATGCTATGCTTATTCCAACTTTAGGATTTATCTATCCTACCTTGTCATTAATTACATTATAAGAGTTCTGGAAGGGCAAGGGAAATGACCATAATAAATATATACAATTCATACAAAAAATAAACATAATGAATATCCATAATAATTAATATGGATGTGTACAAGCAATTAGTGTGAATGAAGAAAAACTGTTACATATAAAGGTATGATGCTGCCTCTTCCATTGGTTACTCAAGAGCATATTTAGTGTCTTCAAACAGATTTTAAGTGGTCATTAAAAAAGAGGTTTTACAGAAGAGACTCATAAATATGGAGAACCTGAGGGTTACAGGTAGGGTTGTGGGATGGGGGATGGGCTAAATGGGTAAGGGACACTAAAGAATCTACTCCTGAAATCATTGTTGCACTATATGCTAACTAACTTGGATGTAAATTTAAAAAAATAAAAAATAAGACAAGTTAAAGAAAAACAAGTATTAAAAAAAAGAGGTTTTATACTTCATGTGAGGTATGCAGTAGTTTGAAATGGCTTCAAAGTAAATACTGGAATAAATGTAAATAAGAATCTCTAAAATGCCTTTCACTCTCATTGCATTTATAAATAAAACTTGATGTTAATTATACAGATAAGAAAAGAAGTCCCAAATAAATCTTTTTGATATGAAATATTTAACATTTTTAGAGACATCGTTGGAGTTATTTCTTAAAATAATTTATTTATTGTATTATATCAAGTATCTTTCTGTAATATCACAGTCATTAAAATAATTGTCAATTTGGATTTTTTCATGTTTTGAAAATTCTTTTGCATATTGACATTTATTCTTAAAGAATATTTGAAGAATTAACTTTAAAGTAGAAAGATTTCTATGCTGTCATGCAGAAAAATGGTAACTAAAGATGCTCTGGACATCTTAATGTGAAAAGAATAGGCAGAGGTTTCCTTATACCTCCATGGGTGTATTCTGCAACTTGTACAAAAATTATAATTTATATATTATATTATATTATATTATATTATATATTAATTACATATATTTGCAATTTATACATTATAATTCAACTTGAATTATTAGTATGTTGACATATTAACATAATATTGTTATATTAAAGTTATTTCTGGATGGAAATGAAAACTGTAATTTAGAGTGTGATATTTAATCAGCATCTAACTAATAAATATGTACATGTGGAGATAATAAGAAATGCCTACTATTAATTAACATAATGGTTTAGGTACCCAGGTATGGATGAGACACAATTTAAAAATGGCAACCTTCCTGTTTATGGAAATATCACAAAACCTAAAGGAGATCCCTCCTTTTCCCTTTAAGCCTTAGCTAATTACAAAAACCAAACAAACAAAAAAAGGTGAACCATCTCCACCACTACCAGAACAACAGGGAACAGACTTAAAGGAAGGCACGAAACTGCAAGGACAACAAATAAAAGAAGAAAGACACAAGCATGGAGTGAGAACAACATAATTTTAAAGACAAAAAAGAAAAAAGTGAATTCATTTCCTTCTCTCATGGAAAAGGCTGAAATTCATTGCTGCAAGAAGAAAACCAGAAAAAAGTATTTACCTGTGAAACTCTAGGTTTAGAAAATTAGCACAATCAGGAACATTAAAAGTTGGAATGGAGCAGTAAGGGTTTGAGATTATAATTACTTGTTGAAAGTCCTGCATAGATAGCATTTAGAAGCCCAGAACTTTTTCCTTCAAATGCACGTTGCTATTAGAACACTTGTCTCCCATAAGAGAATATCAATATCAATTCATATTTTTGAAGTTGTTGCAGTAGAGGGACTTTGCCTTTGGAGACACCAAGCACACAGAGAAGTAGGAGTGCTTTCCTAAAACCAATCAATGAAAGAAGTTCTATTATAATAAACTGTAAGATTTCCACTTGCTATCCAATTCTTAGTTCTCAGAACACAAGGTTAATGCTTAGCCCAGCTTCCATTTGCATCATAGACTTGTGCCTTATGGAGTTTGCAGTAAGCCAAGCTAGAATTGGGAAGTATTGGCAAGGATATGATAAAAATGAGTGTCATAAATTAATGTTGGAGTCTAAATTGTTGCAACTACTTTAAATAACTAGCAGTGTGTATGTCATATGACCCAACAAAACTACTTCTAGGAAACCAATAAAAACATGTGCATGTATACACACAAAAAAGACATATTTTGATAACAGAACTATTTGTATTAGTCCCTAAATGGAATCTGTCTATATTCCAATCATCAAATAAATAGATAAAATAATGGTAGTATATTTATACATTACTATAGCAATGAGAACAAACATACTAGAATTATATGTATGGGTACAAATGGAAGTAATAAATAAAGTGTTCAACAAAAGAAGACAGACACAGAAAAATTACGTATTGTATGATTCTGATTATATAAAGATGAGGATAGTTTCAAGGGTGCTGGTAAAGTTCTATTTCTCAGTCTGAGTAGTGGCTACCATAAATTTGCTGAATTTGTGAAAATATTGTGAACTGCACCATTTGATTTATATATTTGCCTATTTTTATGTTATTCCTCAGTTAAAATTTGATTTCTCTATATACATACATATACACATACATGTTCACAGATATGTACACATATATGAATCTGTACACATATATGATATTTCTAAATATATTCATACATGTATTTATACAAGAATATTATCATTTGAAGGTAGATTCTTAAATGAAATGGGTTGAGAAAACAATACATCAAAACTAAGAATGAAAACACAGCATAAAAAGAACTAATGAAGGAGTAGAAGAATTTTCTTTGCCTACAAGTATAATTAATATCCTTTGAGAGATAAAATAATTTAAACAGAAACAAAATCAATACAGGCACTGGAAGATAAAGTTGAGGAAATTCTCTAGAAAACAAAAAATCAAAAGGTAAAGAGATGGAACATGTGTGTGTATATGTGTGTGTCTATTGTAGTAAGTGATTAGACTAAGAAGCTCAATATTCAAATAATACAAATTCCAGCCAAATATACAATAAACATTGAAAGAAAAGAAATGATTAAAGTAATAATATTAGAAATTTCCTGGAACTGAATGACAAGACATATGAGTCATTAAATGTCCAGTAGAACAAGCAGAAGTAAGCCTTAGTGCACCGGTTTACAGACCTAAAAGCTTCCAGAGAGTAACAAACAAATGAATATTAACAAATGAGTAAAATATAATTGAAGGGTAGAATAAAGTCCTTTTCAGATCCACAAGGTCTCTGGTAGCTGAAGATTTATGTGCTCCTCAAAAATGACAACTATGTAATAAAAGAGGAACCAAAGAAATTGGGATACTACCATAAAAAAAAAGACATGAAGGTAATTCATAAGATAATGACAAAGAAAAGATCAGGAAATTGACTGGAAGTCATATTAGAAAGGATACACTACAGATTGAATGCGGAAGACTTGTGTTATAATCCTACAGCTACACGGAAACAAATTCTGCTAACAACTTTGGAGATATTAGAAGCAGATCCTTCACTGGGCAAACTTCAGATGAAAACCCAGAACTTTGGCCTTGTGATACTCTAATCAGAGGACCCAACTAAGCCTCATCCAGACTCCTGACTAATAGAACCTGTGAGATAGTAAATGTGTTTGGTATTAACTGCCAAGTCTGTGGTCATCTGTTATGTAACACAGAAAACTAATACAATAAATATTTCATAGTATTTGTTTCCCAGTAGAAAGTTGTTGGCCTATTTCAATTTTCTCCTTATTTATTCTCCTTCATGTGCCAGATTTGGTCACACACTTGCAAGTCCTCCCCCAGCACAATTCACATGATGCATCATTTCATACTTTGCCCCAAGGTGGGAGAAACGACTGCCAGTACTACTGCAATAGGTTTTCTTAAAATAGCATGTATAATCCTATAAAATTGAGCAATTTTATGATTTTTTAACATCAGGAAATTTTAAATAATATAATATATGCTCATATGCATAGGGTTCTCCAAAAAGGAGGTGCATAATATTCAGTATACTGTGAAGTTTTCTGATCAAGTAAGTCCCTCAAAACACCTATGAATAGTTCTTGGGAAACTGTGCTGCTTAGAACAGTTTAGGAACTACAGGCCCAGACTTTATGTTGGCCGTTATATTAGCACAAGTCATGAATGATGAGAAATATGAAACGGTATTTATTCTCCCACAGAGCAACTGTAAGTCATCCATGAATGAGAAAAATCAGACTAACTTTCATTGAAATTGTACTATATATCAGGCACCGTGCTAGGCTTTTGCACTCATTAGGTCATTTCTTCTTTAGCACAAAATTGTAAGGAGATAATATTCACATTTTACCATCTTTAGATATGGAAGATCAATGGGAATGAGAAGCTTGCATAAGGTCCACATCTACCAAGTTCAAGACTTGGACTCAAACCCAACTGGTCCTGGATCCTTATTTTATATCTTCTTACTGTGTAATTCCATATCTAAGGGCATGTAAGAGTGCATGTTATTTTGTTTGTAAGCAGAGCTGTTAATGAAGAGATTATGTAAATATTGAGTGCTTAGTCCCATTTGGCAAATTAATATTGTTTCATTTATATAATTAAATGATAGTTAGAAATTTACTAAAATCCATGGCATAGTTTCAGTCAACAGTCAGTATTCCCTCGATGCCTTCTGAGAAACAAGACATCGTTCACTGATGATTATATTTTTTTGCCTTTTGCATTACTTAACCAGGTTTTTAGATATTTGTATATTAAAGTGTGGTTCTATATCTAAAAACTGACAAGTAAATTTTAAGACAAGATTTCCAAATGCCAACATTCCCTTCTTCAAATGTAAACAGGTAGATAGAAGAGACCCATGTAGCACATATTTGCTCAAATTCTTCCTGGGTAATATACCTATCAGCAGAGAAAACTCACCTTTTCCCTAGAGCAAATTAGGGACTTTGCCTAAAGATACCCATCCTAAACTCAAAGATTTGGCAAAATCTGGGGTACAAGCTTTAAACTTCATATGCATTTTGAATTTTTATCCATGATAGTTTCAATGCAAAATGTTTAAAACTATTTCAAAAAACAAAACCCTGTTGCACTTAGTCTATTGATTTTGAAAATTAGGATGAATTGAACAGAGTTGACACACATCTCAAGGTAAACATCCCCTTAATTTCTTTTCTCTGTCTTCAGATTACAGTATTTGAAACAAGAGACTCCCACAAATATATGGAAACAAAGAGCTAACATTTCCTCCCACTGCTCTATGAACTGTGTCAAGATAAAGCTGTTTCAATCCGACCATTAATTAAAAAAAAAATCATCATACTCTTAGTAAAATGTTTGAAAAACAAATGCATTGTCTTTTGGAAAAGATAGCTAACGAATTTCCTACCATGGAGTAAAAGAGCCTCTGATTGATTGATTAGTCTCTTTTCTTATCCCAGAGGAAAATGAGTCCAAGGACTATTTTCTTCAGTGAGGGTAGATGAGTAATGATCTTTATTTTAGCACTGGTTTTCATTCCTTGGAAACGAATTGAGAGCTTTGGATGACTCATAGATCTCATGATAAACCCTTAGCCAACTATCAAACCTAATTTCCATTGCAAAGATCTATTAATGACAATTCATTTTATTCAGAGCTGTCTTCATTTGATGATTTGTGTTGCACTCTTGAAGAAATATCTCCTAAAGAAGTTGAATTTGTAGTTTATTCTTCATTAATACAAAATAGTTTGTATAACTTATCTGAATTTTAAGCATATGCCTTGAATCTTTTTTTCTTTTTAAAGAAAAATTAAGAACTTTTGGTCAAGACAGTGTAGTATATTTATCCATGAATCGCCTCGAAATATGTAAAAACAAAACAAAAACAAAAAACTTATCCGGGTTCAAAAATAAAATCAAACATCCTTAGGCTTTATGAAGGTAAAAATGACAACAGACAAAGTTAAACAGGCAATGAAGACTATTCAAGGCAATAGGGAAGAGAAATCAGAATGTCCTCTGACTTCAATTCTAATAAAACAAAGACCTAGAGAGTCTTTAAAAGCTAACTGAAATAGAGGTGAGTACATTCAGAGCCTTGAGTATTTGTTAATTGGCCTCACAATGGAAAAGTAAACTCTTGTATCTCCAGGGAGTGGAGATAGTTTTACAATTTAGAGCTAGGAGTCCCTGGATGTAAACTGGTACTCTCCCAGCAGGGACTGGGAGATAGAGGGCGCTATCATCCTTGATGCTTACATTTCATAGGGCTGGCTCTCCATTCCCTAAGAAAGGTAGTCCAGGATTGTAAAACTGGCAAGAGGCTTTTAAAAATATTTACATTTCAAAGAGGACCTATAAAGAATTTCAATGACAAGATTTCAAAAGTAATTGTCATAAGAAAAGAGAGTAAGGACTTTTATAGTTTGATCATCTGGATTCTGTAAGGGCCCAGGTAAGACTGAGGTCAGAGACCTAGAGGCAGGAAGAAATCTGTCTAAAGTTTACTCTGAGAGAATCATTTACACCTGCTTGGTTAGTCTAAAAAAGAAGTGATTGTTCTGGAATCCCTGGGCCAAATGGGTCTAGATTCCAGTGATTATCGTAAGTTTGGTTTCTGAAGGGAAATGGGGCTAAAGTGATGTATGTGTGACTTGGGTCTGAGCCAGTGTTGCCGCTTTGTACCAGAGCTGTATGTAGTTTTATGTGTGTGTGTATGTGTAGCTGTATGTGTATTAAAGTATTGAACAATTCCTTTTCATTGTATAACTAAATTTTCTTCTTCATTTGTTAAAAGATTTTTTTAAAGGTGAAATGGTCACTTATACAAAGATAAAATGACCATGTTTTAAGAGTTCAACTCATTATCAGTGAGGAAACAAGTGAGATGTTTCAACAAGTGCAAAGTAGAAGTCAAAGAAACAAAAACTAATATGTAGTAAAAACTGCTGAAATAATTTATAACATGAACACCAAACTGACTTTTTTTTTTTTTACACGGGGTATAGTTATTGAAATTTCACCAAACCAGTTTCATTTTCACATCTATAGAAAATACTTATGCATTGCTGTTATTTATAATTTGGAGAATTATAAATTAGTTTAAAGGCATCAAAAAGCTAAGATCAGGTAACCTGAAATGGTAAGCTCTAAAAAATGCATATATACAGGCTCCTGGGTGGCTCAGTCAGTTAAGTGTCCCACTTCAGCTCAGGTCATGATCTCACAGTTCATGGGTTCAAGCCCTACATCAGGCTCTATGCTTACAACTCAGAGCTTGGATGGAGCCTACTTCGGATTCTGTCTCCCTTGCTCTCTGCCCCTCCCCCACTTGCACTCTGTCTCTTTCTGTCTCTCTCAAAAATAATAAAAAAACATTAAAAAATGCATATATAGCTTTTCATTGAAGACATCTAGTAATATTTTTTAAATAGTAAGTATCATTACAATTATAGAAAGTGATATAGTTTAAAAACAATTCATAAAATCATGATTAGAAATAATAATTCATAGAATCAATTTTGGGGTAAAAATTATAAACCCAGGCAATCAAATACTATATCAATAAGAAAAGGACACACACCTACAACCCATACCTTTCCCAACAATGCTAATACTCCATTCACTCCTGTAAATAATCAAAATTCTTACTGGGGACTTATAGGTGTGGTAAAAATGAGTCAACTTTGACTTCAGGGTACAATATTGTCCTTATTGGCTTCAAACAATTATCCTTGACTTTCTTTACCAAATATGTGTTTAATATGGCAGAAGGCAGTAAAAGGGATTTTGCAGAATGAAAACACCATCTGGAAGTCAAGGTATTTTTTTAATGTATGCATCAATAGTTAAAGCCTTACACTGTGGTTCTCTGCTGTCTGAATTATTTCTGAATTATATCTTCAATGGTTTTGGATAAAGAAAATTGCTGTCTCTGTCCATTGAAAAATGCCTCACTTCTTTTTCTTTGTGATTATGCTTTTCCAGTTTCCTGCAAAATTAAAGTAAAATTCTCAATCTATGAGTGTTCTTTATTATAAAAGCCTAAATTACCTATTCTCATTTCCTGCTTCCTTACCCACTTCTACATCACCAATTATCATCTCTCCATATATATTTCTCCCAAACCATGACATTTTTATGTGATTTACAGTTCTTAGGACCTATCAAAAAATATTAACTTAAATGGCTTCTGAAAAACTTTTCCTTTGGATGTCTTATCAATTTTTTTTTTTTTGCTTAAACTTTTCTTTTGAAGATAAAGTCTTTATCTTTTTCTAAAATCGTGGTAATAGATATTCAGGCATTGGATAAGAGTTTCTATAGAAGTTAAGAAATAAAACTTAGAGGCTTAGTGCAGTCACTGACTTTGTGTTATTCCTGAATCAGGGTCATGGCAGACAAATGCAACAACCAAATAAATCTTGGATTTATTGAGTCACCAAGCAATGTGAGTTCAGACCACTTACCAGCCAAGTTATCTATCTATCTGTCTGCCTGGATTTAGTAATTATCATTTATAAAATGAAATAACATACCAACTGGCCATTGTGTACACAGTAAAGAGATATAATTGCTAATCACTATTATTCATACTACTTGGATAATTCTGGTCAAGAGACTTTCTCTGCCAACAAAATATGCTAGACCATAATTTTTTTTAGTTTTAGATATTATAAAGCTTTCTTTGTAAAGGGTCAAGGATTATTTGTTTAGACTTCAACTCATTGGATGAATTTTTGTGAAACCATTAAAAATGAATCTTTTAAATTGGTGAAATATATCCCTTTAAGGAGAAATAAACTATGATCCAGAGAAATTATGAACAGCTCTAAAAACAGAGAATTGATGGTGATGATATGAAATAAATTATACAATAAATGTACCCTGCCTCACATAGGTTATCTAACTTGTCTCTTTGTTATAAATATATATGTGTCTGTATATGAACAGATGTATCATACAGGTGATGATAAGTGTCAAACTCCCTGTTTATAATGCATATAATTAAATCTGAAATTACCTACAAGTAGTACAAAATCCAACTAGCTGAATAATCCAAATAGTTATTTCAGTTTTTCCTTTTAATTCTGTTTGATTATAAAATCACATTTTTCATAAGCTTGTGATCTAAATCTAAATTCCTAATATCTGTGTATTTTTATAAACAGATTTAATATTTTACTCATAGGAAATGAAGATAATTCACTGGAATAAGTAAAATGTATCTTGTACCTTCATAAGATAAGGTATGAAAATTCCCTATTGTTTTCTATGAAAACAATGAAAATTCCCTTGTTTTCTACAATTTGAAATATTTTGCAATGCCATGAATAACTATTTGTAAGTAATTGTGTTCCCCTCACTCCCCAAATTCTGTTCACATTCATATAATTTATATTTGGGAAAATTTCATTTAAAGTAGCAAAATTTTGTGGTCCAAATAATGATGGATATAGAGATAAGCATTAAGGAAATGAATGTTTTATTATGAGCAAACTAAACTCAGAACTTTGGTGTCTTGAGGAAAAGATTGAGAAGAAAGTCACACATTAATAACAGCGGGAGGCATCTGGAAAATATTTCTTCTTTTCTGAAACTTGTGCCAATGCAATATTCAAAGATGATGCTCTCCAACATGATGGCTCTGTTCACTGCTGTGCACTAGGCAGCATGCACATGGCTATGTTAGCACCTGGGAACTGAAGGGTCCATGAAGATGGATGAGGAGAGAATCAAGTGGTGGAATATGAATGGCACAGGTGATGGAAACAAAAATAATAGTCTAAGCTTCTGAAAGGAAATGAAGTAATTCATTTTAAAAATCCTTATTACATTTGTTAATTTGTCACATTCTTTGACTTTTTTAAACAGATGTGTAAAATGTGAATGTAAAATAGGAGTAAACAGAAATATGCCACATTCAAAGCTTTGTTATGAATAGAAATGAATAAAATGATATGTGCATATGTGTTTCAGTATTTACTATGTCCTCCAAAGGAATTCAAAATGCCCTACACACTCATACTAAATACATTTTTGAGGGAACAAAATCTTTCCTTTCAATTGTTTGGAGAGCAACAGGGGACTCTAATCTTTACTGTCCTGCATACACATTTGTACATTTTAAAATGCTAAGAGTTTCAAAGAGCTTTACTGAGTAAAAATTAAGCAGTAGATGGTAACTAAATGAAAGCTCAATCTACCTTGATATTACACATTTTAATTGTACTAGATTTGGATGAAAGGACAGAGTAGCAATAGTTTGAGGCTGTTTTGTATCTGCACTTAGTTCCAAGTTTTATGTAAATATAATGTTTTTAGAAGTACCTTGCAAGTAACCCCCCCCTCACCAAATCACATATACAGAAACATTGCCACATTGCAGCTATAGTATGGTATTCTATATTATAGGTAGTAAGTATGCAATGATTTGTAGAGAGGAGATAGTTCCAGATTTATTTGTTGTAGCTGTTACATTAACTTTGTCATATTGCTTTTACCCTCACAATTCTTAATAATAGGGCATTTATATATTGAGGGAAGACAGAACTATTTTCTAATTATATTACTCACTAATTGTTCATTCATTATCTCGTGAAGAAAATGGTTCTTTCAAGAATTGGAGACAAAGTAGAGTTCATCCTTTAAAAAATGTAACTATTAAATTTCTTCCTTTTAATTATCCTTTTTTCTTTCTTTCTTTCTTTCTTTCTTTCTTTCTTTCTTTCTTTCTTTTTAGGGTAAAGGGTTAGGATAGCAATCAATTCTAGTAATGGCTGATGAGTTTGCTTTCTTCTTCCCTCCCTCCCCTCTTCACTTGTTCTTTTCTTCTTTTTCACTTTCTTTTTTTTTTTCAAATTTTATTTTCTCATTTTCTATTTGTGCATTACACTGCACGCATGGAGTTTTGTAAATTCAGTATTTTACATTGATTCACAATCATTTCTCATGTTGTCATAAAGAACTTTTAAAACTCAACAACAAAAAAGAGAAGCACTCCAATTAAATCATGCGCAAAGCACTTGAGTAAATAATTTCCTCAAATAATATATAAAAATGACCAAAAAACATGTGCAGACAATTTAACATCAGTAATTAACATCATTAAACTTAGTAATTAAGGAAATACAAATAAAAGCCATAATGAAGTACCACTTCCCACCAAATAGGACAACTATAATAAAAATTATTTATTTAAAAAAAACAAAAACAAGTGTTGGCCAAAAAGAATAATGGAGAAATCTAAACCCACATACATTGCTTGTGAGAATGTAAATGGTTCAGATGTGGAAAATAGTTTGGCAGTTCCTCAAAAAGCTAAATATGGAATCATTACCCTATACTTACACTCCTAGGAATATACCCGAAAGGATTGAGGACAGTTATTTAAATAAGTATATGTACTTACAAGTTCATAGCAGCACTATTCACAGTAGCTAATAAGTGGAAACAGCCCACATATACATCAGCAGATAAATGAGTAAACACATTTTGGATACATTTTGGAAAAAAATCCACATGCAATGCAGTAAACCAAAAAGGGATGAAATACTGATACATACTATACAGCATAGATGAACCTTAAAACATGGTAAGTGAAAGAAGCCAGCTACTATTTTTTGTTCACTTCTGTCAATTTTTGCTATATATGTTTGGAATTTCTACTATTAGGGGCCATATCCGTTTAAGATCGTTAGTCCTTCTACAAGAATTGATTATTTTATCAATATGAAATGTCTATTTTTGTATCTGGCAATTTTCTTTGTTCCTACATCTATTTTGTCTGATTTATAACCACTGCAGCTGTCTTTGATTAATGCTTGAATGGGATTTTTTTTTAAATTTTTTACATTAAACACATTGATAGAATTCCATTTAAAGTGAATTTCTAGGAAACATTATTATAAGGCAATGGGCTTTTGTTTGTTTGCCTCTTTTTATACATCTGGCAATCCTTGTCTTTTAATTAATGTGTTTATGACTATACACTTATTAATTAACATGTTTGGAACTTGATCTACAATATTATTATTTGTCTTTTGTTTTCTTTCCTTTTTTTTTGTTCCTATATTTACTCTCTCCTGCTTTCTTTTGAGATACTAGCCATATTTTAGTATTCCATTTTAATTTTTTCATTTTTCATTACATCTTTTTATGTAATTTTATTGCTTGCTTCACAATGTACCTAGAGTCAATGTTCTACCACTGAAAGTGGAATTTAGAAATCTTACTACTGTACACATCCCTTTAATCTCTTTTTAATATTATAGTTGTCTTACATAAAAGCCATGTCAGTTATAAAATTTGATTGCAACCAACAAATACAATGTGGCAATTTTTTTTAGAGTAAGTCTAATGGCAACAAATTCTTTTAGGTTACTTTTATCTGAGAATGTCTTTATTTTACCTTCCTCTCCAAATGTTGTTTCCATTGGATATAAAATTCTGCATACATGATTCTTTCTGTACATTAACAATGTATTTTTCCACCTCCTTGTGGCCTGCATGGATTCTGATGAAATATCTAGTCATTTTAATCATTATTCTCCTATAAATAATGCTTTGATTACCTCTGGCTGTTTTGAAGATTATTTCTATTCCAACTGTTTGTGATATGACTGACCCTTTTTTTTTTAGTTTATCATTTTTCAAATTTTTTTGTGTGTTCCTTGAATCTGTTGTATATTTTCACAAAACTCAGGAAATATTTAGGCATTATTTCTTTAAATATTATTAAAGACTTTCTCTTCTCCTTGGAATATATTGACATGCATGTTAATTCTTTTATTATATTTCCAGAATCCCTGAGTCTCTATTTTTTTCTAATCTTTAAAAAATTTTTCCTTTTCCAAGATTAGATAATTTCTATTGTTCTATCTATGTTATTTTCTATGTCATCTCCAAAGGACTATTGAAACCATCCTGTGTGATTGTTTGTTATTACTGTTATATTTCTTTGTTTCTTTATATATTCTATTCTCTGGCTAAATCTATATTTTATATTTGTTTCAAGAGTATTCACAATTGCTTATTGAAACCTTTCTGTAAGAGAGCAGCTTAAAAATCTTTGCCAGTTAATTTCAACAATTTTTTATTTTGGCACTTTTCTCTCTTGATTGTCTTGCTCCATGCCAGTTGAGTTTCCTGGTTCTTTATGCACTAAATAGTTTTGGATAGTATGCTATACATTTTGGATATTGTGTTATAAAATTTCTGATCTTGTTTAAATCATATGGGAAATGTTAATACCTTTTCTTTAATTGTTCAATTGACCTGATTAGCTTCATGCTGCAAATTTCAACCCAATTTCTGTACACTATAGGTCCAATGTAAGTTTAGTTTTCAAAGACTTTGCAGTGCCATTTGAAGCTGTCCCTGGTGTGTAGTTCCCCCTGACTCTGAGACCTGAGCGGTAGTCTCTATGAGCTAAGATCTCAAAATCTTTGGCTTGCCAGTTAGTGCCAGATTCTTGCAGACATATCTCCCCTTTGTTTCTCCAGAAAGCCAGAAAGCTGAGGCTTTAATTATCCCACTCTGATGCACATTTCTACAGCATCCCCAGCATTCAAGATGAAGCAGTGAGATAGAGAGAGAAGGAGAGAGAGAGAGAAAGCAAAACCAAGGTTTTGCCCCATACTCATGAGATCAGAACACCATTTTTTCAGTTTTCTCTCCCTTGAGGTTTTGGCTCCTATAGATTTCCATTACACAGAAATTTAAGGCAACATTGCCAAGAGATTGTTTGGTGGCTAGGGCATGCAAATGAAGAAAAGAGAAAAAAGAGGGCAGAGGTAGTTATGCACTGTCTCTACTATATAGACAGAACTAGTCAGGTTGTCCTGGATTGTTCTCTATCCATGCTCATGTCCACTTTGGGATTTCAGACTGTTTTTGCATTCTAGCTAGGGATTTTTTTTTTTTTTTCTAATACGAGAAAAATGGTAACATTACTGCTGGCTCTGTGACATTCAGAATTCTGGTCTTTTTCTCCAAAATTCCTGCTATTTTTTTTCAAAGTCCTCACACATGATCCATGCATTCTGTCTAGATTTTATAATTACCTTCGGTAGGAAAGAAATAGTAGAGCGCATTTATTTTATTTTAGCCCAACCACGAGTAAATAAATGATTTAGACCTCCAGTTTTTTTTCTGGTAATAGTAACTTTTATGTTCTAACAGATTCATGATGTGAAAGTCCATGATATATGCATTCCATTGGCCATATTATTCATCTAATTGGTAACCATTATACACAAGTATTGCACAGTATTCTAAGTCATTCCACAGCTAGCTAATAAACTGTCAGTCAGGTTACTTAACTTCTGATGTGTTTTCCTTGTTTCTTGTTAAATTTGGGTAGATAAATGTCTATTTCTTCCTCTTTATGTCACTTGGTGAGTCATAAATCTTTTCATTTTCCTGTTCTATCATTCAGTTTTTGTGAATTTCCTAATGAATAATTGATTATCACAATATCATGGTAAAGAGAATCTTACTGTAATTTCTCTTTTAGTAGAATTGTTCAAGCTTTCTGATCCTTCTTAAAGAAGGTTTGGTAATTTCTTTTTTATTTTATAGGAAATTGTTGGTTTCGTGTAAATTGTCAAGTTTAATGGTATCCATTCAAAATAGCTCATTAGCGGGGCGCCTGGGTGGCGCAGTCGGTTAAGCGTCCGACTTCAGCCAGGTCACGATCTCACGGTCCGTGAGTTCGAGCCCCGCGTCAGGCTCTGGGCTGATGGCTCGGAGCCTGGAGCCTGTTTCCGATTCTGTGTCTCCCTCTCTCTCTGCCCCTCCCCCGTTCATGCTCTGTCTCTCTCTGTCCCAAAAATAAATAAACGTTGAAAAAAAAAATTAAAAAACAAAACAAAACAAAACAAAATAGCTCATTAGCTTTTTAAGCCTGGCTTAATAATAAGAAGAAACGCCTACTCTTAGATCCCACAAATGCAGTGCTCATTTCTGTTCTACATATTTCCCAAATAATGGCACACTAACCTTCATGATTAGAGAGTCAATAAAAATTATTGTGGGTTTCATAACAAAAAAAAGGAGAGAGTAATATTCCATAAAATAAGTGCTATTTTATGTGCTAATTATTATTAGCACAAAAGTGCTAATAAGTGCTAATTTTAGAGTGGAAGTAACTGAGGCATAAACCCAAGTCACATCTGATAAATAATACAGCCAGACAGTCTGGATCCCCAGTCTTTGGTTTTAATGTTTTTAACTTACCTGGATTACGTGTTTATTTTCTTCGATATTTCACTTTGCTTTTTTTTGAGATTATTATTTTTGTGTGGGTTTTGTTCATATGGCTTGTCTCATGATTATTTCTCTTTGCATCTCTGCTCTGTTTTGTGAAATATTCAACTTGATCTTATATCTCAGTAGTAGCAACCTATTAAGTATTACGAATTATTTTTTAAATTTAGAAGTCAAGGCTTAATTCTAGAAAGTTTTTTCATTCTTCAGAAACTCTTCAGAGGATTGTCATTATTTTCAATTAATATTCTCATGTCTCTAGATTTGGTATTCTTTCAATGTTGTTCAGCATCGTCTTGTTCTTTCATATTACTAATTTGTTTCAAAGAAGTTATAACTA
The DNA here is from genome assembly GCF_022079265.1 of Lynx rufus. Taxonomy (NCBI): domain Eukaryota; kingdom Metazoa; phylum Chordata; class Mammalia; order Carnivora; family Felidae; genus Lynx; species Lynx rufus. The sequence continues at coordinate 85,969,456 of NW_025814878.1, read as the reverse complement.
ATTTACTTCATTAGCTACTTGTTTGTTTGTTTTTCCATAGTTCCAGATCAGTCCATTAGAGTCCTTAAGACACTAGGAAATACACCAATAGGGGGAGGCATATGTTTGTTGAGTGCAACATTACAAGGGCTAGGAAATGGTTTCCTCTGAGCTATGATGCACAGGAAAAGTCTCTTGGTAACAGCCCTCTCTGGATGTAAGAGGCCATCAGCTTCTTTGCTTATAGACTGAGTAATTCTGTCTCAGTACTGAGTACCTTGGAATTCTAATCTCAGCAGGACTGAGGATAGCCTCCAGAGGTCATTCATGTGGATACTACAGATGGATCTCCTTATTTTGCCATGAAATACACAGATCTCCATGATGTAGAAGAGAGGCAAACCTTTTGTTGGTGGCTTTCCAGTTCTCTCACTATACAGTAGAGAACGAGAGCCATTCCCTGAAATGTACCTGAATAAAAGAACCTTTTGCAGATTACGTAAGCTAAACAAGCACTATATGTTTTGCTGTGTTATTTGAAAGGAGGTAACACTATGGGAAGGAATCAGGGATATGTGTTCAGGCTGCACCTTCCCAGCAGCCACTTTATTCACATTGCTTTTGGAAAGATACTCTTCTGACTCTTTTATTGCACACAATATAATAAAATGTTAAGAGTAACATCTTAGGCTTTCCATTATACATTTTACATTTTGAAATGCAAAGTCCATTGCATTTTATTTTAAAAATTGTTTATATTGTGAAAAGTTCACCCACTGACTAATGAACTATTCTTACTTTGCTCTTCAGCATAAAATGGAAAGCTAAGTAAAACATTTTAAAGGAAAAATATGTTTCACAACATTACGTGGCAAATTTAAATGTTGCCGAATAACTGAGAACAACAGTAATTAATATTCGAGATAGTGTACCATGCAAGATTCAGTCATGAAAGTAGAACCACTAGAAATGATAGAGAGTGTAGAATTTACACAAAAGGTTTAAATTTGTACGATTATAGGTACCGGTTCCAGTTTATGTACACTGTTGGCTCTGTTTTTGGTGTTGGTCCTGAAGAACAGGGCGGTCTGTCAGTAAGGGAAGATAGGTGTGAAAGGGAGGAGAGTAAACTGGAGCCCATGAAGACCAGCAGGAATCTGCACTGGTCTCTCACAGTCTCCAGTTTTGATGATGAAGGGGAAATGCAAGAGACACTAATGCCCAGGGGTTGCAGAAGATGAGGAAGATCTGGCGGGCAGTGAAGAAGCTCTGGGCCTGGCTGCTATCCCAGGCCAACAAGGTGAGCCAGCAAATCTGCTACAATATGTGTGCACTACGACCGCGCCTCACTCTGCACTGCCCTTCTAAGCCTAAAAAGAACTTGGCCGCTCGTTCGCTTTTGTCTTCCAAATCCCACGCAGAATGTCTCCCGTGGCCCATGATGATCTAGAAATACGGAGTTGGAAAATAGTACCAGCTTAATTAAGTCAGTTGACCCAATACAAATCCACAGCAATGAGTAAGAGAATGTATATGAGTCTATGGGATTTTTAAAAAGTTATTGTAAAGGCCTATCTTTGCTCTGAAAAGAACAATGGAACATCCTGAGAAATAACTATATTAGTGTACTAATTTGATGAATTATAGTTACAAAATATATATTAATGCATTAATAAATTATATTTCAAGAAAAAGAAACATGCTAGTGAATGGATTTCTGAATACTATTAGGATTTGAACACTCCTTGTCAATTTGATTTTTTTTTTTAATTTTTTTTTTCAACGTTTTTTATTTATTTTTGGGACAGAGAGAGACAGAGCATGAACGGGGGAGGGGCAGAGAGAGAGGGAGACACAGAATCGGAAACAGGCTCCAGGCTCCGAGCCATCAGCCCAGAGCCTGACGCGGGGCTCGAACTCACGGACCGCGAGATCGTGACCTGGCTGATGTCGGATGCTTAACCGACTGCGCCACCAGGCGCCCCTGATTTTTTTAATACCTGGAGGTTTTGGGTTTTTTTTTTCCCTCCTGATTTCTTCTTGTCCTTACATAGCAACTTCAGGACAGTCATATTTAAACCATAATATTGTTAAAATATGGTTAGTAGATTAATCATAAACTGTCTGGAGGGGTCAAAAAATGCCTATTTGTCCAAAGAAAAGTGATATTGTTCTATAACAGAAATAACGATCCCAAGTTTAAGAAAAATGACATACCGAATGTGGTATGAGAATATTTTGTGAAACCCAAGTGCAAGAAACAAGAATGCTAAGCTTATCTTACTTTTTCACACCAATTTAGTGCCCATTAAAGATTATGAAGGGTAAAGTTAAATTGATTCAGTACTAAAATTCTATGATGCTTTTCAAACCAATGTAATGATAACATATTATTCAGATTTGGGGTTTCATTAACACTGAAACAAAAATGAGCAGAAGTTATAAATTTTCTCCCTTGGAATAGTAAAGTGCTAGAAAATTCCACCAAATTACTATAGTCTTCGAATAATAAAGAAATCAAACCAAACTTGAATATTAATTTATTAATTAAATTTATTAATGATGTAAGCTTTGACCAACCTAGTGAACTATTTTAAAAACTTATCAAATATAAACAAAGAGATTGTCATTGCTTGTTCTTAATCAGTGAAGAGCATTTAGTCAATCATTGTCTCCAAATTTCTGTGCATTTTGTCTAGTCTTTCTTTTATTAAATTTAATTAACTAAGCCGGGATTCAGCAAACTAGAAAACTAGAGCTAAATACTTGTCACACATTTTTTAGCATGAACCTCAAGCTAAGAATGTGTTTTACATTTTTAAAGGTGGTAAGAAAGCACAAATAAAACAAATCTAAAACAAAGAAGAAGATGCAACAAAGTCCATAGGTCACTCCACAAAACCTAAAATACTTACAACCTAGCTCTTCCAAGCAAGTTTACCATCCCTTATACTAGACTGTAAGTTCTTGGACATCATGATAGATATGCTATTCACTTTTATGCACTTAGCCTAATACGTGCTTGGTGACACATAACAGATTTGTTGATTTTATGAAAAAGTACTTGGTGTTCACTAATATTGGGGAGTCATATCAAGTCTGGACCTAATGGTATAGCTATCTGAAAAGGTCCCTATATTAAAGGTCCCAAGTAGCAATTACCAGCACGTTGCAGGAAAAGACTTGAACATGCACTGTGGCAAAATAGCTATTGTACTTACAAAATTCATACATCCCTTTAATCCTTAATTCGAAGTTGTCCTGGAATGTGACTTCCTAGCTAATGATTCTGTTTCCTAGCTAAACTGGTATCTAGGTGTGGACTTGTGACCAGCTCTTATTTGAGTGAATGAAAGATTTGCCTTTTTTTCTTCAGCTTGCCAGATTCGAAGAGCATCCAAAGTATAACATGCATGCACACACATTCACACAGCACAAATCATAATATGTCATGAAGGGTTTGCATGTAGCAGGGTGAGTCATGCATTATACTGCATCCTAAAACCATTCATCTAAATATACAATTTGACCAACAGTACCTTAAGTGTATATGTATTCAGCTGTAACAAAAGTTAATTTTACACACAAATCTGCCTTTGGCAATGTCCACAGTGTTTTGCAGCATGCAAGTCAAGGACTACTGGCATAGACTCTAACTTTCTGCCAACCACTTGACTCCCGAGTGCCTCATTATTTTTATGCAATTATAAAATGTATGATTGAGAGGCTATTTTTAGAGTAAAAAATGAACTTGACCAGAATATCTAAACAAACCCAACACTGTATATAATTGATTGAGAGAAATAGGTAAAATGAGTGAAAATCTTTAACCTAGTTTATTTCCTTCCTCCCTCCCTCCTTCCCTCCTCCTCCCTCTTCCTCTCTCTCTTTCTCTCTCTCTGCTTTGTTTCTTTCTTTCTTTGTTTCTTTCTTTTTCTTTCCTCTCCGCTTCTTTCTCTCTCCCTCCCTCCCTTCCCTTTCCTTCCTTCTTTCCTTCCTTCCTTCCTAGACTTTTCTGAGGCATTGTTTTCACATTCAATTCATGAAATCCATTGAAATTTAAAATGTTATGCACTATTTCTCTACTAAACATTGCCCTCTTTAAATTATTCCTTTAAATGTTGCCACAGTAAGTACAAATAGTTCAATATATATGTGCTTTAAAAAAATGATGGACCCATACAAAAGCATTGGTGGGAGAGGGAGCTGCAGTGGTGGAGGCAAGGACCTGTTGACCAATCTACTCATTTCAGTGAGGAAGATTATTGTGAAGCTATTTGCTGACCCAAAGATCATTTTCTTGTCTTCTTTCCTGCGAAAATGATCTTTCTTTTGTTTAGGAATCAGGTGGTGATATATTGATGTTAAGGAAGTTAAATCACTTAACCCCCAACTCATCATTGGTCTAAATATGTATGGGTGATTCTATTCCACTGGGCAATGTGATAGAAGATTTCTTCTTTAGCTTCTGGAAAGATTATCATACCTATTAAAAAAGAGTGGCAGAAGAAGGCTTTGTTTCTGTGATACCACTTACTTTTTGGATACTGGTGTGGGTTCTGATGCCTTTTTACAACCATTACTCTGTAGATGTGAAATAGACTTGTGGAAATCACCTCCGTTCTTAATGAAATTTATAAGGCACTAAATGAAACTTTGGATAGTCTGTTTTATGTATTTATTTTTTTAATATTTATTTATTTTCAAGTGAGCAGGGGAGGAGCAGAGAGAAAGGGAGATACAGAATCAGAAGCAGGCTCCAGGCTCTGAGCTGTCAGCACAGAGCCTGACATGGGGCTCGAACCCACAAACTGTGGGATCATGACCTGAGCTGAAGTCAGATGCTTAACCGACTGAGCAACTCAGGCACCCCTGGATAGTCTGTTTTAGAAATTTAGTTAAGAAAAATATAAATACCCTTAAGATTTAAAACATGATCAGGATTTGTAAATGAAAGCCTTTCTAATTCCTGTCTTCAAGGCATATAGCATTGATGTAAAGCACATAATAAAGATAAATATGAAAATCCACTCTTATTTTATTGCCTTGAGATCTTTCCCAAGTGCTTTAAATATATCAGCTCATTTAATCTTCAAAACATTCTGAGATAGATATTAATATATTGGCCAAAGAAGAAATTGATATACAAAGATATATAATTTGACAGAGATAATATATAGCTGATAATTGAACCAGCATTTAAACCCAGCCAGTTAGCTTGGGAGTCTGGGATTTCACACTAAATTAAATGATTTCTTTAGGAAAACAAAAACAAAAGCAAAACACTCCATGAAGACTAATGATATTTCTTCTTAACTTTTCACTTCTAATAAAACCTAACAAATTTACTATGAACACTATAAAATACAATGTCCAATTTTTAAATGACTCTGTACTATTTAATAATATACCACTGAAATTTAAATGTCTCAAAATTTTTAATAAAAACCTATATATATATATATATTTTTTTTTCTTTCTTGTCAGATGCCAGTATACTTCATTAAATTTATTTATTTATTTCTCTAATCCAAAAAAGGCAGGAAGAAGAAAACTATGATAAAGTAAGTGAAAAGTTTGGAACAGATTGTGGAGAGTCTTGTACTTCTCAGTTTTTCATAAATAATTAAATATAAATTTATTACAAGAGCCATCTAATTGTATAACTAAAATTTTAATTTTTCCTTTAAGGAATAGCTGAGGTATATGTGAGTATGTCTACATTCCTGGTGCACTGAGTTTTTGTATTCCACTCACTGGAGGAAGAAGTAAAAGGAATGCCTATATACTAGAAGTTATATTTGGTCATATCTACATTTCCTCTTATTTCTACTATTAGAAATATTCAATAGTGCTAGGAAAATGTACAAAACAATATTGGCTCCATTAATATAGTCACTATATTTACATGAGGTGATATGATGTGAATGTGATGAGATTCTACTTGGTACATTATTTTCCTAGGAAACAAGTAGAATAAGATTATTTTAAACTGAAATCCAAATGATTTATTTCATTAAATATTTTCATAATATTCACTCTCTATGACCCTGGCTGTGGTCTAATTCTCTAGGCTTTCATTCAATTGCCTGGTGACTCAGTCTGCCCTCTGTGTACATTGTAAATGGAATTATATGCTTCACTTTGATATTTCAAATTTGCTTCTGAATCTTTTCTATAAAATTAACCTACTTTTTATGCTCACCAAACTCTAAGTCAAGAAAAAATTCCTCCTGAGCTCAATTTAAGCCTGGGGGTATGCATACTACATTCAGTGTTCAGGGCACTAAATTGACTTGAGGGAGAAAGAGGTGGAACCAGGACAATACTGGCAGAATCTGACAGGATGAAATAAATTTTCTTTAAGGTCTTATTTAACTCTGCAGTATATATTTTCAGACATACTGCAGGCTATTTCAGTGCAGACTATGGACTTTGCATGGAATTATTTTTTAAATAAACAGGAAGGAAGAGAATGCTACATTATATGGAATGAATTACATCAACTAAATTTTTCATCTAGTTGTCATGACAACTCTCATATTTTCCATAATGTGTAGTCTATTAAGTGTTGAACTAGATGTGCTTAAAAAAAAAAGATAGTAACATTCGGGGAGACATTTTCCATTAGAATTCTTTGAAAGGACCACAGGATTATTATGCTTCAACAAACAACCTGTCATCCTTATGCTATTCCTTGGATCACAAAATGGGTGAGAAAAGCATGAAAAACACCCTATATTATCAGGGTTCATTGATATTTTCTTTAAATGTCAGGTACTTCAACCATCAGCAGATTCTTGGGTCCTATCTATGGAGACTTTGACAGCTGTTGTCCAGCTAACATTGAATATCTCCAGGGACAGTAAATTAACCACTTCTGTGGGGAAATTCCTTGAGAGTAAATAAATTCTAAATATTAGTACACTCTTCTAAAACAATCTCTCTTTATCTTTGACTCATTTTTCTTCCTTTTGTAGTTATAAGCTTGAAACTTCTTCCAAATCACTGCTGTTAAAATAATTAAAGCCAATTTATATTTGAATTGAATCCTCTAGTTATCAGATTAAATAATACAACTCTCAGCAGCTATTTATATACAGCTAACTATGAATACTGTTTCCATTCTGATATATTTTTGTAAGAGAGGTACTCCAGTTTGGTCTAGATCAAAAATTAGAGAGTATGCATCTTTTCCATCATTCCATAGCCTTGATTGCTTTAGAAATATTGTCTTTATAATCATTTATAGATAGTAGTCGCAGGACTTCTAAAACAGGTTTGGCCATAAAAAACAAACAAACAAAACAACGCGGGGGATCTCATTGGATAACATCACCACTCCTAAATCCAGTAAATCATTCTAACGCCACCAATTTTTAGTTGCACACATGAGTCTGGTTTCTTAAAGCCTCTTTCTCTTCTCCAGTCGCTCATTCTTTCCTAAAGTTGAAATAGGAAACAAACATGCCTAAAGAATAATCAAGACATAGCGTATTTTATAGTCATATAATTCCATTTTACTATAAAGCAAAGTGACTTTTATCGCTCCCTAAATTTATCTAATTTTCAAAATCATTTTAACCAATATTTGACCCTCAATATTGTGCCAACCACTTTGCGAAAAGACAGAGGAATGAAGGTGCATAAACTAGCATTGATAATCTAGGAAGAAAAGCAAATGTATACACAGAAATTTCAATGTAATTGCTTATGTTATTATGTAGTTCTATAAACTGAATGTTTGTGCTCTTGCTGCATTCATATGTTGAAACCCAATTCTCAACCTGCTGGTATTTGGAAGTAGAGCCTTTGGGAGGTAATTAGGCTATGATGGTAGCCCTTAAGAATGGAATTAATGCTCTTTATAAAGCAGAGCGCCCTCACTCCTTCTGTCATGTAAACACAGCCAGAAGGCAGCTCTCTATGAACCAGGAAGTGGGCTCTCACCAGACATTAAATCTACCAGCACCTGATCTTGGACTTCCAACTTTCGAGAACTGTAAGGAATAATTTTTGTCGTTTATGAGCCATCCAGTCTATGGTATTCCATTACAACAACCTGCCCAGACTAAGACATGTAGAGAACCCCATTGCAACACAGAATAAAGACAGGCTGTTTCAAAGGTTTTCCCTGAAGTGATGAAGACAGAGATAAGGCCTAAGCATATATGGAAAAATTTGTCCAAGGTTTGTGGGAAGAGCATTTTAGGCAGAGGTAAGATTGTGATGAAAAGAAACATATGTGTAAAATAGTAATAGGTGTGTGAAGGAACCACAATCCATCAAGCATTTTAAAGTATAAATCTAGATAGGACACTGCAGAAATAGGTATATGCCAAGTCACACTGACCCTTGAATAACTTGTTCCAAAACTTGAATTTCTCTGGTATAGTGATCCATTGATGAGTTTTAAGCACATTAGTGATGGTGCCCTGTATTGTCTTCTGGTGGGAATCTATATTATTTCCTTCATTAGCTGGAAACTAAGGTTTCTTGAAGGTAAGGTCTTACTCCTAACGTGTTACTTTTACATCTAGCCTGGTTCAGAAGACATTTAATAAAACGATAAAGTAAAATGTTGACCTTACCTTTAAATATTCTACTGTAAGAAGTCATCTGATGTATCTTTTAAAGATTATGATCAGTCAAATCTTGTCCTCAGGTTCTAATCATTTTATATTGGATAAATCCTAAAGACATGCATGTAATTAATTCCTCAATGCAAAACATCGGCCACTTTAAAATCTTTTATGTGCAAAGAAGTCTGGTTTTCACAACTGGGAAAATTTTAGATTTTTTCAGTACATCTGTGAGACGGCCTGACATCTGCCTTATAATATGTCAAATTTTGAGAAAAGACTAATTAAAGGGAAAATCTTTTTAAACCATACTTCTATCAGAGCAATCATTTGCAAAACTTCAACCTCAAAGCATAGAATCTCTAGTGGATTCACAGTGTTGATTCATTTTATGTGTCTGGAAACTAATTCATATCTACATGGAATTACACAATCATTATTCTTTTGTGACAATTCACACTCCAGAAGACAAAGCTATGTCCTGGCACAAGGTGAATGAGATTGCTGCCTAGTCAAAACGAGCCAGAATACATGGCAGAAAACAGACATCACTCATGAGCAGTAAATTATAGCACATACTTGTTACTAAATCCTGGAAGAAAGGATTATGGTGCTCTTTAACAGCTCTGTTAGACATACAGAAAATAGAATTGAATTTCAATACATTAATTTATGGCCAATTTAGTCACCAGAAAATGTAAGCAATCATGGGAAAAATACCAAGTCCAAGATTCTATCTTCACTCTGTTACATGTAGGTGACACTGGGGAGACTCCCTACCACTTTGGTTTTGATAGACTAAGTTTCCCAACATAAATACTAAGTTTAAAAAACTACTGTGACAGTTGTTCTTCTTTGGCAAATCTGAACCACTTAATTTTGTTGATTTGTGTGCATAGTTAATGAAGTCAAAATTTTGATTTCAATCTCTACAGGAAGCCAGTTAGCTTCACACAGAAAGTGTTCTCCTAATGCAATAAATTGTACTCAACCATAATGGAAATTAGGTGAAGTTTAAACTATCTCACTTATGGAGAAGACAGTATGTGGTACAGTTTCTTATCTAGGCGAGGCCATCAATATAATTTTGAAAGTGCATTTTTCAAGTGTTTTCTAGAATAAGGATTTTATTTTTATCTTATTGTAGTGATTTTTCAGATTATCTTATATAATAACTGCATACTTAAATTACACATTTATTAATATTTATCTTAACATATTATTTGCAATTTACATGTTATTTAAAATAGTTTTCTTCATTTTATGAACTTCTCAGATAAGCATGTGCTAGAGTTTTGAATTACATAACCTGTATAAGAACACAAGAAATTATTTGTAACATATTCAGATATCTTTTACTATCATACATAAAATTAATTGCTTCATTTTCAATATATAGAGATATTATGTATATCTTTGAGTTCAAAAAGAACAATGCAAAGAATGTCAATATTAGGATTATGCCTAAATTGTGTCCTCTTTCTTCAACTTTTTAATATAATGTATACACTCCAAAAATCATTTGGGTAAATACTGCTATTTCATGAACATTAAACATAATTTTATACTGATATTCTCCCATAAAAGGAAAGTATGTGTAGATGTGTGTTTTGGCTATTAAATCCTCCATCTAAAAGAAGGCCAAGGTGCTTACATTTTAATTATTTCTCATTCTTAAAATTATTATAAGTTCCTCATCAGCATACATACATAACCATGTTTGTAAATGCTACATTAAAAACAAAAGGAGGCCATTAGACTATGCCTAGTGACGCAAAATTAAATAGAATGGAAACCCCCATCCCTTGCTATTTTTAAAATTTTAGATAAGCTATAATTCCCACACATTAATTCAGTGAATCATTGTTTAATTTTGAGCTATAGTTTCTTTGGATAATCGCAACTTCTGTCAAATGCACTTATTTACTGCTTTTGCTTTAAAAGGAAAAAGGGAAAAAAAAAAGAAATTCTTGAGCACTTTCTATTCATTTTCAGATTTTATTCTCAAACCTACCCAATACATTTTGGGATCTAAGTTTTATTTATTTATTTATTTGCTTACCTATTTACTTATTCATATTTTTTAAGTTTATTTATATATTTTGAGAGAAACAAACACAGCACAAGTGGAGGAGGGGCAGAGAGAGAGGGAGAGAGAATCCCAAGCAGGCTTTGCACTGTTGGTGTAGAGCCTGATATGGGGCTCGAAACTACGAAACCGTGAGATCATGGCCTGAGTCGAATCCAAGAGTCAGACGTGTAACTGAATCTTGAGTTGAAACCAAGAGTCAGACGTGTAACTGATGGAGCCACCCAGGGGCCCCTATTTATTTATTTTTATAAACAAATCTTCCCTTATCCAAGAATCAGAAGGAAATCAGGTAAATGGCCAACCAACTAGTAAACATCAAAATTTTTGTAATTGTAATAGCAAATAGTAGCAACTCATTTGTCCCTTGATTGCCCCCTAACTGACTTTTAAGTATTGGAACAGAGTGTATCTGTTAGATTATGTTAAATTCCATTAATCTGGCATACATAAACCTAGAGATAAGAAGAAAAACCCAAAGTTTCAATGTCTTGGAACAATAAAGGTTTACTACACTCTTACCTAGAGTCTATAACTTGCCTAGAGAACTAAGGCATGCTGCTTCAGGTGTTGCCTCAGCATGTCTGACATTTCCAATCTTTTAGAACCAATGTAACAAAGTTTTATGTTAAACTAACCAGAGTAGGTCCCAGATGGAGTCACTCATGCTAAGCCCCACATCAACAAACCCAAACTCAACTGAGTTTCTATCCCTGGCTCTCCCAGAAAAGAAAGGCCTAGGTCAACCACTCAGCACTTTCCTACTCAGCAGGAGTAAACAACCTAATTCCAAGACTTCCCTTTGCTCTATGTAAGGAAAGTAACCCTGCTTTAACGAATCAGTAAATGCCAAGTATAACTTCCTTATTCCTGTTCACTGTGAGATTTGTAAAAATCTCTCATCTGGTTCAGCTCTTCAGTGTTCCTTTCTAATTGCTGGACTGGATGCTACCTGATTCATGAATCATTGAATAAGAGCCTACTAGATCAGTAAATTGTCTGTGGAAAATTTTCTTTTAACAATTATTATGGCACTGGTAATTAGATGCTTTAACAATGTTGAATTTTATCCAGATCTGTGATCCTAGAAAACATCCACAGTTGAAGAAATCTCCATTTTGTTCCAGGAAACAGTCCACTATAAATAAACATCTTTCCCACATGATTTAGATGAGACTCATGGATGCCCCCTTGTTTAGCTATGACCAGGCTAGACATGAACCCTCCAGATTCCCCTTTTTCACCTCATAAGTGATTAGCTGAACTGCTTGCCCCCAGTGATCAATTGGAACAAAATGCTTGTTAACCAAATTTTATTTAAGATCTTTTCCTTCCATCAGGCTCCTGAACTTTGGCCACCCTTGGCCTAAGTTAGGATATTGCCTTTCCTTAAATGCCACTCAGGAGAATAAACTGGCCTCCAGATAAAACATTCTCTGATCTTCTATCTAATCATACCACTTCTATTCATCCCATTGCCCCACAGTCAGTTACTTTTTGCCTTGTTTACTCCTTCCTGTAAAAGAAAAATGATCCTTTTTGCCTAACACTATAGGCATTTCCATATCTTACGTTCTAAATGTTTTCCCTATCTCAATAATTACCCTTCACCATGGAGACCCTTGCAATAACTTTTGTGAATTGTCTTACTCCTTACTGTAGCTGGATTTGTTTGTTATTCTACTGTTTTTGTTTATATTTAGAATTGGCCTATTTCAATTCTCATTTTTCATTAGAGAAAGCAATGCATGTAGCCATGCTTGACTTCAAGGTCATGAAAATGCTATCCCCAATGGCTCAGAAAAACTAGGAATTATTATTACTTCCTTTACAGAATTCACAACAAAATACATGAACATTTTCTATTTAAAGAGAGGTGAAAAACCCTCTTCTCATGATTCTCACAAAACCATCATTTCTTAAAAAAACAAAAAACAAAAAAACTTCTATTTGGTTTTTGGTCACAAGACTTCTAATCCCTGTAATATCGTGGTATTATCTTAAGCTCTACTGGGATCTGCTTTAGTTTTCTTTCAGATTTGGCAGTTTTCTTTCATGCTACCCAACATAACATTGTGGTATACTAAATTAAAAAAAAAAAAATAATAATAATAATTAGATACCCTGTTGAATGTAATTTTAAAATTTTCTATTATAAGATCACTGACTACATATTCATCTAACAGTGATTTTCCAAACAGTAACTAAACAAAAGACAAAGGTTATATCACTTTGTCATTATCTGTTTGAAGATTCAGAAAAATGTTTGTATTCTGTAAATGTAATATCTAGATTAAGAGTTGGCACACGGTGTGTCCTGTGGGCCAAATCTGATCCACTGTCTGTGTTTACAGTCCAAGAGCTAAGCCTGCTTTTTGTTTGTTGTTTTTTGTTTGTTTTTGTTTTTGTTTTAACTTAATTACATTTTTAAAGGTGTATAACAACAACCACTGGAAGGATTTGGAGGTTGGGGAGAGGATATACTTTAACACATAGTCAAAAATATTTACTATCTGTCTTTTTGTGACAAAAAAATTGCTGACCCCTAATTTAGATAAGTATATATCAAAGTTAGGAACAAGATTAAACTAGTGACTATCTTTAATTATATTTATGTTTTATAAAACAGTTCAGTTTAAAAAAGACTAAAGATATATGGCATATATTATATTTAAATTACCTAAAATTTCTAAAAGGTTTGGATTAACTCATTCTCAGATTTTAAATAAATATAAATGTTATACAATATCTTCTACTTCCATTGTGTGAGTTCTTTTAAGTTACTAGTAGAAATACATGATAACTCTCCTTTAAAGCATTAAATAAATTTATAGTATAATTCTGTAATGTAAAATGTTGAATTTTCAACCAAAATATTAAAAAATATATATCAATTTTATATATTTTGTAACTGTATTTCTCAGCAATTGTCTCACCAACAAAGCTCACTGAATACATAACATATGCAAACTTATTATATTTTAAGTTTTGCCAGGGCTCAATTATGCCACTAGATGGAGCATTTAGCACTGCAGAGAACTCTTGAAGAAAACTCCGCGTTGTTGTTGTGTGTTAAATACAGTGTAAAGGGAAAAGACATAAAAAGTGTGAGGGGAAGAACACTTTTCTGAAGTTTTATTGAGTTATCTCAAAGTCACCTAAACACTATGTGATTATTTTATAGTCAAGAATTAATTTTAGGCTACCCAAAATGATACACAAGCTGAATGATCAGACTTTATACAAAGAAAAATTGCAGTGATGTTTTAAATGGACTTTTCAGTCGTATTTGTAATTTTGTCTGACTTGACATATATTCTAATATACTTGTGTTATTGTGAGGCGTTGAGAGCAAATAAATACCACTACTATTAACATTATATAATGGCAATTAAAAAAAAAATAATGGAGCCTATATGAGTTGGCACTGGTGACAGGAAAAAAAGAAGAGAAAGAGAAACGATTGTACATTGATGAAAAGGAAGCAGCAATAAATGTTTCGCTGTTACTGCATGGCTCAGAAAATAAGAATAGTGTAGCAAAGAGTTATTTCACTTGTCTGGACCTGAGAGGGTCAGTCACAATGGAAAAGGCAGAGAGTCAGGGTCTACAGGTTCAAGCCACAGAATTGAAGAACAGCATGTTATGCACCATTTATCAGTCTCCATTTTTAATGTATTGTCTTCATGTATCTATAGATATCTATGTTTTATCTTATATTTTAATTTTTTTAAGTTTAATCATTTTGAGAGACAGAGCAAAGGAGGGGCAGAGAGAGAGAGAGGTAGAGAATTCCATGCAGTCTCCATGCTGTCAGCGCAGATACCAATGTGGGGTTGGAACCCACAAGCCATGAGATCTTGACCTGAGCTGAAACCAAGAGTCAGACACTTAATTGACTGAGCCACACAGGCACCCCTATCTTATATTTTAAATAATATCTATATTTTTATGTAGAGGGATAGATGATAGACAGATAGATAGATAAACAGGAACCAGATTTCTGAAAGCTGACTTTGCCCAGGTTGATTTATACATCCCCACAGTTACGCTTCACCAACTTACTAAAATCCATTGCAATGTGCAGCTGTTTAAATGAGGTTGGAAGCAATTTTGCCACATGATGCTGATGTCAGTTAAAAGCTGAGTATTAGCAGAATGGGAAAACTTCAGATGAGTGCGTCTGCTGTGTGAATCAGTGTTCCCCACATTCAAACGGATCTAACTGACAGAGAGGCCCAGATCATTGGCCTAGAAAGTGAAAAATCAGTCCTACTATCACAGATATGCATGTATATGAGGGGAAGCATTTAAAGTAGAACAGAAATTAGATTTTATTTCCTCTCTGGAAAAAAGCCAAGAAAATTCTGAATGAAGACTTTCAGGCAAGGCAGGATACAAAACTGCCAAGTGTGAAAATGATTACAAATGGCAACTTATGTGGGAAAGCACAAACCAGAAATGATTTCCAGTTCCAAGACTATATTCTGTGATAACATGACTCCACCCAATTCAGATAGTGTTCCAGACCAAAGGATGGTAATTGCTTCAGTACTTCTTTATAAACAAACAGACAAACAAACAAAATCCTAAAGGAATATTCCTCACACAAATATTTTCTTTCAAGTGTTAATTGGAAATATTATTTTGACATAAACTGCATATGTGGTGTACGGTAGGCATTTATAGTAAGAAAATAGTAATTTTAGGTAAATATAATCAATTACTCAACTTCAAGGTCTATTGTGTGGTTTGCTCATCTCTCAATTATTAAAATTATATTCAAGTTTTACAAATGCTCTCAGCTGCTTTGCAGGAAAGCCTCATGATGGACTTACTTACCTTGAGATGGCTACTACTTTCTTCTTTTAAATTTGTTGATTCAGGCCAACTATCATGAGAAAATGGTGATACATAAATGAAAAAATATGTTTAAACTTAAAAGTTTACAAGTGGTAAAAATCACTTAGGGAAAGATCTATGATGAGTAGGTTATAGAAATATATATATTCCTTGAAGATGAAAATTATACTCTACAAAAATCTTAGCACTGAGTAATTAGTTATACTGTTAACTGGTGTTTTACAAGGTTGATCTGATGAAGATGATTGGAGTTTGTCAGGGATAAACCTAATCACTTTACTTGGATGGGACAATTTAATTCATTTATTAACAAATTACTCAAAAAGTTTTTGGTTATAAAGGTTATAAAGATCCTATTGGCCATATTTGAAGAAGCAAGCATTTGGAAGTCAAAGACCTTAGCTGAAGTGATAACTTACTGACTACTTGATGTACATAATCTACCTTAACTTCCTGAGCTCTAAATATCTCATGTATGACATGGGGATAATGATGTCATCACAAGCCTATGAGAATTATATGATATAATGGATTACTTTTAGACTTTCATTATTAGTAGTAATAATAGTTAGGGTCAATATTTTTTTATTTTGAAGACAGTTTTAGTTTTCTGTATTTATCATTCTATAATACTTTTGGCTAAATCAATGCAACTATTCTGGGATCTATAACAGATATAAAAATAGGAATAGAAATGGAAATATGGATATAGATTATCTACTATGTACCGTTTGGTACAATAGGCACTGAACATTACTTCATCATGTTTTAAGTATTAACATCAATTATGAAAAAAATAACTATGAACACAGATATAAAAGCTATCAAAAGTTGTGTTTGTAAAAAAGTTCAGCTAAGGTTCTGAGGGTTAGCGCCTGTTGCCAAATATATATATGCAAATATGTTCATAATAGGCAAAGCTAAGTGCATAGCCTGCTTATTTTCTTTCCAAATATAAGGCTCACATTTAGGGCTTCATACAATATATAGAAGCAGGATGGGCACAAGGGTGTTATTTTTAAGAAGTCTGAAAGTAGACCCAAAATATACATGTTTCCAATTATGGGTCTATAAATCCATTCATCCACTCATTCATCCACTTGAGATATCAATTCTGAAGCTCTTTTCATGGTTTTAAAATAGGAATTGATCGACACTATTTTTATAAATTTGCTTACTATTTTTAGTTCTTATAAAAATAATACTTAAACTATAACTACAAAGACAAAGTAAAATAGATAACTGGTATAATATTCTAAACTAACAATGGAGCATTAATAGAGCACCAAATAGTGTTTTTTCCAGATAATGGATACTGTTACTAATATATCTGATATAACTAAACAACTAATGGACTCTTAAGTTCATTTGTTCAAATTTAGAACATTTCTTATTTGAAAGCATCATTGAAACTTGTCATTTGGAAACTGACAAAATACATTCTACCAGATTAAGACTCTTAAAAAAGAATATTATTGACTTGCTTGATATAATTGCCTCTTCATAGCCATTACAATCATTCATGTAAATACATATTTAGGGAGGCATCAAAAGCAGATTATTCACCTAGTGGAGCATGACAGCTCCTGAGGATTTACTGTGTTCATTGCTGCAATTGTCACCAAAAACTGTTAATTCACAAGCACAGCTACCTGCTTTTATGCATAAATATCTGCCATTCATTATTTCCCCTCATTGTATCAAAGGGAAGTTCATCTATATGGAACTAAATCTTAGTCTTCTTTTGTAAGAGGTTAAATATAAGATGGAAAATGCTCTTCAGTAATGACAGCTTCAAATGAATATATTAATGTAAATACCTTTCTTTTAAGAAATATGAACAGATATTCAACAGTACCAGGCAGGATGCACTTAATATCTCACTTTTGAAAGAAGGAACATACAATTTGGAATAAGTGCTCTTACATGTCTTTGAGTTAATACTTCTAGAATTCAGGCTCAAAAATACAGATCAGTACTTAGTAAGGCAATTTTCAAATGCATAACATTAATGAATATCTGCATATGTGTGGCATACTTTGAGAGTTAAAATGAATGCGGTTGGGTAACCACTGTCTTCTTTTTCTCTATAGAAAATTTCTAGATGCTGGTTCAAGTACATTGTGGGATGATTGTGAGGGGTGGCCTGGGGAATTTGTATATTTAAAAGCTGCCAGAGTCATTTTTGTCTGTTTCTTCATTTGCTTCCTTGCCTGCTTGTTTTCTTGTCTATTCAGCTAATTAAAGGAAAACTTATTCTAGAATAGTTTTTCATCAGATTATAGAAACCAATAGATGTTAGGTGGATAGATGTGAGATGGATAGAAAGGACATTAGCTAGATAGCTTAATAGATTATTTGTAGTGTTTGCTATTAGATCCATCTGTTTTTGGCCTACCTAAGGCCCCTAGATTTTAGCAAAAGTAATGAGAATCGTCTTTTGAGTATCACAATGTAAAACCCACGGCTAGTCACAACTCTTCTTTGAACTTATTATTCCAACATGCAGAGATGGTACAATTTTCTTCCAACCTCCAAACATTTTAAGAGAATTAATGATACAAATGCATAAACCATTCTAAAATCCTTAGAAAAACCACTCAGTACAAACTATTAATTTTAGTTTTGAGAGCATTGAAAGTGCTCCTTGGCAGAAGTGTAAGGCAAGTTTAATATTAATTACATAGCCTGACTGCCTTGAGAAGTCTTGGTTACATCATAACACAATGTCACAAATGAAAGGGCTTTGTAGATTGTAAGGTTTCATTCAAGTGAAAGTAACATTAGAATTATTAACAATATATGTGTCCTTTCCATACAACAGTGGCTTTATTTTTCTTTTAGCTAAAAATAGTTGAGGGAGGCTTACAGACTTGATATCCTTTGATTCCATTTAACTTATGTCAATTATATTTTATCAAGAGTCTAAAGTGATTTATTGCACATTTTTTAAACTATATTCCTGGGAGAAAAGTATAAGCTTGATTTATATTCAAGTATAAACTTTTAAAAATTAATGTGTAGATATGTATATACTAGAAAAAATATACTAGAACATTAAATTTTACCTTTAATACATAGATGTTCATTTTTTTTTCAAATTTCTGTTGTTCTTATGTAACACTTTTGTTCATTTTTCACTTCCACCCTGAGGAATTCATACTGCTTGTCTGCAAGATAGGAGAAGTCTTCCCTTTATGCTTTTTTGTAGTATAACTTGGTTTTCTGTCCAAGAGAATGTTACTGGCCTAAAACCTATGGAACATTGGAGCAGGCTTGCACCGGATTGCAGGAGCTGATCGTACACATCTCTTCCCAAGTCTGTGCTATGTCACTGATATCTCATTGGAAACTTGAAATTAACAATGGTGGGACACTTCCCTCACAGAGACTGGCAAATGCTGCAAAACAGAATTCATTCTCTCTGGAGAACTGGTGGTTAAACATTTCCTTCTACACCACTGCCTACAAGTGAAATTCAAAGGAGCCTGTTTCCACATGTGAGGGGATATACAGAAAATATGTGAGGGGCTCAGTAGGTTAAGTGTCCAACTCTTGATTTCAGGTCAGATCATGATCTCGTGTTTTGTGCTTTGGAGCCCCAACAGCCTGGAGCCTGCTCAGAATTCTCTCTCTCTCTCTCTCTCTCTCTTTTTCTTTCTCTTTCTCTCTCTGTCTCCCTACCTCCCCCTCTGCCCCTTCCCCATTCTCCCTGCCTCTGTCTCTCAAAATAAATAAATAAACTTAAAAAAAAGAAAGCTTGTGAAACCAAGTGATGTACCTTCACTGATAAATGAATTATAGAAGATACACATGTACCTTATGTATACTACATGGAAAGAACAGTGGGGCAATATATAAAGGTATTGCAAGACTTCAATAGGAAATATAGAGGTATAACTACAACAAGTTTTTTCTACAAGACGATAATGTGTATTTTTATCAGTAATTTTTGAAGAAAGACAATGGAAATATGGAAATGCTATGCATGCAAAGTTGTTGACACTTTTCTCTCTGATGCGTTCCCATGTAAGGAACTCTAAGCAGCCTAACAGGAGGGAGGTAGAATGAGATCAAGCTTCTGTGAGAAGATATTGCTCTTGAATTCCAGTGTGTTTATCCACTTATCAAGCAGGATATATAATTGTGTCAAGCTCAATGTGTCCAAACTGAAGAAAAAGATCATATTTCCCCTTAAAATTGCTTCACATTCTGTATAACTCACTTTAGTAAATGACTCCATAATACCCGCCTCTAACTCCATCATCTGGTTCAGAAACATGTTTTCTATTGCTACTCTCTCCTCTGCGTCTGACACTCAAATTCTAATTCTTACCCAGATGAAAGCTACCCTGTTGACGTTATTGAACCAGAAAAACGAACCAGGGATTCATTAATAAAATGGAATCTAATTTTGCTAATTTTCTGCTTCAAATTTTTCCAAAGTTTTATTGTCTATGGCCTAAAACCTAAAACCCTTATTAGGTGGAGTAAGACACTCCATGACCTACTCCTGCTTGTTTCCTGGGTGTATTTTGGTCACATCCTACCCTTGACTTCAATATTTCAACCACGCTAAACTATCAATTGCATATTCTCTAGCTTTAACTTTTTCTCCCCTACAACAATATATCTCACATTGCTCTCCTTAGGATAATTCTGGCATCAGCAACTCTGAGTGTGGTGATCTCCTAGATATTCAACCTCTAGCAGCTATTATTTACCTCCATCTGAGAATGCTATGACTTTCCATCTGTCTTAGTCATCTGTGAATCTTTGAGGGCAAAAATCACAGATAGTTTTATGGACCAGCAGACTGCACACAGTAACATTATATAAACTTTTGCTGATGAAAAGATATATTAATCATACTATTTATATCAGTATTTTTTAAATATGATAATAATAATAATAATAACAACAACTTATTCCTTCCCTTAAATACAGATAAAACATGAGTCACATGCTGAGATTTACACTAACACCAACAGATGATAATTCTTTCAAACAATTCAGATTAGAGGAGAAGGGGAAATTTAGTGACAGCAGAAGTCAAGTTCATAAGACCTTCTATGTTAGCAAACAGTGAACACTCCAAGAATATCAAACATTCTTTTATAGACTCCAAATCCATATTTACATTAGCCACTTTTCTCAATTTGTCAGTTCCTTTTTTATTAATTCACATAATTGATATTTTGATTTCATGAAGGAAGATCTTTTTTGAAAAATATAAATGTCTTATTCTTATTTAAATATACCATAGGCTAAGCCCATGCTTCTACATCATCATTTCAAACACCTACATATTTTATATGAATTGAAAATGATTAAATATATTAAATACATGGAAAGCTTCATAGTTTTAAATTCTCCTCCAGATTAGAGAATCAAGTTGGAAGTTTCCTTAGAACAAACAGAAGTTACATTCAAAAGCCAACCTCTGGGGCACCTGGGTGGGTCAGTCGGTTGAGTGTCCAACTTTGGCTCATGTCATGATCTCATGGTTAGTGGGTTCAAGCCCTGCGTCGGGCTCTGTGTTGACAGCTCAGAACATTGAACCTCCTTTGGATTCTGTCTTCTTCTCTCTGTGCTCCTCCCACACTGGTGCTCTGTCTCTAAAAAATAAATGAACATTAAAAAATGAAAAAAAACACAACTCTTTATGACAGTAAATAATAAATTGTTGTAGATATTGCAGGTATGGCTTTCCTGCCTGTCTTCCCATTGCACACAGACTTTAATGAAACTGAAGTGAAAATATGACCAAAGCTACAGCAATATAAGTTCTTCCTTGCAAAATAGTCATGTTTATTCTGTTTTGGGTGCTGCAGAGCCATGCGGAGCTGGAAACTGACTAGTAATTTTCTGTAAGGATACACCAAAGCAAAGTTAGTCTGCTGAGGAGGGGGGAAAAAAGAAAAAGAGAGAGAGAGAGAAAACAAGCTTAAAAGAGCCAAAGACAAAAATTCATAAAATTTCAGCAAAAATATTTTGACTCCCAATCTTCCAATTCTTATGTACACCTCTCTTGACTATATATTTTTTGCCATTTGATTTTGTGGGATATCCCATTGTGGATTGAAGTAGTTAACTAATGGTTTCTATTTCTTGCAACCAAATGGCCTCTAATAAATAACCAACTCAACTTTTTTATTCCAACTAACCTCTATAATTCTGATCTCTTTTTTTGTAATTTCCACCTTGTTATGTTTTTACTTTTTTCGGGCTTTATTTATTTTTAATGCACATTTGAGCATTTCCCAGGGGTCAGGCGCTGGTCTAATCCCTTTACAGTTATGAATTAAAATAATTTTATAACAATCTTATTAAACAGATAGTGTTATTGGCCTGATGTTACAAGTGAAGACATAAGGCACTGGCTAAGTAGATTGCTAAAGATCACACAATGAATACACAGCAGTGAAGACTGAACCCAAGGCATCTGCCTCCTGGGATATAAACAGTACCCTCTCCTCCCTCCATTGCTTCTTGGAAGTACTTTAGAGGATATATAGATTTTGAAAATCTGCATGGCATTGCATAATACATGTTAAACCTTAGCTCATGGTCTAATAGAATACAGAACTTGGTAAACAGTGTGATAATGTTTACTGTAGCTGGATATAATTACCCTTTAAAATGTAATTTTAAATTAATTTCAATTAACATATTAAGAGGAATGAACTAATTCTCTCCTTTTCATGAGATAAGCTGGTCTCTCTGGCAAGAGGCAGCTTTCTTTGTATCAAAATATTGTGTTTTTGTACAATCAGCCTTATTTACCAAAAACATAAGCCTTCATAGGCTTCTTTAAAGAGGTGAAGCAATGCCTCTGCCAGGACACTGAGCACCGTGTTTCTGAGCTCCTGGCTACTTGCCTATTGTGCAGGGCAGCCAAAACTGAATATAAAGAACCCAAGCAATACCTCCTGCAAAGGCTGTACAAAGGGTGGGCAAAGTCTGAGTAAAACATATATTTGAGCTCCTGATTATACGAGCTGGAATTTACATAGTCTGACTGCTTACTGGGTAACAAAGCCAATTTCTTACACTAAGAAAGTGAGGCAAAAAATAAAAATGTTAATATTTGGCTTGCCTTTGAAAATGAGAAACAAACACCTGGCCACAGGCTGACTCAAGGAAGCAAAGATATTCACAGAGACAATCAGATTTCTTTTAGTAGCTGCCAAGAGTATAAAATTTAATATTAAAAGGTATTGACTCGCTACTCTGTGTCATGGGTCAGGTGCTTTTATGTAGGTAGAGCACAACACTTTTAGATTTGCTATTTGTAGTATAGTCTTCAACCTGTAATCATTCCAACTATTACTATATTGGTTTCCCATTCCTTCTGTAGTAAATGATTACAAACTCGAAACAACACAAATTTGTTATCTTGTTCTGGACATCAGAAGTCTAAAATCAGGTTATTAGGTAAAAGTCAATGTATCTGTAGGGCTGAATCTTTCTGGAGTCTCTGGCAGGGAGAATTCATTCCCTTGCCTTTTTCAGCTTCTGATGTCTATTGGCTTGTGGCCCCTTCTTCAATCTTCAAAGGTTATCACTCTAATTTATTATCACATCATCTTCCCTTCTGACTCTGATTTATCCTTCATCCCTTTTATGAGGACCGGGACTATGGTGATTGTTATGGATCAGGCCCAAGAGGATAATCTCCCCATCTCAAAGTCCTTGAGGTAACCACATGTAAAAAAACTATGAGGTTACATTCGTAGCTTCAGGGATTAGGAAATGCACCTATTTAAGGAACCATTAGCTATAATAACATACTCATATTGTTTCTTTTCATTGTTGTGCCTAGGAGCTTTCCTTTTGTGACTTGTGAAATGGTAGAGGAATTTTTTAATTTATTTCAATTTATTTTTTATGTTTATTCATTTTTGAAAGACAGAGAGAGACAGAGCACAAGCAGGGGTGGGGAGGAGAGAGAGTGGGGCACAGAATCTGAAGCAGGCTCCAGGCTCTGAGCTGTCAGCACAGAGCCTGATGGGGGGCTCGAACTCATGAACCGTGAGATCATGACCTGAGCCGAAGTCGGACGCTCAATGGACTGAGCCACCCAGGCGCCCCATAGAGGACTTTTTTTTTTTAAGTTTTATTTATTTATTTTGAGAGAGAGAGGGAGAGAGAAAAAGAGAGAGAGAGAGAGAGCAAGCATGAATAGGGAAGGGCCAAGAGAAGTAAAGAGAGAGAATCCCAAGCAGGCTCCATGCTGTCAGTGCACAGCCTGACCTGGGGCTCAGTCTCACAAGCTGTGAGATCATGACCTAAGCCAAGATCAAGAGTCAGACAATTAACCAACTGAGCCACCCAGGCACACCAGAAATGATAGAGGACTTTTGATGGATGACAGATTTGGGAGTAAAAGATGACAAAGAGAATGTATGGTGTGGTATGTGTTTCCTGTGTGATCTGGTGTACTGAGCTCCTATTAGAAGGGAAGTGAATAGGTTGGCAACATGATTAAAACATATGGCTCAAGGCAAACCACAAATCTTTGAGTTCTCAGCTATTTCGATACTTTATGGAATAGGAAAGAAGAAGGAATTCTGGCTCTGCTTAGAATTCAGGTTTGTTTTGGTGCCTAAAGCATAGGCCAGATGTTATTTTTAATATGTTCAGAATCAATGGAATATCTCTGCAAAAAACATCAACAAACAGCAGCAAATATTTTTTAACTCTATTATGGGCAATTAGTTTTAAGTCAGTCTGGGGGCTAGCATAAGAAAGGAAAAAAAACAGCAAATGCTACAAGAGGATTGTCATAGGTAATTGGTTTGTGTACAAGTGAAAAGCAAACGATTTGTGACTTCTTCACTTATCTGTGACTTCACCCCCAAACAAATAATCACATAATTTAGTGGTAAAAAAACAAATACCCCTTGCATTATCTCTTACCCCTTTCATGAGCTGAACTGGATTCAGCTGAGTAGTCCTACTGATCTCACTTGGGATTTCTTTGCTACTTGCAGTTAACTGGTTGCTCAGCATGGCGTCATTTGAAAGCTCAACAGAAACACTGTATTGGTTGGAATTTTCTCATTCTTCATGTAGTCTCAAGGCCTCACTGACTATACATCTATCTATGCCCCCTCTCCTTATAGTTTCTCCAGCAGTGGCCAGGTTTCTTGCAGTTCTGGGTTTCCAGAAAACACAAATGCAAATGCTTACAGGCTCTAAATGCTTAAGTTTAGAAGTCACAGACCATTTATTTGACTGCCGTCTATTGGTGAGTCAAGTCAATAGCCAGTTCACATTCACTAGGATACACGAGGTCATGAACACCAGGAACATCATTCACCATAGGCCATGTTTTGGGTGACCATAAAAAAAAAAAAAAAAAGAATGAACCAACTGTTCCAGTTTTTCTAGGATTAGAAAAACATTTAGTTTTAAATGGGACATTTAGTGCTACAACTAGGTAATTTCTCTTTTTTTTTTTAAGATTTTTTTTTTTTAAGTAATCTCTACATCCAACATGGGGGTTGAACTCACGACCCTGAGATCAAGAGTTGCATGGTCTACTGACCCAGCCAGGTGCCCCAAAACTAAGTAAGTTCTATGAAAAGTAAAATGAGTTGCCCACCCCAACATAAACCACTGGAGAGTTTTCAGATGGGAGGTATAGTAATCTGGTGGCACATGAATAAGGGATAGTAAGACAAATGATATTTGCTATATATAGATTAACCCATTTTTTTCTTACCCCAACTTTAGACCTAAGTACTGTCTTAATCATTTTTAAAGATGAGAATACATGAGCTAAAACAAAAACAAACAAACAACAACAGTTTTCTAGTCTATGGTCAGCCAATTATAGACACAAAGAGCTTGGGTTTAAGCTTCATATTTTTTTCCATTACACCGCACCACCTAGAAACATGTTGCAATGGATTTGCTTATATTATTGTTTGCCTTTTATGCCATTAAATCTTGATGTTTGGCCTTCTAGCTAATTTTTACATAAGGTATAGACGGGTCATGCCACTACATCATAAGATCCTGAAGAGAAGAGATCATGTTTATTTATCTTTGTGATAGCTATCATAGAGCTTGGTAGATGACATCAATTCAATAAATGTGAGTTGTAAATACTAATTGTTGAACTTTTTAGTATCCTTCTATTCTTTAATTCTACACTATTATTTCCAGATGTGTGAAAATTCCACAGTCTTTTTTTCATTTTCATTTTCCAAGTGCACTGTAGTACTTTCCTGAGGCTGCTGTAACAAATTACCACAAAAATGGTGGCTTTAACCAACAGAAATTTATTCTATCACAATTCTGGAAGCTAAAATTTTGTGATCTGACAAGGGTACCCTCTCTCTGGGGGGGGTGCTATAGGGAAGAATATGTTCTTTACCTTCTCCAGCTTCCAGTGGCTATAGTCTTTCCTTGACATACAGCCATATCATTCCAATTTCTAACATTGTGGTCATATTTCTTCCGTCTGTGTCTCTATGAAATTACCCTCTGTCTTACTAATATGAGGAGGGTCATTGGATAGGGCCCATTTGTAAAATGCCAGGATAACTTCCTCCTATCAAAATTCTTAACTTAATCATAGTTTTTGCCATCCAAGGTAATAGTCACAGATTCTTGGGATTAGGATGCAGAAATATCTTGTGGAGGGCTACCAGTAAGCTCATTAAAGGTACATATATGCCTGTGTGTCTGAATATTCATAGTTAAAAACAAAGGCCTAGAGTCCTTTATAGTATATTTAAAGCACAAATACAAATATTTTGGATGGTGAAAGCATGAATATTTTAACCCAAATTATTATAATAGTTTGATACTTTTTATTTTCATATGGTCAGAGAAATCCATATTTTGTTGGCTTTCTTAAATAAAAATAATCTTGAAAAATCTAAATAAGAAATTGAAGAAATGAATTTTAGTTTCCATGAGAGAACATTGGAATTAATGAGTCCAGGATAAGAGTTAATGAGCTCAGCTAGAGATCTTGTAACTCTTCCTGATGATGAGTTTCACAGTCATGTACTAAAGTCAGCTGAGAAGTAGCTGAAGAGAAAGCACCTTCCTGGAAATGAAAAGGAGAAATCGGTATTTTCCTTCAGAAGGAAGTGTGTGTGTGTGTGTGTGTGTGTGTGTGTGTGTGTGTTACTGACCTAGGAATTGACATTTGCCTAAGAAAGAAAGTTGAGTTTATTAAGAAAGAGACCACTATCTGAAACCAGAATACTATTTTTTTATATTTTTTTATGTTTTTATTCACTTTTGAGAGAAAGAAAGAGCATGAATGGGGGAGGGGCAGAGAGAGCAGGAAACACAGAATCCAAAGCAGGTTCCAGGCTCTGAGCTGTCAGCACAGAGCCCAATGCAGGGCTCCAAACCAAGAACTGTGAGATCATGGCCTGAGCTGAAGTCTCACACTTAACTGACTGAGCCATCCAGGTGCCCCTGAAACCAGAATATTATTGTTATTGTTATTGTTATTTAATGTTTATTTATTTTTGAGAGTGAGACAGAGTGTGAGCAGGGGGAGCGGGGCAGAAAGAGAGGGAGACACAGAATCCAAAGCAGGCTCTGGGCCCTGAGCTGTCAGCACAGATCTCCATGTGCGGCTCGAACTGACTAGAGATCATAACCTGTGCTGAAGTCAGATGCTCAACCGACTGAGCCAGCCAGGTGCCCTCAAACCAAAATATTATTAATGTACAGTTATCTAAATCCAACCTTGGATTCAGGCCATAAATAACTCGATAACAAAATGTCTGTATTGAGAGAAGGTAGTACATATTTTATAACAGTTTGATACTTGTACACTTTTTCCACAAATATTTAAATAAATTAACACAAAAATACTTTTTTAAAAATCAATTTTCATTCCCTGCAATGTGGGGATGTCCACAGTGCATTCAATTAATGAGTGTGGCCCCAAGAATGTATTTCTCAATCTATTCGTTATTCTCAAGAATAGCTTGATAAAGATTTATTTTACTTGATATTAATATGGAATATTAACTTTTTATATAAATATTTCCAAACACACCAAAAACAAGGTATGATGAAAAGATTTAGCTTTCATCCCTCTTCTGTCCTGTTCTGAACTAAAACCTTTTTTCCACTCTATTTATTTTGGTTTCTTTCACTTTGATATAGTATATCCCCTTGAATTGCATTTTAACATGAATGTCCAGAAATGTCTATTGTCCTTCTCTCTGCAGAAGCTTACACAGCAGATGGTGCAAATGGTCCAGCATATATTTGAGGGATTGATATAAAGACGATCTGCCTGAATGCTAACTTTTTTGGCATTTTGCCAAAGTATATCAATGGTATGTTAGAGAAATTCAAAATATATGAAATAATTGCAGTGTTTACTCCTTATTTTCCAATCTGTACTCTATTTTTGCAAAGTATGATGTCATTTTATCATCTAAAAATAGGCTTTTTCTCAAATCCTTCCTTCAGTCTGCTTCTCAGGTATCATCCTTGACCATAATATTTCTATTTTATTCTCTTTGTTTTCTTCCATGAGAGTCTCAAATATTTAGCTGCTTTTAACTCACAGCATATGAAAATTAGATAAATGTGAATTTTTACTCTACACTCATTTTATAGTGTATGAAAATTAACTGGGAATAATGAATATGCTCTTTATAACTTTAAATTTAAAAGCATTTTCTCAGTATGGGTATTTTAATGAACAACAATTATGTTAAAAATAGATCAGTGGAAGAAACTTCAATGTAAGTGGCTCATCTTTTCAACTATTTTTAAATAAACTGACAAATTGAAAACATTACAGAAATAAAAGGAGCAGCTATGACTTTTTTTTAAATGTTTTTATTTATTTTTGAGACAGAGGGAGACAGAGCATGAGCAGGAGAGGGGCAGAGAGAGAGGGAGACACAGAATCCAAAGCAGGCTCCAGGCTTCGAGCTGTCAGCACAGAGCCTGACGCGGGGCTCGAACTCACAGATAGTAAGATCATGACCTGAGCCGAAGTCGGACGCTCAACCGACTGAGCCACCCAGGCGCCCCACAGCTATGACTTTTTATTTTTCTATTTATTTTTTATTTCTTTTTAAGTTTATGGGTTTTTTGTCTTGTTTTTTGTTTTTTTTTGTTTTGTTTTGTTTTGAGAGAGAGAGCTGCATGCAAGTGGGGGAGGGGCAGAGAGAGAATTCAAGCAGGCTCTTCAGAGCCCTACACAGGCATAGAACTCACAAAGCATGCGATCATAACCTGAGCTAAAACCAAGAGCAGGAGACTTAAATGACTGAGCCACCCACGCGCCCCACAGCTATGAATTTTTAAAGCATTTCATTTATTTCTGGGGCACCTGGGTGGCTTAGTTGGTTGAGCATTCAGTTTTGGCTTAGGTCATAATCTCACAGTTTATGAGTTTGAGCCCTGCATCGGGGCTGACAAACTCAGAGCCTGTTTCAGATCCTGTCTCCCTCTCTCTGTGCTTCCCCTGCTCGCGGTCTTTCTGTCTCTCTCTCTCAAAAATAAACATTTAGGGGTGCCTGGGCGGCTCAGTCCATTAAGCGTCTGACTTCGGCTCAGGTCATGATCTCAAAGTTCCTGAGTTCGAGCCCCGCGTTGGTCTGTGTGCTGACAGCTCAGAGCCTGGAGCCTGCTTCGGATTCTGTGTCTCCTGCTCTCTCTGACCCTCCCCTGCTCATACTGTCTCTTTCTCTCAAAAATAAATAAACATTAAAAAATTCAAGTATTTCATTTATTTCTGTGTTATTTGTCATACATTCAATAGAGATGGTTTTGGGACATTATTCCTGAGAATCATGTTGGGAAGGAGAAGTAACATGTAAACCTTAGCCCAGTTAGCCTTTCAGCCCTGACATCTCAGCAGGAAAAAAAACTCCAAAACAGAAATTAGTAGAGAGGAAGACAGTTTCACCTAGAATAACCAAAGACAAAGAGTGAGGCCGAGGTAATTGTTTTGGTAGGGGATTTGTGTTGAAATCGTTTTTATCATTTACTGCCTCAAACTGAAATGCTCGGTGGCTTGTGCTTACTACATTAAATATTTGTGAAAACAGAATAATGCAATGAAGCTGGTTTTATACAATTCTGAAAATTGCAGAGGTTTTTTGTTTGTTTGTTTGACCAATGTTTCTTCATAATGAAAAAAGGAGTAATGTCTGGAAAATAGCCTGAAGCCTAATTGGTTGATCTCATGAGAGAACAACAAACGACAACAAAAGATAAAATTGTAAAAAAAAAAAGAAAGAAAGAAAGAAAGAAAGAAAGAAAGAAAAGAAAGTATCATGAATTCATTTGGGGACATAGCATTTAATTGGTGATTAAAATGAAATAATTCAGTCTCTGGAAAATGTACTATAAAATACTAAACCTTCTGGATTGGTTAGCTTCCTATAGCCTCTGAAAGAAACTGCCACCCCCTCCCATCCCCTACAGACACAAAATGAAATACTGCTAAAAATCACACATTTAAGTAGGTTTCCTTATTGCCTCCATGTCGTCACTCCTGTTTGCGTTCACACTTTGCGTGTCTCAGTGGTGGAATGAGTATGTGCCCTTCTCCTTTTCTTTGGCTTCAATCGTGTAACTTGCTTTGGCCAATTGAATTTAGGTGGATATAGTATGTCAGTTCTGATCCTAGGCCACAAGATGTCCTGCAATCTTACATTTGACCTTTTGTTCCTTTGTCAACATCTTAAGAAGAACTAACCCTAGATAGCCCAAGGAGGATGAGAGATATGTAAAAAGGCATCATGATATTGAGAAGTAAAGCCTCAACAACTTCTACAACCTGAAGCAGAATAATGAAAATACCAGGAAAAACACAGAGTTTGGAATTTGCAGATGCTGGC
The DNA here is from genome assembly GCF_022079265.1 of Lynx rufus. NCBI lineage: Eukaryota > Metazoa > Chordata > Mammalia > Carnivora > Felidae > Lynx > Lynx rufus. The sequence continues at coordinate 85,939,091 of NW_025814878.1, read as the reverse complement.
TGATGTGGCCTATAAGAAAAATGCAGTGGTATTTGTGGCAAAGTGGAGTTTTAAGTTTCATATCTCAAATTTTAAAATAGACTATTTTAGGCGTGTCTGGTTTGCTCAGTTGTTAAGCATCTGACTCTTAATTTTGCTTCAGGTCATGATCTCACGATTGTGAGATTGAGCCCCACATTGGGCTCCATGCGGCACTGTTCAAAATTCTCTCTGTCCCTCTCCCTCTGCCCCTTCCCCACTCCCTCTCTCTCTCTCTCTCTCTTCAAAAAAAAAAAAAAAGTATAATAAAACTACTTTAGCCAAGTGTGTAATTTTTACCCACAATCATGAACTCCTCTTTTGTAGGCCCAGAGAATAAAAGCATGATCTTATGAGGGACTAGGGTTTGGCCATGGATCATAAGAGGGTGGAGATATTTTATAGTATCTTCAGTAGACTAATTATAATGGTGTCCTAAGTAATCTAAGATGAAAAAGTAGAAAAGGAGAGTGGTACTGCTGAGAGATCTTGAGAAGAAAATGGTATCATGACCTCACAAGACATAGAAAAGAATGATGAAGAAATTGCAACAAGTGAGCTTAAAAGATTTCCCTTTTGAAAATTGAGAGTGAAGTATAAAAATTATGCATTTCAGAGGTGGTGCCATTTACTTTTTTTATCTTTAATTTTAAGCATTCAATTATTATATCGTTTTCCTCTTCCTGCCCAGGTTTGGAAAAGCAGAATGACACAATAAGAAAAACATAAGATTTAGAGACATGATTTAAGATAAGATTTATGATAAGATGCCAATCCTCACTGAGTGACTTCCTAAACATATAACTTTGGAGTTATATTTTGAAAATACTTATCTGCTGTTTTTCATCTGTAAAATGGATGAATAAAATAATAGTATGCTAATAATCCCAATATATGTAAGACATAACAAATACATAGTATATTTATGCCAATTATAACAAAAATATCTCTGATCACTTCAGAAAAGTTGGGAATGCAGAAATCCATGAAGAAATATATAAGCCATTGGTGCTAGGATCTGTATTATAAAGACTTAGTAGTATTAACTCACTAAACCTTCATAGCACATCCATGATATTGATGCTCTTATTATGTGTTTTATATATATTTTACAAGGAAATGGAAATATTGAAAGGTTAAGTAGGTTGTTCAGGACTCATAGGCAGTTTAGCCCATATTTGCACATGGGCAACCAGGCTCTAGAAACTAGAGGTTCTTATCCTCTGCAGTACATTAAATATAATTGCTAAATGTAAATTAAATACAGCATACACAATGTAGACTCACTTTTGAATGTTTACATTTTTTACTCAAAATATATTAATATCAATTAAAATCTGGGAAATACATTTTTGTGGTGGCAGTAAATATTCCTTCTGTTGGATGCACCTTGATATTATTTAATACTCTGTTATAGAAAATATGTCATGTGTTTTTAAAAAATATTTTTAATGTTTACTTATCTTTGAGACAGAGAGAGACAGAGCACAAGCAGGGTAGGGACAGAGAGAGAGAGGGAGACACAGAATCGGAAGCAGGCTCCAGGCTCTGAGCTGTCAGCACAGGGCCCGACACGGGGCTCGAACTCATGGACCGCGAGATGTTGGCCTGAGCTGAAGTAGGACGCTCAACCAACTGAGCCACCCAGGCGCCCCTGTCATGTATTTTTTAATTATACAAATGACATTTCAATCAACAATTTGAAAATATACATTCCTTATTGTTTCTTATTTTTTCTAGAAATATATTTAGATCTCAGTTTTCATAAATGAATGTGAAGATAGTATGAAGATTTATGAGTTTATTAAAAATTGTATGAAGATAGTGTGAGACAAGTGTAAAGATAAGTACAAAAATGTGTATCATTTATAAGAAATTTGATATAATTTTTGTCATAAATTCCTAGACTGCCTTGGAGAAGCATTTTTCATTATCACTTTAGCTATTACAGGTACATAGATCTTATTTATTACCATTTTAAAAAAATAAACAAAGCTTATTTTTAACTTCATGCAGCTAGATTTTACAAATGTTTTAAGAAAAAAAGCAGTAGGGGAGAAGTCCAAAAAGGTAATCTGTCAGCCAGATTGGGAAGAGAGGAGAATCTAGCAACATGGGAATCAGTTAGAGTTAAAATAATTGTCTAGCTGTATAGTAATGAGAGCACAAACCAGGGTAGCAGCTGTGTGGGAATATAATTGAACTGGTGAAAACTGGGACGTGGAGGGAAACAGGAAATAGGAAAGAGCAAGTAGAAAAAGAGCAAGTAAAAAATGGAGAAGAAACAATGTTGATTTGTATGTATTAAGCTCAGGAGGATGGAATGATGGTGATGTCAAGAAATATTACTTATGAGACTGGATTTTCAAAATAAAATGTCTGGCTTACATGCACCTTGAATGTAATCCTCTTTTCTTCTTATCCTGTTCTTTCATCTTCTACCTATGCCAAATCTCCATAAATATATCAGCTTCAGGGAGAACCTTATGAATTAATCTTATGAAAATAATTTCAAGTGTTTTTTTTTAAATGCACTAAGGGAGACCTATACGAAATCATCATTCTATGTTTTATAAATCAAGGTATACCAACAAGCATACATATTCTTCCACAGTAAGTATTCAATCTCACAATGGATTCTTTCAATCTCATCCAGTATACTTCTGAGGAACATCTCCTAAGTATCAGTTCATGTGTTTTAAATGAATATAAGTTAATTATTGAATAATCCTGAGTAGGAGTTGACTGGTAAGACAATTATTCTTTGAAATACAGATAATAAATTTAAAGAATATAACTATGGCTTCTTTCTACTGAAATACTGAGGGTTATATCCAATATGCTTTCCTCAGTGCTTTAGAGATGCTATCATTTCTGAATATTACTTTTATCCTCCTTTTTGATTCTTTATTTTTAATATCATCTTTAAAGCTACAAAATATTTTCATTTCCCCAGTTAGATGGAAAGTTTATGATGTTCATATATTTATGATTGCAAGCACTGGAATAGAATATTGAAGAGGTGGGACTGGCTGAAAAGGATAACTATCTAAAATTATCTTATTCTATAAGCATATAAATCTACCCTGAAGCAAGATTATAGCAAGATTATGAAATATTTGAACTATCCGTTAGTGAATAGGTGGACATTTCAGAAGTTGTCAGAGACCTGTAGTACACCATATTCTATTAGTCTGCTTATTTTCCCCTATTTCTCATTACGTATATGCCTACAGGATCTTTACATGATACACAGCCAATGATATTCTCTTATGCTCCTCAAGGTTAGATCTCCATTGGAGACCTTCATTTTACACTTCCATGTTCCACTTTGACCAATGACAGAAGTTTTTTGTTGGTAATATTAAGTTCAGGTCTTAGGTTTCAGTTGTCTAGTGGCTAATATATCATTTAGCAGTGTGTTTTTGCTTTCTTTGCTATTTCTGTTCTAAATTATTGCAACATAATCTTGTAAGACATAGTATAAGAAGACAGTAAAACTTTACACTTTCTTTGCATAGGTTTCCCATTTGTAAGTAATAACAATACTAAAGTGCTCTGATTTCAAAAAAAAAAAAAAGCTAGCAAAACAAAAATCAATGACTACAAATTCCTAATCATGATGAAGGAATTTCATTGATCCTAATATTCCCTAAATAAGCCCACTCAATTTACATCAGGAAACCTGACTTCAACATGCCTTTCCTAGTGCTGCATTAGACTCTTTGTTGCCAGTGATAACATCTAGCTCACTTAAAAAAAAAAAAAAAGTAAGTTAAATTTGCATCTTGAAAACAAGTATGAACATGACACTTGTGTTGATTGCTGTGCTCTGGGTTATAATGTCCATTTTCTCTGACCCAGAAGTTTCACGTCTTTTGCCATGAAATTGTGGCAAGTTCATTTTTAGGTTGAAAGTAGGTTAAATGTTGGTGCGCTTGGGTGGCTCAGTTGGTTAAGCAACCGATTCTTGTTTTCTGTTAGTCATGATCTCACAGATTGGATTGTGAGATCAAGTCCCATCGTAAGGCTCTGTGACGACAGAGCGGAGCCTGCTTGGGATTCTATCTCTTCCTCTCTGTCTGCCCATCTCCTCCTCATGCTCATGCTCTCTCAAAATAAAGAACTAAACATTAAAAATAGAAAGTACATTAAAAATTCATACTCTTTACAGTTCTTGACACCATTCACCTTTTGATGGATATTTAAATAGTTCTAGTTTAGGACTATTACAAATAAAGAGGCTGTAAACATTTGTGTACACATTTTTGTATGTACATTTGCTTTCTTCACCGGATATATAATTTGAAAAATATTTTTCCAGTTTATATGTTGTCCATAAATTCCCTTAACAGTGTCTTTTGAAGACTAGATTTGTTGCTTGTTTTATTTTTATGACGTCAACTCTTCCAAGTTGTTCTTTTATGAGTCATGACTTTGATGTCACATTTAAGAAACTTTTACCTAATTCAATGTCACGCAGGTATTCTCTGGATACTTTTCATTTCCTCTTATGTGTCTTGCTATGGCTGGAACTTCAAATACAATATTGGATAGCAGTGGTAAAATATCCTTGTCTGGTTCCTGATACTAGGGAAAAAGCCTTCTGTCTTTCAGCATTGAGTATGATGTTGGCTGTGGGTTTTTCATAAATGTTCTTTTTCTCTTTGGGAATGTTTCCCTCTCTTTCTAGGTTTCTGAAATTTTTTGTTATGAAAAGGTGATATATTTTGTCAATTGCATCAATTGAGATGACCATGTGACTTCTTTATTTCATTATACTAACGTGTGGTATAGTGATTGATTATCTTATTTAGAACCACAGGGATTCTAAATCTCAGTGCTGGGATATATTCAACTTTGTCATGGTATATAAACCTTTTAATATGCTGTTTGATTCAGTTTGCTAGTATTGTTTAGAAGATATTTGCATTTATTTTCATAAGAAGTGTTGATGTATAGTTTTCCCTTCTATTTTATAAAATTGTTTGTAATGTTTTTATTTATTTTCAAGAGACAGAGAGAGAAAGAGCATGTGCAGGGGAGGGGCAGAGAGAGGGAGACACAGAATCCGAAGCAAACTCCAAGCTTTGAGCTGTCAGCACAGAGCCCGATGCAGGGCCCAAACCCACAAACCATGAGATCATGACTTAAGCCAAAGTCAGATGCTTAACCAACTGAGCCACCCAGGTGGCCCAGTTTTTCCTTCTTATGATGTGTCTAGCTTTGATATCAGAGTAATGAGTATCACTCAGGGTTGGTGTTTATTTTATTTTATTTTTATTTTTATTTTTTTTATTTTTTTTTTAATTTTTTTTTTCAACGTTTATTTATTTTTGGGACAGAGAGAGACAGAGCACGAACGGGGGAGGGGCAGAGAGAGAGGGAGACACAGAATCGGAAACATGCTCCAGGCTCTGAGCCATCAGCCCAGAGCCCGACGCGGGGCTCGAACTCCCGGACCGCGAGATCGTGACCTGGCTGAAGTCGGACGCTTAACCGACTGCGCCACCCAGGCGCCCCTATTTTATTTTATTTTTAAATATTTGGTAGAATTCACTAGTGAAGCTATCTGGCCCTGGGCTATTCTTTTTTGGGGAGGTTTTTGATTACTGATTCAATTTGTCTGTTTTCGATTTGTTGAGATTTTCCATTTCTTCTTGAGTCAGTTCGGTAATTTGTGTGTTTCCAAGAAATGTGTTCATTTGATCTAGGTTATTTAATTTGTTGACGTAAAATTATTCATAGTATTTCTAATACTAGAATTTCTAGTATTCATTGTGATTTCTGTAGGTTGATAGTGATGTCCCTGCTATAATTTCTGACTTCAGTTCTTTGCATCTTCTCTCTGTTTGTTTGTTTGTTTGTTTGTTTGTTTGTTTTTAGTCAGTCTTAGCACTCAGTTTCTGAAGTTGAAAAGCCTAGTAGATCCATGTAGAGAACACTAGAAGTGTGACCCATTATTATCTTCTTTATCTTAAGACTGGCCAGTATTCTATGTAGGCCATCTCCCAGGTGGCTAGTTAGTGGCCAGTTAGTGAATGCAGCACACAGTAGAACTGGTTGAAATAGTTGTGTCTCTCTGAAGGTCATCATAGGATCCAATAGAGAAGTGAAGGGAATGCTTTGCCTCGGAAGCAAACAATAAACAAGTAAGTATTAGAAAGGAAACATTCTGTATGGCTCCTCTAAAAGCTATTAAAAAGCAGACCTTTATTGTGAAACAGTAGTTCAGAAAGGAGACATTTTTACCACAATAAGGCAACCACTGGAAAAGTAAATTTTTAGCAGTTCAAATTATCTGAGGAAAATATGTCTAGAGGTATAAACAGAGCTATTTCACTAGCTATAGCTCTATGTCTTAGAGTGACTTTCCCCTCAAATAAGCAAACAGTCAGCTTGAACAGAAGTCACTTTCATGGCCTTTCTCTTTTCCAACGTAATGATCAAAAGCCCCCTCCTTGTACTCAACCCTAAATAGTTAAAATTGAGAAAGACATAGGGTGGGGATAATGAGGGGAAAGCGAGATAAGAACAATTAGCAAAGAGTCTAGCTGTCAAGTCAAGGAGAAAGGTGAGTGGAATTGCTAACACAGCCAAGGCCAAACTGCTAACTGCAGGAACATATACACAGGAATATTGCTACTGCCAAATAGTAACTTGCTCTTGTGCAAATACCAGTTAGCTGTACTGGGAAAACACCCTGACTTTATAGTTCCCCACCCCACTCTGTCCTTTCTTGACAGTTAGTATCATATTTTTGGCCCTGAAATAAACATCTCACTGATCTTCATACTATTGTATCTGTGTGTCTGCCTATGATAGTGCAATTTGTGCACTCCATGAAGGTACCTAGCTGAGGGGATGACTGAGGTCCGGCATAATGTGATACTGTTTATGTGAATGCAGGGACATTTTCTTCTTTGAAAAATGGCTTCGTCTATTCATTAAGATATGCTCCTGTAGGACTGTATCCACTAAAAGAGATCACCCTTTTCAAATTTGCTTGAAGATACTCTATAGGCTAGTGGCATACGTGTGCATATTTGCATATACATATACCCACATGTCCATACACATACTTTCATTAGACTGGCTTGGGTAGGAAAAACACAAGGAAAATACTGTTTTCTGTTCTCTTCTATTGATGACCATTGCAAATATCTGAGACTCCTTTCTAAGTTGAAATTGGAAGGCAAATGTATCTAACATGGATCTATAATATTTTTAATATTACAAGTTAAAGGTTGGCTTGTAAGAATGTGAAAATGTAGGATTTTTGTCTTTATTGTATCTTTAATTTTCCCTACCACTTTATAACATCTCTTCTGGGTTCAATTGCAAAGTGAATAATTTTTGTCTAACTTTGGAAACTACTATGGAAATTGAATAACATGCTAATAAGTTTTGAAAAAATGTAAATTATGTATAGCATATCATTACTTTGAACTGGACTTCCGGTGTTACCACTAAACCATATTCATGTACTTTGGCCAAAATTAACCACTAAATCCCCAAGTTTTAATTATACTATGTTGTCTTACTCATCATGTTTTTTTGTTTGTTTGTTTGTTTTCCCTTTTCTTTTCTGATTTATTCTGTCCCACTGGTTTCCATATCGAGGAGTATCCACATCACGAAGGTGATGCCATATCTGATCTTTTAAATTACATGAAGATGAAAGAGAATATTTCATGCTATTCTCCTTGCACATATACATGCCTCCAGTCTTGAAATAATTTGCTTGGATTTTGTGCTAAGCATAGAATGCGGGAAAGAAAATTCTCTGGAGAATAACTAAAATTAGGAGAGTTGCTACATTTATACTGACTTGCAGGTTTTCACCGAAAATCTTTTCATTTCACTTCATTGAATAAAATCATACTTATATATCTTCATCTGGTTACATTATTGTGTATCAGAAACAAAGTCACATAAGAGGTTTGAAAGCACACACATTTGTTAGTTACAGTGTGTGTTACTCTACCTTGACTCCAGGGTTAAATCTACAGCCCACATGCACACAAAATCAATCCAGTTAATTCAGTCAGCATAAATAAATCCAATTGACTGTCATATTTTGTTTAAAAAAGAAATGACTGCTTAATAGGTATTTTTTATTATTTGAGTATTATAAAATCTCAACTACCAGATTTACTTTATGAAAATACAGAAATATATGTAAATGTACAGTAGAAATTTTGGATTAACTATACTTCTAATTTATAGTTTTCTTGTCATTATAGGGCTAATTTTAAAAGACTTCTTGCCTATAAGGTGCTTTTAATTGATTTAAAACAATTTTTATATCAATTTCTAGGTCAAGTTAATTTTGTATTTAGTCTAGATCCTTTTTTATTAAAACTGTGATTTGAAATTAATATTTTACTATAGAATTTTTTCACATTTTTCTTTATCTTCAGTTATTTTGCTTGTCTTAGCCTACTAGGAGCTTGAATAAAATAGAGACAATTATCTTTGAGCTATATTTTGCAATGCTGCATTATAACTATTATGAGTATTCACAAAAAGTTCCAAACACTGCTAAATCAATTTCTTCCCTGTCAGCTACAACTGATATCTTTCACTTTTCTTTGATAACAAAGATTATTTATTTCAGTTAACTGAATCTTAGCTAACCAACATGAGCAATGATAATGCATCCTTGATAATGTACTTCTTGTAAACAAAATCCTTCACTTAAATGAATGAGTTTGTTTTCATGTTATTTCACAAGGGCTCTTAGCTTCATTATTTACAAATCATAAATTTATATGTAGAATGTGAAGAACAATTTCTCATATGGGTGAATGTGATGAAAGTGTTTTCCTAGAGTTATTAACTACTTTTTCCCCCTGGTTTCCCAAATGTCTTAAGGTATTTTGTAAAAATATACTTTTTAAAGATTTCATCTTTAGAGGAAAAATAATCATCTAAATTTCTGTATTTCTAATTGAATCAGAGTTAGGGAGAAAGCAATATCCAAAAGACTTCATTGGATTATCTCACCTACAAATTTTTTTGACCATTGATAAATAATTCAAATTGGTTTTGAATGATTTAGGTGTATATCTGTATTAGGATAAATTAAAGAAATATACAGTATAAAATGGTTTGCACATGATTCAATTTTATTTCACACTCAGGCAATAGATGATGGTGGACATTGTTGGTAGGTGGTTCTCTTATGTGTAGTGAGTCAAGGTCCAAATCTATTTATTATTCTATCCTGTATCTTTGCCATTCCTTTGGCCACCTTGTCTTCCACAGTTGTTCAGCTGAAGAAGAATGTGGTCTTAGCTGAGGTAACACTCTTTCTTAGAAGCTTTGTCCAAACATGTCATGCTTCACTTCTAATTCATAGGTGAAGTCACATGATACAACTGGAAATAGCATAAAGTTATTTACCCAGGGAGAAACAAAATTTGGTGAACAGCTAGCTGGCTCTCCGTTATTATTCTCATGGGTTGAGATTCTAAGATATATAATGGGAAGAACCAGCACTCCTCCCTCCCCATCTGCCCATCAGTCGGCCAAAAGGGTCAACACATATTCTACTACTAAATTCTTTTTTTTTTTCAACGTTTTTATTTATTTTTGGGACAGAGAGAGACAGAGCATGAACGGGGGAGGGGCAGAGAGAGAGGGAGACACAGAATCGGAAACAGGCTCCAGGCTCCGAACCATCAGCCCAGAGCCCGACGCGGGGCTCGAACTCACGGACCGCGAGATCGTGACCTGACTGAAGTCGGACGCTTAACCGACTGCGCCACCCAGGCGCCCCCTACTACTAAATTCTTAAATTCAAATTTTTCTTGATGCTTACTAACTTATTTACTACGGGGATGTAAAGGGTGTGTGTGTGTGTGTGTGTGTGTGTGTGTGTGTGTGAGTGTGTGTGATTTAAAGAATTGTATCAAATCTCAGATTTTCCCAAGTGTATTTCTTTATGAACATTTCATACCCTTCTTCAGATTTGGACCTGGCTGTCTCCAAAAATGAGTCACGTCCCTCTAATTGATCATTTTGATGCAATCAAGGCCCATTAATTGAGTACTTTATCCTTTGTCAACCTTAAAACTGAGAGTAGATACCAAAATATCCTTTGGTCATTTGAAGCAGACAAAGGGGCAGGAGCTACCATATTATGTATTTCTACTTATAAATACTTGCCTTAGTTATTAATTGGCCTTCCTGTACATCCGATGAATTCTGTTCAATTCAATAATGTAGAAAATTTAATCTAATCTTTCAGAAATCTTATTTTTTAAAATAAGAGTGTTATTTGTAACAAACTTTGATGAAGGTATGGACTTGATGTTTTATTTTTATGAGGATATTTTTAAGTGATTACTAAAAATTGCATTCTTTTATGTAATAGGTTTACACCTCTATCAAAAGTAAATACAGTGTTTAAACTAGTGATCAGTTTAGTTGTTTCATAAGTAAATTAAAATAATTGAAACTACTAAGTACCCACCTCTAAATGACTCCGATAGCCACAATCCACCATTACACATTAGTGATAAACTTCACAACACAATAAACTTTCATGAAGCTGAGGATTTCTATACTGAATCATGGAGAAAATAGGAAATGAAGAACTAGGGGTGTATGGGTAACTCAGTTGGTTGAGCACCCAACTCTTGATTTCAGCTCAGGTCATGATCTCATGGTTGGTGAGACGGATCCCTTTTTTGGGCTCTGTGCTGATAGCATGGAGCCTGCTTGGGATTCTCTCTCTCCACCCCTGCTCTGTCCCTCCCTCACTCATGCTTTCTCTTAAATATGAACATTTTTGAAAAAAAGAGATTAAGACTAAAATTCTTTTTTTTTTTTTTTCAACGTTTATTTATTTTTGGGACAGAGAGAGACAGAGCATGAACGGGGGAGGGGCAGAGAGAGAGGGAGACACAGAATCGGAAACAGGCTCCAGGTTCCGAGCCATCAGCCCAGAGCCTGACGCGGGGCTCGAACTCACAGACTGCGAGATCGTGACCTGGCTGAAGTCGGACGCTTAACCGACTGCGCCACCCAGGCGCCCCAAGACTAAAATTCTTAATAAGCCACAGAAGAAATGAGTTGTTATATTGGTTGCCCATAAAAATAGTGTGGTTTATATAAAAGGTACTTTCATTCTTTTAAATTTTATTATTTTCTAATTATATCTATTCTATGTTGTCTTTAGAGAAGCCCGCACAACTTTTTTCTTCTTCAAGCTAGGAAATTTGACTCAATGTTTTTGGGTTCTTTCACAAAATTTACTTTTAAGTCACTTTGTATTGTCAGACTATTGCCAGATAAGAGGTAAAATGCCCCAGGCAATGATTCATGTAATACAATCAGTCATATATATATATATATATATATATATATATATATATATATCTTTTTTTTTTTTTTTTGAGGCCGGAGGGGGAGAGAGAGAAAGAGGGAGAGAATCTCAGGCAGTCTCTGCACTGTCAGCACAGAGCCCGATGCCAGCTCAAACTCACAAACTGTGAGATCATGACCTGAGTAGAAATCAAGGGTTGGACGCTTAACCAACTGAGCAGCCCAGGTGCCCCAAGAGTAATCAATCTTAGTAGATGTGAAAACAGTCAAATAATACATGGGCTGGATGTTCTCAGTTTGTCCCTCCAGTTCCATTTTTCACTCTACTCTTGTTTAGGCAAGACACCAATCTCTATGCACTGCATCATCTAGGTTCCTTTGCCCTACTTTCTTTTGGGTTCATCCCGGAAGAGACAGTGGCCTGGGATCAGGGAACAGTTTCCCTCTCCACTTGACCTCAATGGGTTCCAGTACTTTTGAGCATCTGTTGAACTTTGTCCTTCCCTCACCTAAGTGTGGTGATGGTGAGAATTTCTTGTTTCTGATACCTGAGTGCCTTACATCCCTTTGTGGGCTTTTAGTCCTGCTCTCACCTCTGGCGTGTAATGTTGAATTGTCTCCATTGGTTTCCTGCTGGAACTCTGTTTGAGTTGCTGAAATGGATTTACCATTAAACTAATTAATGATCTTTAAGCTTCAGAGCCTACACTTCTACAAGCCCCTGGTGGCCCTGAAATTACTATATATTGTAGACTATTCTAGGTGGAGAGGTAAATACAGGTGGTAATCAGGAAGCATTACTTGGTAAAATTTCTGAAAAACAGCCTAGAGAAATTTCAGAAGAAAGAGATCTATATCTCTAATGCTCAGGTAATTGAGTTAGTTTTTTTTTTTTTGTCATAATTAAATGGTTACTTTCACAGCAGATTATATATTTATAATTTTATTTTTTTCATTAAAGAAGGCCCCTAAATTATAAAAGTTTCCATTTCCCCAAAGTCTAAATTTAGCCCTACTGACCCATAATATATCTCAGAATATTTTGAAGTTGCATTTGACTAAATAGAGATATCATGATTATAATTTTCTGAGATCTCCATTCTGAATAACAACAACAACAACATGGAAAATCCTAAATTAGATAATGTAAATAAAATGTTGTTTGCTGGGGATGTAATTCAAATGCTAATTAGTAGATCTACCTGAACTGATTCAAAAAGTAGAGGAAAGATGATTATGCACCACCTACATGGCTTGTTGGGAAAGAGCACATTAAGAAAGTGATATTTGAACATAGTTTTGTGTTGTTGTTGATGTTGTTGTTGTCGTTAAGATTTTATTTTTAAAGTAGTCTCAGGGCGCCCTGGGTGGCTTAGTTGGTTAAGCGTCTGACTTCGGACCAGGTCATGATCTCACAGTTCATGGGTTTGAGCCCTGCATTGGGCTCTGTGCTGATGGCTCAGAGCCTGGAGCCTGCTTTGGATTCTGTGTCTCCCTCTCTTTCTGTCCCTCCCCCACTCAAGCTCTGTCTTTCTCTCCTTCAAAACTAAAATGTTAAAAAAAAAAATTAAAGTAGTCTCCACACCCAGCATGAGGCTTGAACTCACAATCCCAAGATCAAGAGCCACTTGTTCTACTGACTGAACCAGCCAGGAGCCCCCATAGTTTTGAATATTAACGAGGATGTAGCAGGGCCATGACTAGTTTAAGGCCAGTGAGGTACTTGCCTCAGGCAGAAATTTGTTAATCAAGATAAATAATAATGTAGCCAATGATGGCCTCAGAGGAAGGCCATACTCTTCTCCTGCCTTTTTCTGGGATCCAAGAAGGAAAGCAAATGGAATCTCAGGTCCGGGGCTTCTCCTTCACACCCCTGTGCTCACAGGTTGGAGAGGAACTAAGCGATCTGGAGAGGGAAGAGAAAGAAGGCAAAGGTGTCAATCAAGAAAAATGAGGGCTGAGGGCTAAAGGCGAATGAGATAAAACACTAGTTTAAAGATAAAAAGAGGGGAGAGGGCAAAACCAAAATCCATCCCAAATTAGAACCTGCCTAGAAAAAATGAAAGTTCTCCAGTCTCCTAGAGACCTTATTTGTCATGGCTGCCTCTGTGGCAGGAGCTCTTGGGCCTCAGTGCAGTCCTGGATGTGCTGGTGTAATCCCTAGGGCTCCTCCTGGGCCTGGCCCATGGCAGTGTCTTCCTCTTCCTTCTCCTCCTCCTCCTCCTGTCCTCATCTTACTCATCCTCATCCTGTCCTCATTGTCTTCCTTAAAAAAAAAATTAAAAAACATAAATAAATCAAATCATTTAAAAAGCCAGGATGAGGGGCGCCTGGGTGGCGCAGTCGGTTGGGCATCCGACTTCAGCCAGGTCAGGATCTCGCGGTCTGTGAGTTCGAGCCCCGCGTCGGGCTCTGGGCTGATGGCTCGGAGCCTGGAGCCTGTTTCCGATTCTGTGTCTCCTTCTCTCTCTGCCCCTCCCCCGTTCATGCTCTGTCTCTCTCTGTCCCAAAAATAAATAAACGTTGAAAAAGAAAAAAATTAAAAAAAAAAAAAAAGCCAGGATGAACAAAGTAGCAAAATGCTACATAAGGACAAAATCAGTATCACTGGTGTTTTGATTTTTGTCTCTATCTCCAGTAGAGGCCCTGCACAACACTGGATCCAGCTATGTTCTCTCTCCAACTCAACTCACCACTTAGAAAACTCTCTTTTCACTCCCACTTTTCTCAAGGCACACTGAACATTTTTGTTGTTCTTCGAACATATTGAAAATTTGCACCTTCGTTTCACATTTACTGGAACACTTTTCTTCCAAATTTCTCCTGGCTCATTTCATCTTCTTTGTTCTCAGCTTGTAAGTCACCTCTCAGAGAGCCCTGTTTTTAACAACTGTTCTAAAGTTAACTCCTGGTTTCTCCCTGTCATCTCACAGCAACAATCTAAAATTATCTTATTTCTTGTTTTGTGCTTAATGTTTGTCTTTTCTTAGTATTATGTGAGTTTCAAAATACAGTTCCTTCCTTGGTCTCATTTAAAGCTGAAACCACACAACTTAGAACAAATTCTGGTACCTGATAGAAGACCAAAAAAAATGCTTGTTAATGATTAATGCTCTGCAATGGTGAGTCATCTGTAACTGAAAATGCTAGACAAAGTCTGAGTGATTTTCATTTTGAGGTATTTTGAAATATTTTCTTGCTCCAAAAGGGAGGTTAATACCAAATAGGTGCTGGCTTCAAGCACCTATTTAAAATACACACTGTGAAGAAACAATACCTTCTGTTTCTTCTGTAATTGATCCTTTGCTTCTAAATTGGACTGACAGTGAATGCCCAAGCTATTGCTGTATTTCCTACCTCCTAGATTAAATATTGAGGGTTCTAGACTGTGAAATAATAAATGGATAAAACTGCCCACATGATGTTTTAACTCCTAAAAATCCACTCAGAAATATATTTAATTTTTATATTTATTATTTTTGTATTTATATGTATTTTCATAAATTTTATTTTGTTTTATGATATTTTGCATAAATATATTTATTTGTATTTATTTTATAGTTTTATAAATATATTTTTAAACATAAAAGTAATCTTTATTTTCAAGGATAAACTAATGTGGTTTTTTTTATTATTTTTTTATTTTATTGATTTTGAGAGAGAGAGAGAGAGTGGTCGGGGCAGACAGAATCCTGAGTAGGCTATGCACTGCATAGCCAGATATGCAGAGCCAGACATGGGGCTTGAATCCAGGAACCATGAGATCATGACTTGAGCCAAAGTCATGACACTTAACTGACTGAGCCACCCAGGCTCCCTAAACAAATGTATTTAATAAGAGACTTTAGTTCATATTTTCCTTCATTATGGTTAATACATAAAGAGTCTTACTTCATTCACCTTGACTATCTAGAGGAGAGAATGAATAAGAACAAATATGATTATTGGAATTGTGTTAATACAAGCATTTAAAGAATGTTAGCACGGAAGATTCCACCAAAATTATTGTGTGCCTTAGATCCTGAGAATACTGGGAAACTGACTGGATAGAGAGGTTTAAGCTCAGGAGTAAACCAAAAATTACTTGATTATACATAACAAAGGTAATCAGGATATCTTTGATAATGTTAGTGAAGCAGAGAATAAAGAAAATGATACATTTTTCATAGAATAAATTGAATGTGAGATTGAAATTAAAACATATTATTAGAAATACCTAAAATCAGCAGCCATCTTTTTTTTAAGTTTATTAATTTATTTTGAGAGAGATAGAGCATGAGCGGGGCAGAAGCAGAAAGAGGGAGAGAGAGAGAATCCCAAGCAGGCTCCTTACTGTCAGCACAGAGCCTGACATGGGGCTGGATTTCAGGAACCATGAGATCATGACCTGAGCTGAAATCAAAAGTCCGACACTTCACCGAATGAGCCACCAGGCACCCTTAAGCAGCCATTCTTATATGTGCTCACTGGTAATTTGTTGTTAAATTGTTATTCATAATCTGTTCAACAGTTATTTGTTACATTTCTGCAATATACAAGGTTCTGTGCTAGCTGGTAATGATACATTGGTGAACAAAACAAAGACTTTGTCCTACTGGAGATTACATTCTCATGGGAGGAAACGGGAGAAAGAACTCCATATATGTCAACTGGCTATATGGGCTATAAAGTAAATCCAAATAGAGTAAGAAGCTTCTGAGAGATGGTGGCATTTTAAATACACTGATATTTTAAATAAAGTGATTAGGAAAGATATCTCTGATAAGATGATTCAGGCCAAGACCTGAAAGAAGTCAGGAAAGAATGTTAAAGTTAAAGAAAAGAGCAGGTGCAAAGCTTATGGAGAAAATGATTACAGATTTTGAGGGATATCAAGAAAACCAGTTTAACTGGGGATTAGACATGAGGGGTGTGAAGGAAAGTCAGAAAGGTAACAGAGAACAGGAATTTAACCTAAATTGGAGGATTTGTAGCAAAAAAGGACATGATCTAACTCGCATTTTAAAAGGACTGGTGTTGTAAGAATAGACTAAAAGAAATAAAGGTAAATAAAGAGATATTTCAGGAAATTATTATAATAAACTAGGTAAGAGTGAAGAAGGAGCTTGGGTCATGGTGTTAGCACTGGTTGAGGTGAAAAACTGGTTTTGTTTTGAGTATATTCTGAGGGTAAAGACTACAGAATTCACTAAATAATTGGATGTGGGTTGTAAAGTAACAGAAATGCAGTGGTGATTCTAGGATTTATAGCTTGAGTCACTGAAAAGGTGGAACTGCCCTTCAGCTAAATGACCTAGATCAGAGAGTAGAAAGTTTGTGGAGAAAATCAGGAGTTTGATTTTCAAGATGTTAGTTGAGATGTTTCTTTCTGGTTGTTAGATATTCATATCTGGTGATCAGAATGTGGAAAAAGCTAGAGAGAGAATTTGGGAGTCATCCACATATAGATAGTAGTTAAGTACTTAGGCTAGATAAAAATGTTTACAGCCTCCATGGTTTTGATTAAAAAAAAAAAGCTAGATTCTTGTGGCTGTTTCTTGGGAGACAGGAAAAGGCTGGAAATATTGACTGGAGAATCATCTACATAAAGTTATAGGTGATATTAAGAATGGGCAATCCTCTAGTTACAAATCAGCTTGAAATTACAAAGATAGAAACAAAGATCTTTGGGCAATAATGATACCAGAAAAGTCTTCTCTACTGCGGAGAACAAGAAAATAAACACCCACAGTTGAATGTTTTTAACATAAAAGACATGAAGCTACCCAATAGCACTCCCATAGCACCTGTAGAAACTATCTGTAGTAGCCATGGCCAGCAGTAATGCTACTCCATAAAACAGTTACATTTTACTAAATCTCTTCTTGCCATAATGATGCTATTAACACCATAAATGTCTCTGTATATTTTACATTTAAAAAACACATATATATTTAAGTTGCTTACTTTTATTAATTATTCTGGTGTTTTCACTTTGGACATTTTCTAATGTTTTATATTTTATTTCACTGTCAAACCCCTCATTAGCAGCTCTTATCATCTAGATACCGTTAAGTTCAGTTTTACATTAAAACTTATATTGTTAACTTTTCAAGGTGTAAATTAACTAGTTTTCTATATGTTTAGAGGTAGATATTAAATGCAAAATTTGAAGAATTTTTTCCTTATCTTCAGCAATAGAAACCCTTCTCCTTTTTAATCACTTTTCTGTTTGTGTTCTCTTTTAATGAGGATCCATTTGGACGTTTGAAGATAGCTAACACATAACATAATGAATACATAATAAGTTATTTGAATGTTCTTCCCTTAAATTATCTAGAAATTTTAAATGCAGAGATAAGTTAGATGGTCTGATATTTCTATGATTCTAAAGATTCCATATCAGCCGTGTGTATTTGTTCATCAGGTCAGACACTTAGAAAACTGTTCAGTCTGTGTCCTTTTTAAAGTAAGTAATATATCTTATTGATATTTATGACTCTTTCATCATGAACAATGCTGGCCCATACTAGGCACTGGCATTGACATTAATGACACCATATATCCCCACTGTATGCACCAAAGTCCACTAGACATTGGACATAGTCATCAGTTATGCCGAGATGTAAAATTAGCGCAACCATAGGAGGCAAGGGTAACCTAGAGTCAGATTTCCTGTTCTCCAATGCACCATCATAGTTTACAACATTACCGAGAATTTTTCAAGATTTTAATAAAAACTTATAGTCGTTTTCTAATCCTTTTTCTAATCTCTGCTTTTCTGAATTATCATCACAGTGGAACTTTTGTTACACTAGCACAGCGGATTTTTGGATATGCCCTGTCTTATTGCATATTTTCTCCCATGATACATGTTCATCCTAATTCTTTTGCTCTTTTAGTTTTGGAGAGAAAATACATGCTTCTTTTTTTTTTCCTCCAAAATATTACCAACTTGTTTGGTTTCCAGCAGAGAACAGCAGCTCTAAAAGTTTAATTGGAGGAGTGAAATCATGCTTTGTAGAAATGAGGAGACCCTAAGTGATATTAATTTATCAAAGGTGGCTTGATTGTCTGAGTAAGAGTCAAAGGGTACTTGGAAAAGATAATTAAACTAGGTTCAGTAACAGGTATAGGAAAATACATACACATATAAGTCTTCTGTTTGGAATCTTTCCCACATCTAATATTTTAGGGATAAAATAACTTAAAAGGAGATTTTCAATTTACTAAAATAACTTAGACTTTGGAAAATAGTTGTTTCTATTATTATTGTTCATTTTAATGGTGTGAATGTGTATCAAGAGTGACAAGAAAGGACCATAATTCTCATTCTTTTATTATTCTCATTCTTTTATTATTTTATATTTAAAAAAAATTAAGTTTGTTTATGTACTTTGAAAGGGGGGGGGGAGCAGAGAGAGAATTCCAAGCAGTCTCTGCACTGTCAATGCAGAGCCTACCCAGTGCCCAAACCCCCGAACTGTGAGATCATGACCTGAGCCTAAATCAAGAGTTGGACACTTAATAGACTGAGCCACCCAAGAGCCCCATCATACTTTTATTTTTTAGTAGTTTCCGTGTGCTGGGCATTGTACTGTATGTTTGTAATAAGTATGAGGATATAAGAACATATTTCTTTCTCTGAAGGAATTAAAATTCTGGTAGGATTCTTTTTGGTCATGAAATATAAAAACGTGTATACATTATGAGATCAGAATGTCAGTAGATATTTTGGTAACCTGCATGAACTGTGTTTAATGGTAAATTGTCATTTCAAAATCTAATTTTCATTATCTTAATGACAAAATCAGCTGTATGATTAAATTTCTGACTCCTTCACAACTCACTTGCATATAGTGGTTCCAAAAAAAAATTATTACACCCAACTCCTGTTTTATTCATTTGATGCTATTAATTGGTGTTGTAGAGGTAAACATTATCAACCGCATGACTGTATTTTGATAACTGGCAAAAAAAATCACAATAATCTCTAATTTCCCTGGGTCTATAGCTCTGCTTGTTACTCCTTTGTTCAGCCACTTTTAATCACAGTCAGTTGGGCATCTGATTCTTGATTTTGGCTCAGGTTGAGAGCCCAGGATCATGGGATTGAGCCCCATGTCAGGCTCCGAACTGAGTGTGGAGCCTGCTTGAGATTTTTCCTCTCCTTCTGCCTCTCTTCCCCACTCTCACTCTCTCTCTCTCTCTAAAATAAAATAAACAAAAACCAAAAACCAAAACAAAACACAACAGCAACAACAAAAACCATAGAATATTAAATCAACAGGAAAATCCTTCAAAAACAAATGCATTCCATCTTCTTCTGTAGTGAACTCTAATTTCAGAGTTCCAAAACGTATCCCTCTTATCTCTCTGTTCAGCAACCTCCCATCGTCTACTTTTAATGACCATTTCTCTCAATTTGTAAATATGTTTATGTCTACTTCATCGTCATCTTATAATTAGTTTTACTGGATATTATTCGCTGGTATTTTCCAAAATGTCTGCAACTTTCAAAGTCTATTAGGGATTTGACACAGAGGCAGACAACAAATCTCATGTAAATTAAAAATATCACAGTGTTTAAATTATGAAAATAAAATATAACAATCAAAAATGAAAAGAACTATCAATAGTTTCAATGGATGAGGGAGTTAATGTTGTTGGTAATCTTCTCCAGGCTCTTTATGTCTACATTGTTAATGAATGGCTTAAAACATTCATCTGGCTTGACCTTTATTAGGTTTCTTTGCTTACTCATTACATACAATAAATTAGAATATTCTAACTTATAATTATCATTCATTTGGAATGGCAGGAAGCGTTTGATGATTTTGTCAGGCAATTTAAGATATTTGGATTGAAAATGGATCCAAAAATTATGAAGAGATTTCTCACTTGTCAGGGAAAACTCACTTTGCATTGCTTCTTGGAAATGAATCTGTTAGAGTCACAAAATTTGTGTTTCCAAAAAGGCATGTAAGGATAACTTTATAACACACAATAAAAACATTATTTTTCTGTCTATGAAGTCATTTACATACATGTGAGGTAAACCAAATGAAATTAATATGGTCCTATATAGTGAGTTATATTTTAGCAAACACTATTTTCTACAAAAATTTGTAATAAGTAAATAAAAATTTCCATGACTAATATTTAAATAAACAGAAATTTGAAAATAGAGTAATAAATACTAAATATGTTAGAGTTAAATGCAGCAACGTCAAAAGAGGGCTTCTTACAAATAAACTTAAGCATATGTACTTTGATTATGAAATGATATCACAAATACAAATACTACTTAAATAATACTAACTCTAATCTGGATTATATAAACATTTTTGTTTTTCCATATATCTAACTTGTAAATATCTGCCAGATTTCTATTTTTTGTTTTCTATAAAATATGATTATATACTCAAAATACTTATACTTTTATACAGTCAAGGTGTCTTATTCAGAGACATTGAAACATTTGCCTTGTAGCGTCAGCTATAATTTTGAAAAGCTGAGCCAAACTATTTAGTATTTTTAATTTCTACCCTTACACAGAGTATTTCAGTGCTCTGGGAAGTGTGTAGTTATTTTCAAATGTAGAATAGTGAATATGTTTGGGTAGTGGCAATTC
The DNA here is from genome assembly GCF_022079265.1 of Lynx rufus. NCBI lineage: Eukaryota > Metazoa > Chordata > Mammalia > Carnivora > Felidae > Lynx > Lynx rufus. Next base: position 85,918,126 of record NW_025814878.1, on the reverse strand, counting down.
AATGACTACATTTGGTTAGATAAACCTCTGAAAAATATTTTTTATCTTATGGATATACTTATTAAATTTACCAATGACATTTATGATTTGCTTTCCAAATCATAATGAAATCTCAAGAATTCAAGAAGTGCCAAATTCTCAATGATTATGTCATCTGTATCAGTTTGGCCTTCCAAGAAATACTGAAATATCATTATTAATATTAAAAATTCTGGGATTTATACCTTAGGTAAAAGAATCTGAATTCATTTTTTAAAAAGGTACCAAGACAGTTCGATACAAAAGGGAAAATCTGTTCAGCAAACAGTGCAGAAATAACTTTATAAATGTATCAACACTCATGTAAAATGCAAAAATTAACCTTAAATATTAAGGAAACATAAAATAATATAGTCACAACATTGAGGTAAGCAAAGATCTCTAGGCAAGGGGGAGGGGAGAATGTTTTTTAGAATTCATCAAAATTAAAACTTTGAGTAACTCCATAGTCATCATTTGGAATAAGAACATTGCCCAACAGTATTATTGTCTGGAAAATTAGATGTCACAAAAATTTGACAATTACTTAAATAACTAATAGTAACATCATTGGCAAAATCAAATGTTGGTGAGGATGTAGAATGACTGGAACTTTTATTCTTTGCTGGAGGGATATAAAATTTTACACCTTGGAAAACTCTTAAACACTTATTTATAAAATTAAACATGCATGTACATTTTTATTCAAGTCTAGTCTTAAGTACTCATACAGGAGATATGAAAAATTATTTTCAGACAAAAAAGATTTAAAAAACAATATTTATATCAGCTTCATAGGAGATCAAAACTTAAATAACCCACCCGGATAACTGATAAATTTGTTCATTAACTGGATAATTGAAGAACAAATGTGGTATTTCAACTAATGAATAACTACTGAACAAGATACAAAGAATTAACTACTGACATTCACAACAATGTAGATGAATCTCAAAAACATGTTGAATTATTCCATTTATATGAAGATCAAGAAAGCATGAAACTAATTTATAGTGATAGAAATAGAAGATTGGTTTCCTATTGAGATAAAGAATGACAAGGAAGGGTGAGAAGAAAATATTCTGAGGAGATGAAAAATTTTGGTATGTTGATCAGATTGTTGGTTATTTGGGTATGTACAAACATAAAAACTAAGCAAATGATATTCTTAAGATTTACTCATTTCACTGTATGCGAATTTAAACCCAATTAAAAAAATGAAATGTGATGAGAATTAGGTCAAAACAATCACCAATGTAATAAAATCAAAGTCCAGACTTCATTTAAGCTTTTAAATGTTGGTTGCGTGTATGAATCCTTACCACAGAAGATTAAATCTTTCAGTGCAACTAGAATATCATTTTATTAGTTTTCTCCTTAATATTTCTAGAAAGAGAAACAGATAAGAACTTAATAATTATTTTTAATAAATATTAAATAAATGGAATTATATATTCATGCAATATGTATGTCTATAATTTTGATAATTGTATGCTTTCAATTAACCCTCTTTCATGCCAGATCCATTGTGTCAATTAGGAATATAACATATTACAATGATGCTGTAAAAATTACAAGACTGTCAATTGTTAACTTGTTGACATAAAAAAACTGTGAAAATACTTTTGTCAAAATAATCTAAACCCACCTAACTAAATGTTAACTAAATTTAGACTAGAAAGTGTATGCATTTCTTGTGTCACATAAACAAACCCCCAAAAATTCAAATATCAATAAGATCACAATGAAATGTCTGCAAAGGTATACAAATTTAAAAAAATGTTCCAAATTTTGGAAACATATGACAGTAATATTTTTAGCCATATTTTTCTTCTGAAGCTGACAAATCTCCTTTACTTTTTTTGACAAAATGTCATAAATTATCTAAGGTCTATCCAAGCACTATTTAAATGAAAAACTAGTCAAATATATGCTTTTTACCATCATGATTCTTACCCGATATATTCAAAGAATTTTATTCATGAATGATATTTACTTCATCTTTCATTTAGTATTTCTCTGTGAAGTTCATTATGACATCAGTCCCTTGCAATTCTCAAAAAAAAAAAAAAAGCTCTACTATGTGCTACATTTAAAGGCCAATTTCTATGCCTTCCTTTCAATAGACCACTTTCTGTAGGAATCACAGTTGATGGGTATTTCCTTTTGAAAATTGATTCTCTAAGACTGCGTTATGCCTCACTCTTTGGGTATCTTTAATCATGTTAAGTCTCCTCTTGTAGAAGTAATTCCATTATGAACCCATTAATACTGGCTTATATGCTTCTTTTCTATACTCTCCAATTACTGTCACATTGCAATAGCATATTATAATATTTGTATTTTTCAGTATCCTTCATTTGATTGTCAGCACCTTAAGGAAAGAAAAGAGCTTTCCCAGTAAAAGTGTTCTTAATGAATTAATGATGAAATTATATAAAGAATCTGAACAATAATACATAGTGTATGTGATTTCTAATAGCAGATAATGGGAACATGACAAACAATGATTTGTGTTCTATAGAAGTTTTCTTGTAGGGATCACATTTTTTTTTCCTGGTTCTTAAGAGGTGACAAGAAAGAAAGAAAGAAAGAAAGAAAGAAAGAAAGAAAGAAAGATACCACTTAGAAGAAAGAGTATATAGGGGCACCAGGGTGGCCCAGTGGGTTAAGCATCCAACTTGTTTTTGGCTAAGTTTATGATCTAATGGTTTGTGAGTTTGAGCCCCACTTCTGGCTGTGTGCAAATAGCACGGAACTCATTTGGGATTCTCTCTCTCCCTCTTTCTCTTTCTCTCCGCTGCTCGCTCTCTCTCTCTCTCTCTCAAAAATAAATAAACTTAATTAAAAAAAGAAGAGTACATAAATTAATCAAGAGAAATACAAGTACCTTATAGTTTCAAAAACAACCTTTTGTTTTTGTCACTTTATGATGGTTAATTTTATGTGTCAACCTTGCTAGGCAATGGAACCCATATATTTAATAAAACATACCTTTATATTGCTGTAAAGGTATTTTTAAAAAATGAGGTTCACACTTAATTCAATAAATTTTGAGAAAAGCAGATAATCTTCCATAATATGGGTGAGCCTCATCCAATAAGTTGAAGTCCTTAAGAAAAAGAGGAATAATGAACTCTCCCGAAGAGGAAGGAATTCTAACAGAATGATTTTGGGTTTGAGCTGCAACATCAACTCTTTCCTGGGTCTCTAGCCTGCTGGCCTACCTTGCACATTTTGGACTTGCTAGCCTCCACAATTAGATGAACCTTCCTTATAATCAATCAATCAACTAATCAATTTCTCTCACATACAAGCATTCTCTCTCTTACTCTTTCACCCTAACTCTCTCATTCTAGATAGATGATAGATAGATAGGTAGATAGATAGATAAGTAATTAGATAGCTACACTACATATAGATGTACATACACATGTGATATGTACACACAAACACACACACACCCTCTATTAGTTCTGTTCCTCTAGAGAATGCTAATTCTCACATCCTGTTTGTAAGTTTATATTTAAGCATGACTATTTGAAAGACATTAGCTCTTTCTTTAGACATAAAACTAGATTTATAAATGCTTACACTTAATTTTAGTTATAAAAAATTAGTTGAAGGCTATGTGTAATAGGTGCTGATACTTTTTAATGTGATAAATTATATTCTATGTAAAAAATTATAAGAAGTGCAGAAAACATGACAGGAACTTAATTCACTAGAATAATGTAAAATACCGGGCAGGAAAAGAAGTATTTTCATTAGAAGCAATGAAAATATAGAGGAAGTTTCTCTGAAAATCTTTAGCAGAACATAATATTTGAAAATTAAGTTGACTGTTAGATTAAAGTCATCATCTGGGCCAAATATTGATATCACCTTGTTACTGTTATTTTAATTATAGTTCATGGTAGGGAGGTAAAACAGCACTTCATTTATTTCAAATATCATTATCTATTTCTTAGAGATTTTGTTAAATCTCTAAGATGGGCTTAGAGATTGGGCTAAGCCAATCTCTAATTGATGGGCTGCTTGAAATTCCTGTCATTTCAATTCAATTTTTGACTTAAACAAATTAGAAGAATAACAGTCTGTACCCAATGAGAATTATATGTGTGGGTATTATATTTTTAAAATGAATTCATGATTGATAAGGTTTTTTTAAGGAAAATATGCAAAGAAAATATCAAGTATATAGAAACTAAGATAAATATTATCTCTGGATGAGAGAGATTGAGCACACTTACAAGTGCTACTCTTTGTTGTGGTTTAACATTGTGTTCTATCAAAAGCTAACTTTTCAAAAAACCTTTGGAAAAAAAGTAGGTAGAATTCTTCCATTCTGGCAAATTTTATAATGAAACAATTTAGCTTTATTTGTTGTAATTAATATAATTTCTCTGACTTTTATTTATTTATATTTTTTCTAAACGTACATTTTTGAGAGAGAGAGAGAGAGAGAGAGAGAGAGAGAAACACGAGCAGGGGAAGGGCAGAGAGAGAGGGGGACAGAAGACCCAAAGTAGGCTCTGTGCTGACAGCAGCAATCCCTGTTGCAGGGCTCGAATTCACAAACCAAGACATCATGACTTGAGCTGAAGTCACATGCTCAACTGACTGAACAACCCAGGCACCCCTAATCTCTTTAATTTTAAAAAATACATTTCAAACAGTTTTTTTAAAGATCTTTATTACTCTGAAATTATATACTCAGTGAAGTAAGGATAAAGTGATGGTGGACCGCCTCTCAATGATGGGAAGACTACCATGCAGTTGGCTGTTCTTTCTGGACAGTGGTTCCATGTTTAGTGTTTAGTTTACTCTTGGCTTATGCTCTTGGCAGGCTGGGCACTCAGCAGTTAGATAATCAGATCAGCTTACCACATACACCATAATACAGAAGAAGATGGCCTAATATAATTTGATGGGCCAACTGAGGAGTCAGTTTTGGTGCCAAATGGTAAACAGTACCCCATAAGGTTTATGAGCTGCCCTCTAATTTTTTTGAATCAGTTACAAATCTAATCTACAAATCTACCATAGGCCAGATTACATAGATCAGAGAACCAAAAATATAGGTGGAAATGATGCCTCTTAGCATTTTACCAATTAATCCACTAGAGAATTTTGGCATCCTGTTTCTGCAACCTTGCTCTGATATTGTATAGTTCTTAGTTCCTGAACAAGGATATTTTCATCAGTGGAACATTAGTGATCTTATTAAACTGAGAGTTGATACTGCTACTGCTGGTTGGAAAATATATGCCATTTATCAAGAAAAAATTCAGTTGCTGCTACACAATTTTTTCAAGGAAGTCAATATCTAGACCTGAGACAATTTAGGTGGCTGGAATGTTAGAGCAAAATACTAAAAGCAGAATCACTACAAATTCAGATGTTTAATGAATAATGTTTTACTACCAGATAAAAAAGTAAGACAAAACAATGAACTGTGATATTAACTGATGATAAGGGCTAAATGATATGGGTATTGAAAAAAGGAAATAAATTGGCTGAAACTCTGTATTCAGGTTTAAATATTAGTACTGTAGCAACTATGTGTACATTCTTTTTTTCTCTCTTTTCTTTCCTTTGTTACTTTGTATGAAGAGTATTGATTGGGTTTGACTTGACATTTAGTTCATGGGTCTTCCCCACATCACTGGTTAGAAAGTGAAAGATCCTTTGTTTATGTGAGGGATCACTGTTTTATATTAGGCAGAAGTAAGAAGGTTTTTTGAGACAAGTAAATATGCAAAAAAAGAAAGAAACAATGTGCACAGAGTGAAAACAAAGATCGATTGTACCTTCCTGGACCTGCAGTCCAAAAGACATTTTTTTTTTTTTCTCTTTGCCATTCCTCTGCTCTAGTCTTTAATGCGTAGGGGCTGATGCAGTAGGGCTATTTCCCAGGCTTCCCTGTCAGTTGACCTCTAGCTAGATTTCACCTCTGAAGAGAACCAGTGGAAGGTTGTGTGTTCCTCTATGTGTGCAGCAGCTTCTCTGACACTGAATCTACCCGCATGGAAGCGGCTCTTAGCAGATTCCCTAGTCTCACAGTTTCCTCACAGTAATTGCAGCCTCTGGGCTTCAATTATAATTCTCAATAAATTCTATTTAAGTGTTGGAACTATAGTATCATCAAATCAGAACCTAGTATCTTTACTGCCACGTTTCAGCAGAGGATGGAAAGCCCAGCTATGAGATTTGCAAACTTTGGCAGTGGTCAGTATCATTAAGAACTGTATTGGGTACTATGCCTCTTTCATGTCATGGATTCTGTCATCTGGATTGTATTTCCATGGAACTCCTGTTTTTGTCCAAACATTCTGATATCAGTCAATAGAAAAGTAAGCCAGATTAAATGGGATACATTGTCAATATAAATCTAAAAACTTAAAACAACAGGATAAATTATTATTGATTTGAGACAAATGTTTTTCTTTCTCAAATATAAAAGTAATTCTATAACAATTATGAGGAAACTGGAGATTTTTATCTTTAAAGCTAAATGATCTCCTCTAAATCAACAGTGTCACTTATGTAAATCATTAGTATATCCATTGCTAATTTATGCATAAAGTATAAAAATTAATAGGTATTTTAAGACAATTAATTTAACATAAATCACTATTAAGTTAAAATTACTCAAGATCCACTAAGATAAATATTTCATTAGTGTGCCAAAATAAAATAATGATGCAATTAGGAAGATGTTCTTTGTAATTTTAAAGAGAATTTAAAAAGTAATTTGTTTTAAGGTGATCTGAAAGAAAAATGTACTTGGGATAAAACTTGTTTTTATTCTACAGAAAATACTACATCTTATTCTCTAGATTTAATTCAAGTTTTCAAAAATGCAGAAAATAAGATTAGTTTGAAAACCACAAGTGCTCAGAAAATAACACATTATGTGCAAGTGTGTATATTAAATTGTGATATATTTTGCATGTATCACAATTAGGTATTATTTATAAAAACACCTCATTTGGGGGGAATTGAAAAATCTAAAAGTTAATAAATACAAGTGGTAAAATTTAAAAATTAAGGTATAGTTAATTAATTAATTAATTAAAAATGCATAATGGCTCTGCACGTATAAACTAGACACTATTATAGACAATGGCTATATATTAGTGAAAAGTAGTAGAATACCTGCTTTGCAGCCTGCTTTAATATGGAGGGAACCAGACAATAAAACAATAAAATATAAATATGTAATATGTCCTGTAGTTACATGTGTTATGAATAAAATAAAACAGACTGATATAAGTAGAGAATCCTGGAGACAGTTAAGAACTTACTGTTTTATAGTAGAGAAAGTCTCTCTCCAAAGGTGTCATGAGCAGGAAGCTGAGGTAAATGAAAAAAAAAAAAACAAAAAACTGTGTATATCCAAGATAAGAATGACCCAGTTAAAGAAGGTAGCATATTACAAAGTCCTGAGATTGGAGAATACTTGGGGATTGCAGTGAACAGCAAGAGGCCAGAATGAGGCTATCAGAATAATTGAGAAGGAAGATGGTGTGTTGAACATTAGTCACCGTGATCCGGCCTTAACACCTATGAACAAGATGGTGGTCAATACACCGAGTCTGTGTTAATTTTTGTTTTTCATGTTCATATTGTTTAGGATGTTTTCTTTCATTGGGAATAGGTATCATCAAATTGCTATACATTGTTCCTGAAATATCAAAGCATGATTTTTGAGTTTCTTATTTTGTTTTAAAGGCAATTTCTAAAATTCAGTAAAATTATAATAAGTAAATCCAACTGCAAGAAAAAATGGTTTAAAAACTAATTTAAAAGGATAAAAAGGGGAGAAAGCATATATAGATAACTTTATGCTGAGAGAAGAAATATGAATATAGACTCAATGCATATCATCGATAGAGAGTAGCATAAATGCTTAGTGAAATGCAGAATTTTATACATTATATAATCAGTTACAAAGAGCCATTGTCTACAGTCATGAACAATTCTGATTAATTAACCAGGAAAAGTTTTATTTATAATAAATTAAAAAATCAACCGATAAACAAAATAATTTCAATAATTCTACTTGCTATTTTAATTAATCTGTAGTAGGACTACACTGGATTTCTAATGTACAATTTGAAATAAACAGGATATAACACAGATCAACATCTTCCTTTCTTTGAAATATTCTTTCAAACATTCAGTCTGAAAGAAATTAACTAAAAGCATTATTTGTTTATATGCACACACACATAAACACAAACACACAGTCTTAATCATGTGAGAAGCAGTATGGGATAATGGACAGAACCTAGGCTTTGTTGTTGGGCCTGTGTTAAATCCTGTCTCTGGTAATGAAATATATACATATTCTGGGAATTTAATTAATTTGAGCCTTATTTAAAAAAGAGAATATTAAATGATAGTATCTGCTGCATAAAGTTGATGGAAGTATTAATGATAATACATGTGAAGTATTAAGCGTATATTAGGTACACAATACCTTTTCAATTAAGATTAATTATTATTGAGGCACATGAGGTGGCTCAGTCAGTTAAGCAGTGACTTTTGGTTTTGGCTCAGGTCATGATCTCACAGTGGTGAATCTGCTGTGAGCGTGCAGCCTGCTTGGTCTGTCTCCTTTCTCTTCCTCGTCCTCTCTCACTCTCTCTCCCTCTAAATAAATAAATAAATAAATAAATACATATTTTAAAAGATTAATTATTATTATATTAGTCTTCTACTTTTTATGCTATAGGAAATAAGTTATATGTATAGCTTTAAGGTATACAAATACAAAGCATGTAAACAAAATCCTTTACAGCAACTCTAGCATCTGTGAATATTATGAAAATAACTTTATGTTTTTGTCAGATGTATTAAAGAAAATTTAGATGATTTTTTTCATTATCACCCATTATTAAAGGATAAGAAAAACAACATTTTCTTTAACTCCATGCATGAGTAGCTTCTTTAGCACTGTGGTGTCAGATATTATTCAATAAATGATATGTGAACAAATGAATTCAAATAATGGTAAAGAAATCTTGGTAATTGCAGCTGAAGTATATGTCAAATATTTCTGAAGCAACATTAAATGCTTAACTTATGCAGCATGCTTCACTGTCAACTAAAAATTAAAATAATTTATTGTCTTTTTTTTTTCATTCTACTTGGCAGGATGTGACTAGCAATATAAAGAATACATTAAACTTATAGCCCTATTTTTATTGTTTTAAATCATTTCACGTATCTGGTTTTAAATACACCCAGGCCAAAAAAAAGCAAAAGTATCATTATGTTTTTGAAATAAAAATATAAAAAATTTTTCCTGAGTTATTGTCAAGTTGCAGACCACAATACAGTATTATTAATAGTGAATCGAATATATATAACGTACTCCTAATATTCTTTCTTATATATTATTAAAATTGTTATTTTTACATTTAATATATTTTAAAGTGATGACAAACTAAATAAGGACTTACCAACTAATTTACTAAGATAGACAAACTAGGCAGGACTTAAAAGACATAATTTAGAAATCAAACTAACAGTTTGCCAGTTACTCTTTAAAATAAATAGCTTTGAAAATTGTTTAAAATTCTTTGAGACCTTCTGACACACGTATAATTCATTTTTTATTGTCTTTACCCATGCCCCATGCACATGTACATACATGCGTGCACATTCCCCCCCCCCCACACACACACACATATTTTGGTCACTGTGTCCAGAACTACTACGGACAGGCTATGTTCTCTAAGGTATGCAGTGATCTCTGGTAATATGAAGGTTGGAGCATATGTATGAGTCAGATTCTAACATGGCTGATACAAAACTGTGTATATAACTTGTGCTTAGAAAGAACTTTACTGCTTAATTTCTATTCTATAGTTGTGGCTTGGGTGTCTGCTTAAAAATGATGGAGCCCAGGATAATTCAAAATATCAGATCAGTGAAACAGAATAGAGTGCACAGAAATAATCCTCAACAAATATGCAATGGGAAAAAGACAATCCCTTCAACAAATGTTGTTGGGAAAACTGGACAGCTACACACAAGAGAATGAAACTGGAACACTTTCTTAAACCAGACACAAAAATAAACAGAAATGGATGAGAGACCTAAGTGTGAGACCTGAGACCATAAAAATCCTAGAAGAGAACCCAGGCAGTAATTTCTCTGATATTAGCCGTAACATCTTTCTAGATATTTTCTCCAGAGGCATGGGGAACAAAAGCAAAAATAAACTATTGGGACTAAATCAAATTAAAACTTTCACAGGGAAGGAAACAACCAGAGAAACTAAAAGACAACATACTGAATCAGAGAGGATATTTGCAAATGACATATCTGATAAAGGGTTAGTATCCAAATGTATAAAGAACTTACACAACTCAAAACACAGAAAAACCAAATAATCCAATTTAAAAGTGAGAAGATGTGAACAGACATTTGTCCAAAGAAGACATATAGATGGCCAACAGATACATGAAAATATGCTCAGCATCACTCACCATCAGGGAAATGTAAATCAAAACTACAATGAAATATCACCTCACGTGAGTCAGAATGGCTAAAGTCAACAACACAAGAAACCACAAGTTTTGGTGAGGATGTGGAGAAAAAGGAACCCTTATGGACTGTTGGTGGGAATGCAAACTGGTGCAGCCATTGTAGATGACAATATGGAAGTTCCTTAAAAAATTAAAAATAGAATTACCATATGATCCAGTAATTGCACTTCTGGGTATTGTCCCAAAGAATATGAAAACACAAATTTGTAGGGACATATATACCCCTATGTTTACTGCAGCATTATATACAATAGCCAGATTATGGAAGCAGTCCAAGTATCCATCAATAGATGAACAGATGAAGAAGATGTGGAGTATATTTATATCATCTAATAATAATTAGCCATAAAAAATGAAGTCTTGCTATTTGTCATCAAGGGAGTATAGTGCTAAGCAAAATAAGCCAGTCGGAGAAAGACAAATACCATATGATTTCACTCATATGTAGAATTTAAGAAGCAAAACAAAGGAAGAAAAAAGAGAGAGAAACCAAAAAAATAAAAATAAAATAAAACAGACTCTTAACTATAGAGAAAAACAGATGGTTGCCAGAGGTGAGGTAGTGAGGAGGATGAGTAAAACAGTGAAGGGGATTAACAGTACACTTATCTTGATGAGCACTGAGGAATATATGGGATTGCAGAATCACTATATTCTGAAATCATTTATATCTGAAACTAATATGACACCATATGTTAAGTACACTGGAATTAAAATAAAGTTTAAAGATAATTTTTCCCAAAAAATAAAGTAAAATATTTAATCACAAAAACAATCAGGAACTGGGGCACCTGGATGGCTCAGTGAGTTAAGCATCTGACTCTTGGTTTCAGCTCAGGTCATGATCTCATGGTTGGTGAGATCAGGCCCCTTGTTGGCCTCTGCACTGAGCATGGAGCTTGCTTGGGATTCTCTCTCTCTTCTTCTCTTTCTGACCCTATCTTGTTTTCTCTCACTCTCAAAAAAATAAAAATAATAAAAATTAAAAAAAAACATTAAAAAATTAAAAAAGTCAGGAACCATTATTTATTACTCATTACTCCCTGATATATAATCAATTACAATATATTCTTTAAAGGTACGTAATATACTTTGTTCACTATTGTGTGTCCTTGCATTTAGAGCTGTACATTGTTTAAGTGGCAATTACTGAACAAAACACACATAATTTTGCTCCTATAAAATGAGCCCAATTTCTGTACTTGTTTGTCATCTTGTAATCTCTGTGCCTTTATCTACAATTATCTACCTCACTTCTAAAAACGAGACTGAAGAACTTGTTAACTAGTGAGAATATGTGGAAATAAGCAGGTAATAAAAATTTGTTTTATAAATTATAGGTAACCTTTCTCACAATAGAATGTTTTTGTAATGTATATTCTAATTATTAGCAAATGGAGAGAAAAAGACACATTGTTATATTTTATATAACATGTCCTTTTAAGAGAGAGACAGAGAAAAGCTTGACGAAGAATAGGAGGCAAATCAACCCAGGAGGCAGATATTGGAGTGATGTGGACATGAGCCAAGGAGTAAAACAGCCATCAGAAGCTAGAAGAAGCAAAGAATGGATTATCCTCTAGAGCTTCCAGTGGAAGTATGGTCCTGCTAACAGCTGGATTTCATCCTAGTGAAATTGATTTTGGATTTTTGGCCTCCAAAACTGTGAGGGAATCAATTTCTTTTGTTTTAAGCAACCAAGATTATGATAATTTGTTTCATCAGCCACATGAAACTAGCATGCATTCCTCCCCCAGCTTACACCTAGTGCCCTACAAAAGGTCCTGTATAACAAGTTTAATATGGAGGAAAAAATTAGATTAGTGCCTGGATATAGTTCCAAGGTGGAAATGGACAGTAGCCATATTTTAGCCATGTTCAGGGGTGACTTTAGAGGTCAATGGAGAGAGAAAATCTTCCCACCTGCAGGTTGGACACTTTGTTATCTACACTGTGCAGAAAAAGTGGCCTGGAGAAAAAATACATGCTGATTCCTAGGCAATGCCAATGGTCTAATTATGTGATAAGGTTTCCAGAAGAAAATGATCTGAGAAATTGAAGACACAAGGGTCTGGGTGGAGGTATTTCAATAAACAGATCAGAAGGAGCATGAAGTGTGATGTCTTTCATCACATGTTAATTCTCACCAGAAAGCTTCCCTCATGAAAGAGGCACCAAACAAATTGGCTAAACAATGTAGCCACTTAAACATCCACCTCTGAATGGACCCAAGAACAGAATAGTCATGGTGGCAGACTGAAGCTATATATGGGACAAACAGCATGGACTGTCCCTTAGCAATACCAGCTATTTTACTGCGACCTCTGAATAACCAACCTGAAAGCAAAGGACCCCTATACTGAACCTCCAGAACAGTGTTATTCCATGGGGAATTAAAAGCCACTTGATGGCAAGTCAACTACATTGAGACCCTTCCTTCTTAGGTTGCCTTTCCTGCCTGTAGAGCCTCAGCCAACACAAATGAAGCAGATGGTGATGATTTGCTCTTCTCTCTAATCTCTATAATCTTTATTATTTTCTAGTTAATTTTCTCTGATTTGCTCATATGGAAGATTGTGTTCTCAGTACACAATGTTCAAATTTGTTATTTCTATATGGCTTTCAATTTTGTCCTTTCTTGTATTCATTTTCTGAAGCATAACACATATGAGAAATATGATTAGCTTTAGCTGATCTCATGAGCTAAATTTCATCTATCTTTTGCTTTCTTGTATCTCAATTTAGAATATTTTTTCGGGGTCTTTTTTTACTCTTTAATTTCCTGAGAACATGGAATTTTTTATTCTGATATATAAAATCCTTCTTGGATTTTTGTATGTTCATTTTCTGTTTTGTAGATAGTCAGTATGCATAAATTATCTGATATTTATTGTATGTTTATTCAATGGGAACAGTTAAATCCTGGTCTTTCCATATGCTGAAAAACATGGTGTCAATAGTTGGAGAAATGAACAAAAGCATCTGGAGGCTTTAATCCTATTAAAAAAATTTTTTTTGTTATATATTAGCTTTATTTGCTAATCTGGTTATTCATTGCCCCTCAGTTTCCAGCATCCCACCTTTTAGGGCTGAGCAAGAGGTTTTCATAACTCATTGAAAGGATAAATATAAATATAAATATAGGACTTTTTTAAAAATTTACATTTCTCTACTTGGTTGCATCAGGCCAATAGCAATAGACTTTTCTAGTTTAGGAAGGCAGACCAAAAAGGGAAAAAGAAAATAGAATGTCATTTCCTTTTAAACATTTCTCTTTTAGCATTCTGGGTGTGGAATTCAGTGGGCCAGTTTTTATATCTTCTCTGTGTTCATGCCCAAACTACTGAATTTACATTGTTCTCATATTTTGCATGTGTTTTCAGCAATGTCCATTTGTTATTAGGAATATCTCTACCCTGTCAGTTTATTCAATGTGTTGTAGTTAGAGAGGGAGGACAGTAATAGGCAGCTCACATTTATCTTGAGAATTGTGCTCTCTCTCTTTTTTAAGTTTATTTATTTTGAGAAACAGAGAGAGAGAGAGAGAGAGAGAGTGAACGAGTGAGCAGGGGAGGGGCAGAGAGAGAGGGGGAGAGAGAGTCCCAAGCAGGCTCCATACCGTCAGTGCAGAGGCTGATGTGGGGGTCAAGCCCACGAACCATGAGGTCATGACCTGAGCCGAAACCAAGAGTTGGACTCTTAACTAACTGAGCCACCCAGATGCCCTGAGAATTGTGCTCTTGATTGTTAATTCTCTCACTCTGTGTTTATACCTCTGTGAGTGTGTATTATTGTGTGTGTTAGAGATGTGATTATGAAAAGTAAGCAAGCACAAGTTATTATGTCTCTCTCTGTTTCCTTTTAATCAGATATCACCATAATAATAATAGTGTCACCTACTCAGAAATAAATATGCTTTTTCATTAATGGCCTAGGCCCCAGCTTATTTCTTTAATAGTATGGTGTTATTTTAATTATTCCCAGTGGTCTAACCTGAGGGCAAAATTTGATCACATTACTGATAACTATGGTATTTATTCCCTGTTGATTCTACTTCCTCATACTGAACACAGTCCAAATCTTTCTCTTACTGATTCTGATGTACAAGTCCAAGCAGCTACCACAATGCTTTTTTTCAGAAGTATTACTATCTCCTTGTCACAAGGAACAGTGATTTTTTTTTAACTTTTCACCACTGTCTCTGACCATTCTCCACTATGAATATCCTACTGATCTGGAAACTTCAGACTACTACACTGCCAACATGTTCTATGGTTCCCTTACTTCTGAATTGTACTGTTATATGTGTTGCAATACATTGCTGGTTTTCCTTAAGTGTTTTACTAACCTTTGTGTAAATGTTCTCTTTAAAAAGACCTTTCTATATGATCTAAACATACTTCCATATACCAGACAGGTGATGTATGTTAGTGACAGAAGCCTTGCTACACTAAGAATCATTCCTCCCTTCTACAATCAAGACTTTGATAATGAAACAAACTCCTTGAATATGTATTCAACTTCCTTTAAATTTAAGTTTTCTTCCAGAAAGCACATCAATCCTTTATGAAAGTAGAATCTATATGGTTTCAATGCACTATTTCCCAGTTCTGCCTATGGATGCCTGAATCTGAATGGCTAATAGAGTTTGGCCTCAAGCTAAAATACCCTCTATAATGAATTATGTATATAAGACAGTACATGTTTGATTATGTTGCTAGATGTTTCCCTAGAAGGTATTTTATGTGTAAAATATGAATATTGTGACTCATTAGGTTGCTTTATTTAAATTACATTTTTCAAGTTAACATTAATAATATCCTTCAGCATGCATCAACTGTCCAAATCTTTCAGATAATTTGATTAGTTTTATCTTCAGTCTTCAACCTTGGAAGTACTTTCTAAGCACTTTCTTGAACCTACTTTTGAGGTTAAATCATTGTGTCATTAATATTTAAAAAAAGACTAAATGGAAAGAGATGCTCATAAAGTCCAGACATCTTTGTCACTGATATAATAGGGCAATGAGACAATTTCCCTCCTAAGAACCGGAAGATAGTTCTGTCTGTTCTGTGTTGGCTCATTTATCTCTGTTACATTGATGAATTCATTTTCATGACAATGCTTGGTCTGAATAATGAAAAGCTGGAAGAGATAGTCTGATGGTCGAGATGGAATATTTAAAATTTTCTTTCCGGGGCGCCTGGGTGGCGCAGTCGGTTAAGCGTCCGACTTCAGCCAGGTCACGATCTCGCGGTCCGTGAGTTCGAGCCCCGCGTCGGGCTCTGGGCTGATGGCTCAGAGCCTGGAGCCTGTTTCCCATTCTGTGTCTCCCTCTCTCTCTGCCCCTCCCCCGTTCATGCTCTGTCTCTCTCTCTGTCCCAAAAATAAATAAACGTTGAAAAAAAAAAAAAAAAAAAAAAAAAATTTAAAATTTTCTTTCCAATTATAGCTAACCATCTTTTTGAGATATACCATTGAGATGATCAATCATTTTGGGTGAACAAAAATTCCTAGATGATATTTTTAAATGAAATTACAAGTCATTTGAATAGTGTAATCTCTTTTAAAGCTTTATTAAACCCAGTGTGAACTCCAAGTCATTATATCTTCTTAAACACAAGTACATAAAATATAACAATGTATTTTCAGCTATTCATTTGGCAATAATTTGAATATACATTACAAAAAACCAGTTTGTTGAAGACAAGATAACCATCATAAAACAAGTCAACTTTAATTATATGCTCAGTTCCACATGTGTGCTCACTAGTTAAACAGATTCATTTGTTCCCTTCTTAGTTACGAATGAGGTAGGGAATTATTTCTGCAAGGTGACTTAAAGCAGTGGTTCCCAAATTTTAGCATGCCAATGAAGCAACTGAGCATCTTGGTGGAACCTGAGACTCTGCATTTTTTATGATTTTTTGAAAATGCTTATTTATTTTTGAGAGAGAGAAAGATTGGGGAAGGGCAGAGAGAGAGAGAGAGAGAGAGGCAGAAGATCCAAAGAGGGTGGGCCAGAATTCAGGGCCATGAGACCATGACCTGAGCACAAGTCCAATGCTTAACTGACTGACCCACCCAAGGACCCCTGAGATTCCTCATTTCTAACAAGCTTTCTTAACATCAAGCTAACGAGTCAAAATCTGGTGCCACATTTACTCCATGACAAGTTCATGTACTTTGATTGACTTGTTTTTTTGATTAGCAGCTAAAATACATATAATTCTGAAAGAAATAATACTTCAAACTATGTGACAATTTATAATATTTTTAAATGATCACTGATAGGATAAGTTAGTACCATTTGTGAACCATTTGACCAAATTTTGACTATGAATTTTAATAACAAAACAAGATATTATCATTAAAATAATGAATCTACTTTCACAATTATTACAGCACACTTCATATGACTTTTTTTTTTGGTGCCAGGATTTTTCTAAGGTTTTACATATAAGTCATTTTCATACTTACCACGATCTTATCAGTTACACAGAATAATTATCCCTATTTTACAAGTGATAAAATGGAGGGAGAGAGTGTTTAAGTAACTTTGTCAAGATCACAGAACCACAAGAAATAAATCAAGGAGCCAGATTCAAAATTTAAACAGTCTATATAGTGTGAACCCTTAAACACTTTGCTATACTACTTTTGTTTCAGAATGAAAGTATTATAGCAATTGTAAAATTTAAAAACTGAACTAATGATTCAATCAAGGGAAAAATGGAAGGGAAAACTTAAGGGTTTATAAAGATGCTGTTTGGAAGATTTTCCTCCAGTTGAGGAAAGAACACATGTGGAAAATATAAGCAGTCAGAGACTCTCACTCACTTCTGTGTGGTCCACAAAAAAGGAAATCCCAAAGCCCCAGCATAGCTTTACAGTATGCTAGGTGTTGCTAAATTAAATGAATAATCAAAATCAAGCTAGCTGAGTCAGACAAGAGGCTCATGTAATTTTTTTTAATGTTCATTTATTTTTGAGAGAGAGACAGACCATGAGCAGGGGAGGGGCAGAGAGAGAGGGAGGCACAGAATCCAAAGCAGGCTCCAGGTTCTGAGCTGTTAACACAGAGCCCGACATAGGGCTTGAACCCTCAAACTGAGAGATCATGACCTGAGCTGAAGTCGGACGCCCAACCGACTGAGCCTCCCAAGTGCCCCAAGAGGCTCAAGTAAATTTATTGTCCTAGATGTAAAGACATGAAAATGGATTTCTAAAGACACAATCTGAAAGCTGCCTTCTGCTTCACTAGAAAGAGACTGATGAGCTGTTTGTTCAAGAGGAATCAGAAAGTGATCAAATATGCTCACTGTTCATGAACATTGTAATGACAAATAGGTGAACAAGAAGCATGTTTGTCAGTTACTTGTGCTAGAGTCTTATTTCTTTCTTCTTTTTTTTTTTTTTTTTTTTTTTGGTTAGGGACTTTTTCTAAAAAAAAAATATTATTTGCTTTTAACCACCTTGAGTTTGGTTTAGATGCTGGGTGACAATATAAAAGAGTTCTCTAGAGATACATTTTTTTGAAATCTCACTTTGTAGTTGTAGACACAAAAAATATCAGCACAGTGCTTGCTATAGACTGTTTTATGTCTCCCCAAATTTTCATATGTTGAAGTGCTAATCCCCAATATGATGGAAATTGCAGGTAAGCTTTGGAGAGATATTTGGAAGATGATATAAAGTTGGTGGGACCCTTATGGTGAGATTTATATGAATGGAGAGCAGAGAACAGCTCTCTCTGTCATGTGAGGATACAGTAAGAAGGTGGCCATCTGGAAGCCAAGAAGAGAGCTCTCATCAGAACCTGGCCATACTAGCACCCTGACCTCATATTTTTAACCTCCTGAATGTGAAAAAAAATTTTCCTTTGTTTCACCCACCTGGTCTATGGTGTTTTGTTATAGCAGCCCAAGATGTGGTATTAAAAAGTGGGGTGCTGCTATATCAAATACCAAACATGTGAAAGTAGCTTTGGAACAGGGTAATGGGTGAAGGCTGGTGAGTATTGAGGTACGTGCTAGAAATATGGACATTAAGAGTGATTCTGGTGAAGTTTCAGATGGAAATGAGAAGCACGTTACTAGAAACTAGAGGAAAAATGTCCTTGTTACAAAGTGGCAAAGAACTTGGCTGAGGTGTATTCTAGTGCCTGTGGAAGATAGAACCTGTGAGTAATGCAAATGGATATTTTAGTTGAGGGGATATGTTTAATTTTTTAATGGTTTTTTTATTTTTGAAGGAGAGAGAGAGACAAAGCATGAGTGGGGGAGGGTCAGAGAGAGAGGGAGACACAGAATCTGAAACAGGCTCCTTGCTCTGAGCTGTCAGCACAGAGCCTGATGCAGGGCTCAAACCCACGAACTGAGAGATCATGACCTAAGCTGAAGTCACACGCTTAACTGACTGAGCCACCCAGGGATCCCCCTTTTTTACCTGTCTTATTTTTGTTTGTTTGTTTGTTTTGTTTTTTTAAGGGAGAGAGAGAGAGAGAGAGCGAGAGAGAGTGCATGTGCACGCCAGCAGGGAAGGGGCAGAGGGAGAAGGAGAGAGAGAATCTAAAGCAGACTGCACACCCGGTGCAGAGCCTGACATGGAACTTGATGTCACTACTGGGAGATGGTGACCTGAGTCAAAATCAAAAGTCAGACACTTAACCAACTGAGCCACCCAGGTGCCCCTAGTTGAAGATATTTCTAAATAAAGAATGAAGGAGTGGTTTGGTTCTTCCTGAAAAAGTCAAGAAATGAGTTGAAGGAGGAATTGTTAAGCAAAATAAACCAGAAGTTGAGGGTTTGGTAATTGCTCAGCCTGTCCATATTGCAAGAAGTAACAAAGCTTGTTCTGAAGAGATCATGAAGGGTGTGGCTGAACAACCATTTGATAAAAAGTTTGTGGGCTTATATTTAACTGAAGGGGTAGAGATGAGACAAAATGAAGAATGACTGCAAGGTGTCTTGGATTTGACAGGACTGGATGATTGAGACTTTTATCTGGAAATCTATTCTTGAAGAACAAGGAAACGTTAGGGGCACCTAGGTGGCTCAGTCTGCTAAGCTAGGTGGCTCAGGCCATGATCTCACAGTTAGCGGGTTCAAGCCCTGCGTCGGGCTCTGTGCTGACAGCTCAGAGACTGGAGTCTGCCTTGGATTCTGTGTCTCCCTGTCTCTCTGCCCTCCCCCACTCATACTCTGTCTCTCTCTCTCAAAAATAAATACACTTGAAAAAAAATTTTTAAAAAGGAAAACTTATGTGAAGACAATTCAGAGCTCATCAGGGTCACTACTTTGGTTCACAAGCTTCACTAGGCAATTTAGGACAGGATGCCTAGTGGACTCAAAGATAGGGCATAGGATGCCTAGTAGACTGAAAGAATGCTAAGCAAGCAGAAAAAACAGCTATTATTTGTGTGATTTTTTTAAAAAAACGTATCTTATGTAGGACCTGTTGTCTTCATCTGAGAATAGAAGATGGTTCAGAATTGAACAAGGCCTCTCTTTATCCTTTTGGGTATATATACTTCTGGTATTCAAAAGACATTGATTTTACTTCCTAGATGTTTCCTGAATGTTTGAGCCCATAGTGCTACAATATTAATAATTAGTGGTGGAGCCAAGTTCTCTTTGACCATTTCATTCTACTTTTATGTCTCTTTCCCCACTGAAGGTCCTACTCATTTCATGGTATCCATCCCTCAGAATCCCTTGCAATGTGTAACTATTTCGTTATACTTCTTTGGTTCCACCCATCCTTTAGTATCATGTCTGTATTTCCTTGACCTTCCCTCCAATAGCCCTCATTTCCTCTCTCCTGCTGTTTCCCCTGCCAGGTCTTTTACCCTAACACTTAGCTTATCTGTAGGTCAATGCCCTGTTATTATATTTCAGTCCCCTTCTCTATCATCTTTCCTTAGGCCCTACCAGTTCTTCAGTTACTACCACCCATTACCTGAAATTCTTTGCCTTAGATTTCCAATATCCATTCCAGATTTTCCATCTTTAGGTTTCTATATCTTCTCACAATTTCATCTTGTAGATCCAGGTATTTCATGTCTGGCTATCCCATATATGTCCCTGGTGACTTGCTGTCAACTCTTCTTCCTGGGCGTCCAACCAGTGCAATTGTACAAGATCCTGAGCTCAAAGGGGTACTGCCCTTGAGGCTGAATGCTCTGTAGTTGCTGTTTTGATTCTTAAAAATTTTATCACTGCACTTATATTTTTTAAGTGGAGTCTGATGACACCATGGACATGTACCAGTGACCACCATGGGATCTATCCTGGCCTTCCTGGGTGTAGGAGTGTCCCTATGTATGTATATATGTAAGCAGAGGCAGGGTTAGATTAGCACACCACTTGAGGTCTTTGTTGGAGTAGGTCATTGAGAAGACATGACCATTGGGTGACTTGTGAGTTGAACCTGGACAATTGGAGGTTCCTCACCTCCTCCCCTGTCCTTAGAACATATTTTCTGCCCACTGTTCCTACAGCAAGAGCTATTTTTAAGGACACAGCCTTGAAAGAGGAATGTGTTGTTAAAAGCCTCTGGACAGTACACATGACTGAACCCAGTAAAGGCCTCTATACAACTTTTAGCATTTGATGAGTGAGTGAGATTTTTCATCTTGCAGCCATCCAAGACAAGCTTTACGTGTCAATTTTCTTGCTTATTAAAATTGCCCCCTACCGTTCTGGAGTGCTGTTCCCCTTTTTTTAGTCTTCACTTGTCCTCCATGTAAGGGTACAGTTCCTAGATTTCACTCCAGAAGCTCCCAAGGTTGCAAACCAACTGTCTTGAGAAGTGGCATAGCAGAGGTGGGTGCCCCAGGCTGGCAGCTTCATAGGACATTTGGTGAGCAAAAGGCTGAAGGCAACTTCTCTGTGGGATGGAAGCTCTTACCCACCCAGTTCAGGTATGGAGCACATCCCAGTGCAGAGGCTTAACCATTCTTGAGTAATGCCCCCCTGTAAGTATCTCTGTGCACATGAGTGGTCCCTAGGCCAGCTGGGTTACTTGCTTGGATAGATCCTTCTTTCCTTCTTACAAATGAGTGTGGTTTACATTCCTCTCGTTCACCAATTTGAGGCAGCCTCCAGAGATGAGCCATGAAATAGAACTGATGCTAATAATTAAACATTTTATTTTTTCTTTACTTAGAATGGGATTATGTAGAAAATAAAACCACCATGACAAATCAGGAGAGGGAAAAGAGACAGAGACAAACAGAAAGACAACAGTAAAAAGAAAAAAAAATCTATGTACTGTTAGCAGCACTTTTCAAAAAATTTTATTTTAGAGAGTGAACACAAGTCGGGGGTGGTGAGAGGGGCAGAGGGAGAAACAGGGGAAGAATCTTAAGCAGGCTCCATGCTGAGCAACAGCCTAACACGGCTTGATCCTATGACCCTGGGATCGTGACATGAACTGAAATCAAGAGTAGGATGTTCAACTGACTGAACCACACAGGTGTCACCCTTCTGAAATATTTTTAAGTAAAATTGCGAATTGAGTTAAAAATGCATATATTAATAATTATTGTACTGAGATTATAAAAATATTAATATTGTACAGAAATTTTAATAAATTAATAACTGTGAGCAATGGGCTCTGTTAAATGCCTGTCTGCTTAAAATATCTAGAGTAACTTCCCTTTTCACAAGTGAATATTGAATAATACAGTTTATAAGTTAAACTAGACTAAAAGAAATCCCATTTCTTCCTTACTATTGCAAATTATCAAAAGTTACTAGAATGGGATTTCTAATGACATTGAAAAGAGGTGATAAAGAGGTGAGGTATGTTTCAACAGCTGAAAAAAATAGGAATTTTGAATTTAGGTTTAAGTCTAGGCTCTGAGTTTACAACCAGGAGACTTTTGGTAAGTTTAGTAACATCTCTAAGATTTAGTTCCCTTATTTATGCAATAAAGAGAATAGTACTTTTCATATGGTTGGTGAAATGATTACATGGATAGTAACACTTTGCAAACATTTTGCAAATATCTTTTATTATTTATATAATATCTTAACCTCCGAGTTCTTCATAGGGGTTTGGATACATAAAAGATTGGGGATTTTTTTTTTAAATTTTTTTTTTCAACGTTTATTTATTTTGGGACAGAGAGAGACAGAGCATGAACGGGGGAGGGGCAGAGAGAGAGGGAGACACAGAGTCGGAAACAGGCTCCAGGCTCTGAGCCATCAGCCCAGAGCCCGACACGGGGCTCGAACTCCCGGACCGCGAGATCGTGACCTGGCTGAAGTCGGACGCTTAACCGACTGCGCCACCCAGGCGCCCCAAAGATTGGGGATTTTTAATGGCTCTCTTTTTCCAACTTTTAAGACCTTGATACTAAATATGTGGTTTAGCACTTATTAGGTGCCAGTCACATAAATTTAAGTAACTCGGAATTTTTTTCTTCTAACAATGTAGTATAGAAAATATTGTTCTCTATCCTACCATACTTTTTATATATATAATTTTTTGTTTTGTATTGAATCTTTCACATTTTTCAGGCCAATGATTTTTCTTCTTTAGTATTATTACATAGTAGAACACAATGGGATCATAACTTATTTAATCAATTGTTTATTTCAAATAATGTGATTGCTTTCAACTTTTCAATGTTATAAGCAAAATTGTAATGAGCCTATTGGAGGCTAAATTTTATGGAAATGTGATTATTAACTTACATATTTTATTCATAAATAATATAATTGTTATCTTAGGATAATCAAATAAAATTTTCATGCTTAATTTTTTTTAAATTTTATAGTGGATAGGGGTGTCAATGAAGTTAGTCAACATAGGTCATCTTAAAAAATGACTGCTTGTTTTCACTCAAATTTGAGTTGTACATATTTGATATTAGTTACTAATTGAATTGACCAGGAGATTTTTAAACATCCATTAAGGAGGGGCACCTGTGTGGCTCAGTCGGTTAAGCAACCAAGTTTGGGTCTGGTCATGATCTCACAGTTCGTGAGTTTGAGCCCCATGTCAGATTCTGTTGTCAGCACAGAGCCCACTTCTGGTCCTCTGTCTTCCTCCCTGTCTGCCCCTCCCTTGCTCATGCTCTTTCTCCCTTTCAAAAATAGATAAACAAAAAATGAAAAAAAATTTTTAAGGATATTTGGGATGTTAAACAGCCAAGTTCTTGTATTAAATACAGCAAAGAGTGAACCAATTGAAGAAGCATCCACAATCCTGACAAACTAAACAAAATTCAAGAAATTAATTATATTTTTCTACTCTGCATGAAATAGTGTATAGCATGGATAGATAGTCACAGAAAAAATATTATTTAAGACTCATGACATTTTGTAATTTTCTGGTAACATGGTTTGATCACTTTTTTGCTTAAACTTAGGTAAGGTAAATCAGGATCATGATCAATAAAGAAATGACAGCTACTCTTGTTAACAACCTGGGTGCTATTGCCAAGATTGTTGAAAGAAGCAAACTATCTACATCTTTGTATCTTTTGCTCAATAAGCATGTTTTAAAATCATTTCATGGTATGCCTCATCAAGCCTCTGCTTCATTTCTTCCTGCATAATTTTGACAGAACTGTTTGGAAAATCAATGCCTGAGAGCTGTGTTTGGATTTACTGCTGAATCCAATTACTGTGTATTATCATAAAAAGCATCAAAGTGAAAATTATTGATGGTGCTTGTTTTGTAAGCATGCAACTGTTAACTCTAAATATAAATATTTTAATGGCACAATTTCTCACTATTATAGAAAAGAAAAGAGAAATAAGACTTCTAATATGGAACAATAAACCACTTACATTGAAACAAAGTTCTTACTTAAAAAATAAATGCAATTCTATTTCATACACAATTGCAACAAAAGAGTACTTTAAACAGCTATGATTAATAATACTTGCCTAAGATTACATGAGAGAGTATTTTCATGCAAAGAAAATAGTTTGTCAGGAATGTTGGTTTAAAATTTGTATGTCTCTCTCATCTGCACTTATGATTTAAAGCAGAAGTTGGCAAACTGTTTAGCCTATGAGCCTGAACTGTCCCCTCCCATTCATTTATTTTCAGACTGTGGCTGCTTTGCCTTACAACAGCAAAGTTCAGTACTTGTGACCAAAACCTTATAGACAGCTAAGCTTAAAGTACTTACTATTGGTTCTTTACAAAAGTGGGGAGGAGGCTGCTGGCCTTGCTTTAAAATATTAAATATAGATTTTTATATAACAGTTTCAATATTTAAAAGAAATTTTGACCCTTCAATATGTTCTTAAATTTGTTAGAGGTATATAATTGAAACTTCAAAATTTGGAGTATAAAAATTAATATAGTGAATTAAATTTCTATCTATCTATGCCATTTGCAAAGTTAAAAGAATTATAGTTACAGCAGTTCATTATGATTACTTATGCAGTGGCTTACTCTTCAAAATCTCCTAGTGACTATTCAGAAAGGTATTGTTTGAAAAACTGTTAAATGTAAACAAAGCACTTATTTGAGTAAAATGATGATAGAAAGACAGGGAGTTGAAGACATATGGCATGAACTGCTGGCCCATTAAATGGGTACAGAAGGATCTGAGAATGGACATTCAGACATGGAGAATCTAAACAAAGCTTTCTCATTTTTCTCAAATCTACTTTAGTGTGAGAATGCCTTCCATTACCCTACCTCTGTGAGTATCTCTAATACCAAATGGTGATTTCCATGGGGGTATCTCTAGCACAG
Source organism: Lynx rufus (assembly GCF_022079265.1). Classification (NCBI taxonomy): domain Eukaryota; kingdom Metazoa; phylum Chordata; class Mammalia; order Carnivora; family Felidae; genus Lynx; species Lynx rufus. Next base: position 85,892,816 of record NW_025814878.1, on the reverse strand, counting down.
ACATGGTGATTTGGGAGAAATAAGAGAAAAAAGCTCACTACAGAGCTCAATGGAATGAGGGCAATTACAATTCCAGACTCAATGATAGGAAAATAAAGTTCTATGTGTACATGTAATACATCAAATGGGTTATAATATTTTTCTGATTGAAGTATAATTAACATACAATGTTATATTAGCTTCAGGTATACAACATATATAGTATTTTTATATACTCAAAATGTGTGATTTTTTATTTCTTATTTTGAATAACCACTCAGAGACTATTAGGTACATTTGGTTGACTTTTTCTGTTTGTTTGTTTTAGTTTTAGTGTAGAGCACTTTAAAATGCCCCTTGAGAAGCAATGGCATTTAATAAGTGAGGGGAAAAAAAAGTGAATTGCATTTGCAATCTTACCCTTCAGTGTTAACTCAAATTCATTTTCCCCGCTAGTTTTTTGTCTTGATCATTAATCAACTTTCTTAGACACTAACATAATGGAAAAAATAATGCAAACAGCCTTTGCTAAAAGTAAAATTTTAATTTTTTTTTGCCAGGAACAAGCATAATATTCTTTCCCCTCCTGCCCAAAAAGGAAAAAAATTGAAGATACAGAGCTATAGGGGTGTTGTCATAGTTTTCTATTATAATAAGACTATGGAAATTTATATATGAACAAAGTAAATGGGATTTCTGAATTCTCTTTCATATGTCTATTATGTCTTACTAGTAGTATGGCAATTTATTTTCACATGCAAACTTAAAACATATAATTCAGAAAGTTATATCTTCAGTATTTCCTTTATGTGAATTATATTTAATATAAAATTTTAAGGGTACATTTTCCTTCTTTGTTACAATAGCTTTCAAAGACTATAAAAATAGTAATCATTTGTTTAATATGCTTATGACAATATTTCTAATACTCATGATCCAACTAACATCTACAATCCATTTTTCTTTCTCATCACATTTGTTTTTCTAAGACATGCTTTGTATTATGAAGTGTCCAAGTTTTGAAGCATAAGTTTCATGATAGGATATAGAACCCACAAGACTTGTTATTTCTTCGTTGTAAAAGGCTGGCTAAACCTGCAGTCTCCCTAAGATTCTACTTTTGCAAAATGTAATAAGGCCTATCTGATAAATCTGTCTTAAGGAATGAACAAAGCAGTACATGCAGAAACATTTTGTGAATTTTAAACACCCTTCATGCAGGTATTATGATCATTGCAAAATGTACGTCTCAATTAGGAATGGACCCATTGTTTTTGATACCTTGTTATTTAGCACATATTTCAAAAAGAGAATCCTTTGTAAATTAGTATGTAGTGCTCAAGTTCAAAGATTATCCAATGCATTAAAAAAATGTATATCTAGTTGGCATTGATATCACACCAAAATGTTATTTGATAAAATTAGAAAGTTAATAATTCCTTTAATCATGCTAATCTTTAAATTGAACAACCCCAGTAAGAAAACAAGAAGATTCTGTTTGACATTGACAATGGAGACAATATAGAATTTTAATCTAACAAACACAAACCTTACAAGTAAAGGAATCCCAGGTACTTACTTCTCAAAAGAAAAATATTAGTTTATGTTGCTTCCTTGTTTCGGAGGGATGTGAGTGAAAAAAATTTGGAACATTCATGCCATTTCATTATTTTCAGATTTCTGGAAGGAATATCTCATTAGCAAATATTATCTATAATTTTTCTGAGAAAAATTGTTACAATCAATCATTTTCCTTAATATTTATTATTGTGGCAATGGCAATAATGCACCCATTACATTATAAAATTTATATCAATTTATACTACAATATTAATAGTTGCTGAATAATTAATATAGTCCAAGCACACAGTAATTAGCCTGAATACCTGAGAAATATTATGAAAATAAAAAAAATTTGGACTTTACTTTTTACATTGCCTTCCTATGTGTTTTCAGCAATCTCAAAATCACAAGAGTTGGAAGAAATTACATTTGGAAATGGAAAATCAAGGATTTCTCTTCAGTGTTTTTTGACAGGCTAACCAGGTTACTGAACTCATCCTATATTAACAAGAAATGTGTGAGATCCAGGAGTAGGTATGCTAGTTCATGTTTCCATTCACTATAACAACACTGAAGTTACCAGAAGCTAGAAAATTTATGATTTTCAAGAAACAGATTTGATAAATGAGAAGATAGTATTATCATAGCCAGTCAAAAGTCCTTGAATTCAATTTAATAATTGCTAAGCAATGGCTATGCACAACTTATTTTCTAAGTATTATAAGATATAAAATATGAGAAAGTAATAATTCACTCTTTTAAGAAACTTATATTCAGCATAAATGTCCAGAACCTAAGACTAGAGTGAGTTCATAATAAAAATTAAAACTTCCTCAATTATGCATTTTATTTTGCATTTTGGAGGCTAAAGTACTTTCACTGTCATAGGTAGAAGTCTTATCTTAGACCTTTGGTATTTCTTTTTTGTTTTAGTACACTGGCCTCACTTTTTAATATTTCATTTGACTCAAACTTTTAAAAAATATATAGCTTATTTGATTTTTACTATCATGTTTATGCCTTATTCATATCTCATATCATCATTTAATTTCTATATTTTAAGTAAGTACTGATAAAAATTTTTATGAAACTCAAAAGAGAATTTTGGACACTGTTAAATCTCAAGATTTATTTGCTATTTTTAAGTGTGTATTTTAGAATCATGAAAAAAAGGTGCAGTTAATAATTACCTACTGGAGTAAGAATGACAGCCAGCAATTGGACCATTAAATCTGGTAGGCTTTAGTATATAGACTTAGGATCTAAATCCTATTCTAAACTTGAACATAATGTTTTATGTACTTCAACCATTATTTTATACATTAAATGGTTATTACAGTGACACATTATGATCAAACGAGGCCTTCAGTAATGACAGAATGTGTCATCATTTACATATACGAACTTACAAAACTGAATAAACAATTGTGTGCAATTATTTAAACCTTGCAATGTGTTCTGTATCCCTAGGGATGTTATTGATTATAGGGAATGAAGCCAGATGTCAGCCAGGCTCTGATTGCACTCAGTCAAAATAACTTGCAAGTACTGAATTGAATTAGCTACTTCTTGGAACCATTAACATTTAGACAACCTCAGATGATTACCTCCTTTAGGGTGAGGTCAATCTGTAATACTTACAGATCTTTAAGTTACTGCATTGTAACTTTTATTAAGAATAGGGTTCCGCACCACCACCAAAGTTTATCGATACTAGTATTTTTCTGGGGCCCAATTCGTAAGTTTAAAAACTATAGGTTATTTAGCAAGTGTTAAATAAACATTTAAAATATTATGGTATGATTAGGCTTAGATACTGCTTTACGTACATTAATTCTTCATATTCTCCAAAGTATTTTCAGCTGCATGTACTATTTTTACTTCATTGTGCATAGGAAGAGATGGAACAGAAAAATAAATCAATTGCTAGTAAGTGAGGGAGTGAAGATTGGGACCAAGATAGTCTTGCTTTGCAAGTTATCCTTTCAAACCCCACATTTAATACTACTTGGCTGGGCCTGTTGCAATAATCAGCAACTGGAGAAGCAATCTATATACTATTGTTAAATGATAGAAGATTTCACCTGTTCACCTGCAATATCTTTCACAGACTGAAATGACATTTGACCATTCAGAGAATGCAAAGCACAGTACAGCACAGGTTTGCAAGCCAAAAAACATGGCTTCATGTCACAGATCCGTAAAACTAACTAGTTTGTGAACTTGTGTAACATTCTATTAAAGGTCCATTTTTAGATTCATAGAGTGAGGATAATAACAGAATTTGCCAAATAGATTTGTGTAAAATTAGATTGAGGATATCTGAAATATTTAGCACAGTGCTAAGTATTCAATATTAGCCTTATCATAAGAAGGGTAGATAATCAGACGGTAGATAATTTTCGAAGTTCTTATTCCCTTTTACTTTTTCTTAAACACACTCCTACTGATCTGTGAAGTACATCAAGCCAAATAAACCTATAAGAAATGGGGTGGGAGGGAGCTTTGTTATTTCAGGTAAGTGCAGTTGTCAGCAGAGAAGATCAGGTACTTGGCCGTTTACCTAAGGGCAGCAGTGTCGTTACATAATTGTCTCAGAGTATAGAGTATTATTTCTTCTTAATTTTTTCCTATTTTCTTTTTTTTCTTTCTTTCGTGTCTCAACATTCTCTCCCTATTACCCATATTAGTCAACTCTTGCAACTTTCTCTAAATGGTTTAGAATCTCAGTGTCCCCAATCTTTGATCCTGAGTGGAATCCATTTTGCACATGGGATTCATTTAGTCCACAAATGACTTTTGTAGTCTTTTCTTCATGTTTCCACCTATGTGTGTCACAGCAACAATGAAATTAGGTCACAATATTTTCAAAAATTTAACTTTTTGCCAATATTAACATATATTATAATATTATTAATAAATAAAAAGGTGCAAATAATAAAAGTAATTCTGTAAAGAACACATAAATGAATTAACATTTTGAATAAATATAAATTTTACTCAAATAATTAAGAATACATAATCTATTTTCTTTATGAGTTTACTTATATGTTTCAAAATGTGAAGTAGTTGGGGCCCATGGGTGGCTCAGTTGGTTAAGCGTCTGACTTTTGATTATGGCTCAGGTCATGATCTCACAGTTCCTGAATTCGAGCCCTGCATCAGGCTCTGCACTGACATTGCGGAGCCTGAATGGGAACCTCTCTCTGTCCTTCCCTGCTTTCATGGTCTCTCTCTCTCTCTCTTAAAATAAATAAGCATTTAAAAGAATGTAAAGTAGGTGATAACACTCTTCTAGACAAATATATATAATATATATATATTATATATTTACATATATAATTTGTTTTATTTTATGTTTATTTATTTATTTTGAGAAAGAGAGAGTGTGTGTGAATGGGGGAGGAGGAGGAGGAGGAGGAGGAGAGAGAGAGAGAGAGAGAGAATTCAAAATAGGCTCCACGCTGTCAATGCAGAGCCTGATGCAGGACTTGAACTCACCAACTGTGAGATCATGACCTGAGCCAAAATCAAGAGTCAAATGCTTAACAACTGAGCCACCCAGGCACCCCTAATTTGTTTTATTTTAAAGCTCATTTCTCCAAAATGTTAAATTTTCTATGGTCATAGTGTTTTTTTGCTGATTATGCTAGGATACTCTCCCCCTTTTTTTTTTTTTTTTCATAATGGTTGGAAGTATACAGTGACCAAAACTTAAGAAATCATATATGGAACAAACATCTCTAGCTACATCTAGAGAAAGCCAAATCAGCAAGTAAAACCACTAGGTGAAACATAATAATAATAATCATAAAAATTGCTGAAAATATACAAGCAAAGCAGTGGCTTTTACATAAGCAATTTAGTTGTAGGATATTGCTTTGTAAATATTATCTTTTTATATCAAAATAATGTTAGCCACCAAAACCTATTTCTGAGAGGTTATTTTAGAATCACTTTTTTATATATAAGATCAAATGTGAATCTTTTCAAAGGAAAAAAAAAGAGAAAGGAAATAAATCGTCTTCTTATTCATTGAGCTAGTCTAAACTGGTTTGGGAAAGGTAACCACAGTTTTTCATTGTAATTGGGTACCTACAGGATCAATATTCTTACATAATTCAGTGTTTCAATAATCAAAACTCTTACAAAAGAAAGAAAGAAGTGAGGGAAGCAAGAAGGAAGGGAGGATGGAAGGTAGGAAACATAGGGAAGGAAAGAAAGAAAAAATACAGCATATAGTGGCAGGGAAAGTAGAGTCAGAATAGGTAATTTTAATATAATACTGTATTTTTCTTATAAAAATGTAAATTTCATCATTAAAAAGACCAAAAAATATGGAAATGTCCCTACTGAGACTTAGAGTAAGCCACATTTTAAATTGTACTAATAATCTGGCTATAGGAGGTCAAATGGCTTTACATTGAATTTTGTTGATATGAAGGTATTTTTTTTCTATTCACAGAGTATGCATTGTTGCTTTCAATAATTGAAGAAGCTCAATACATTTCAGTAAAAGAATCAGTGCAATTCATTAGTATGGCTTATTGAATGGATAACAAAGGCTACTTCACAGTTTGCTTGTTTTTGTTTTTTTGTTTTTTTTGTTTTACTTTATACATTTTGTTTTTCTGCAGAGTTGAATATTCAATTTCTATTAAAATTTAGTGTATTATGACTGGTAACTTATAAGGTACAAATGTACAGTATTTCAGCTGAGACAGTCCTTTCAAGGAATGGTGAACAAATTCTTAAACATCTCAGTGATAGATACACATCTGCTATAAGAGAACAGCAGTGACAGACCCACTGTGGAAATACTCAAAGAAATATTGTTGGACTTTCTGGCTTTAGTTCTGAATACAATAGACTTTGACATTTCTTAGGAAATAGGTCTCATGGCTTCAAAATATACAAATTATAAACAATAACAGACCGACCGTCCTTGAGGTGTTTGAAGACATACAAAAATTTTTTTAGAAACTACTATGTGTGATTGTTTCTGAATAGAGAATATGATTCATCTATTTACATGGTAAGTAATTGCCAACTTCCAAACTTGATAATCTACTCTCAATCCAGATGTTTTTGATAGCTAAGAGCCACCCATTTCAAAGAAGTGACTTCTCTCTCCATTTTCATTTTACTACCAATATCAGCAATTGGATTTATATGAATACTGGTCTTCACATATAAACAGAAAATTATTATGTCACAAGAACTACCATCCTTCCAAAACAAGTGGAGAACAATCAAATTTATTTGAAATGAGAATTCTGGGTGGATACCTAGGATCACTTATCGAAAAATAATTCATCAAGAATAAAATATTTTAATTATTTTGTATAAAGTGTAATTCTTCCTTTCAGAAATTAGATTCTTAGAGTTAGCAGTGATCTCACATCCCTCTAATACATTGTATTTTCTGAAGAAAACTTCCCTTTTAAAAGATCCTGGACATGTGAGTTTTGGCTTCTGTTTTAAAGCATCTAGAGGGTACCATGGTGTTTTATTGAAGACAGCCATTCTCATTTCACCTTTGTTGAACCAAAGTTACTACAAACTTGGTATATGTATAGTCATTACTTGCAAAACACTTCCATCCATAATTTTCTTTTGCTTTAATCATGACCTATGAAATAGACAAGGTGGTCTTACTATCACCAGCTTATAGACAAAACTGTGGTTGAGAACGTGGTTGTTGCATTTTCAGGATGTTATATCTAATAATTTTTAGCTGAGACATACCCTCAGGCTTTCTGGTTTTTAATCAGGATTCATTTTACCCTACACTCTGCAGCAAAATTCCCTATTAACCTTTTCAGCCTTTTTTTTCTTAAATAATAAAAGACTATATTAAAGTTCCTTAGCACATGAATCATCTTGATTGACACATCCCTCATGACAACTCTACAATGAAGACCCAGTGTACATTCCTCCTTCAATTATCTGAATATCCTTAAATCACCTAATTTCTCAAGATTCTTTTTTTAAATTTTTTTAACATTTATTTATTTTTGAGAGACAGAGAGAGACACAGTGTGAGTGGGAGAGGGATAGAGAGGGAGAATTCAAACAGGCTGCAGGCTCTGAGCTGTTAACACAGAGCCCTATGCGGGGCTCAAACTCACGAACCGTGAGATGATGACCTGAGCTGAAGCCGGAGGCTTAACCGACTGAGCCACCCAAGTGCCCCTCTAAAGATTCTTGATACTCTTCTCAGAAAAGAAACCAATATATCAGAGCTTCTGGTATGGGTCAAGAAATGCACACTATTCTTACGTGGTTTATATAGGATCGATCTCAGTACTTATCTTTCTTCTGTTGGGCACTGTGTCAATCCATACACTCATTATTTAAAAGCCACATAACTTTACTGGTTCATATTCAGCAAAATATTTATTTTATTTTTTAAAGTTTATTTATTTAATTTGAGAGAGACAAAGACAGCATGAGCAGGGGAGGGACAGAGAGAGAGGGAGAGAGAAAATCCTAAGCAGGCTCTTTGCTGTCAGCACAGTGGGGCTGCATCTCATGAAACCATGAGATACTTGAGCCGAAACCAAGAGTCACATGCTTAACCAACTGAACCACCCAGGTGCCTCTCAGCAAAAGATTAAAGAAAAATTTTTTTAATGTTTATTTATTTTTGAGGGATAGACACACAGTACAAGCGGTAGAGAGGCAGAGAGAGAGGGAGACACAGAATTACAGCAGGCTCCAGGCTCTGAGCTATTAGCACAGAGCCCAGTGCAGGGCTCAAACTCTCAAACCAAAGTCACAAACCACGAGATCATGACCTGAGCCAAAGTCAGACACTTAACTGAGCCATCCATGTGCCCCAGCAAAAGATTTTTTTAAAGGTTGTTAACGAGTACTGTAGTGGATCCAATTCTCATTATTTCTTGTACTTGCATAACTTTTAACATAAATGCATTAATTTATATTTATTCTTGTTGAGTACAATACTCTTGAATTCTGTACATCAATCCACTCTGTCAAGAACTGTCTGAACTTAATTTTGCCATCTATCATGTTATATCTTCCTCTTTTTTTGTCATCTACGAATTTGATAAATATAACTTCTTTATTTTAATAAAAATCTTTTGGATAAAAGTTGCAGAGGACAAAGCTGTGAATTTCAGATGCACATCTCTGAGCCTTGGTTTCTTTATTTCTAAAGTGATAGAGTTGATCTAGCAGCTCTAAAATTCTGTGATAAGCAAATCAGAGCCATATTGTGCTAAACAAATATTCTTCAGAATATATATATATAAATAAATATATATCATATATATATGTAAGATGGTTAAAACATTCAAAGTCTCTAGTTCTTTAATAATTTTACCACTAATTACTATTCGTGCCTGGGTGGCTAGATCAGTTGAGCACCTGACTCTTGATTTTGGCTCACATTCCAGCATTGTGAGATCAAGCCTCATGTTGGGCTCCATGCTGAGGGTGCAGTCTGCTTAAGATCCTCTTACTGTCCCACAACCCCTCTCCATCTCTCTTCTGATCTCTCTCTCTCCCTAAAATTAAAACAAACAAACAGAAAAACTAATGCATATACCATAAATTCTCATAGGGTTATAACTCACCAGTAGGTTGTGATTACCATAAGGCATTCCCAATTAATTTGCTAATACTAATAATTGGGTATCTATGTTATTGTTATTTTGTAATTTTGTCATTATAAGAGGCATTCAATTTTATCTAAAATATAACTTCATTCTCCTGTTGTATTCCAATGGTCTTTTGAGTGAGACAGAAAGGTGTGGAATTACAAACACTGTGTCAAGCCTGTATACTCAGAGACACGAGTTCCAGCCCACTTATGTAAAGAATGAGAAGAAAATTTGAGACAGCTAAATTTAACTGTAAACTCCTTGACTAAGATAATGATCTTATTTTCAGTGGTATCCCTCAAATGTAATTGACATAGCATGGTACATACGCTTCAGTTTTATTTTCTGTTTGCGTAACTAGTGAATGACCAGATAGATTCATTAAAGAGACATTTTAAAAAGTAATCCCTGTATTTTCTCACTTGTATGTAACAAAAGTTCATTTTCTGGCATAGCATAATCCAGCACTTTAATTTTGAAATAGTTTTGTTTGGTAACATTAAAGGGAATGATTAAACAAGAACCTTTTTATTTTATTTATATTATTTAATTTTATATTTAATTTTATTAATTTATTTATTTAGAGAGAAGAGAGCATGAGCATTGGAGAGGGGAAGAGGGAGAGAGAGAGAATCATAAGCAGGCTCCACACTCAGAGCAGAGCCTGACCCAGGGCTTGATTCCATGACCCTGAGATCAAGACCTAAGCCAAAATCAAGTGTTGGTTGCTCAATCCACTGAGCCATCCAGGCACCTCAACAGGAATCATTTAATTTTTTTTCTTTTTTACCTTTATATATTTTTGATAGAGACAGAGCACACGGGGAGGGGCAGAGAGAGAAGGAGACACAGAATCCAAAGCAGGCTCCAGTCTCCAAGCTCTGAGGTGTCAGCACAGAGCCCGCACGGGGCTCGAAGGGGGCTCGACCTCACGAACCGGAGATCATGACCTGAGACAAAGTTGAAGGCTCAACTGACTGAGCCACCCAAGCGCCCCCAACAAGAATCATTTTAAATTAGTCTTGGTGCACCTGGGTGGCTCAGTGGTTAAGCATCCAACTTCTGCTCAGGTAATGATCTCATCCTGCATCAGACTCTCTTCTGTCAGTGCAGAGCCTGCTCTGGATCCTCTGTTACCCTCTCTCTCTGCCCCTCCCCTGCTCAAATGCGCGCGCTCTCTCTCTCTCTCAGAAATAAACAAACTTTTTTAAAAAAAATTAAAAAATCAATTAGTCTCATATAATAATAAGGATCATCTTTCCTTCAGTTTCCAAGAATATGTTTCTTGTTTACTTTTCAGGCCTCACTGGAAGTACCTTTAATGTTTCTATTCAATGACTATATCTATTATTGAAGAAAACACTGGCTTTATCTACCATGGATTTGTTTCCTACAATGGCAAGGAAAAGAAAATTTCTAGGCAATATTTAGTTAATGTAGTTTCCAAGGAACCTGTTGAAGGTGTAACCTCGTTTCTTCTTACTACTTATTGTGAAATGTTAAGGGAAAGATAGAGGGAAAGTTAAGAGAATAAGTGGTAATTATAATGAAACTAATACTGATAATTTTGGAAATTATAAGCGTCTACATCCTAAAATCATGTCCGGAGATAAGCCTCTGAAATACAGCACTTACAGGGCTCTCAAATGTAAGCTTAGTCAAATATAAGGTCCCAGTAAAGATTGCCATATACGAAAAAAATCAAGACACCATGACCATGAATTAGCTGAAATAAGCAAAAGATCCTAAATCTCAAGTATGTCGAAATGAACATATAGGAAATATAAAATGATTGTACATTCAATGCTTAAACATAGAAAAGAAAAAATAAAAATTATAAAGCAGATATGAAAGAACCAAATAGAACGTCTAGAAATGGGGAGAAAAAACCTGATAATTAAAAGACTAGCTAGCAGCAAAACTTAAAAGATTGGTTATATTGGTTATATTGGTTATATTATTATTATATTATTACCCAGTTGAATACAAATAAAACAAAATAAGGGATATCACTGAGGAAATTATTATCTGGAATATATTACAGAAAGAAATAGAAAATATGAGGGAGGATAAGGGATATGGAAGATAGACTACTAAAGCTCAACATATATCTAATAAAATTTTTTAAAAAAAAGAGAGACAGAGAGGGAGAGAATTAAGAGACTGGCTCAAAATCTACTACTTAAAAGGAAATTGATGATAATTTTCCAGAATTAATGTTAAATATCAATAGCAAACATGGTAGAAATATTATCCTCATATGTCCATATTTATGGAAAATGTTTTTTTAAATGCTCAAGACAAAAACAATAAATCAAAAAAACAGCCATAATAAAAGGCACTCATAAAGCTAAATGTGTAGAAGTGTAGTGAGGCAAAAATGGAATTTATAATGTTTTGATAAGGAAAGAGCAAACCATGGGATTTACTTAACTGCAAAAATAAAAACCTTTGATAAAATTCAACAGCCATTCATGACAAAACTTCTAAATTATGTGTTAACGATAACTTTCTAAAGTTGATTAAACGTATATACAAAAGTAATCTATAACTTGCTTCATAATTAAGTTGAATATTATAATTTTATAAATATCAAAACATAAATAAGCATGGTAAATATCACTGTATCACTGTAATATGAGCTAATACAGTAAGAAAAAATATAAGGATTGAGTGATTAAAAAAAAAGTAAAAGGAAGAAAACTCTCTCATCTTTCAGAGATAATATATTGTATCCATAGATAACCCAAAAGAATCTAGGGTCCAAATATTGGAAAAAAGAGTAGAGTTTAGAAAAACTGTAAAATCAACATCCAAAAATCAATCGTAATCCTAAACATCAGCAAAGCTAGAATCATGTGTTTGTAAAATGACCAAATTGAAAACAAAACTATGTTATGTTAGATTAAGTCTATGAAAAATGTGAAGGATGTATACATAGAAAATTTTATTGACAATACATTAAAAAAGACAAAACTAAAGAGATAAATCAAAAGCATCAACTGAAAGGATCACTATCCTTAAGACACAAAAAATATTTCCCCAATTAAGTCTATATATCCAATGTCATGCCATCAATTGGATGGATACCTTGGACTTGACAAGCAGAATATATAATATATGCTGAAATACAAAGGACTACAGATAACATATTACTGAAGAAGAAGAGGAACACAGAGGGGAATGTGACCCATGAAGTTTCTATATCTATTTCAAAGCAATTATAGGCTAAGTATAAAATTGGTACAGGAATATGAAAACAGACCAAGATAGTACAATAGAGAGGAGGGGAAAAGAACAAGACCTTAAATTGATTCACATTCTGAACAGTAATGTTACAATAAATAATCTGCAAACACTCAATTAGTAAATGCTAAACCACAGCTCCTAGGGGTATTAGAGGATTAGGTTCCTGAGGACCCTTGATCACATTTCATCAGTCAATCAATACATAACCTTGTTTTATGTGTGTTTCTGCTTAAAGGCACTTCATTTAATATAATTGTTGATTCATTAACATTTAACTCATGGCCAGAACAACCAGAACTCATTCCTGAACAAAGCTTATCTAACACATATTTTTTTCTCCATAAGGCACATCCCAGACTTCTTATCTTACACTTTGTCATACTGGGCAGCATTTCAACCCTATGCTTGGGGGCTATATTAAACAGCAAAATTACCATTAACCCCCACCCCACCTAAATTCAAAATAAATCTCTCTAAAAAGCCTAAAAATTACTCTCTTTTACAGTATAAGAGTTGTAAAAAGGCAATGCATCACCTTCCTCAACTTCAGCTGGGAGTTTTCATATAGGGTACCTCAAATTTTTTGCTGCCCTGCATATGTACATGAATTCTCATGATAGCACCAAGAATATGTGCTTTTTTGTGTGAGTAGGCAGATGTGTAACTACATCATCTACAAATAATGAAACAGTTGTATTTAGAAATTGGTACACAGCTGAATGGCCACTGAAATCTATGGGAAAATCACGAGGATATAAATTGCATGTGATTTCATTGGCCACCACCAGTTAAAAAATAAATTTTATATCTTCCTCATTTGTAAAAACAATTTGATGACTATTGCAAAATTAGTGAGAATAAAACTTTAAATGGTTAGAAGAGATTATAGTAGATTATTTTTATGACCTTATACAAAGGAAACATTTCTTTAAAAACATAGAAAATCTCAAACTAAAAAACAAAACAAGACAAAAAGCAAAAAACCCCACTAAATTCTACTATGTTAAAATGTAAAACGTGTGCTTATCATCAAAAGAGACTATGAAAAAATTAACAATAAGCCATGCACTGTGAAAAGCTTTTTCTGATGCATAAAATCAAAAAAATACTAAATTCATAAAGATACAATCTCCAAAATTCCATTCCTGGGCAAATGTCCTAGGAAAATTATTTTCCAAGTAACCTTAGATATTCTAGACATGCATATAAGAATGTTTATAGCAGCTTACTTTCTAATAGAAAAATATAACAGGTTAAAATTAACTCTATGTACCTTGATAGAAGAAAGTATGAATAAACTGTAGTATATTTTGAGGAGACACTTGTCAGAGATGGAAGTGAATGAAATAAAGTTACACACATCAATATAGCAAAGTTCACAAACATGACATTAAGTAAGCAAAGAAGTTCAGAAGAACATACGCATTATAATATCGTGTACGAATTTCCAAAGTACTAAAAACTTCATAATGCATTGTTTAAAGAAACATGTATATGAAGACACATAAAACCGTATTGCCAAGAAGGGGGAAATGAGTACAAAACACAGACTGGTAAATACTTTTGGCATTAGGACTGAGAGTGTTTCCATCAGAGTGTAGACCCAGTAGCTTCAATAGTATTCCTATTTCAATTTCAGTGTTGTACTATATAAACATCTTCTCCTGCATTGCTTAGTATTTATTAATTGATTATATATTTTTTTTAATTTTTTTTTCAACGTTTATTTATTTTTGGGACAGAGAGAGACAGAGCATGAACGGGGGAGGAGCAGAGAGAGAGGGAGACACAGAACCGGAAACAGGCTCCAGGCTCTGAGCCATCAGCCCAGAGCCTGACGCGGGGCTCGAACTCCCGGACCGCGAGATCATGACCTGGCTGAAGTCGGACGCTTAACCGACTGCGCCACCCAGGCGCCCCATAATTGATTATATTTTTGTATATAAAATATGTTATAGAAAAATAGGAATTTGGAAAAGTGAGATAAGTTGGTATATAAAAATCACTTTTCTGGGGCACCAGTCAGTTGAGCGTCAGACTTTTGATTTCAGCATAGGTAATGATCTCAAGGTTCTTGCATTGATCCTTGCATTGAGCTCTGGGATGACAGTGTGGGGCCTATTTGGGATTCTCCTTCTGTCTCTCTCTCTCTGCCTCTCCCCAACTTCCATGCATGCACATGCACGCTCTCTCTCTTTCAAAATAAATAAATAAATATTAGAATTGAAAAAAAAATTGAAAATCACTTTTCTGGAGCAATAATATATGAAATGGATACTTAGGAAAGATATTTTTAATCCCCCAAAGTTAGAATCATTAAAAACAATTCTTGAAATTACTAAGAGACAGGATACTAGTTAGTGACATATCAGTAAGAGCATTTCAGTCCAGAGGTTTATCTTGCAATGAGGCCCATGTATCTGGTTTGGATGTTACAAAATAGTGTTTTCAAATGTCTAAGACACAGTATTTAATTTAATTTTAACTCATCAATATTTATAAGTCAATTTGATTTCCTAAAAAAAATTAAGTGATGATGATAGTGTATTTTTCAAGCAGGTTAGATATTTAGACCTATTTAACAGATTTAATGGATGGACATTTTGGTTTATCAGAAAATCTCTTGTGGGATTAGTTAGCAAGATATTTTAGCAAATGTGAAAGAAATAAATGAGTTATGTAAAGGCCATGCTCTGCACACTTAGCAAGGCCTTCCCAGTAGCTTAGGCCTGTCAAGCATTTGATTCTTTTAATTTCTTCCTTTTTCAATTCAATCACTCTTGCTATGTGAGATCTCTTCCTATAGAACTAATTCTCTTGCTCTGTCTCTTCCTTCTACCTTTGTCTCTTCCTTTCTTAATCTTGCTCACAGGCTGCTTTTCAAATATCACATCATTCATAAAAATCTTCCCCCGGGACTGCCAATTTAATAGAATTTCGATGTGAATAGAACTTTAGTTGAAATTATCTTCTGGCTCTGGTTAAGTTATAATCATTTGCCGACTCATTTCCCTTATATATCAAAATTCGTGAAAGCAAGAACCGCTTCTCTCCCCTTTTCCATTCCTTGTATTTCAGAAGTTATACCAGTTAGTAAACAAAAGTGTATGATTTAGGCTGAATCCTGATCTAGATCCCAGTTTTCCAATTTTCATCAAGACATTATTCTTTTAAAAATAATTCTTCCACATAATTGCTAAAGAAAGTTCAGTCTTTAATAATTTTTATCTAATAACTAATTTTCTAGTATTTAATTTTCCTAATTAAATGTTTTGTTTTGATAAATATTTCTATGATTAAATCTGAATATATATTTATACAAATATAACAAAACATTTGTATCTATAAATATTTATATTTATATTATATTTATATAGTTATATATTTATTTATTTTATATATTATATATAAATTTATTTATAAATAATATATAAAATAAATATACAATTATTTATAAATTATATACTTATATATTTATATTAGATATTTATACTTATAAATATATGTATTTCATATATATACTTCATACAGAAATTATGTGTCTGTGGTATACCTGAGAGCAAACTTTAGTTTAATAGACACACCTTTGACTCATGTCAATCCTACTGATTATTTTTATTTGAACTGTGCTGCTTGGCATTCTTCAGTGAGGCCACAACCATTCATGAGGAATAAGGTCCAAATTAAAAAGTTATATAGTGGTAATGTTGCTGCAGGACCAAAAAAGATGATAATACCATTTTCAGATACAGTGTTTGTAGCTTAAGTATGTAGCTTAACATTTTTTGGTAATGCAACTAAAAATAGGCTTCCTATAGGTAGAAACATTTTACCTGTTGGTACAGTAGACAAGTACAGTAGAGAACACTATGTTATGTATTCTAAAATGCCATTAATTGTATAGAATAAGAATTTTCCTGTATAGACTTATGATAAAGCATGTTGTTTTTCACAATTTAGCAAATCCTATTGGTACCTCTTTGTAAAATCCCAAACAACAAAGAGTTTAATCTATGATAAAGACCTTAACATGCCTCTTAGTGAAATAAGCAAAACAACAAATCTAACATTTAGCTCTAGTAGATTTTACTTGAAAAATAAACAAAAAATATATGGCTGTCTATTTTTTTTAATTTATTTTATTTATTTATTTTGGGAGAGAGAGAAAGAACACAAGCAGGGTATAGGCAGAGAGAGGGAGAGGGAGCATCCCAAACAGGCTCCATGCTCAAAGCAGGGCTCAATCTCACAAACAGTGAGATCATGACCGAGCTGAAATCAAAAGTTGGATGCTTAACTGACCGAGTCACCCAGGCACCCCTATTTTCTTGTTATGGCAGCAAAAATATGTGGCTAATAGTCTTATTAGCATTGTAAACTAAGGCAAGTTAGCTAAACTCTCCACACTTCAGTTCCCTGGGTATTGTTATTGAAATAGCAGTTTTGTTTCTAAGGTTGTAAAACTGAACTAGCACCCAGAAGCTACCTCTTTATACAAGAGTAAAGTCAGTACAAGTTACCATATTAACTGCCAAAACACTAAATCAATGATCTGCTTTATCTTCACAGTAACTTGATGTTACTCAGAATTTTGAATATAGCATTAGTGTTTAAATTCCTCAAACACATACTTGCAGGCTCAGTGATCAGAGTGTCTCAAAAGATCTTCCAGTCACTTATTTAGAGCATTTATTACCATTTAGCGTTGAACCCTTAGCTTGACAGACCTTGTTTTTAGGTACCTCAGTACATCCAGAGGCCCTCATATTAACTATGCCAAAAAATTGAGAAGTAATGGAAACCAATATTCATTATTGAGATGCTATTGTGAGCCAGCCATTTTGCTGAAAACATGAGACTTTCATTTTAAAAAGTATTCCTAGAAGGTAGATACAATTACTGTCATCATTTAAAGATGAACAAATATAGAATGACAATAGAATTAATGACATATGTATCTGAGATTCAAAACCAAGGTTTATCCCACCAAAATATATGTGTTTAAACACTTCAATATATTGCTCTCTGGACTTGGTAATAAAGTGATATTAGCCAAACTCTTCAGGAATCACACATAGAACTAAATGTAGTTTTAGTATGTAAAATGGAAGGTATCTACGTCTTGAGAAAAGAATATTTGCATTCCTAATTCTAAGTGCTTGGGTGGCAGAGTGCTCTTCAACACTTCATTGAAGCATAGTCTTCAAGAATAGACAGCTGACACATCCCCAAGTTACTCCAGATAGCATTACTTTGCTATCTTGTCAGATATAGGAATTTAGGAAATCAGTCTTATGAACAGCTGTAAACATACTACCAATTGATTTGTTTCACTATATTCTTTTTACTGTCAATGAGTTATCTTTTAAAAAATGCTTTTAACCATGAAAACAATGTCCATAGTTTATATTATAGTTCATAGTTTATCTTATAGTTGTACCTCCTATGGGTTTAGCAAATGTATAATGCCATGTATCCATCATTATGGTATCATATAGAGTATTTTCCTGTCCTCAATCCTCTGTGCTCCACTTATATTCATTCTTTTCCAACTCAACCCTGGAAACTACTGATCTCTGTGCTCTTTCTATATTTTGCCTTTTCCAAAATATCATATAGTTGGAATCATATACAGTATGTACCCTTTACAGATTAGCTTGTTTCTTCGTAATAGGCATCTAAGATTCTTCCATGTATTTTCATAGCTTGATAGGTCATTTTTTTAGTACTGGATAAAGTTCCATTGACTTGATATACTACAGTTTATTTATCTGTATGAGCTTTAAGTATAAGCTTTGTAATTATTTCAAGAGCGCTTATAAATTTTATTCTATTTCAAAAAAATTCATCTTTCAAAAGAGAAATGTATATGTAACATGTGAATCATAATTTGTATGATTACATGATTATGATTTCACATTATATGAATTATATGATCACACAGTTATAAAATTTCAAAGTACAAAGAAAATTTTAAAAATTTTGATATTTTATAAAATTTTTGAAACTAACTCTTAGATGATGGAACTAATAAAAAAATGAAACAAAATAAAGTTTTCTGTTTAAAATATAATGTTCACATGAAATGAGTAATAATAATAGGAATGCTCCAATAAAATATGAGGATAATGCATAAGGTATAAGATCCAATTTTACATCCTCAGCAGAGCAATTTCTATTGACCTTCAATTTTTGTATATTGTAATGAAAGATATTATTATGTACTGTGATCACTGCTAAGAACTATCATTCTTGCAGGGGCAGGGAGTATTATAAAGTGGGGAAAACTTCAATTATATGTCCACCCCTGATTTCTGTGTACAGAGCATGCTCTTATATGGCTGAAAATTCTAGTAGGGTCACATAGATTTGAGGAAATCCTGGTCTCAAAAAAATCCTTCCTTTGGCAATGGGCTCTTTTTCCCTTAAATATAATTTCAAAAATAGCTATGTCTATTGTATTGCTACTGCCCATTGTTAAAAAAGAAAAAAAAGAGGTGAAAATTTACCCCCCTTCAAAAATATGCACCTCAGTTCTTGCATCAAACTCCCATTTTCTGGTAATGCTCTTAAGTATCCAGGTGTTATCACTCTTAAATTTTTTTTTAATGTTTATTCATTTTTGAGAGCGAGCGAGCATGTGTGAGCGCAGGCACAGACGGGGGAGGGGCAGAGAGAGACAGAGGAAGACAGAATCCAAGGCAGGCTCCAGACTCTGAGGTTTCAGCACAGAGGCCTACACGGGCTTGAACTCACGAGCTGTAAGGTCATGACCTGAACTGAATTCAGACACTTAATACACTGAGCGCCGTAGGCACCCCATGGTGTTACTACTCTTAACTAGAATTAACCTACCCATTTTAGATGGTTGAATGAAAATAGGATCACCAAGCACACGCCTGAAATTAATGTGACATTGTGTGTCAACTATAATCAAGAAGAAGGAAGAGGAGGAGGGGGAAGAATGGGAGAAAGAAGACCTTTAGTATCATCAAAATTTAAGGCTGTAAAAGAGGATGCCTGTGTGGCTCAGTCGGTTGAGTGTCTGACTCTTGATTTTGGCCCAGGTCATGATCCCAGGGTCTTGAGATTTAGCCCCTCTCTGGGCTCCACACTGAGGGTGGAACCTCCTTAAGATTCTCTCTCTCCCTATTCCCCACTTGTGCTTTCTCTCTCTAAAGTAAAAACAAACCAACAACAGCAACAAAAACTTAAAGATGAGAAAGGAAGGAATTTAAGCAGCTTATTTGTGGCTATATAAAAAGTATTATCAAATTCCAATCAAATTGGAAATACTTTCTGCTACTTCTCAGAACTTGAATTTGTTGATTCTACAATTTAGTTTGCTGTTAAAATATTCGGCTTATGCTATCAATGTCTGTATGTTTCTGTACACAGATAAGATATTGAGGTCAAACCAGTTCAAGACAGAAGGAACTTTATTGATCTATATTAACTACTCCAACAACAGATGAAACCTCATATGCAGAAGAATGCAAAGCTTACATAATGGAATCAAGCCTCTGTCTCTCATTCTTCTCTGTTCCCCTACCTTTTCTGCTAGCTCTTCTCCTTTTCCCTCTCTTAGCTTTGCTTCCTTCTCTGTGTTGCCCTCACTTCCTCATAGTACGTTTAGCCTTCTCCACTTGATCTTGAAATTTGAGTATAAAAAGTACCAAATTTTACTCCTTTGGGCTTAGTAACTCCTAAGAAGTCCTTACATTATCAACATTATGTTGATTACAGGGATCAGTTTTGACTGGCCCTGTTTCATAACACGTTCCCACTCTCCACTACACAGAGCAATGTACTCTGCAGAGTACTGCAGGTGTGCTTTCCAGAAATGGGGCATGAATCTACTTTCAAGCTTCTATGAATGTCATGCTAAAAAGAAAGGACTAGTTCCTAAAGATAGTACACTACATATGCATAACTAACAAAAGGTCAATTAAGGTGAAGAATACATTTTCAAAAGGGGATAAATGGAAAATCTTAAGAAGCCATTTTTAATCTCATTGATAATTGATGTAATACTAAGTGGGAAAAAATTCTCATTGATATTTTCAATTTGCAGACATTTTTGTAACAGTAATAAAATGTAATGAAATGATTTAAGGGAAACTCTTAGGCTTTGCTTTATTTAACTTATTTTGGAAGTCAGTTTGTAATGTGTATGAAGACCCTTAAGTGTTCATTATTATAATTGAGCCATCTATTACTTCCATTAATACATCCAAAAGAAAAATCATAAATTTACAGAAGACTTATATACACTACTGTTCATTTAAGAATTATTTCTGTCTTAATAAATTATAAATCCTCTAAAAATTCAAACATAAATGGTTTTATATATACACAAGTAGCTATACTTTAAGAACAAATTTACTGCAATTAGTTTTTCTAATAGATATTATAACTTCACAAAAATATAAATATCTGCTTAAATGGTGGATAGAAGATATGTGGGTATGAATCATAGAGCATTATCATTCTTAGATAATAGTAATAAACATACACCACAATCATAAATAGTAAAAGTGTATAACAATACAGAGAATAATATGATAACAATATAGAGAAATATAGGGAAAACATAAAGACCTATATTAGGAATGATATAGATATTGTATAAATATGAATATAAAATGGTAGTATAAAGTACTAGATAAAATATATACTAAAGTATTTAGAAATTTCAATGATATTAGTAATTTAAATGCTATATATTTAAAAATTTAACACATCTATATATCATAGCATATGAAGAGTGTCAGAAAGTACACTTATAAGTAAAAATCTGTGAATATAGATGGAAAAAATTCCGATAACATATTATAAAATTAGTGTGAAAAATAACAACATAAAATATATGATAAATAACAGCAAATGTAAGTTATCAGAGACAATATAACAAAAAGGACATATAAGCACTGGGGAGTCTAATAATCTAATACCTTAAATCTACCGGTTAAATGAACAAAACCAATTGGTCATTTGTAATATATTGCAAAATGTGTTAAATAAAAACTTTGAATTTTCTCCTGATTTGAAAAATGATAGTTTTTAAAGAAAGTTAGTAATTGAAGATATGTATTTAGCATGGTAAATATTATTTAAAATCAATCTGCATGGTCAAATTTAGTGTTGAACACCCAGAGGCAATCAGCATTAGACATAGTGACAATACAAATATCTTTTCTCTTAATGTTATTTCACAATTATATAGAAGTTCTGGATAATGCAAGAAGTTAAGAAATATACTTGTGCATTATAAAATAATGGAAAGGAAGAGGCAGTTTTATCATTTTTGGTAATGACATGACATATTGACGCTAATAAGAAAGCTCAGTATAGTGGTTGGTTACAAAATAAAGAAGTTATAATTAATTAATCAATTATAATTAATTGTATTTCTATATGGTAATAATAATCAGCTAGAATTTATAATGAAAAAAGGATCACAAAACAACAAAATTATTATATATGAAAGAATTAAGAAAACAATATTGTTGAGGTACTTTAGAACACTATCTTTGTAATTAAGGTTGATGAGAAAACATCAAATAACATTCTGTGGAGCAAGTATGTCTAATTAAATTTTTTAAAAGAGGCATACTGATATGGGCATATCCCACCACTGACTGAACTTAGTCTCAGGCTTTACTAAAAAATAATAGCTTTGTTCTTTAGGATGCTGTTATAGATGGGTTATTTTTCAATTATTCGTTTTACTTCTGCATGATATGGTATTTTTTTCAATTAATGTGTGTTCTGAGGAGAATTAAAGAAGATATTATAAACAAAATTAATCAAAAAACATACCTAGAGGTGGGATTGCTGGATTATATGATCTACTATTTTTCATTTTTTTGAGGAGTCTCCATACTGTTTTCCATGGTGAATGCACCAGTTTACATTCCCACCAACAGTGTACAGGTTTCTTTCCCTTCACATTCTCACCAGCAATTTTTATCTTTTTTTTTTTTTGATAATAGCCATCCTAACAGGTGTGAGGTGATATCCCTGATGATTAGTGACCTTGAGCACTTTTTTTATGTTGATTTGGTTCCTTCATCCATTTTCTTTCAAAAAGTTATTTGGCAAAACCATGTGAGCAAGTCACATAAGTTAAATGCCATTGGTTAAAACTCACAGGAAATTATTCACATCACTATAAAAAAATCATTTTGTAATTGCAATAAAATAAAGGTTTCAATGATCAAATCAGAAAAATTTAAAATATGTAGGCCTGCTTAATTCTGGAGATGACCACACATTAAACTTTATTGTATAATAATTACTGTATGAGATATTCTACTTTTAGGTATGTGTATTCATATTTAAAATAAGAATATTTCATTAACTTTGATATCTTTGAGATAAAACCCTTTATGATTCCATTATATGATTCAAAAGAATTATACATTATTGTCAAAGGTAGTGGGACTTCAACCTTACTTAAAAGCATGAAAAAAAAACATATAATTAAGAATGACATATAACCACAATGTTAATTATATTTGGGGTTTTTGTGGGTTATCACTTTTTTTCCTTCTTCCATTTTTTTTATTTTTAGATTTTACATGGATTATGTGCTACTCATGTATATATTTGTAATAAAAATAAAAAGTAATCTTTGAAATATATTACTGGTTATATTTTGACAAGACTTGATTCATGAATAATTACAAAAAACAAAAAATAAAGAAAAATCCCTCATTCAAACATTACATAGATCATTATTTTGTTTTGAATTATTAAAGCAGAGGTTTTCAAAATGTGGTCAATTTGGTTATATTTTTAAAGCATATGATATATATATATATACGTATATATGTATACATATATATACATATATATATATGTATATATATGTATATATATATATATATATATATATATATCACATATATGATATAACACAAAAAGTTATTTCATTCACCAAAGAGGATACAAAACTACATGGGAAATACTGGATCAGTGCACATAGGCCCACAGGTAACAAAACTACATGGGAAATACTGGATCAGTGCACATAGGCCCACAGGTATGGAGGAGTTCCACCATGTTTGAGGTAATTCAAACTCCTTATCTGTTTGGAGGAAGGCATACTCCCTTGCCTAAATAAACAAAAGAGAGAAGAGATGAGAATACTTTTAATACAATGAAAATCATCTGAAAAATATTCTTAATTTTCTGGCATTTTACTGCCTTGTATGAATCCATACATTTAATTATATACAAGCCATAACACATAATAGCTATGGTCAGCTAAGTCAATGATCGAAAGGTACTCATAAAATATTGTCCCTTTATTGAAGTACAGTATAAAACATTAATTACAAGATGAAACTTAATTAATTAATATATATTTTGCATTTAAAATATGTTTTATAATGAAAAATAATACAGAATGTTAATTATGTTGAACCGGTATGAATTAAGGACACCTTGACTTTATATTATGTTATTTTATAATTATCTATTTATTCAATGAAAATTCATTTACCAGGTGTTTAGACTCTACTGTATTCTTCAATAATAAATGGTTTATGAATTAACAAGAATAGCATAATTTGGAAGACTTAATATTAGCATATATTTATTATTTTAATTTTTAAGGATTTATTAATATAGTTCCTACTAGACTTCAGAAATTTTACATGGATATAAATAAGGTCCCTATTGTAAATAAAATTGTGATGTAATAATTATAACTGTTTTAATAAAGAATCATAATAACTATTTGAATGAACATTGCTAAATATGATCAATTTTGTGTAATCTGAACCATATGTTGTATATATTAACCAATTCTTAAATGTATCTATGTATCTTTATCTGCCTATTATTTACCTATCAATATCTTCCATTAGTGTTTCTTAAGGAATAAAGATATAGATTTTTGTTTTAACCTGACATAATGATATAAGATAACTTGCTAGACTATTTCTCGTGCACAAACTTAATTTTTTATGTGACAATACAGTATGAATAAAATATCTCTAGTAAGTGCCCTCTATAAGGCAGATAATAAAAGGCTAACCACATGTTGTGTTATTGTTAATAAAATTCAAAACATGTGCTTTAAAAGCACAGCATCTCTTTCCAAGCATGTTAGAAATACATTTCAGCAATATATTTGCATGTTATAGATCCATTATTTATGAATACATCATAAAACACATCTAAAAATACCAGCATATATGAGGCTCTTTATAAACATCACTATCTCAATGTGGTTAAATGTTTATTTTATTTTACTGAAGGGTAAATGGCATATATAATGCTTGACATCAAAATCTTTTCCTATCTTAGCCATGTGTAAGAGTAGGAGACTGGTAATATTACACTTTTATTTTTTAATTTTTTTGGTGGGGAGAGATACTACTGTCTTGAAAGTACATAAAATATGTTTAATTCTTTTGGTAGGTCTGAGTTTTGTTTGGGAACAGATTTTTGCAGCCAACTTTAAAACCTGTAAATGAAATGGAAATTTAAAAACTCCACACTGTTGCAGCCAAATTATAGAAGATATTGAATTCAAACCATAACTTTTATGAAAAGTGTAAGTGAAAACTATTTTGATGCTGTCTGAATATTAAAATCTGGCCAATGTTCTGCTATTGCTTCTTTTTTTTATTACCATTAAATTCCAAGACTCTGACCCTGAATTTAATTTTCTTACCCAGTTTTTGTGTCTCTCCTCTACATTTCTTTATTTAGCTTTCTCCCTTCTCCTGCCATTTCTTACTTAAAAAAAAAAAAATACCTTTCTTCATCCTCTTTTTTTTAATTCAATCTTCTTCCATCTCCTTTCCTCAATCATTTACGTTAAACAAAATCCTCTAAATAAATAACGTTTCTGTCTTCATTGGTGTTTTCCATGAAAGAGCAGTTGTACATGCTTTATTTTTCTCCCTGATTATTGTAGACCATGAGATCTCAACCGGGTACACAAGTCTATGGGGAAACCCAAGGTTTTTGGCAGTTCTGCATACTCATTTCTCTCCCCATTCTCTGCTATGTAAGGAAGCACAGTGATTGTCAGTTTGCTCTGGAACAATATAAGTCTCATAAATTTAAAGTGAAATTTCACTTCACCCACTATAGAACCTCTAGAAAAATATTTCACAAACTCCTTTCCAGGGCACTACTTCAGTGTTCTGTACCTTTTCATTCTGTAGATGGCCTGCAAATAAATATAGGATGAATAGGTGGAGCAAGAGGATTTTTAGAGCAGTGAAAATATTCTGTATGATACTATGTCGGTGGATAAATGCCCTCATAAAATTGTTCAACGTGGTTTGTGAGATCCAGCCTGCTTCAGGCTCCATGCTGTTAGTGTGGAGCCTGCTTGGGATTCTCTCTCTCTTTCCTTCTCTCTTTCTGCAAGCCCCCTCTCAAAATAAATAAATAAAATTAAAAAAAACACAAACAAGTGTTTTAAAACAAACGGAATACTCTATAGCTGCTAGAACAATCAAGTAAATCTTCAGGAACTGATAAGAGAAAATGTTAAAGACTTCTTATTATGTGGAGATAACAAGATCCAGAGCCGCTTTCACTTGTATAATAAAGGGATGTGTGTATATTAATTGTACATGCACACACTTGCAACATACATATACATAAACAAGTGATTTCTAGAATGATAAGAATTACAATATTTGACTCAATGTGGGGGATGAAGGACTGGGGGATCAGCAGGAGGAAGATTTATCTGTAAGGCTATAATCATTATGTTGCTTATTTGTTTTATCATTTATTTAATCATATACACATATTCATTATTAATTTATTCTGAAATAAAATACATAGTATTTGATTTTAAAATTAATATAAGCATATTTAGAATATGTGGATAATATAATGCCTATACCTTTAGAAATATGTTGGTATAAAGCAGTCTGTATTTAATTATGATAGGATAATAAGAGAATAATAAAATGACAAGATTCCTTGTAAATAAATTACTTGTATTTAAGGCAGGGAAAGGCCCATGAAGCTTTTGCAAAGCTTCAGAGAATGACTGAACACATGGAAATGCATGTCAGGATGAACGCCAAAACTCCAAAGCCATGGGTGCCAACTTCATCTCATGGTAAATTGTTTCATTCTGCAAAACAACATGATCAGTCACATCAAGTTTGCCATTAATTTACACTGATTTTGTTTTACATAATACTTATAGATTTTAGTAAATTTGATTTGGTTCAATACTTTTTCATATGTTAAGCATTAGGAGTTGAATCCTAGTTTCATGCTTGTTCGGGCTATCTATTGATCTAACCAATTTAAATCAACATAGAAAATCTAAGTTAAATCTAAGTTAAATCTTTCTAAAAGAGCATATCCATTTTTTTGCCAAAACAAAACAAAACAGAAGCAGAAATTAAAAAACAAACAAACAAAACCCAACAACTTCTGATTTGCAGAAAATTCTTCGAATGACCTGGCCTGAGTTTTCTGGGATGAGTGAGGTGCAACAAGTAAAACGGTAAATACTTTGTCATCATCTTATTCTTTGGAACTCCCAGCAACCTTTATAATGTGTCATGGTTCAATTATTTTCTCAGATTCTGCTTAAATTCCACACTTAATCCTGACTGCTTCATACTTGCACGAAATCTTGTACTTCGCTGAGACTACTGAGACCAACAGACAAATCCTCTCTCTTCACTGTCCTTTCACATTAAATAGATACCCCATCCCTTTCTTTTCCATAGTCATCGCACTTGTAAGCCTGTGATAGGATACAGTACTCAGGATGCTTGAGAGGGATGATAGTAATGACCCCTGAGTTCTGACAGTATAATTCTCACTCAAATATTTTCTTCTCTCTCGCTTTGAAAAGCATCATGTTGGAAACATAATAGATCTTTATTTAGTGTGCCTTAAAATGAAGCAAAATTTGAATATTTGAGACATTATTCAAAGTTTTCTTTCTCATAATATTTATTTTAAAGAAAGAATATTATTACTGCTTGTTTTAGGAGCTATAACAAATTACCACAAATTTAGAAGTTTAAATTAACATCCATTTATTATCTCACAGTTCCATGAGTCACAGTTCTGGACATGGTATGACTTAGCTGGGTCCTTTATTCTGGATTTCACAAGACTAAAACCAAGATGTTAACAGGGCATTCCTTCCTGTAGACTCTGGAGATGAATCTCCTCCCAAGCTCATTCAGGTTAATGACCCGATTCAGTTTCTTGGCAATTGTAGGACTGAGGTCTCTGTTTCCTTCTAGGCTATCAGCCAGGCCAGACTTTGAACCTAGAGAGGGCTCATATTATTTCTCATATTTTCCATGTGGCCTCCCTTTGATACCTGTATGTTGATTCCCATTCATGCTTTGAATCTCTAAGATTTCTCCTCCACTACATCTCTCCATTTGACTTTTCTTCTTTTGCTTTTAAGGATTCACGTGATTACATTTAGCTTCCCTGGATAACCCAGAACAATCTCCCAAATCTTAAGTTTATCTAGTTAGTTGCCCTAATTATATCTATAAAGTCCATTCGCAGACAAGATTAGCATTTGACTGAATAACCAGAGAACAGAAATCTTGGAGGTATCATTATAATTCCTCCTTCCACATTATTCTAACAAAAATACCTACAAAGTATGTAACTATAAATTCCTCATAGACTAGACTAAAATCATCTGTTTATTCATTCAGTAAATAATATTGATCACCTATCCTGTGATAGGCACTGTGATTGGTATTGGTACTATAGCAATCATAATATAAATATATTCCCATTTTTACTAAAAGAATAAACTCAATTATAGTCTATCATTTAATAAGCAGATGAATATTGAACACATAATCTCATTTTGTGAAATAAGAAAAAAAAATGGGAAAATGACCTAAGAGGGACCCAAAATAATTTTTACTAAATTGAGTTTCTAATGGATTCATTGACTTAATTCAGTCAATGGATGAATTTCTCTCTCTAAAACTCTTTAAACTTACTCAGTTCTCCTCCAGATGTTATGCAGCCTATCTCTCTCTTCACATCTTTGTTGATCACACAATAACTTCAACATGCTGAACTCTTTGTAATTATCTAAATAATGCAATCTTACTTCAAACTTACCAATTTTCTGAACTTTTCAGACTTCATCATTCTTTCATTTTCTGTGTCCAACAGCTTCCTGCAGAGAGCTATGATATAGCACACAGCATTTCATAAAATATACTCTTCTGTAAGCCTTTCTCCACCAAAATATTGAGTTATTCCAAATTGAGCACTATATTTTATGTTGCTCTGAATCACTAGTCCAGAGTCTGGACTGATAAAAGTGATCAATGAATTCTGAATTAAAAATAAAAAGAAAGATAGAAGAAACGGGGAACATGGAAGGAAAGAAAAATGGATGTAGGAAGGAAAAAAGAAGGTGGAAAGAAATAAAAAAAAAGTCAGATATACCACAGATTCTTTACCATCTTATCTTAGTATGTGCTTAGTTCCTACATAGCATATCTCACACATTTATTTGCAAAATATCATGCCTATATTTTGAAAATTATAACATTTGATACAATTTTACTGATGAATATCACAAATGAACACTATTTACTTCCATATATGTAAAATACTTTTAAGATTACTCTGCTATTACAAATGTCCATTTTAGAGGTACTAAAACCACTATTTATTAGCAAATATTAAGCATGTGATTTCCAGAACTTATTAAAAACTAAAGACGGACATTTTAATCCATTGTATTTTTTCCTTTTCATTTAAACCAATGGAGCCTGTGTAGGACTCATGAAGTATTTCATTTTCCCCTCACACTGATAACTCTTTTTAGTTTTCTTTATTTTGATTGCATTGACTGATAATGAAATTGTTCTTTATATCCTTGTATTAGCTCTGGGCATTTTACCTAAGTATAATTTTAAAAAAATTTCTAAAACAAAAAATTATTACAGTATCATTGTCATCACTTAAAATGTCATTATTTCTAGCAATTTAAATAGCTATAAATTGTAGCCATTATCAAGTTTCATTTTTTAGATTTGTTCAGTTATATACAGATTGGTGGAACCATTACAGGCTGAGTGGAGTAAACAACTTGGAGGCAGAAGACATGTCTTTGACCTCTAGGGATCTTTTTCCATAGGATGCTGCTATTTGTGACAGTTTCTTGGACACTCTGCTTTCTGACTGATGAATCATAATCACCTCAGAACATCCAAATTTGCCTACAAATACTCTCTCTTTCACTTCCTTTTATTCTATTTCTGACATTGTTTTGTTATTAAAAAAATCAAAGGCAAAATTTGTGAATGAGAATGTCCACATCTATCATGTCTGTTTTATGAAATAGAAAGTGCAGACTGTTTTATGCCTCACTGGCAGGTTTGGGGATAGCACTGCACAGACAGTATTTCCCCTTATCCACAGGGGATACATTTCAAGACCCTCAGTGGATACCTGAAATTGAAGATAGTATTGAAACCTACATATACTGTGTTTTTTCCTATACATATATGATAGAGTTTAATTATAAGTTAGGCACAGCAAGGGATTAACAGCAATAACCAATAATAAAATAGAACAATCAAAACAATATACTGTAATAAAAATTATGTGAATGTGGTCTCTCTCAAAATATCTTATTTTGCTGTACTCACCTTTCTTCTTGGGATAAAATGAGATGATAAAATGCCTACGTGATGAGATGAAGTGAGGTGAATGACAGAGGCATTGGGACAATGTGTTAGGCTACTATTGACCACTTGATGATATGTTAGAAGGATGATATTATGCTTCTGGACTGCAATCGACCATGGGTAACTGAAACCATGTAAAGCAAAACTACAGATAAGGAGGACTACTGTGTATCATGGAGACACGACTTAAACCATCAAATACATCTGTGAGAGACCCTATATCTCCTCTTGTCTGCTTGGACTGCAGTTAATAAAGCTTATATGTAGAACTAAGTTCCTTTACACCTGAGTAAGTCAAAACTAGTGTGAGTGTAAAGGGTAAGAAAGAAAATTATTCTATAGAAAATAGGAAAGAAGTCTCTAAAGATGAAGATATTCAGTTTTGCTTACTCTGTGTAGAACAATCAGTAATTCCATCTCTTCATGTATTTTATTTTTTCACATCTAGTACTTGTACATTGAAGTCATTTTCCTCATTCAGTGGCAGTTAATTATCATGCACATTCCTTGGTTCTACTATTATTTTTGGAAAAACGTTCCATTTTCTACGGAAAAAGCACTTAAAATGTTTTTAAAATTTTTCTCCACTGTTGATTTTGTGATAGTTTCAAGCCAGTGGATATAACAAGAAATGAGTCAACATCTGACTCACTAAAAAAATATCCCTAACATCAATTCTCTATTTCTTTACAGTTATATTTGGTAGAGCAACGTAAACTTGGCTTGAATATTCTTAGCTCTGACATCTTCATTCTGTCTTTCTTGCCCAATCCATAGTACCCACTTCACTCTACTTCACATCAAACCCAACTCCTAATTACATTTCAGATAAAATTATACAGCTCTCACAAAATGCTAATTAAAATAGTAAATTAAACCAACATTTCATCTAGGATAGAAGAATGGATGTGGAGACCTCTCACTGGGAACTCTACAAATTTAAAGCTGGATAGTGACAACTCTCAGCCCATCCATATAGCTAACTAGGGATTGGTTCTATGAAGAAACAGAGCCTAAGTGATTATTATGGAGAAAATAGAACACCATGATGAGAATGAAGGTTCTGAACATTCAAAGCTATTACCATGCTTATAGTGCAAGCCGCAAATTTAATTCCAAGAGCCACTGTTATTTCAGGACCTCACAGTAAATTTTAGAAACCTGCCCAAATTTGAAGGCAGTTGAGGTGTAATTAGAATGGTAAGACTAAAAAGGAAAGCTTCCCTGAGGCTAAACCTGGACCCTGCTAGTGCCAAACCCCTAATGGAATTAAAGTCTTCCTCTGTGGTAACCCCTCTGGTCAGAGAGACATATACGTGCAGAGAAAATAACATGGAGCAGGTGACAAGGATTCTGGCAGTAGAGGCAAAGTATAGTTTATAAAAACCAGGTGTGAAGCATGTGAGAAATAGGCACTTGGAGAAATTGAAGAGCCATGGGATTTTTGTGGATTTATGCAGCAAGTGCTGTGCTGGGTGAGGATTGTTTAACATTGCTTGTTTCCTTGACTATTTCTAAAGCTGTATTTTCCTCTGTATTGAGTCTGGCATATTTCAGAATTTAGAGCCATACAACAGAAGGATTACTTTTTGAGAGGGGTAAGCAGATTGGATCTTAATCCTATGAAAAAATATATATGGCAAAATTATATAGCAAACTATTAAATTGATTTTGTCTTCATTGAAATTCTCTTTTTACTGATTAATCAGAAAGCCAGGCTTTGTGATACCTTGTCTCAGGTAATAGCATCAAGAGTGGCAAGATAAAACAACAGGAAGTTTCTGATACTTGCTGAATTTTGTAAAACCTAAATTATATAAAGAGGGAATTCTTTTTTTTTAATTTTTTTTTCAACGTTTATTTATTTTTGGGACAGAGAGAGACAGAGCATGAACGGGGGAGGGGCAGAGAGAGAGGGAGACACAGAATCGGAAACAGGTTCCAGGCTCTGAGCCATCAGCCCAGAGCCCGATGCGGGGCTCAAACTCACGGACCGCGAGATCATGACCTGGCTGAAGTCGGACGCTTAACCGACTGCGCCACCCAGGCGCCCCGAAAGAGGCAATTCTTAATTGGGGACCCATAGATAAGAACTTAGGGGTTCTGTAAATGTAAAACATTAAAACCTTTTTCATTTTTTCCCGATTAGCCCCAACTACAATTTAGCATTTTTTTCAATTATTAATGTGAAAATAAATCTCAACAATACTAACAGTTACCTGGGACCTTGTTACCAATACAAATTATATATATTTTATATCGTGTCATACTTGTTACATATATGTCAAAATAATTTTGATGGTTATTGCTGCTTCAAAATCATTATAATAATAAGAATCATCTATATATTGATAACACTTGTTAATATGTTAATGAAGGTACTCAGGTATTATCATATCACAATATTTTTAGAATATTTTGATAATGTATTCCAATATAATCGGTTGTCTTTTCATTTGTTTTCTTTAAATACATTTTTCTGAGGATGGATCCATATGCATCATCAGAATATCAGAAGGGTCTTTGGTGCACAAATTTCTAGGAACTTTGATTTAAAAGATGTTCTGAGCATTGAGGAGGGCACCTTTTGGGATGAGCACTGGGTGTTGTATGGAAACCAATTTGTCAATAAACTTCATATAAAAAATAAATAAATAAATAAATAAATTTAAAAAAAAAAGAAAAAAAATAAAAGATGTTCTGAAGTGTTTATGTTTTTTAGAGAACTCTCAAACTGGGAAGACAGAAGCACCAGAGTCCTCAGAGAGTATTGACTAAATTTAACACCCAAGGAAAAGTATTCTAGGCAGTGAATGACTCAGACTCACAAAAGAGTCTGAGGTCCCTATAATGACCACACATCAACACTGGGTTACCTGATCTGAAGGAACCAGAAGGCAGAAGAGTGGCTATCTCAAGTTATACTGGAGTGGAGCAATGGAATGTAGTCAGTGGTTCTTCCCAGCTGCTTTATGACTTGGTTAAGATTGAAACCCTGTCATACTAGCTGGCAATGTCTAAAAATGTCTGAGTTTAAAATCTCATAAACTTGGTGCATTGGGAACACAGGGTAAGACATAAGTTAATTTAAATAAAAATGTGTAAGAAATTACAGATCATGCCTATATTTGGGAACTGTGATATCTTTAAAAATAAAAATTGGATCTTTTGTACCATAAGCATTTCTCTTTAGTCTTTGTGAATATATTCATTTATTCAACATTTATTAAATCAACAAAAATAAACTTTACCAAGATATAAAGCTTTAAGAATTGAAAAGAAACATTGTCTTGCTCAGTTTTGGGAGTGTGTGTGTGCGTGTGTGTGTGTGTGCACTTTTGTTAAGTGGTCAAATTCTGTTCTCTTATATTATGAGATTCATGTTGGCCAAATTTTAATGCTAACTATTGGTCTTGTGGAAGATTAATAAATTCTCTGCCTTTTTCATTCTTTATCCTGCCGGAAAGACTTGTTTCTCTTTTTCCATCTGTGGTCATTCTCCACTGTGTAATAAATAAAAGTCAAGAGGATCTTTGGTTCACTTCCCTCAGGTGCTCTGAATCACTCTCCTAAAGCTGTTATTACATTGAAGGACGTGGATGCTGGTACATTTACTTAGAATTTGCTTTGAGCTTTTCCAGTGAACAGATATGAATAAGGCTTTAATTTTCCAACCATCTGTTTTCCTTCCACAGTTAAAGTTAATAAGAAATATATTCTGATTTTTGGTTTGTTATTTTCTTTTTAGAGGTAGATTTTCCCCTGCTTTTCAAAAATCTTAGGTACTGAAAAACTACTCCAATATCAGTATAAAGTTCTAAGTATCAACACAATTACCAAGGAGGAGAATGAAAATTTTTGTTAATTGTGAACTCTGCCAAGTGCAATATTCATTGTTCTTTATTGCCAGATATATTAACTGTGTATGTTTTTAATGAAGTATGACATTTTTTCTAAGAAAGTGTGCATGCTTTTAAAAATGAATCAATTCTTGGGGCAAATTCTCCTCATTAGTGAAAGGTTACTTGCCACAAACAAGTTTGAGAGCATTGTCCTTACTCACTATCCTACCCTTTCTATTCATTCCAGCTTGTTTCATTCTTTTAAGTCTAACACTGAAAACAAGGCGTGAATTTTCTGATTGCGTAATTAGCCAATAAAACCTGTAAAACATTTGATTAACATTTTTTCAATGTGCTGTCAAGTTTTGCATATGATTACTAGAACACCTGCTAAACGCAAAGCTCTACATGACACCTAATAGTCAAGGAAATTCAGAGTGTGTCTTACTTCTTTAAACTGGAAACATTTGGTAGTGGTAGTAGGCTAGGAAGGAAAAATAGTTTCATTTTATATAATCTCATGAGTCTATTTCAGGAATACAGATTTCATTAGTATTTCAATTTATGTATTCCAAAAGAAAAAGAGAGAAAGAAAGTTGGTATTGGTGGATGGTAAATTTTGAGATGGTTCCAATAGAAGAAAAATGTTGGTTCTAATATAAAAAAATCGTTAAATACATACAACTAGATATGTTCTGTGTTTTCTGAGAAATAACTTTGAAAATACAAAGTAAATTAAATAGAAGAATATTTAAACCATAAGTCTTCTGGCATATCTAGCAAAGATTATGAAATATACTTGTATTAGAAAGTCTAGAGTTAAGTCAATCAGAGTTCTTTATCTGTCAAGAATCTCTCTTGTTGACCTCAATAATCTGTATCATGTCACCCCTTTTTATAAGAACAACAAATTTGACAAATGTCAACAAATTTGACACATGAATTTTTTCAGTCTGTTTTTTTTCCTATAATGTTCTTGCTCTTGACATGTTTCTGAGTTTTGCCTTCCAAAGGCAGACCACATGATATTTCACATTCACAGACAATAGGCGTAGCATTCAGTTTGGAAGATTTATGAATTGCTTAATTAGACTCATTAATTGGAAAGGTATCATGAAAATAATGGAAAAAAAATTCTGTTTTTACTCTCATCCAAGGATATATTACTTAGGTACACTTTTGCTAAATGAGCCAAAAATGCAGTCTAGAGTATTATCTATTCAATCCTCCTATTTAATTGAGATTAAAAGTTGAAAAAGAATGTCAAGCCAAAGAAACAGAGCATCAAACAAGCAAGGCATAAAAAGAAAAGCCAGTGAAGTGAAGCCAGCAGTATCTAACATGCTTCTTGTTAGAAACTCAAATGTCTTTCATGAAGTCACAGAGCATTGGCCACATGGTGAAGATTTCACCTTGAGAATATCACAATCACTCCAGAATAAGAAAAAGTGAAAATAGACACTCCAGGTATGGTGGAATCTGTGCCTGCTTGTGAGGAAATGCTTGATATCTGACATTGCATAGTCTCTCTGCTGGCCAAGTAGAGGAAACAGGGTGGACTTTGCAGCAGATGGACAGGGGTTCCTAATGATGGCGCACAGAGGATGGCAAGATTGCAGGGAAAGAACAGTAGATGGGAACAGTGTGACAGGGAGACCAAGGGGCCTGGTGAATTTCCAGAGACAATACCATTTTATAACATGCTCTGGCCCATATGTACGGGATGTGGCCCACTGGGCCAAATCTATTAGGTATTTTTAACATTATCTCAAAATCTATTAGGCAATTGATTAATGCATATCTTAGAACTTCAAGAAAGATATCTATTTAAATCTTGAGAGTAAAGACCAAATGTAGTTTACAAATTAATTATTTTGCAGTAGGTGATGTAATAAGAATCTAGTGAAGACTGTATTTTAATTTTTAAAACTATTCTCTCAGTTAAATTTTGTAGATAAAGTATAGTCACTTTTAAATTCCCAAACAAGAACAATAGATTGTAAACCACCTATTTCATTCAGAAGAGCCAGACACAATCCACTGTGGACACATCTAAGGATGACTGTGATTTTGAGTTTTCTGAGATAACTTGAATGGACTTTGCCCAGTCCAGATACACCCACAATGTAAATAAAAATTGCCAGCGTCTTCTGAGTAGTTAGGACCACAGTTAAGTCGTAAAATTCACATTCTTTGCGTGTACCCTTATACAAGTCTGCATTCCTGGGGTTAAAAAAGGAATGTCATACTTCAATATTTTGCAGAAAAAAAAAACAATAGCATAAGAGTTGTAACCTATTAGTCAAACATCTTGACTTACATATTTAACAATGACCCATACACATGTTTGTAACTACACAAAAATAATTCAACTTAAAAATTCCTATTTTACATAGGTTAATTGTAGATACAGATAATTTGGTTAATTCAGTAAAACTTCTCTGGTATCAGGAGTGGAGAGGTTGGTGATGAAATTATCTGGTCAAGGTAAAATACTTTTAGGACCAAATGAGGTATCTGTCATTGAACACACATTGTGAAGTTAATAAAACCAATTAGACTTTGGGAAATAAAAGAGACTCATAAATGCTATTCATCTCAGAGTTTTCATAGGCAAATTCTCTCTGCTCTCTTATTGGAAGACAATAAAATATATTTTGGAGATTATCTGTGATTTATTTGGAGTAACATTCAAATGTTTTACCTCTTTTTCTCTCTACCAAGTTCAGAAAATTTTCCACAGTTCTTACAGTTAGGTACTCTCTTTTCTCCTTCCTCCAGTCTATAGTTTTATTAAGGCAAACTATTCATTTTACAAAAATAACATGTCTGTATTTTCATTCCTGAAATTTTGGATTTGTTCTTTTTCACATTTTCACATATTTATTTCATGGCCTCTTAAATATATTTTTTCCTTATTTCTTTGGATGGTCTTAAGTCAATTGCTGTATATTTTATATGACCTCTGATAAGATTTTTCTGTTGGCTTTTTTAACTGATATTCATAGCTTCAGAGTATCTCATAAGCTTTCTAATATTTATTCAAAACACAATCCATTGAAGTTTCTCCCAGTGCACCAATGGAATCGATTTGAGGTTGCATTTGCCATGATTCCGTAAAATACACAAGAAATGTGTAATCATAGCAGCTGTTTTCATGGCTTATGTAAGGAAGAATATTACAGACTGTTTAAAGTACAGATTCAAGCTTCATTCCAGGGAAACTTTTGTCCTGATTTCAAAGAACTAGCTGGGTGCTCCTGGGTTTACAGAGCATAGGTAAAAATGTGTTAATGTGAGTACATTTAAATGTAAGAAAGACTCATAGGTGTGGTCTCTACATAGGTGAACTTGTACACAAAAAGAGAGAGAGGATAGATTTTGAGTAAACAATCAGCAACTGTCATAAATTATAAATAAACATTTAAGGTTGACATCCTATAGTTTGTTTATGTCATGTAGGGTTTTTTCATTGTTGTGTATATAATCCTCAGATTTTGACTTTTCTTCTGAAATGTTGGCAATTGATCAATTAATTACTGGTTGACATGATTAATAAAGTTGTTTAACATTTCTTTTAGTAAAATTCTTGCTATGGACAAGAGTTCAGGCAACTATCTGGATTGTGTCCTAATTACTAGATTCAAGTTATAGGTAGAAATACTAAAATATACATTACATTTCCATTGTATCACCTTAAAGGGCAAACTATGATGAAGAGACAGAAATATGAAATAGAGAAAATGAAATATGAAGTAATGAAATAGAAAATATGAGGAAGATCCTTGTGATATTAGTTTTAATGAAATTATAGGATTTATTTCCTGATGAAATGTACATATATTTCAACTCTACCCACCAAAAGAAATTAAAAATAATGAAACTATAGTTGCCTCAATAGTTAGGATTTGACTTTTAAATACCATTCTCTATGAAATGGTCCTAGATCTGAGGCAGGGAAACTTCAAAATGAGCCTGGAACATCTTATTGTTTAAAAATCAAAGTAATGCTCAGAGACAAATAGGAACAATTCAAATGTACATTAAGAGCTGGACTTTATTCTCAATTTTGGTGCAACTTTGAAACCAAAAGGACTAACAGTGGTGAAAATTTTGACATATTGAGTTAAAAAAAACACCATGGTACTACTTAAAATAAAGTTATGAGACAGAGTAGAGAATACTCTTCTTTAGGGAATAATGCCAATTAGCATAGATGAAATGATAAACGTAAGCATAGTCAATATTAACCACAATATATATGCATATTCTTAAGACATTAAGTTCCAATTTTAAAATGATTTTTACTCTTTTACATACTTGTTTAAAATCAACATTTCTTGGGGCACCTGAGTGGCTCAGTTGGTTAGGCAACCGAGTTTGGCTCACGGTTCGTGAGTTCGAGCCCGGGTCGGGCTCTGTGCTAACAGCTCAGAACCTAGAGCCTACTTCAGATTGTGTCTTCCCTCTCTCTCTACCCGTTCCCTGCTCATGCTCTGTGTCTCTCTGTTTATCAATAATAAATAAACTTTTAAAAAATTAAAAATAAATAAATAAAATGGACATTTCTCGGAATTTTTTTTCAGAAAGACCATATGTTCGAAGTTAACATAAATAGACTTTGCCGCATTAACTCAGTACTTTACATATCTAAATTGTTCAATTACTTAGTATTTTTAAAATATTAATTAAATGCCATGTAACCTATGGAAAATATTTTAAATTATGGCATATAATTAATATTTGTCTTTTGTTAAATATGTTTGAATGGTTAGAAGTATCAGGGATATGTCTGGAGTGCCTAGGTGGCTAAGCTGGTTAACCATCCAATCTTGATTTCAGTCCAGGTCATGATCCCAGGGGCATGGGATTGAGCCCTAAATCAGATTCTGTGCTGACAGTATGGAGCCTGCTTGGGATTCTCTCTCCCTCTCTTTCTGCCCCTGCCTTCCTCTCTCTCTCTCAAAATAAATAAATCAACTTAAAAAAAAAGTATTAGGGATATGTCCACGGGAACAACTTAGAAAAGAGCTAATGTTTCAGAAACTGGTCTCAATTAACTCCCAGAAAAGTATTTCATTTGTTTCCATAACCAACTGGTAGTGGTGATTAGAAATCATTTATTATTTTTTAATAATTCTTATTAATGCCTAAATATTTCATTTAGAAAGAAGAAAAAATATGTGGACATTTTCACTGTGCCTGAATATCTTCATTTGGGTACCTTCGAAAACTAGCTTGAAGCCAAATATGTGTGCAATTGCTTTATTGCAACAGGCAGAAACA
This sequence comes from Lynx rufus, assembly GCF_022079265.1. Lineage (NCBI taxonomy): Eukaryota > Metazoa > Chordata > Mammalia > Carnivora > Felidae > Lynx > Lynx rufus. The sequence continues at coordinate 85,853,576 of NW_025814878.1, read as the reverse complement.
CAGACTAATCCTAGAGTGAGGGAAAAGGGGACTTAGGCAGGGAAGGAAGGAAAATAACAAATGCAAGTGTGTTACCAAACCTTAGCTACATCAGAAAACACATCTGTTGGCTGTCAAAGGAAGCTGTTCTAAGAGTCATTTAGAAACACTATGTCTGAAATCATTCCCTCAGCATCCAAGAAGGGAGAAGAATATATCCACCATTGCACTCTCTGATTCCCTTAGTTAAAGTTCACCTTCATGAAAATAGAGAAGCTCTGAGGGTGGCAGAAGAGCTATAACACATGATGGCTAAAGGCAGTAACAGAACGCAATACGCCTCTCTAGTGGAAATCCAAACTTCCACTTCATGGCCCAAGAATGACTATATAATTTGTTCAGACCAGTGTGAAATGAAAACATGGACCTCTTGTTCAAAAATGAAGATTTTCATAACAGCACGGTAGAACATTGACCCAGCACAGGGTCCTTCTGAGCGCAGACCCCTGTATGATTTCACAGGTCAGACATGCATGAAGCCATCTCTGCCATAACCTTCTCAAATGTTATTGGTTGCCAGGTGATCTTCCTGGAGGGTTACAAAGATTCTATTCTTCACCAAAGTCTAGCCAGGCTCCTCTAAACTGCATTCTCAACTAAGCCTTAACCTTGACCTATAAAGACTTGAACAAAACACTAACATAGTTTCTAGCAGCCACATCACTCAGATGACCACAGGCCTTCTCAAAGTGCCTGCCTCAGAAAACTCAAGGCTACCAAAAGAATTTACTGTTTGTAGTAAATAGTGGGCTCCTATCTCCCAGTCTCTGTGGGAGGAGAGGAGATTAACTTCCATAAACACCATTAATAAAACGAGGTGGCTTTTACCTGGGCCAACACCCCCTTCCCCCTTATTGTAGCTTTTCATTTCCCTGACTTTACTGAGCCCCTGATCAACCCCCTTCTCATTCCCTCATCTTCCCTTCAAAACTCTCTGTCAAATTTGTAAAAATTGAAGTTGAGTTCAGTTTACCCTGAATTCTATTTTCTATTGCAATAGAATATTGGTGATTAAAACCTGTACTTACCACTCTAACTAGTATTGATCTTTGTTTATCTTTGACAAGTGTCATCAGTTGAATGGAGTAGAAAACCATGGCCCAGTGAATCTGGGGAGCCTGGGTCAGGATCTGTTAGCCTGAAAGACTAGTTTTTGAAAGAAATACTTTAAAATTAGATGGAAATTACTGCTTTTGTACATCTTTTCTGTTAGCTTCTTAATTACTATTTCTTAAAAATATTCATTATTGTTAGTTTTTCAGTGAATAAACTCTATAAGTCATGAATTACAATTATTGGCAATTATGACAAGTTAGGAAAGCATTTTACTTATTAGAGTTCCTGGCAGCAAAGTCTCTTTGCCTTTCTTCAAATTCATTTCCAAATTTATCTGTGTCACATTTGAAGAATAGTACATTTGTGAGACAATATTGGTAAAGTGTAATGGGATTAAAACATCAAAGACCATTTGTCTTTACAGCTTGTACCTGATTCACATATTTATATGATTTTTTTCTACATCTCTTGATATATTTTTTAGAAGTTGAACTTTACAATTTCTGGCATCAGCTTTCAATGTCATATAAAGAGTACTTTTTTTTCATATTTTAATCCTGCCCCAAATACCCTGACTATAACTTCAATAAATTAAAAAGTGGTGATCTTTTAATATTTACATTAAACAATTATATTGGATCAGTTTGAATTAATCAGATCCTATTTATTTATTTTTTAATTTTTTTTAATGTTTATTTTCGAGAGAGAGAGCATGAGGAAGGGGGCAGGGAGTGGGCAGAGAGAGGGAGGCACAGAATCTGAAGCAGGCTCCAAGCTCTGAGCTGTCAGCACAGAGCCCAGCACAGGGCTTGAACCCACAAGCCACGAGATCATGATCTGAATCAAAGTCAGACGCTTAACAGACTGAGCCACTCAGATGCCCCAAATCAGATCCTATTTAAATCAAAATTACTTATGAGCAACATTTTAAGAATATTTCATAAAGCATGCATGTTTTAAAAATAAAATCTTTTTTTACTTGAAAATGTATATGAAATACAATGTATAATTTTTAAATCAAAGAAGAATCAGACTATTTTATTATTTTCACTGTTAACTAGTGTTTTCCTGTTTATGAAATAGCTTAAGCTGTTAATATGTTTCTTTACTGTTGCATACAACATTGATAATGACATCTCCATGAATTTATTAGCAACAAATGTTTCTTTTAGTGTTATAATCTTGACTTTAAAAATTGCATTATTTATAGTATTTTTAAAAGATATTTCCTTGTACCCTTAAAAACTAGGTCTCAAATATTTTCTATAATATTAAAATTCAATCAGGTAAATTTGGGCTAATTAAAGTTGCATATTTTTCATCAAAGAATGAAATTATATATGAAAAGATGGATTGGTTGTTTGAATACATCATCCACACACATATAAAGTGTTTGCAGATCTAAAGTTGGACCCCAGACAGATTCTCAATTGTTCTTACTTCCAGTATTGCCACACTGATGGTATATTTCATTAACTAGACTTTCCATTAGACCTACAAGTTCTTCAAAAACTAATCTGCCCTGAGTAAGTAGCTTCTAGAAAACTTTTTAATGTATTTTTTGTATCAAGAAATGAAATTGATTGGGGCGCCTGGGTGGCGCAGTCGGTTGAGCGTCCGACTTCCGCCAGGTCACGATCTCACGGTCCGTGAGTTCGAGCCCCGCGTCGGGCTCTGGGCTGATGGCTCAGAGCCTGGAGCCTGTTTCCGATTCTGTGTCTCCCTCTCTCTGCCCCTCCCCCGTTCATGCTCTGTCTCTCTCTGTCCCAAAAGTAAATAAACGTTGAAAAAAAAAAAATTAAAAAAAAAAAAAAAAAAAAAAAGAATGCTATTTCCAAAAAAAAAAAAAAAAAAAAAGAAATGAAATTGAATTTGTTGAGATATTATTTAAAACCTATTGTTATGATCAAGATGTATTTTAAATGGTTTGATATTATGTAAACATATGTTTTATTTATTTAAAAGTGTTATTCTGAACAGAAGTTACTTTGAGAAACAATCCCCTCTCTGGGATTTTATGTATGTGTACATGTATGTATGTATTGTTTGTTTGTTTACATTTATTTTTTTGGTGAGTCACTTGTCCTGAAAAACTGAGAGAGATCTAAGGCCAAGAAGAAAACTTAAGATTCTGATAGGGAAGTAGAGGATTTATTACTTTTTGTCACATAATATAACCTTACAATATTTTGCCCAGTTGGGAAAATACTGTTCTAGCAAAATGACATCCTAGGTGACTTCATAAAACAACTGAAGGAAAAGAAAAAAAAAGTGGAATTGAAAGAATTGTTTTGTTTTGTTAATAAAAAGAGAAAGGCAATTAGGAAATCAATGGAGAAATACTGGTGTGCACTTGAGGAATTCTTTATTCCAAGATATCTAGGAAAAGGATCATAGGAACTGACCCAGCATACCAACATTCGCAGATAGCAGGCAATATGGGTTTTACTACTGAAAGATCCATCCATACAAAAACAAACAAACAAAAAACAAAACAAAAAACAAAACAAAACAAAAAAAAACAACAACCAAACAACCAAAAAAAAAAAAAAACACTATTAATAAAAGCTGAGCCTTCTACTTTTACTTGCCTCTTATAATTTTTGTCTATATCTTTAGCGTTGTAGACTCACATTTTTTTTTCCATAGGGTGCAAACTATTTTATGAAATTTAAATCTCAAAGTTCTGGGGCGCCTGGGTGGCGCAGTCGGTTGAGCGTCCGACTTCAGCCAGGTCACGATCTCGCGGTCCGTGAGTTCGAGCCCCGCGTCGGGCTCTGGGCTGATGGCTCGGAGCCTGGAGCCTGTTTCCGATTCTGTGTCTCCCTCTCTCTCTGCTCCTCCCCCGTTCATGCTCTGTCTCTCTCTGTCCCAAAAATAAATAAACGTTGAAAAAAAAATTAAAAAAAAAATAAATCTCAAAGTTCAAACTTGAGCTGTGTATTATTGGCAAACCAGCTTCCACTGGCTTGTTTTTAAAAGAGTTTTGACTATACATGTTTATTGTCTCTAAAATATGATGATTCTGTGATGTGTGAAAGCTTGGATTATCTCATATATCCAAAATAGCTTATCTCAAAGTAAACTCAGAGGAAAAATTCACTAGCTTATTTTAAATAGAGTTACTTATTGAAATTTAACCAAAGCACAATGGCTTAACAATTCAAAATGTTGTCATAAATTCAATATTTATAATAAAAAAGTGTTACTGAATGTACACTATATTCCACAATATTGTAAGGATTGAAAAAAAGTGAATAAAGCATTCCCTCTGTCCTGAAAAAGATCAAAAATACGTGTCAGACTGTTTTCCATTTATTCAAAATGCATTAAATATTTAAAGGGCAATAGGGAATGGACCAGGGGGTGTAATGTAAAAGCAAAAATTATATAGCAACTTTATTTTAGAGTAAATAATAATTCACAATTAAAATCTAGTTTCTTTTACTCTTGACAGCCTGTGAATAAATAATAGATCATGTTAACAATACTATTCAAAATGTTGCTAATCTCTGGCTGTAGCTACTTATATATTATCTCCAGATACCCTCAAAAATCTTAGTTATTTCTGAACATTCCCAAATGTTGTCTCATGTGTACACACAAAGAACACTTACGGTTATAGCTACAGCAAGAGTATATAACATGGTCTTAATCTCTTGCTCCAGTCTTTCATTTCAATCTGTTTCATTCTGTAAAGTCCTCAACCCTTTAGCTGCAACTTTTGTCAATGTTATAAACACTGATGGCCATAAAAGGTGGCGCTTCTCCATGCTCATCCCTCTAAAAGTACCAGATTGTCACTACATTTTTGGCATACTCAATATGTTAAAACTTCTGGGCCTGTTCAAAAGTAGACCAACCATTGTATTACAGAATATGGCAGCCAAGCAGCAGCAAACAAAAGGGTTCAGGGTGAGAAAAGTACTTCAGATTCTGCATTAGCTCGATCTCCATGGGGTTCAGTTAAGAGTCGGAGGGCTGAGCCTGGGAGGTGACACAAGTGAAAAATAATCTCTGTCTTTCTCTTTCCTTCTTCTAGCACACAGATCTTTAGACTCTTACAATTGATTTACTGAAATAGATGCTTCAGTGTCAACCTGTCCCCTAATTTCATCAGAAACACATTGTGATATCTGACTTTGATCAGTGAACCAAACTTGGGTTTATAGTAGAAAATTAGGTTACTTTAAAAATTATTAGGAGGGTTCCTGAGTGACTCAGTTAAGTCATATCCAACACTTGATCTCAGCTCAGGTCTTAATCTCAGGTCTTAAGTTCAGGGACGTGAGTTCAAGCCCCATGTTGGGCTCTGTGCTGGGCATGAAGCCTACTCAAAAAAAATTATTAGAAAGTTTGTATTTTTCTTGAAATTATTACTGATTTTCTTCATACTGTTTTATAGGATTAAGTACTGATAGTAAGCTACTTTGGATAAGTATTTTGTTTTGTTCAACTTTAAAATCCAAGCATAGAGTTCTAGTCTTTCAAGGTTTAACATAGATCTTCTTTGACTTACGATGGATTATGTCCCAATAAACCCATAGTAAATTGAAATTATCCTTAAGTTGAAAATGCATTTAATATACCTAACCTACTGAATATCATAGATTAGTCTAGCCTTCCTTTTTTTTTTTTTTTTTTTTTTTTTTTTTGAGACAGAGTGCATGCACGGGTGCACATGAGCAAGGCAGGGGCAGAGATGGAGGAAGGCTCCATTGGAGCCTCACAAGGGGCTTGATCTCATAATCTTGAGATTATGAAGTGAGCCAAAATCAGGAGTCATATGCTTAAACAACTGAGCCACCGAGGCATCCCAGCCTAGTCTCCCTCAAGTGTGCCCAAAACATGTACATTGGTCTACAGTTTGGCAAAATCATCTAACACAAATCCTATTTTATAATGAAGTATTGAAAATCTCATGTCATTTTTGCATAGTGTACTGAAACTGAAAGACAGGATGTTGTATGCCAGCAAATGGCCGTAAGTGTATTGGTTGTTCACCTTCTGGTTTGTGTGGCTGAATGGGAGTTGTGGCTCGCAGCATCATACTGCAGACTAGCAATCTATCCTGGAAAAAAATCAAAATTCAAAACTCAAAGTACTTTCTACTAAATATGTATCACTTTTGTGCCACTGTAAGGTCAAAAAATAGTAAGTTGAGCTACTGTAAGTCAGGACTGCCTGTATGGCTGAACAATTTTCATATAATGATAATTATGACCAAAGTGGCTCTATTAATTATTAATAACCTGAGTTACATCAAAAAGTCTAATAATTGTACTTTGCTCAAAAAATAACAGCTAAATAATTCAACTCTAGAAGCACAATATGTATCAAAGGGATAACTCTGATTACCATACCACAATAGCTGCCTCATAAAGATCCATGCTGTACTACGTCAAAAATGTAAGACATGTGGATAATAAATTCAAATAAATATTCTGTTGATCAAGATGTTATAGGATTATTTCTTTCGTCCAAACAATATGATAGCTATATTTTATAATGTCAAGTGCATCTTTATTTCTTCAAATTATCTAACAAAATATATCATGACATCCTTGTGCAATAAGTTGAGGGATTTGAGGAGAATGAGCATAATTAAGGAAGCTGATAATTTGATGAACTAGGTAATCAGTACTCATAAAGTTGTTGGCAACCTGGAAAGTTGACATCTCTAGTGAACAATCCAAGTTTCTGCATCAGGCTTTTCCTAACCAATAATTTTTATATATACTTTGGTGAGATTAGTCATGGTGTGCAAAAGGATTATAAACAAATGACATAAAGTTTTAAAATATCACAAGTACATAGAAGCAGCAAATAGCATAAAAGAATCTGGACAGTAAGTTAATAAGAGGCAATAGGTTACATTTAATACATGAAACATAATACAAAACTATGCATATTCTTTACTTTGAGTACAATAAGAATGTAAGCATGCTCCTAAAACAGCAGGTATGAAAACCTAAAGGATTGATTAAATGCAATATAAACCAATAGCATAAATTGTTTTTCAAATAATCTAATGATGTGTCAGGTACATCTAATTAAAATTAGTGTGGTAATCTCCCTTCTATAGATGTGTTAGATGAACCACACCTAGAGTATTGCATTCAATTCTGGGCATCACACTTGAGAGGAAATATAATGCACTGATCTTGTCTGAGGCTAGTGACAAGAATTTTAAGGACAGCAGAGACAAGGAATTGAAGGAAAACAAAACAAAACAAAAATTTAAAAAACCTGATTCTCACTAGTTATCTAGTCATTACCACATTTTCTCATAAGCATTATCCACTTATATTTGCATATGCCCTACAAGTCCGTAGGTAATACTGTAATCTTATTTATAGGTGATACTATACCTTATTTATAGGTGAAAAATACTGTATTTATTTATACTGTAATACTGTATATTATTTATAGGTGAAAAAAACAGAGATATAGGAAGCTGAGATAATGGGTCATGGTCACAGATTTGTTAAGAGCTAAAGCCGAGATTGAACCTACACCTATCTGATTGTCAATGACGGTTACTGACATTATTATGTTGTCTCTTTAACACATGAAATTAAAAACTATTAAATGAGATTCATATTCTCTTAAATTTAATTAAAATATTTGAAAGCCTACCAGAATCTAAGCCCTGAAAATACTGTTTACAGTGAATAGTGTATGATCTTGCCCTGGTGACTGACTTCCAAACATAGAAATCCTGGAATTAAGGAATGATAATATAATCCTAATCTGTTCCCCTTTGATTTTGTTGTTTTGTTTGTTGTTTTCTTTTGCTTTCTTTTTTTCTTTTCCTTTTGTCCCCCCCATAAGTCAGGATTGAAAAAAAAAACTGCTTAGATTTGAGGCAAAATAGAATTGGGTTTCTGGAACACTCTCTGCTGAACCAGAACTTGGAGTTGGATCAAGGGAAGAGGCTTGTATACAGAAAGAGTGTTTAGCTGGGAAGCTGCTGCCTCACACCCTGTTAAGTGAAGACTCAAAAGCACAAAAGAGGGATGGCTTATTTTCTCACTGTTTTAATACCTTGAGTCTACACAGACAGATAAATGTGGACCAATGTTTGTCAGACTTGATCTAGCTCATCCATCAGCTACTTGCTATTCCTCTTAAAGTGCAGAAAGACTAAGAATGGAATAAACTATCAGATATATGGTGTATTTCACACTTAACATTACTTCCCACAACTACAAAGTCAATTTTTGTGACTCCCTCCTGATTAGGTATACGAATGTAAATTAGCTTCCGCAAGTAAATGTACTGATGCAGGTTTTGAAAAGTGGAACATAGATGAAAGCAATATTCCTGCTGCTTTCTGCAGTTTTTTTGCTGGCAAGCCAGGTTGCAGAGATGGAGAAGTTTCTGCAGCAACACTGCTAGACCCAAGCTCTGGTATGTGGGTGTTGAGGGAACAGCTGATAACATCTTGCCCTCAACCCTTCCCAAAACCCAGCTAGAACAGGGCATTCTTAAGCTAATGGATCCAGTGGCAACTTGATGCTCCCCTTCTTTCCTCATAGGGCAGAAGGAACCTCTGGCAGATCAGTTCTGTGATGTTTTTGGAATTGTGTCTGGATACCTAAGCAGTTGGGCTCCTCCAGCATGTCCAACACTTTCTCAGCATCTATTTCTTTCCATTATGTCATTTTCTCACTGAAATACTAGAATAGTGTCTGTTTTCTTCAGTGAATGCAAAATGATAGTATGTTGAGAGATGTATCCTTCCTAATGCCATAAGTGAGAAGAAATTTCTATATTTTGGGCAGCTGAGAGGGTGAGAGAAGAAAAGACATTCTACCTCCAATAAGGACATTACGAATGGCATTAAAAGAATACAATAATACATAGATAAAGAACCTATTAATCCTGCCTGCAGGATCAGGGGAGACGTTACAGTAGATTTGATATTTGAATATGGTATTAAAAAAAGAAAAAGAATTTTATCAGGATGACAAGGTGGAGGTGGAATATTTTAGCTAAAGGAAATAGCTAGAATAAATGCATGGCAAGTTGAAAGTTCATGATGCATTTAGGGAGTCATGAATCAGCTTGTGTGATTGAAAAAATGGACAAAAGCTTCAGCATGACAGGAGATAAGACTTGAAAGGACATTTGGAGCCTGAAAGTCAAGTATTATAATACTACTTTAGCACCAGAGATATAGTTAAAGACATTAAATACTTTTTCTTGGAAAATATGTAGGTCTTTTTGTGTATGTCAAGCTCATTTTTAATTATTGAACATCTATTATGTTAAAGAAATAGGTCTCTTTGTGTGACTGCAGAGAGAAATTTAGGAACTAGGAGGCAAAAATTATAGCTACTAGATATAGTAGATTGGGATATTGCTTCTAATTCTTTACTTTCTATATCAGAATTATACATCCATACCCTTAGTCATGTGTCCATGCAACCCTTACACTTAAAGTAGATGGTATATTTCCCTGTCACATTGATGTTAATCAAGTTCATTTGACATGCTTTGGAAAATAAGTGACTTAAAGGGACAAGGGTTCCAGTGCCGAGGTAAGATTCAAACACACTAACGGGTTTTCCTTGGCCTCTAGTAATATTTGCAACTACCATGAGAATACTACCTGAGTAGCCACTGTTCCAAAGAGACTGGGAATGCACACAGCAAACCTGGGCCCAGCAAAAACTCTTGGGCCAAGTCCATCCAAATCTAGCAAGGTCACAGCTGACCTGCATGTCAGTAAGAAGAAAGATAAAGTTTGCTGTTGCTATTGTGATTTGATAGTACTTATAATGAAGCAAAAAACCAACTTATTCCCCAAGAAAGTCTTTTAACAATCCAACATCTCTGAAATAAATAAGAAAACTTTGGAGGTACTGTTTCCAGGAGTAGTCAGCTAAAGGCTGGAAGTTATTACTTTTCATCTCCACTACTATATCCCTAGAGTTAACCATTATTACTTCTGCTTGGAAGACTCTAAAAGCCACTAAAAACATCCCATTATTTAAAATATCTATCATATGGCAGCAAGAATGGTCTTTTACAAAGTTGTTGATTCATTTTAGCCCTTTATAAACATACTTCAATAGTTTCAAGTGCACTTTGAAGAAAACCCAAACTCCCTACAAGCCCTTGCATGATCCTCTACCATTTCTTCATCTTATTTCTGTGCTGTTTTCCTACTACACTTAAACCACATTCAACTTTTTCTATACTATCAGCATGCCTATCGCATTCCCACGAAGCCTCATTGGAATTACTCTCTGCCGGATATTCTTCTCCCCTGATCTTCCTAATGCTGGTTATTTCTCATCCATCACATATCAGCTAAAAGATCTCATTGATGTGCCTTTCGTAGCCATGCTGTCATTCTTTATTTATTAAAAGTATCTATCAAAACCAGCAATTTGTTTATTTACTTAATTTTCCCCACATAAATGTACATTTGTTGTAGGTAAGAATCATATTTGTGTTATGATCTCATTGCCTAGATAGCTCGGTGTATATTTATTTACCTGACAAAAGGAAAAAAAGGACTAAATAAGTAAATAAATATATCATTAGAGACATAATGGTATAGGTTGAATTATCGGATAGTGATTGAATAAAATGAACTCTATTATCATTTTATCTCAAAAACCCCTTGTGTAATTACACTTGCAAGCTTTATTCAAATGTAACTGGAAAAATTTAAGACTATATGTAAGTTCCTTCCTTCTGCCTTTTTTTGCATGGTAAACCTGAACTAACCTAGGCTAACAAGGGAAATAGCATTCAAGTGAAATGGTCCTCCTGCACTATTTCTGATGTCCTCAAATTGTACCAAAAAGCCACCAAAGTATTCCGTGCAAATAACAGCACTTAGAGTATATATGAAAGAGGAAGTCACTTCCATATTTCAGATGGCATTTTCTTCTCCAATGTGGGTCAGACTTTATTTTTCTTGAAAATTTGTTGACCTCTAGAGGCATGCATGCAATTAAATAAACAAGCTGGTCTGAAAACACAGTGGTGTGACAACTAAATCAGGCTGGGAGATACCACGTAAATTTGAAATCATAAGTATTGGAGCAACAGAACATACTGCTACCAGCTAAGCACCATACCACACCAGGGTCTTCTCCTACAATATATTTTATAGGAATTTGAGAGGGCGGGGGGAGAAGAATCTAGTGTTTCAAATTTGAAATATTAGGATAAAAATGCCTACGCAGAGATACATTAAAAAGTTTGGGAAGAATCATAACAGCCAAAAAGTGGAAGAAGTACAAAAGTCCATTAACTGATGAATGGGCAAATTCAATGTGGTATATACAGACAATGGAATATTATTCAACATAAAAGGAATAAAGTACTGATATATGTTAAGTAAAGAAGCCAGTCACAAAATTATACAATATTTATGACTGCATTAAATGAGGGGCACCTCAGTGGCTCTGTAGGTTTGGCTCAGGTCATGATCACACAGTTTGTGAGTTAGAGCCCCTTGTCAGGTTCTGTGCTGACAGCTCAGAGCCTGGAGCCTGCTTCAGGCTGTGCCTTCTCTCTTTGCCCCCACCTTGTTCATGCTCTGACTCTCTCTCTCAAAAATAAATAAACATTAAATTAAAAAAAAATGATTTCATTAAATGAAATCTGCAGAATAGAAATCCATGGAGATAATTAGATTAGTTGTCAGGATTTAGGGAAGGAGAAAATAGGGAGACTGCTAAATGGACACTGGGCTTTTTGGAGGGTACCAAAATAACCTGAAATTAGATAATGGTGACAGTTGCAAAAAACCACTGGTGTATACTTTAAAACGCTGAATTTGATAGTATGTGAATTATATATCAATAAAGGTGTTATGAAAAAAAAAGAAAGAAAAAGAAATGCTTGTGAAGCAGGACCCTAATAGAGTACGGTTATTTTAAAATTAGCTAAAGAATCATATAGATTTTTTCTTTTTCCTACAGAAGACCTCCGATGATCTCTTCTGTGCTATAGAAATATCTCAACAGGGCTATTTATTTATTTATTTATATAGCCGGCTGTATATCAGTAAATTTGTCACTGGATTTTTCCGTGTAGAAATGACCTATGCTTCACTGTCTGAATATTTGTTTGCCTCAAACTCCTTTTATTTCTTTTTATAAAATAGTTCCTTAGAGTAGATAACATAGTGATATCATTGAGACTACTAAATACAATCTATTCTGGAAAACTGTCAAATGATTACTCCATGCTTGTGGATAAAACAAAAAGAACATTTTTTATAGAAAAAAAATAATTTTACATGTATCTCTGCAATTGCTAAAACTATCTTTTTGAACATGACTTTGATTTGGCCTTTGAGTGTTTTGAGGGCAGAGATTAAATCTAGTCTTATTCATTGTTGTATCATTAGCCCCTAGCAAAAAGTCTGACACATTTTGGGTATTTTAACAATGTCAAATATATACTAAAATATAAGAATACAGATAATTTTGAATTCTGCTCATCAAATAACATTATATTGGAGTTATATTATGTTCAAAATTTCTTTTTGTCTTTTAGTGTACTTTATCATCCTTAGAATCAGAACATTCTCACTTTTTTGAATACCATAAACTAATGTATCACTTACTTCTTTTACATTTTGTCAATTTCTTTTGTGCCTAAACAACCTCTTTTTACATCTAGACAACCTCTTACATTCTCATCCAGAAAACTCAACTTGTTAACCATATTGGATCAACTATGGGACATGAGTTTAAGATGTGAGCTCATTATAGTATTGCTTGAGGAGCTCTTGCTAGAGCATAGTCCATAAAATACAGATGTCATGGCATGGCTTACTAAAGGAAAAAAATATAAAACAATGAAAGGTTATACATGCAAGGAAAATTAGGCATTTTGCATACTACTGCCCCTCTTACCAGAGCATCACAAGAATCATTGGATTGTCAGACTCTGAGCCATCTTTGAAAATAAACTTATTACTTCAAATTCCTGTTTGTGGTATTATGTAAAGTTTATGTGTGGTGTTACTATTGGGGATGACTCCATAAAGTTTATATGGATGTTATCTGTATTATTTATTATAGTGAATGTGAATTTAGAATTACCTCAGGATAAAAAGGTAATAAAATACAAACAATGTGGAAGCAACCCTGGCATTTAGTATCATATAAATGTATTTCTTTGTACACTGGAGTGGCTGCATGGCTCAATTAAGTGTCCGACTCGATTGTGACTCAGGTCATGATCTCACGGTTCATGGGATCAAGCACTCCATCTGGCTCTGCACTGACAGAGCAGAGCCTGCTTGAGATTCTCTCTCTTCCTCTCTCTCTGCCCCTCCTCCCTCTCAAGTGAATTAAAAAATGTTAAATACATATGCATATATATATATGTATATGTATATTTCTCTGTAACTATATAACTAAGTAATTTAATTAACAAACTTATTTAGTGTTGTCTAAACTGGCATTTCAAAACACATTTGATTGAAGATTTCTTTCAATATTTATGGAAAATTTTGCTAAACACCATCTAGAAGATGTCCAGCTGAAGTAGTTACGTTTGAATTGCAAACTTTGGGACACTGCAGTATAAGTCAGATTTTCCCATTTGTTCTTTTGCTATTTGAATCTTAAGTATTTGGGATTCTCAGCTTATCTTGGTAACAACTAAGGATTTCTGGGATAAGGAATGGCTGTATTTCTTTTGTGCCACCAATGCCTAATAACAAACTATGCACAGGGTTGGAATGAGCTCAGGATGCCGGTGCTTGTAGTCTCAGTTTTCCTTCCTACTATAGGGCATAAGAAAGGTGTAGGATTAGTGACTAGAGCGATTTACATTCAAAGATTGCAAATATCACCAAGTCCACTAAAGTCAATACTGGTTTTCAAATGAGGTTTTAAAAACGTTTCCATGTAGTTTTTGCTCAGGACCTGAACCTTAACAAACAACAGGTACAGGGAAAATATTTCAATGATTACTTTTGATTCAATGTCTGAAGAAAAAAAAAGAAAAAAGAAAACTAGATTAGTAGAATACTGTTTCAGATATATAGTGAAATGTATGAGAAGTAATTCAGAGAATCAGAAGATAGACAAAAAAAAAGACATGCTCTGAAAAATCATGATCTCTAATACTGAGAAGGGGATATGTATTTTAGTCCAAAATCTCAAGTGTATAAGAAATATCAGGTTTTTGTTTCCCTTCAAATCAATTTAATTTCTTTCCTTTTCTGAGTTCCCGTTTATCCAGCTTAAGGAAAAACTAATCTCAAGTTTTTTGAGGGAGCCCTCCTTTTTCAGGATTGTGCCATTTTTCTCATGTAGCATGAAGATTGCTTGACTCATATCTTTCCTCTGCTCCCACATCTCTCGTACATATTGTCATTAACATTGGCACTTTAAATCTTATTTATATGTTTTCATGTATTATTTCTGTTAGCAACCTCAAGACAAAGACTATTTCCTAGTTATCTTTTAATTGATAATTCTTAGGATGGCCACATTATATAACAGTCACTAAATATATGATCCCAGGTGAAGAATACTCAAACAATACTTAATAATTGAGTTGTCACGTATATAAATGTTTTCTAAAAAACAAAATTTTTCAAAAGGGAAAATGATACTGTTGAGTGGAACTCAGTGTCTTTTTATTGGTGTTGTCATTAATTATATTTCAAATTTAATGCAGCATAAATGAATTTACAGATTAGTGAAAAATAAACCGCCTAACTGAATTTACCTAATTGTGTCCTAGGCTGGAAAGGGTTAAAATTCCCAGCCAAAAAGAAGAGTGTGTCCAACAAAGGAGGTTGGAAAAAAAAAATTTTAAGGCCTCTAGAACACTGTGTTTGGAAAAATGTATCAACCACACTTAGCCTGTAGATTTTTTTAGAAACAAGGAAAAGTAAAAAAAAAGAAACAGAAAAAGAAAGAACCTGTTTTTCTGACTGGGTGAGATACTGTTTCACTGTGTTTATTTATTGAAGAAAGATGAAAGTAGAAAATGCCGTCTTTACAAACCAAGAAACAGACTCTTAACTATAGAGAACAAACTGATGGTTACCAGAGGGCAGGAAGGTGGGGGGATGGGTGAAATTGATGATGGGGACTAAGGAGGTATTTGTTGTAATGAGCACTGGGTGTTATATGGAAGTGTTGAATCACTGAAACTAATATTAAACTGTATGTGATCTAACTGGAATTTAAATTTAAAAAAAGCATCTTTAAACGATTTCTCCTTCTTCTAAGAATAAAATGGCTCCTTATTCTTGTTTCCATTTATTGAGCTTAAAATTGGTCTTCATTCTTGGAAGTGTTTCCTTCCTATTTCATTATCAAACTCTCTAGACTAACTCTTCCACCCATTCTTGGAAAACTCATCCTTATTGGATTCTCCAACCAGTTTCTTCATCTACCTGTCACCATCTGTTTTGCTTTCCTTTTTTTTTTTTTTTCCTGCTCTGCAGTAATATCCTCAACATCACCTCACCATGGACCTGGACAGTATCAGAAACTGCACCAATCTGAAATTACATTAAAAAAAAATCACTGTAAGTTTACAAGCTTCTGATTCATATACTTGCTAACATGCCGCCAATGCCAAAATTGCCATTCCCATAACAACAACTCTATTAATTTCCTAGGGCTGCTGTAACAAATTATCACAATGTGGATGGGTTAAAATAACAGAAATTGATTCTGTTCCATTCTTAGAGCCACACAGGTCTGAAACCACAGTGTTGGCATGGCCACATTCTCTAAAAGGCTCTAGGAGAGAATCCTTACTTGCCTCTTCCAGATTCGGATGGCTCCTTGTGTTTCCTTGACTTGTGACAGCATCACACTAATGTCTGCCTGTGTGAGCTCATGTCCTTCCCTGTATGTGTGTCTCTGTGTACTTTATTCTTCTTATAAGGACCCTAGTTATTAGATATAAGGCCCACTGTAATCATGGAAGACCGTATCTTAACTAATGACATCTAAAAACCCATATTTCCAAATAAGGTCATATTCTGAGGATTAGGTGAACAGAAATTTGGGGGTGAGGGGAGATGCTGTTTAAACCACTGCAACTAATTGACAGATTTTACCTCTTTCATCCTATTTGTAGCCCTCCCATCTCTACTTACTCATTATCCAACATAATTTCAAATACAACATATTAGTAACATATTCACTCCCTTACCTCTCTTTTGTTTCCTTTTCATCTGCCCTACTTAAACATTGAATGAACCTAAACATTTGCTATCTCAGTGTCTGCAGCAAACAGAAGATAAGACAATGGTACAAAAGGGTTTTAATAACGTTAATCACAATGTTCAAATGACAGTTCAGATTGTCTAACAATATTTTACAAATATTACTTAAGGTCACTTCTAAGGAAAACATAACATTGTTTCTCTTAATCACTTCTTCCTTACTTTTTTTTTTTTTTTTGAGAGACAGAGACAGCACACACACAGCGGGGGGGGGGGGGTGGCGGGGGGGCAGAGGAAGAGGGAAAGAGAGAATCTTAAGCAGGCCCCAAGCCCAGCATGGAGCCCAGCAATGGGCTAGCTCCCATGACCCTAAGACCATGACCTGAGCTGAAATCAAGAGTCCAGCTCTCAACTGACTGAGCTGCCCAGGAGCCCCAATTCATTGTCCACTTTTAGATTATATACTTCTCTTATCAACAGAACCCTCCTCAACTCCTTACCTTCACAAAATGTATGTAAGCTACTTGCTTCTATCCACTGTCCCCTTTTTACTCTTCAAAGCCTTGCCTACTCTTAAGCAACTTTAATCTCTCCCCAAGGGTTATAGGTACAATTCACTCACATCTTCTCAAATATTTTGCTGCTTCTGTGTTCTACCGATTTTCTTTCTCCAGCTATCTGTTTTCCTCTGTTTATTATTTCAGCATATAGAAATGCTTTAGTATTTTCAAAGTTTATTAATTCATTATATATTCTTTACATTTTTTTTCAAATTATCTAACTCCTTTTAATTATAAAAGTGCCAATTTCATAGTCTGTTCCTAATTTCTTACTTCCTGTGCTCATAATGATTCACATTCAGTAATTTTGTCCCCTACCTCACCTCAGCCATACATGTCAAGATCATGCCATGGACCTTGCCATTGGCGATAAGTATACCCATTTCAACATTCCATTTCTTTGATCATTATCTCCTCTCATTCCAGTTCACTTACTTTACATTCTCTACTACAAAGAAATCCCACCAGGTTCTCTAATCCATTGACTTTATTATCTTATTACTATTATTCTTCTCCTCGTGTTCTCATTTCTTTTCTTAATTACTTAA
Organism: Lynx rufus; assembly: GCF_022079265.1. Taxonomy (NCBI): domain Eukaryota; kingdom Metazoa; phylum Chordata; class Mammalia; order Carnivora; family Felidae; genus Lynx; species Lynx rufus. The sequence continues at coordinate 85,836,192 of NW_025814878.1, read as the reverse complement.
CTCAGCTTCTATGGCCCATTGACTTCCTCACTCTAGCATGTGTGCTCATGCCCTCTCATCCCCTTCAGAGGAAAACATGTAAAATTAAACTTGGAAACATCAGCTCCCAATATGTGATAATCATCTTTTTAAATATAACAGCAGCAAGCATATATATATATATGTGTCTGGAGTGTATATGTGTATATATTCACATATATATGTAAAATGTGGAATATGATCATAAATTTAGGTCTCTTGAAAATTTCCTAATGCTAAATTATGCAAAACTAGTTATATAATAGTTATATTTGTCATATACATAAATTTCTTCTAAAATGTGTTTTCTTCCTTTTTAAACTTTTTCCGCTTTTATTACTTCCTATTTTCTTATATTTTGGGCTTATTATTCACTTACAAAACATTCAAATTTTTGCTTTTATAATTTAGAGACTTTATAGATCTAACAATCATACAGTGCCTGTTAGAATTCCTTACTATTTATTGTGTTTATATTCTATAAATGTACTTTGCCTTTTTCATGGTACAGTTTATCTTGATGGGTAAGTTCCATAATACAAGAGCTTTTACCTGACATTAATTTTTATGACAGAACTTGTAATATGTAGGAAAATATTTCAATTTCAAAAATGGGGAAAAATTTGAATATGTAATCCATTTGAAATTATTCCTGATGCTAGGTGTGAGATGCAGATAGAATTTTTTTTTCTCTGTGGCTACCAAGATATCCTACCTCAATTTACTGAATACCCCATTTTGTCTTGGCAATTTGATATGCTAATTTATCATATTGTATACTGCCTGATCTATCAGTGTCCATTTCTAAATGTGTTGTCATGTATCATTGGTCTAATATATTATTATCAGGCCAATTTAGATTCTGCCATCCTCCTTTACTTTTCCTTTATAGCATGTTCCTGTTTCTACTTTTTTACTATTCCATATGAATTTTAGAATGATCTTGATAATATTTCCCTTACCTCTCAACAAATAAAGCACTGTTGGGTTTTTGCAGGTTTAGAACAGTAATAAAGACCTCATTTATTTTCTCTTATCGTGTAGATTGGCTCTTTTCTTTCTTTTTTTAAAATGTGTTTTCTTCTTTTTCTTTATTTTTGAGAGAAAAAGGGAGAGGGAGAGAGAGAGACAGAAGATCTGAAGCAGGGTTTGTGCTTATAGAGGAGAGCCAGATGTGTGGCTTAAACTCACTAATATGAGATTAAGAGCTGAGCCCAAGTCGGAGGCTTAACCAACTGAGCTACCCAGGTGCCCTGGGTACAAATTTGTAGCTCTTTTGTACAAATTTGTAGCTTTTGGGCAATTCTTCTTGTAGCCCTCCCTACTCTGATTATGTAAGCCGCTGGGTCAAGGATAACTTCTTTGGCTAGTTCCCTCCCACACTGTTGCAAAAACATGCTGGAAGAGAGTTTTGTTGGGACTCCCTGACATCCATTGCTGCCCCTGCTGAAAAATCTTACCACTCTTTGTGTTTTGCCCGTTCTGTGTTAGGGGAAATTTAGTGGTTTGAATTTTTCAAATTTCTGGGGCGCCTGGGTGGCTCAGTCGTTTGAACATCAGACTCTGGATTTCAGCTTAGGTTATGATCTCAAGTATCAAGGGGTGGAGCCCCATAATGTACTCAGCGCTCATAGCATAGAGCCTGCTTGGGATTCTCTCTCTCCTTTTCTCTCTGCTGCTCCCCTGCTCACTTGTTCTCTCTCTCTTTGTCTCTCTCTCTATCTCAAAATAACTGAACATTTATAAATAAATAAACAAATAAGATTTATTTATTTATTTATTTATTTATTTATATTCCAAATTTCCTATTTTAATTTTCCTGGAAGTTAGAGTCTCATTTAGCCATCTCTGTGTTGCTTGGAATGGCTACTAGTTAACACAATAATTTGCTTCTTTATTTTATAGAAGAAAGGACATTAAAATTAATTAGGTTTAAGGCAATCACCAAGTTATAAATAATTAAAAGCTATTGTGAATATCCTTTGTTTAACAAAATAAAATAAAAATGATAAAAAGGACATATTAAAAGTCCAGTCGTCATGGTTTCACTATACACACACACACACACACGTATATATACACATACATATATATATATACACACATACATATATATACACATATATATGTATATATACATGCATATATACACATATATACATATATACACATATACATACATATATGTGTATATATAATTTATATATGTTTATATGTGTGTATAACGCATATATATAATTTTCTCTTTCTAAATTAAAGATATATACTTAAACTAACATAGGTATCTAAAAATACAATAATTGTCTCCAAATTTCTTTTACTTCTGGATTTCAATGCACCTGTCACTTAATAAGAGACAATTGTGTTATGTTTTACAGCATAAATTAAATGTCACTGAAAAATTGCTAATATCCTCACTGGGTCATCATGAACTCAATCCCGACACACTGACTGTGTTAGGTCCCAAGAGGGTGTTCCACCTGCATTCTAATAATTTTGGCTAACCTAATTTATTGCCCAAGGCTGTTAGTTTTACCTTCATAGTAGAGATTAATTGACATCAAATTTAAACTCACATTGCTAGGGCTATTTTACTCAAAATTGCTGAGGATGTTCTGGCTCTCTGGCTCAGGTCCCAGATGCCAAACTTGCAACCCTGGCCAAACTATAAAAGTGAGATATGGGTAAGAACTAAAGCCTTAAAATCTATTTAAACATTTGCAGATGGATTTTTTACAATGATCTCTTGAATGGATATGAATATGTTCTTGCTATTGACTGTCCATATTTTGCATGGCTAGAAGATTTTCTCATCAAAAGAAAACTGCATAAATAGTAGAAAAATAAATTAGAAATCAAAAAAAAGCAAACAAACTTACAAAAAATTTCTGCATTTGTGTTCCCAATGTCTATTATGCTAACTAACTTATTAAGCCAGAGAATTGCCCATTGATAGCCACCAAGACAAATAAGCTTTTTAAGACACTGCTCACCATACAGAAATGAATCGCCCTTATCATTGTAGGTCATCAGTGAAAATTAAAACAGCAAATGATTTCATAAAATCAAATTTGCAAGTTTATTTGAAGTTATTATAAGTTATTAAAACAATATATGTAAACTTTTTATTAGGGATGTAGACAGCTTGTTCCATGTTTAAGTACAAACACTCCTGCATGCCACCAGCTCTTAGTCTGCTGTTGAACTTTATTGCAATGACCCATATCAGGAACTCTCATCTGTTAACCAGTAATTAAGTTAAAAACAAAGATCTTTGGATTCACATTTCATAATTATAAAAACATGATACAATGACATGATGTCTTCATTGCTTACCAGCTTAATACAAGAATAACTCAAAGGTATTTCTGGTTTGATTCCGGACCACCACAGTAAGAGAGTCAAATGAATTTTTTTGGTTTCCCAGTGGATATAAAAATTATGCTTCACGATATTGTAGTCTATTTGGTGTGCCATAGCATTATGTCTAAAAAGATCCAATGTGCATACCTTAATTTAAAACTACTTTATTGCTAAAAAATGTTAACCATCACCTGAACTTTCAGAAGGTTGTAATCTTTTTTCCTGATGGAGGGCCCTGCCTTGATGTTGATGGATGCTGACTGATTAGGGCGATGGTTGCTGAAGGTTGGAGTAGCTATGGCAATTTCTTAAAATAAAATAATGAAGTTGACCACATTGATTGATTCCTCCTTTCATGAATAATTTCTTTGTAGCATAAGATGCTGTTTGATAACATTTTACGCATAGTAGAACTTCTTTTAAAATTGAAGTCAATCCTCTCATACCATGTCATTCTCAAACCATCTTTAAACTCTGCTTTATCAACTGAGTTTATGTAATATTCTTAATCCTTCGTTGTCTTTCCAATGACTTTCCCAGCATCTTCACCAATAATAGATCCCATCTCAAGAAATCACTTTCTTTGATCATCCATAAAAAGCAATTCCGTCATCCATTAAGGATTTATCATGCAATTCAGTCACGTCTTCAGGCGCTGCTTCTAATTCTAGTTCTCTTGCTGTTTCCACCACATCTGCACTTACTTCCTCCACTGATGTCCTGAAACTTCATTTGTAAAAAAATGCAATATCTGTGAAGAGCAATAAAATGAGGTATGACTGTACTGAAGATCTCTCAAGATTCTTTGGGAACAGATGGCATTATGAAGGAGACAACTTTCCCCAAAACTTCAAATTAAGCAGCAGACTTCCATATATAGACAGCTTCCACCTAAGATTCCCAGACAAAGACACTTCAATGCCAGGAGCCACTATCTATCACACAATTTCTCTGTGTCTATCTCCTCCTTTTTATAGGCATCTTTTTAATTTTTTATAGTTTAGATTTCTAGTTCTATCTAGTTTAGATTGAAAGTTCAATGATAGAACTTTCAGTTTGTTTTACCTTTAATTCTGTGATTTGATTTTCAAAGTCTAATCCTTGGTATTTTGTCAACATCTGACAAATAGGATAAAGATTAAAGCAAAATATAACTAAGCGTGGAAAACTGATGACTATGTCAACTTCTGGGTCATCTGGTTAACAAACTCAAATGAAGGATGGAGTTGGTATTCTTTGTTAGGAACACATAATATAGGTGGGTGGCTAAGGGAAGTGTTTTAGAGCCTTTTAGAAAATCACCTTCTAGCTATCCTTGGCATCTTAGTCTTATGTTGCATTTTGTTCTGCTTCTACACAACAACTAACCCAAAATGTGATTGAAGTCAACACATACACACACACACACACACACACACACACACATGCACTTGAAATCACACACAAAAATGATCTCATTCAAAACTCAACTGTTCCTAAGCTTGTAGACCTTATAAGTTTTTCAAACTTATAAATACTAAATAGCAGTGAAAATTTGGATTCTGACTTTTGTTTAAGTATGTTGTCCCTGAACTCAACGCTGGATGAAAATAAAGACTGAGACCCTGAAGGACCAAAAATTTCCCATTGAGCCTTGGAGGACTTAAACCCTTAAGAACTCAGTTCTTAAACCTTAAGAACTGTCTTAGTTCTGTCTGCTATCACAAAACTACCATGGATTGTGTGGGTTAAATAATAGAAATTGATTTCTCACAGTTCTGGAGGTTGAGAAGTCCAAGATTAAGGTGCTGACAGATCTGGTGTCTGATAATAGCTCACCTCCTGCTTCGCAGATGGTTCTTTTTTTGTGTTTTTTTTTTTTCACATGGAGGAGAGCAGAGGGAGAAGCAAGCTCTCTGGTATCTTTTTATAAGGGCAATAATTCCATAATGAGGGCTCGACCTCATGACCTCATTACCTCCCCAAAGCCCCACTCTCCAATTACCACCATATTGGGGATTAAGGTTTCAACATAGGAATTTTGGGGGAGACACAAATATCCACTCCATGGTAACCCGTAATTGTTCATTTATAATACTTTTGTTAACCTCATATTGCCTGAGCTACTTCTACTAAACTAAGACCCTAGTCTTGCTGTCTTTTATCTTGGCTCATGACAAATACAACCTCAGTTTCCCCATATCTTCTGAGAAATTCACCAGCAAACAATTTTCAGAACCAGGTATACTCTGACCAAATTTCTCCCATCTGTGCTAGAAAATCTTTAAATTCTTTGCTTTCTGCAAACCAGTTGTTTTAAAGTTGTTCTCAGGTTGTAATAACTTAATAAAGGTTTAGCTAGAGGCTTTTTTGGTCTATGTGTGTGTGTGTGTGTGTGTGTGTGTGTGTGTGTGTGTTTTTCCTGTCCATGTGTATAATAATACATAAACTAAGATTTCATGGAGAATATTTTCAGGTCTTTTTTTTCAATTTCTTATTTTTCTACTGAATGGGGCTACAGATTAATGCTACCATTTAAATAGTTTCAAATGCTATTTAAATAGATGTGGGCAGGGGGTGCCTGGGTGGCTCAGTTGATTGAGCACCAGATTTTGGCTCAGGTCATGATCTCACAGTTGTGGGTTCAAGCCCTGCATCGGGCTCTGTGCTGACAGCTCAGAGTCTGGAGCCTGTTTTGGACTGTGTCCCTGAGCCCCTCCCCAGCTCACGCTCTGTCTCTCTCTAAAAAATAAGTAAACATTAAAAAAATTTTAAACATAAATAAAATAAAATAGATGTGGGCATCACATACCTTGAGTAATATTGTTCAGAAGAAAACAAATATTTGTGAGCCTATAACGTATCAGTTATTATGTTGGATTTTTAAATAAAGCAAATTTTGTTCAAAAATTGTATGATAATTTAATTAACAGATAATATATATAATAAAGTCAAATTTATTAAGTAAATACTAAATGCAGATATGCTAATAAATCAGATATGCTAAATTGATATAATATCAGTTTACATTCAGTACCATTTTAAAATAGATATTATAAATGTGTTTGCAATAGAATTAAAGTGTTAAGAGATGAATAGTAAATAAATTTTTTAAAATGTTGACAAGCACCTAGAGCTTATCTTAACTACACCACTCTTTGCCAAAATTGTATTTTTAAGGAGCAAAAATCTGAATGACATAGATGTCAAAAGCTAACTGTATCAGGGCACCCGGGTAACTCAGTCAGTTAAGTGTCCAACTTCAGCTGAGGTCATAATCTCGTGGTTCCCAAGTTTGAGCCCTGCATCAGGGTCTGTGCTGACAGCTCAAAGCCTGGAGTTTGCTTCAGCTCTTGTGTCTCCCTCTCTCTCTGCCCCTCCTCTGTTCGTGTTCTCTCTCTCTTTCAAAAATAAACATTTTTTAAAAAGTACCTTTTAGGAATTTTGTAAAGAATGTTTAAAGTCATTTATGGAAATAAAATCATGCACATCTAGAACTCATATTAAAAAAGTCATTAATGATACACATTTTACTTGCAAATTACAGTCCTCAAAATTTAATAAGTCTGATATTATTTACTCCATCTATAAAGGTTGAATTATAGGGTTGCCTGGGTGGCTCAGTCAGTTAAGCAGTTAAAGGTCTGGATCTTGATTTCGCCTCAGGTCATTATCTCAAGGTTTGGGAGATCAAGCCCCATGCTGGGCTCTGTGCTGACTGTGAGAAACCTGCTTGGTATTCTCTCTCCCTATCTCTCTGCCTCTCTCACTCCCTCTCTCTCTCTCTCTCTCTCTCAAAATACATAAATGAACATTTAAAAAAAATAAATGAATAAAGGTTGAACTTTATTGTAGTAATGGTACAAAAGAATGAGAGAAGTAGTGATTCATTATGTATCAATGAGTAATGGAGTCTGGTAAGAATAGCAAACATTTCCACAACACTTACAAAACTCTAAGCACCTAATATGTTTACTTAAGCCTCTTAACTAATCCTAATTTAAAGAAGAGAAAACTGAGGGCAGTGAAGTTCCATAATGTGCACAAGGAAACACATTTATTAAGGTAGGAGCTTATTAGACTCAATCCTGGGCCATCTAGTCAGAGTCTGCTCTCTTAACAATGATGTCATACAAAAGAGATATGAAGGGAAGAGTAGAAACAGAGAGAGAACTGGGATGGGAGAAAAGAGAGAACAGGATACAGGTAATGATAGATGATTTATAAATAGATGATAGATGAGAGAGAGAGAGAGAGAGTAAAAAGACAAATGGTAGGGAGGTTTACAAACTCCTTTCCTCTCTGATTGCTCTCTTGGGCTGACACAGACTGGCACCGTTAATCTACATGAGAATGGTGGTGGCTGTTCCTACCCCTCTTCAGCAGTCTTCCTGCCTGTCTATTCAGAAACACTCAGGAAACATCTCAAGTACAGCATCCGTGAGGCAGCGCCCAGCCTCTCGGCCACACATATCACAGGTGGTAAATCAAATGTCCTCATTGTTGATACAAGTAATTTTAACGTCTTTATTTTCCTCTGATGGATGAGGGCACTGGCCTCTTTCTGAATGATCGCAACTACATAAAAGAGTCATGGCTTTGGGTTATTTTACTATAGAAAGCATCTTTTGCCATGGGTCACTGCAGATTTTATTTCAAGGAGATTAATCCTCCTGAAGGAGAAAGATAAATATGTGGTATATTACTTCTGAGTAGCTCTCACGGATGTGCAGAATTAACTGATAATGATGCTTACCGATGCGATTGAGGACAAGGGATATTTGGTCTAGGGCTGCATTCATCATCCAGAGAACAAGGGGCCGCTCAAGGATCCCGGGCATACTTCTTTCCCTGTTTCTGTGCATCGTGAGCTATGGACTGAGGGACAAGACTTGACATATCCTTTAACCAGGGAAGAGAAGCAGAGCACTGCTAGCACAGATATTGTTTAATCTTGTGCATACTTATGTGTTTCCACATACTAATATTCTCTCAGTTGTTTCAGATCAAAGATAGGGTTATGACACCCGATCAGCAGTGGCTTGTCTAAGTCCATATGCCAGAAGATAGATTTTTTTCTGGTATATTCTTCTAAAATTATAGAATTAGATGGGGAAAAAAAAACATAACTTTTATCTAACATCAGATTATATTGACTATAATCTTTTAATTTATTTATTTTCTTTTAAAAATTGACTTGAATCCTTTTCTATTCCCTTCTCATCTGAGTCAACAAGCTTTAGACTACATAATATATAAAAATGCTAATATATAACTCTCTCTATATCCCTCTAAAACTTTGTGTAGTTTACAAGAAAATATTTTGTTTGAATAATTCTTTTAAACCAAGCTTTTTTCTATTAAACATTTCCTCTTAAAATGTTGATAGTCCTTCTAATCTCACCAAGCTGTTTCAAGTCCTGCTATGGATCTTGTACCTGAAATACAATCCATTATGCAATAGATGAAGTCACAGAACACCTGTGCCTAGAGTATTTTTATTTTATTTTATTTTATTTTATTTTATTTTATTTTATTTTATCTTTCTAAATGCTTTTTAAATTTATTTTGACAGAGAGAGCCTGCATGCACGTAAGTGGGGGAGGGGAAGAGAGAGAGAGAGAGAGAGAGAGAGAGAGAGAGAGAGAGAGAGAAATCCCAAGCAGGCTCCAGGCTCAACATTGTCCAGGCTCAACATTGGGTGGTATCTCAAGACTGTGAGATCATGACCTGAGCCAGAATCAAGAGTCAGATGCTTAACTGACTAGACCACCAAGGAACTCCCCCCACCCCTGCCACCACCAAACTTTTAAAATATTTATCTACGCCATTTTATTTATATTTATTTATTTATTTATTTATTTATTTTAATATAAAATTTATTGTCAAATTGGTTTCCATACAACACCCAGTGCTCATCCCAACAGGTGCCCTCCTCAATACCCATCACCCACCCACCCCTCCCTCCCACCCCCCATCAACCCTCAGTTTGTTCTCAGTTTTTAAGAGTCTCTTATGTTTTGGCTCCCTCCCTCTCTAACCTTTTTTTTTTTCCTTCCCCTCCCCCATGATCTTCTGTTAAGTTTCTCAGGATACACATAAGAGTGAAAACATATGGTATCTGTCTTTCTCTGTATGACTTATTTGTCTACACAATGGAATACTATGTGGCAATGAGAAAGAATGAAATATGGCCTTTTATAGCAACATGGATGGAACTGGAAAGTGTTATGCTATCTAGGCCATTTTATTTTATTCTACTTTATTTTTTAAAATATATGAAATTTATTTTTTTTTTCTTTGTCTACTTTATCAAATGTTTACAACAGTACTTGGGGAGAAATAGTGGTAAATATTCTTTTTTTTTTAATTTTTTTTTTTTATATATGAAATTTATTGACAAATTGGTTTCCATACAACACCCAGTGCTCATCCCAAAAGGTGCCCTCCTCAATACCCATCACCCACCCTCCCCTCCCTCCCACCCCCCATCAACCCTCAGTTTGTTCTCAGTTTTTAAGACTCTCTTATGCTTTGGCTCTCTCCCATTCTAACCTTTTTTTTTTCTTCCCCTCCCCCATGGGTTTCTGTGAAGTTTCTCAGGATCCACATAAGAGTGAACACATATGGTATCTGTCTTTCTCTGTATGACTTATTTCACTTAGCATTACACTCTCCAGTTCCATCCACGTTGCTACAAAGGGCCATATTTCATTCTTTCTCATTGCCACGTGGTACTCTGTTGTGTATATAAACCACAATTTCTTTATCCATTCATCAGTTGATGGACATTTAGGCTCTTTCCATAATTTGGCCATTGTTGAGAGTGCTGCTATAAACATTGTGTCAGTACTCCTGTAGCCCTTGGGTACCCCTATGTATTAGTACTCCTGTATCCCTTGGGTAAATTCCTAACAGTGCCACTGCTGGGTCATAGGGTAGGTCTATTTTTAATTTTTTGAGGAACCTCCACACTGTTTTCCAGAGTGGCTGCACCCGTTTGCATTCCCACCAACAGTGCAAGAGGGTTCCTGTTTTTCCACATCCTCTCCAGCATCTATAGTCTCCTGATTTGTTCTATCTAGGCCATTTTAAAAGAAATCTATTTTCAATCTCTCTCTGTTTTTCTAAATTCATTCTTTTCTGATTTTACACATTTTTTTTCTTTTTCTCATGAATGTTTCAGCCTTCTTTCCTCCAGAGGGATTGTAAAAATCTTGCTCTCTCTTATTTATTGTCTAAAATTAAATTATGATTCCTTTTTAAGCCCATTCATTCTAGATGAGACAGGTAGTCACATGAGGTGTTAAGATATGAGACAACCTTCAACAACTATAGAAACAAAAAGGAAGTTGACGGTCCTCTTGAGTTACAACAAGCAGCTCCTTACATGACCAGAAATTTCTATGTGAGCTTGATGCCAGTGAAGTAAACAATGTCTTCCAAAGTTAAAAACAATAATAAAACTTGCAAAAACCCAATAATCTCTAATCACCTATGCTAAACCTTGATGTAATTATAAGAAGATCTATGAATCTTGAGGGCTGGTAGCTCCCAGTCAACAAAATTCTAAGAGTAAATATTTCATGGTTTAATGATTCTTACAGTGAATGGGTGATTTATTTTCTTTTATAAATTTTAAACATTTTAATCTGCCACCTAACAATTTATTATTTGGGAAAACCAAAAATGAAATGGAGAGGAAATGAATTACATAAACAGAAATCAGCATTTTATTTAAAAATAAGATATGTTCTGAAGGACACCAAATTATTAGTCCATCTAGAAAACTTTGTATCAGTGCAAATAAAATTGTATTTTATCCTACTTTACTGTGACAATATTTGTAATCCAAGGTATGTTCTTTTCTCTCTTCCATGTAGTTACAATTTTAAGGTACATATTACAACTCTGATATTTCTATTGTCTTTTACTGAGCATAACTGTTTAGTGAAATAGATACATATAGAATGCTGAAAATTATATATCTATCTATATAAATATATACATATATATGTTATTTTACACTTTATATATGTTAATGCTAACATTAAAATACCTGTAATTTGATAAAATTGTATACCTTTTTCACTAATCTACATGTGCCACCCATCATATTCTGATATATTATGCACAGATTTAATGAAAAATATTCTATTCCAACTAACCTTGAATTCTGTTTCAGAGTCCCAGCTCTCCTGCTCTGGGATATATCATTAAGGTTTTGGGGTAGTCATAAATTAACATTCTTTATAGAATGATTTCTTTAGTAGTTTTTAGCTCTTCTCATTCATCCTTTCTTCATTATTAAACTCTTATGTGCTCCAGATGCTTATATTAACTATATGTAAGATGTAGTCATTTTTATCCAGGGATGCTTAATTTATTAAGGGATTTATTAGACTTGAAGGGGAATTTTCCTTATATTGCAATATTTATTATAACAGAAATTTGCACTTGGTGCTATGACCTCACAGAAAAGAAAAACTGATACTAAGATATGGAGAAGGCTACCTGTTCTTCAGCTATCCTGAAAAACTGAAACAGAATTAGCTTAACCAAAAAAGCAAGAAAAATAATATTTTGGTTGAAAGAAATAGCATGAGAAAACACACTGAGGAATGAAAAAAAAACAGAGCCAATTGCTAATAATTTGTTGGCTGTAATACATGAAGTGTTGATGATCATGGTGGGGTGGGGTGGGGTGAGTACTAAGACATGAAACTGGAGAAACGTACAGTGAACAGATTGTGAAGAGCCTCTGCTAATGAGCTACAAACATTCTTTGGAAGGCGATGATTGCTCAGGGAGGCAATAAAGAGAGGTTAAACCAAGAAGAACCCTGAAGAGATATACATTTGGCAAAGTGCAGTGCAGCATTGCAGATGACACATTCTAGATAGTTATAAAAGATAAGCCAAGGACTCTCCTGCCTCTACTTCTCCTTCAATCTACTTGATATATTTTACCACCAAACTGAAGGACTTGTCTATTCTCACAATCTATAATTTCTCTCTTCTTATTTTTTTCTGAAACCATTCACTCAATATTCAATTTTCGTCTAACTTTACAGATGCATTTGATAGATTTGATTGCTTTCATTTTCTTTAAATCTTTCTTCACTTGGCTACTGGGAACCAACACTGTCTTGTTCTTTCTGCTGCATTGCTGTTTCCTTCTTTTCCTTGTTTACTGATGTATCTTCATTTCCCAAACCTCTAATCTTAGAGTTTCTCATGACTCAGTTAACTAATTTCTTTTCTCTACCTGCACCCACTTCTTTAGTATTTTTATGCTGCCTCAGGGCTTTGTCATTTATAGCTAATGACCCATGAATGTAAATCTTCAATTTAGGGGTGCCTGGGTGGCTCAGTCACTTAAGGGTCTGACTTTAGCTCAGGTCATAATCTCACAGTTTGTGAGTTCAAGCCCTGCCTCAGGCTCTGTGCTGACAGCTCGGAGCTCGGAGCCTGAAGCTTGAAGCCTGCTTCAGATTCTGCGTCTCCCTCTCTCTCTATCCCTCCCCGACCAGTGCTCTGTCTCTCTCTGTTTCTCAAAAATAAATAAATGTAAATCTTCAATTTAGTCTTCTCTCTTCAACTCAGGCTTCTAGATTTTATATTAAACTGCCTCCTCCCCATTTCACAGAATTTCAGAATTAATATGTTTGAAAACAAAATTCCAAGCTCCCTCTCCAAATGATCTCTACCTACAACCCTCCCAATCTCACTTATTGGACCTTCCTTGGTGGACCTGCCACCAATCCTGTTACTCAGGAAAAATATCTCTAAGTCAAAATTGATCCTAGTATTCTAGAATATAAGCTCCATGAGGTAAGCAATTGTGTTTCTTTTGTTCACTGATGTATCTCCATGACTTAGAAAAAAGCGTAATGTATTGTAGTTACTCAAAAAATGTTGAATTGAAATGAAGATTTACCTTAAAGTTTACATCTAATTAGTCAGGATATAAGGGCAGATTTATTTATTTTTTAAAAGACAAAATTGAAGTGCTCATTATTATCCTTATGGATACCACTGTGGTCCAAGTTAACATTATCCTGTGGCAAGATTATTGCTATAGCCTATTGTTCCTTTTCTTTTCCTCTATAGTGTATTCAAAAATTGGTACAACCAGTTAAAACTGATTAAAAAATACATACTAACATTTCTATTCAAACGTCTCCATTTGTACACCATATCACTAACAGTAAAACTTAAATATTTAAAGTAACAAATCTGTCTCTTTATAACCTTTCTGAGTTTATCTGTTACTCTTGGTTTTCTTTTATCCAGACTCATGTATTCCTCACTGTTTCTCAAACTTCAGGTATACTTCTGCCTCTGAGCCTTTGCACTGATTGCTTGCTGTGTCTGGAATGCTTTCCCTTTAGATATCTGCAGGATGTATCCTTTCATTACCTTATGTCTTACTCAAATATTATGAATGGGGACTTCCTTCATCATGTTATTCAAATGACAACCTCTCTCCAATCTCTGACACAACTTCTTGCTTTATATTTTTCTTTGTTACTTCACTCATTTGAACATCTCTTTTAATTTGTGTATTTATTTATTGTCTTTCTTTCCCACTAGAATGTAAGCTCCATGAGATTAGGATAGTTTGTTTTATTTAATGATAAATCATCAGTGCCAAGAGTGGTGCCCCATACATAGCAGGAAACTGCTGTTTTCCTAAACCTCACTTTTTTGCTCAAGGTTTCCCTGAGAGTCATATGTGGATCATATTATAACAGATCTCCGTTTCCATTTTTATGTCTCTAGTCAATTGCCTACAAATACATCTTTTTCTTTTTTTTAATGTTAACTTATTTATTTTGAGAGACAGAGTGCACTCGAGCTCAAGTGCAGGAGAGGCAGAGAAATGGAGAGAGAAAGAGAGAGAGAATCTCAAGCAGGATCCATGCTCTCAGTGTGGAGCTCCATTCCACCACCATGAGATCATGACCTGAGCCAAAATCAAGAGTCAAATACTTAACTGACTGAGCCACACAGGGGACCTACAAAATTTTCAATCGTGGCTTCTTCCAATTGTTTTCTATCTTTATTTTCTCCTAATAGTTATTTTCCTTCACAGCCCTAATAAACATCTGAATTCATGTTGTCTCTTTCTTTTTCATTTTTACTAGAAGAAAGATTGCACTAGAACAGGGAATTTTCCTGATTTATTTCCCTCAAAAAGACTTGTCCAATAAATAAATAAAACCTCGGCTATGGGTACAACTGGATTGTTATGATTATGACATTTCTGAAATAAAATGCATCTCTATTCCAAAAACATATTTTTTAAATAAAGGAAACTTTAATAATGATTCAAGTTCTATTATGGTATAATTAAAGTAAATAAAACTAATGTAGAAGTAGAACATAAATTTGAAACAAAATTAATGTTTAAATGGGATCCTTTTATTTTTCGTGAACATTAAAATTAAATTCAAAATTGAATATTACTATGAAAGCTTTCACATCTTTGGTACATAATGTTGGTAAGTATTTATGTGATAACTATAATTTGTATTATTCCAATCACATTCGAGCACTGGTAGGGGTTTTTTTCTGGTGGACATTGACATGTTCTACTTGAACACACCTTTCAATTTCCTGTAGTGATTTCTACAGGGCTGTTTCCATTGCCCTTCTGCCTGACCATATGGCCAAGCCATTGGCCACCTGCCTGGAGCTATAAAAATCAAGACATCATTTCAAGAAGCATGCAAGTTAGCCCACCTTCTTTGATTAGAACGGTGGACTTCCAAACAGGCTGTTGTCTATTTACCTTGGAACTGCCATCCACAAACCAAGCAGCTCTTTGTTGGTCAGTTGAGTGTTGTTTGCAGGGTGCAGTTCAAGCTATGATAGAATCTGGCAGCTCCTTACATAGTTCCAAAATCAGTCCAAAGGGAAAAGTGGCTCCATACTTGTTAAGTGTCTCCTCTTTACATTACCTTGGTAACATGATCCTCTATAAACCATTTTCATTTTATTATAGAACTATTCTGGGCCTTACCTTCCCTGATGGAATTTTTTTTTTCTAATATCATCCAAGACATCATACGTGTTTCAGGTTTCAAGATTGTTTGATGTCCTGGCCATAGGGTGAGTTTCAATTAGTGTCTGATAGAAAGCTAGTAATTGACTCTCAAATGGTAAATCTCTAGTTCAAAGTTCTGGCTGTTGTCTCTGAAGCCACTCTCAGGCTTTTTCCAGTAAGCACCAGTCTATACTCTACACGCAGGTATCAGAGAATTTGTCCATGCCATCTTTCCAGCTTCCATTCTACCCTGTAGCATCTCAGGAAACCTTATTTTTTTTTTTTCCCAGACAGCATGTCCAATTATTATTGCTTGAAGGGCAGATTTATATGCATTCTGTTTGACAGGAATAGTTTCCCCGACAAATGCAATGTACATCCCTAAATATATCCAGGTAGAAGAGACAGAGCCACATAAATATATCAACTTTTGCCCCAGCTTTCACCTTAATTTTATTTTTCTTCTGTATTGAAATTCAACTGAGAAATGGAATATTACTATCAAAACTTTCACATCTTTGGTACACGACTTTGGGAACTGTTTATATGGAAACTATAATTTGTATCTTCGACAGGATTCATGAATGTAATTTGTTAGGAGATGAGAGGATGAAAGTTAAACATCTGTAAAATAAGATGAAATGGAAAAAAAGTATGCAAAGTGTGATCTGCTTGTAACATATTTTCATTTGTTTCAGTTTGCTTGGCTTTCCATCCGAAAAGTGAATTAGATTTTGATCTCTTATAAATCTCCATAAATTCAAAACTGTGTGAATTTAGTTACAAAGTTTTTAGAGTCAATATAGGCCAATATATTTCTCATAAATAAAGACTTGGATTAAGATGAATTCTTTGGAATCATATTGCTCTAATTTAAACAGAAATGTAATTTAACATATTCTTTTTCATCTCATGTGGTGTTAACTAGACCTCAGATTTGTACTTGGATTTGTACTTTCCTAAAAAGCCAAAAAAAAAAAATCAACAAAGGAAAAAAGAAGAAAAAATGTCAGATTCTGTGTCATTGTGGCATTAGTAGGAAATAAAGAAAAATGGCTATTTGACACCCTGGCTGTTTGGATAACATTGATCCCAATATTTCTTTAATAAAACCACATATTCAAACTCAGTTCCCCTCTCAGGTGTCTTTTCTGGACCTGGAGTCTCCCTATCTTATTCTGTAAAGATTTGACAGAAGATCTACATACTTTTTAAGAGATTAGATAAGTACAATTCACATTTTTTCGATTTCTAAATGTGAAAAAAAAATTGAAATGGTGAAAGAAAATAAAAGAATTGTCCCCTGTTATTCTTTTAATTCAATTTCTAAATAATATTTTTAGTAACTTGTCTTTCTCTCATTTTACATAGGATGGAATAAAGTAGATATAGTGAAATTTATTTTCAAATGATAATTTTAAAAATCAAATCAATAAACTATGCAAAAAACTGCATTATTCTACTCCTTAACTTATGAACCTGTCCTTTATTAACTAAAAGATCATACTAATTTCCTGATCTTATAATATACTGATCAGTTTTATACATCAATGTGTATTAAAGGCATTCTATGACACCATTCATGGTCATCCAGAATGATTCAATGTCCTTCTTGTCTTTAAAAAAAAATGTTTTTTAATGTTTATTTATTCTTGAGAGAGAGAGAGAGACAGACAGACAGACAGACAGAACACAAGTAGGGGAAGGGCAGAGAGAGAGGGAGACACAGAATCCAAAGCAGGCTCCAGGCTCTGAGCTGTCATCACAGAACCCGATGCGGGGCTTCAACTCACAGACTGCGAGATCATGCCCTGAGCTGAAGTCAGATGCCCAATCAACTAAGCCACCCAGGCACCCCATATGTCCTTCTTGTCTTTAGAACAAGATGTAGCCTCTCTTATGGCATAAATCGTGTGAGAGGACTTAAGAGGTCAGCATAACACACCAAAACCCAGGGAGTCACAACAGGATGTTCATTCTGTTTTATTGTTTTAAATCAATTGACTGTTCTGCTTCCTGTGTGGCAGAAGAAAGTATTGAATGTCTTTTTGAGTCCCTCAAATTGCCATCAACATGCATAGTATTTATTCTCTGTTGGATACAAAACTGATTGAAAACAACATGGCCATCTTATGTATGATTCATCAAGAATTATTTCAATTAGATTGTTAATGCCATGATGTTTTCTGTATGACACTCACATGGAACATCTTGTACTTCCCAACCAACAGTTTATATTTGTTCCCATGCAATTTCCTCTTAGATAAAAGGGCAGCCATGACTCAATATATGATTATACAAAAGATCTAATTTGACTTGGGGTTCTATGTATTTCACATGCCTATATATTTTTAAAATATTAAATATTAAAATATTAATTGAGTTAATGGAAACGATGGCTGACTCGCTCACAGATCTCCAATGATGTAGAACATTTTCTTTCTATGTATTTACAATTTCAAAAGGTAAAACATCCTGGATGGTAAACTCAGAGACAGTCTTATCTTCTCCCTGGAGAAATCTGTTTACATTCTAACAGGTAAGGACCCAAGGACTCTCCTCTACTCTTAGGAGAGTAGATATTCACGATTGTATATAAGCGGAGATGTTTGTATTTTTAGGTCCCTTTCCTAGCGGATGATCTTTCCAAACATGTAGGTTTATGACATCTGGCTCTCATTACATCATCTGTGGGGTGTTATCATGGGGGACCAAACCCACCAAGTTACTTTGTCTGGTGTTTTGGTTCTGATCTCTGAGCAAGGTGCCTCTCGTGTTTCTTCTAGTCGATTAGCTACTGCTCTCTCTCTCTCTCTCTCTCTCTCTCTCTTTGTGTATGTTGGTGTGTGTGTGCGTGTGTGTGTGTGTGTGTGTGTGTATGTTTGGTAAACTCTTCAGTAATTCTGATTTAATAAGGTATAAATTCCCAGATGTAGAACCTATAGTATCCCTTACTGGGCAGCAGAGTTGACTGATGCCATGACATCTATAGTGAGGAAAAACAGCCCTATAGCTGAAATTGTCAAAAGAGTAAATCCTGAAGGATCCTTATTCTGCAGGCCAATCTATTTAGAGTTGTTTCTCTTGGAAACTTTAAGTGGAAGAAAGAAATCTAAATATATGCATACTTTTGTCTTTGATACAATAATATCATTAATTGTGTCACTTTCCTTAGCTTCAGTTTCCTTATTTCTTAGACGTTTATGCATAATAATTGATTTCATTCACAGGACTGTTATCAAAACTAATTTACAATATGATGGAAACGTTTTGTGCTCTTTGATGTTTTATGCCAATGAGTTATTTAAAATAAGCTTACCTTTTGGGGCACCTGGGTGGCTCAGTCAGTTGGGCATCCGACTTCAGCTCAGGTCATGATCTCGCAGTCCGTGAGTTTGAGCCCTGCGTGGGGCTCTGTGCTGACAGCTCAGAGCCCGGAGCCTGCTTCGGATTCTGTGTCTCCCTCTCTCTCTCTGCCTGTCCCCGCTCATGCTCTGTGTCTCTCAGTCTCAAAAATGAATAAATGTTAAAAAAAATTAAAAAAAAATAAAATAAGCTTACCTTTCTATTCTCTACCTTTTTCATATTCTATGTTCAAAAGGCTTTGAAGAGTAAATATTTAATTTGGGAAATGTTGCATATTTTTCCCTTGCTTGAAAATTTACCACACTGTATAATTCAGAGAATTCCACAAAGTTCAATACTATTTTTTTTTCTACTTGGTCAAGTTATTTGACCATAGAAAGTTGTTTTCCTGAACAGCTTTACACAACATGCATATCTTAGTGAACAACAAAAAACCATCAAGAGCCTTCAGTAAGGCTTCTTTTGACTCCTCAAGGAATAATAAATATCAGTGGTGCCCAGTCCCTGCTGTCTGTAAACTACCAGAAACATTCTCCTTTAAGAATCATGTTCATCTTTATAGCCTTCTTTCCTCCTCTGTGGATGGAACTGCTCTTTTTCATTGCCCTATGACTTCTTCGGTCAGCTTGACAGAGGAGATATGAGTACTGTGAAAGCAGGACTGGAAGGGTCTGAAGAAGGCCAGGTGGTTGTGAAGGAATTTCTTCAATGTTAGCAGATTTTACAATCTTTATTATGTAACATGAGTTCTTATATTTTGAAGATTAGGATTTCACTTAAAAGAAACAGAAAGATGTTGACTTTCACCGTTCACAATTCTGCTATAATTTCAGGTGTTTCATGATGAAAAGAAAAGAAAAACGTAACTTCAATGCCACTTTTGTTTCTATTCTCTGTGCCTCATTATTTGGCATCAGGAGATGTGCACTGATGCAAAGCTGTTAAATTTTTGACATTGCCAGGTATCTTGGACTGGTGCTATGTGTCCTTAGACTGACGCTACTCTTCACTACTTTTCTCCATCTCTTCTTTTCTGTGCTTAGCTCCCTAAGGGCTGTTCAATAAAGAGTCAATAAAAATTGTTGAACTGTTCAGCTTTTTATTGAGAGTCTTGACGCTACAGCCCCACGGGAGCCCACTGAAAAGAGGATTAGCCTCGTTACCATAAAGAGGCAAAGAGAATGCCAAGGACAAGTAAAGGCATAAAACCAGACTGCAGTGTACTGTAATTCACCAACTTAGCAGTAGAAAAGAGTAAGGTGGGCAAGATACTAGCATCAGAGGAAAGCTGATACTCTAAAAAGAAAAAGTGTTTATAAAATAGAGCTTTAATTTATAAGTTGCACTTACCCATTTTTATTTACATAAATACAAATGGTCCCTATTAAGTAGAATAATTTCTTCTACTAAAAAGTTCAGTATACCTTGATACAGACAAGTTTATTTAAGTGTCATTGCACACATAAAGCCCCTCTACTGAGAGTGGTGATGTTTTGATACTTTTCATTATAGAAGCATCCAGCTACAACCTATAAGCAATATTCTAATAACTCTTGCTTTGCTATCCTTCTATATGAAAAAACTGAGAATTTATTTAAAAACATTTTTTGTAGAAAAAAATGTAAAATATAACAGTTGGAATAACTTTATATATGAGGAGGAAAGATAAAGAACAGCCACACTATAATTTGAAGGACCAAATGAAAAAACGAAAAATGTCTATTTTCATCCGAATTTCTCATTCATTTATTCACTTGACTTGATTGGGCATTCTATTTGGAGCTAAGTGTATAGACATGAATATAACCTAAACTCTGACCTTAAGGCCTATATTTACATCATTTGAATGTACTATAAAGTGATGTGTAGGCAGACACAGGAAAATTATTGGTAATATTTGTGTCAGTAGAGACTGAAATATGATGAAACAAAGTGGTCATTTGGTTTTTAATAAATCAGAATGCATTACTAAGCAATTGTTTTGGTAAATAAGCTCTAAATTATTTGGAATATTATAAACCTTTTTGGTTTGTGCTAGGTCCTATTGAAAGTGTAGAATTATAGGAGCCCCTGGATGGCTCAGTCCATTGTGTCTGATTCTTGGTTTCGGCTCAGGTCATGATCTCATGGTTCATGAGTTCGAGTTCCGCATTGGGCTCCATGTTGATAGTGCAGAACCTGCTTGGGATCTCTCTCTGCCTCTCTCTGCCCCTCCCCCCCCCCCCGCTCTCTCTCTCTCTGTCTGTCTCTCTCAAAATAAATAAACCTAAAAATTAAAAAAAAAGAAAATGAAGAATTACAAAGCATTTCACAGAATGAATGTGTCCATGTTGCACAGATTTTATATAAAACTTAGTAGGTAAGTACTTCTTGTCTAAAATTCAAAAATCAACAATGTCTGAAACAATGTGTTAGATAAAACAATTATTATATTTGATTGTTGTGTTATTACTAATTCCCTTGTATAAAAAAAGATGCTTTTCACAATAGATTCTAAAACAGAAAGCAAAACACTGATCATCATTACAAACCTTTCTAGACTGATATTTCTCAATTCTGGTAGTGACCTTGCGAATACTTAAAAACTTCATCAAGTGCGTCTAATGTGGAGTCAAGTTTAAGAGGCACCCTTCTAACTCTAATTAAAAAAAAAACAAACAAGCAAAAAACTAGAACTCAAGAGCATGCTTAATAGCTTAAGTTTCTGGGATTCTGGTTTTTTGAGTAGCAGCCACAAATAACTTGAGACACTGTGGAAAAGATATTTTAAACATTATAGATGACAATTTATTTGTGCATCATAAAAATGTTCACAAGTAATAAAAATAAAAATTAGTATTAAACATTAACTAATAGACAGTTCATAATAAAATAGAAACATGATACTTTTAATATAAATATAAATTAACATATTATCTTTTATTTTTATTTTGAGGTAATTTCAAGTTTATAGTGAAGTGGTAAATATAATAAGAGAGTCATTTTTTTTCCCAAGACTTTTGAGAATAAGTTACTGACAGGATGTCCCATCATCCTAAAATCTTCAGTGAATATTTCTTTATTGCTTACAAAAAAAAGACAACAAAACAAAAACAAAAACAAAACAAGACCAAAAAAAACCAAGAAAACAAAAGTCTCTTGGGTAAACAAATATATACACAAAAAAATCAGGACATTAAAACTGATATATTAGGATCATCTAATTCATCCTCACCATTTATAATTCGCCAATTATTTCAAAAATGTCCTTTATAGCAAAATGATTCAGTTCATGATAATGTGCAACATTCAGTTATTAATCTCTCATTCCCTTCAATCTGGAACAACTCCACAGTCTTGCATTGACATTCATGACCTTGAAACTTCTGAAGATTACCAGCAGCTATTTTGAAGAATGGGCCTCTATTTGGGTTTGTTTGATGTTTCCTTATGACTCAATTCTGGTAATGCATCTTTGGCAAAATATCATAAAAATGAGAAGTAATGATGTATTCTCATTGCATCCATTACATGGCAGGCACACAATTTAAATTCCCTCATTACTTATGATGTTAACATTGACCTCTTGACTAAGGAGGTGTCTTATGACTCCACTGTGCAGTTACTATTTTTTCCTTTTGTAATCAATAAGTACTTTGTGTGGAGATTATATAAATATGTTGTTATTTGTCAAGCCTTTGTCCATTAGATTTAGTATCTTCTGATTTGTTTTCTTGGCTGAATTAATTATTAAAATAATGTTTTTGCTCTTTGTGATATCCTTTAGCAGAGATATTAAATCATGGAGTTTGGAATATTTGTAAAAATAAATTCATGTTAAACTCTCTTAGTTGATTGAATACTCTCACTTAGAAGGCATTTTCTCTTCTCTCCAACTTGGACTCAATCTATTACTGTACTGCTTGACTCTGTTTTAGTATATTCAATCTTTTCTGTTGCTAAATTTAGAAGTTAAGAATGTGAGTTTCTAAGGAATGTGTGCTCAGGTCACTGCTGGAACTGCAATTTCACCCATTATAATTGTGCCACCTTGAAATGCATCTGTGATGCATTGATCAATTCATAATGATCCATGTATCTTCCCTTCTCCAATCTGTCCACATTTCTGGTATGTGCTAAGAGACAATTCTCGTAGGATATTTTCACATTTCAGCATGCTCTGGACCTTCTGAGTAAATTGTAAATAGCAAGATAAAAGATAAAGAATGTGATCTCTAGTATTGTTATAGTTATTATTATTAAAATTATTGCCTTAATTAATTTTTTGTCCATGATTTCCTCGATTTAGGTTCACTAAAGTGGATTCATTCCAGTCTGATCCTTGGAATGTGGTTTTTCTTTCTTTCGCTTTCTTTCTCTTTCTTTCTTTCTTTCTTTCTTTCTTTCTTTCTGCCTTTCTTTCTTTCTTTTTCTTTCTTTAAATCCAAGTTAGTTAACATATAACCTAGTATTGATTTCAGGAGTAGAATTTAGTCATTCATCACTGACATATAACACCCAATGCTCATCGGAACAAGTGACATACTTAATACTATCACCCATTTAGCCCATCTCCCTACCCAACACCTCTCCTACAACCCTCAGTTTATCTTCTGTATTTAAGAGTCTCTTATGGTTTGCCTCTCACTCTGGTTTTGTCTTATTTTTCTTCCCTTCCCCTTTGTTCATCTGTTGTGTTTCTTAAATTCCCTAATGGGAAAAATCATATGATATTTGTCTTTCTCTGACTTATTTCGCTTAGCATAATACACTCTAGTTCCATCCACATCGTTGCAAATGACAAGATTTCATTATTTTTGATCGCCAAGCAGTATTATATAGATATACCATATTTTCTTTATCCATTCATTAGATGAACATTTGGGTTCTTTCCATAATTTGGCTACTGTTGATAGCACTGCTATAACCTTTGGCATGGATGTGCCCCTTCGAATCGGCTACTTTTTATTCTTTTTTAAAAAATATATAATGTATTGTAATATTGGCTAACATACAGTGTGTAAATAAATACCTAGTAGTGCAGTTGTTGGGTTGTAGGGTAGTTCTATTTTTATTTTTTTGAGGAAACTTCATAGTGATTTCCAGAGTGGCTGCACCAGTTTGCATTCCCACCAATAGTGCAAGAGGGTTCCCCTTTCTTACATCCTTGCCAATATCTGTTGTTTCTGAGTTATTCATTTTAGCCGTTCTGACAGGTATAAGATCATATCTCATTGTGGTTTTGATTTGTAATTCTCTGATGATTAGTGATATTGAGCATTTTTTCATGTGCCTGATAGCCATTTGGATGTCTTCTTTGGAAAAGTGTCTATTCATGTCTTCTTCCCAATAATCACTGGATTATTTATTTTTTTGGATGTTGAGTTTGATAAGTTGTTTATAAATTTTGGATCCTAACCCTTTTTCCAATATGTTATTTGTAAATATTTTCTCCCATTCCATCGGTTGCCTTTTAGTTTCATTGATTGTTTCCTTCACTGTGTGGAAGCTTTTTATCTTGATGAGTTCCCAATAGTTCACTTTTCCTTTTTTTTTTTTTTAAATGTTTATTTATTTTTGAGACAGCGCGCAAGAGACTGGGGGAGGGGCAGAGAAAGAGGGAGCAGAGGTTCCAAAGCATGCTCTGTGCTGACAGCAGACAGCTTGATGTGGGGCTCAAACTCATTAACCATGAGATCATGACCTAGGCTGAAGTTGTACACTTAACCGACTGAGTCACCCAGGTGTCCCCATTTTTGCTTTTGCTTTCCTTGCCTCCAGAGACATGTCTAGTGAGAAGTTCTGTGGCCAAGGTCAAAGATGTTGCTGCCTGTTTTCTACTCTAGGATTTTGATGGTTTCCTGTCTTATATTTAGTACTTTTAGTCTCTTTTAATCTATAAATTTCTTTTGTAAGAGTCATTCTTTTTGTCCTAATAGAGGTTAATGTATCAAAATGCATCCATATACTTTAAAAAGCTATATGACAAAATAGATATAAAAAGGAAAGATATTCTCTGTGTAAGACATTAGACAAGAATAATGAATGTTATGAAGACTAAATCAAGATCAAGAAGAGTTCAAAAATCCTTGGGGACAATCATGAATACCAATTATGATTCCAAATATATGTAGGATAGGTAAACTAATAAGTATGGGGGAGTTTTCTACTTCATGGAATAGTGCAAAATGAAACCACACATTCAAGGTCACTCTGAGTGTTTCCTGCATCAAACAAACCACCACAGTCTGAGGAATTTCACACACATACTGCCTTTCTCTTTTCTGAGGTTGAGGAGTTCGGGAACCTTTACATCTTTTCACTTTATCATCATTGCTCCCCACTATGCACCTCAGCTCTCAGGTATGAGAAGTTCATTTTCTTAAAATACTTTTTATACAGATTAATTCAGAAACTAATCATGTCTTAAAAGTATGAGAGGTAAGCATAAGCTTACAGCATTCATTTATACAAGCATGCAGATACTGAGTTTGAAATTTTATGTGTAAAGGAAGAGCAGAAAAGATTAAGGAATATTACTGGAGTAGGTTGGATGTGTGTGTGTGTGTGTGTGTGTGTGTGTATGCATGTGTGTGCCTGTGTGTGTGCGTGTGTGTGTGTGTATTTTTTAACCGATTGTGGAAATTAGGAAGGGATGAAACAATTTAAATGAGACCCAGAGCACTAGTAAAAATTTTTAATTAAAGGCATGTTCAGTTAAGAAGAACATATCTTATGTTTATACTAAATACATAGAATTAAGACAGCACATGGCATATTTAGGAATTTAAAGAAAATGTTTAGTAAAGATGGAGCTTAGAGTTAGAAAAAAGGCATGTTCTTGGAGAGAAAAACAGAACCTGAGTTAGAAAGAACTTTTGTAGTCATCTGGAGGAAACTGCTCTTAAAACCAAGGGTTTTAAGGTGGACATAAACACAGTGAGATATAAGCTTTCAGAATAGCATTCTGTTGGCAATGCGGGGGTGGGATTGGGAAGAGGGTGTATCAATAAAATTGGTCTACTTTTTTAAAGTTTATTTATTTATTTATTTGTATTTATTTAGAGGAGAAGAGGTAGAAAGAGAGGGAGAGAGAATCTCAAGTGGGCTCTGTGCTGTCAGCATGGAGCCTGACATGGGGCTAGATCTCATGAACCATGAGATCATGACTTGAGCCCAAATCAGGAGTCAGATGCTCAACTGACTGAGCCACCTAGGCACCCAAACATAATTGGTCTTGAGTCCAGTTGTAAAATTGTCACTTCATGCAGAATAGCAACTGTTCAGGTCTTAGTGTAAGCGATTATAGTGGATTTGGATGAATAGAGTAGAGATATTAGAGATATTTTGGAATGATGTTTACAGAGCAAGGTGATTAAATATGGCTGTGGTTGAAGAAGGAGGAACACAAGTGACATGAAGAAGACATGTAGTAATCCCCAGTTTCCTACCTCGGCTATTATGTGGATGATGTCCCCTTTCATTGATAGAAGGAGCAAGGTAGATTTGTATCAAGGTGGGGATAACTCAGCTTTGAACAGTCTTTGTTGTAGGTGCTTGTAGGGCATTTAAGTGGAAAACTTCAGTGGACATTTAAGCTTATAGGGCTGGAGCTTACAGGAGAGATTTGGTGTGGGGATACAGATTTAGAAGTCATAAACAAGATAAGGACAATAAAATCTCCCAGGGAGAGCAACTAAAGGGATAGGAAAATAGCTGTGATAAATGCCAATATCTAAGCTGAGTCAGAGGGGAGGATGTCACAAAGTCACCTGAGAAGGAGCAAGTGAAATAGTAGAGAGGTAGGAGAGAGTGGTGGCACATTATTGAGTGCAAGGCACTTAGCAGAACACTTCAAAGTTACTTCTGATGTTTGAAATCTCAAAACAAAACAGTGTGGTTTGTGCCACAGGGAAGCAATTCTGCGTGGATGCAATTTTTAGTGTAAACAGCTCCAGAAGGATAAAATATAAAAACAAGAGTATACTTATGTCTGACTCAGGATAAATAGCACTGACAATATGGGAAAGAGAACAAAGTGGTTTCAGGATATTTTAAGAAAAATCTAAAACACTAACAGCTAACAACATCTTTTTTAATTTGCCAAAATTTTTCTTAGTTCCTATAGTATTTCTTATAGCATAATGTTTTAATATGCTTTTCATCTTAATAGTATATTTTATTAGGAAAAAAATTAAATATATTGGAAATGCCTCTGTCTAGGCCTATGTGGAATTTATTACTCAGGTCTTCGTTACCTTATTAAGAGACAGAGCTGAGTAGGATAGAACTTCAAATTTCAGCCAGAAATCCAAGCAGAATAATTCTCTCATCTTTCAAAAGGACAAGCAAAATGAGTCATCTTCATGTACAGTTCCTCCAACATTTCCTTGCCAGCACTTTCTTTCCAATTTCAGTGTTTGTACACTGCATCACATGACACAGTGACAACTACTATATATTTTTGATACAGCATAACTGCAGCATATTTGAGTCCTTTTTCCCCCAGACACACCCAAGGAAAGAACTCCATTTTAAAGATGATGTATTTCACATTTTGCTATGTAAGCAATGGTCTTACTAAGAGATAATATAATTACTGGCTTAATCACACGTGTATTTTCATAATAGATAAGCCAAAAATATAGGTTTATAATAAATATTGACATATAACAGCAGACCCTAGCATTCAATTACTATTATCCCTTTTCCAAATCCAATTTTATATGAACAGCTAAACGATTTCATCCAAGCCTTCTCTACAGCTAAATGGGACCATGTGACTGAGTTCTAACCAATGAGCAGTGACCTGAAGTCCTTGGATGGGATCTGGAAAAGTTCTCCAAAGAGGAGGAGATGACTAATTTATATTTCTATGTTCTTCTGTCCCTTCTTCCTAATGCATGAAATACAGGCATCATACAGGCATTTGGACAAGGGTCATAATCTCAGGGGTGGTATACAAGAGAACTGATTCTCTGGCAACACTGTAGTGCTGTCATTCTACCCTTTGTCTCCTATTTTGGACTTTGATTTTTAGGATGCTAAAATACTCTTCTTTTTGTTTGAGTTACTCTTTGGGGGTGAGTGGTAGGCTGAATATGGAGGTCCTAATGCCTGGAATCTGTGAATATACCCTGTATAGCAAAAGTGATTTTGCAGATGTGATCAAATTAAAACTTTTGAAAAGGGAAGGTAATCTTAGATTATCAGAGGCGGGGGTCAATTAAATCAAAGGATCCTTAAAAGAAAGAGATTTGCAAACAGAGATTTGATTACAGAGACATGCTACACTGGAGTTTATGGTTTGAAGATGAGGAAGGAGACATGAGCCAAGAAATGCAACTCTAGAAGCAGGGAGATGGGGAGGAACGAGGAAACAGATTCTCCCCTAGAATCTTCAAAAGTAGTCATCTCTGCTGACACCTGAACTTGAGTCCAGGGAAACTGATTTCGGACTTCTGTCCTCCAGAACTATAAGAAAGTTAATTTGTATTGATTTAAGTCCCAAGTTTGTGATAGTGTGTTATAGCAGCAATAGGGAACAGAATTCTTGTTATTTGTAAATGAGCATAATTCTTAATGCAATGCACAATGATATTGTTAAGATATAAGGATAAATTATTTTAACTTAATGTTTTAACCCCCTAATGAGATGGGGGATTTTATTAATCTATGTGGCTAATATTAATAAATAGTACCTGGTAGATAGTAGGTATTGAATAAACATTGACAAACTAAAAATGAATCAGCTCTTTTATCATTGTATGTGTTAAGAGGGATTTTGAAAAAAAAATCAGTTATTTTCTCATCCATAATGGAATGTGACATTGAATCATATTTCTCTGTTGATTTGTAGTTCTGCAGGTGTACAATAGCTAATTGTATACATGCAATTAATATTATTCAATGAAAATGTTTTTGGCAATTCATATGATTACATCAAAATGATCAAATTTCTAATTTAAGTACTTGTTATTGAGTCTGAAATATTACAACATCTTTCAATAATTTCCAAAATAAAGCGTCTGTATGTTGTTGATCTCAGTTTCCCTTAGGTTAAAATCTATTGATTAAGTATAGTAAGGTGACATAAACTTCTTGCTGAAGATAAATTATTTGATTTCTGACATTTTGTGTATGTATAAATACATGCAACATACCCAACCACTATGTTCTCAACAAAAACAAAGCAGGTAATTATGAGTTTAAAGTTTTTTTTAAAAAGGTTTTAAAAAGCTATTTACTCAATTATATTTTTAAATATGTAGTTGATTCTGAAATTTTTTCTAATTTTTAAGTTCATTTTATGAGTATATACTTAGTGGATTTTGAACTATAGTGCAGATAAGAAATAGAATCTGTTATTACAATAGATATATGGGGAGCTTTTTCCCTGTGGATTCTGATCCAGTAGGTACGGATAAAATGAAGAAATCTGTGTTTGAACAATCGCTCCAAATCATCTGTACACAGGTGGTCAGACATTTACACCCATATGTTGAAAAACAATTTTACAATAACCTTTTTCCTGACAATTAAGAGACAATTTGAGTTACTCATCTTACTCCAGTACATTTTGTTTTAGTGCAAATATTTTTGTGAAACTCATAATAAATAGTATTATAATTGGAGAATTTCCATCCTCTAAACAATTTAATCTATATTCATAGTCTCCAATGTAGACAGCTTTATTTGAGGGAGAATTCCCATGGTGAAACATTAAGGAACATCTGTCATCTTTGTAGAACCTCATAAAACAAGGGGCACCGCAAGTTTTAGTAAATGGATTATGCTACATAAAACACTCTGAAAGTACCTTCATGCACTGAAACACCATGGAGTGCATTTTACAGTCTTCTAGTACTCAAAGGTGGTTAATATTATACTGTAATCTGCATGATAAATTTTCAGAGACTTGCTGGGAAAAACAAAGTATCTAGGGACTACTATAAAAAATAGTAAAATTGAACATATTCTTTCATGTAAGAGAGTACATTTAATTTTAGGTGAACTTTAATATATTCAAGAATAATTAATATCTAAATCTAGTTGGTTCATATATTTAGAATTTATTATTTTTATGATTAAGATAATCCATTCACAATTTCTTGATTTGCTAATGAATAAAAATATTTAGGTAAACAATAGGAGCCAATATTTATTGTGTCCTATTTGCCAGGCACTATAGTATACAGCCCAATATATTTCAGTCATATAACAGCCTTGTTATATTAGTCAGCATTCTCCAGAATTATATTAGTCAGTATTCTTCAGAGAAATGGAATCAATAGGACGTATACTTATGATGAGAGAGAGATTTATTTTAAGGAACTGGCTCACATGATTGTAAGGGCTGGCAATTCTGATATCTAAAAGGTAGGACTACAGGCTAGAAATTCCATCAAGAATTGATGTTGCAGATTTGAGTCTGAAGGCAGCCTAAGGACAAAATTCTTTTCTTTTCAGGTATTTTCTCTTAAGACCTTCAGTCGATTGTATGATACCCTCCCACAGTATGGAAGGCAATCTGTTTTACTCAAAGTCTACCGATTTAAATGTTAATCACATCTAAAAAATAGCTTCCCACCAACATATAAACTAGTGTTTGACCATAAAACTGGGCACAATCGCTTAGCTAGGTTGATACATTAAGTTAACGATCATGGATAGGTACTACTATTATTCCATTTTACAGAGGAATAAACTGAGGCAACGAGAAATTTTAAATTTGTCCGAGATCACAAAATATGTAAAAGTGTGATCCAAGATTCAAAGCCAGACTGTGAAATATCTCAAAATATGTCATTTACTTCCCTCTTCAAGGAAAGACCTGTAATCCAGCTATTGTGTTGGAGAGGGGACATGAAGTATATGTGTAGGTGGGTAGGTGGGGAGAATTCAGTCCGTAAACAGATAGCCTTCAGTTTCCAATTTCTTTTGGGTCTGCCTCAACTACAGAAAACCACTCTTCCTGGGGAAGTTTTTATCTAGTGAGTAAAGCATGGATATAAAGGCTGGGCCATTTAGGCTCCATGTAGAACATTCCAAACAGCAAGAATCATTCCAGAATTCCCTTGCAAATTGCTGTGGATTTCTTAACACTACCTTTGACTTTTGCCTCTTTCTCTGCCCATATCTACTTCTTCTCTCTTTCTTTCACAGCAGTTAATTCCTGGGCATCACAGACTTTATCTTAGTATCTTCTTCCAGAATACTCAACCTATAACACAGGCCATCTTATCCTCAGCATGAGTTCATAAACTTCTATTTTGAACATTTCCTATAGCTTATAGTTATAAGCCTTCTTCTACAAATATAAATATTCTCAGGCACAAATATAAGAGTTAAATCTTAAAAAACTGTGGGATATTAGATTACAGCTTGATAAAATGAAAAATACATTTGTCAAGATGTTCTTTTATTCCACCCTCTTTGACTCTCCTGCTTTCATGCTACCTACAATTATAATGAACACGGCAACTATGTCAGTGAGGATCAGGGGCAAGGCAAAAAAGAAGCTGGTGGCAAGTAGTTCTTTGCCATGAAATTAATATGGGAAAATAACTGCGAAGGCCTGATAGAGACAAAGCCAAACAAGTGGCAGTGAGAAGACTCAGAGATTAGTAAATTTAGGAAGCGTCCTTAAAGATGACCGGTATTCTTGAGCTCCAATGCGAGACTATATGGAGGCAGCTGGAAACATGAAAAGGGTTGTCCAACAAGAGCTGTGAACACAGAAAGAGGGACTAAGAAGGGACTGAAACATCAAGAAAATACTTCCAAAAACATAGATGAACAGGCACACATATGCTGGCTTCTTTTATTTTCCCTTCCTCCTTTCCTCCTTTCCTCTTTCTTTGCACTTTTCTACCAGTATCATCTATTGGTGAGGAAATCTGGCAAATGTAGTGGGATGGACCAGCCCTCTGGAGGACTGGACAGAACTAGAGGAAGGGGAAAGGGAAAGGTCTTAAAACAGATTAACGACAGATGCATCACCAAGATGTCTAGTGAAGTCAGTGACAAAGATTTTTAATTACAGAGACAAAGACCAAGTCCCATGGTATGCTGCCATTCCTATCACTATTATCAGCCTTATGTCAGTGTGATTAAACAATTAATCCTAACCATTCTTCCATAACATATTTCTTCATCTTGCCCACAAGATCTCATGGTATAAATTAAAAACTTGCAATAGAAATTAAGACATGTTCTCTGTAGCCATTTATTCATCAAGTAGGCCAGTGATTGTTATGGAAGATATCAAGCTTCACTTGTTTTTCTGTTTAAATTTCAATAGTCACATTTATTTTGCAAGCTCACTAGGAGAAATAGTAGACACTTGGTTTCTGAGATTTTTGTCAGAATAGCAAAAGAAGCTAGACAATTTATATAATAATCGTATAGGTAAAAACAAGGCTATTCAAGTTCATTTACTACATAAGTAGAAAAAATTCCTTTCCCTACAACAAATCTGCTTTAGATCATTTGAACATTGTGGTGTTTTACACGCTTTGAATTTGAAGTTTGTTTACAAGACTTTAAAAAAGCACCATGTACTAAATAGCTTTGAGAACATTTTGTTATCACTTATGAATATCCTAGGAAATTTTTTGTTCCTTCCCAACAATCATATTAAAACACACTGAGTAAATAAATCTTTTGAGATTTAAGCCTTCTCTGGACTTCGAAGTTTTAGAACTCAGTGAATGTCTTTCCCTAGGACCTGGGAGGCAGCCCTTTGGAATGTAATCATCATGAAAGATAGAGCCCCTCTCTCCCAGGTTTTGTGGGACAGTAGGAATCCAACTTTAATAAACACCCATTAGCAAATACAGATAGCCTAGTGGCATCCACCAACCTCATCCACTAACTTCGCCAGCATTCTCCCACTAGCTCACATCATTGTTCAAAAACCCTCTTGCATTTTGGTCCAGTGGCATTGGGTTTAATCTCTCTTCCCTATTGCAATAGCCTCAGATAAAGTCTTCCTTTGCCCATTTATTTTGTCTGGTGCAGTTTTTCTTTGATACCATATGGTCAGAGATTCCATTCCTAGTTAATTATAAATGAAAAAGAAAAACACCTCTACACTAAGATATGTACATTGAAAACATTAATTTTTTACCAAGACCTGTGATGCAAGAAAATAGGTGTGCTTAAAAAATCCCTTTTGAGTTTTAGGAAAAGGCTTCTTTCCTACATGTCTCACAAATTTCCTCCTTGTTTACCTATGACAGGGCCAGGTATAGACCCTCCAACACACCGTAATGTGTCTCATAAATAATTAGCTAAACTATTTGTCCCCAGTGATCAGTTAGAACAAAGTGCCCATCAATCTGACTTGATCAAACTTTCAACTTCTCTTCTTCCTTCATGCTCCTGATCTTTGACCCACCTCACTTTGAGCCAGCATGCAAACCCTCTTTAACAACCTAAGAGAGAGAATAGGCTGACCTCTGGGTAAAACATTCTCTGATCCACTCTCATATCACATCATCTGCACTCTTCTAATTTTCTCATATCTCTTTTTTTTTCTAGCATCATTTATTTGTCTTTATAAAATACAAGTCCTTTTTCTGCTTGACACTTGAGACACTCTCCTTTCCTAAGTCCAGATTTGTTTTTATTTGACAATGCTAATGTTCACAGCCTCTTTTAATGTTAATCACGTTTGATTTGCACACACAATAAAATATGATTTGTTTCAGATGCCCTTGCCAATGACAGAATCACGTGGTCATAGGTTTATAAAATGTTCTAGTTAAAAGAGATCTCAAGCACTGTCTAATATAATCTTTCATTTTTCAGGTGACAAAACATAAATCAAGAAAATGAAGTATCTTGACTAGGGTTACAGAATAAGAGATTTGAAAGATAAGGGTTAGAA
Organism: Lynx rufus; assembly: GCF_022079265.1. Classification (NCBI taxonomy): domain Eukaryota; kingdom Metazoa; phylum Chordata; class Mammalia; order Carnivora; family Felidae; genus Lynx; species Lynx rufus. Next base: position 85,802,543 of record NW_025814878.1, on the reverse strand, counting down.
TCTTGACATTGTGGCCTTTTGTCAACTACAAATTTGCTTACAAACCACCTGGTTTATATTTAATACTCAAACTTTGCCAAGGACAGCATGTAGTGCATTTTCCCTGTAGATTCCAGAATACATCATTTTCTCATTTACAAAAAGTGTAGTACATTTGCCTGTTTTTAAATTCTGGCCCTAATCCTATTATTCGTAATACTTCATAGATGGCCAACAATGATTGCACAATCACACTCTAAATTATTTATCAAGTCATATTTATAATCCTCAGTGTCAGAGATATTAATTCATTTAATGTTTCCTTCACTTGTGGTAGGCAAGAGGTCCCTTAACAATAAATCACTAACGCTTTCCAGTTTGCAAATTGTTCTCTTTGACAGAGAAAAAGCAAACGTATTATATTTAGTAGTCCTTTTTGTTTCTTTAAGATCTGCCTAAAATGGTGAGTATATCCATATTCATAAATGTTCATGTTCTTTTTTATATATTTTGCAAGTGCCAGCTTATTTTTGATAATAGACACAATGGGACTATTATATTTTCTTCTAGTGAGGTACTTTTCCATAGTTAAATATCCTTTCTTTGCATATTAAAAAAAATACATGTATCCTTATTAGGGAAATAACAGAGCTGATACACTGCTTGTTGTTAGCTTTTTTTATTCATCCTTCATTTATTGAAATGATAAAATTTCATTATCAAAATCTCTCAATAAGATCCTCTGCCAGGTACTGTTCAAAGCATGTCACATATTTCAATTCATTTGAGCTTCCCAACAAACCCTTAGACTATGTCCTATTATTATATTTATGTTACAAATAATGCAGAAGGTTATATCATTAGTAAGTGTTCTGGGTAGAATTAGGTGCTCTTCATCACTCTGCCACATCACCTCCGATCTATGTGGGTCCTCTGTATTATTATATTTTATTACCACAGAATTGTTCCATTAGCTTAAAACTTTTTAAAATCTCCTTTTAAGCAGGTCAAAATAGTAGAATAATGCTCCTACTATAGTAGTAGAATAGTGTTTATGACTGTACCCAGAAAGTTGATACTTTTCTCTCCAAATTTCTCATCACTACTCGTCAGTAGGCAGAATTTCTTTCTGCTAAAATTAAGTAAAAATTGAAGTTCCTTGGTTGTGTTCCCCATCTTCTGGAAGATGACCCTGTCAGCAAGGCAAAAAAGAATTTATCACATGGTTTTATTAGATGTACAGTTGGAAGAAAATGATCCCTTTCTAAAACCTCATCCAAATACACTCTATCATGCTTCCACTATCATTTCATTGATTTAGAACCAAATCAAGACCATTGTTGAAAATTTTATCTGTAGAAATAAAAGCCATACATTTGAAGGTAAAAACTTCAAGTTGTTACTCGAGTCATAGCAGTTTAGATAAGCACTGCAATTCTGTTCTGAAAAGGTGCCTCTACTGCTGAGGATGGACCATATTAAGCTTGGTTGAGATAAGAAACCAGCCAAGCTAGAAAAGAAGAGAGACAAGGATGGGACTCAAGTTCATTTCATATGGGAAGTAAGAAAGCAGCCCTCAGATTCACCTACTGCCACATAAACTTTTGTTCTACCACAATTATACGCTTTCTCGTTTTGTTTATAAAGGACTCATCTGACCTATTTGAGATTTTATTGTAGATAATGTGACCATAATTTACTAAGATCTATATGAGTTATGTAAAACATATTTTCTGAATTTAATTGTGAAGTATTTATACTGTTTTCTTTAGTTGTATCAATGTTTGCTGACTCCAAATTATCCAACCCATAGATAAGGATATAAAGAGATACTTTAAACCTAACTACATAGATGTCTAAATGTATGCCCCAGATGAGAACTTCTTTTCTCCTGAGATAATATCTTGAGTTTGACAGAATTTTTATAAACTGAATAAGTACAACTGATAGATGCCATTGTCACTTTCCATCCTCCATCTAAATTATGGATTTTAGTAAATTTGTATACAATATTTAAAAGGAGAAACTGAAAATATGCAAAAAAAAAAAAAAAACTCCAAGAAAGCAAAGCACATGGCCAAGGTCTATGATATCATACTAAATGTAGAACAAATACAGATTTCACTCTCAGTAAAGGATACATAGAAGAACATGATCAATTTGAAAATTCCTATAAAGAGTGAGGAGAATATCTGTTCTATGCTTTGGTAAAGTATGTATTTAGAACTTAAAATTAGGACACCATAAGAAAGAGTGCATAAGAATGCCTGGCAGCAACAGTGGATAGCCTGCAAAGATTTGAAAGTGAAGTAAATAGGATTCTTTTTTACTAGACCAAATATAAAGCTAACACATATGGGATCATTGCAGATATGGTAATTTGTATTAATGGGACAAAATATTACTCAAGATAGTACCAACTTTGACTATAAACTAATTACCTGTATCACTGCATTAAAAAAAAACACTAATTAATAGAAAGAGAAATGGCAATAGAAATCAAAACAGAACATGAGTCATCAAAAACAAACAAACAAACAAACAGAAAACAAAACAACAAAGAAACAAAACAAAAAACCCTTGGGTTCTTTAAACTGACATACTTCTAACTTAAAGATATTTGAGAAAAAAATCATTTTTGGCTCACTGCCGTGAGAAGATTAGATGTGGTTCTAGTTTTAAGAAATATTGGATCCCAGACCTCAAAGAATCCTAGCAAGCTTCTTAATCCATCTATAAGCTGTTTGTCTAAATGCAAAGTTTTTCAGTACTGTGAACTTGTTGTATATTAGCAACCTATGTTCTCTAAGCTTAGAAACATTAGAAGAAAGACAAAGTTTGAATATTTCTTCCTCAAATATCAATCCTATAAGTTAATCTGAATGACCTTTAATAGATTTCAACCCCTGCCGTCCCTTAGACCAAGCCCAGGATAACAAAGAAATAGTTCTGGGATGATATCCATTATATTGTACCCTGAACTAAAATTAACACTGTATGTTAATTATACTTCAATAAAAATATTTTGTAGGGAAAGCAACATAAGCTATTAATATTACATGTCAAAATTCTTCCATACACAGAGAATAACATTTATGGTTCTTGCAAAAGAAAAGTCACAAACTAATTGATATTTTGTTTAGTAAGATTTAAGTAGTAAACTTCCTCGTGTTACAAGTGATCTTTAAAACTTAGGTATTTTCAATAGCACTTGTAAATTATTCTTGGTCTGGTTAGGGCACTGTCTGTGATATATGTTGAATCTAGCCTAATATAGAATCCATCGTATAATTTTTCTAATATTTTTCATATTGCAAAATCGTTTTTGTTTTGTTTTTGTTTTTTTCACTTTGGTGACCCATATAACAAGAAACACTTTGTCAGCTTCTAAATTAAAATATTTGGATCATCTTATTCCCCCTCCCCTGTTAACCACATAGTGAAGAAAACCTGATCTGGGTAAACACAGTGGGTAAGAACCGTAATTTTATTTATATATAATCAAAAATGATGTACAAAAGTTTGATGTACGGACCTTAATAAATTTCACTTTCATTCATCTGCTGAGTCCTTTATTAAGTATTTATTAAGCTCTAAGTATGTGTTATGCACAATGACAAAATTCAACGAATGGACTGATAACCAGAAAAAGTCCTGTCTTCAAGTTATTTAATGATGAAAGAGTGGAGACAAACTAGAAACAATACAGATTCTGACCAATTGTGTAGAAATGAAACTCATGACTATTGGTTTAAAAGGGAGTGCGGAGACTTTAAAGATTTAGAAGATCAGATATCTCACTGACAATTTCATTCTGTGTAGTTTCATGAAGTAACACCTTTAATCCCATGCCTCAGAAAATAAAAATAAAATAAGAATGTAAATATGACACATAGTTCAGAAGAAATTAGAGTGGTTTGTGTTTTCTTGAATAGACCTGTTATTTTTTTAAATGGAGCAGTTATGAAAACCTTAAGAATTTCTCCATCGGATTGTCCAGGCTTTGTGACTGAAGTCAGACCGAAAACAACATTTCTCAGGTGTTTTTATTTTTAATTTTTATTTTTATTTTAGAGAGAGAGAGGGAGAGAGCACACGAGCAGGGAAGGGGGAGAAAGAGAAAGGGACAGAGGATCTAAAGCAGGGTCTGTACTGACAGCAGAGAGCCCCATGCAGGGCTCAAACTCAGGAACCATGAGATTGTGAAGTCAGAGGATTAACTGAGCCACCCAGGTGGCCCTCGGGTCGTTTTGTATTTAATATTCCTTAATTGTGATGAGCCCTGAATGTTATATGTAAGTGATAAATCACTAAAGTACGTATCTGAATCCAATATTACATGGTATGTTAACTAAGGAATTTAAATAAAAACGTGAAACTATAAAATATAAAAAAATTAATAAAATAAAAAAATAAAAACATCAGAGATTCACCTTTAAAATATTTATACTTATGGACCAAAATTATCAGAGTGTAAACCTAACTGACACCTAAATTAAACCTAAATGTCTAAGATTATGTTGATATTATACATATTACTTAAGACATAGCTGTGGCCAAAAAGCTGTAGTATTTGCAGTGACTAGGTGTAGAAGACAAAGGTATCTGAGAGTTCTCCTGTTTTTATCTTTTTTTATAGTGCAATGATTTTCATGGTCTCAAGTTTAAACAGCAAAAGGAAATTAATATGAATCCTGTACATTTAGTAACCTAATCAGATATGTTCTGATACATTCAAATATTGTTTCCCACCATTGTTAGAAACACACACAGATGGAATATTCTTGTGATAAGTAAATACATATAGTCACTTTTAAAAATTTAACACTTTATTCTAGAAAGACCAAAATGATGAATACAAAGCATGAATAAGGGCTATCACTCTTTTATCATCAAAATTTCCTAAATGGTATTTAATGTTAGTGGATGTCATCCCACTAATAAAATGCAACATTACAGAAAACCTATAGGAATAGAGGTTTTCTAAAGTTGGAGTACCATAAATGCCTAAATATAATATACCTCAAGTATAAGAAAAATTCCACTTTCCCCAATGAGAAGACTCTGTCAAGTAGCTTTTTGTCCAGTTTGATAATAGAAGTGTTTAGTAATTTAACATTTCACAGCAAACATTTAAGCATATTAGTTACTGTTATATATGTATGTATATATATATATATGTATATATATATACATATATATATATAAATGTTTAGAAGTATTGCTATTTTAATACCAAAATTCACAAACAAAAGGGTTTTCTGTTTGTTTTTTATACTATTAAAAGCACTGAAAAACAAGATTGTCTTTTTTATCATTATAGCCATTTTTGAGTTGTTTAACTTAGTTTTCCAGAACAAGTTACCTTTCATTCCCATAAACTGATGGTGACAATGCTCTTCTTGAATTCATTAGGGATGGGGTCACTATAAATTTTATTCCAATTGACATTTTATGACACATAATATTTGGATAGTTTTAGAAGTTATTATTCATACTAGATGTGCATATTTGAGACCTATAAAACTTAACGGTTGCTGTTTGATTTGTACTATCAGTTTTATTAATTTTTGAAAGGCCTGTTTGTTTTAACTTCCAACATTTGAAACTGTGGGATCAACTTTGAAAAAGAGTTACCAAAACTCAATCAATATACCTTATTTACCCTTGTTTTCTCCCTCTGCTCCTTCTGTCCCTTCTCCCCTCTCCCTCTCTTCCTCGTCTGTCTCTTCTCTTCTTAACTCACCACCACTATAAATATTTAAATCTGTAATTGAATGAAGACTATATCAGCCAAAATGTTAGCCTTTTCTCAGCATATCTTTATTTACTTAATAAACGTTTCTTCACTAATTATGTGTACTATGCGCAAAGCTCTCTATTCTGAGTAGGGTTATAAATGATTAAGATAGAACAGAAAAAATGCTGTTGTCAAAATAAAATTATTTTAAGGGTACCACACCATAAATAAATAAGCTCAACAAATATTTATTAATTTATATGATATTATATATCCATATAGATATACACATATACATTTCCCTTTATACACACACATAGCCATATATACACATACATATATGCACATACACACACATACACACACACACACAAACAGACAAAAAGTCTTGCCTTTATTGAACATATTATAACAGGTATTTGAAAACTTTTAAATTTTTTTTAATGTTTATTTATTTTTGAGAGAGATAGAGAAAGAGCTTGAGCGTGGGAGGGGCAGAGATAGAGGGAGACAGAGAATCCGAAGCAGGCTCCAGGCTCTGAGCTGTCAGGACAGAGCCCAACACTAGGTTCAAACTCATGAACCGTGAGATCACTACCTGAGCCAAAGTTGGTCACTTAACCAACTGAGCCACACAGTTGCCCCACAACTATTTTTTTTACATCCATATATAAGATATGCCATAAAATAATACAGTGTCTTTCTCTTTCTGGTTATTTCCCTCATCATAATACTGCCAGGGTTTACTCATTTGTCACAAATGGCAGAATTTCCTTCTTTTTATGGATGAATAAGATTCCAGTATATATAAAACATCACATTTTCTTAGCCATTCATCTATAGAAGGACATTTAGGATATTTCCATCTCTTGCCTATTGTGAATAATGTTGCAATGAACATGAGAGTGCAAATATCTCCTCAATTTCCTGATTACATTTCCTTCATATATATATATGTATGTATGTATATATATATATGTAGTGCATATATATTTATTTCCTTCATATATATATGTGTATATATATATATATGTAGTGCTTATATATATATATATATATATATATATATATATATTGGCATTGCTGGATAATATGGCAGCTCTATATATAATTTTTTGAGGAACAGCCATACAGTTTCCATAATGACTATACCAGTTTACATTGTCACCAACAATGTATATGTCCTTCCTTTTTCTCTACATCCTCATCACCATTTGTTATCTCTTATCTTTTTGATGATAACCATCCTAGCAGGTATGAAGCAGGTATCTCATTGTGGCCCTTATTTGCACTTCCATAGTAATTACTGAGGTTGAACACTCTTCAGGAATCTGTTAGCCATTTGTATATGTCCCTTGAAAAATGTCTATTTAGGTTCTTTAATGAATTTTTTAAATTAAATAACTTGATTTTTGCTATTCAGTTGTATAAGGTTTTTTTTAAACATGTTTTGGATATTAACCCTTTATCCAGTATATAGTTTGAAAATATTTTCTCCAATTCCATAGGTTACCTTTTCATGTATTGATTTTTTCTTTTCTGTGTACAAAGTTAGATGTAGTCCCACTTGTTTATTTTAGGTTTTGTTGCTTGTGTTTTTGGTGATCTATCCAAACAATCATTACCAAAACCAATGTCAAGGAGGTTTTCTTTTTTTTCCCCTATGTTTTCTTCTAGGAGCTTCATGATTTCAGGTCTTACATTTAAGTCTCTAATCTATTTTGAGTTGAATTTTGTATATGGCATAAAATATGGATCAAGTTTCATTCTTTTGCATTTGGCTGTCTGGTTTTCCCAATACCATTTATTGAAGACTACCCTTTTCCAATTGCACATTCTTGGCTTCTTTGCTGTAATTAATTGACCACATATGCATGAATTTATTTCTGGGCTGTCTAGTCTGTTCCATTGATCTATGTGTCTGTTTTTATGCCAGAACCATACTGTTTTAATTACTATAGCTTCATAATATAGTTTGAAATCAGGAAATGTGATGCCTTTGTTCGTCTTTCTCAAGATAGACTTGGCTATTCAGAACCTTCTGGTTCCATACAAATTTTAGGATAGTTTTTTTTCTTTTTCTGTAAAAAAACCTGCCATTGGAAATTTGATAAAGATTGCATTGATTCTGTCAATAGCTTTGTGTAGAATGGAAATTTTTATAATATAGTTTTTGCTATCCAGGAATGGGATCTCTTTCCATTTATTTGTGTCTTCTTACAGTTATCATTAAGTCTTTTGCTTTCTTAAATTTTTTCCTAAGTACCTTATTGTTTTTGATGCTATTTTAAATGGGATTGCTTTTTTAATTTCTCTTTCAGGTATTTCATTATTAGTATATAAAATATTACTGGTTTTTATATTGATTCTGCATCCTGTAACTTTACCAAATTTATTAGTTCTAACAGTTTTTCCTGTGGAGTCTTTAGGATTTTCTAGTATAAGATCATGCCATCTGCAAACAAAAACAAGTTTACTTCTTCCTTTCTAATTTGCATTTTTTTTTGTTTATTTGTTTGGTTTTTTTTATTCTGGACTAATTTCTATGAGTAGGACTTTCAGTACAATGTTGAGTAGAAGTTAGGAGAGTGGGCATCCTTGTCTTATTCCAATCACCGTATGCTTTTTAGCCAAACTTTTGGTGAAATTCTGCATAAAACACTATCTTTCTATTATTTCCTATTTCTTTTACACTAAACATATATACTACTTTATTTCTACTAAAATGAATAAAACCTAAGCATGAGTGGGTCAAAAGGAGATACATAAGAGATAAATCATTAAGCAAAGTGACACTTCAGGATACAAAAGTGATTTTTTAAACACCTAGGAAGGAAAAAGTTATTCATGTCACTTGGAGTAAGTTGATGGCTTGACTCTCTATTAAATAGTACTCTTTACATAATAACTTTCTTAATGTCTGAAGGAAAAGTCACTTAAATCTTTTGCCAAAGTACCAGTGCTTGCTTACCATTTAGCAGTTTTCTCATTCCTATTTTTTTTTTCCTTAAAGCTATTTGCCGGGGCGCCTGGGTGGCTCAGTCGGTTGAGTGTCCGACTTCGGCTCAGGTCATGATCTTGCGGTCCGTGAGTTCGAGCCCCGCGTCGGGCTCTGTGCCTGGAGCCTGCTTCAGATTCTGTGTCCCCCTCTCTCTCTGCCCCTCCCCTGCTCATGCTCTGTCTCTCTCTGTCAAAAATAAAATAAACATTAAAAAAACTTAAAAAAAAGCTATTTGCATATTCCATAGGCTCATTTGTTATGTTTATCTTTCTTACCATATCTAATTGAATGGAATAGGATGATTTGTCTCATTCTGTGCACAGTGTGGTCTCTGCAGGCATGCTTCTCAACTCATTTTAATATCCTAAAAGAAAACCCTATTAGTGCAAGATAACTTCCAGATTAAAATGTAAACATGCCAGTCTATTGCCTTACCTTGTTTGAAGTCACAGGAGTCACGAGACAGAAATTTTTAGGGTCTAATACAAATATCTTTCAAATAAGGATAATGAACTTTGTATCATAGAGAATAAAGCTCCAGAAGAGTCTTTTCCTTTATTCTGGTCATGTAGAGATGCTATGTAGTGCTTAACATATTTATCTAATTTACTTTCATATTGTAACTGCAGTAAAGGAAATAGAAAGACTCTGGAAGTTAAAAATGAATTTTAACAAAACTCAATAAATAAGAGGAAGGTAGAGACTAAATCAGCAAATCAAAAAGGTCTAAGTAATCAGACATTTATGAGTTTACTATATTCATCTCTACCAATAATAGGCCAAGATATAATAGAGAATGATTATTAAACAATTAGGAAATTAAATTTAAGGAAAAAGAATTGATGTTATAAATTATCATAAATGCTAAAGACTAAGTCAATGGCATAAAATGTAGTAATCGGGTCTTTATAATTTCTTTTTTTTTTTAGTTTTTTAATGTTTTATTTATTCTTGAGAGAGGTGAGAGAGAGAGCGAGCGAGAGAGAGAGAGAGAGAGCATGAGCGAGGAAGGGGCAGAGAGAGAGGGAGACACAGAATCAGAAGCCAGCTCCAAGCTCCGAGCCGTCAGCACAGAGCCCTACACAGGGCTCAAACTCGTGAGCCGTGAGATAATGACCTGAGCTGAAGTCGGACTCTTAACCGACTGAGCCACCCAGGCGCCCTGAGGTCTTTATAATTTCAAGTTCAGATATAGACCCTGGAGCTAGACTGATCACAAGAAAAAGTTTTCTGCTCATTTGGAGAGGTTTAAATTTGGTGTTACATATGTGTTTATCTTTCAGAGAAAACTGTACGTAGGTAAAACAGAGGTCCATTTAGAGGTAAAGGGTAGTGAGAAAACATGGAAGCAAAGGGATAATAAAAATCTGTCAACAAAAAGAACATCCACATTTATGAGGATCTATCAATAATACGCTATGTCCCTACTTCCATCTTAGCTCATTTTGGCATTGGTATTTTCAGAAGCCACTCAAGGTTTAAAAAGAACATTGATTTCAAGAGAACTATCTGCCAAGGTTATTTGAGAAAATAGTCATAGGATATTTATTCATTTATTTAACTGTAATGATTGTGATTGGAAAACATTTCCTAGGAAAAATAAATTACCTTGTAGGAAATAATCTTTGGGCAATACTACCTTGAAATGTACAGGCTGAAGTTTTGTTGCATTTGTTTAAGCCAGGGAATAAGGCCTTCCAGTAGCATGCATTTCTGAGATCTCTCTGAGCTTTCTGGTTAAGACCAATGTTTAACTGGTATTAACATAAGCCCAGCAAGTGGATAAATTCGGGGTTCTCAAATTTTAGCATATATCAGAATAACCTGGAAGACTTATAAAAAACGGATTTTTAATTTACTTTCAGAGTGTGTGAATCAGTACCTCTGGAGTGGAGCCTGATAATTCATATCTGTGATAATGTCTCAAGTGGTGCTGATGTTTCTTCCCTGGAAACCACCTTTTGAGGATTAGTTCCATAAGGCGTAGTATAAATATTGCTAGCATATGCATATTAAAGAAGATACTAACAATTTAGATCTAGTTAGACAGCCTTGATTCCTATAGCTTTATGTATTTGTATATTATATGACATTTCTACTATTATTAATATATGTTATATGATATAAATTGTTTAAACTGAACACAACACTGTACTTTCAGGAAAATGACCATGGGACATACTATAAATCAATAATTTGAGTATTATTCCCAATTTACGTGAAACTGTCATGTAATTTTACAAAATTTCCATCATTTTAAGACATATAAACAACTGCCAAGAGAAGTGTATTGTTTAAGGTAACTTATATACCCATATACACTTGCCTTATTGAAAAATTGCAACATATTACACTGTCATTTGTGGCTACATAGCCTTATCAGAAAAACTATATGGACTCTTAGGTCACCAGAGTACTTCATAAAAGCAACATTTTTACACAATAAATAGGGCAATTAATTTAACTTAAAAAACAAATGGAACATACGTACAATGGTGAGCTATGTTGCAAGATAAAAAGCAATATGGTTGACCTCATATTCTTCCTGTGGAGATATTAATGTTGTGACCATGGCTTTAAATGAAGCTGTAGTTGATACTTCCAAGCCAATTTCTGCAAAGAATAAAGTCACAAGGTGCTAAATTCTGTTACAAAGTAAACCTGCAAATTTCTGTACAAGTGATTGCTCAAACTTTACTTTTTCTCTTTCTTTTTTACACACTGGATATTCATACTTTTTTTTTAAGTTACTATCTTGGCTTTCTTATTTTCCTCTAAACAATATTGTGTTAAAGATAAGATGAGCCAAGAGAACAATATGATCTCAGTCGTTTTTTTAACTTCAGAGAGAACAAGAAATTTAAATTTACATTGGAAATTTCTAATTGTGATTTTTATGATCCTTATTAATTTAGTTAATATTAGCACTTCTGGTCCAATGTAAACTGGGATGGATTTAGATAAATTAAGCTCATTATGTGTATAACACCATGTACAAATACAAACACACTCACACACATGCTTACAAACACACACTATGCACATCCGTGGAGCACATCCATATGAATTGAAGGATCAGACTCATGTTTAAGGAAAATATGTCAAACATTTTGAAAGCCACACAATGGGCAAGCCTATATATATATATATATATATATATATATATATATATATATATAATATATTTTATATATTTTATGTTTTTTGTATATTTTATATATATATTTTATTTCAGAAGCTTTTTTGTAAGAAGCTCATCTATGACTTTGCCTCCATCGAAACCTATCTATGTTCTTTCTGTCTGGACAGAGACTGAACTTTGAGCTCTTATCCAATAGAATACAGAGAATGGACACTATGGGACATCAAGGGATAGGATATAAAAGGGAGTACAGACAGGTTCTGCTTGTGGCTCTCCCCCTCTATTTATATGTGTGTGTGTGTCTCATTTTTATCTCTAATACTTCAAGCTCTTTTACTGTTTTTTTTCACATTCTATATCCTTAAAATTGTTGTTCTTGTTTATTTTACATCAGTTTCTGCTTTTTTTTTTTTATACTATGAGGTTAGGTGCATGCAAGATTTTTTGTTTTTTGTTTCTTGTTTTTTGTTTTTGTTTTTGCTTTAGAGAGAGAGAGAGCACACACGTGTGAGCTGGAGAGAGGGGCAAGCTCCACACAAAGTTTGCAGCCCAACATGAGGCCTAATCCCAGGACCCTGGGGTCATGACTCAAGCTGAAATCAAGAAGTCTGAAGCCCAACCAACTGAGGCATCAAGGTTCCCCACAAACAAGTTTTTGTTTTTTTTTTAAATAATGTTTTGGATATAGGAGACGGGGAGGAGAAATAAAATAAGAAAAACAGAGGGAGGCAAGCCATAAGAGACTGTTAACTATAAAGAACAGGGTTGTGCGAGGTGGGTAAAGGGATGGGCTAAATGGGAGATGGGCCTTAAGGAGGGCAATGGTTGGGAGGAGCACTGGGTGTTGTAAGTGATGAATCACTGAATTATACTCCTGATACTCCAATACTCCAATACTATACTATGTTAACTAACTTAAATTTAGTATTTAAGTATGGAGTATACTCCAATACTACACTATGTTAGCTACCTTAAATTTAAATATAATCTTGGAAGGAAAAAAGAATTGCACCTTTAAACAAAAAGAATAAAAAAATGTTTTGGAGGATATTGTTTTCTTTCTTTCAGTAACTATCATTCCCATTTATCTTTAACCTTTTTTTAATTTTTTTAAATCATTTGAAGTATACCAATATTACTGTACCAGCTATTTTCATTTATCATTTACAAAAACTTTCTGTTAGAGTCTGTTTCTGATAATTATCTTTTAAGAGTCATATAGATCAGTCATAGCCTTATTTAAAATCTCAGTTTGTGTCTTTTAATAGGTATTATGAATTTATGAAAAATTACTCTGATAATATAATATTTGAATCATTTCCAAATGTCACTTTGTATTTTGCCTACGATTCTTTCTCTATGTATATTCTTTTCCTTTCATCTTTAACTGAAAGATAGATATTAATATATGCTTTTTCCCATGATGGTTTTCTTCTTTGATAATTTACCTTAAATATTTTTTACACCCAAAGATGTTTAATGTACTTATCCTTTCCCAGATCAAGACAAGGAACTTGGCATGTCTTAGATTTTCTCAGAAATGTGTTCCTGGATCTTATTTGTTATTATTGTGTACTATTTTAGATTTGCTTTTCTTAACTCACATGCAAAATGATCATTACCGCTTAAAATTAATTAGATGTAAGATCATATTTTATTAAGTATTTTCTAACCATTCTTTCTTTGATCACTTATGTTTCAGCTGATACATACTTTCAGCAACAGTTTCAGAGGAGATATATATTTGTATTGGTATGCCTAAAAATATTTCTATATATTTCTTTAAGTCTTAGAAGATATATATTTTATTTTCCCTAATAAATGAAGTGGTATTTTAATGTATTTCAGAAACTGATTTTAAATATAGGAAGCCTTTAGTAATCTATTGTAATTGTTCATAAACAATTCTAAATTTTCTCTCTAGGTGTCATTAGTATTTTGTCATTTACTTCATATTTTTTACTTCTCAGTGTTTATTTCTATTCATCCATACTTATTTTCCTTCATGTGTCTTTTTGATTTAAGGATTCATATCTTTCTGAATTTAAGAAACATTCCAGATAATATGTAATTGAATATTGTCCTATCAATATTTCCTATATACTTTTCTTATAGACTATCTATGAAATGTGTACTTGAAGCTTTCCTTACTGAGCTCATTCTACAGTTTATCTCATTTATTGATGCATTGTTTTTGTTTCAATAACTAAGTTTTATAATTATATATATATCTTCCATACTCACATGTTTTCTATTCACATCATTAGTTCCTCCCCACGACGCCCACCCCCCCCACACACACACACACACAAGTTCTTGTCTTTGGTAATGGAGATAATAACTTCCTTTAGATTTGACAAACTTACACACACTTATAAAGTGCCCTTTTTCCATTGCATTATAATTGTAATTTCCTCGGCAATACAGTCTTTAATTTATTGACTTTGTTGGAAATGATATAGATTTCTTTTCCTGGGTTTAACAGTTTAGCTTGTAGGGGTGCCTGGGTAGCTCAATTGGTTAAGCATTGGACTTCAGCTCAGGGCACGATCTCAGGATTCATGAGATCACGTCCCACTTTGGGTGAGCTAGACTCCCACTTCTCTCTCTCCCCCTCTCTTTCTGCTCCTGATGGGATTCTCTCTCTTTCCCTCACTCACTTGTGCCCTCTCTCTCTCAAAATAATTTTTTTTTTTAGCTTGCAATTTTGTTTCTTCTGGTGGCTTCCTTTTTTTTCATTTTCTTTCCTTGACTACTTCTCTGTATTTGGTGACTTTATTCTCATCCTTCCCTTCTCTCTGCCCTTCCAGTAAAGTCTTATGGAGAGAAACATTCATATATTGGTAATTTAATTGTAATATCTTGTAGGGATATTGCAAATTTATTCCTTAAGCCAATGTCCTGTTATCCATTTCGTAGGGAGGTGGGTATGATCTATACTGTCACTTTAAGAAAGCTGCTACTTTTATGAGCAACAGCCTACAAAATGTAGGCACATTTTCTAAATCTTTGGTTCACACAGTGAATCTGGGCCAAGTCTTAAGCCACCATTTTCTATTTCCTCTTCTAGTTTCTACCTCCACAATCTGCTTTATCTGTTTCATATAAGGTCAACAAGAGAGATTTTCTTTTTATTTTACAAGTATTGTTATGTTTGGATTTTCCTGTATATTAATTTTATTATCTTGACCAGAATTACAAATACATATAAATATATATATATATATAAATATAAATATATATATATAAACATATATATAAATACACACACATATACATATACATTAATATATATGTGTGCATATATATGTGTGTATGTGTATATATATACATATATGTGTATATACATATATATATACACACACACACACATATGTGCGTGTATGTGTATATGTCTTTTTTTTAAGATCATGATTTTCTCTTTTGAATTAGAATACAGGGTATAGGTATAATATGAGGAAAAAGATTAACTTCTTTAATATATTTTCTATACCTTTACTTCAGTGTTATGCTTGTCATAGAATGATATAAAGACTATTCTGTGACTGTTTCCAAGAAGTGTGATGCTGCGAGATACCCTTTTTGCAAGACTGTCAAAGTTCCAAATTTATTCTAGTTATAAGACTTAATTTGTAAAATATGGCCCCATTTAGGAAATACTTTTCTAATATGTCTGTTTTCACTATAAGCACAGAATTATTAAACATTTCCTCAATATTTGGGTCATATGCAATAATGTGAGAACTGGCTATATCTCAATATAATGTGTCATCTGATCTGTAGACTCACCAGCTACTTGGTTTCCAACAAGAGCTATTCTAATATGATTAAATATCCTTAACAGTGAAGTGTATCTGTTGCTACTTGAAAATGTATTATCTTTTTTAAAAAAATTAACCAATCTTTTAGACCGCCATATGCATTCTTGAATATGTTGCATGTGTCTACATCAATCACCACTGTTTTTATATTTTAGATAAGTTAGTGGTTAATATCAGTTTACATATATATATATAGTGTAAATATACATTAGTTGTGTACATTATATATTAATATATATTTATATACATCATAAACTTTCTCTTACAAGAATTCTGCACCTTCTATGCCCGTTTTAACATAAATTTCCAGAAATAATTATATAATAATTCGAATCTTTGTTAATAATTGTTAAATATAACAATCTGATTGTAAACACATTGTTTTGGAGAACTGTCAATCTGAAGAATAAGAAAGGAGAACTGTAACCAAAAGAAGAAAAATAATAAGTAGAGTGCTTGAAGGCAAAGAGAATATCTGAATGGGGTCTAAAAGAATATCTTTATAATGCTGCTACCTAGAGGTTGGAATATTAATCAAAGCTAAATATTAATTCTCTTTCTTACCTTTACATCTGGAACTTTAATTTGTTTTTTTAAAGTAATGCCTTATTAAAATTAATAGCTCTTTTCATTTTTGACTTGGCTTGTCAAAAATTGTGATTTCAAAATGATAACTTTCCTATTTGCCATTATTATGAACAAAGACCATGAAAATTTGAGAGTACAACAAAATAAAAATTACCTTAAAAATAAAAATCTACCATAGCTTAAAACAAGGACCAATTAACATACTCTCTTTTTATTCATGAGTGTATTTCCTAAATATCTAGAGCTTAATGTTTTGCACCTATAGTTTGTTAATCTTTAGCTACTTAATAATGATTATTTTCTATGAAATGGTCAATATTTTGAAATGCTTAACATTGCTCATCATCAAGGACATACAAATCAAAACCACAATGAGATACCACCTCACACCTCAGAATGGTTAACATTAACTCAGGCAACAACAGATGTTGGTGAGGATGTGGAGAAAGAGGATCTCTTTTGCACTGCTGGTGGGAATGCAAACTGATGCAGCCACTCTGGAAAACAGTATGGAGCTTCCTTAAAAAATTTAAAATAGAACCACCCTACAACCCAGCAATAGCACTACTAGGTATTTATCCAACGGATACAAGTGTGCTGTTTCAAAGGGACACATGCACCCCCCATGTTTATAGCAGCACTATCAACAATAGCCAAAGTATGGAAACAGCCCAAATGACCATTGATGGATGAATGGATGAAGAAGATGTGGTAAAAGCTTTTATATATAATGGAGTATTACTCTGCAATCAAAAAGAATGAAATCTTGCCATTTGAAAATATGTGGATGGAACTAGAGGGTATTATGCTAAGTGAAATTAGTTAGAGAAAGACAAATATCATATGACTTCACTCATATGAGGACTTTATGATACAAAACAGATGAACTTAAGGGAAGAGAAACAAAAATAATATAAAAACAGGGAGGGGGACAAAACATAAGAGACTCTTAAATATGGAGAACAAACAGAAGGTTACTGGAGGGGTTGTGGGAGGGGGGATGGGCTAAATGGGTAAGGGACACTAAGGAATCTACTCCTAAAATCATTGTTGCGCTATATGGTAACTAACTTGGATATACATTGAAAAAATAAATTAAATTAAAAAAAAGAACAACAATTTACTTATGTTTTAATAAAGCTTTAATTCTGTAAATTTGAATAAATTAATGCAGTTGAAGACTTGCCTTATTATTTGGAGGCCCAATATCCTGTCATAACTTCATAGATAGGCTAGATTTGCCCTTAATCTGATATTCTGTATATAAATGTCATGCCAACATCTACTTAGGTTCACACACCAACATCCTAGGGACCTCTTAGACTACTCCTCTCTTTCTATATCTCCTGTGGCTAGTCAATTACCAGGTCATATGCTCTGTTCTCTAAACATACTTAAAATCTATCCCTTGTCACCACACTCTTTCTGTAGTAATTTCCAAAATAGAGAACATTTTCAAACTTCTTTAGATTCATCAAACCAATCAGTCACAAGTGATTGTTGCAACATTTTCAGATCTGATAATACCTCTTTCCTAAAAAAACCATTTGAAGGGCTTCTCCATTTTCTTTAGAATAAAATCCACTTTCATATTAATGTCATCTATGCTTTTCCCCAATACTCTCTCTTGCTTCATTCCTTTTCATATATTCACACAATAAACATTTTTAGAGTGCTTACTGTGTATCAGGTACTGTTCTAAATGCTTTACAAAAACCTGCTATATAAGTAGGTATTACCCTCATTTCCATTTAACAGCTGAGGAAGCTGAGGAAGAGAGCAGTGAAGTCACTTGGCCATAGTCACAGCTACTAAGCAGCCCAAACTGCATTTGAATCCAGATTCTCTGGGTCTAGAATATTGGCATTTGATCATCCTTCCTCCTGTCTCTGTTATTTCTGTTTCATGAAGAAATTAACCATACTGGAAAATCATAATTATAGAGCTTTTTTTTTTTCCTACTAGATGATTCATATTTCCTTTTATAGTGGTGTCTTCAAGTATTCTATACTTTCTCTTTGGAGTGTGTGTGTGTGTGTGTGTGTGTGTGTGTTTCTCTGTATATATTTTTTTCTCATGTTAAAAATGAACTCAAGCAGGAATTCTTTGAGACTTTAAATTTCAAATGTTTCTCGGATTCCTTTTTCCTTTGCCTTCCCTCAGTTAACAAGATATCAAGTGCACACATCTTTAACTTAAAAAAAAAAAAGAAGGAAAGAAAGAAAAGAAAAGAAAACTTTGGGGCGACTGGGTGGTTCAGTCATTTGGGCGTCCAACTTCAGCTCAGGTCATGATCTCTCTGTCCGTGGGTTCGGACCCCACGTCGGGCTCTGTGCTGACAGCTCAGACCCTGGAGCCTGTTTCAGATTCTGTCTCCCTCTCTCTGCCCCTCCCCTGCTCACGCTCTGTCTCTCTGTCTCTGAAAGATGAATAAACCTTAAAAAAAAATTTAAAAAAAGAAAAGAAAAACTTTTTTATTATCATTTCTTTATCTCCATGGGTGTCAGTGTAGTTCTAGCCATACATCCTTATGCACAGGCCTCAAAAAGAACAGTTTAACAAAGAGGCAAATTCACAGTGTGGCTGGGGTAAAGAGAAACCACATAGAATAGTGCACAGACTAGTATGATTCCTTCTATAAAGGTGTTACGGAACAGTTAACGGAACCAGGAAACAGGGCCCTGTGCAGAAGACCACTTTGCGCAGAGTAATGCTTCCAGCCAAAGGCCACCATGCAGGGAGTGATCCAGGGAGATACACACCTTGATCTCAACCTCCTTTCTACTACATGCTTTTTCTAGGGCTCTCACTGATGGAATCCACCTGGAATCTAGAAAGTAGGGAGGTTTGTTGATCTAGTACATAAAGGTCAAGCTCCTGGGGCAGAGAGCAAAATGAAAAAAAGTGAAGAGCAAAATTGGAGGGGCAAGATGAAGATTCCTGGCACACATATCCCTCACATTAGAGAATGACATTTCTCAATCCTTGGGCATTTGCCAGGATACTGGCTTCAACATAGACTGCTCTATAGTAACAATTAAAATGAACTGGTTTGTTTAAGATTGAATATTTAAGCAGAGTTGAATGTTTAAAAAATTAACGTAAGTAGTGTTAAGCATTATGGTTGTCAATAGCTAATCCGTATTAAGACCAACAGACAAATAAAACTTATACAAAATAAATGATTTCTTGCTTCACCTATTTAACATTTCTGGCTCTTTGTTTGCTACTTGCTTTTCCCAGTCAAGAAATATAAGGTTACAGACCTGCACTTCCAATATATCCCCACTAGTGTGTCAGAAAATATAAATATCCACCAGTATTGATATTTTTAGGTCAATCATTAAGCAAATTATAATGTGACAAATTAGTTCTGTTGATAAGATATACAACATAACTAGATACACTATTTTTAGCAGCCTGTAGTCATGGATGCCATTTTGGCCTAGTTGTAGATGATTAGACTAACCAAAGGGGGAGAGATTAGTGATGTTTAGGTCAATTAAAGCAAAAAAATTAAAATAAAGGATCTTAGGGTACCAGTTATGAGTTTAGTGACTCTTGGTTTTTATTCTGCCTCCTTAAGTAGTATAAATTTCAAATATTTGTTGTTAGTACACACAGTGGTCCCTGTGTTCTTGTTATAAGAGCTGAAATTCTACACAGACTTCTAATACTTATAGTCTCCTTTGGAATGGATTACTAAAAATGAATATGTATACTGGTGAAGATAAAGAGAAAAAAAGGATGGTGCTATGAAGAATTTATAATGATACAAATTCTGATACAACCAATATAAGCTATAGGGTGATTTATATTTCTAGCATTATGGGAATTTAGATTTCTTGCACTACTAATCTTGTGACCAAAAAACCAAATATGCTAGATAAAATCATATATGCATAGCTGAGCTGGCAAAAACTTATGGGATCCTCAGAAACTAAATGTAAAGTGAAATTCCTAATCCTGAGAAGAAAGCAGTCAAGCTGATTTTGCTTTTGATCAGGTTCCAAATCCTGGGGCCTTCAGTTTCTGTTTCAACCACCACCCATATAGTGAACAATAGAAAAACCTAGGGTTTTCCCCCCAAGTGGGAGTCCAGTAGGAGTCTGTGTAAAACTGTTTCTACTCTTAGTGAATGGGTGGACTAGAAATAAACCTACTCCTGAGAAGGTGAAATTAAGAAAATTACCTGACTTGAATTTGGCTCTGTGGAAAGACAAATGTATTATCCCTTGAGAAATTACAACCACAAACTAGATCTCATGCTGTTTTTCAGGTGAAATCCTCACAATCTGGTCTGAGAAAACTTTCTGAAAGTATGGTCAATGTGTGCTATGTTGGGGGAGCCCATCAAACCATGGCATGGGCTATAAAAAATGAAAATCACCATCAACCTGAATCAGACCTTTGTCCCCAAAATAAAAGAATAAGAATTCACAATCCAGAATGACCAAATGAATGAGATCAGCAAAGATTCACATGCTGGAAATACCAAATACTGATTATAAAGTAAATATATGAAATATGTATTAAAAAGCAAAAGGTAGGTATTAAAATATGTGAAGAAATAAAAGGTGTAAAAATAAGCAAGCAGGTCCAAAAATATATTGAAGGGATCACCCAGAATTTTAAAAAAAGTAATAATTGAAAAAATATAAAAGAGAATATTTAAACAGTGGAAGGTGTCTTTAATGAGTTGGAGGCATGTGTAATGATTATTTAGAGTGCTGTAAAGAGGCAGGCAGTGCTGGATACGGACATGCAGCAAGGGTACTCATCACATACAGTGAGTGTAGTGGTCCCTGAAAAGAAATGGGGATCAGGGGGAGGCAAGCATAAGAGACAGGAAAAAAAGTGGCAGTTCTGACATATACCTTATGACAGTAATGAAAATAATGAGAGATGATAGCTTAAAATTTGCCAAACTCAATGGAAGCTACTCAAATTCAGTAAATGCAATCCAAAGAAAATTAAATTTAAAAAGATGTTGGGCGCCTGGGTGGCGCAGTCGGTTAAGCATCCGACTTCAGCCAGGTCGCGATCTCGCAGTCCGTGAGTTCGAGCCCCACGTCAGGCTCTAGGCTGATGGCTCAGAGCCTGGAGCCTGTTTCCGATTCTGTGTCTCCCTCTCTCTCTGCCCCTCCCCCGTTCATGCTCTGTCTCTCTCTGTCCCCAAAAAAATAAACGTTGAAAAAAAAATTAAAAATAAAATAAAATAAAATAAAAAGATGTAATGAGACCAATCTTACTCACAGTGTAGTATATACTAAATACAACCTAAGCATTTCAAAACTGAGAGTTTTACTTCTTTTTTTTTAAATAAAACAAAACAAAGGCAAAAACAAAACAAAATCTTATGAATAGACTGTTTTTTGACTATCACTTCACCTCTCAGCAACAGGGAGAATATGAGAAAGAAAATAATTCAAACATTTCAAAGAATGCAAAAGTATAAAAAAAGTGGGAAAAAATGTAATGAAGAAACCGTTTACATAAAATGACTACAATCAATCCACGCATATCCACATTTAATAAATGGAAGTTAAACTACCCAATCAAAAGACAAAGATTGTCAGACTATTTCTTTAAAAGCTCATAAAATGAAGTTATATGTTATGTACTGCAGGCACACCTAAAATATAAGAACATTGAATGTTTGGCTAAGTAGCTTGTAATTTGATTTTGATAAACTTCCTCCAAGAGGAAAAAAAAAAATCCTTAAACAGATAGCTTATGTAAATCACTAGATTTGGCAAATCAGTCATGCATTAGGAATATATTGGAAATGTATCATGTGCTAAGAATTATATTATCTTTCTTGGGTAATTTGGGGAAGAATTAGGAAAATAAGCTCTGGCTATATAAAAAAAATCATCTATTAAGAATAAAGTCATATTTTCTCTGTATGTGTATCTATAGTGTCCAGACAAGATGAAAAACAAGGCTGGCTCACTTAAGTGAATTGCTTTATAGGGGCAGACAGGGGAGTAATCATTTAAAATATCTGGGAATTAGTCTGATGGAGCAAAGAGAATCTGCTTTGAAAGTTTTTGCTATCGGATATAAACTGACAGAAATGTACGACATAGATATATACTATAGGGAGAATAACAGCTAGTCAAAGATGTCCATTTCTTAATATCCAGAGCCTGTGAATATGTTAGGTTACAGGACAAAGTAGAATTAAGGTTGCATTTTGAATTAAGTTTGCTAATCAGCTTAATTTAAGATAGGAAGTTTATCCTGGAATACTTGAATGGGCTAAATATAATTACAAGGGTCTTTAAAAGTGAAAGAGGGAAGCAGAAGAGTCAGATAAGCAAATGTAACAAAGGAAGCAAGTTTACAGTGATGCATTTGAAAAGAATTTGACCCACCCTTGCTAACTCTGATAATAGAGGAAGGGTGATTTTATTTTATTTTTAAATTTTTTTTTTCAACGTTTATTTTTATTTTTGGGACAGAGAGAGACAGAGCATGAACGGGGGAGGGGCAGAGAGAGAGGGAGACACAGAATCAGAAACAGGATCCAGGCTCTGAGCCATCAGCCCAGAGCCCGACGCGGGGCTCAAACTCATGGACCGCGAGAACGTGACCTGGCTGAAGTCGGACGCTTAACCGACTGCGCCACCCAGGCGCCCCGAGGAAGGGTGATTTTAACCAAAGATTTCAAGCACCCATTAGAATCTGGAAAAAGCAAGGAAACAGATTCTCCCTGGAAGCTGCTAGAAAAATATGCATCCCTACCAATACCTTGATTTTAACCCAGTCAAATTCAGACTTCTGACCTCCAAAACAGTAAAATAACACAGTTGTGTTGCTTTAAGCTGCTATGTTGGTAACTTGTTACAATAGTAATAAAGTGAATACAGTTCCTAAAAAAAAATCAGATGTTCTATAACTATTACTTGTACTCTAGCATCAGAAAGGTTTAGGGGCGCCTGGGTGGCTCAGACATTTAAGTGTCTGACTTTGGCTCAGGTCATGATCTTGCAGTCTGTGAGTTTGAGCACTGCATCAGGCTCTGTGTTGACAGCTCAGCCCGGAGCCTGCTTTGAATTCTGTGTGTGTGTCTCTCTCTGCCCCTCCCCTGCTCATGCTCTGTCTCTCTTCCTCTCTCAAAAATAAATAAAATTTAATTTTTTTTTAAATAAAAAGAAGGAAAGGTTTAACAAGACCTAAGTCATTAAAGTCAATCAAACCACATTAAAGCACGGCTATGTATTTAACATTTTGCAGTGGCAATACAAATTAAGTATAGTCAGTTAAAATCTGTTTAAAGGATTGGAGGAAAGAGAATATGTATGCATTAAAATATTAAAGCACACAGCTGTTAACGTAAAGTCAAATATGGCCCAAAGCAATGAGAGAAGATAGAGTAGTAAACTCTAACCTGGAGGAGTCTGGATGTACATATGAGAGTGGGACAGCAATAACCATCTCTAAGCCAGAAGGAGCACCTGCACAGGGGAGACCCAGAGGGAAAGGAGCCGCAGCCTACCAATTTAGGAATCTCTCTTACACATATCTTCCCACAGTGTATACCTAGGTGACCGCCATCTTTCTTATTCCCTGTCCCCGACCCCCAATTTTTTTTTTCTTCCCAGATCCTATGGCTTTGCTTAACACTTTCCCACTCTGCATGCCATACCTTTTCAGCTCTTTTCAAGTTAGGTTATAAAGTCTTTCCAAATGCAGCTCAATGATACTTTTTACATGTACCTCTCTCTTGTATGACCGTTTTGCTTTTTGTCATAGGGCTCAAAACAGTTTGTTTACTTTCTTAACATACCCTTCTTCTCCCAGTATAGGTTCCTCAGTGGAGTTCCCCACAGAATGATTTCTAGGCAACCATTCTTTGCATTTCAGAGGAGTAGTGTGTAGCTGATAGCAGGCATTACAAACAAGTAGGGAGTGAAGTAAGCATGTGATTTTTTAAATACCAACATATCAAATTTTCAAAAATTTATAAATCTCAAGGAATATGTTCAAACTTCAAAGACAGATACTAGCTTACTAAATTTTTTCTCTTGTTTTGATCAGGTAAATCTTTTCTCATGTATTCATAAAAGATAGAACGAGTCCTTGAAATAAAATTTGAATTAGGCGCGCCTGGGTGGCTCAGTCGGTTGAGTGTCCCACTTCAGCTCAGGTCATGATCTCACAGCTCGTGGGTTCGAGCCCCGAATTAGGCTCTGTGCTGACAGCTGGGAGCCTGGAGCCTGCTTCACATTCTGTGCCTCCCTTTCTCTCTGCCCCAGCCCACTCGCATTCTGTCTCAAAAATAAATAAACATTAAAAAAAATTTAATACAATTTGGATTGTTTTCTGTCACTCAAATTATTTTCTGCTACTTAAGATCAAAGCTAAATGATCTTGTTTTTTAAGCTGAAAGAAAAATAAGTCCTTAATAACCAAAATAAATACCTAGAACCCTAAATAGGTCAAAAATATTATTTTTAAGAAAAAGTGAGCAATTGAGATAACAATGATTATAGAAATGATTCCATATCCCAATGAGTTTAATTTCATTTCCTATTGCTTTCTCTTCCTGCAAATAATAGCATAAGTGAATAAAGCATACTTTGTTCAAAAAAATATCATTTTATATAAGTTATAAAGGGGATAGGCAGAACTATCATTTGGCAGATTTGAATCACATTTCAGTAAGGACTGAATCTGTTGGAAATAGGTTTTGGGGTGAAAATTACAATAATGCCTTTATTTAAATTCCTGTAAGTACTACAGAAAAATGAGCAAAATTATCATGAGACACTTAAAACAAAAACAAACCTTTGGACATTTAAAGGAAATAGTGAAAAACCATAATGTTTGAAAAACATCGACTGTCCCAAGAGCTACATAAGCCAAGCCGAGTAAGAAAGAAAGAAAAAAAAAAAAAAGTAACCCCAACATGCTTAAGGATTTTTTTTTTATTTTTCTTCCCTCCAGAGAATAGTATGGAAAAAAAAAAACATGCACACATACACATATATATTGATTCAGTAATATTTGCTTGAACTGTTCCTCTATTTCCTGTTGTATTTCTTTTGCAGTCACATTTTTCCTGTCATAATGTTTCCAGAGAACAAAGAATAGGAAATTATATGCTTGAGGAAATGTTAAATGTAAAAGCAACATAAGTTTTTCCTGCCTAAGATAAATTTCTCAACAAAACTTAAATTTTCTACGGAACAAAATAGAAAACGAAAAGTGAACAGTCTGTGGTTTCCATGTTTTTTTAAAGTTAAAGAACAAGTTACAACGGCTACATGAGTAACCATTTCAGTGAATTAGATTCCCCATTCACTGTGAATAGAATCTGGCTCTTCGATTAAAAATAATATTCTTCATCTTAATTATGATAGAACTTAGCAAGGCTAGATGTTAAATGCATTTGAATTCCATTTCTTCATCACCAACCAGCAGATACCAACCATACCTCCATTATCAATTGGAGCATCATAGTAAAAAAAAAAAAAATCATTTTGTGCTTCTTTTCCTACCATGATCAATAAAAGTTTATTTTAAATGAAGGTTTATTTAGCTCCTAAAATAAGACAACTTTTTTTTTTAGATGGCAAGGATGTGGCAATTTAGGTGGATTAAGTGATTAGATATAACTTGGTTTGCCCTCCTTTTAGAAGAGGCTGAATATATTCTATCTGTATAGAATAGAGGAAGAAAGGAAGAGTAAAGGATAGAGGAGGAAGAGTAAAATGGATTCTTGATTATTGGAAAGAGACTAACTATCTCTTCAAGTGTTTTATTTGCTTCCTGGGCATAAAGCCAGACCTCTTGTCCCACTCTGCTTTTTTAGTTTAATGTCACCTGTTTGATTTGTAGCCAATGGAATGTGAAAAGATAGAAGGTTCACTTTCAGAACACTTCCATGATTTAAGTCAATAAAATCTAGGAAAAACAAAAATAAAAACCTGGGAGCTACATATTGAAATGAGCCATGCCACAACGTGGAACAAGCGTTAATTCTAAACGAGCACTTGGAAAAGAACTACTTCCTGATACAAAGTGTGCTACTCCACTGAGATGTGGATTTTTAATCTTTAACAGCAGCTTGTAATTATACTAACTAATGCAAAGATATCCTATAGTAGATCACACTTTTAGAGTAACTACTTTCTGATAAACAGTTGTCTGGATAAAGATAAAAGATAAATAAAAATGCATGAGTTATTTAATAGGCATAGGCTGTAAAATTAAACTTGATATGTATTTCAACCCTACCGACTACTATTCATGATCCTTAGTTATTTAAACTTAAGGATAAGCATCTTTTAATTGTTAATTGTGTTATCTTCTTTTGGGAAGTGTTTTGCAGATGGAAAAAACATTTGTAAATTTTCTAGCCCTATCTGTCAATACCAAGAGTGCTCAAATGCTGGTTCCAAATATAAAAGATGCAGTCACTCTTCATAAATAGCTGTTTCAATTTCCTTCTACAGATTTGATTTATAGTAAATCACAGGAAGATATTTACTGTATGGATGAGAAACTTGAACAAATATATTAACATTTATGATTATGTTTTGCTATCATATATTATATATCTTTGATTTCATGGCTTTAGTCCCTTGGATACTTTTTTTTTTTCTTTTCGTTTTCTCTTTTCTTCAAAGAGATCCCCTGTAGGACAACCTCTTGACATTGTAACACTGTGGTCTAATATCCAGAATAACTCCCAGGGAAGGAAAAGTCCTCATAGTTTAAGGCTATAATTTGAACAACACATATTTTTTAAACTACATTGGAAAACTGCATCTTATGCTTGGTTTTGGGACTCAACATCTGAAAAGATGCAAATGCACATTTGAAAACTTGACTAAGTGAATGCCTATTAAGACTTTTGAACTAGGGGTACCTGGGTGGTTCAGATGGTTGAGCATCCAACTCTTGATTTCATCTCAGGTCATGATCCCAGGCGTTGGGCTCCACGTTGAGCCTGGAGCCTGCTTAAGATTCTCTCTCTCTCTCTCTCTCTCTCTCTCTCTCTCTCTCTGTGTGTGTGTCTCCCTTCCTCCCTCCCTCTGCTCTTCTCCCCTGCTCATGCCCGTATCTCTCTGAAATGAAAAAAAAAGTGCTTAAAAAAAGACTTTTGAACTAAAATAAAAAGTTTCTGTCATACATGTGTTTTGGGAAAAGCGTCTCTGGTAAGTAAATAAGTATTTGAAATAATCAAATAGTTGGTATAAATAAATAATTTAGCTTAGAAGTGGCACAGTTAAATGAGATTTCAACTGCAGGGAGATAATAATCTCAATACTAATTATGTTATATATAATGTATCCATGCTTACTTTAGAATATTGATGTCTCCCCTCCCTTACAAAAAAAACAAAGACTGAAAATTCCTAACGGGAATTAAATATGCTTATTTTTCCAACAAGTTAGAGGTGAAATAAGAGACCGTAGTTTTAATTTTTAAATATAGATCTAGTTGTAGTATACAAAGGGGTCTTGTCTGAAAACAAGTTTTTCTGATTTGGAAAAGAGATACCAGTTTTTATACTACAGAGATGAAGGGAAGTAATTTTCATGTAACAGAGACTTGTACATAGCATGCTCTTTTGCTGCCTCCAACTGAAGCCTGTAGACTCAAGGAAGAGTCCTCCAGGAAAACACAATAGATAGTAGATGGAAAGTTTGGATTTATTGAGGAAAGTCCATGTAAGATTATATTCCTATTTAAAATTCTTGCCCCTTACAGTAGTTTTGTTTTTAATGTACACTTATTTATTTAATTAATTAATTAATTAACTAATTTATTTATTTATTTTGCGAAAGAGCACAAACAGGAGAGAGGAAGAAAGAGAGAAGGAGAAAGAGAATCCCAAGGTTCGCAGTGCTCAAACCCACCAACTGTGAGCTCATGATCTGAGGAGAAATCAAGATTGGATTGCTCAACTTACTGAGCCACTGGGTGCCCTGCTCCTTATCGTAGTTCTATTATCAATTCAAACATCTTTTTTTAGCTTCTCTGCACATTTTTGAAAAACAAAAATAAGCTCTCTGTGGATTTTTCTGAATTTATTTTCAAACATTGGAAAAGCAGCATGATTACTTGGTAATATACTGTGACCTGCAAAGCTGCCTTGTGGCCATTTTCTCAGATTCTGCCATCATCTTTCTCTGAGTAAATATTTTCCTCCTTATATATAGCTAAACAATTCAAAACTGTATAAAGTAATCCAGTACAACAGTTAATATTATTGTATTCCTTTTATTCAGAGGTTAATATATTATTTTGTTCATTTATTGAATACATACATATAGAGCACCAGAAATTCACCACCTACTGTTCCAAGCCCTGAAAATGTGATGATGAATAAGTTAGATCTGATCTTAGTAGGGTAAAGTGGTCAGTTAATTCTTACCAATGAACAGAAGTAAGTGATTTTCAAGAGTAATAACAGTGTTCTGAATGAAGCAAAAAAGGATTATAGGAGAGTGACTTGGGGAAGGGAGGGTTTCCTTAAATGGCAGGGTAGTGAAGGAGTCTTGGAAAAAGATATATTTTAATTAGATCTGAATGGAAAAAGCAGCTAGACATATAAACTTCCTTATACAGATTACATTTTGCACAGGAAAATACAGTTTAAGAACTAAGATGAAGAGAATTTGGGGAAATTATGGAAGATAAAAAGGAAAGAGCCTGGAGCATTGGCGACTAGGCACATTCACAGCTTTGACGGAGGTCTGAGTTAGAAGGGTCAAGTGTAAAGTAAAGACTCTGGGCAAGGATTTGGATACTCATTGAATCCCTTTGAAATGCATCCTGACAGTCCTTTATGGGCCAGAGGTGCAGCAGGGAAACTTGTTAGGTTCTTCTAATTATAGAAGTTTAGGGAAGAATAAAGAGAATATTGGACTAGAGGAGTCGCACAAGTGTTGGGGGAAAGGATCGTCCTTTGGAGACATGATCAATAGTATTGTGATTAATTTAGATGAGGAGAAATCAGGGAAATGCAATTATTAAGGATGACTGCTAGGTTTTGGAGATAAAAATATTTATACATCTTTATAAACATGATATTAGGAAGGCTGAAGAAAATTATTGTAGGGAGGCAGGAAGGCATCAATATTTTCAAACTGGAGATGTTAAGTTTGAGATGTTTTATATGAAATCTAAGTGAAGATTAAATTTGCTATACTAAGTAATATATCTGTATTAATCTAGAGCTCTAGCACAGGTAAGAAGTGAGGATATAAAATGCAGTATGT
Source organism: Lynx rufus (assembly GCF_022079265.1). Classification (NCBI taxonomy): domain Eukaryota; kingdom Metazoa; phylum Chordata; class Mammalia; order Carnivora; family Felidae; genus Lynx; species Lynx rufus. The sequence goes on along the minus strand of NW_025814878.1, from coordinate 85,773,031 downwards.
AGATGGAATTGTCTCAGAGACCTGAATGAGTTCACTTGAAGAGAAACTGAAAATAGAATGTTGAGGGAAGATATAGAAGAGGAAAAAAAAGAAGAGCTAAAGATTGAGACCCAGAATGTCCTTTAGAGAAAGAAGGTCCAGCAATGGATCTGAGAAGGAGGATACTTTTGAAAAGATTATTTAGCATATTTCAGATCCTTAGACTATATTGCATCAATGCACCTATAACTTATTAAATGGTATTATGATAATTATATGAAAGAGAAACATTTCTAGACTGAAGGAAATCTGAATTAATCATTCTTTCTGAGTCTCTCTCATTCCCTCTCCCCTCCTCTTCTCTCCCTCTCTTTCCTATCATTCTCTCATGACCTTAAGAGTAGAATTGAATGAATTTAATTATAGTTACTGATTGAATTAATAACAATTAAAATGTGGGGCACCTGGGTGGCTCAGTTGTTAAGCATTTGACTTCAGCTCAGGTCATAATCTTACAGTTCATGATTTCAAGCCTGCTTCGGGTGAGCTCATGCGCCGCTTTGGGTGAACTTGAGCCCTGCTTTGGTAAAACAGGAGCCCCAGTGAGCCCCGCTTCTCTTTCTCTCTCCCTCTCTTTCTCTCTGCCCCACAGTCATTTGTGCCCTCTCTTAAAAAAATTAATAATGAGGGCGCCTGGGTGGCGCAGTCGGTTAAGCGTCCGACTTCAGCCAGGTCACGATCTCGCGGTCCGTGAGTTCGAGCCCCGCGTCGGGCTCTGGGCTGATGGCTCAGAGCCTGGAGCCTGTTTCCGATTCTGTGTCTCCCTCTCTCTCTGCCCCTCCCCCGTTCATGCTCTGTCTCTCTCTGTCCCAAAAATAAATAAACGTTGAAAAAAAAATTAATAATGAAAATTTTCCTTAATGTTTGTTCATGGGAAATGTTATTTATTTTCTTTAATTCATTTTTACCTTTAAAAAAGCTCTAAAAATTCTAAGACTAAGTTGTGTCTTGAATTGCTCTTCACTTTCAAAAGACAATGTTTAGGGGTATGTGTGTGTGAGAGAGAGAGAGGGAGAGAGAAAGGGAGGGAAGGAGAAAGAGAGGGAGGAAGAGAGAGAAAGAGTGAGAGACATATGCTAGTTATATAAATGCTACTTAACCTTTATGTATCTCTCTTTCTGTAAAAGAAAGAACATGATAGCATGTGCCTTTATAAAGTCATTGTCAAGATTAAATGTGTTAAAAAAAAGATTAAATGTGTTAATGTATTTGTGTTCTTAAGAAGAATATCTGGCAGTTGGAATAATCAATATTAACTATTTTATTATTATCATCATCATTATATTTTATTGCTGTTGTTCCTACTATACATAGAGTAAAAATTTATTAGATAATCAGTATATGTTTGATACATGTTAAGTGTAATACATTTTCTTTTTTTTCATTTAATACATATTCTTGAGGAAGTCAATCATGTAAGATAGAGTAATTAACAAAAACATTTTTAAATTTTATTTACTTATTTATTTACAGAAAAAGAGAGAGCACTGGGAAGGAGTAGAGAGAGAAGGAGAGGGAGAATCTCAAGCAGGTTATGTGCTATCAGCACAGAGCCCAACATGGGGCTCGAACCCACAAACTGTGAGAACATGACCTGAGCCAAAATCAAGAGTTGGACACTTAACCAACTGAGCTACCTAGGCACCCTAACAAAAGCTATTTTGAATTTCATTACATTTAAATGAATATTTTATGAATTATATAGTTCATATATGCACACCAATTTTAACTAATTTATTTAATTCATATTAAAAACATTAGTCTCAAAGGTTTATCAGTAAATGTCCTAAGTAGTTGAACTTCCAGAAATGCAAATTAGACAGACTAATGCTGGGAGATATTCTATACTAGGGCTACCTTTCTTGTATTTTGTGACACATTATTTTGACAAAATCTCACTGGTGTGCCCTGGAATGATGGGTCCCTGGTTGATGAGCTCCTCTCATGTCGGTGCTACTTCATACATGCTGAATGATGCATGGTTCTCAATCCTCTTGTTTTCCATTTTTCTAAGAATTCTTTTGCTTCCTTTATGACACTTCCTCCTGCATTGCCCACTTCTCCACAAAATGCCCTTGTATATTTATAGTTTATATATTCTAAAGCCAACTCTGCCAGGAAAGTTAAAATTTTCTAATGATTAATAGAAGAGATTATTTTGCCAAAGACCAAATGGGCCAATAAGGAGAACAAATGAGGTTACTTTTATCATTTGTAGAAGCTTCTCAGAAATTTGACACGTGATTAAGGATTCAGAGAAGTCTATATTTTACCGAAGCATAAGGATAAAAGTCATATAATGTTAATGCTAACTGATCAGCTGGAAATGCAAAACAAGGTGGATTGGGTTAACTTTAGGTAGTGAAGTTCTTTCACAAAGAAGCGTTTTCATTGTTTGAATAACCAACACGGTCAAATTAATTGCACAGAGTTTTCTACTTCAATGATTTGATTAAGCTTACATTGACAGTCCCCTTTCACGAAATGCTGTGGCCATTACTTTTAAGTGTGGACAGTATTACTTAATTTTGTCTGATAGACATAATGGCAGTACCATCTTTCTTTACTGGCTATCATTTCATTTAAAATTGTATCTCTTCTTATACTTTTTAATTAGGACTTCACTCAAATAATGGTATTTTTAAAAATTCATATGGGTGGATGAAATATATGATTATTAAGAATAGGCGCTGATCATTCGATAACTACACGATAAAATCTGAGGTTATTTAAGGTAGGTGACTGTAGAGTCCTCTGTCCAGATTAAAGCTCTTTTTTTAAAATGATGTCAGCTCTTAGTAAAGCCTCCATGGAATCATCAATAATCAATAGTGATTTTGAAAACTTTTTTTTTTTTTACGATAGGGTGTCACAATTTCGCTAATATTAGAAAGCATAACACAAAATATTGAACTAATGACTTGTCCAAAATGTCTAACCCCTTAAAGAGAATGTTGTTTTAGTGATAAATGCAAAAGACAAAAGAGCTTATGATATAGAGAGAAATGGAGTGAGTAGTTAAGCAAATACAATCAAAGAGAAACACAAACTAAAAATAGACTTAAAACATCTTAATAGAAAATGATGAAAATACATCCAAAGACTTGGAAAGTAAGCTTGAGAATATTAAGATCAGCTGTAACTAAATGACAAAACAAGTTTTACCACTGTTTCTGCCTTTGAAACAAGTATTATTTGAGATGGTCAGGTATGTATTATTCAATTCCTTAAACAAGGGTTGAACTAGCATGTCTTTAAAATCCAAAAAAATACCTTGAAATGATATGAACATTACATTTATGTCATATTTTAAATATATTATATATCATAACTATGTAATATTCATATAAACTGTGTACAATATGGAAACCCAGGCCGAAGTGTTAAATAAATATTTTTGAATGAGTAAATAAATTGTTGTATTCATCACTTCCATCCCTGTTTCATAGAAGGTAGTATCCTGGTAAGAGCAGGGAAGATCAATTTTGCCTCTTTTCTATGCCAGTGCCAATGACAGTTTCTTTACTGTCACCTGCAGATATTCATCAACAGAACTTGGATTGCATGCTGAGTTGCTGACCAAAATAAGGGTGGTAAAAGGATGTGCTTAACTCCGACATTTTCTCAACAAGGACATGATATTAACCTCCCACTCAATAAAATAGTTCCACCCAATTTCCCGGAATGAGTTCTTAATTTAATTGGTCATTTGAAGTGCACTTGTGTATAAAGAGACTATAGCCTTATATGAAAGGAGGAAACCACTTACAGATGAAAATTTTTAATGTCAAACAGAAATGGAAGAAGAATATTGATGGAACTAGCGAAGGTTAAGAAGAAAATATTACCTAAAATAAAGATGGGTGAAATTCATAGGAAACACCAAATGTACAGAATTTAATGATACATTTTTAATTACATGCTTAAAAGAAGAGGACCAGCATATTTAAATATGTAATAAGTTAAATATTTGGAAGAACTCCTGGGGAAGAAAATTGCAAAGAACTAGAAAAATGTTTAAAAGAATGGTTAGAGCTTCTCTTCAGAAAATAAATTACCCTGGGGCACCCTGGATAGCTTAGTTGGTTAAGCATCCAACTTCAGCTCAGGTCATGTTCTCATGGTTTGTGGGTTTGAGTCCCACATCAGGGCCCTGTACTGACAGCTCAGAGCCTGGAGACTGCTTCCGATTCTGTCTCTCCCTCTCTCTGCCCCTCCCCTGCTCACAGTCTGCCCCTCTCTCTTTCAAAAATAAGTAAACATTAAAATTTTTTTTTAAAAAATTAGAAAATAAATTATCCCAAAATGATATAATGCAACTGTATCATCTATGTTCTTAGAAGAAAGCAAAATATTCAATCAGGAAAGTCTAGATCAATAGCAACACTGGCAGCACTAGGATTCATTTTATACATTGTATCAATAAGTATTCTTCCTACACTGAATTCTAATCTATAGGTTGAGGTCCTGTGTATCAGAGAAAAATTCTTACTTCAAGATTTAAGAATTGATTTGAAACCCATACTTTCCTTATTACCATCTTGTATGAACTCATATTCTGATATCACATATTTATATTTTAACATTTTCATATTGCAGATTGCATTTTTTAACTTTTTTGCATGTTTTTAAGCTTTTTAAATGTTTGTTTATTTTTGAGAGACAGAGACAGAGTTCGAGTGGGGGAGGAGCAGAGAGAGAGAGAGAGGGAGACAAACAGTCTGAAGCAGGCTCAAGGCTCTGAGCTGTCAGCACAGAGCTTGACACGGGGCTCAACCCAAGAACTGTGAGATCATGACCTGAGCCAAGGTCGGTCACTTAATCAACTGAGCCACTCACGTGCCCTGCAGATTGCATTTTAATATAAAACTTAAAGTTTTGCTTCCTTGAACTTACATTCCTCGAATTATGAGTGAAATTAACTTATGCTGAAAACAACCGTATATAAACAAACTTTATTCTGTGTGTGTGCCTGTTAATAATCTGAGATAAACCATGAAAATTTAAAGGAAGTCTCTTTTATCTGCTTATTTCTTAAATAATTATGTATGAAAATAATAGTCTATCTTCTCAAGTCTATTCAATGTTTTCTTTAAAGAAATATACTAATTTAAAGTTCTTAAAATTTAACTGAGCCAGTATCTAAAACTTATCTAATCTATAAAGCTCAAGTACTGCATGGGTCAGGATGATAAACAGTGAATTTTAAAAATAAACTACCTAGAATAAAAATTTTCAAAATGAAAATGACTTTGTCCAAGAGGCTTTTATTTTTTCCAGGAGCACAACTTTCTAAATCAAGTCATATAATTTTTTGAAAGTCCAACTTCACACTAAAACTCTTTATTTTCATTGCACTGTTTTCTATTAAGAAAAAAGAAAAAGGGTTTTACCCTGAAAAGTAGTTTTGCTGACAACCTTATTCCTATTGGCTACAGCTACTCTAGGAATGTTCAGATTTTCAGACCTGACTACACAGCACACATGTCCTTCCCTCCTTGTTTCTACATAGCTTTCCACATAAATACATAGCTCCTGATGATTTGACAGACTCTTCTTATCCAGAATTGATATGCAATGATGCAGAAGGAATGACAGGAGAGCCATAGCCTCTGTTTTTCATAGAACACCCTGTTTTTCTGTTTGCCTAATATTGCCACAACATAGAGTATTTTCTATAAAAACATGACAGACACTTTGAATGTGTCTTAATTAATTTTAGTGATCTATACCAATTAACTATTTTCTATTTTTTCTGTTTAATACATATTGGCTGAATGACTTACCTTTGTAAGTGAGGAAGAATCAGTAAGTATTCAAGATTGTAAAATATGTATCAGCATTTAAAATTATTATATACATGTTTCACATGTATATTATATAGTATTATGTATATTATATCATATATATTAGTGTATACATAATATAATTATGTATATTATATTATATTATATTATATTATATTATTACTATATAGTGCTAAAGTGTAAAATGCTTTTCTATTTTTAAACATAAGAGAAAGTTGTCCAAGTCTATGCTGTGGAGGGAATCAGCCCTGAGTTTGACTACATCAAAGATAATATGGATAAATGAATTCTGAATAATGGTACAGTTTTAACTTGTTTGAACTTTTACCTTCTAAAATGGCATAAAATAAAATAATAAAATGACTAACAAGGCATACCTCTTAGATTGTGATTTTTTTTGGTTGGCACAAATTAATTTCATCTGTCTGTAAACAAGGTCCTTAATAGTTATGGCATTTTTTAAAATGTGGATTAAATCAGATGAGTCAGACTATATCCCAGATGCAACAAAGTGCAGGGAAGGAAATGGAAAAATCAGCAACAAGATTTGTTTTTGAATGTATACATTATCCATAAGGCCCAAACAATAGAAGCAAACACTAGAATGTCCCTAAAGTAGTGCCATTTGAAAGAAACCTTTAATAGGTCAGTTAAAACCCATCTCACAATAGCAACAGTTCATTTTATATGCATATGAAAAAAAAATTCATCACAAAACAGCCAAGTCCACAATAATGCAACTTCATATAAAATCTGAAGCTACAAATATAAATTGGTCCTATTAAGAACAAACTAGACACACTCCAGATGGTTATGTTGGGATACCTAATGTCCATAATGGCTGCCTTTTACAATTTTACTAAAGAATAGAGCTGGTGTGCAAATTAAAAAAAAAAAAAAAAACAGGAAAAAAATCTGAGCTATGGTAATGATGGCCTGTCCCTGGGCATTCATTCCGTATGGTTACTGTAAGGTCGTGGGAGGAAGTGCCTTTGCTCTTGTTTTACAATTGCACTCCTCATAGAGCCTACAGAAAAAAGGTCTGTCTCTATTCAAATTCAACAACAAAACCAAAAACAAGCTACTGCAGCTTTCAATACTTCCTCAAGAAAAGAGATATTACTTGGCTAAATAAGCCAGGCGCTGTCTAAAAGAAGGGAAAGGGTGAGTAAAGAGGAATGAAGGAAAGATGCATGCACTTTTTCCTCTCAACCATGCGCTGCAGAAGGAGGACTAAATGAGCTGTAAAACAAGAATTGTAATAACAGATTTAAAATATCCACATTTCTGGGAGGAGTAGATGAGAGAAGAATCTTAAAGTTTTTACAATCTCTAATATAGTTTACAATGAAATTATATTATTGGTGAAAATTAAATCCATTAAAAAATAATTATTATAGTCTAACATCTTTGTTATTCAAAATGGAGGCCTATAAGCTAACTGCATTAACATCACCTTCGAGGTTCTTAAAATACAAAACCTCAGGAACACTGACTCAGAATCTGTTTTTTAACAGCATTCCTGAGCGATTGACATATATGCTGAAGGTTTGGAAATGGTGGTTAAAATATGCTTTAAATTGATAAAGCAGTGGGAAACATTGTTACACATTTTTTGCCATAAAACATATGTTCTTACTCAAGATAGCAAATGTTTACACTTCGTAATAGCTATATGAGCACTTTTTGGCTTTGTGAAAGGGCCAAAGGGTTGGTTTTCCCTTCTAATTTGAGCTTAAAAGCTCAAGAGGTTTTCTGTCCTCTTTCAGAGATGCTATAGGATGAGTAGAATAGAGGGACTAATTTCTCAGTAGTGTTCTCTTGTTACCAACATTCAAAGAATACTCTTGAAGAGGGTGAGTTGGATTAAATGTATTTGTGAGGTTTTCTTTTCCTTCTATCAGATTCCTATTTTGACTGCCTCCAATAACTACCTGTTTTTAAGGACTATTATATTTAGTTGTCTGTCTCCCTCTTCGAATCCTATTTTTTCTCAGACTTTTGGCAGTTCATGAAGTTTCAGCAATGAGGAGAAAGTCAAAGCTTAGCAAGCCTGAGTCAGGCAATTATAAAAGCTCCAAAGAACAAAACAATGATGCTGATGCAGACATGATTTTTTTTTTATTTTTTGATGGCAAAAAGTCCTTTACAACTTTGTATTTTCCCAGTTGCACTTTGAAACCCATAATCTAGGTGAACAAGCAAGGGGACAGATGCTTCTTTGTCAGTCCTGTTAAGTTCCAGGTGTTTTACCAGAATGCTTAGTAGGCACAAAGATGGTTTTGTATAGGCTTAGGACCTCATGAAAAGCATTTAAATTTATAATAACTTCTGTTTCAAAATATTATTTTAAGTGTAGTAATTGATCAAGAATACAGGATTTTGCCTGAATGTGGTGCAACTCAAAACAGTATAATTAAAACCATCTCATTCATCTGGTGAAATTTATTGAGTACTTATTCTGTGAGTCATGGGGTTTCACACTGGGCACATTGTGCTGAATGAAGTAGATAGGGTCAGTGACCCTATCAATACCAATTGAAAACAAATAATTAAATACAATTCTTTGATAACACAAACTTGCAAATTGATCTGAATATGTTTCGCATAACTATGTAATAAGAAAACTGACCAGTAATTTCTTATTACTTTTACTGTTTAGGAACTACTTCTCTGAATAAGTGTTTAAAAATAAGACCTTAAAATTAAGTAGTAGTCATTCTCATAAATGATGGGTCGAGAGTCATGACAGTTGTGGATATAACATACGGAAAGACTAAACTGGGAGTTTGACAAAAAGCTTTCAGTAGTAACTGTCAGAAAATTAGCAGAAAAGAGATACAAAAATGTGAAATCAGATGAATGATTTCTAAATGTTGAGTACCTACTATTTCCTGAAACTGTATTAACACCTACATGTATATTTCTCATTTTAATTAAAACATCTGTTTTGTGCATTAATTTTTATACAAAAAATTAAAATCAATTACACATTACCTTTTTAACTAAAGTCCTTTCTTGAATGGATTTAAAAACTTATTAAAAATCAGCTATAGGGGTGCCTGGGTGGTTAAGTCGGTTAAGTATCAGACTTTGGCTCAGGTCATGATCTCGCGGTTTGTGAGTTCGAGCCCCATGTCAGGGTCTGTGCAGACAGCTCAGAGCCTGGAATCTGCTTCAGATTCTGTGTCTCCCCTCTCTCAACCCCTCCCATGCTCATGCTCTGTTTCTCTCGTCTCTCAATAATAAATAAATGTTAATTTTAAAAAAAAAATCAGCTGTATTTATTTGAATATCAGGAGTTATGAATGACCCCTAGAATTTCAATTACATATTTTACATATCTATCTCATTTTCCATGTTTAATTAGATTTTAAAAGAGTAAAACTATTTTTGATCTTGATCATCATAATAATGCCTAATTCAGTCATTTAAATGCTCTATCACTCTGTGTTGAATATAATTCTCATTTCTGGCTAGCTGTCTCAACCAAATAACAGAGTAGATTCTAGCAGTCACCAATACTGAAATACCATCTGAAATTACAATATGTAGAAATAGAAGTAGATATATGTATACCTGCACCTTTTCCTAATCCTATATGTATACCTATCTATATCTCATTCTTTAGTCATGTCCTCTGTGCTTTTTATATTTATCTTTCCAGAATTTTTTTTATCCATGGACTTCAATGTTGTTACATATACATATATACTAAAATGTGACTTTTTATGAAAATAAAATTTTTAATTTTACATTAAATTTTTTTTAATGTTTATTTATTTTTGACAGAGAGAGACAGAGCATTAGTGGGGGAGGGACAGAGAGAGAGGGAGACACAGAATCCAAGGCAGGCTCCAGGCTCCGAGCTGTCAGCACAGAGCCCGACAGGGACTTGAACTCACAGACTGTGAGATCATCACCTGAGCCAAAGTCGGACGTTCAACCGACTGAGCCATCCAGGTGCCCCTTAAATTTTATATTTTTATTTTAACAGATTATTTGGAATATGCTTAATATAAATTATATAACATATAATTGTGCTGGTGAATCATAATTTCTTCAAATATTTTCCTTTACTAATTTCCTGAATTTTTAACATTCCAAATAATTCTGATACAAATTATCTTTTTGACAATAATTGAAATGGGGAAATGATTTGGGAGTATTTCAACAGGGTTAATACCTAATGTGGAATTGCTGAATCAACAGATACTGACAAGTTTAATTGTGTTAGATATGACCACACCACCTTGGAAAGTGTTTAAATTTTCCTTCCTAACCTACAGAAATATTACTGAGTATTGCCAATATTTACATTTTGTTAAATTGAGGTCATTGAAACATTATTTTACTTTATATTGCTTTGTTAATCTAAACAATACTATCTAGACCTTTTTTATTTATTTTTATTTTTTATTATTTATTTTTTTAATGTTTATTTATTTTTGAGAGAGAGAGAGAAAGACAGAGCATGAGCAGGGCAGGGACAGAGGATAGGGGGAGACACAGAATCCAAAGCAGGCTCCAGGCTCTGAGCTGTCAGCACAGGGCTTGATGCAGGGCTCAAGCTCACGGGCTGCAAGATCAGGACTAGAGCCAAAGTCAGACGCTTAACCGACTGAGCCATGCAGGCACCCCTACTATCTAGACCTTTTAATCATTATCCTAAAACTTCAAAATGACATTTTTTATGAGTTTTTATTCCATATAATACTATCTTCTCAGTGTATAGCATAAATTAGGGAGTCTGAATTAAGTTTATAACTAATGATATTTAAGAAATGTAATCATGAACAGTAGCAATCATCCAAAGATTGATAGAAATAAAATAAAATTTAAAGTTATTTTTCCAATTATATTTTTCAAAGAAATTCATGAAAAATAATGAACTTTATTTCATTCTTGATGAGTAGTAAATGATGATGATGATGATGATTTATAGTGATGCAATTAAAGATTCCTTGAGGATTTAAGATCTTTATTCTAGCTTGATCTTTGTAGGAAATACAAATGGTAAGACTCTCTCTTTTAATCTCCCTTGACCTGGACTATTTTTTGTTGTTGTTGTTTTTGTTGTTGTTGTTGTTTCTAGGAAAGTATCTCTTAAACTCAATCCAAATATTGTAGAAAGTCTCTCAAAGTTAAATGAAACCTTAAATCTATATTTTAGAAAAGACAGCACTGAATAAAGACAGAGATGTTTTGTAAAATTAAAATGGTCATTTTATTAAATTAAATCACCCTATGTTTTAAGGGAAAGCATTCTTCATAGAATTATCTGCATTTTATGCCAAGAAAGGGCCATGGACAAAGATGTAGGTTTATCGTTTATGAAATTAAGGAACAATGAAGATAATAGATATATAGTAACATAACAGAAACAAGAACACAGAATTTAACGTGGCTATACAGAAATACATTGCAAGTAGTAGAAGGAAGATTACATCATTTACCTTGTTTTTTTGAAGGTGAAGACAGAAGCTGAGATGTTTGAAAATGGATCCATATGATTTTAAGTGATAAACTGAATGAAGGTGGAAAAATTATCCACCAGGAGCAAAAAGAAGAATAAGTGTACAAACACCATCATGAACAAAGTCTAGAAAAATATTTTTTTTATTCTTTTTTAATCTTTATTTATTTTTGAGAGAGAGAGAGACAGAGAGAGAGAGAGAAAGAGTGTGAGCGGTGGTGGGGTGGAGAGAGAGAGGGCGACACAGAATCCAAAGCAGGTTGTAGGCTCTGAGCTGTCAACACAAAGCCAGATGCAGGGTTCAAACTCACAAACCGTGAGATCATGACCTGAGCCAAAGTTGGACACTTAATCGACTCAGCCACCCAAGAGCCCCCAAATTTTTTTTAATTTAGATATAATTAATATATAATACTAGTTTCAGGTATACAACATAATAATTCAATATTGGTATATTTTGCAAAATGGTCACCACAATAAGTCTAATTAACATCTATCACCATAAATTGTTACCAAGGACATTTCCTTACAATCCCTATAGCAACCGTAATTTATAACTGTTAACCTTTCATGTATATCTTTTCCCAAATTTTTTAAAAGAGTTATTTATTTATTTTGAGAGAGGCAAGGAGGGGCAGAGAGAAAGGGAGAGAGAGAATCCCAAGCAGGCTCTGTGCTGTCAGTGCAGAGCCTGATGCAGGGCTCAGTCCCACAAACTATGAGATAATGACCTGACAGGAAATCAAGAGTGGGCCACTCAGGCACCGCTATTTTTTTCTCGTATTTTTTTTGCTATTTGTCCATGTGTGTCAGTCTTTTTCACTGCAGCCTGCTTTTTCTAGTACCTCTATTGTTATTACCACAATGCTGAGGATGCATTAGATGAATTCCAACCTTCGGATATGAGATTGCAGTAATTTACTTTATGGTTCATTTATATTCAAAAAGTAATACTGAAAATGATGGCATCAAATGCTCAGTAACCTTGATGCTTCATGATTGATCTCAGAACACATATTCCATTCCATTTCTTCACATGAAGAAACTTCAAAGTAATTTTATTTATTTATTTATTTTTAATTCCATTTATTTATTTTATTTAAGTTTATTTATTTATTTATTTATTTATTTATTTTTGAGAAACAGAGAGAAGCAGAGAGAGGAGAGAGATAGCTCTGTAAGAGCAAAGCCTGATATGGGGCTTGAACTCATGAACTGTGAGATCATGACCTGAGGCGAAACCAAGAATCAGACACTTAACCGACTGAGCCACCTAGGCACCCTACATCAAAGGAATTTTAAATCCAAAATAGATTCCCTTTGACATTTTATAAATATAAGTGAGAATGAAAAATTGATATAGATATTTTTGACTTTTGTATTAAAGAGGTAGTCTTTATAAAGGTGCTGCATTTAAATCTGTAAAATATGCTCTTCATGTGTTATAATCCAGAATGCTTTAGTCCTCTTCCATGATATATTATAGATAATTGTTTAACTTTAGAGTTTCTGTTGTTACCAAATTTATATCAAAGCTATAGATTACAACTTCAATAGGGACATATTAAAAAGTAAAAGCTAGTGATAGCTCTTCCAGAGAATTCTATGTCTTGAAACGGTTTGTATTTATTTATACAAATATACAATAAGTCACTTCAGTAATACAGATTTCCATGTATAGTTAGACGGTTTAATGATGTCCGGCTTTCAAATATACATAATACTAAACAGAAAAGTATGAAAATTATGGATCTTGTGGAAAATGGAATTGTATACATAATAATGTCCATTAATTTAGAACCATTTCATCATGTAAATTATTAAGGATTCAATTATATTATTTTAAATTGTTATATTTTTTATTATAATTTTAAATCTTTACTAAAAATGATTTAGAAATTGTATTATTCCCCTCTAAATGCCACATAAAACATAGATTATAAGTATTTATATTGCACATTAATTTTCAAACTGGAGGCTTTAGGCTCAACATGTATAGATTTTATTTGCTTTTTATTTTAGGTAATATTATAAGCAATATTTGAATGTTCATCTGGGTTACTATGAAAAATATTCATTTCATACAAAGGAAAAGGTTACAATTCAGGTAATCAACAAATGCTTTTCAAACTCTTTAGTGGCTGGTTTCAGTCTTACATCCAAAAGACAGTTGGAACTCATATTGGCAGGCTTTGTAGCATGGTGTTAAGAGCTCGTGATTTGGATTCAGATTGCTGAGAACTGAAGCCCAAAACACTCAAACTATAATCCTGGGCAATTTATTCACTCTTTCTGTATCTAGGTTTCTCCTTTACAGAGTAAGGACAGTAATAGTAGGTACACTGGTGATATGCTTATCTTTTTTAATGATGTAGCGAATATTCAACAAGTTTTTATTGTTATTGTATTTATTTGGATTTTTTAATTTTCAATAATTTCTAATATATTATCAATAACTTGTCATTCAAAACTGAAACTTTCAGAGCACATTCTCATGAACTAGTATTTAGTGAGAAAACTCATTAATTATTTTAGAACATATAGTATTTTATCACACTGAGATTTACATTAACCTATCATTTTATATTTTTGTAAATTTTACTTGACCTTATTGATAGAAATTTTCTGGAAAAAAGAAAATTTATTTTTCCTTTGTCATAATTGTCTCATAAATTAAATTTAGTTGCTTCTTTAGTAAACATCTTTTTATTCAAAGACCATTTAACAAAAACTCTAAATAGCTATGAATTATTAAAGTAAAACCATCATTGAACCAGCATCCTGATCAAATCATTATGGCCAGTGTGGATATTTTTTCTCTAATTTTTTATAACTAGCAATAATTATCATCAAGAAGTTTAGACATTTTTATAAATGCTGACAGAAGTGCTCACTTAAAAAACGCATGGCTTCTGAGGATTTATGAGTACATGTGTACACCCAAAAGGTAGTTTGGTCTGAAATAGATGACACTCAACTACTTCCTGTTAGAAGTAAGAAAATGTGTTAATTGCATTTAATATAGTTTATTACACTGTAGTCAACACAGGCCATCTGTCCACACAGCTGCCTCTTGGTGGTTTCAGCAAAGTGAGTGTATGTATTTTAAGGGGAAGCACAATTGAAAAAAGCAAAACAGCCCACATTGATTGACTTGGTGTTACACGACTATGTGCTATTTTTTTTTTTAATTTATACTGAGTAAATACGATGTTTACCAGATTTCCTCTTGGGGTAAGAAGTGACTTTGTTAACAGTGTGTCTTGATAAACTACTTTACTGAAACTAAATGTGAGGGTTTGTACTGACTAAAGACAAAAAAAATTAAAACCCTTAAAATGCTTTGTTTAATATATATAAATAGAAATGTGGGTCTGGGATTAAGGAGAGGGTAGAGAGCATAGAGAGAGGGGCTAGAGAAGGATGAGACAATATGGCAAGGACCTGGAAATTGTGTTAGAGAAATGAGTTGGGGTCCTATTTTTTTCCCTGTGTACCAGTCATCTTTTTGTGAGTGTTAATTCTCAATTAGGATATGAAAGGATTCAAGGATGCCAAGCAAAGGTCAAGGTCACAAATGCAGAATGTGCTTCCGCACTGGCCCTCTTCAGTGGTATTTGTGTAGCTGCTCATGTTTGAGTTCTTCATAAGAATGACAGTAGTTGAAAAGCCCATAAGATGCCAGCACCATAGAAATCCCAGCAAGGCCCCCTTTCTTCACATTGACATACTTGTCATAATACCTCTAGTAACCTCTTTGAAATGCTCCAGCAATGGTTTTCGGGGAAAAATTCCACATCAGTATCCAGCTTGACAGCTCTCCTAGTTTGAAATCCAGGAACTTCTTCTCATTCACTGGTACAGATGACATCATTGTGGAGTCCTGGGTGTCCACTATGACCACCTGAGGAGAACTCCAGTTGGGGTACTTTTAAGAGCAGGAATGATCACTATATAATTGGTTATTAGCATTTCTGTGATGTATTCCAGAAAAGTATTCCATTAAAATGGAATATATGGATAATAATGGAATAATGTATTCTATTAAAAGTTTAGTAAAGTATACTAGTCACATGCAAGAATTGTCATAAATAAAAAAATTGTCACAAATATTATGTTTTTGCTTGGTAAAGATCAAAGACAGTGCCGTATTGATAGTTGTGTTCAGGTAAGAATCAAAGGGAAAATCATTGAGTGATGGAGTCAGACCTAAACTGAACAAACTTAGGTGAAAAACTTCTAGAAGGATAAAGATAATCATGCAAACCTGTTACCCCCTTTAAGTTCACAGTTACCTTGAGATGAGGATGCAACCATCCCCAGGCAGATGAACCTTAACTAACTGAAAGTGAACTTAATATAATGTTACTATAATTGGCATAAGCTTAATTTATGAGGAAAAAGTGGCCTAAACAGGTTTCTCTGTTGTGTTGCTTTTTGAGGAATGATACTTGAAGATAAGCTCGTTAATTCCAGTCAGAATATATTGAGTGCTTTTCTGTGCCAGATGATTTTAAGTCATTATATATATCACAGTGAATAAAGGAAACAGAAATCCTTGCGCATGTTATGATTACACTCTAATGGAGAGAAGAGGCAAAGAAAAAAATAAACGAGTCAGATACACAGTATGTTAGTTGATAATAAATACTATGAAGTAAATAAAGCTGGCAAGGAATTATTAGGGAGAGGACATAATTTTTATTTGAGCAAAGACCAAAGGAAATGAAAGTACAAATCAGACAGAGACCTGTGTAAAGAGTCCCAGACATAGGGAAAAAAAAAAAAAAAAAAAGAGTACGAGACATAGGAATGTGTAAAAACCCAGATTCTCAATTTGACCTGGCTGTTCAAGAAAGAACAAGAAGATCTGGAATCACAGATTATAATAGTGTCTTAATGTCAATCTTCTCTTGATGGAAATATCACCAAAGTGAGTACTAGCTGAACTAATCAATATAGATTTATTTTATAAACAGAATTATTGAGTAATATTTCAAATTTTCTGTCTGACACATTTATAACCCCTAACCTATACAAGAGCATATACTACCCTGAAATGTTATTTTAGTATTACTCTTTTTATCCCTACTCCATAAGCAAAGTAACTAGGTATTATTTTGGATCCCTCTGTTATTTAATGCCATGGTTAGACATGGGGATGACACAATATATGAAACATTTCTGGAGATCTTTATTCTCTTTTATCAGAATAAAACTGATAGGGTGTCAGAAGTACAAGAGAAAATAAACAAGATATATCTTATAAAATACATATGCATTCATTTCTTCATTTCAACGTATTTATTGAGAAACTGCTGTATGCAAGCAGTGTGTTAAGCATTGGAATTACCGTTCTATAAACAGACATGATTTTGTTCTTAAGATGGTGGTAGGAAATTCATGCAGCATGCAAATGATACACCAAGAGAATATGAAAAAAGACGTTTTATGGAAGCATGTAGTGGCAGGGACTCCTCTTGCCTTGGAGATCAGAGAAGGCCTCACAAAATAAGATACTAAAACTCTCACGGGATAGAAAGTATTATTTTGGTTAAAGATAAAGTGATCAAAGATACTAAATGATACTGATAATGGGAATATTTCCAGTTCTAACAATTGGTCACAGGATTGGGCAAAGGGGATATGATAGGAGGTATGTAGAGTCTGGGCAGGTAAAAATGCAGATTGAAGGATATTCATAAGAGAGTGGAGGAGAGGGATCCTTGGGCCTACACCTAAACCAAGGCCTAATGGAAGCCCCCTTATGGAGTTTTGTGATGGATAGTGAGGAAAAATGAGGCAGGAAGTAAAGGTGGTATTAAAAGTGTTTTTTTTTTTAAAGATTAGAATTATATAGCATTTTCCTATGTTTATAACCACTGTTTTAAATTGATGAATAACATAAAGTTGATGTCAGTCACTGAGGGGATTTCCTTAGAGGGGAGGGGAAAGGATTTAAAACAGAGGTGAAAGAGAAGGCCTTAGGTAATGCCAATAACTATTCATCCAGAAGGCAGAGTATGTATTTCCCACGCAAGGAGATTCATATACTCAGGAGATCAAGAATTTCTCTTCTCATGCCTTCAATTTTCTCAGTGGGAAACTAAAAGTAGGATTACCAGTTAACTGGCAATTAGAGAGTGGGTCTTGGTAATTTAAGAAGAGAGAGTACATGAAATAGTTGCTGAGTTTAATGGTCATGAATTTAAATTAAAACCTTCAGGCAGCCATGTTCAGGATTGGGTTTGCAGGTGGGGTTTAGGTAGGGTTTAGGTTAAACTAAATATTGTAGTTGCATCAAGTGCATTTGATGAAAGGAGAGAGTTGTAGAGAAATTGAGATTGTATACAAGGGAGTAGGTCAATGATGGAAGATAGAATTTAGCCTGTGTTAAGGGAGGAGTAAAGACATCAGAGGCTCTAGACATTACAAATGTAGCTGAATCTATGAATAAAACATTCCAGTGGTGTCTAAGAGTTATTAGAGATGGGATACTAAAATGAGTCAGCTGGAAAGATGGAGATGGTGTCCAAAGAATAGTGTTGACATTGAAATTATAGTAGCCAGCTGTTGATATTGACAAGGGTAGGTAATAAGCAAGGGATTAGGTAATGGTCACTGGAGGAGAGGAGGTGAAGGAATTGTGAAGCCAGAGTATCAGATACATTATCTACCTGAATTTTGAAGTTATTATGATTTATGATAGAACGAATGTTGCAGAAAGTTTATATGTCTCAGCCGCAATCCACATCCAGCTCCAGGTCTGTGGGCCAAAGTTATTACACATTTAAGGTAAGAGGATATTGTCGGACCATTTTGTCTTCAAAATTGTAAAATTTGAGGTGGTCATGAGGCATTTTAGGGACATGTGTCTCAGTAGGTGTGACATAATCTCACTGCCCACACATAAACAGCAGTTTTCTTTAGTGAATATTCAGGAAATCCCTTGATTAGCAATTTCCCTCCATATGCAGAACAGTAAATTGATGTGCACTTCAAATTTATTAAACCCTTGCACTCTGACTCTGACTTTGTTCTACCCAATTAGAGTTCAGCATTTGTTGAAAATGTGTTAACTCTCATCGCTGGCAGAACAGGCAAGAGGGCCCAGTGGTATATTCTGTGCAGCCAATAAGTGGCCTGGTGATCACAGTTGTCAGATAGATAGTGGCCTTTAGGATGCCACAATGTCTTCTAGGAGCCATCAGTAATTTTCTAAACCTTTCAAATGTTCATTTTATAAGAACTGCGATAATCTGTGAACTTTGAATCATTGGAGAAATTCAATATTTAAAGTAACTCATCTCATCTTCAGCATCCAGAGTGTTCAGACATCTGAAGTAGGGTGTAGTTTTATATTACTGTCTATGTCTATATATGAGAAATGCATTATCGAAAATCTTTTTACTTAATAAAAGCTTATATTAGTTTACTAAGGTCCTATATAATGTGTGGTATTAACAAATTACAAAGAAATGGGCTTCTCACTCATTCTCTAACTAGTCCTGGGACAATATGAAACTAGTCAGAGTTTCTACATATTCTCTACCCATCGTGTCCTAAGGCCTATTTTCCTCATTGGCCATCTAGGTACTGGGGTAAATAAGGCAGAGTGAAAACCAAGAGATTCTTTATGAACAATTATTATGACTATTCCTGGATGATGTTTTTGAAATAAAAATATTCTGATAGGACCAAGAAAAATATATCTTTAAAACTAGTAGTGAAATGGAATTAAATAAAACAGACATGAGAATATTTCTGTTATAAAGGCAGAATTAGTGATCAATTTAATCCTAACATGAAATAATTACATTATCTATCTCCTATTAAATTCATACTATTTTCTCTTTGCCAGAGACAGGTTTTCTAGGTGTATGTGTAGATATTTTCTTGCTCTAAATATTTTTTTTCTATTAAAACAGTTCTAAAAATATTTTATGTATCAGTATTTCTGCATGTCTGTGAGTATATCTTCATGTAGGTACCATATACCTCATAAAATGGAATTGATAAAATAAAGATGTGAATTTTTATATTGATAAATAATTGATACAAAGTTTCCTGATAGTTTGTGTTCCTAATAATAATGTGTAACATTAAAGTTTCACACACATTATCAAAAATTTATATTAATTAATTTGTTCTAAGTCTTTGACAAGCTAAGTTCTGAAAATGACATAGTATTGATTGCTACATAAATGTATTTTTTTAAGCTAGAGGTCACATATTTTAAATATTTTCATTTGTTTCCTCTGCTCTACCTATTCATAACTTTCACTGTTTTTCTTCTGTTAAAATTTTCTCATTGTATTAAAGCAATATGTATATTGTAGGACTGATTCCTTTATCATTATTATAAATGTGGTTTCTCTAATTTTTATTTTATTTTATTTTTTTAACTTTATTTATTTATTTTGAGAGAGTACCTGCATGCACACATGAGCGGGGAGGGGCAGAAAGAGAGGGAGAGAGAGAGAAACTCTCAAGCAGGCCTTGTGGTATCAGCACAGAGCCAGAAGAAGGGCTGTCTCAGGACTTATGAGATCATAACCTGAGCCAAAATCAAGAGTATTATGCCTAACTGACTGCCACCCACGTGTCCCAGAATTCAATTTGTTTACAGAAAAATTTACTCTTGCTAAGAGATAAAAATTTACATTAATGTAGTCATCTGTTATTTAAATTTTGATTGCCAAAATTCAAATCTTGCTTATAAAAGCCTTCTCTACTCCAATATATTGTATTTTAAAATTCTCATATTCCTTTGTAGTACTTTTATGGTAACCACTTTTTTAAAAACATATAAATATGAATTTCACCTGTATTTTATCTTGGTGTAATGGAAAATGTAAACTTTTTTATTTTACATGACTACCTAATTGTTAAAAAAATCATTTTATAATTAATAATTTCCTTACTAATATGAAGAACCACATTTGCCATTTAACAAAAGGCTCTACTATTTTCTATTGATATGTGTATTCCTGTCATGATATATATTTAGATATAAATATAGATATTTTACTATTATACATTTGAAATGGTTAATATATGGAAGTATGCTGTTTGTTCAAAATTTTTTGGTCACTCGGAATGTTTGTTCTCTAATATGAAATTTAGGAAAATTTAGTCAACTTTCAAAAGTATCTATATGATATTTTAACTTGACATCTTCATATACTTGTGTTTTCCTATCCAAGACAAGTTTGGGTTTCATTCATGAAGTCCTTCTTTGGATCACTCCTTAGAAACAACCTTTTCTTCCTATTAGCTTTTTATAATTTCTATTGATGAATTTGCTGATGTTATTTTCATTTATTTGGCTACCGAAATTGCTATCTACTCTTACCTTATATTATCTAGCTACTTGCTGCTTTTATGCGGCTATAGTACTCATACTTACAGTTTTGTAACCAGCCATTTAAGTAAATTTTATTTTATTTTATTTTATTTTATTTTATTTTATTTTATTTTATTTTATTTTATTTTATTATTTTATTTTTAAGTTTATTTATTTTGAGAGGTAGAGAGTGAATGTGAGAGGGGCAGAAAGAAAAGGAGAGAGAATCCCAAGCAGGCTCTTGGGAGCCCGTCAGCCCAGAGTCCCCATGTCGGGCTGGAACCCCTGAACAGTGAGATTAGGACCTGAGGCAAGATCAAGAGGTGGGTACTTAACTGACAAAGCTACCCAGGTGCCCTTAACTGAATTTTAATATTGTGCCCATAATATTTCAGTTTTAAATTATCTTTAAGTTTTCTACAGGTGTATCACCTATTGATATTAACATTTTTGTTTGTTTTCAAAATATAGGCTTATTTCTTTTCCTTTGGTCAAATTTGTTTAGACAAACTTAACAGGAGTGGTATGTGCTTGTGTTGCTCATAAGTATGTTTAGCATATTTTTAGTGGAGAAATATTAAACATGATCTTAGAATAACCTTGTTAAAAGATTAAGATTCATGGGCAATGGGGTAATATAAATTATATATGCTTGTGAAAAACTTCCAACATCAAAACTTAGTATTTTATTTGTTTTATGATTAATCCTGTTTTTGACTGAGGTTACTTGCTCTGGAGCTAACTGACAAAATTTAGTTTCTAAATTCCAACAAAGCCCACTCAAACAGTAGAAACCACACTGCAGGAATTGCAGTGCACAGTCTGTGTGGCAATACCTCTGTCCCCTGCCTCATTGCCATATAAAGAGGTGATTAGATGAGGGGAATAGGTTCTTCATGGGAGACAAGAGTTCCGGATTTTAATAATGTCCTTCTACATTCATCGGCAAGGTATGGTTTCTATCACAGAGTTTCATGTTCCCATAGAGACCCATTAAAATAGATTGTTTTAGTATCCATTCAAAACTTCCTGGTCTAGAGAACTGCCAGAATTTCATAACTCAAAGTGAAGGAGGCCAGGGCAAGAGATGCCAGGGGACAGCCTGCACTCTCTGCTTGCATGGACAGGGTTCTGGCATGTATCTGGGCTATGGAAAGTATAGCTGAAGTAGGCATGGCTCCAGCCTGCTTGCCAGCACCCTTCACAGCTGCCCAAGGAACAGCCTTGCTGCTATGGGGTGAGGAGAGAAAAAGGCAATGGCTACCAGGAAGGTGGACAGAGCTCAAGAAGGGTGTGTCTGGGAGCTATGGATGCAGGAACATGGTGATGCCACCAGCAGGCAGTCTCAGAAGGAAGATCCAAACTCTTCAGGAACTGTTGGTAGTTAGTAACCTTCATAAACTTATCACCAACCTTCCTCTTTTGTCCTTCCTCCCACAATTGAATGTTAGACTCAGGGGAACTTTGTGCCTGGAAAAAGAGGCAGGGAAATAACCCCATGGTACAAGGAAACTCTAATATTGAAATCAAAAATGATTAGTGACTAAGTTTTTTGTAATTGAATTACATTAGAAAATCACTAGATAATACTAAATTCACATATCATGAAGGATGAGATATGTTAATTGGTAACTTAAAAATTTCCCCACAACTATCAGGCCATATGGTCGAAGCACATGATGTTGATATCATTTATTAACAAAAACAAAAATATTTTATGTTTATACACAACTCATACCTGACATGTATGCCAAAATCTGGTTCTCCAAACTAGAACAATATTTTTTTTTTTAAATTGTTATTGCCTGGGAGCTACACCATAGCAATTTCATAATCTTAGAGTTTGAGTTTGAAAACCTATTACCCTGTTTTTTGCTTGCTCGTTTGCTTGTTTGTTTGTTATACAACTTTTCCGGGGATTCTCATGTGTAAACAGTGCAGAGAACCACTGCTTTAACACAGGACTTCTCAGACTGTCACGTGCATACAAATTACCAGGATGTCGTGTTGAAACTGAAGGGTCTAAGCAGGTCTATCAAGCTGCCTACTGACGCCAAAGCTGCTAGTCTAAGACTACAGCTTTAATAGAAGGTTCCCTAGCGCATTTTAAATGGATAATTGGCATTATCTATTTTGAGAAATTATATTTAAATTTACTCTTGAAATATCTTGTGCCTTGTGTTGTGTGTGTGTGTGGCGGGGGTGGGGATGGGTGTGTGAGAGAGAGATCACGCATTGCATTGAAAATGTACTGGCCTTTTCACATGTCAGTTTTCTTTCAAATTATCATCTCTTCACTCATTCCATTTCTCTTGTATTTGCGTTTACTTTTTCTTTTTCATTTGTAATTTTTTCAATTTGGTATATGGAGGGTATTTTTTTCTTGATTAGGTTAGCTGGTGGCGTATCTGTGTTACATTTTTAAAAATTTAGGTATTTCTTTGTAAAATAAACACTTTACCATTTTATTATTTTTCTAGTTTATTAGTTTTTATTACATTATTTTTCTGTTTTTCTTACATTAATTTTATTATTATTTACTGTCACTTTTATTCAATACACAGCATATTCCTTTTCTGGTTTAGGAATATAAGACTTTTTAACTCTTCAAACATATCTTTAGCTATTATTAGCCAAACAGCTATCTTTAGCCATCCTTTGCCATAGCCAGGAGTTGGGGGAAATAGCCTGTTCTTTACAGTTATTATCTGTATTCTGCAATTTGTGTTTAAATTTCTCTTGAATTTTATTTTTTTTCTTTTTACTATTAAACACATTTTTTTTTAATTTTCATAAGGGAATGTGATGTTATTTTCTGTAATATTGACATTTTCTATTTGTCCTAACATATGGGTAATTTTTACAATATTTCCATGCACTCTTAAAGAGAATAATAGCCTCTGTTTTCAATTCATACGGAGTTTAAATTAATCTATTAGATCAGACTTATTTTGATGATGAGGTTCTCTATAAACTTTAAAAATTTATCCAGTTGATCTGTTATCTCTCTTATATTTTACTCTTTCTCCATTTATTTCTTAAAAGGCTTTCATGTTCAAGTTTATGGTTACTGTATATTCATGATCATAATATTTTAGTATCCCCTTTCTTTTTTTTATCTATTGCTTTTGCTTTGAAATCAAACTTTGGTTTTTTTCCCCATGCATTTGTCATATATTTGGCTGAACATTTAATTTCCATCATTTTGAGTTACTCTGTGTTGTATATGTCTGTAATATTACAAATATTTTAAATCTATTTTTAAAATTTAACTGGATATATTCATCCTATGTATATTTATTTGTATATTTTATAGGAATGACCACATTTGTTTTTGTTTTTACTTGCTCTTTCACTTTTTTTTTTTTTTGCTTTGCCGTTTATTTTTTCTTTTTTATCTTCTATGTTTATCTTCATGGTATTATGTATTTCAAAGTTTAATAGATTTTTTGTATACCAATTACAATATTTATTAGCATTTATGTCTACTGGTTTTTAATTCAAGTATAATTAACAGTATTATATTAATGTGAAGTGTATAATATGATTCAACAATTCTATACATTTCTCAGTGTTCAGCAAGATAAATGTAGTCTTAATCCCCTTTATCTTTTCCCTCCTCCTCCCCACATCCTATCTACTAACCACAAGTTTGTTCTCTGTATTTAAGAGTTTACTATTATTTTGTTTTTTTTTTCTTCAATTGCTCACTTGTTTCGTTTCTAAAATTACACATACGAGTGAAATTATACGGTATTTGTCTTTCTCTGACTGACTTATTTCACTTACCATTATACTCTCTATATCTGTCCATATTGTTGTAAATGGCAGGATTAATTTTTTTTACGGCTCAACAATATTTCATTATATGTAATTATTATATTTAATCATAATGATAATTATTGTCATATATAATATATATTATATATTAGTTATAATATATTATTATTTCATTATATAGATTATATATTAGTATATTATATATAACATTATGTATAATTATTATAATACTGAGCAGTATTATAGCTGATATATGTCACATTCTTTATCCATTCATCTCTTATGGACACTTGGGTTGCTTCTTTATCTTGGCTATTATAAATAATGCTGAGATATGCATAGGGATGTCTATATCTTTTTGAATTAGTGTTTTCATTTACTTTGAGTAAAGAAAGACCCAATAGTGGAATTACTGGATCATATGGTAATTCTGTTTTTAATTGGAGCAGCCTCTCTGAAAAATAGGTTGCCACTTCCTCAAAAATTAAAAATAGAGTTATCTATTTTTAAGTATTAAGAAATGAGAAAAGTATCACCAAATACTTACTACTTCTCTTTTATGCCACTTCTCTTAGGTATGTTATGATTTTATATTTTTAAGATTCATGCTCTTATATTCTGTTTATAAAACAAAAAAACTGAATTTCCACCATCATCCAGACTAGTTCTACACTAAAATGATGTGATTGACCACACCAACTCTTTTCACAGCTTCTACATTTCTGAGATTTATATTATGGATTATTTATGGATTATCTAGATTCATCAAGTTGTTCTTTTGCACTTACCCAAAAATAAATGCTTGCTTCCTTGTTTGTCTTCTTAGTTTTTCAACTGAAAATGCATTCCATCTTAAAATGTAAATTATTTTCTGTTGCCTGAATGTGAACGCTTCTATAAATGAAATCATATAACAAGTATTCTTTTATGCCTTATTTATATTTCATATCATTATGTTTTATAGATTCATGTTTGTTGACTATAGCACTAGCACATTCCTTTTCTCTGTTGTATAATATTCCATTATTTGACTGCACTGCCGTTTATTCTTTCATTCTAGTGTTCAAGGATATTTGGATTGTTTCTAGTTATGAGCTATTACAAAGTAGCTTTAAATATTCTTATATATAGTTTTCATGCATATGTTCACATAACTCACTGCTGTGTATATCACATCTTTATTATAAGGTATATTACTAAGAAATAATTTATTTCCGAAAATATTGTTATCAGTTATGATATCATTAGAGTTCTTGTAGCTCCACATTTTGCCCACAATTGATACAGTCAGAAGTAATTTTAGACATTCTAGTAGGCATAGTTTCTAATCTTTTTTTTATTATCTATGAATTTAAGCATGTTTTAGTATACTTATTGGCAATTTGAATAAATATTTTAACAAACTGTCTCATTTCTTCTTCTTATTTTATTTTTGCAATGTCTATCTCCTCCTTTTTGTATTTTCTATATATAAGTCCCTTGATGCCTAGAAGAATTATAAATATTAGCTTATATTTTCTGCCTTATTTTCTCATGTTCTTAAAGGTGCCTTTCAATAGGTACAATTTCTTAAATTAATTTTCACTGTTCTATTTTCTTTAATGATTAATAAAATTTATACATTATAAAAATATCTTTATACTTTGTGGTTATGAAAATATTCTCAAGGATTATATTTTCACAGTCTCACTTTATAGTAATTTACTTATTTATTTAATTTGTTTTTTCACTTAGTTTTATAATCTATCTACACTTAATATTTTAATATAGTAGAGGTAAGGATCCATGTTTCATATTTAATACACCGATATCCTATTTCCAACACCACTCATGGAAAAAAAGCATTGTTTTCCACTTTATTGAATATCCATATTGTTATAAATAACTTACCAAGTAACATTTATAATGATTATATTTATATTTCCGTTCCATTTCTCTATTTTTAGACATGCACCAATACTAAAGTGACTTATTTACTATAGCTCTATTATAAATGTTGATAATGAAAATCTTTCCTCCTTATTGTTCTTATCTTGACTATATAAAGCCATTATATTTTTCTTTTAACTCTTAAAGTTAATTTGTAGAAATTTCAAAAATCTTATTGGGACTTTGAATATTAAATGTGTAGAACAATATAGGGATAGTTGACAATTTTTACAACACTGAGACATAATCATCTATGACTATGATATAAACTTCATTTATTTAAGGCTCTTTAATGCCTTTCAATGAAATATTTAGGTCTTTTGTAATTTCTTTCAATAAAATAAACTGAATCAGTGTTATAAATTTTTCGTATATGCCTTGAGTACATTTTTTATATTTATTCCTAAACATTCCTTGTCAGGTGCTATTTTATTTATTAAATGATTCTTTTTCTGTTTTAGTTGATATGTGGAAATGAAACATTGGGTATATTGATTTATGTTGATAAATTTGATAAACTCTTAGTAATTCTTCAAAATTCATCTTTTGGTCCTCTGAGTTTTCTATAAGCAACATCATATTACCTTCCTTTACGATCATTATAGATATATACCTTTTCTTTTTCTTTTGCACTAAAACTTCTGACTTAGTTCTGAAGAAAATGTAATTTTAGTGAATCTCTTTACCTTCTTCTCAATTTCGGAGGGGAAGTATTGATTCACTGATTGATTGAGTACAAAATGATGATTTAATATATGTCCACATTGTGAAAAGATTACCACAATTAAGTTAATTAACACGCCATCAACCCATTTAATAGCTCACCATTAAATATGATGGTGACTGCAAATTTCTAGTAGATATCTTTATAATTTTATCTAAATTGACTTCCATTTTTAGTTTACCAGTAAGGTATATTTGTTTTTTAAAGGTATTATATTTATGTTCACAAATGATATTAGACTATAATTTTCTTAGCGGGTAGTATTCATATTGGATATTATTTTATCAAAGTTTTCCTGGCCTCATAGAACAAATTGGACAGTATAATATGTATTTTATTCTCTCTAGTTTTTTATGTACTATTATAAATTTTTTTCTTGAGTGTTCGGTGGAATTTACTAGTAAAGGAAAGTGATTTTGGAGTTTTTTTTCTCAATTTTTTGTCTTCTGCATGCAATAATTTCCTACTGTTCTGTTCAGGCATGCTATTTACTTCACAAAAAGTTTTTGGTAATAATATAATTAAAATATATTAAAGTGCATTGTTGATGTATAATAGCTGTTTAAGAATTAAATATCAGAATCTCAACATCTTAATAAAATACAAGTAAATTTCATGTTTGTGTAAAATTGTGAATGGAAGTCATTAGTTTTCAGGTGATTCTCTTCCAATCATTGATTTCATGGACCCAGGCCTCTTTTCCTATGGCTTTGCTACCAATAGTGTATGGAGCGAGATTCTGTGAAACCATAAATGGTTGAGGACTGAAACTATGAGATCAACCTGGAAATGAAATACTTTCATCATGGTTGATTTACTGGGATTCAGTCACATAGCCCTTCCACACTGCATATCTGATTTAGCTATTTGTCCAAAAAGAAGGATTGATTAGGAAGATTAGCTAATAGTCATTAGCACAGTATATTGTTTCTAGTAATTTGCCTATTTATTTTCCTATTATTCATAATTTATTTTAATTATCTTGTTAATTTTATTAGTTACGAAGTGATTTCCACTTTTCAAATCAGTCTGTTCATTGTTTGTGCTACATCATTTTTTTTTTTCTTGGCCAATACCACCAGACTGTTAGCAGTGTGTTTCTCTTTTGAAAGAACTAACTCATGGCTTGGTTGACCCATCTAATAGATATCTATATATGTAGCTGGTTTTTGCTCTTCCTGTTTTTTATTACCTGTTTTCTTTCATGCTTACTGTATGTGCACACATGCACGTGTATGTTAGCGTTTATTAATACTGGTACATTACATTTGATATTCAAGTCTGCTGTTACAACTTTTTAACCTGGAAAAAAAAACCTAATTAAAAGTTATTTAATTTGCCAGTAAACTAATTTACACATCTTTTTGTTTCTCAGCTATTCAATTCTGAGAATGCTAATATCTCTTTTCCATCAACACATTTTGGAATCCATCCAATCCACTTTGCCAACTACAAAGATTCTTAAAATGATGATTTTTATAATATATATGGGATGAGAGTGGGACTGTAGGAATGAACAGATAATCCCAAAGAGTTGATTATTCTCTGAAAGAAAATTCACAATGACTAGTGTTGTCTACAAGTTTTCTATCCTCTGATTTATAGTTATTACCATCCCCAAATGCCTCAGTACACATTATAGGATAGGTAAAATTGGCTCCTGTATTGAAGGCTATACTTACTCTCCTGGGAACAATTACCATACTTGAATTGGCACAGAGACTTGGTCTTAGATGTCTGTTACTCCCAAGTATATGAATTCTATTCAGTGTTTGAGGTAAGGCTACTCATAGAAAAATATCATGGATGATAACGAATGCTCAATAAATCTTTTGACCATTCCTTTCTCAAGATTCCAAATTTCCATGATCTAACATCTGTTGGCATACTATAAATCTTACATCTATTATATAATTTTCCTAAATAATTAATGGGACTTTTATATCCCCCAAACATTGTAACACACTGAGGATTCTTGGCTAAATCACTCAACCCCACATGGCATCTCATTTCAGATATATTTTTATAGATTAATAAATCCAAGTCATTACATACAGTCCTTTGTATCATGAGTTCATAGACCCTTCAAAGGCAGAATTTTTTTTTTACATGCAGCTAAAAATGTGTACAGGTGGATAGTACAGAGGATATGAGATGAACAAAAGGAAGTAGAAAAGAGATACATTCAAGTTTGAGAGATAAGTGAAAGGATGTGTGCATAGCAGATGGGTATAGGAGGCAAGAAATAAGTATAATTATCTTGGTAGTAGATTAAATGCAGTGCTTAGATTATAAGTATATCTACCATGTGTTTACACATGTATTTCTAGCCCATTTAAAAGACCTATGAGTAAGATGAACAGATCCAAATCATACAATAAAATGCTTGTATTCTTTCATTATCCATAATTTCGGAGCTTTACTCATTCATTCATTATTCAACCTGTTTGCAAGTCCTTCAATTTAGGACACAGCTATAAGGTGCACAATGCCTGCCTCCATGAAGTTCACAGAAAAATAAATGAATAGATATGAATATGACAAACCTATCAAATAATAGTATGTATTTAACTGGGCAAAGAGGGGAACATATGATCTAGTCACACTGGATAGTGGGGAAAATGGAGTATTTTTCTTTCAAAAAATCTGTTTATGTGAATCTTACAGAATAAGTAAATTTCATAGGGACACATACTAGCTAAGATCAAAGAGATGTCAGCAACTGACATATTCTGAGGGAAAAAATATGCAGAGACAAGATGTGAATGAGCATGATATAATGAAACAAACTTAAGTAGCATGATGTGAAACTGGAAAGGGTCTTTTATGACACTTTAAAGCTTTAGTAATTAGACTAAAATGAGATCAGACTGCTTTTTAGAAATATAAAATATATGGACATGGAAAGGGAGAAATAGACAATGATGGGATGGAAAAGAAGAAACAGTATGAAGAAAATTTTAGAAAATACAGTAGCAGTGCTTTTTTGACCAATCAGATAAAGAGCAATGAGGGAAAGGGAATGATGTCTCATCCACTAGAGAATGGTGGTCTCAGGTGATTTCCATTATTCAGGTATGCCTGGCTAGACAACTGATGCAAGAGCTAGGAGAACAGAAGATGGTATGGGGGAGGGGGCTAATAGGGGGGGTGAGAGTTGAATCTAAGCCTATATAATAACAGATATGTATGAGGCACCTAAGGGAAACTCCCTGACATGAGTGAACAAGGGAATGACTTGGTGTCATTAGCCTCTCTGTGTTAGCTGAACATGATGATATGAGTGACAAAGCCAAGGAAAGTTTAGGAGGGTAACAAGTGTGTGGGTCTGTATAGCCATCTTTAAAGATGGAACCTGAAAAAGACTCTCATTTTGTGGGAAGGTCAGGAGAAAGAGCCTGAAAAACAGAGAAGAGAAACTGAGAAATAGTGAGAAGACGAGTTGGAAGAAAACTAAACTTTTTGCTTAGAATCCAAGGGAAGAGAATTTTAAAATGTCAGAAGTGCAGAATAATGTCACAGAAACAAATATAAAGTACATCACAGTCTCTGAGGTATCTCATCAATTTATCCTTAGAAGAACCATTGGAGATCTAGGGAAGTGTAGTGTCTGTGGCAGGTCATTATCAAAAATGTAAATGGAGGAAGAGTGAATGAGATATTAGGAACTGGAAAGTGTAATTGTAATCTACCTTTTCTACTAAGAGTAGATTGGAAGCCAAGGAGAGGCTGGACAGGAAGAGAGATCTTAAGTGAAGGAAGAAAATTCTTTTTTCAAAAACGAAGAAGTAAGTGTATCACACAATATCTGATGAAATGTAAAATAGGACAAAAACTATGCAAAACAACCTAAGCTGATTTTTTAATAGTTTATGAATCAATCAACCAATGTGTTTGTGAATTTAAAAATAAAAATTGTGTATTTTGGTAGGGTGAGGGCAATTTATGGATGGCATTGAAAGTCAGCAAGAGAGGGGCGTCTGGGTGGCTCAGTCGGTTAAGCGTCTGACTTCAGCTCAGGTCATGATCTCGTAGTCCGTGAGTTCAAGCCCCGCGTCGGGCTCTGGGCTGATGGCTCAGAGCCTGGAGCCTGCTTCCGATTCTGTGTCTCCCTCTCTCTCTGCCCCTCCCCCATTCATGCTCTGTCTCTATCTCAAAAATAAATAAAACATTAAAAAAAAAAAAAGAAAGTCAGCAAGAGATTAGACCTGACCTTTTATTTGGAAAAGGGTAAGAATGGATGTTACTTACACCTTTTCAGACAGATGGATATCTCTTTTTGACAAATGTTCAAAAGAGAAAACTAAAGAATTATAATTTTCAAAATCTCATTCCAGTATTTTGAATATCATTGTCTAATGATTTGCCTATATTCAGTCTGATTGTATTATCAGCAAAATTAGGTGCCAGATGCTCAGTGGCTACGTTATAATAGCTTTTAGTATGTATACTAACCACCTATAAATTAACTTACATCTTTCAACAATGTGAAAATTATCCTCGAATTCACCTCATCAGATCATAATCAAGGAAAAAATAAAAATTATTAATCTAAACATAGCCCTTTAGTTTCACATAAGAGATATTAGGAGACATTTTATGTATCAGGAAGTAAATACTGTACTTTTATTCCAATTTTTGTTTCCTCTCATCACTAATACCATTCATGAGGACTCAGCCCTCATCTCATCTAATCCTGATTATCTCCTAATAAAGGCCTATTTCTTAATACCATCACATTGGCGAATAGGGTTTCAACATACGAATTTTGGGCAAACACAAATATTCAGTCTCTAAGAAAATCTTTAACATGTTTTTAATTTTGTAATACAAAAACACTTTGAAATCATTAAGGAGAGGTGAACTCAAAATACCCAACTCATTTTGAGAGTTCATATTCCTGAGCTTTTCTTAGAAACCAACACCTCAATATGGCAGTCAGGCTGTATGTGTGTGTCACTCCTTACACAAACGTATCATCTGTTAAGAATAAATGGAAGGGGCAATATTCACCACCAGAAACAAAGCTACAATGGTGACCAAGTTTACTCCGAGGACACTTAACCACCCCCATTCTGTGATTACCTGTCAGGGATGCTTGTTGCCACAGGCTTAGGACTCAGATGGCCTCTGCTGAAAAAACATGAGTACAAACTTTAAAAGATCAGGTAATGAAAATCAGTGCAGGGTAAAATTGTTTTTAAATAGTCTTCCAAATAACTTTTGTATTGCATTTTCATGGAGATTTCCACTTTGAATTAACTCAATGTGTCACTTTAGCAGGTTGTTGTTTTTTTTTTCCCTCAGTTCTTATTTTCTAATTATATAATTAGTGACCATTGAATAAAATTTTCTAGCCAGATAAACAGAACTAAACAGAACAAAGACTTGAAGATGAAAACATCTTTAGACTTTTTACAATCCTTAATCTATATTTTAAAAACAATGTATCTAAAAGGTCTGGGTGTCTGAGTCTATTTAAATTGCCTTAAATTGGTATTATTTTTCTTTTTTTTTTTTTTTTGGCTGACTTACCTAGTTTGATTTTAGTGTGACCTCCTATATACTGATGCCCACAGTTATATTTTGAGTAATTTGTCAATATTATACGTCAGGGTGAGAATTGTTTGACAAAGAATATAATAATAGATTTAGGGGCACCTGGGTGGCTCAGGGAGTTAAGTGTCTGACTTTGGCTCAGGTCATGATCTCATGGTTTGTGAGTTCGAGTCCCGCATTGGACTCTGTGCTCACATCTCAGAGCCTGGAGCCTGCTTCAGATTCTGTGTCTCCCTCTCTCTCTGTTCCTCCCACCTATGCTCTGTTTCTCTGTCTCTCAAAAATAAATACACATTAAAAATAAAAAAATAATAATAATAGACCTAGCTGTACATCTTCTCTAAGTAAATGGTGCGACAATTGTAGAATAATGCCTATTTAAAACAATTCTAGTTGCTTTTTAGACCTAGATACATGCTACTTCTCTGATTTCCTGGATTTGAATGGCAAACATGTTTCTATGTGTTCTCACATATTACTATTTTGTTGTTTTTTCTTTTGTTTTAGTTTAGTTTTGTTTTTTAGCTGTCATCACACCCACCCTAACATCTGTGACACTAAATTCGCATTTCTCTTCAGTCTGTCTCAGTCCCATCCTGCTGGGGATTACTGGGCATTTGTATCCGTGTATTGTGACTATGATCCAGTCTCAACCCTGTTTACACAGGATTCTGTTTCAGTCTTTGCTCCGATGTCTTTCCTGCTCCTTCTGCTCTTACACTCTGATCTCAGTCCAGCAACCCAGATAGCTAATTATGGAGACACATCCTAATTTTTAATGTTGCACAAGGTAGCTTTATTTTTGCATGTGATTTTTAACATGCCTTTTTTTGTTTGTTTTCGAGATCATTTGCATTAAAACTCTGCCCTTCATTCTTAAATGCCCATCTGTTCCTGCTGTTTATTTCTAGACTTAAATAGTGAGTGACATCATTATAATTTCTATGGCAACCAACTGCATTGACATTAAAAGATGATACAGCCTTCAGATACTATAAAAACAGCAGAAGCTTGTGAACTGTTAAAAACAATGTCTTCTGTTCATGCAAATGTCTTTAATAAAACAGGAAGGATTTGTTGTAACTCTTTGAAGGCACATACATTCTGAGGCTCTGAAATCCTGATAAGCCCAAGAAAATCTTTTATGTACTAAATATTCTTGTTTTCAGCTTTAATATTTTCTTAAATTCTATATAAACATTCCATTTTTCTAATTTTGGAATGAGAAATCATTAAGGGATAAAAGAGTATTTATAAAAATGTCATTATAAAATTGTGAATAAAACAGTTCATGGGTTTACTCAAATATCCTCTAAGTCTTAACATCTAAGATCATATTGAGCTAGGCCTTTTTAATTGTGCCAGAAATGGAGATTGTGTTAGCAGGAAGTATCAGGAACCTAACAGAGTAAAATAAGCCCTGAAATTAGGAGCATAGAGATGAAGAAATAGGTAGTCTGAGATATTCTGTTATATGGTGTTTTTAGGGCATAGTCAAGGCCAATGTGTGTGAGTGTGTATGCATGCACATGTCTTTGTGTGTGTGTGTGTGTGTGTGTGTGTGCATGTGCATGCATTAGAAAAAGACAATATATTGCACATGATGAATAATCTAAATAAGAATGCTAGAATATTAGGATGGAAGCTATGATGTACCACTTTACCCAAGCATACATCCCCCAACTGCTAAGAGTGTTGGCAGATGACCACTATCAAATGAGCTTTCCAAAATTTGCCTTCAGCCAAATGAAACTGTACCCCAATGTAGCAGCCAATATCACCCTGTACCCCATGTTCAGCCTGTATTCTTTGGCAGAAATATAGAGGCCAGTCCATGTGGAAGAATATAGAGGCCCAGCTACATTTCTTCAGTGTTGGACAATTCCAAAGGGCGGGCACAGCTCCAGATCTCCCTGAAGGTCAACTAAGATTTTTGTGCTATGACTGTTTCACAGTTTAATTCCTCTTTCTGCCTAATCATAGTTCCTTCATTTTCCCGTGGGTGATGATTACTAGGGTGCCCCTAATAATTTCCTGCATACTAATCTGTATCTCAGAGTTTAATCCCTGGAAACTTGACCCAAGATAATTGATGTCAGAAGTAGTCCAAAGAAGTAGACTCTAAAATTAGATTTTTGAAGTTAATCATCTAATGTCTGACTGGCAATAAAAAGATCAAAATTGTTGGTAGGTGGTTATTATCCCTGTGGTGATCCTGATAGGAAACTAGTCAAAGAGAATGCATTGGTGGGAGCAATACCACAGTCATTTGAGAAGTTAGGAGGAAGTCTTTATTGTAGGACTATGGAATTGGTTGGCTGTCGCTGGGTCAATGGACGTAGCGGAGAAAGAAAATGAAAGGCTTAGGGTGTGAAATTAAAGCTAAATCTGAAAACAAGAGGTCTCTTTTGGCAACATGTAAGAGTCTCATCTTCTGTGGCCAGAGGGCAGAAAAAATTGAAGGCTAGGAACTTAATTATAAGGATAACAAAGCTCCAGAGGAGGGGGAATTCTCAACTACAGCAAGTTGGTTACACAGAGATTAAGACCCTGATTGAGAAAGAATGACACCCTCAGAAATGGTGTGGGGACACTGGAAAACCTTAAATTGCTGTATCCTTGTGAGCTCTCCAGGTGGTAAAGAGTGCACACCATTTTCTCTTAAAGCCTAGTACTCCCCTTCTTGAAGGAAATGTTACCATAGCCCCTGACTTGCAAGAGATGAGCACTCCATTCACAATCTGCTCCTATTTCACCTCCAGGACATCAGAATAATAACTAGAGTTAATTGACCATGATGTACCACATAGATCCTCTACCCAGGCATACATCCCCCAACTGCTGAGATGTTGGCAGATGACAACACTTCCCATCTTCCTAGAGAAATGCTGGACCTGTTGAGAGAGAAAAGAAACAAAGGGTGTCTGGGTGGCTCAGTAGGTTAAGAGTCTGAATCTTCATTTCATCTCTGGTTATAATCTCAGGGTTCATGGGATAGAGCCCTGCATCAAGCTCTGCACCGACAGTGTGAATCCTGCTTGGGATTCTCTCTCTCCCTCTCTGCTCACACTCTCTCTATCTCTCTCAAAGTAAATAAACTTAGTTTTTTCAAAGATATAAAAGAAACTATATTTCAAAAGAATTTTAGGAACTAATCAATATGTAGCAACAGGAGCCTGGAGAGTATGCAGTGGACTGGATTCTGAGGTGCTGGATCATGAGGCAGCAGAATATAAAGTTATAGCAAGAAGAGTTTATTGATCTGGGATTACTCTCCTAGATAGAGGCATTACTACCATGTTAAGACCCCCAAGGAACTGCTTACACATTACTAGAATGATTTTTGGAAGCCTGGAAAATGTGGTGACTACCACTATGTAGAAATGAGAGAAGTACCTTGGTAAACATGAAAGAAAAGATCAAAAGATTCAGAGAAAAAGGTGGATATTTTAACTAAGGTCTGAACACTCACCAACTGACCATGTTCCCTGGATTCTGAGAGTGGTTTGACTTTATCAAAGCAGTAGGCACTGTACTGGAGAAAGAAGCAAAGCATCGCAGAGAAACTCGGTGTTGGGTTTTCTCAGCAAGTCAGAGCTGAGAGTAGATGATGCTATCTGGGGTTCCAGATAGCAATGGGAATGAAAGGTTCCCAAAATATCACAGGGCTCATGCTAATGCTTAATTATTAAAAGCAATGGAGTTGGAGTGTAATTAATGTAATGAGTGCCAAATTATAGCAGCAAGATTACAATGGCAATTCCACACTTGGGAATATAGATTCAACACATTTTTTTTTCAATTTTTTTTCAACGTTTTTATTTATTTTTGGGACAGACAGAGACAGAGCATGAACGGGGGAGGGGCAGAGAGAGAGGGAGACACAGAATCGGAAACAGGCTCCAGGCTCCGAGCCATCAGCCCAGAGCCTGACGCGGGGCTCGAACTCACAGACCGTGAGATCGTGACCTGGCTGAAGTCGGACGCTTAACCGACTGCGCCACCCAGGCGCCCCTCAACACATTTTTTTTAAGTGATATAGAGGCTGCCAGCTTTGAGCGACTCTAGGAGCAAGAAAGGGTCCATGCAGCAGACCTAAATTATTTGCATTATACCTAGTCACAAACAGTTACTGGAGTGCTACTGAATTTGGGGAGAGGAAAAACACCTATGTGACATTAGGTGAATATGCAACTGGAAATCTTTCCTGGCTTGAATTCTATTAAACCCACCAAATCTACTACCCAGCAGCAACCCATCTTAAGATACAAGCCCAGGAACGAAAGTGAGAATGTTCTGACTTTCCCCTAGCTCACACTTATGGCCAGATAAGGAGGTAGGTATCTTTTATGACCAATGGATTGAGGAGGATATATGTTACCCTTGGATAGGAGATGGTTTGACTCAGTGATTGCAAACAAACACTATAGTCCATATATGTGCGGCACTGAAGGGGAATGGCTAGACATAATCCTCCCAGTGGTCAGATCTTTAGGTCATTTTCCTTGTCATCAATTTTTTGTTTAAAAAGAGGTGGCCCAGAGCTAAGGATACATACTTGCAAACTCATGAATATTTGGTTGGTTTATTGGACTCTTGGAAGCAGCCTGTAATGCTAGAGACAAATCTGGAGAAAAGGCACATGGATAGGCTTCACAAACTTTGATGATCATTATATTGTATGTTAATTAATACGAAAGAGGCACAAAACTACCATGAAAACAGAAGGACTTTACCAGCCAGCTTTTCTTATCAGTCTTCAGTACTGGCATAATGACAGCAGGATTGGAGTAACCAAGGTTAATAGGGACATAGACTACCCAAAGGCCCTATGATTTGGGCCCTACTCAACTCTATTATTGTTGTTGCTGAATATCAAAACTGCCTACTGCAGAGACCAAAACCTATGCCCCGATATGGTACTTCCCTCAAGGAGACCAGTCAGCCAGATGGACCTTCAAAACCATAGTAATTTAACTGACATCCATATGTGTTCCTGGTATGGCTTTGCCTTCCCTGCTCTTAAGCTCCTAGCTAGCACCTCTATCTGATTACTTATAAAATGTTTGATTTTCTTACAGAGTATCTCATGTAACAACTAATCAGACCAAGAGATCCAACTTATAGCAAAGGCACATGGCAGTGAGATCGAATGGTAATATCTAGAGCAGAACATGGCCTCTGAAGGTGGAACTGAAGTGTTGACTTGAAGTTGATAATAAAGCAATGGTTATAATATGATGCTATGTGCCCAATAAATAGGAAACTTGGGTCTGATTACCCAGTGATGAGAGTAGGATGGCCTTGCTTACATCACACCTAGTTGCCTACTTAAGGAATTTATACTTCCCATACCAATTCTCTGGATTTAGAGGTGCTTACTGTTAAAGAGGTATGAATCCACCAGGAGACACATAGTAATAG
Source organism: Lynx rufus (assembly GCF_022079265.1). Classification (NCBI taxonomy): domain Eukaryota; kingdom Metazoa; phylum Chordata; class Mammalia; order Carnivora; family Felidae; genus Lynx; species Lynx rufus. The sequence continues at coordinate 85,734,947 of NW_025814878.1, read as the reverse complement.
TTCTAATAACTTTAGTTTGTGACTGCTGCTTGCTTAGTTCAGGCTTCTCATGCAAAGACACCATGGGGCAAGAAAAAGGAGCTATTCTTTTCTCCTGAAAAATTGGCCAGTTATTAATAGAAGATTGAGCTACTCTTAAAACTTGGGGATGTAAGGGGGGCACCTGAGTGGCTCAGTCAGTGAGGCAGCTGACTTTGGTTCAGGTCATGATCTCACGGCTTGTGAGTTTGAGTCTGTGCTTGGAGCCTGGAGCCTGCTTCAGATTCTATGTCTGCCTCTCTGTCTGTACCTCCCCTGCTCACACCCTATCTTGCTCTCTCAAAAAATAAATAAACACCAAAAGAAAAAAAAAACTTGGGGACCTAAGTGAGATATATGGCTCTTCAGTTACCCTTTGGAGGCATCTCTTGGTATTCTTTGGTGAAAGTTTGACAGTAAATGTACTATTGTGTTTGCCCTGACCTGAAAAGGGTGTGGCACCTGGGGACTTATACCATTAGAAATGACATTGTTGATCATCCCTCCACAGAAGTACCAGCCTGAGTTAAGGAAAATCTTGAATGAAAAGTAGTTGAGAGAATAGATACATATCAATTGAGATCTCTGGTCCAGTGGCAATGGTAGGATAGGGATGTGGGTTGTGGAGTTCATCCCATTAACCTTCTTAAATGTTTTTTCAGTAAAGGAGATCAAACAGAATGTTATGACACTGTTTGAACATTTTATTACTAAAAAAAAAAAATCGATCAGAGTGTAACTAGGGTTGAGATGAGTAAAATCTTTGGTAGGTTGCATAGACCTATCCTTTATGATTGAAGCATTCATCCAGCTTCAATGTGCTGCTGAATGTGTTGAAAGGTGACAGCTCACAACCAAGTTGCTCTGCAAGAAATGCCACCTGTATGGTGGTCACAAGCCCTCCCCAAGACATGCTAAATTCAATGGCTGGTTTATACAGTGGTATAAAAAATGAGCCTTGCTGTTTGAAGGCAGGATAACTTGGAATCGCCATCCTAGCTCCAGAGATCTCCATCACATTGGCTGAGTCCTTGGTGCAACTACATTCCAATTTAATTCCTTCATCTGTGTAATCCTTCTTTCACTCCCGCACAGATGTTGATTCCAGGGGCACTCCTATCCTACATTGAATAAATCTCCTGCGTGGGCTCCTAGGCAGCCTGATCTAAGAAAAATGTCTATGAAGTTAAAGTCCTTAGAGATGAATGTCATGATGTGGTGTATTTTCTTTTACTGGAAGCAGGTGAGCCTAAACTTAGCTAACTCCAAGAAATGTATTATTAATGGGGATTTTTATATTAGATGAGGATTTGATTCTAAAAGATTAATTTATAATTTGAAAATTATTTAAAAGATATGTAATTTAAACTCTCATCCAATATAAGAGTCCCCATCAATAATATGCTTCTTGGAGCTAGTTAAGTTTATGCTTACTTGCCTCCAGTAAAAGAAAATACACTAACTACATCATGAGGTACACTTCTAATGACATTAACATTCATAGACATTTTTCATATATGAATGTAACATATAAATTTATATTTAAATATATAATAAATAGGTATTATAAATAAATATGTAAATATAAATATACATTAAACATATGACAAAATAAATGCATCTTATGGGTGTTAAATTAAGAATGACCTCTTCTGGGGCGCCTGGGTGGCTCAGTCAGTTGAGCATCTGACTTTGGCTCAGGTCATGATCTCACAGCTCGTGAGTTCAAGCCCCGCGTCAGGCTCCGTGCTGACTGCTCAGAGCCTGTATCCTCCTTCAGATTCTGTGTCTCCCTCTCTCTCTGCCCCAACCCACTTGCATTCTGTCCCTGTCTCTCTCAAAAATAAATAAACATAAAAAAAATGACCTCTTCTGGACTGCTTGGGTGGCTTAGTCAGTTGAGCGTCTGGCTTAAGCTCATGTCATGATCTCACAGTTTGTGGGTTTGGGCCCTGTGTCAGCTCTGTGCTGACAACTCAGAGCCTGCAGCCTGCTTCAGATTTTGTGTCTCCCTCTCTGGCCCTTCCCCGCTCGTGTTGGCTCTCTTTCTTTCTCTCTCTCTCTCTTTCTCTCTTTCAAAAATAATAAATAATTTTTAAAAAAAATTAAAAAAAGAATGACATCTCCAACAGGCTGAAAATATTCCTTCTTTTTCCCAACATTAAGTTTAAATCTATTTATATAAGATTATATAGTTGTGAATCTAGATTAAATAAATGACTATATAATTAAAGGAAGGAGAAATTTTGATTAAAAGTAAATTGATATGTCAGCTCCCAGAAAATTAAAATTTTGGTAAATTATAATTACATGCATTTTGAGAAAAATATTTCATTAGCATTTTAAATGAAAATTTACATTTTTTAAATCTTTCTCTCCTCATATTGGTGCTATTATCAGCACTTTTCTTTCCTAGAATTGTCAGGCCTCTATAAATATGGTTAACTGCTTGACTAAGAAAATAAATTAAACTTTGAAGATGGTAATTTAAACTTCAGTTTATTTGATAGGGGGAACTAATGAAAGGAAGTGAATCAGGACTCCACAGCCATGTGGCCTATTTGCTGACTCAAGTCAATTTGCTATACATGCTCTTTCCAACTAAATAGATGTTTTTTTGTTTTTTTTCCCCACAGTGTGATAGAGTTGTGATTGAAAGAGCTATAATACATAGCTATAGATGCATCCTTCCTATAACCATTATTTTTACTTTTCTAACACTTTCAAAAACATTATTCTGAAAAAATCACTACCACATCCTTTGGTTCAAATCAATAAATGAGAATATGATGTGCAGTTCTGATTACCTTAAATACACATATTAGAAAATTATTACATTGTGTTAAAATAAAATTTAATTTTATCCTTTTCTCTTTAATCTTTTAATTTTATGTATTTGTCAAATCACTCTCCTAAATTAAATTTAGCACACACATGCATTATATATGTTATGTATGCTGTACCTATGACATCCTAATTTTTGAAACTTCTAAAACAAAAAAAAATTCACGTTTTCATATAGTAACACTTCCTTTCTACTCATTTAAGAAATTTTTTTAATTGAGGGGACACACCATGCCAATATGTTCTTTGACTCTAGATGTGACTTTTTCATTTTTCATGAACTTCCATTTAATGAAAATAAATAAAAGATATCATGAGAAAAATGCAACAATAGCATGGAAATTATTAAGTATTCATATATTTCTATAACTTTTTTTCTTTAAAGAATGCATTTTATAAAACAGCAAAAGCAAAACTTGAAGACATTCATTTCTGCAATGAACACTTATCTTTTCATTATGGTTAAACAAGTAAGGGAATAAAATTAAACTGCACATACCTCTTGAGATTCTGAATTGTGGAACATATTGGAGGAGAAATTCTGGATGCTTCTGCAATTGTTTCTTTTAGTGTGAGGAGTTATCTTCACATGCTTCTGACTAGACAAACTGTTTTTCTTTTTTTCCAAGATAGAATTGTTCTCTTGCAATGTGATATGTTTTATCAGATGGCTTGAAATTATGATCCCGGAGATTCCTTACACAAAAATTTACAAAGATTGGAAATTTGTCAGCACATATTTCCTGTGTTGGAAATACTACTATATCTCATTTCAATTTTCTCTTGCCTGGACATACAGAAGACTCACTTTCACCCTATTTATTTTTATATGTAATTGTGTGCTAACTCTACTCAATAATAGAGCTAAAGTGATATATTTCACATCATGGCCAAGCCAGAGAAAAGACTATGCATTGTTTTCTAGTCTCCTTTTGCCTCTTCTTGATGACGAGAAGGGGCTCATGTTTCCAAGGGTGGATTTCAGAGTGGTAAAGCCACCATTATACTGAAGCCCTGAGAGGCGGTATGGCATAGATGCCTACCCCAACTGTAGTGGATATACAGTTGAAAAGGTATCAGCATTTATCACATTACACTACTAAGATTTGGGGTTAATTGTTGCTTTGCCTTAAACTAATATATCTGGATCAATAATATATCTGTACTAAGAGATATTGATATATAAAATTAAAGATTTTATTAAGATTTGAGATGACAATAGCAAGCGATCAGTGTAGTGAAATACTATTTCAGAAATCTTACCAGACTACTATTTTGGTTTCCCAGTTTTGTTTTCCTCTTTTCCTCTCACCTGTATTTAAACAGACTCAATATTTAGGCTCCTTGCTTTTGCAGAGAGATGTGACAAAATATATTGATATGTGCTCATTTTTTAAAGCTTCTTTTGCATAGGCCACTATCTTTCACAGGAGAAGATCACTGGGCATAAATAAATGTATTGAGGAAATGGGATTTGAGGAATGCGGTTTCCACTGAATGGAGGAATACAGAGTAGAAATGATAAAGCATTGGTATGTTCTAAAAAAAGGGCCTTTGCTCCTTATGCTCAGGCAGAACGACAAGCAGGCTGCACAAAAACTCAAATGAAAAAGATACAGAGTAAGAATAGATAAGTAGGGCATATCGAGTTTTCTTTCTACAGAAAATTATAGGAAGAGCAAGGTGAATCACAAGTCCACATAAATGGCCTTGAAACAGTAGATACAATAGTCATGAAGAGAGCTAGAGGATAGAATAATGTCTCATGATGAACTAATTAAATTACCATGAGTAAATACCATAGAGAATGTTGGATAGCTCTGGAATCACATGTGTGGATTAACAACTAAAACCATATAAGAACAATGATCAAATCAGAAGCGATAATAGTCAACATCCATAACCAGTCCTCTGAAAACTTCTATAACTCAAGCAGACATGGAAATGGTGAAATAAGGAAAATCTACAAATTAAAACAATGAGTTTAAAATTTTACTACCTTAGAGAACCATGAGTTCAAAATAGAAATTATAGTAAAAAAAAAATTAAAGTACAACTTATTGTATACTACAGTTGTGAGCTGACATCCCATCCCTGTTGTAATAACAAATAGAGAAAGTGAAAACAATAATTATAATCTGAGCTTTATAAATTAATCTGATTTACTTACACCTAAAGATTTAAATGTGTCCAGATGCAAAAGTTAAAGATGCCAGTTTTGTGGGGGTGCCTGGGTGGCTCAGTTGGTTAAGCAACCAACCGACTTTGGTTCAGGTCATGATCTCGTGGTTTGTGAGTTGGAGCCCTGCGTCAAGCTCTGTGCTGACAGCTCAGAGCCTGGAGCCTGCTTCAGATTCTGTGTTCCCTCTTCTCTCTACCACTCCCCTGTTCATGCTCTGTGTCTCTCTGCCTCTCAATAATAAATAAGTGTTAAAAAAATTAAAGATGCTAGTTTTGTGGACTTTCCAGCCAAAGAAATATTCTCTATATCTATGTACTGTTTATAACTCAAATAGCTTACATCTTGAGATATTAAAAAATTATCCCAATTTGACCAGAGATCAACAAAATAATAAAAGTCAAATAGTAAACATTTTAGGTTTTCTGAGCCATATGGTATGATTTGTAACTACTCCATTCTATTATTGTAGCATGAAATCAGCTACAGATACTTCCAAAGTGAATGAGTCTGACTGTGTTCCAATAAAACTTTATCTACAGAAAGAGGTAATGGGCTGGATTTGGCTCATGGACCATAGTTTCTCTATCCCCAGTCAGGTTCAAAGCATAGGGTATTTTTTACAATTTGGGGACCATCACTTCTCCACCTTTTGGCTAATATCAAGTGTAGTATCTGTTCTTATCAGTTTAATATCTGATATGGCCTCTTTCTGAGGACAATATGCTAACGGATTTTTGGAGCAGGAAGATGGAATAGGACCTTATTCTGTCCACTGCAGGCATTCACCAGGTATTGCACCAGGGAATTGCACCAGGCACCAGGAAAGGTGCACCCCCTCCGGGGAATAACCAAGCAGCTCCAGTACTGTTGACCACCTGTAGTGATTCCTGAGCTTCTGCCCGGAGGGTCTTAGTGTATCTATGTGCCAAGTGCCTTCACTCTACAGGTGCAACTAGAGTCAGGAAAAGTCAGTCAAGATTGCAATGCAGGAGTGTATGGAATATATATCTACACATCCACTATGGTCTTCTTACATACTAGGAACATGAATACGAGTATAAGCCAATAGTGGAAGTGGTTTTCCTAATTTTTTTCTGTCTTCTGTTTCTGTCTTTAGTGATTTCCTCTCCCGGGTTTTGTTTTCTTATAACTTATTTTTTGAAGGAAAAAAAATCCAAAACTTTGGGATCATTTTTTTCTTTACTTTTTAAAAGCCGTTTTAATAATCTTCTTTTCATGTGTTTATTCATAAAATGTGACTTGGCTTTCCCATTGACAAGTAATTCCAGATCTCCAAAGTTTAAATAAAATGATTTTATAATTAGGACATTGGAATGAATGATAACTGTGTGTTTTGGAGGAAAATGGAGATTGACAGGCAACTTCTATAAATTGGCAGTCAGAGAAAAAGTAGCAGAAAAAGAAAGTATGTCACATTGGAATATTTTTTTTAAATATATTGAAACTTATGGCACTTTTTCCCTCATTTTAACCCTGCATGTCTGTGCTTTTTCATCACTGATAGGCAGAAATGTTTATTCTCCCTGAAATGCTGAATCTGACCCAAACTTCAATACATTTCACAAGTAAGAATCTGCTATGCAGAATATATTTCTTTTGCACAGTTAACAGCATTCCTAATGAGCTGTTAATGAGCTGTCAGTTTCTAATATAAACTAAAGAGCTAGAGTAGTCACAGAGGAATTCTAGAAACAAAAATGTTGCATCCCCAAAACATAATCAAATGAATTATTCCAAGATTTATAATTACCCTTAAGTTATACTGATGTTATGTGCCATTTCTAAATTACTAGCAATGTTTTTGAAGATCAGTTTGTGATCTTAAGTATTATCCACTGCACAATGTTACTATTTTTAATATCTGTTACTATTTTAACTATTACTAAATATTATTTATTATGGAACTACTCTGTGCCAGCCAATGTATTCTCGGAAGTTATAATCTATTGAGGAATACTATGACTTGTATAATTATTTTATTTTATTTTTTTAAATTTTTTTCAACGTTTTTTATTTATTTTGGAACAGAGAGAGACAGAGCATGAACGGGGGAGGGGCAGAGAGAGAGGGAGACACAGAATCGGAGACAGGCTCCAGGCTCCGAGCCACCAGCCCAGAGCCCGACGCGGGGCTCGAACTCACGGACCGCGAGATCGTGACCTGGCTGAAGTCGGACGCTTAACCGACTGCGCCACCCAGGCGCCCCTATAATTATTTTAATAATAATAAATGATAATATGGTAATACCTGGGGTGATAAGAAAACTTATCTTAAGGTAAACACCCTGAATTATCTTAGGCATTTATAGAAAACTATTTGATACAGGTCTAGTAAAATTTATTTTACCTAATTCAGACTTGCAAATAAAACACAATTTTTATTTTATTATTTTATTTTATTTTATTATTATTTCCTTGTGGTAAGATCACTAAATATGATCACCTCACAGTTTAGAAAAAGAACAGAAGGAAGAGTATGATGGTCAAGGCAATAATCTCTTTATGGAAACTGGTCATTCTTGAAGTAGAGCTATTCATCCCATTCACTGTCCCCTCCCCCAGAGGTACCCAAAATGTGGTTGACTGAAATGATCTTACAGGGGTGACTGGATGGCTCAGTTAGTTGTCTCAGGTAATGATCTTACAGTTTGTGGGTTCCAGCTAAGCATCGGGCTCTGTGCTGACAGCTCAGAGCCTGGAGCCTGCTTCAGATTCTGTGTCTTGTCTCCCTCTCTCTCTGCCCCTCCCGGGCAAGATCTTGTTCTCTCTCAATCTCTCTCTCTCTCAAGAATAAATAAACATTAATTTTTTTGAAATGTTCTTACAATTATAAAGCCAGAAGTGTCAAACAAGAGGCAGGAGAGAAACTGTAGATTTTTTCAGTGAGAGGGCTTACCAGTGAGTCTACTGCATTTCTACAGTGTAGGTATTCATATATAGGTAGATTTTCCTGAGCCATGAGTCAAAAGGACAAAATAGTGAACTGTCTTTCTAGCATTCCATTCAGCAGGTTCATCCTCTGGAAAAGAGGACTGAAGACATTTCTCATCATCACTCCAAACACATTGAAATCAATATGAAATACAACCGGATATTTATTTTATTTTATTTTTTAATTAAAATTTTTTTGTTTATTTATTTATTTTGAGAGAGAGAGAGAAAGACCACAAGAAGGGGAGAAACAGAGAAAGAGAGAGGGAATCCCAAGCAGGCTCCACGCTGTCAGCACAGAGCCAGATGCAGGGCTTGAACTCAGGAACTGTGAGATCATGACCGAGGAGAAATCAAGAGTCAGTCAGTCGCTCTTGGCCCAGGCACCCCCAATAGGATACTTAAATGTGTACTTCAGTTCTCCAGCAAAAAGGGAATTTTCACATATTGGAAATAAAGAAGGAAAGAGTGCCATTATAGAGCAGAAAGTGGAACCACAAAGTTTTAGGGAGTATTGAAATGGGTTACTACCTTTGGGCAGGGCTTTGGCTAGTAAATGAGATAGGATGCTGAGCCAAAAGTCTTCTTTGTACTTTGGAGCTGAAACTCCAAGAAAGGGCAGGTCATTTCATGTAAGATCGTTTAAAATAACTGCAGCCCTTGGTCTAGTGATCTGTCAAGGAAGTGAGTAACTTGGGCCTGGGTTATATGTGTAGTAAAGCATCACTGAGAAGTAATGAGAAACTCAAGCTATGCCATGTGCTGGTATGGATCCATATCCACATTAAGTGTGTTATTCAGGTAACTTAAGATATTGACATGTTGTACATAATTAGTTAAGCACGTAATATCACAGTAGAGTGGTATTTCAGGCAAAAGAAAGTCAAAACTTCTCTCATTTCTGTATGTAAATCTATGTCAATACATGTCTCAGAGGGCAAAGAGAATCTCATAGATAAGAAAACCTGCTGAAGATTACTTCAGAATTTTAAGTTACAAAGCAAAAAAAAAAAGAAAAAAAAAAGAAAAAAAAAAAAAAAGAACCAAACTCAGTGAGAAAGAATCTGTAGATAAAACAAATATGAGACGTGACACTCAAGAAACAGGTAATATAGTAACATGAGAGATGCTTTAAAATATGTGTATTCATGTGTTCAGAAAGATATATTAAACAATGGAATTGATGAAGAACTAATAGAGCATTTTGAAAAGCATTTTGAAAAGAATTTGAAAAGAAACAAAACAGTCATAAAAATTCTGACAATTAAAATAAGTATTAAACTTGGATTGGGTAAATTGTATGCAAAACTGAAAAACAGAAACCACCCAAAGGTGGCATAAGAGCTAACATATAGATTCCAATATGATTCTCAAGAGTTAAATGTAAAATGCTTACACAGTCCTTGGTATATTTTTAATGTACAATAATGATAGCCATTATTGTTATGTATTGTTTTTATAAAAAATTTGTTGCAAAAGATAAAATAATGGTAATTGAGTGTAGGATAAGGTCCTGTATTAATCTACAAAGAGTTGTATTAGGACACAATAGAAAAATGAAGGTAAGATGATATTAGAAGTGACTATGACTGAACGCCTGGGTCAGGATTTCGGCTGTGGTAGTGAGGTGGAGCCCAGCTGTCATCTCTGCACTGAGCAGGGAGCCTGCTTAACGTTCTCTCTCTCCCTCTCCCCCTACTCTTCCGTGATTTGCTCTCTCTCTCTCCCTCTTTAAAAACAAACAAATCAAAAAACCAAAGTGAATATGGCTGATAATTTTTCAGAATGGATGATATAGTCCTAAATTTGAAAAAGCACAAATTTTTGTGTTACTGCAGAATATCAAAAATAAACTGAAAAGAGATGCTAAATGGAGATACTAAACACAAAGAAATTACAATTAGAGATTACATCAGCTTTTTGGATGCCAAAGGATGGTCGAATAGTTTAATGGTTAAAGAAAATATAATTAAATTCTATTAAATTTATCCATTTTGTTCTAAATCTTGTCTATTTTTTTTTCTGATTTATGAAAGTGTTTGATTTTTAATCAGCTAGGTCAATTTTTATTGTTTTCACTTTCCTGAGAAAAATTTTCAGACTTGGCTTAGTTATTTTATAATCTGTGTTTTCTAATTCCATTACCTGAGGTGCCTATGGACCTTTTTCTGTTGGTTTTTGTTTCTGCTAGTTTTTTCTCTGTATGTCTTATCTCTTCAGGTATTTGAAAAATTATGTGTAGAAAAAATTGAACCCCAGGATTTTATCTTGTTTCACAGATGCTTTTCATTTGTTCCTGCCCAGGTGCTTGGAGGCAGTAACAATTCTGGATGAACTTGATAGCGTACCTGCATGTCTGGTTTGGCTGGAGAAAGCCAGTTTTATGCCTATTTATCTGGTATTCTATCTGGTTTTAGTATCTGCATGACTTTAAGAAATGATGAATAATTATCAAAAATTGCTGCATTAAAATAAGCTGGGATGGTTTGGGTAAATCTCTGCTTTTACTGATGGATGCTCTATGAAGACATGATGGTTTCAAATATTGAGATGTTTAGGCAGATCCTCCAGAGTGTGGTAGAGTTAAGTGAGTATGACTCGTTCACCTACCTGCACTCCATTGGAAAAGCAGAAGGAGGCTTAGGAACTATCTAGTTCAGTGCTAAAAGTATCCATACCGGGCAGCACCAGAGCTAATATAACTAAATCAAATGAATGTTTGGTCACAATTAATTGCATAAATAGAATCCACAGCATTGTCAAGACAATTATGCAAAATCTGAGGTCACTGAACAGAAAACATTAGGTCACTGATAGTAGGAAAAGTCATGATATATGAAATGGAAATATGTGATATGAACAAGGGAGACCTGGGCGAATTGAGTCTCCCTGATAGCTGGACCAATTGCTCTCGCTTTTACATCAAATCTGTTAATGCTTTTTTTGAACATCTCACCTGAGGAAGTTACCCAGTGAGGTGAAGCCAGTTCAATTTGGGCCTCACCCATGACTGACCTCATTTTCCCAAATTTGTGGAGTCAGATCCCAGCACACTCAGGGAAATGGATGCTCTTGCCTCAGGTTTATTTATATCAATCCTTTTCTGCTATGATTTAGGCCTCAGAGTTTTTCCATCTGATCCTGCAACAAGACATGTTGCTGGCCTTTTGGAGTGATGACCTTAGGCTGACATGTCTCCAAGTGCCGAGAGTAATAGACAATCTGGATGTCTGAGATTTATGTGTGCTGAAGTATGGGATGGAAACCCCATAAAAATACAAAGGCTTATTTCCTCAGTGAAATGTGTGAGGGACCGAGGGAGAGAGAGAATCCCAAGCAGAGTCCATATATACAGTTCGAAAAACTGATGCAGGGCTAGAACCCACAAACCGTGAGATTATGACCTTAGCTGAAATCAAAAGCCAGCTGCTTAAATGATTGAGCCACTCAGGCGCCCCAATATGCTGATGTTTTGATAAGGATTGAAAGCTATAAAAGCTTCTCCATGCATCAGGGCAAGGAATTCTGCTTAGCAACTCGGCATTAAGACCCAGAAAACCAGTGCAGATTGGTATGCCTTATAGATGCTGTGGGATGAGTCAATGTAAAATGACTCCCTAGAATTTTTTTTAAGAAAAAAATCCGTGCACCCTTCAGCAAGTGACTAATTTTAGTTGTCTACTCAAGGACATGTACAAGGATTCTAATTAAATTTTGTTAAATTTGAAACATCCTAGGTATATAAAATACCTATATAACTGTATTATAAAACACTAATATATAACAAATCTATATCTATTATCTGTATCTGTTTACAATATCTCCAATCCTTATTAAATCACATAGGATGATAACCCTGAATTTTAAGAGAAAAATACCACATTATAATATCATATATAGTATAATTTCAATTTTATATAGTACTTGGTACATACTAGATATTCAAAAATATTTACCTTATTGATGAATAAAAAAAATGAAACCTTTTTGTACTGCAACAATAAAAAGATATATTCTTTCTCCAACCTAACTTTCCCTCACTATGTCACCCTAGTTTTCCTTTCCAGAGAACAAGTTTTATGGTGTATGTGTGTGATTTTTTTAATATGAGAGCATATTTCCTGTCTTATGTTCCTCACATCATATTTGCTCTTTCCACCCACTGCAATCTGGTTTTCAGTTCTATATTCCACTAAAATATACTGGAAAAGATGTAAAATAATCTTTCAATGGCAACATCCATGAGAAAGCTAACTGCAGTTGCTGCCTGCCCCATTCAGTCTGTGGAGCCCCCTCAGCTCTTGAGCATCTCTTTCCTTGGTTTCTCAGCACCAATGTTTGTTTTCTCACCTCCATGACCATCTCTGCTTCATCGCTTATGTTTGCTCCTCTTTCTTAACATTGGTAACCTTTTCCCTTTACTAATTCTCTTATTTTCTCCCTCCAGGGTATTTTTGCTCCTGTAGCTACCATAGAATTCCCAAATTGCATTTCCACTGAGCTCTCTTCAGAGTTCCGATCTAATCTACTCACTTCATTATCATTCTCCCCACTTTTGATCTTGCACCACCTTCTGTGTCTCCAATCTTAATGACACCCTTCTCCTTTGACATGCAAATCAGAAACAACAGAGTAATCTAACACCCTCCTACTAATAACACACAAAGCATTTTTATTTCACTTCATTAACATTTCTCCTTTCCATCCCATCCTCCCCATTTCTTTGGCTTCGCCCTTACATTTAGGCCCAATCATTCTTCCTCTAGATTATTGCAGTGGTCTCTGGATTTAAAAAGTTCCCTTCCTTCTATTTTACGACTCTGCAATTCCTACTACAATTGCTAGTGTAGAAAAATTGCAAATACTAAATGGCCTTGATATTCCTTGATGTTAATTTCAGAATGTTGTTACTAATTTTTTTAAAGGCTATAGACTTTTTTTTTTGCAAGAATTCACAAGAATACCTTTCCAGATTTAATTTCACAGTGCTCTTTTCCAAGCTGCTTGTAATATTCCTCATGCAGAATTATTTTTCACACTGCCTTGTTTCTATATGCTAAATCTTCTGCTTGAAAAACCACTGTACCCTGCTTTCTTCTTTCATTATTTTGTCATTTTAATGGCACTTTTCCTATATCATAGGGAACTGCCTTTTTCATATTATTTTATACGTACTATTTATGTTGATGTTTGGGGTTGAATGCTTCCCTATGATATTTAAAAAGCATCTTAACTTCCCAGAAAAAGTGTCCACAGATCACATGCAGAATGAATTGTTAGCACTATTCTCATCTCTAATGCATTGATTAGTTGATCACAAGAAGTAGGGATGTTCTTCCTTTGTCTCTTCACTTGTTTTTTGTTTTTGTTTTTGTTTGTTTGTTTTTGTTTTTCATGAAGTCAATCTTGATATAGTTTTAAATGAGTACTTCCTTTTTTCTCCTGGAACTTATATTAGAAATCCTATCCTCCTGGAACCAGATTATCACAGCCTAGTAATGATAAAGATCAAATATTTTTCTCTTTTATGCAAATACATATATAAACACCTCTCATATTCCCCATTTATACATACATACAGTCAGTAGAAAACTGTTCAGCTTAGGATTTGTTGTGAAATTGAAAGGAAAAAGTAATGTCAAATGTTGTACTCAGTGAAAATAAAACATAACAAGCTCTATCATACTAGAGAAAATAGATCATGTTAAAGCTTTCTGTGAGGGATCCTGTTTTCTTATTCATCAATGTTCCATATCAGAGTCTATCCATCCATGTCTATATGTACATAGACCATAGAGAATGTATTTTTTAAATACTAAACTTTATAGAGACATTGCAAGGTTTCTTGTGGATGACTGAACACACCCTCAAATAAAATGACGTACTTTATTATATAAGCATATGAGGTTAAAAGGTGCTAGAAGCTGACAGCTCAAAATTGGACTGTAGTGTTCCCTACTGAATTTAACATAACAAAAATTTCACAGAATGTCAAAAATATTTGGACACATTCAAAAACAAGATCAATCTGGCCTCATTTCTAAACATAAGCCAAAGAAAAGGACACTGTGCCACCACAAAAATAATCCAATATACTCCTTCCTCTTCGCTCACTGAGGGGCTCCTTATACTTACAAATGACACACATCGTACTTTCAATTCTTCTTCTATCTTCTAGATAAAAATGATTAAACTCGGTCATCAAATTGCCACTGCTTCCTGACAGCACCCAATTCAGAACACATCCTACTTCTATTAAGCCCTCTCTCAAAAAACCCAGGACAATCTCAAACACCATCGCAAGCCTTTAGTAGGTCTCTCTTCCTGAGAAGCTCCAGGCTTCTCCATAGAATGTGATGTTCTTGATGACTGAGTTAATAAATCCCATTTTTTTTAAATTGTAGGTATGTTTTTGGTGCTTTTGTAACCTGGGATTTACCAATTATATACATTAGGCAGTAATGACTATAAAGTGTGGTCTGATATAACTATCCAGATTTAACTTAAAATAATAATATAATGATAAATGCTAGTCCTTCAGGGGCACTAAACCCAGTGCCCATTAGAATCATCTGGAAATTATAATTTTGTGTTAGGTGAGGCTTGATTATGATCACTTATAAAAAATTTCTCAGGTGATACTATTAAGCAGAAAAAGAATGAGTAACTTTAAGAGAATGATTCTGCTTTAGTTTGCGGTACTCTTCTAAGATTTGCTTTCTGGTTCTGCACTTTCCATGGCAGCTTGCCCTGGGATACAAGGTTCTTGCTCTTAGGCTTCTTCACTAAAGGCAGAAAGTTGCAAGTTCTTTGCCTATGCAGTTGCTGAAAATCTTTTTTTTTTTTAATTTTTTTCAACGTTTATTTATTTTTGGGACAGAGAGAGACAGAGCATGAACGGGGGAGGGGCAGAGAGAGAGGGAGACACAGAATCGGAAACAGGCTTCAGGCTCTGAGCCATCAGCCCAGAGCCCGACGCGGGGCTCGAACTCACGGACCGCGAGATCGTGACCTGGCTGAAGTCGGACGCTTAACCGACTGCGCCACCCAGGCGCCCCTTAAGGAAGTCTTTACATACTGGGTCTCATTCAGATGGTTTCTATAGAAGGCTTGGCTTTTCTTCAGTATTTTCTTTGAAATTCTGAAGGCCAACTTTAATAGAATTACAAAATTGTCTCTTCATCTTAGTCAATCTGTCTTTTCAGTTTTGGCTGCATTATTTCTGATCCCCTCAGCATTCTCTGTGCCCTCTGGGCATAGGAGGAGCAATTTTACCCCAATTTGTGTGAAAAGTAATTTCCTGAAAATATTTCTCTTCCTGTTTGGGCCCATTTAACTCTCCTATGTTCAGACATTAAACATCTCCCAGTCTCAGCAACCCAAAGGCCTTGCTGTTTAACGAGCTGGTGCCTGATGAATTTTACTCAGTGGATGTTCTTCAGTTTACCATTACTGGGTATATATTACAGCAGCTTCAGAATTCTGCATTTTGGGAAACTGTAAAATCCTAGGGAAAGCAAACAAACAAACAACAACAACAACAACAAAAACAGGCAACTGACAACTTACTTCCTCTTCAAATTATATTTTTCATAAAAAGTATACTCTGTGTTTTTTGTTGTTTTACTCTTTCCCTGACCTATCCCAACTTGTAAATATTTTACAACAAACTAATATTGACTAGTGTTTAGAATCCACATATGTTTTGATACTACAACAGTCAACTTGAAATTTAAAAAATTAAACATATATGCAAAAAACTGGCTCATTAACTAAACTTTTCATTATTTAGCTACATTGTATGTATTCAAATGTATTTGAATACATTTATGGGTGAGATGTATAAATTATATTTATATGTCAAACAAATTTATTTTAAACAAAAATATTCATAGGGTAACATTAAACCCACCATATATTCGAATCTCGAAATTAAAAGCATAGTTTACTTTAAAGAACCAACAAATCCTTTTTTCCTTGCTATTCTTTGATATCAGTGTCTTCAAGAGGTTTCAGATAGAAAGTTAGTAAATTCCAATAATAGTTTGATTTTCTCACCCAACAGATGACATGATACTCTATGTAGAAAACCTGAAAGATGTCACCAAAAAATTCCTAGAACTGATAACACAAATTCAGTAAAATTGCAAGTTACAAAATCAACATACAGAACTCTGTTGCATCTCTATACACTATAATGAAGCAGCAGAAAGAGAAATCAAAGAATTGATCTCATTTAAAATTGCAACAAAACACAAAAAATGCCTAGGAATAATCCTAATCCAAGAAATAAAATATCTGTACTCCAAAAACTATACAACATTTATGAAACAAATGTAGTGTTTTTGAAGAAGACACAAAGAAATGGAAAAACACGCCATGCTCATGGATTGGAAGAACAAACATTGTTAAAATATCGATACTACCCAAAGCAATCTACACATTCATTGCAATTCCTGTCAATATATTACCAGCACTTTTCACAGAGCTAGAACAAACAATTCTAAAATTTGTATGGAACCACAAAAGATTCTGAAAAGCAAAAGCAATCTTGAAAAAAAAAAAAAGCTGGAGGCATCAAAATTCCAGACTTCAAGCTAAAATACAAAGCTGTAGCCATGAAGAAAGTAAATTTTTGGAAATTCTTTAGTTGAAAGCGGAATGTCCAACATTATTGTGAATGCTTTTGTAAATCCAGTTTAAAACTTCAATACTGAGGATAAAATCATTTGTTTTTGCAGAGATAATGTTAAAAGAAATTCTGGTGCATCTTGAAAAAAATAATGTTCTTACTAACTTAAAGAACGTTTAGACAGAAATGTACTTAAACTTTGCAAATCAGAAATTGTTAACATTTAAAGCATTAAAATTTATGTTAAAGCAAGGAATTAATTAAAATTAAAAGTTGAGAGTTTTATTTTATTTTATTTTATTTTATTTTATTTTTTTTTTTTTTTTGACAGAGAGAGACAGAGCATGAACGGGGGAGAGGCAGAGAGAGAGGGAGACACAGAATCGGAAACAGGCTCCAGGCTCTGAGCCATCGGCCCAGAGCCCGACGCGGGGCTCGAACTCACGGACCGCGAGATCGTGACCTGGCTGAAGTCGGACGCTTAACCGACTGCGCCACCCAGGCGCCCCAAAAGTTGAGAGTTTTAATAGCATACAAAATTTAATTTTGAAATTTAATATTTCAACCTGTACATTTATTTTTATGAATATTCCATTTTAATTGGATGATATATATTTAGTATTGATGAACTCAAATTGAAAAGGACTATAATTTTGTAAAATTGGCAAAATATTCAGTAATTATAAAAAATAACTCACTGATACAGTTTGTCTTGTCAAAGTATTTATTTATTTATTTTTGAGACAGAGAAAGACAGAGCATGAGCAGGGGAGGGGCAGAAAGAGAAGGAGACACAGAATCCAAAGCAGGGTCCGGGCTCTGAGCTGTCAGCACAAGCCCTCGGAATGTGAGATCATGACCTGATGTGAAGTCTGACGCTTAACTGATTGAGCCACCCAGGTGCCCCTTGTCAAAGTACTTATTGAAGAAGGGTTTTATGAATGGAAGCAAAAATACAGGTATCTGTGAAAACATGTTGGCTGAACTAATGTTTCAATATGAAAAATAAATACATTTGAGAATAATATCCAGTTTGCCTGAATTTGTTCTGAGCTTACCAAGTATTGACAGCTCTAGAAAAAAAAAATGATTTCTCAATTCAAAACTTCATTTACTGCAAGGAAAATTTATATGAAGAGAAAATTATTTAGAAAAAGTTTGAACTTTGTTTTAACCATAACATGCAACTTAGAAGAAACATGCTATTAACTAAAAAATATTAAAACTATTAAAGAAAATATTGTGAAAAATCTTGAAAAAATACTACTAAATATAGTATTAAATTTTTATTTGACTGAGTATTAAGTTGCATGAATGTGTATCAAGCATAAATTATTTACACTATTTTAAGTGTTTATGTAATCGGTGTGTTCCATTTTCTTTCAATGTACATAATACAGTATTTTGATTTAATAATAATTTTATGTTCTTAAAGTGGTTTCTGAGGGGAGTATGTTATAATAGGTATTTCATAAATAATGAAAAGCAAACTTATTGGTCAATAACATATTTTAAAAGCTTTCTATCAATTTAAGTATTTCCAGTGTCTCTTTGCACTGTTAAAGTTGTCACTCTTTGAAAATAATTTGTGTGATAAACAGTCTTGGAATTTGAAATTTTCTGGGCATCTTGGGAGCCAGACTTGTGGCCACTGTTGGTAAAAACTGGTTTAATTCCAGGTCACTCTTACTGCTTCAGATTACTAACCCCAAATACCAGTGCTTTAACAAAGGCACGGAGCCCAATGTCTTTTCCATCTGCATGACGAGGAGTCATCTTGCTTTATTCTTGAACTTTCTTAGATTCTGGTGATTTTTTTTTCTTTTTTGTGAAAGAAAGAGGGGAACGGCAGAGGGAGAGACAGAGAATCTTAAGCAGGTCAGTAGTCAGCACAAAGCCTATAATGGTTATTGGGCTCCATTTCACAATCATGACCTGAGCCAAAATCAACACACACTTAATTGACTGAGTCACCCAGGTGCCCTGGATTCTGGTGACCTTAGATTCTCACTATCTTTCTAGCTTCTTGATGCCTTTTAGAAGATATATTTTAAATTATATCTGACATTCTTTAAAATTTTTCTTCAACAAAATCTGGTTTGAAGTTCTTAGTCTGCCTTTATGAAATACCAACCAAGTCTATTAAAAGTGCACACATACACACACACGCACACACACACACACACATATACTATCACAGTTCTTTCTATCTCTTCAGTAATACTTTGGCATAATTTAAACCTGGACTCAGATTTTTTGGCTCTTGCTTCAAGGTATTTTTAGTCACTGTCACTCTTATGTTTAATTGGACATTCTTTAGAAGTGGATAGCAATCAGATATTTCTACTTACTTTTGCTTTACATAAATGTCATACATGTGAATTAATATTTTTGAAGGTTGTAGAACTGAGTGGAAGTGACATTTTTAGACAAAGTATATAAGTTGTATGGAGAAATACTCTATTTTATAACTTTCTTATAAATTAACTCAATTTAATATAAATCATCTATTGGCAAAACAAATGAAACAAATGTCATGTATGTGATAAAACCTTGCAAATGACTAATGTATCAAAGAAATAAATACGTAACTTCTAATTATTTTATTGATATTGTTACGGAACCAGGCTGGAATGCTGGCGGAAAAACCAAGTGGCACTAGGAGATCTTGGTGGATTGGAGATTTAACACCAGCAGGCTCAAAGGAGACTGTTTCTCCAAAGGTCTGAGCCCAGAACGCAAGTGGGGAGGGTAATTTATAGCCGACAGCCTCCATATCTGTGGGGGTTTTCCTGCGCACAGCAAACAAAGGAAGAAGAAACCGGAGGAGGGGTCTCTAAGCTAGAGACCAGAGTTTGTTTTAGCCCCGTGGGCCATCTTTGGCGTACTTTATTTACTTCTCCAACATTCCCCCCTTTGATGCCTTTTAAAAAACTTTTAGTAGGCATCACCTTTCAGTTTTACAGGTTGATACTCTCAGAGGGCTAAGATACGTACAGTAGTTTGGCAAGCAACAGTGTTTTCAATAAAATGTACTACAGCATTCAGTATACAAGGGCCGATGGATACCAGTAATATTATGAAGAGGAGGGGCCCCGCCAGGGCAGGAAGCCAGGATACCCAATCTGTGAGATCCCATCCTTTCCATTGATTGATACTTTCCTGTTGTCTATGTTGAATTCTTTCCCTGAGTTCCTTAACCTTAGTTGTAACTATTCCTGACTGGTTTACGAAATAGCAGTATTCCTCCCCCGGAAAGATGCAAGTCCCTCCTTTTTCTGAAGTGAGGAGGTCGAGGATTCGCCTGTTTTGGAGGGTCACCGCCGCCAGAGAGTTTATTTGGTTTTGTAAGGTTACCAGAGAATCTGCCACCCGTTCCATGTCTTCATTTATCTCTTGACATAGTCTATGGTACAGTCCAACAGATGAACCTATGCCCCCTATTCCGGTTCCTATTCCTGTCACAATTCCTGCTCCTATCATTACGGGTAGCAGGACAGCCCGTTTAGCCTAGGACTTGGGGCTAAAGGCTGTTAGGAGCTGATCTTCAGTGTATACGGATATCTCTGGGGTTAGGAAGACGGAATAATATATTTGAGTCCAGTTGGCCTCTAAGCATCGGTAGGCTGAGTTAGAACACAGATAGAACACCCCAGGGGTTAACACAGGGTTATATTCCTCTTTAAGGTTATATTTCTTCTGCATAGAGAGGTACCATTCATACCTTCAGGGACTGTACAGATTAGATGGTCAGCATTTGTGAGATGGACAACAGTGGCCAGGGGTCCAATTAAGACAGAGGTGTTGGCTTTGAGATTTTCAGGAGCTTCCCAGAACAAAGGGATGGGAGTGGCTAAGTAAGCCCTCTGCTGAGGGGCAAGCACCCAAATCCAGCAGGTTTGGGTGTGATTATATTTTGTGTAGGACTTGTAGAGTAGTGTTGGCCCAATGCTGGACTGGGGAATTGGTAAGCATCTGACTGAGGGCTGAAAGGTTCAAACCTTGGTAGGCTGCTGGGGGGGGGGGGGGAGTGGTCGCCTTTATGGCTTGTATTACCATATCCTGGGTATCCTTTATAACTTTCTGAAGGGCCCTGTTTTCCACCCCCTCCCCTGTCCGAGATCTCCCACCGGGGAAGGTAAGTGTAGCAAGCTCGCTTCCCTCTCTGGAGACCCTTGTTATGGACATTTGGGGTTATCTCTACGGTCCAATACTTAGCCCTTGGGGCACGGGGTGACTGACAGAGAGTGGGTGTTTTCCCTTGTAGCAATCTTTGTGGAGGGAGGTGAAGGCGCTGAACGCCCTTGACCCCCTTATTGTCATATAGCAATCCTGGGGGCAAAGTGGGTAAGCAGCAGTTGTGAAGGTGAGAGAGGTTATCATAATATACAGGCAATACTTAATAATCCTCCCATCCAGAGCAGGTATGTGAGACCCAGCATGCATCTTTTGTCCCATGTCCAGCTTGTTGGTGCAGTCTCTATCAGCCCAACAGTAAGAAGTAAGATCAAGGCTATGGCACCAGTAAGGGGCAAGGGCTGGCAGAGTTGCATCCAAACCCCTAGGCTAGATTCACATGTTGATTCCTCAGGCTTCTGCTGTGCGCAAGCCAACCAGCTTCCAGGGTGTGGCTGGAGCAGGGCTGGAGGTCTCAGGGGCCAGTTTCCCTTTTGAGTGTCAGTTTAAGTGGGTTGACTGGATATTGGTCACTTCACCAGGTTGTGTGTTCTTCTGAGTTGTCCTTCTTAACTCGGGAGTGATAGACCCATGGGGTGATACCTGAAACTTAAAGAGCTGTAAGAGTTGTTAAAATAATAGTATGTGTCCCAGTCCACCGTGGTCTAAGAGGTTCCCTTTTCCAATCTTTGACCCACACAGAGTCTCCTGGCTGAAAGGGGTGAATGGGGGTCCCTAAGGAAATTGGGGCCCTTTCTATGGTGGATCTCTGTAACTTATTTAGGACTGCCCCCAAGGTCTGGAGCTGTTTCCTTATTCCCTTGTCTCCAATCTGGTGTAGGTCTCCTGTAAGTTTTCCTAAACATGGGGGGGGGGAGGGGTCGCCCATATAATAACTCAGAAGGGGAGAATCCCAGTGCCCCAGGCATGCATCGGACACGCAGGAGAGCCAGCGGTAGTAAATCTGGCCATGGGAGATTAGTCTCTTGGTGGAACTTAGCCAGGGTTTCCTTGAGGCTGCGATTCATCCACTCTACTTTCCCTGAGCTCTGGGGTTGGTAAGCAGTGTGCAGTTTCCAGGTAATGTTGAGGGACTTTGTCAGGGTTTGTATAACGTCTACCACAAATGCAGGTCTGTTATCACTGTGTATGGTTAAGGGTAGACCAAACCGAGGTACAATCTCCCATAGAAGGGCTTTGGCCACCTCACAACTTCGTTCTGTTCTGGTTGGGAATACTTCGACCCATCCCGAATATGTGCAGATTATTACAAGAAGGTACCTGAACCCTTTATTTGGTTGTATGTCGGTAAAGTCCACCTCTAAGTCTGTAAAAAGGGGCGGTCCCCATGATTTGTGTGCCAGGCAGGGGCCGTGGGGCAGACCAAGCATTGTTTTTGGCACACATTACACATTGTTCACTGACAGCTCGGCATAATGCCTGATATAGTAGTTCTTTTTGAGGAAGGTCTCCAGTGCGGTTTTCCCTAGGTGCGTGAGTTGGTGATATTCCTTCACTAGGTGTTTTTCCATAGACGACAGGACAAAGATGTGCCCATTTGGCATGACCCACCATCCCTCTTTGCTTAGTGTTCCCCCTTCTGTTGAGGCCCAATTTCTTTCTTAATTTGTGTATAGGGGCAGGGAGGCTTCCCTCTGGGGTGCAAGAGTCATAGTGTAGGTAGGAGCTTCACCTGGGTCACCACAGGTGGCCACTCTGGCTGTTTTGTCGGCCAGACGTCTCCTTTCTGATGTCTTTTTACGGTGTAGGATAGCTACCTTGTCTGGCAGCCATATGGCCTCAAGAAGCTTTAGTATTTCTTCCTTGTTTTTCATAGTTTTCCCTGCAGCAGTAAGGAAGCCTCTTTCTTTATAGATGGCCTTGTGTACATGCACAGTAGTGAAGACATATCGGGAATCAGTGTAGATGTTAACTCGTTTATCTTTGCTAAGGTTGAGGGCTTGGGTTAAGGCATACAGTTCAGCCAGTCGTGCCGACCATCCTTCTAGCAAGGCCTTGGCTTCCGGAACTTTGGTGGTTGTGGTTACCACATGTCCTGCTCTTCGGCTGCCCTCTTACAAATATCTGCTCCCATTGCTGAACAGGGTGATCTCCAGGCTTGTTATAGCCTGGTCTTGGAGGTCTGGGCAGCTGGCATAGACTTCATCCACTACTTGGGAACAGTCATGGTCAGGTTCTCCCTCCTCCGTGGGAAGGAAGGTGGCGGGGTTTAGTGTTCTTAATGTTTTGAGAATGTCCCTTGGGTTTTTGTAGAGAAGGACTTGGTATTGTGTCAGCTGGAAATTGGAGAGGAAATGATATCCTTGGGTGCTCATGAGGGACATGACTGCGTGTGGGACCTTAAAATTAAACGTTTGTCCCAGTGTGAGTTTGTGTGCCTCCTTGATGAGCAGGACTGTGGCTGCCAGTTCTCTGAGGCATGGTGGCCATCCTGCAGCCATAGGATCAAGTTTTTTTGACAGGTAGGCCACTGGCCATTGCCAAGGCCCCATGCTCTGAGTGAGCACTCCAAGGGCTATTTTGTCCTTTTCATGTAAGAAGAGGTTAAAGGGCCTTTTTATGTCAGGCAAACCCAGGGCTGGGCTCGTCCCAGAGCCAACTTTATTTCTGTGAAAGTGGCCCTTGCCTCCTCAGTCCATGTGAGGGGCTCCTACTCTGGCCCTCCCAACAGGTCATAGAGGGGCCTCGCTATGGCTGAGAATACAGGAATCCAAATGCAACAAAACCCTGTGGCCTCTAAAAATTCACTCAAGCCTCATTTTGTTTGGGGCTGTGGCAGTGTGGTGATAATTTTCTTCCTTTCCAGTCCTAGTTCTCTTTTTCCTTTTGGAGGGAAGAAACCTAAGTATTGGACCTACTGCTGACAAATCTGTGCCTTCTTCCAAGAGGCCTGGTACCCTGAGTAGGACAGGAGCTGCACGGGGGCCTTGGTACCCTTTCATACAGTCTTCTTGGGTGTCGTTGGCAAGGAGGAAGTTGTCTACATATTGGAGGAGGACACACCCTGTGGTTTCCCTTGGAAAGTCGGTGAGGTCTGCAGCTAGCACTTCCCCCAAAAAAGTGGGTGAGTTTTTGAAACCTTGGGGAAGTCATGTCCAGGTCGGCTGCATCTGGCACCCTGTAATGGGCTCAGTCCATTCAAAGGCAAACAATGGTTGACTTTGAGGAGCCAGGCAGAGGCAGAAGAAAGCATCCTTTAGGTCAAGGCATGTAAACCATCTGGCCGACCCCGGAATTTGGTTAAGGAGAGTATACAGGTTCTGAACCACTGGGTGTAAGGAAACAGTCACTTTATTAATGGTCCTCAAATCCTGTACTGGTCAGTAGCCTCCTCCTGGCTTCTTGACTGGCAAGAGTAGGGTATTCCAAGCTGATTGGCACTCAATTAGAATACCTGCTTCTCTGAGCTTGGTCAGGTGCACTTGTATACCCACTCTAGCCTTGAGTGGAAGGGGGTACTGCCTTTGTCTCTGAGGTTGGGCTCCAGGGTTCAGGTCGACAATGATAGGGGCACAACTCCAAGCTAGTCCAGGTGGGTTATCTTCAGCCCATACAGAGGGGAATGTAAGCCTGAATTCTGAGGGGCTACAGGGTAAGGTCTGGACGCAGAATAGGCTCCATTCTTCTTCCCTTGGCAGGGCAATCGCCAAGACCAGGGTTTCCTTCTGCCTTGGGTTTAATTGGAGGCTAGTGTGTCCAGTATGTTCAAAAGTTATCTGGGCCCCAAGTTTGGAGAGCAGATCCTGGCCCAGGATAGGAATTGGGCATTCAGGTAAGTAGAAAAACTCACGCAGGACCTTGTGATCCCCAAGTTCACATTGTTGAGCTTGACAGAAGGCTACTGCATCGCCCGTGTCCCAGTAGCCCCAAGTATGGTTGCCATCTTTTGGCTGAAGGGTGCCACCGGGGAAGTAACAATGGAGCATTCAGCCCCAGTGTCAACCATGAAAGTTATTGTCCAGCCCCCTACCTTCATTTCGACCATGGGCTCATGGATGCCAAGAGAGAAAGAGCCTGGTCCCCCTCAGTCCGATTCTACCCCAGCCAGACCAACAAGGTTCTTGCCTTGAGGTTCCTCCCGATATCAGCTGGGTTTTGAAGGCCCCTTCTGATTCGGACATTCATTCTTCCAGTGTCCCTTTGCAGTATGCACATTGGTCCCTTGCTAAGGGGGCTCTGGGCTTCCCCCCTTTGGGTGGTTGGGGTCTTCCCATTTTCACAGTGTCTGTTTCTTTTAGTGCTGCTGTGAGAAACGTGGCCTTCTTTTTTAGTCTTCTCTCTGCTTCTCTTTCGGCTGCAACTTCCTGGTTCATGAAAACTTTATTGGCGACCTCTATCAGCTGAGTGATATTCATCCCAACAAAGCCCTCCAATTCTGGAGTTTTCTTCTGATATCTGGGGCAGTCTGTGCCACAAAAGAGGTATTTACCATCTGTTGACGTTCTGGTGCCTCAGAGTCAAACAGGGTATATACACGGTATGCTTCACATAATCTTTCATAGTAGACTCCGGGGGACTCCCCAGGGTGCTGCTGACTGATGATATTTTAGTCATGTTCATGGGCTTTCTGGCTCCAGCTCAGACTCCCCGGAGGAGGGCTTCCTGTTATAGTCGAATGTGAGCCTGTCCTTCTGTGGTCAAGCTCAGAGGGAGTGGGCAGGGAGCTTGGCAAGTCATAAGCAGGTGAAAAGATAATATCTTCCTCCACGTCTCCTTTAAATATTAGAGGAGCGGTGGGTCGCTTCTTTGGTGAGCCTCTGGATAAAGTGGCTAAAACCTTTGCCTGGCTCTGTTTGCTAATGATGAATAACACCCAAGACAGGGGATTTGGGGCAATTTCAAGCCAGAAGTCAATGTATGCAAATTGATCAGCGTGGCCTGGGTTCCCAGTGACTATTATTAGCCAAACCTGCTGCACCATTTGAGCATCTAATGTCCCTTCTGGGGGCCATCCTACATTGAATATGGGCCATTCTAGTTCACAAAAGGTCCTTAACTTCCTGGGTGTCATTTTCACCCCATAATCACCTGAAAATCCCTTTTTAAAATTTTTGAGCGACCTCTAAAATTGTAGGCTTACTCTGTTTTGATCCCATTATTAATTTCTTTCTCGTGTTTGGTGTTGCAAAGACAGACAAAGGGAGGGTATCCCCTTGGACTAGAGGACCAATCAGATACTCCTCTGGTCGCATTCCCCAGGGAAATTTTAGGTGAGGTTTGGCTGTAGCGGACTCAGCTTTGTGACTTGCGATTGGAATCTGATCTAATACCGTCCTAGACCTTATACGCTCACCATGACACGGGAGAGCCCATTCAGACACTGTAGACGTTTGGGGACCTTAAGAGTGCCTGTCCGTGGAGCCACAAACTCGAACTCTACTGGCAAGCCTGGCCAATCCCCACATTCACACACACACACACACACACACACACACACACACACACACATATACCAGAGTCTATTACATTCCCTCCCACAAAATTCTCTACCTGTGAGACCTGTTAAGGCCTCCGGGGATTGATCAGGTCCCCTCCACCCTTTTGTGTAGGCCTGACTTCTTTGGGGCCCCAGGCCTTACTGTTTCTGACTTGGGGTCCAGGTCTTCGCCTATCAGGTTTCTTTGAGTCAGGCGGGAACAACGGAGTGGGGCCAGCCCGAGGCAACCAGGATGGAGACTGCCCACATTCAGGCAGGACACACCTTCTCCCTTTCAATCCCTTGCTCCGTCACCGCCTCCCTGTTTTCCTGAAACCGGTAGCAACAATGGGCCAGCGAGGTTGGGTTTCCTGATCAGGCAACCAAGTATGTTAGGAACCAGGCTGGAACGCTGGAGGAAAAGCCAAGTGGCACTAGGAGATCTTAGTGGATTGAGATTTATTTAACACTGACAGGTTCAAAGGAGACTGTTTCTCCAAAGGTCTGAGCCCTGAATGCAAGTGGGGGGGGGTAATTTATAGCCAACAGCCTCCATATCTGTGGGGGTTTTCGTGCGCACAGCAAACGAAAAAGAAACTGAGGAGGGATCTCTAAGCTAGAGACCAGAGTTTGTTTTAGCCCCGTGGGCCATCTTTGGCGTACTTTATTTACTTCTCCAACAACATCAATTATGCTGCTCGTTTTACCTATTCAGACTTATTTTAATGAAGTAATTAATCTATAATGACAAAGGCTTTAAGTACTTAAAGTACTTTAAGTACTTAAGTACTAAACATGACAAAAAAACTTGTTTATTTTTCTCTCTCTCTCAATAACCTGATTTAGCATTTACCAAGCATAAGTTGAGCAAAATGTAACAAGCTATTTTCTTCCTCAAGTTCTGTTTCCACATAATACTGGAAAACTCTTTGCTTGAAGATAATTAGATTGCTGTGTTTGTGGAATGGTTTAAACCCTAACATATAACCACATGCAGTGTTAATCTCCAAAGGAAGAATAAAGTAGGGACTAGTACCCAAATCTATTTAACCAGAATCAATTTGTTTTGCTTTTTCTGGGATAAGAATTGCTTATTTTAGTCCCTACTTAGAACATCTGGCATGCAATAAATAACTATGAGATGAAAAAAACCCTGGAATTTGACCCATGTTAAAAAAAGCGATCCGTCAATGGAAGCAAACCCAGAGATAGTCCAGATGTTGGAACTGGAATTATCACACAAAGGTGGTAAAATATCTATTAAATATTTTAAACTATTTAAAAGGAAAAGTAAAAATGAAAAAGTATGCATAATTCGATAGAAATTTTTATTAAAGAGATGAAGACTATATAAACATTGAATTTGAAGAGATTGCAATGGAAAAAGTTCAAATTGAAATCTAAACAGAAATAAGTCTCCCTTCTACCCCTCACAAAGAGGCTTCTAGGAATCTGTTATGTGGATAAAAAATATATTTAGTGGAGTCCCATAAGTAAACAGTAAAGAAGTGAACAATATGTCAGAATAAACTTATGAAGAAACGATGCTAAGTTTTCTAAAATTGATTAAAGGCAAACTTCACACATCAGAAAAGATGAGACAAAATTAGCAATAAACACAGAGAAAACCACACTCAAGCATTTCAGAATGAAATTGCTGAAACCAAAGAAAATGAGAAAATCTTTGCAGCTATCAAAGAAAAAGACACATTACACAGGGGAACAATCATTAGAAAAAAATGGCTTCCAAAAGACAGGGGGATGATAACTCCAAAGTGTTGAAAGAAAACACAAATAGCTAACAACCTAGAATTTACTATGAAGTAAAAATTAAACCCAAAATATATATAAAACAAAACCTCACCTTTTCAAACAAGCAACAGCTCAGAGAATTTATCTTTAGAAGACCCGCCTTTGGGGTGCCTGGGTGGCTCAGTTGGTTAAGCTCTGACTTCCGCTCGGGTCATGATCTCACAATCCCAGGTCAGGCTCTGTGCTGACAGCTTACAGCCAGGATCCTGCTTCAGATTCTGTGTCTCCCTCTCTCTCTGCCCCTCCCCCACTCATGCTCTGTCTCTGTCTGTTTCTGTTTCTGTATCTCTCTCTCAAAAATGAATAAACATTAAAAAAAAAAACAAACAGAAAAGAAGACCTGCCCTATAAAAATGGTAACAAATACTTTAAGTGGGAAAGAAGTTATACCAGTTGGAAGTGTATATCTACAGGAAGGAATGAAGAACACCAGAAAATAAAATATAGGCAAAAGGAAAAAAAAAATTCTCTCTCTCTCTTTCTCTCAAAAGATCACATATTTTGTTATTCTATTTGCATGAAATATCCAGAATAAACAGCACACAGATCATTCTTTGCCAAGGCAATAGGGAGAGGGGGACAATAAAGGAAAGGCTCCTTAAATGAGTAGAGTTTCACTTTAAAGTGAAATCTTTTGGAACTAGGTAGAGATGGTGGTTTACACAACATTGTGAATATTATTGATGTCACTGATTGTACACTTACATTTTGTTAAAAGAGAAAAATTTAAGGCATATATATGTGTATATATATATATACATATATATGTATATATTTATGTGTGTGTGTATGTGTAATCACATTAAACATTTAAAAAATACTTTAAATATAAAGAAAAATAGTTAAATGTAAAGGATGGGAAAGATATTCCATGAACACACTAAATACAGAAAAGGATATGGCTGTACTAACCTCAGAAAACTCGGTTTTAAGACAGAATATTACTAGACATAAAGAAAAGCATTTCATAGTAATCAGTGAAGGCACCAAGGAGATAATACAACCTTAAACACAGATGCACATAATAGTAATTCTTTAAAACCTGTAACACAAAAATAGAACTAAAATGTGACATTGAAAAATGTACAACATATTTGGATCTTTTAATACTACTACCTTAGAAGATGATAAACTGAGAAAAACAATCTTTAAGGTAATAGAAGATTAGGACAGTACTGTTATGGTAGGAAAAGATAGGATTCTGTAGGCAGAGAGGGAAAGATTAGGACCCAAGGTGCTCAGTCAGGGAAACACAGGGTTTTGGAACAATGCTCAGAACTTCTGATCACAGCAAACCCCCTCAGGCATAAAGCTCCTCTAAAGAATGTAATAGACACTACCTACTCCCCCTCAAGTTTCCCTCAGGAATTTGACACAAGACCTAACTAAGAATAAGTAGCAGACCATAAAAGGTATGACCCCCAAGGAATGATGTGGCCATAGACCACACCTCATACAATGGAAATGAGCTAATCAGGAATGGGCAACCCAGCACCTAGAGCTATACAGCCAATAAGGGTAGGACCTAAGAAGGAACAAGGGGGAAGGGGAGGGGAGAGACCACCAGAACCTTATAAAACAAGTATCTTTGTCTATCATCTTCAGGCATTCACTTTTGAATGCCCCATCTCTGTAAAGAGAGCTTTCATACTATTCTTCCTTTCTGATCCTATACTCTAATTAACTTTTGCCTGCTGCTCATCTTGTGTCCACTTCTTCATTCTTTGAAGCAGGGAGACAATGAACCCTGGGGTATTGAGGTAAAAAAATCCTGCAACACTATGAAGAAAAGTATTGCAGCTAACAATGACAGAATAGACATTCTTTTCCCCTGCACACAGACACACAAATATAATTCAAACATTGGGCCATAAAGTTACTATCAATAAATTTCAAAAATATGTTTTCTTACCACAATAGTTTAATATAGGGATCAATGAAAATAATTAAAAAAAAACACAGAAATTGTTTGAAATTATGAAGTTTCTTATTCCCCCTTTTTGATCATTCTCAGGCTCTCCAAGGAGCTAAAGGTGAAATTTAAATGTATTTTGCATTGAATGAAAATAAGAACAAAGCGTATCAAAGTTTGTTATTTTCATTCATACTGTTATTTAAGGTTGTTAAGATTAAATGCCTACAATGGAAAGAAGAAAAATGAAAAATCAATGTTCCAAACTTCCACCTTAAGAAATAGAAGATGATAAGCAGTTTAAATGTAAGTATGTAAAGGAAGAAATTAGTAAACATAAAACTTGAGATTAATAACATAGGAATGAGTAATTAAGAGAGAAAAATCAACAGTCAAAAGCCTCTTTGAGAAGATTAATAAAATTGATAGACCCTAGAAAAGCTCATAAAGGGGAAAAATATCAATGTTAAAATCAAGAATAGCAAAATTAGACATCACTACAAATTCTACATTCATAAAAGGGACAAGTATATTAAGAACACATTTATGTAAAGAATTATGCAAGTAAAATTAAATTGACACATTTTTTCAAAGCACAACCTATAAAATACTTTGCTTCCCCTTAAGAAAACACTAAGCACAAATTATTTCACCAGTTATTGCTATCAAATATTTAAAGGAGAAATGATACTAATTGATAGGTGATGTTATCTTTCTACTTGACAGGCTTTGGGGGTGCTTAGATTAAACATTATTTCCTCTAGGGTGTTTCTGCAAAAGATTAGCATTTGAATTGGTCAATCTACTCCCTAAAGAAGATTGTAGTCTCCATTCTGCTTTCTCATTGTCTAATCCATTGTTCCCTGAGTAGAACAAAAGACAAAGGAAGGAGGACCCTACCCACCCCCTTCCTTTTTCCTCCTGATGTACTGTTTGAGCTGGGACATTTTATTTTGTCTTCATTGACCCTCAGATTAAGATTTATACCACTGGTTCCCCTCTTTTCTCAGGACTTCAGACTCAAACTAAATTCTACAGTTGGTTTTCCTGGGTTTTCAGTTTACAGATGACAGACTGTGGGACTTTTCAGCTGCTATAACCATAGGAGCCAATTCTTTATGATAAATCAACTTCATTTTCCATAGATAGATAGATGGATGGATAGATAGATAGATAGATAGTAGATACAGATGGAGAAACAAAAGTATGTTTATATGGGAAAAATAAACTTCATTTTTTTACTCCATACACAATAACTCATTCCAAATGGATCATAAATATAATAAGTGTAATTGTAAGTGCAAAAAATATATTTCTAAAAACATAAGGAGAATATCTTTGCATTTTAAATGAATGGCCAAAAAATGCATGAAATTCTACTCAAAATCTTATTAAGTGTCAGAGAAGTACCAATCACACTTCACTGAAATATTTTACACTGTGGTGAAGAATGGTGGTAGCAAAACAACACACACATGCACACAAATACAAAATAATACTCATAAAATAAAGCAAGAAGAATCTTGGGAAACATTTTCCTTAGAATATTGCAATAAATATTTGGAACACACTAGAACACAATCACTTCTCTTGCTGTTATTGTTACTTGGTGAGTAAAAATGACAATGTGAAAGAAAAAAAAAGTCAAGCCATTTTCTCCAATAGTCATATATGACTTCTTATTCTTCAGAGGCCCCAATAGGTCTAAAAGATGTTAAATCTAGATTGTCTACTAAAAGATGAGAATTTCCAATTAAAAAAGAATAAAGAAAGTGGAATAACTAGATTTTCTATCAAATCTTCAGAGCATTTTGCATGACGAAGGGGTAGGAGAAGAATGACTCTGTGAGTCATTGGAATTCCAAGTATTACTCTTTTAAAGTCAGAAGAGAGGATGGTATATAATTTAATAAGCACAGAGCTGTCATTCAAAAAAATGCCAATTAAATTGAAATATGTAAAAAATTTGTCTCATTCATGTCAAGTCATATATTCATGCCTTAGGACAATATGTTTATAGATTAATATTTCTCTTACGTATTCTACAGAGGTTATTAATAGGGAAAAGGACACTCAAAATGGACCCACGAAATTTAAAGACGGGGCAAATGAAGAAGTGAGTGGGAAAGAGCTCTTTTTTAGATTTCCTTGACTTTTGTTTTTTTTAAAAAAAAAGAAACTAAAAAAATACAGTGATTCTGTGTTAGACGGAACTAATGCCTTAGTAAAAATTGTTTTAATCAGTGGTGCATTCTATTACTGCTATTATTTGTAAAGCAGTGGCAACAGTTACAATAGCATTATTAGAAGTGGTAACTTATGAATTTGTGGCTGATTTCAACAGGCTAAAAGTAACTAAAGTACATGTCAAAACAGCACCACTAGTCTTTCTGCTAGGTGAAAGCTGTCCACTATAAAACTGTAGACACTTAGAACTCAACTATACAGCTAATCGTTTTAGTTGTTATTTTAAAGAATTGTTTTCTATGAAATTGGCAATTAAATAGTGATGACTTTTCTTTTTTCTTTCTCTTTTATTCCATTTCTCCTTTTTTTATACCCCAAATTTATTCTCCTCTCTTAATTTGCATTCCACTTTCCTATTTTTAATATTTAAAACTGTTTCTGTTTACTTTGTTTTTATTTTTGTCTTTATTTTCCATTTTTGTTTATTGGTCATTACCTAAAATTCTAAGCATGTCATGTAGGAGGAACTGGTGTCAATTATGAACATGCACCCTAGAGAAGAAAATATTCAAACACAGTACAGAAATTTATGGTGATTAATCAAGATTTAACAAGGTTTGAGATTCTGTGTCTCTGAAACCCATTCTCCTATAGAGGGACCAAGTGTAAAATTTACCCCTAATTAGGAAAACAACAAGACTAACAACATATTGAAATGCACCTGAGCATGATTTCCCTCCAATAACCATAGTTCTATGATGAATTTTAGCTCTGCTATTTTGTGCAAGTTTGCCTTCAGAGAGATTTCTTAATCTCTCAGAGCCTGAAAATATTATCTATAATATGATTTTCCCCTATTCACCTCATAAGATTGTTTTTGTAAGGATAAGGAGAGATAATGCATGGGAATGTACTTTGTAATCTACAAAGCATTCTACCAATGAATGTGTAAGGTAAAAAAGAAATGAAATTGTATTAAGTTCTTTGGTTCTATACACATATTTTCTCAGATAAATATGAAGTAATATATTATTCTAACTTCAATGTATCTGTGGGGCTTATAATTTTTAAAGCTGCATCGTTTCTATGTTCAATAAGGGGTGGAGTTTTTAATTAGAGACTAACGTTCTATTGGTGTTTTGGTGTATTTTATTTAACATGAAGTACTCATTTACAATAATTCAATTTGTTTCAAATTTAAGAATCTTTTTGATAGCACATTGAACTTCAGAAATTGTGAAAATCCAAATTATGTGTATACACACACACAAACACACATATACATGCACAATTTGTACAATGTCATCTTAGTAATCATACTAATTACATAAATGGCACATGTGACACTGGGGTGCACTGGAAGAAATTAATTATTAATACATACCTTTCTTTTTGTTGTCCAGTAGTAGTTATGGGTAAAAAAAAAAAAAAACACTCATTTTGTTTTATCTCAATATTCACACATTTGCAAGATGGCAAACTAGTCTGTTGATTGAAACAGAATTTTTCTCTTTTTGATGAAAGTTGTTTTGTTCATGTATTGAAATCATGAACTTTGAGGTACAAACTGTGCTGAATTATAAACAACTGACGTACATGATCACTTTGGAATTGTGAATACAGGAGATAGATAGATAGATAGAGATATGCAAAATTTCCAAAAGTTTTGCTTTTCCCTTGTTGATCATACCCTTCCCATGCAAGCAAAGGAAACTAATCACTTGTCATAGAAGGACACACAACTTCATTCTTCATTTGCTTCCTCTCAGTAGCTCTTATCCTTTGCTGTGACTTACTGTCTCCTTCAAACATGTGATGTAATAATGGTTTCTTTGCTCATGCGAATGAAATGATGCAATACTAGGAGTTGTACATTTTGAAATGATATTTCACAATTGTTTTAAAAAATTAAGAATGTGAAAATTGTCAAATTTCACTCTTGTTTCTACTATTTGTATAGAGAAAACCTTTCTATGACCACATCCTCAACGTCTTCGATATACCTCATGAGAGATTTCTAACCTCCTTTTTCTATGTAATTAACACTAATAATAAGTGACAAGAATAATAATTACATTATTATCAGGATGTTCAGCTCAATACTGCACCTATTCTAGACCAGAGTAATTTTCTTTATAAATCCACTCATCTATGTGTGTATGTACAATGGCTTTCTTCCAAGGAATTCAAAGTCCCACACTTACCTCCCTCATTTATTTCCAAAAAGTGCTTTTAAAAATATGTCATGATTACAAGTGAAAATAAAAATAGAAAGTATTTATATATCAGCTAAGTGAAATGTATTGTTTCAACACACTGGAGGCTACAGCCACTGGCTTGCTTTTCTGTAGCAGGAATAAGGGAAGAAGAATCACAGTGTATTTGTCCTCTAATCTGATATTGCTAATTTTTGCATTGTTACACAACTATGTATTTGGATGTTGCACACTAAATGTAAAGTGAGTGTTAAAAAAATACTACACCACTAGTAATCTGCGAGATTAAAAATAGTATTTGGATATTTTAACACACATAATCAACTTGATGATGCCACTATTGCTTCTGCTAATTTCATAACATATAAAATATATCTCTTGTTATATAAAATCAGTAAAGTTTCATACACACACACACACACACACACACACACATATATGTATGTATATGGCTCTCAATAGTATTTAGTTTCTTCAGTATGTGAATGGTCAGGATTCTTAGAGAACTGATCAAGGACAGAGCTGGTAGCAGGGTTTTTATCTGATATGGAGCTTTTGAATTCTTTTTTCCTGTATGCATTCAATAAAAAATAGATTAAGCTATTGAACTTCCAGAGGTTTTTATATAGAATTGAAATAAGTTCCTGACTCCCTCCCAGATCCTTTTGTGGTCAGTAGAGTCTCCCTTGCTAATATATCTAGATATTGGCTGATATCTGCCAGGAGAGTAGTTAAACTCTTGGAGCAGCTTCTCAGTGGGGCTATGATTTTTAAGTTACTGTGTAATGGAGTGTATTACCATTTACCATATGATGAGATAGCCTGTCTGTCAGCCAGGGAGCTATTTAAAGTTATATATAGGTCAAATGAGCCAAAAAGAGCAAAGGAAGATCAAGAATATTGAGTATCTCAAAAATGAAAAGATCAAATATTTTAGGTACCAGGTGATTTCTTCCAATGTTTGTCTTTAATCTATTGATGAAATTGATTGTGAATCATTGAATGTCTTAAGAAAAATATATTTCAAGGGCATACCTTTTCCCTCTTGAAACAGCCATATGGCATACAGATCCTATTTCTACAAATGGTTTTATGTATTACCATTCCTACTTACTAATGAAAGGTGTCTTAAAATTTCCAATTTACACTTCTGGGATCAAATAATGTTTTCATCTCATTAAGAATCATTAAATGTTGCTTTCTGAGCTATGTTTTGTAGCTAAAACTACCATTCATTTACCATTCACTGTTTAAAGATACTAAATAAATTATGTTGAATGATGGAAAGAAACATATTTCATCTGTCTTTCCAAAGGCACCTTCACTATCAGGAATTCTGCACTAGCCTGCAAAGCAGTGTTCACTTTGTGATTGATTGGGTGATTTATACAGGAAATACATTATTTTCTTATTCTATAGTTAAGTAGTCCAAAAATGAGAAATAGGAATTTACATTTTTTAATTATTTAAATAACTCTGAGTCCAGATCAGATGAACATTGGTATTTAAGATATTTTCAGTATATGTCTAATTAGAGATTTTCTATTTACCTTTATATAATTTATCAAAATAAATAGTATTCAATGTTATTTTCATTTTTGATTATACAACTTATTTTATTAATAATCATTCTGCAAAAATAATTTACAGCAGTGTTTTATAGAAAACTAGTAAG
The DNA here is from genome assembly GCF_022079265.1 of Lynx rufus. NCBI lineage: Eukaryota > Metazoa > Chordata > Mammalia > Carnivora > Felidae > Lynx > Lynx rufus. The sequence continues at coordinate 85,698,905 of NW_025814878.1, read as the reverse complement.
TATTTTAAAGGAATTGAATATGGATATATATATATATATATATATATATATCCATATAAGAAAGACATAGAATATGTAGCAAATGTTAGGGAAATCTGTTCCTCTGTTCCTCTAAAGACAAGATCCTTTTCCACTAAAGAGAGCCAAATACTATATTAGGGGAATGCCAGTCTTCTATCCAGCATTCTGAAGGCCAGTTTAAAACCATCTATTTACTCTTTTAGCTTTTTTTTTTTTCTGATGTCTCCATTTTTAATGAAAATACTTTCAGATTATTATTATACAAGTAACACAACCTTCAGAAAGTTGTATTCACATTTTATACAATTTCACTCATTATCAAATCCAGATGACAATATCCCTAGTGACCCCCTAATTCTCTATCACATATTCACCCCTAAGTTTCTATCACATATTCTGTATAATCATTTTCTGTATAAGCATTAGTTACTAAGGGAGAAAGGGGTCTAATTCCAACTCTTATTTTCTTAGCTTAGTGGAATCTCTGTTCATAAAATTTAAAGATGAAATATATCTAAAAGCCAACAGTATTTTGTGGTTTTAATTGATTTCTTCATAACAGTAATGAGACATGACTCATCCTAAGGCCCTTTGTACATTGCCTCTGGGAATGTCAATTAAAACAGCCAAATTTGGAAGACAATTTGGCATATACCATATGATCAGTTCTTTCACTTTTCTAACACACTAAAGAAAAGCCCTTTTATGCATACAATGAAACATATGAAAATATGTCTGATTATTTATAATAGCACCAAATTGGCCACAACTTATATATCTATCCATTGGTAAAGAATCTAGATGAATTATGATAATTTTATAATAGATAACATTCAACTTTTAAAAGAATGAATGATATTATTAGTTAGGAAAACTCAAGATTGTAAAGCTATGCAAAATTGTTTTAGACACTGTGGTGAGGCAGAAAAAAAAATGGGATTTAAGAGTACAAGAGAGACAGATCTTCTGGAATTGAATCCTAGCTCTGGCTGTTAATCATTATGTGGCATGGAACAACTTATTTAATCTCTGTCTTTTTAGTTTCTTCACTTGAAAATTTGAAAATTTGGAGTTAAAAGATTTTGGGGTTAGTGTTTACTTCATATGCATTTGTCGTGAAGCTTAGTGTCTGTGAATTATATCTATCTATCTATCTATCTATTTAGATATATAGATATAGATATATAGACTAAAATATAGACTAATATATATAAATACTAATTATCTAATATTTATGTGTGCATATAGATGTAATGGTATACTATAATTAATAAACCTCAAAGAACAGCATAGACAGATATCAAATTAATAGCAGCAGTTATATTTGGAGAAAGATATAGGAGAACATTATTCTTATCTCTCATCTTTTGATACTTAAATGTGAATATTTTCATGTATTCAACAGATAATAGAAAACAAAAAATAAATAAGTCAAGCAAAGCTAATAGTCATTAATATTCATCTTCAACTTTTTTCAGGGTGCAACGTTTTAATCTGCTATTTCTTTATTTTTTGAAATCAAAGTATTAAATTGTATGGTAGTAATTGTCATTAAATAGGAAAATAAAAATATATAAACAAAATATATAATATGAAGCCCAGGACTCTTTCACAGGTAACACTTTGAGTTGGAATTTTCACACTGATGAAGATGGATATGTAGATCAGAGCAGGTGCTGGAAAGCAGGAAATTGGGACAGAATAAGCCAAACATGGAGAGAGAACAGGCAGGGAAAACAACAACAACTGAGGTTTGTTGTCAGCATGCTCTACTTGAAATGTACTTTTGAACAAGTCATCTGACCTCTCTAAACCCCTGTTCTCCCATTGAAACACAAGTATAACACTCCTTATCTCAAAGGGATAATGCAGGATTGAAAGGAGTAGTATATGAGAAAGGGATTTATAAACCATAAATCCCCAAATATGTGTTAGTTATTATTTTATTATTATTAAGAAATATATACATGTATATATATATTACATACATATATATATTATGTATGTATGTGTGTATATTATATATATATTATATAATATAATACATACATATATATGTATTATATATATGTATTATATATATTATATAATATAATACATACATATATATATATTATATAATATATATATAATATACACACACAAAAACAGAGATCTCAGCCTGACTAGGATGAAAGGATTACTTTGACCAGAAGTGTAAAATTGTGTTTATGTGTTGGATATATCAGATTATGGAAGTATTTAGAAAAAAGATAGGACTCAAAGAATAAGTTCAAACACTGCTTCAAAAATAATTAACTTGACAATAATATTTAAAATCCTGTTTGTTTTAATAAGTTAATATTCTACTACATTCTATGCATGACACTATCCTAAGTACTTTATATGTACTAATTTCTTTATTTACTCCCGCAAAAGTATGAAGAAAGCACTATTATTATCCCAGAGCTATGAATTAATAAACTGTGTGTCTCTAAGCCCCAACAAAGTTAAATAACAGGACCAAGGAAACACCTACTCAGTATTGGATCTGTGGTATGAGCACGTACAGCCATGCTTTTAATACTACGCCATGGTTACTCCTTGCCATGCAATACTTCTCCTTAGATAATAGATATAAACAAGGAAAATTGTGACTATGCAACTGTTTTTGACTGGAATACAAAAACAGTGACTTAAATTTAGGAAAAACTGATCAGCAAACATAAGTTAGGATGTCCCATTAACACCGTCCTCTTTCATTCACAGCCCTTTGTTGGGGAACCATGATAGACGTCACTAATGAGTGTACATAGTGGAAAGTTTAGATAGTAAAGGGAGTTTTTCTCGATAGAAGTTCTTTATTTTCATTATATCATCTTTTCTTTTTACCTTCAGGAGTAATTGTTTGGGTCTCTATCCTTGAGAGACTAGAATTTATTTCTAGATGTGGTTTTTATTTGGAAAATAGGTTTTATGGTTCTTAAAAACAAAAGTAAACTTGGGATGCCTGGGTGGCTCAGTCAGTTAAACACCCAACTCTTGGTTTCCGCTCTTTGATCTCATGGTTCATGAGTTCAAGAGGTTGATAATGACCCCAGTTGCCAGTGGCACTTAAGTAGGTGATTTTCAAAGCAGGATAATCTGAAACTGCTGGCAATACTCCAGGCCAGCCAACAGTTGATTCCCACATAATCACTGGCTCTTGCGTGAGGGTTTCTCATTAGCTGAATTCTAGTAGAAGGATGTTGTGTGGAAACCTAGCTCAAGAACTATAAGAATAAAGAAGGAAACAGATTTGATGCTAAGCTAATCACAGACAGTCTAGCATAGTGAGAAAGGTAGAAAGGTTAGAGGCAAATTTTTTGTTTGTTGTAATTCAAAAGCAAATTAATGGGAACATGGGTTGGAGTGAAGACAATGGAAGCTGAGAAGATGAATAAATCATTATGTATATATAAATAAACTATTATATGATTTATTGTATATATAACTAATATTTGACATGTAACATTTTTAAGTGCTTACCATGTGCCAGGAACTATGCCATCCTTTATATGTAGATACGGCCTTTATTTTTTTTAATTTTTTAAAAATATTTATTTAGTTTTGAGAGACAGAGAGAAACAAAGCACAAGCAGGTGAGGACAGAAAGAGAGAGGGAGACACAGAATCTGAAGCAGACTCCAGGCTCAGAGCTGTCAGCACAGAGCCTGATGGGGGGCTCAAACTCACCGGGAGATCATGACCTGAGCCGAAGTCAGAGGCTTAATCAACTGAGCCACCCAGGCACCCCCATACGGGCTTTATTTAACAAATACTTACCTAGCACTTCCTGTTTGTCAGGAACAACTCTAAAAACTTTACACATATTTGCTCATTTAATTCTCAAAGCAACTCTATGAAATAGATGCTCTTATTATCTGCTTTTTAAATGTAGAGAAATTGAGGTATGGAGATCACACAGCTAGTAAATTGCTAGAAGTTCTCACAGCTAGTACAGGACAGCGCTATGATTCAAACCCAAGAAATTTGGCTCCACAGTCATGCTATGAATCACTACAGCACGGTGCCTCTCATTCTGGTTTCAATAGATTATCCTATTTGTGAGAGAAGTACTCTTTCCGAACTGTTAAATGAGAAAAAGGAGGCCCAAAATGTTAATTTGCCCAACATGATACACATAATAATTTATCTAAGTATTTTGACTTAATTTTACCATTACAGAATTCGGTGACCAATTAACTATACAGCAAAAAAAGTAAAGAGAAAATTTGAAGATAATTTTTAAACTACCTAAGCTTGGAGATCTGAAGAACAGTGGTTCCGGTGAAGGAAATACTGTAGTCATGCAGAGGATCATATTTGAAAACTGATATTCACACTGGAATGGCCTGAATCTGAGCAGTAACAGAACATTCAAGTGGACGTGTTTTCCATCCAGTTATATGTCAGTTAGAAATCAGGGATGAGTTTCTCCTAGAGAAGAAAAGTACTCACGGAATGCATCTGAGGACCCACCCAAAGCCTTCATATCAGGGCAACATTGGCAGAAAGAGCACTGCCTTCCATTGATATTGGACTTTTTGAAGTAGATACAGTTTAAAGGGATAGGACATTCTCAGTAGGTATTCTAGAAATAGTGTGTATCAGGGTGTGTAAGAGTCAGGAGTGATTGCCCAGAAAGAAATGAATAGAGAAGTAACTAACTCCACCCCTTTTCACATATTCTATTGAATCCTCCACTATCACATTCTGTATGGATCATATTAGGTATAAAATATATTTTATAATATATATAACAAATATGTAATGTCTATTATATCTCTATATATATTTATGTAATATATATATCTATATATATTTAATCTATATATATATTTATGTAATATATATATATATATATATATACTGAAAAACCAGAGTCCTGTTAGTGTCATCCTGCCTCACATCCTTGTAATCCCTAAAAGTTGCCTAAATATGACCACATATATTCATCTATTTTTTGTCATTTCCCCGTCACCTTTATTTTTCTGGATGCAATTTTTATTCTGGGATCCTTAGGAGAAAACAACTACTTCATGAGAAATAACTCCTTATGTATTTTGTATTATGTCACTCCTTTACTCCACCTGACATCTACCCAATTGTTTAACCAGAAATCTGATTACTTCTTTCCCTACCATCAGAGCCTTTCCATTCTCTCAACGTTATATATTTCTTCTTGTCTGTTTGTTTAAAGAGAGAGAGCAAGTGCTGGGGAGAGGGATAGCGGGAGAGAGAGAGAGAGAAAGAGAGAGAGACTCTTAAGCAGGCTCCACACTCAATGCAGAGCTTGATGCAGGGCTTGAGCCTATGACCCTGGGATCATGGCCTGAACCAAAATCAACTTGGATGCTCAACCAGCTGAGCAACCCAGGTGGCCCTATACGTTTCTTTATATCCTCTTTAACTATCCTTGTCAAAGCCACCATCATCCTTATCTATAAATCAAAATTGAAATACCTTTTTTATCTCCTTTTCATCCTGCCCTTCTCCAATTCAATTTTTATACTGTATGCAGAGTGATAGATATTTCTAAATGCAAATTGATTTTGCCACTTTCCAGCTTGACACCCTTGACTTTCATTTTGTTTCCTGTAATGAGGGTAAGTACACTTTTTTTTTTTTTTTTTTTTTTTTGGTAAATGACCAGATAGTAAAAATTTAGGCTTTGCAGGTCACATGATCTTGTCCCATGTTCAGTCTTGATACTGTAACACAAAATAAATGATAGACAACACATAAGCAAATGAGTAAGGTTGGGTTCCTATGAAACTTTATTTACAAAAACAGGTGACAGGTGGATTTGGTCCATGGGGTTGTAGTTTCACTATCCCTAGTCAGGAGAATAAAGCTCAAAATCTTGACCATTGCTTATATATTTCTAGTCACTATTTCATATGCTATTTCTTCAATCTGGAACAGTCTTTATGCAACTGCTCATGAAGAAGCCAATTTCATTCATTCATTCATTCATTCATTTCAATCTAAATGTCAAATTCTCAGAGCAGGCTGTCCTGACCCCTGATTAAGGACTGTGTTCCTGTGGCATTTGGTTTTTCTTCTCCAGTCTGCATTTACTTTGTACTTATTTCAGAAATAACATAATGTAGTGGTTCGGTGAATGGAGCCACACTTCTTGGTTCAAATCCTGGCTCCCTCACATTCTGTGTGTGATTTTAAACAAGTTACTTAATCCCTCTTTCTCTGTTCTGCTCATTTATGAAATAGGAAGGGTAATGGTACCTTAAAAGATGTTTTAAGGATTAAAAAAGTTAATATTTAGGGGTGCCTGGGTGGTTCAGTCAGTTGGGCGTCCAACTTCGGCTCAGATCATGATTTCACAGTCTGTGAGTTTAAACCCTGTGTCGGGCTCTGGGCTGACAGGTCAGAGCCTGGAGTCTGCTTCGGATTCTGTGTCTCCCTCTCTCTCTTCCCCTCCTCTGCTCATGCTCTGTCTTCCTCTCTGTCAAAAATAAATAAGCATTTAAAAAATTTTTTAAGTTAATATTTATAAAGTATTTAGAGCAGTGCCTGGCACATAGTCAATGTTAAATAGCAGTTTATTATCATTAGATTCCCCATTTTCCACTAAACCATAAACACTAGAGAGTGAAATGCATGCCTCTTGCTCACTATTCTATCTCTGGGATATGACACATGGAATGTATCCTATGAATAGTAAATTAACAAATGGATTATACTAATTATTAAACAATTATACAAATATATTTGATTTCTTCATTTTCTCACTGTCAAATTATTTCCCTGATTTTTGTCTTCTGTATTCCCTAGAATCTAGAACCTAAAATATAAACTCCATGATAGCAAACACTACTACATTCATAAATGTATAACCATACAGTAGTTAATTAATAAACATATGTGGATGAGTGTATACCTACCTATAATTCTCAGGATGCAGTCTCAGTCTATAGTTTCAAGGCTCTTTGTGATGTGGCCATTGGATTTCACTGGAACTCATCTCTCACAGTCGTTTTTGTATACTCCAACCATAATGAAGTTCTTACAGTTCAAAGCAGCTCTCTCTCTATGCCTGTGCACATGCTCTTTGCCTATCATGGAATACTTCTTATCCACCAGACATATCCATGCAACCAAGGAAACCCTTTCTAAACACTATGAGTAAACTCTTGTTTATCTTCCTGGCTTGAACATATGTTTAAATTTCTGCAATCATAGTTATTTCCTGACTCTCAGAATTAAGATAGGTACCCCTTCTTTATGTTTCTGTGGCAAGAACACTGTGCTTACTGCAGCAGAATTTACACAATGAATAGAATTTGCCTGTTTGATTGTCTTCCCCACTAAATTGAGCTTGTCTATTCCAGGGACTATAGTTCATTCCTTGCTATATCCCAATAACTTAGCACAGTTACTCAAAAGTATAAATATCCAATACCTATTAGATGAAGAAATGAAAATAAATGTGTATTGAATATCCAGTAGATTTGGTGTGAAAAAAAGATAAATCAATCATTCTGCACTTAAGACATCCATAATTTGGCTTCTGCTTTGAGACTTAAAGTATGAAACCTACACTGTACCTGTATTCAAATTTATTATGAAAAGGAAGCAAATGTCATTCTGGAGGTTAGGAGTGATTGTATTTTTAGAATATAGAAATAAGGTGTTAGTGATTGGTCACTTAGCTAGTGATTATATCATCTAAATTTATAAAACTCACAAATTAAAGAGTCAGTTTTTATGAGGAACTATAAGTTGATTTGTCTATTTTAAGAAGTTTATAGATGTTATTTTACACCTGAGATATAGTCTTCCTGTTTAATATTTTACTAGTCATCTTTATTACCCTCTCACATTACATTAGAGACAATTTTCATCTGTTAGGAGGATTTTTATGTGACATTCTGAGCCTAACTGGTCTCTTGCTCTTCAGAGATATGGAAGGAAAACAACCTGCTAACACACAAAATAAATTCTTATTGAAATTTATTTTTTATTACCTTTAAAATAGCTTCTCTCTAGCTCTTTGTCATGATTACTTGAAGATCAGATTGCTTAGCTAAGAATAGTCTGCCTAGGCAAGGAGTTTACTAGCATTTGATACAGATATAAAATGTCAGTTTTCCATTTTTTGAGCAGAGGTTTCTGTTAGTTGTATAGCAGAACAAAGGATATTCTACAAATAAGTGTATAATGAATATTTCTAATAATTACTCAGTCACCAAAATCGTTTTTAACTAATACATTAACTCCCTCTTTCCCTAAAGTTGCTAAAATATGGTAACAAATGCATCACATTTTTTGGTGGTTTAAACTTTTCATTTGAATATAATTTCAATTTACAAAAGATTGCAATATTTATAATACTACTAAGAATATCTGTATACTCTTTACTCAGATTAATCAACTGCTAACCTTTTACTACATTTACTTTATCATTTGGTCTACCTCTCTCAGGGGATCTCTCTTGCTCTCTCTCTTATTTGAAGTTAAGTCATGGCCCTTTCCCCAAACACATCAGTTTGTAATTTCTGAAAACAACAATTTTTTTTTTTACCAAACCAAACAATAGTTATATATTTAGCAAATTTAATATTGACTCTTACCTACCATCCAAACCATTTTTTAAAATAATGTTTATTTATTCAATAATTTTTTTAATATTTATATATTTTTGAGAGAGAGAGACAGAGTGTGAGTGGGGGAAGGGCAGAGAGAGAGGGAGACACAGAATCTGAAGCAGGCTCCAGACTCTGAGCCATCAGCACAGAGCCTGATGCGGGGCTTGAACCCACAAGCTGTGAGATCATGACCTGAGCTGAAGTTGGACGCTCAACCGAGCCACCCAGACGCCCCAATGTTTACTTATTTTTGAGAGAGAGACCGAGCACGAGTGGGGAAGGGGCAGAGAGAGAGGGAGACACCATCTGAAGCAGGTTCCAGGCTCTGAGCTGTCAGCACAGAGCCAGACATGGGACTCAAAATCATGCACTGTGAGGTCATGACCTGAGCCAAAGTCATACACTTAAGCGACTGAGCCACCCAGGCACCCCCCAAAATCCAATTTTGCCAATTGATGCTACAATGCTATTTATAGTACATTTTTCTGGTTCAGTAGAGGATTCAGTCTAGAGAGAAGTATTGCATCTAGGTACCATGGCACTTTGGCCTCCTGTAGCATGTGGAACATTCCCACAGTTTTTGTTTTCCATGAAATTGATGGTTTTGAATATTACTGTTTCACCCTCATTTTAAAATATAAAACGTTTTTCATTTTGGGTTTATCTAATGTTTCCTTGTGATTATAATCAGGATATTTAATATTGGCTGCAATTTGATAGGTGGAGTTTTGTCCTCTTCAGAGCATCACATCTGGAAGCACACAGTGCCCATCTCTCCCCACTGGTGATGTTAATTCTGATGAGTTTATCAAGGTATCCTCCAATGTCTTCACCATATTTATCATTTTATTTTTTCCTTGCAAACAGTAAGCAGCTTTTAGTAAAACACTAAGAACAAGCAAACAACCTGCTCCTCATTATAATTCCCCCTTAGTTTTAACATCCACCGATGATTCTTGCTCAATCCACTGTTTCTTTTTTTTTAAGATTTTTAATTTTTTTTTGTTTAATTTTGAGAGAGAGAGAGAGGGGGGCAGAGAGAAAGTGAGTGATCAGAGAAGAGCAGAGAGAGAGGGAGACAGAGAATTCCAGCAGGTTCTGCACTGTCAGCTCTGTGTTCTTTGTGGGGCTGGAATCTACAAACTGTGAGATCATGACCTGAGCCGAAACCAAGAGTCAGACATTTAACTGACTGAGCCACCCAGGCACCCCTCTTAATTCACTCTTAATGTAACAGTATAACATTGGTTTTTCAAATCCAGAATTCCCTCCCTTCTTCCTCAGTTATACATTTATATTCTGATTTATGCTGTATTATCCTTATGGACTCATACATCTCTATTTTTAACTATGTATAATTAATTAATGCATTGAATTACTTCATTTCCCAAGTTGTCCCAAATTGGCCATTAACATGGCCCAAATATCATTTTTTTAATTTAATTTTATTTTTTACTACTACTTCATTTTTCTGGTGTAATATAGTATGGGCTTATCTTATACATACTCTGACCCAGCCCCATCATGAATTTCTCTTAGGATCCCTGGTTCCTTTTAGTAAAGAATGATATTAATGTCTAAGATCATGTACTAGATGTGCTCATTGCTATTCGAGTGTCATGTCATTGTTACACAGCCCTTTTAGGGGACAGTGCTAGAAAATATATGCAAGCATATACATATATACACAGCACATATATACAAATGCACATCACTCATACAAATGTACATATCGCCATGCATATACACAAAGATATGTATATACATATAAGTGTAAATACACATACGTAAAATTATGCAGTTGACACACATATTTTAGAAATCATGAGTTTACATTAATACCTCCAGTTTCTATGCATCATCACATGTTTCTCTCTTGCTTCCTCTATTTCATATTTGCCATCTCTTCTTCCTTAGTGAGAACCTTGGCTTCCCAAAGTATCAACAAATACAGTCTTTTCCTCACTCCTATAATAGGTCCAACATTCTTTACCCGTTGGATTTCTTTACCCATACCACTACAAAAAGTAAACCTACTAAAAAGATCTCAAGATCTGTTTGCAACTTTCAATCCCACCAGACTTAGAATATATTGTCAAATACTATGTTCCCAAATTATTTTGATTCTTTCTTTTTTCTTCCATTTCTACCTTCTTCTACTGTTTACTCCCTCCTCCTCTCTGTCACTTCTTCCCTCCATCCTTACACCTCTGTCTTTCTCTCTTCTGTCTCTTTCTCTGTCTCTTTCTTTTCCTTTCTTCAGTATGGTTATGGCATTCATTTGAAATATATCTGGATACATTTAAGTTTGCTTCCATTTTTATATGCCTATCTTTGCATTTTTATTGATTTAATTTTATTTTAGTGAAAGTATAGACCATTGGGGCACCTGGGTGGCTCAGTGGTTAAGCATCCGACTCAGGTCATCATCTCGCAGTTTGTGGGTTTGAGCCCCGCGTCAGGCTTTATGCTGACAGCTCAGGGCCTGGAGCCTGCTTCAGATTCTGTGTCTCCCTCTCTCTCTGCCCTTCCTCCGCTCATGCTCTGTCTCTTTCTCTCTTTCTCTCTCAATAATAAATAAACAAAAAAAATTTTTTTTTTGGGAACAAAAAATTTTTAAAAAGAAAGTGTAGACCATTAACATGCTTATAGTCAAAACAGTATAAAAATAAGGTATATCTTCTACTCATTTCTCCTAATTCCTTATAGGTAACCAATTGAATACTGACTTGTTTATTCCTTGTGTATTTCTTTTGCACAAGTTAACATATATGTGCATGCTATCTTATTTTCCCTGACTTTTTATACAATGGATATATATACATGTGTATACATACACATATATATGATATAAACATATGTATATATAACTTTTTATATTTTAGTATTCTTTTCATTTGACTTAATTCCATATCACTACATAAACACTTATTTTTTTACAGCTGATATTATAATTGTACATTTTCAATTGTGTGTTTGTACCACAGTATATTCACCCAATCTCCTAGGATTGTTTTCCAATATTTTGCAGTTGCAAATAATGTTCTACTGAATAATCTAATTCATGCAAATTTTTGTATTACTGAAGTTGTATCATCAAGATGCATTCCTATGAGTGAGATTGCTAAAAAGAAAGGAAAAGGCATATATAATGGGGTTTTGTTAGACATTGTTAAATTCCTCTCCAAAGGGATTGTATCAATTTTCATTCCCATCACACAAAATCTGTAAGTGCCTGATTTCTCACAACCTTGCTAATACTCAAGCTTCTGCTGTTTTGCTGATCTAGTGGATGGGAAGTGGAATTTCAGTGTATTTTCATTTCATTTCTCTCATTATGAGGTTGAATTTTAATCCATATATTTCTATTTCCATATATCTTTTGGTTTATGTCTTTTCCCAGTTTCCTGATTTTTTTTGGATTTTTATCTCAGTTTTTAAAATATTCCTTATATATTAGAAATAGTAATCCGATATCTGTGATACATGTTGAATATGTGTATATATATTTACATCACTGATCCATTTGGACTGTATTCTTAAGTATGGTGTGAAAAGTTTTAACTTTTTCCAAAAATATTCAGTGGTTCCAGCACCATTAATTTTCCAAAAATTTATCTTTTTCTCAGCGATTTGAGCTACAACCAATTATCATGTAGTAGATTCAAATAAATCTGTAGTTGGCTCTATTTCTGGATTTTCTTTTCCATTGAAAAGTCTATTCATGTACTTGTTTTAAGTGTAGTATACTTGTGGTATGCTTTAATACCTCATAGGACTGGGTCTGTCTCATAGGACTCTCTCATAGGACTGGTTCTCTCTCCCTTCTAGCTATTATGATGTCACGCTTTTTTAAACCAACAAAAAATGAACTGTTATTTTATTTATTTATATTTCACATTTTCAGTATAATTTTGAGAGAAGTTCCATGACTCTTCAACCTAAACTACACCTGAAATGTTACCAATTTACTACATCTTTTTTATTTCCACTCATAGCGTGTATCAGCATATATAACTATACACTTCTTTTTGAGACCATTTGCTTAGTGTCCAACTTCTTGCATGCAATAAGCTTTCTGTGATGGTTATCAAGCTGGAAGATGGAGTACTAAAGGCAGGGCATGGAAAGCCACACAAAGCTACCAAACCTTGTTTATGAGCACATATGGAGAAACTACATGACAATCCAATACATAATTCATAGGCTTTGTGGAGAAGTAAGTGTTTTGTAATAGCAAGTAAAGGAAAGACTGATGAAACATGCAGTAAGATTTATAAACCTGAACTTTCTGTCACTTATATGCAATAAAACACTCACGAGGGAAGAGTGGGGAATGGGTCACAAGTCCCTACTGAGTTGATGAATATCCAGAAGATTAGATGATGGATAGCATGGAGAGTGAAATAAGGTGTGAATTTTTGAGTTTTTGCCATCATCAGGGATATCCAATGCAGCTCTATACTCTGGGCATCCTTTCCAAATTCAATTTGGTCAGTGCCTCTGATACATTTTAAGAATGAGTATTGGAGGGGCAACCTGGGTAGCTCAGTTGATTAGGCATCCGACTCTTGGTTTCAGTTCAGGTCATGATCTCATAGTTCCATGGGTTTGAACCTCCATCAGTCTCCGTGTGGACTGTGTAGAGCCTGCTTGGCATTATCTCTCTCCCTCTCTCTCTGGCTCTTTCTCTCTCTCTCTCTCTCTCTCTCTCCCTCAAAATAAACAAACTTAAAAAAAAGAATGAGTAAACAAAACATAGCTTAAATGTCCCCCAAAAATCCAAATGCACAAAAAAAAATGGCTAGAGAAAAATAAGTCAGAAGAAAAAAAACTGATTTAGAAGAAATGTAGTAATAGCAATATAAGCACCAATGCGTCTGATGACCACTGCAGGACACAAGTATTAACAGTGGATTATATAAAATAGATCTCACCGTTGTATTTATATTTAAACCTCAGGTATTAATGGAAGGACATTTTCTTTGAAAAAATATTAGAAGCGTATTCCCTTTTGAAATGTATCAGAAGTCATATCCCAGAATTAGCCGAATGGAGAAAATATATCTCTTACTTAGTGTTACCAAATTTTACTTAGTGACTTTAATTATTGGAGGAGATTGAATCTTGACTTCTGTAATATGAGAAAGAAAGTCAACTAGTTTTAAAACACAGTATACATTTTAAATTTAAATATCACAACAAACTCTATAAATTGGCAAATCTTAGCATGTGGCAGAATTATAAATTAAACAATGACTGACTTATTTTCAATATCAATGTCATGTCCGCTACAAAATATTCTTTGATGAACCTTACTGGTATAAAATGGTTACAAATCATGTCACATAGTTTTACTTATTTTTTTCAGTTCTTTGACTTCTTGAAAGAAAAGTTGCTAGATTTTTCTTCCAGTTAATCATATTAAATATGGTAAAATATTCACACTTTCTAAATAAGTTCACTAAAAAAAAAAGAATTAATAGAAAGTAACAGATGGTAATTTCTTTAAATAAAAGTATGAAAAGAATATGCACAATTAAACTCTAATGAGAAAAGATCAATTAGCAGACAGGAGAAATGGTTTGCGATCTTAAGCAACATACTGAGAATTCAAGGCTTGGGGATTTCTAGTCTTCCATTGAGAGAAGTTAGAGTTAAAACATGGTGAAGGATAAAGTAATCATCTGGTAAAGTTTGATATGATCACATTACAATCTTGAGAAATCATGCAAATAAAATGCCTTTAGAGCCATGGTTAACTATGTCAATAGGCCTAATTTGTGGAAAGAGTCCAATAATACTTACTGTATATTAGTTTATTGACATAGACAAGATATGTGACTTTAGCTATTATAATGAATTAATATATGTTTAGCATGAATCTATGCATAGCACAGGGATAGGTTTGTAAATAGGTTACTAAGAAATTATTTAGAATATTCAACATACACATTTCAGAGCTTGAATTTCAGGGAAGAGCAATATTAAAAGAAACAGTAAGGTAGACACTAAGCTAGTACACATTCTATGGTAAAGAGGTTTTAAAAGTGTGTGTATGTGAATGTATTATATTTTCTTTTTGGACAAGTATCACTTTGGTGAAAGCTGTTCTCTGAAGATTGTTTAGTATTTTAAAGGACCAAGTGATTTAAAAGAAATGGTAGAATAGGATTGAAATGATGCTGAATTACCTATTCCAAAATTACCTATATTCAAATTCACATTAGTTTTTAGCTTTTTCTTAGGGGAATTTGTCTTATTTTCCTCATAGGTAAACAGAGCAAACTAAAAGCCTGTATAATCACTTGGTAAGATAATCCACAAGGTAACATGATTGATTTGACTGTACTGCACAGAGGAAGCAACAGTTTTAGTAACCAAAGAATTAAAAGACTTAGGAATCTCCTTGAGGAGTAGCATTGAGTATGTATCTATATGTTAGTTCTATATGACTGAAAGAAGCAGAGAAAGGCTGATTAGATTGTTGTGGACATCTATGACTGGCTTTAAAACAATCAAAGTTAACAAATCTACATTGACCATGAATGAGGTAACAGAAACAGTATATCAGTCAGATAGACTGTGATTAGGTACACTAGGAAAAATGATCAAATGAATCTGATAAACTGTACTACATTTCAGTTGTTTCTGCGGTGTCTATCTGACATTTGTTCTAGACAGTAGATTTTGCAATGAGAGAATCAGGCTCATTAACTGTTAAACACTTTGGGGTATAAAAATTCCAGTGCTTCATTTCTTATGACAAAATTTAATAAAAGACAGAAATTAACACAGCATTAATCTATTCTAGTGACAAGGATTGAAATATAAATGAGAACTGTAAAAGGTTTCCTATTTGTTATGCCTTCAGATTATAATTCAATACTACTCTACTTTTATGTCTAAGTAGAAAATCATATAACCTATGACATTGTATTTATATATTTATTCTTAAATTTATTTATTAACTTTCTTAGAACTAGTGTTCTTTCTGAAAACTCATGGCACCATATGTAAAACATTATATATTAAATGGATACGAATATAGAATTGAAAATGAGAAGAATGGGAAGAGGAAGCATTAGAAGGGGAATAAAGGTTAATGTTGCCTCAGGATAAGTTAACTGAGAATGAATTTAGGAAGGTGTTGGAATAAAAGTCCCTGATGGATTCCATAGTGCCTAAATGATGAGTCTGTTTTTATTTTTTCATATCCTTATCAACAATTTGCAGATTGCCAAAAAATTCAGGGTAAGGATTTTCTCAAAGTTTCTTTCAACTTGTCTTCTAGATGTATTAAACGACATTTAAACACATATGCAATTATAGAAGACTCTTCAGATCTATAACCCAACAGAGAAGGGTGTAACTGGATGAGAAATGTTGAAAATATAAATTATTGATTTAGAAATGCCTTTAGTAACTATAAGTAAATTTATGACGTATTATGTCTGCCAATATGAATAAAACCTAAATCAATACTTATTTAATGTTATGAATGATTACATTTACTCTTTAAAAATTATTTGACTTGAAGATCAATTATATTTCTTAGGTTGCCATATGCTAACTGTAAATTTATATTTTGAATTAATTATGACCCTTTTATGCAAGCATAATAGTTTTCTTAAGTGGTAATTCATTCTAAATGTAATTATGTTAGATTTTCCTTGAATAATTAACATTGAATGCATATCATAAAACCAAAAATTTCAAGGTTATTGTAACTCAGAACTGGCAGAATTCTGCTATTTTGCAATATTTTAATTCAATTTGATCACTGTAAGGTATACCCCAAAGTCTTGCATTAATTAAATCAGACTTGGATTACTACCTCTCAAGGAGAAGTTTCTAATGCTTTTATAATTTCCCCAAACTTTATGCAGTCTTTTGAATATCTTATATATTCAGGCAAAGAGAGGTCATTTAATCTAATTCTCTAATTCTCAAGAAAAATACAGGCATTAAAAATATTTCTTATTCTCTGAAGGATACCAGTTCATAAATGCTTTTACTTCAGTAAGAAGCAAAAAAAAAATTGTTAAAAATAATAGAATATTGGTCATCTGGATGTCTTCTTTGGAAAAGTGTCTATTCGTGTCTTTTGCCCATTTCTTCACTAGATTATTTGTTTTTTGTGTGTTGAGTTTGGTAAATTCTTCGCAGATTTTGGATGTTAACCCTTTATCCGATATGTTATTTGCAAATATCTCTTCCCATTCCATCTACTACCTTTTAGTTTTGTTGATTGTTTCCTTTACAGTGCAGAAGCTTTTAATCTTGATGAGGTCCCAATAGTTCATTTTTGTTTTTAATTCCCTTGCCCTGGGAGACATGTAGAGCAAGAAATTGCTGTGGCTGAGGTCAAAGAGGTTGTTGCCTTTTTTCTCCTCTAGGGTTTTGATGTTTTTCTGTCTCACATTTAGTTCTTTCAACCATTTTGAATTTATTTTTGTGTATGGTGTAAGCGGTCTAGTTTCATTCTTCTGCATGTTGCTGTCCAATTCTCCTAGCACCATTTGCTAAAGACACATAAAAAGATGCTCAACATCACTCATCATCAGAGAAATACAAATCAAAACCACACCTTGACACCACTTCAGTGCCAGTCAGAGTGGCTAAAATTAACAACTCAGGAAACAACAGATGCTGGCGAGGATATGGAGAAACGAGAACCCTCTTGGACTGTTGGTGGGAATGCAAACTGGTGCAGCTGCTCTGGAAAACTGTGGAGTTTCCTCAAAAAATAAAAGTAGAACTACCATATGACCCAGCAATAGCACTACTGGGAATTTATCCAAAGGATACAGGAGTGCTGATTCATAGGGTCACATGTACCCCAATGTTTATAGCAGCACTTTCAAAAATAGTCAAATTATGGAAAATGCCTAAATGTCCACCAACTGATGAATGGATAAAGAAGATGTGCTTTTATATACAATGAAATACTACTTGGCAATGAGAAAGAATGAAATCATGCCATTTGCAGCAACATGGGTGGAACTAGAGGGTATTATGCTAAGTGAAATAAGTCAGTCAGAGAAAGACACATATATGTTTTCAGTCATATGTGGAACTTGAGAAACTTAACAGAAGACCATGGGGTAAGGGAAGGGGAAAAAATAGTTACAAATAGGAAGGCAAACCATATCAGATTCTTAAATACAGAGAACAAACTGAAGGTTGATGGGGGGCAGTATTGGTGGAGAGGGGAAAGTGGGTGATGGGCATTGAGGAGGGCACCTGTTGGGATGAGCAATGGGTGTTGTATGTTAGCAATGAATCATGGAATCTACCCCCAAAACCAAGAGCACATTGTACACACTGTATGTTAGCCAACTTGACAATAAATTATATTAAAAAATAAATAAAATAAAATAAAATAATTACCAAAAATAAAAAATATATGTACAATAATAATAAGAGAAACCAGTACCACTGTAAATTATCTAACTTATTTAGTTTGTGAAGGAAAATAACCATAGTATTCACAGTACTTCAACTACCAAACACACACTCAGAGATGTTAATTTGGTTTCTTATTTCAATAAAATAAATTCAACACAGGGAAACCACTACATTTACTTACTAATCAATGCACTAACCTTCCTTACCTGCCTGTGTCAATGCTCCTATGTTTTCTTTTAATCAGTGATCTGTCTCTATTCCCCTTAAATACCAAAAATTTCATTTGTGCACTGGATCTCATTCCATCTCCTCTTTTTCAAGGATTACTCCTAAAGTTGTTGGTTTGTATCTTCTCTGTCTTCTGCCTTATCAGTTTTCCCTCTTTATATTGCATATTCCCATCACAAAAACTTTGTTAAAATCATTCTCCCTTGACTATGGATCTTCTTCCAGCTTCTACTTCATCTCTCAGCTCCCTTTTGTACAAAATGCTGCAAAATTATCTGTATTTGGTATCCATGCTTCTTTATATGATTATTTTTCCTCAACAGACTAAAAACTCACTCCACTGAAATAGTATTTACCATTGTCCCATAAAATCTTAATTTTGACAAGCTGATTGCCATACCCACCTTCATTTACTCCATCTCTAAGCACTTTTTTTAAAAGTTTGTTTCGGGGCGCCTGGGTGGCGCAGTCGGTTAAGCGTCCGACTTCAGCCAGGTCATGATCTTGCGGTCCATGAGTTCGAGCCCCGCGTCAGGCTCTGGGCTGATAGCTCAGAGCCTGGAGCCTGTTTCCGATTCTGTGACTCCCTCTCTCTGCCCCTCCCCCGTTCGTGCTCTGTCTCTCTCTGTCCCAAAAATAAATAAACATTGAAAAAAAAAAAAAAGTTTGTTTCTTTTTTTTTGTTTGTTTATTTATTTACAGAGAACCAGCAAGGGAGGGGCAAAGAGGGACTTAGACCAAAGTTCCTTTTTTTTTTTTTTGTTCTTCCATTGAGGCATTTATCTTTTTTTTTTTAATATATATATGAAATTTATTGACAAACTGGTTTCTATACAACACCCAGTGCTCGTCCCAAAAGGTGCCCTCCTCAATACCCATCACCCACCCTCCCCTCCCTCCCACCCTCCATCAACCCTCAGTTTGTTCTCAGTTTTTTTTTTTTTTAATTTTTTTTCAACGTTTATTTTTATTTTTGGGAAAGAGAGAGACAGAGCATGAACGGGGGAGGGGCAGAGAGAGAGGGAGACACAGAATCGGAAACAGGCTCCAGGCTCCGAGCCATCAGCCCAGAGCCTGACGCGGGGCTCGAACTCACGGACCGTGAGATCGTGACCTGGCTGAAGTCGGATGCTTAACCGACTGCGCCACCCAGGCGCCCCTGTTCTCAGTTTTTAACAGTCTCTTATGCTTTGGCTCTCTCCCACTCTAACCTCTTTTTTTTTTTTTTTTTCTTTCCCCTCCCCCATGGGTTCCTGTTAAGTTTCTCAGGATCCACCTAAGAGTGAAACCATATGGTATCTGTCTTTCTCTGTATGGCTTATTTCACTTAGCATCACACTCTCCAGTTCCATCCACGTTCCTACAAAAGGCCATATTTCATTTTTTCTCATTGCCACGTAGTATTCCATTGTGTATATATACCACAATTTATTTATCCATTCATCAGTTGATGGACATTTAGGCTCTTTCCATAATTTGGCTATTGTTGAGAGTGCTGCTATGAACATTGGGGTACAAGTGCCCCTATGCATCAGTACTCCTGTATCCCTTGGGTAGATTCCTAGCAGTGCTATTGCTGGGTCATAGGGTAGGTCTATTTTTAATTTTCTGAGGAACCTCCACACTGCTTTCCAGAGCGGCTGCACCAATTTGCATTCCCACCAACAGTGCAAGAGGGTTCCCGTGTCTCCACATCCTCTCCAGCATCTATAGTCTCCTGATTTGTTCATTTTGGCCACTCTGACTGGCGTGAGGTGATACCTGAGTGTGATTTTGATTTGTATTTCCCTGATAAGGAGCGACGCTGAACATCTTTTCATGTGCCTGTTGGCCATCTGGATGTCTTCTTTAGAGAAGTGTCTATTCATGTTTTCTGCCCATTTCTTCACTGGGTTATTTGTTTTTCGGGTGTGGAGTTTGGTGAGCTCTTTATAGATTTTAGATACTAGCCCTTTGTCCGATATGTCATTTGCAAATATCTTTTCCCATTCCGTTGGTTGCCTTTTAGTTTTGTTGGTTGTTTCCTTTGCTGTGCAGAAGCTTTTTACCTTCATAAGGTCCCAGTAATTCACTTTTGCTTTTAATTCCCTTGCCTTTGGGGATGTGTCGAGTAAGAGATTGCTACGGCTGAAGTCAGAGAGGTCTTTTCCTGCTTTCTCCTCTAAGGTTCTGATGGTTTCCTGTCTCACATACAGGTCCTTTATCCATTTTGAGTTTATTTTTGTGAATGGTGCGAGAAAGTGGTCTAGTTTCAACCTTCTGCATGTTGCTGTCCAAGTCTCCCAGCACCATTTGTTAAAGAGGCTGTCTTTTTTCCACTGGATGTTCTTTCCTGCTTTGTCAAAGATGAATTGGCCATACGTTTGTGGGTCTAGTTCTGGGGTTTCTATTCTATTCCATTGGTCTGTGTGTCTGTTTTTGTGCCAATACCATGCTGTCTTGATGATGACAGCTTTGTAGTAGAGGCTGAAGTCTGGGATTGTGATGCCTCCTGCTTTGGTCTTCTTCTTCAAAATTCCTTTGGCTATTCGGGGCCTTTTGTGGTCCCATATGAATTTTAGGATTACTTGTTCTAATTTCGAGAAGAATGCTGGTGCAATTTTGATTGGGATTGCATTGAATGTGTAGATAGCTTTGGGTAGTATTGACATTTTGACAATATTTATTTTTCCAATCCATGAGCAGGGAATGTCTTTCCATTTCTTTAAATCTTCTTCAATTACCTTCATAAGCTTTCTATAGTTTTCAGCATACAGATCCTTTACATTTTTGGTTAGATTTATTCCTAGGTATTTTATGCTTCTTGGTGCAATTGTGAATGGGGTCAGTTTCTTTATTTGTCTTTCTGTGGCTTCATTGTTAGTGTATAAGAATGCAACTGATTTCTGTACATTGATTTTGTATCCTGCAACTTTGCTGAATTCATGTATCAGTTCTAGCAGACTTTTGGTGGAGTCTATCGGATTTTCCATGTATAATATCATGTCATCTGCAAAAAGCGAAAGCTTGACTTCATCTTTGCCAATTTTGATGCCTTTGATTTCCTTTTGTTGTCTGATTGCTGATGCTAGAACTTCCAGCACTATGTTAAACCACAGCGGTGAGATTAGGCATCCCTGTCGTGTTCCTGATCTCAGGGAAAAAGCTCTCAGTTTTTCCCCGTTGAGGATGATGTTAGCTGTGGGCTTTTCATAAATGGCTTTTATGATCTTTAAGTATGTTCCTTCTATCCCGACTTTCTCAAGGGTTTTTATTAAGAAAGGGTGCTGGATTTTGTCAAAGGCCTTTTCTGCATCGATTGACAGGATCATATGGTTCTTCTCTTTTTTTTTGTTAATGTGATGGATCACGTTGATTGATTTGCGAATGTTGAACCAGCCCTGCATCCCAGGAATGAATCCCACTTGATCATGGTGAATAATTCTTTTTATATGCTGTTGAATTCGATTTGCTAGTATCTTAGAGAATTTTTGCATCCATATTCATCAGGGATATTGGCCTGTAGTTCTCTTTTTTTACTGGGTCTCTGTCTGGCTTAGGAATCAAAGTAATACTGGCTTCATACAATGAGTCTGGAAGTTTTCCTTCCCTTTCTATTTCTTGGAATAGCTTGAGAAGGATAGGTATTATCTCTGCTTTAAACGTCTGGTAGAACTCCCCTGGGAAGCCATCTGGTCCTCGACTCTTATTTGTTGGGAGATTTTTGATAACCGATTCAATTTCTTTGCTGGTTATGGGTCTGTTCAAGCTTTCTCTTTCCTCCTGATTGAGTTTTGGAAGAGTGTGGGTGTTCAGGAATTTGTCCATTTCTTCCAGGTTGTCCAATTTGTTGGCATATAATTTTGCATAGTATTCCCTGATAATTGTTTGTATCTCTGAGGGATTGGTTGTAATAATTCCATTTTCATTCATGATTTTATCTATTTGGGTCATCTCCCTTTTCTTTTTGAGAAACCTGGCTAGAGGTTTGTCAATTTTGTTTATTTTTTCAAAAAACCAACTCTTGGTTTCGTTGATCTGCTCTACAGTTTTTTTAGATTCTACATTGTTTATTTCTGCTCTGATCTTTATTATTTCTCTTCTTCTGCTGGGTTTAGGCTGCCTTTGCTGTTCTGCTTCTATTTCCTTTAGGTGTGCTGTTAGATTTTGTATTTGGGATTTTTCTTGTTTCTTGAGATAGGCCTGGATGGCAATGTATTTTCCTCTCAGGACTGCCTTCGCTGCGTCCCAAAGCGTTTGGATTGTTGTATTTTCATTTTCGTTTGTTTCCATATATTTTTTGATTTCTTCTCTAATTGCCTGGTTGACCCACTCATTCGTTAGTAGGGTGTTCTTT
Organism: Lynx rufus; assembly: GCF_022079265.1. Taxonomy (NCBI): domain Eukaryota; kingdom Metazoa; phylum Chordata; class Mammalia; order Carnivora; family Felidae; genus Lynx; species Lynx rufus. The sequence goes on along the minus strand of NW_025814878.1, from coordinate 85,676,279 downwards.
AACCTCCATGCTTTTGGAGGTTTTCCAGACTTTTTCCTGTGGTTGATTTCAAGCTTCATAGCATTGTGGTCTGAAAGTATGCATGGTATGATTTCAATTCTTGTAAACTTATGAAGGGCTGTTTTGTGACCCAGTATATGATCTATCTTGGAGAATGTTCCATGTGCACTCGAGAAGAAAGTATATTCTGTTGCTTTGGGATGCAGAGTTCTAAATAGATCTGTCAAGTCCATCTGATCCAATGTCTCAATCAGGGCCCTTGTTTCTTTATTGACCGTGTGTCTAGATGATCTATCCATTTCTGTAAGTGGGGTGTTAAAGTCCCCTGCAATTACCACATTCTTATCAATAAGGTTGCTTATGTTTATGAGTAATTGTTTTATATATTTGGGGGCTCCGGTATTCGGCGCATAGACATTTATAATTGTTAGCTCTTCCTGATGGATAGACCCTGTAACTATTATATAATGTCCTTCTTCATCTCTTGTTACAGCCTTTAATCTAAAGTCTAGTTTGTCTGATATAAGTATGGCTACTCCAGCTTTCTTCTGGCTTCCAGTAGCATGATAAATAGTTTCCATCCCCTCACTCTGAATCTAAAGGTGTCCTCAGGTCTAAAATGAGTCTCTTGTAGACAGCAAATAGATGGGTCTTGTTTTTTTATCCATTCTGATACCCTATGTCTTTTGGTTGGCGCATTTAATCCATTTACATTCAGTGTTATTATAGAAAGATACGGGTTTAGAGTCATTGTGATGTCTGTATGTTTTATGCTTGTAGTGATGTCTCTGGTACTTTGTCTCACAGGGTCCCCCTTAGGATCTCTTGTAGGGCTGGTTTAGTGGTGACAAATTCCTTCAGTTTTTGTTTGTTTGGGAAGACCTTTATCTCTCCTTCTATTCTAAATGACAGACTTACTGGATAAAGGATTCTCGGCTGCATATTTTTGCTGTCTAGCACACTGAAAATCTCCTGCAACTAGGAAGATTTTAAATTGTAAATGGACTCCCTGTTCAGGAAAAAAAAAAAAAAAAGTCAGTGAAATAAGTAACAGTATTTAGATTAGTATAATAACAAATTACAATTGGAATTTCAATGGGAAAGTGGAGATAATAAGATGTTAGAAACAGGAAGTGAAACTGGAACTGAAATTTCATAAAATAGGGTAGGGTCCGTGAAGATCCATGACTACGTGGAAGATGGTATTAGATACCAGGCGAACAGAAGCCACAAAGGAGCAACGTAATGAGTAAATACTAAGAGAGGCGATCAGCAGAGAAACATATGGAACTTAGGGCCCAGATTAACCACAAAGTGACGGCTTCTGAGGTTATCAGAGTGGCCAGTGATTGCAGTTTTCATCAGGTTTCTATCATACAGTAGTTTTTGTTATTTGATTTCATTGTGATTATTATTATTTTTTTTGTATTTGTATATTTATACCAAACTTCATCACTTAAACTAGCCCTATTAAGTTTATCTTTATAAACTATCATGTCAGGTAAAAAATACTGCCAAAGAATTTGAGTGAAATTGTCTTTCAAGAAAGTAAGAAGCCAGATGAAGAATCATAAAGGGTATTACTTTGATGATGATTGCAATTGATAACACAATAATAAGCATGACCAAAATGCATTTCTGGTCAAAGTGCAAAGGGAAAAAACATTTATACGTTCCTGCAGGCATATGGATAATTTGTTTTTGCCATTTTACTTAACACCTTTAATTTTTAAGTCTTTTCATTTTTAAAAGTTTCTAAACATTTACCAGTCAGACTTGGCGAATGATTGTGTGACTGTTATTTTCAAACAAAAGGTGGATTTATAATAGAATAAGAAAAACAGCATGAAAAAATATATTTAACATGTGAACACTGGACAATTGATTTTATTGAGATGCAGAAAATCTACAGAAAATGCACATGGATTTGTGAGCATTGCATTGTGCTTTAGCTCTTCTAAATACAAATGCCTTTTGATAAAAACTTTATCTTTTAGGCTGTAATTTGTTTCTCTAGTTATTAAGTTAAGCTTCTTTTCATAATTATTGCTGTCTGAATCTCTTTTCAAAGTCTTCCTTCCAATAATAACAATTTACTTGAGTTGACCTCCGACTTTTCGTTGCTCCAGTTAGACTTGACTTTTAATATTTCCAACACAGTGTGCTGTCTTCCTCCCATTACACTTTCTTTCCTCCTGTCATAGTTATTTATTCTATCATTTAAATTCTACCATTTTTGGGGCGCCTGGGTGGCGCAGTCGGTTAAGCGTCCGACTTCAGCCAGGTCATGATCTCGGGGTCTGGGAGTTTGAGCCCCGCGTCAGGCTCTGGGCTGATGGCTCAGAGCCTGGAGCCTGTCTCCGATTCTGTGTCTCCCTCTCTCTCTGCCCCTCCCCCGTTCATGCTCTGTCTCTCTCTGTCCCAAAAATAAATAAACGTTGAAAAAAAAATTAAAAAAAAATAAATTCTACCATTTTTATTTTTAATTAGTTAGAAAACACAGACTGGTAATACTTGCTCATTGCAAAAGAAATAGAAGCAAAAATAAAATGATTATTATGCAAGTGAGTTGCAATAGAATTAATAGTAGAAATACAGTAGAAAATATCAGCCATAAAGAAAGTCAAAATTATTTAATTTCCTTTGAACTGATAGAACACTTTTTCTTTTCCTATCTTCAGAGTATTATGCTTTGATATGAATCCTTGTTATTTGCATACTTTTAAAAATTATTTTCTAGGCAGATTTTTATATTCTTTTAGGACAGGGACTGATTTTGTCATATTTGTGTCATCATAATACCATGCAAAAGTTCAGTAAAATAAATTGAAATCACTTGAGCACATTTTGCTCTTTATCTTGCTCCTTATTTATTATATGTATTTATTTTTGTATTTAATATATATATTATTTGACTAATGTCAATGCTATCGATAAATGCCAACATATATTATCACAATAAATATGTATTTACACCACTTTCTCCTTTAGACTGTATGTCCTTCCCAACACTATAACTCTAGCACATGGGATAGGCTGGAATTCATTTTGATGAGCTAAACATGCTAAACGTGTCTAAACATGTCTTTAGAGTTTTGTAGGGACTTTTAATTTTTTTTCCTTAGAATTTTAATAGACTTTAAAGAATAAGGAATAGTCCTATGGAAAATGTTAATTAGCAATACCGTCTTAAAGGCTGCAAAGAAAAAAATATCTTTAATATTTTATCTATACCACATCTTCACATATTCTTTACTCCCTCTAGGCACCAACCTGACTTATGTGACATAGTAGCAAAGAATTAAAGTCTTCACTTGTTAGGGGAAGCTTTTATTGATTTTAGCCACCCTCCCCTCCTGCTAGAATTCATATTATGTACTCTCATCTTCCCAATTCCACCAGGTATTTGCACTGAAACATGCACATTGTGAGGAGACTTACTTTAATTCCATGCCACAAAGATAGCTCCTAGTTAATCTGATTAACAAATCATACTATTGAATTAATGAAGCTTTGAGAAATTTTAATAAGAAAATTTCTGACTTAATTAATTTTTTTGATGAAAATACTATGCCTCATAGACTTTGTATAGCAAGTTTTACAATGTAGAAGGCCTATACGGTCCTGGACAATTCATGATATGCTACCAAGTTATGTAAGAATCACTTCCTATGTATTTTTAATAAACTTGTCTTTGAATAAAGTGAGAAATTAGGAGGAGAATCATAAAATGTATTTCTTTGATCTTGAATCGAATTACAGAACATAATAATACAATGGCCAAAGTATATTTGGCTCAAAATGCAAGGAGAAAATTTTTAGATACTCTCAAAAGAATATGAATAAAGATATTTTCTACCATGTACTTTCCAGTTTTAAATAATAATCTAAGTATATACATTTCATATATAAAAAGTTATATATATTTAATATCCATATATAACAAATGTACACACATATTTTAACACAGGAGGGATATACAAATAATAATACAATTAATATGTTATATATATGAATATATATTAGACACATATCTTTACGCAAAAGGAATATTTGCTTTCAGTTCCTCCCATCTCTGCAATTTCTGACTAAATTATGTTCTCTATTGCCTAGGTATTAGGTAAGCCACTTCTTAGAGACCTGACATTTTTGCTCCTGCTGATGCCTTTTTCACCAACTTTCATGCTTAGCTGTCTGGAATTTCTATCATTTATTTACCTATGAGCTCTCTACAAAGCTCATTGTTACATCCCTGTAATTGAGCTTTATCACACAGAGCATCCTTATACTTCTGACTTGGCACCACAGAATGCTTCTATGATGCTTCCCAGTTTTGGGGGAACCTAGAAGGAATACAGAGAAATATATTTCTTTAAAAATAATAGTGGTCCACATTAGATATTTTTTTTTTAGCACTAGGGATTAATTTTCTATAATCCAGGTGATTTTCCTTTAGTGTATTTACTTCCTCATGTTTGCATAATTCTGTTTTTGTTATTGTAATTCTATCTCACTTTCAAATAAGAAAATTGAAGTAAGTAAAAATAATGAACAAACTTCACTCCATATTATAGCCAAAACCAGTTTGTTTGCTGTTCAAGGTAGACACAATAGAACTTTGATTTGGTAGGGAGTTCTAACATCGAAAATATATAAGAAAGAACTGAAAAGAATGGTTTAAGATCCAGTGGTAATTTAAATAGTTAAAATGCAGTCTGTAAAATGAATGGAGTAATCCAAACAGGATTAAAGATAATTTGAATAAATCGTATTAACTTGCTTTCCTCAAGTATCTACTTGGCTATATCCCTAGAAAAAACTTTAAAGTAAGTTGTATTTATCTATAGTATGTTGATTTCTTAGGTTATGGTAAAGGTAATAAAATGTTAAAGTTTTGAGGACTATCAGAACGATGCTCAAAAGGGGCATCTGGGTAGCTCAGTCAGTTAAGCATCCCATTCTTGATTTCAGCTCAGGTCATTATCTCCCGGTTTGGGAGATCAAGCCCCATGTTGGGTGATGACAGCAAAGAGCCTTCTTGGGATTCTCTCTCTCCTTCTCTCCCTGCCCATCCCTGCTTGTGCATACTCATTCCCTCTCTCTCTCTCTCAAAATAAATAAATAAACATTAAATAAAAAGAATAACGCTCAATAAAAAAAAAATCTCCAGTAGGCTTCTAATAAATCTAAAGACTATGTAACTTTAAAATTGCTCACATAACAAATAATAATATACATTTCCAAATGTATTAGAAACCATAGCTTATAGTACCCTCTAAATGCATAAGTATAAAGTTTAGATGTGACGTATTTGCATATAAGCATCCAATGACAGTGATCTTCTCTTTTTGTTTATAAACAGCCCCTTTAAATTTCTTAATTTAACAATGAAGGAAGATATGTTACTATTCAAACGTGTGGAGGCATTTTCTGTAACAGATTTTGAATAAATTTTCCCAGTATGTGCTGATTTTGTCACTTTTTTGCCCCTATGATAAATGTGTTATTTTTGATCAGATTTGGCAACTCTATTCAATCTGGAACTTTGTTTCAACTCCCTGTTTTCCCTACTTTGGAAAATAACAGATAGTGCATGTTTGTCCTCCATGTTACTACATTCTTTAAGATCATGGTTTCTTTCTCATACCAGTCAAGTATATATATTTAGATCCTACCTACCAAATTTGTAAGTACTCATTTCAGTTTCCCTCTGTGGTTATCATTGTGATTAGCACAGAACATGAAATGAGGTACGGCATGAGTTAGCTTAGATAATAATTTGAATATTTCAAAAAATTTAGAATTATAAATTTCTGTATTATTTGTGTTAATTTTATGCATGAATAAAATCATCTGGATTTAAGACCAAACTATTTGGAAATTATTTATAAAAGTATAGAAACTCATAGGGACCTAAATAAAAATCTAATGTTTTGTGAAAACTGGAGCATGTGGAACCAGTTGTATGTGGCAATATAAATGTGGTATGAACTAGTGAAATAAGTCCACTTGAGCTTTTGGGGTAATGTCTACGATTTGATTGCATTTGCCAGAAGTGTTTATTGTTTTTTGAAGGCAAGACAGATAAAATCCTAGCATAACTGAATACCTATCTTTTACCTAAAGACTTTTGAATAATGAGAGCATAACACTAAAGCTGCCTAGGATAAAGATAAATTAGGACATCAGGGCCACGAAAATACAGAACTTAAGATAATTTTATTGTATTTTTTTTAATGTTTATTTGTTTTGAAAGAGAGAGGGAGAGAGAGGAGAGAGAAAGAGAGACAGAGAGAGAGAGAGAGAGAGCATACACATGAGCAGGCTCAGTTGCATGAGACTCGATATATCCCACAAACCATGAAATCATGACCAGAGCCAAGATAAAGAGTCGGACACCCAACCTACTGAGCCACCCAGGTGCCTCCAGAAAATTTTAGATGAAACCTTAACATTACATATTCACTTATATTGTCCCTTTTATTCCTATTCTCATTGAGTGTGATTCTGATGAGGGAGAATAAGACATGTTGAAGGCAAAGTACAGGCTAACAACATTTCTACCACTGCAGGTGGGGTATGTGTGATATTCCTCGGACACTCCTGGCTACCCAAGAACAAACAAAAGGGATTTAAGTGCTTGCCATGGTGATGTGGGAAGACAAATGAAATGAAAGGCAAATGAAAAATTGAATTCCCATTGACAAGTCCTTGAAACAGGCAGAGTGACCTTCCTTAAGGAGCTCATCTGCCTCAAGGATGACACCTTGCTAGGAGCAAAAGGGAATCTTGGTTTAACATTAATCTAGCCCCCCAAGATTCTGTAAGTCTACTTGAACATGTAAAAATTCCTTTACAAATTTCCTTTATCTCAACTCCCCCAAGACATATACTGGCAATCAAACCTTATGACTCCCCGATATACATCTGAAGGGTCTCATGGTTTTATTAAACACTAATAAATGGCTTTTCCTAATAACAGCCTGCACCTCAAGGTCCTGGAAACCTTGCTTCCAAAATTCCTTTGAGACATTGTTGTCCCTAACCCCCTTTCAACCTGAGGGTATATAATCTGATACCCATCACAACCTCAGTGAAGCTTTTTCTGCCTAGGACTCCTGTCCCATTCTTTAATAAAATCGCCTTTTTGCACCAAAGATATCTTCAAGAATTCTTTCTTGGTCATCAGCTCCAAACCCCCCACCATCACCCAAAACCCTATCATTTGGTGCCATTACGTGGGGCTTCGAGTCTTTGCACCTGGAGGTCTGAGTCAGTGCAGATTTGGTGTGTACTTACTCTTTCTTCCTTTACTCTCACTTCAGGGACTTTTCAAGAACTTATTGGAACTTTTCAAGAACTTTTCAAGTTCTTTTCAAGAACTTATTGGTCTTATTGGGACACTTTCATGTCAATTGCTGGGGCTAAAATCCTCTAGCCCATGGCTACTCTATGGGGAGGAGAAAGCCTGACTTTTGGCTGTAAGTTAGTACACTGGCCAGAATGGTAATAAGACCCAGAAACTTGAAGCCCTCTCTTTATTCCTGTCCTTATACAAAGCTGTCTGTTTTGGGCACAGGGAAGCCACCTAAGTGACTAGCATGGCCATCAATTTTAAGACTCCTGTGTGAGGTTTCCTCCTCATTGGTCTAATGTGATCCCCTCCACATCTCTGGTATAGCCTCTTCTGGCTACAGGACCTCCACTGGGAGCTGGTCAGAACCAGTACTCAACTGAATTAAAACCCAACTGGAGACCATTTCCTAGGGTAATTGGCTGAAAGGACTATATGTGTTGGAGTGTCACTTAGATCATGATGGATTTCTGCCTTTACTGTTTTTATTCAATGTCCTTTACTAACTGCTACTTAAATTATAAAATTGAGTAATTCCCCCTTGTAAAGCTTTTCCAGTATTTCCCATGAGTTAAAAATGGCAGTTCTTCACGACCTTCTTAGCAAGGCAAACACAGGTCCATATGCTGGGGCCATCTGTAGTCTATAATGCAATGGGGCAGACACTTAGCATCTCGCTTTCAGGGGCCCTTAGTCGGCTGATCAGTGATCGTAGCAACTTTGTTTGAGGGACACCTTGGATCACTTGACACCTCAGAACCTCTGATATGTCAGAGGATGCACGTGGGACACTCCCCGAGAATTGGGGGGGGATTCTCAGGGTAATGGACCCTCTCTATTTCTCTTTACTTTTCTGTCTAGGAGGAGCATGGGAGCTTATCTTCAATCTCCAAGGACTCTCCCTTGGGATGCCTTTTTAACCATTGGAAACGATTTGGATTGCAAAATGTAGAAAAGGACTGATCTTCTATAACACTGCAAATGGATGGAGGTACCCTAGGTTCAGGCCTTCACAGCTCTAAATCAAGACCTGAACTCAAGGGCCTCTTGCAGAATGTGTTTGGTCAGTAACCAGGCTGGTAAACTCCTTCCTGACATATTGGATGATAATTAACTAAATAGGCCTTCTCCTGATGGAATTCAGTCACTGGAGGAAACACAGGCCACTCCTGACATGACAAAAGCTGACTCTTTCTGTTTCTCCTCCTAATAGATGTGAGGACTTCTCCCTCATTCAGTTTTTTGAGGTTAATGGCTATGACAATTGGAGCCAACTATGGTTAGTCTACTTCAGGACAGGAACTTTAAGGAATATTCCCAAGCAGCTGTGGAAACTCTATTTGTTTTAGGGAAGTTCCCTGTCTTCTCTGGCCTGACATGGACTCCGTATTTCCACCTGGAGGAAAAAAAAAACAAAAATTAAAAGAAAAACATGGTGTCTGGTACTCTGTCCAGGCTGACAAGGTTTAGAACCAGGAATCTTCCTTCTCTGCCTTCTGCTGGCACCTGGCCTCTTCTGCCTTCCCTCTCCCTTCTGTTTCTGCACCATCTTGGGTGCAGCCTACATAAATGGTTCCTGTGCTATGTGCCTAAGATACCATTGGCTTATCCTCCCAGTTTCAATATCAAGGAGCAAAAAGCACCCACTCGGACTACCTGCTTAAGATTCTCGCACTGATCTTCCAGGTAAAAATTGACAATGGGAATCAGAGTGTCTTTCTAAGTGGACCCAAGTGAAACATATTTGTTTAAAGTAATTTACGTTTGTTGGACACTTCTTTAGAGTTATCAGCATTAAATATGAATTTTTTATTCTACCAAGATTTACTAAAGGTCAAATAATCTCATGTTATCTCTGCTGCAATTTGTTAGCAAAAAGATGACTTCAAATAATGGTTAATTTTGTCTGTGTCAAAGATTTCATGGGTAATTTTTAAGATAGCTTTCAAAGTCTTTGGTAACCTGAAACATTAAAATTTTGCTTGCATGATAAATGGGATTGAATTCATTGGATATCTAATGAGATAACAAGCTAAAGCATTGATTATTAGATATAGGTTTGTTCTTTTGACCTACTGCAGAGAAACTAAGACTATTTGGGTTTGGTAAATGTGCTTTGTGCTTTATTAAGATTTTACTATCCAAAGCCTGCTTTGTGCTTAATTGATAAATTTACCATCCCCTCCCCCCCCCAAAAAAAAATCTGGTGTAGCTGTTCTCAATTGGTTACTAAGTTTTCATTAGAGATTAAGGTTTCTAAGAGTTAAAATTCTGCTAAGTATAATTAAGACTAATGGAAATAAGGAAAGCAACTCTGTATGTAGAAAATAGGAGATGTGTAAAAAAGATATAAGGAATGGAAGTACATTTTTGTTGTTGTTGTTGAAGGTAAAATAAAGTAATTTTGTCCTAGATTAGACTGGTTATTTGGAGAGAAATGGCTTGGGACAATATCTGAATGCAAAGGAAAGTTGTAGAAGGTTCTTGAAGGGAAATCTTTGGAAAGGAAATTTATGTGTGGTCAGGATAGACTAAGGTTGAGAAAAACGGATTTTAAAAGTACACTGGCATAAGATTAAAATTCTGCTTTTCTCTCTGTTCAAAAGACAAAGTTTTCTTGGACTGTTGATCTGCTTTTGATAAAATGTAAACAACATTGTTGTTGTTGTGGTTGTTGTGGTTGTGGTTGTGGTTGTGGTTGTTTCTCTTTTGTCTGCTGGGGAAAGCAAAGCTTAAGTTTTGTCTTCTTCAGGTGGTTGATCACTTAGTTAAAACTTCTCAATGTTAAAGGAGCTTAGCTTTGTTAACTACTATATAACCCTACATATTTGCTTTTGGAATCTCTTATTGCCACCTTGGTTAAATAAATAAAGTTTTAAGATTTGTAATAGTCAGTAATCCTAGTCAGGTGTGCTTTATAACTTTCTAAGATTTTAAAATCTTCCAAGATTTAAATTGTAAATGAAGCCTTTTTATTTGGTATGCTAAGTTATTTCAAAAAAAACACTGTCAAGTAATGGTAAATCTTAGGTTGTATTGCATGGGTAAATGCTATAACTGCTCAAATATATATGCAATTCCTAAAGTTTTAATGTTTTGGTATAAGGTCCTCACTTGATATTGTGATTATTGAAGGTTATGTATCACAGAAGTGACCAAATTTCCATGTGAATCTTATCATAATGAACTCTCATCAGATCTTTAACAATGTCTATTTCTGAGATTTTGTCATTTATAATTGTTCTTATTCTCTCAAAAAATGTATTTCATCTTCAAAGAGATTTAGACACAGGACTTTTTAGAACAAATAACAGATATTTGATATATTTAATACTAAAATATGTAAGAATTCCAGAACAAAAAAAGCTGCCTTCAAATTGAACATGAATTAGGAACATGGGACTAAATGAATTGAGGAATATTATAGTTTTGTGACTTTTGTTGGAAATATTGCTGGTTCTCTAATGTTTGCTTTTCCAAATTAAGGATTCAATTGTAAACTGAAGCATGTTTCTTTTCTCTCTACCTAAACCCTCTAAAATTCAAAAAAAACTCTCAGGGAGTATTCTTTCTTTCATGGCAATTATAATTGTTTGCATAAGCTCAATAAGAATCTTCTCCTTGGAAGGAGAACAGGACACCATTGGAAATACTGTTTATTTTACCAAGGTTTTGACTGGAATGTCATATTTGAGAGACATGCATAGCCTCAGATATGACCATACAGCACTAAGGAACTAAGGTTGACTTTATGAAACATGGAGTCATAAAGCATCTTGTAAATGTTGGCCTGATACCTTGCTTACAGAGTTCCCAGCAGCCTCACCGGGTGAGTGAAGAAGGTCACTTCCTGGCAGGTACAAGAACCTCAGGATATCTTGGGGACCTCATGAAGAGGAATTTGCCCAATTCTACAGGTATTTCAGGCCTTTCTATTTGGCTTGGCTTCTGGCCTGGAGAGGCTACTAAAAGTTCAGTCTGGAGATTCCTTATTAAAGGTCCCAGCAAACAAACTTTAAAAGATCCTTATGATCAATCGCTATTCTTGCTGAGCTTATGTAAATAATAAGCCCAAGTTAAAATTAGACTTGTTTTACAAACGAATTAGTCTTGATTTGGCTATCTCTGGAAATGAGGGTTTTTAGAGAGAAAAATTATGTTTCAAAAAGCACTGTTATGGATGTTAAATTTTAGTTCTGATTGTCTTTAAATGCTTGTTGTTTGCCTAAACTAGACACTTGAGGTAAACTTCAGAAAAATGGTCACAATGACACAGGTATGGACAATCTTCTTGCTTATTATTCTGTGGAAATAATAACCCCAAATACATATTATTTAAACAATTGGAAAGTGGGATGGATTCCCCCAACAATTGTGTGCAAAGACTTTTCTTGCTGTAGACCTATCAATAGATAAAGACTATAGTGCTTTATTAAATTATTCACTTGAGGCTGGGTTAATTCATAAATCTCTAAATATGCAAGCCATGTCCTCCCGAAGCCTGTTCTTATAGTTACTTGACACCCACCCCATATAAACCCAAAACACTTGGTTTATTTAATTTTTTTTTCCTAATACATCAGGGGATTTAATTCCAAAATGGAAGAGCCCCTACTGGGTCATACTATGTAGTCCCACTGCAGTAAAGTTAGAAGAGCACTCTTAATGGGCTCCTGTATCTAAATAAAACCTGTACTTCCTTTATAGGAAATCAGTGAGCAAACTATTGTGACATCTTATTCCTGTGAACCTGTGGAAGACCTCAAACTTCTCTTATGATGGTTGTATCTTTCTTTTTCATTCTCCTTTCCCCAGTGTCTACTAACAATTCCTTCTTACAATGGGCCATTCAAATGGATGACCACAGACATTTGAGCTACAAACCACAAAGACCAATCTGATTCCTGCTGCTTGTTCCCACTCCAGTCTGAATGCTTCAAGCCTGACATCTGAAAATTTCACTGGCAGCATGGGTAGACACTGGGTTTGTAATTTGTTCTAACCATTAACCTATATTTTTCTTTTTTCTATAAAAAATGCCTTATTAATTACTTAATTGCTTACTGAGCATACTCTATATGATGACTATACACAACCTGCTAAACAGTTAAGGCCTTAAATGACTCTCAAAATAGAATTATATTGTTAAATACTAAACTCAAATGCATAAAACAGTTCTACAAAATAGAATGACATTAGATATTTTAACTGCTGCACAAGGTGGAACTTATACTCTCATAAAAACAAAATGCTGTGTTTACCACAAAATTATTTCTTGATTTCTAACTGACATGAATACTCAACATGGTGCTTTAAATAATCCTTCTTTTTCCTGGTGCCAACACTCCACCACTACAATAACTGCAAGCCAACAGATGATCCTTTTTACTCAACAAGGTTCATGCATGTTGTCCACCTTGGATTCAGCTCCCTCCACTGTAACTCCCCTTTATCTTCCTGACTGACTAATGTTTATCCATAGGTAGGGACATCTCTATGCCCCTATTCAGCAGGAAGAAGCTGTAGAAGATGAGACCTTCCACCTTCAGCAACCCTAAAGATTTAAGGGTCAAAATTGTTGAGGGGGGTATGATGAGGGAGTGTAAGACAAGCTGAGGGCAAAGTACAGACTAATAGCACCCCACACCACAGGTGGAATATGTGTGATATTCCTCAGACACTCTTGGCTACCCAAGAAGAAAGGAAAGGGGTTTGAGTGCTTGCCATAGTGATGTGGCAAACTAAGCCAAATGAAAAATTGAATTCCCATTGACAAGTCTTGAAACAGGCAGAGTGGCCTCCCTCCAGGAGCTCAGTTGCCTCAAGGATGACACTTTGCTAAGGGCTAAAGGAAATCTTGGCTTAACATTATCCTGACCTCCCCAAGATTCTGTAAAGTCTACTTGGACATGTAAAAATTCCTTTGGAAGCTTCCTTTATCTTAACTACCCCCAAGATATATGCTGGCAATCATACTCTAAGCTTATGGTCCCCTGATATATATCTGAAGCATCTCATGACTGAGATTTTACTACATGGTAATAAATGGCATTTCCCTAACAATACCTAGCCCCTCAAGGTCCTGGAAACTTTGCTTCCAAAATTCTTTAGAGGCTTATGTTGTTCCTAACCCCTTCCCAACCTGAGGGTATATAATCAGTTATCCATATCACATCCCCAGTATAACTTTTTCTGCCATGCATCCTATTCCCATGCTTTAATTAAATCACCTCTTTGCAACAAAGATGTCTTTAAGAATTATTTCTTGTCTGCCACCTCCGAACCCCCAACCCCATCAACTCTATCTGAGGTAATAGATATCCTGACGTGTGTATTTTAATGTTGATTTGGAAGGCGACACAGCATTTTTTTCAGAAAATTGATATTCAAATTAAAATGACAGGGGAAAAAAAAACAGAAGTTGAAAATGAGGAGCCAATTTCTATATGTAAAAGCCAAGGGTTAAAGAGATGAAGTGAAATAGAGGGAACATAATTTTAAGCCATTCATGGTACGACAGTACCAGGGTGATCAAAGCTACTGAAAAGATGGAAACTTAGGGGGACACGCTCTTTTCTGAGACTAAAGATGAGAGGCATGAACTGGGAATAACAGCAAATTTCTTTACAATTTCAAAAGAAAACAACACTTTTTTTTCTCCTCCATAGCTATATTAACATAAAAATCTACTCTGAAATAAAATGTTGTTTTAAAAATAAAATGTTGCAGAAGTTTATCACCCAGTCCTCTCGGGATATACAGCTGAGGAAGCGAGGGAGGAATGATTGGAAAAAGCAAGAAGCTGACTACTAACATGGTTGCCTGTCATACACAGAACTTTAAAAGTAGGATGGCCATTCAGACTTTCCAGGAATTGAAGCAAATCTGCTGACCTTTGAATTCCTATATCATCAGATAATGGTTAACTTCTGGGAGGGGGTGTAACGTGGCATTAAGTAGATCCCTTTGGCCAGAACAATTCCCATTGACAGTTGAAGCTGTAATCCATCAGTAGCCAAAGTTTCTAGCAGCTATGGAGTGAGTGTCTTCCCTGAAGAAGGTATTAGGCAGAACACTGCAGTATCCTCTGTAGAAAATATGTACGTTAGAAAGTGATAAATCTTTCAGAGAGAAGTGAAGCAGGGCAAGAAGTCTCTTGTGGCTGAACGGATCAGGCTGTAGGACAACGGGGTTCAGTTGCAAAACGGTTTTATAACATACGCACCTTTTGAATGCCAGACGTAAGTGTGTGTGTGTGTGTGTGTGTGTGTGTGTGTGTATTTTTTTTTTTTTTCCCAAGGAGAGACTAGCATAATCTTATGCAGCGCAGGAAAGTTCCCAGTACACAGGTTAACTCCTACTCTATAATTTGTATCACAATGTTTATGATTAGTTAAAAGAAATGTGACCTAAGGAAACACCTAGGGCACAGCTTCTTAAATTAGACATGGAGTTTCTTTTTGCACTTTTCATAACAGCATTTCTGAGAGAGGTTTGCATGTCTTGGTGCCTAACTCAATACTTGCCTTTTTTTTTTTTTCCCCATGAGTTCTCAGAAAAATCTCTCTGAAAAGGAAGTGTAGCATGAATTCAGTCAAAAACATACCTTTTTGGAATTAGGCTTGTTTTGAATTCTGAATCTCCAGTGTGATACTGAGCAGAAGCTTACATTTTAAGCTTCAATTGTTTTCTTTGTAAATAATGATGCTGCTCATCGCACAGGGTAGTTTTAATGATAAAACAAGTACGTAAAGTGCTTAGCCCAGTCCATCACACAAAATAATGAATAAACTATATATTTGAAGAGGTAGTAGTGATTCAAGTAGGAACAGCTCTAGCAATAGCACTAAGATTTCCCAATTCACTTGTAAATAAGCTTTCAGCAGACCCCACTGTTGCTGTTATATGGATGAATTTATCATAACAGGACTGAAATATACTGATGAACCATATGTATTTTTAAAGTTTTGCCTGATGCTAAAGTACACAGTACTACAAATTGTCGTATTTTTTTCCACACTCATTTCTATGAGCTCATAGAAAGAATGAGTAGATTCTTAGTTATGGATGCATGTTTGCAAATCAGTTAATGTAATTATTGAATATAGTTGTAATCTAAACTTGATGAGTCCTAACAAAACGTAGCACAGGTTATATGAAGTTTAAAAAACAAATACCCATATGGAAGATATTAGGAAACAAATTTTAAATGTGAGCAGGACAGGTGATGCATGCATGTTACCATGACAACCTTGTAAGAAGACTTTATTTCAGTGCTTAGCACCACACCAAAGAAAATTTCCTTTCTAGGCTGACAATCCTGTGAATGAGGCACCCACAGAGCCTATCATTTGAATTTAAGGACTCAGGAAAAATTTTGATTTTGCCTTCTGTGGTGAAATTCCTACCTTATTACCTGAAGAGAAATAAAGTGGTTCTTATGAATGATTTATTTTGAACAAGTCTCTACCATCTAAATGAAATAATCTTTGGAAAATGAAGAGACCCTGGGCAGTAATCTGTTGAAGTAGAAGATAACCAACATAATGAGGTCTGTTTTCTATTGTCCAATAGGGGCAGAAGAACAAATGATCGACTGTAAAAGAAAACTTTACATTTCAGGCCACTAAAATTTGTGTGAAGCCAAATGGAATGTATCTTATAGAGTTAATGAACTGTATGTGGTCAATGTAATGTAAATTTTTAACTGTAAAGTTAAATTGTATCCCCCTTCTGGGCCCTAGAAAAGTCATTCCCTAATTTTTAGTCATTTGGCTTTTTTCTGAACTTTTCAAGATATAGAGTGATTTACCGCTCTCTGAAGGTTACTTTAAAATTACTATGTAAGTTCCCTTTGGCCAAAGGTCACATATTAATATTTTTATATAACATTCAGGATATAGTCGATGTTCAAAACATATCTGTATGATGTTTGAGGTTTGACATTTGGGACAACTGAAATATTTTCAGTATTGGACAAAGAGTTAAACAGAATGCTAAATAAGGAGTTATTATTGCAAACTATGTTTTTAATCTATATAATATTTATATTTGTACCCATCCCTGTCTTGATGATATCCTCTGCATAATACAGGTATATCATGTTCTGAAAATAAATTGTGGGCACAAGACTTTTATAATTAAAAGCTTTTAGGATAGGGAAGAGAAATATAATTATATCCTTAGGTTGAAATAATCAATAGTTGAGCTGTTATAAGTCTTTCACTAGACAACATCCTTATGGAGCTGGAAAGCTTATTCTTGGGAGTCATTTGGGAATTATATCCACAAAGCAGGAAAACCTGAGTTGAAAAATGACTTGTTTTGAATTCAGGTCAAGGATAGACTATTGATTTAGTGGCAAAAAGTCAACAAAGATACATTTTAGGAAGGAAAGAAGACATTTCATACCCATACAAATTTTTCTGATACATTTGTGTACCTGATGTCACACAAGTATATGACAATGGATCACAGCATCTGATGGACAGATGTCTGAACAAACCTCTGTGATCCCAATTCTCTAGCCACTCTCGGCACTAAATTGGTGCTATTCAGTTTCCCAGGTGTGATTACCTTTTCCTATATATTCCTGATGCTAAGCTTAAATTTTCAGATGTCAAGCTTTACATGTTAAATTCTAAAGGTGTGTGTGTGTGTGTGTGTGTGTGTGTGTGTTCTCTAAAAAAAACATCCTGCTCATCCAGAATTTTAGTTTCCTAATCATATAATATATGAAAATGAAGAACTTACATCTAATTTGTCATGTGTTGTCCATGTACAATTTGCCATAAAATTCTGTTGATGTACAACCATCTTATCTTGGCAAATTTGCTTTTTTTACACTTTTCCCCATCAAAGGCACAGTATTACTAGGGATGATTTTAAAGTTCTGGATTATTTTCCAGTTTTGATACCAATCAAACATTTAATTAAGTTCCTAAAAGGATAATATTGTTAAATGATATACTTTCAAACTTTATTAATAACATAAGCTTAAAATACTTCAAAGGCATGTTTTGCTGCAACAGTTTGAATAAATGCATTTACATCTATCGTGCATAAACTATCCTATGCTGTCTTCCATATTCTCTTTCTAGTGTATGTCTTTCATTCACTCTTCTGCAAGAAGATGCTGTGGAAGTGGAGAAAAGTAGGCTTGGGCAAAGAAATAAATGAAATTGCAATACAGGCCTGCTGAAACTATAGCCAACAGAGAGCTCTTGGGTGAGAATTGCCCATGAGGGTCATCTTGCATCAGCCTGAAATAGGCTTTTAAAACTCTACATTGCTCAGTTGTAGGATATGGGGTGTCCCAGAAAGATAAGACTTTGGATGAGGTGACTCTGCTGGCCACACTGGCAGAAGGAATGGAGAGGCACATTCTCATGTCTACCACACTCTACCATTTTCATGGACTCTATTTCTATAAACACATGCAAAGATAAGTTTGTGTTTGGTGGGCCTTTTGTTATATGAGAGTCTTAGAAGAGGGATGTTAACAGGACAAACTAGAGTTTGCATCCATTAAGTTGGCCTCAACTCAATGCTGCAATTGATATTTATTATCTCTTCCTCATACTATCCATTCTCAAGTCCTCTTCATCTCAGACATCATGTTTACTTGTCTCAAAGCTTTACCTAGTGGCATAATCCAGACACTCATCACCAATGATTTGAATCTTTGCTGCTTGCCCTCTGAAGTTGGGTTTGATAAGTTTGTGCACTTAAAGTCACAATGAGGCAAGGATACATCTCAGATATCAAGAGAAACTTAAATAAATGGCTTTTCTGGGTTCTACATATGTTTTTTCTCCCCCTCACTGTTTAAAATTATCTCTACTTATCCTGATGAACAGAGACAATTATCCATGATATGATAATGACTCTTTTCTTCCTCTTCTTTGACACTAGGAGTCAAAAGTACCAGGAAAAATCCATAGTTTGTGATTCACTGAGACTCTTTCTATAACATTTAGCTAAAGTGTACCGTTTTTTGGAATTGAATATTCAACCCTATAGATTCTAAAGTCGTAGATACAGAAAGTACAATGTCTCCTAGGGGATCATTGAAAACAATAATAAATGGAACCATTTCTACTTCTATCCCTTGTGCGATGGTTAATTTTATGTGTCAGTTTGTCTGGGACACAGTGTCCAGATATGGTATCAAATATACTGGATTTTTCTATGAGAATGTTTTCATATAAGATTAACATCTAAGTTAAAGGACTTCGAGTAAAGCGGATTGTCCTCCATAGTGTGGATGACTCTCATTCAGTCAGTTTAAGTCCTGAATAGTACAAACGACTGACCTACCCCTAGAAATAGGTAATTCAATCAGCAGACAGTCTTCAGACATGAACTGAAATGATGGCTTTACTCTGGGTATCCAGCCTACCAGCACACACTGCAGTTTCGACTTTCTAGCTTCTATAATTGCATGAGGTATGAGCCAATTCCTTAAAATAGATCTCTCTCTCTCTCTCTCTGCCACCCCCCTCCCCACACATATGCTTCTTTTTCATCAATAATGATTAATTCTTCTATGAACCCTATTTTAAATATTTCTTCATGCATCTCTGAGTATTTCTCTAGGGTGTATACTGAAAAGTGAAACTGCCGGGCCATGGTTTCTAAACAAATCAAAATAACAGACCAAAGTATTTGCATTACTTTATCCTACTTATGGGGTGCAGACAAATGCTTTATATTATATATGTGACATATGAAAAATTAATGAATTAAGAAACTACCCTGAAAATTAAATAATGTTGAAGAAAATAATAGACATAAGAGCAGAATATAATAGAAAACAAATATAAAATATACATATCAATAATATCAGAAGTTAATTCATTGGAGAAAATAACAAAATAAATAAATGTCGATTTTTACAACTAAAAGAAAAAAAACACATTCACAAACAACAATTGCAAGTATAAAAACCCAGAATTTAAAACAAGTACAGTTGAATTTGCCAAAACTTTGTTCTAACAAATTTAGATTTTGTATTAAAATTTTTAAAAAGGATAAATTTTTTTAACTTTTTAAATTTGATAATATGTGTTTAGAGATTTCCTACAAGTAAACATCTGTGAGTCTTTAGAAGCTACCCATTAAATTCAGAAAAAAGATAAAACATCTAATATTCCAACTTTTATTCAACAATGTATTAGAAATCTTATATTGAATAATAAGATTGGGAAAGAGATATACAAATTAAGGGAAATCAAAGAAGAAGAAAAATTGTTTCCACAGACTATGATTGTCTACATGCATGTTAAGCCCACAAGAATCTACAAATATGTTTAAGAATTAACAATGGTTTACAAAAGAAAAAAATTGATAATGGCACTTAATATTTCCAGAGAAAATATCGATATAACGTTTTATTTTCCCAATGATACTAGCAGAAAACAGAAAATAAAGTGTAATGAAAAGTAGTGTCTACAATAGTAATCTAATTAACAGGTTTCTATATGTAACCTAACCAATTAGGTGCAAGAGCTTTATTTGTATTGTTTTATTAAATTTCATTGAAATTATAAATACATGGAAACACATACCATGTGAGATTTAATAGCGAATAGAGGTAAATTCTCCTCAAATTTATCTACAGAGTCAATGAAGTTCTAATAATAACTCCATACAAATTAAAATTTTCCTCTAAAGCATATGAGGAGAAGCAAAAGTAAGACATGTTCAAGAAACACTTTAAAGGAAAAAGTAGACATGGACAATTACCCTCCCAGATATTTTCACTATGGATTAATAGTAGTAAGGCAATATTATTTAGTTGCATGTAGAGTCAAACTGACCAACAGAATAGAGCATAGGAACAGGGCCGTATGCAGATAAAAATATGAGATTTCTCCCACTGAAGTTCTGTTTGAAAAAAAAAAGAACATATCAAAAAATTATACCTTTTTCCTTATTAAGAGAAGAGAAAACTGGAAATGCATCAGAATTTCAAACCTCACAAAATACTACTTCTAGATGAATTGTGTGCTAACATTTAGAATAAAATTTTAATACTTTAAATAGGGAATATAAGAGTACATATTTATTATTCCCTAGGATATTAAGTATTTCTAAAAATGCATAAAACATAAGGATAGATGGATAAAATGGGATACATTAAAATTAAGAATTTCTGTTCTTAAAACAACATACATGGAGGGACAAAATCATTCAAGATATGTAACATCTATAAAGAACAAACATAAACTTGGAGAAGAGATTTGTAATACTTGGGATTTAATAGAGAGTTGGTTTGGCTTGATAAGAAATATGAACAATAGAAAAATGGGAAAGTGATATAAAGAAGAACATTATTGAAAAATCATTGACACAAAATATGAAATTATCTTCAACATTAACATTTATCAGGAGAATGTTAAATGCAAATGAAGTTATGCAGCTACTAATTTTGTATAAATTAGGAAGTCAAGTAATACCAAGTGTTGTCTAGTGTTGAACAAAACATAAAATTGTGGGAATATAAATGAAAAAACAATTTAGTATTACCAGGTAAAGATGAATATGACACAGTACACCCTCTCCAAAAATTATCACCCTAGAGAAAATCTTTCACATATATCCAGGAAGCATTTATAAGTGTTTTAAGAGTTTGTTATAATAGATTAACCAAATTAATATTTATAAAACATGTACGAAAATATATTTCACACAAAATAAACATATATATTATTTAAAACATAAATATAAGAATTTGGGAACCGTGAAATGATATTTTGTAGTCCACTTATATAAACTCACAATGGAAATGAATGAACTGTAAGTGTACATATAAACATGGATAAATCTCAGAAAATATTTTTGAGTAGATGCAATTTGAAGAAGTAAATACAAAGTATGAATCCTCTTACAAGATATTCATTAACAGAAAAGTGAATTAATATATTACTTGAGATTACATATGTGGGAAACTATAAAGTGAAGGATGAGAAAAACTCACATTGAATTCAGGACTATGGTTACTTCTAAGAGGAAAAAAGAGGAACTTCTTTTTTCTATGTTCTATCTGTACAAGTAGTAATTATGTTGTATCTAAAAGCTGATTAATATCTAGTGGGAGTTCATGTGATTACTAATATTTGTAAAATTCTTCAAATATACAATCATTTTGAATTATATTTCAAAACAAAAGTGTATTTAAATATTAGAGAAGGACTGCTGATTTATGGTTCCACACTTAAGGAGTTTGGAAGCTGTCACTGTCCTGACAACAAGTAAAAAGCAATAACAGAACGAAAAATCAACAACTCTTCTGGGATCCATAAGAAAAGAACACAGGGCACACCTCAGCCCCCAAGACTGGAGAGACAGTCAGGCAAATTCAAGGAGTGGTGTCTTAATGGAGTAGAGACTCAGGAGCAGAAATCACCCTGGGAACCCATGCCTGGATAGGAAAATCTGCGCTGTAGTAGACAAAATCCTGGAGACTCAGTGTGGACATCCTGAGAGTTAAAAACTCTAAAGAGGTCTAATCATAGGGGTGCCCCACAGTGTTGTGAGATTTCCTCCAGGAGCTCAGCATTGTTTGCACAGTAAATATCAGAGGAAAATCCCCTCAGGCTTCCTGCAGGGGGAGAAGGTAAGGAACCATTTTGAAACATGACAAGAGCACTCTATTCTTAACAAGGACTGATCTCAGGGGAAACCAGTTAAACACAGCCTAACTTGCTGGGCTTTTATCAGAGCCTAGCTGACCTAAGGAAGAAAAATACCCAACTCCAGCCCACTCTAGGCATTCTATCCTACCTGAAGAAGGAGAAAAAACAGAGAAAACTTTGTGAAGTTCATAGTTCGGAAGCATAGGCTCACTTAAAGAAGATATCTGACTATAAGACTATAGAACACTAACTCTCCCCCAACAGCTCACCACTGCATTATTAAAGTCCTGCATATAGTAATTCCTTATTGGAATTGTCACGGATCATCTGGCTACCAAGAAAACAGTTACAAGGAATACCAAAAGGCAAAAAGCTCAATTTGAGGAGATAGAGCAAACATCAGAACTGGACATGGCAGTGATATTTAAATTATCAGACCAAGACTTTAAAACAACTATGATTAATATGTTAAGTGCTCTAATGGATAAAGTAGACACTATGCAAAAAAGATGGAAAATAAAAGTAGAGAGATAAAAATTCTAAGAAATAAGCAAATGAAAAATGCTAGAGATAAAAAACACTGTAAAAGACATTAAGAATGCTTTTTATGGGCTTGCTGGGCGACTGGAAATGGATGAGTAAAGAATCTCTGAGCCAGAGGATGTATAAGTAGCATCCTTGAAAGGCAGAAAGCAAAGACTACAAAGACTAGGGGGAAAACAAACACACACAAACAAACAAAAACAAAATATCCAAGGACTGTGGGACATTTACAAAAAGTGTAATGGGAATACCAGAAGAAATAATTTGCAGAAGAAACACCTGATGAATGATGTTAACCAAAATAAACAAGGCACTTAAAACGCAGCGATAAGAAAACAAATAACCCAATAAAAAGAGGTCAAAAACTTTAATAGGCACTGGGGCTCCTGGGTGGTTCAGTGAGTTGAACATCCAACTTCGGCTGAGATCATGATCTCATGATCTCAAAGTTTGTGAGTTTGAGCTGCATCAGGCTCTCTACAGTCATCACAGAGCCTGCTTCAGATCCTCTGTCTCCCTCCCTCTCTGCCCCTCCCCTGCTTGCACTCTTTCTATCTCAAAAATAAATAAACTTAAATTAAAAAAAAACTTTAATAGAAATTTCACTAAAGAAGATATACAGATAGCAAAAAAGCATATGGAAGCATGTTCCATGTCTTATGACATCAGGGAAATGCAAATGAAAACAGCTATGAGATATCACTATGCAGTTAGTAAAATGGCCAGAATCTGAACAGTGCTGTAAGTCAAATGCTGGCAAGGATGTGGTGCAACAGGAACTCTTGTTCATTGCTGGTGGGAATGAAAAATGGCACAGCCACTTCAGAAGACAATTTGGTGGTTTCTTACAAAAATAATTGATATACTATACTATATGACCCAGCAATCAGTCATACTATACTATATGATCCAGCAATCAATCAGTCTTCTTGCTATTTACCCAAAGGATTTGAAAACTCATGTCCATACAAAAACTGCACATGGATGTTTATAGCAACTTCATAATTGCCAAAACTTGAAAGTGACCAAGATGTTTTTTGGTAGGTGAACAGATAGACTGTGGTAGGTCCAAACAATAAATACTATTCAGCACTATAAAGAAATGAGCTACCAAGCCATGAAAAGACATGGGGAAACCTTAAGTGCATATTACTAAATGAAAGAAGTCAATCTGAGAAGACTATATATATACTGATGATTCTAACTGTATGGCATTCTAGGAAAAGTAAACCTAGGGAGAGAGATCAGTGATTTCTTGGGGCAGGAGGAGGGTGGAAGAAGGAACAGTCAGAGGACAGAGGAGTTTTAAGGCAGTAAAGTATCTCTAGGATATTATGGTTATATATATATGCTACTTTACATTTGTCCAAATCCATAGAATGTACAACAGCACGAGTGAACTTGTAATCTATGCAATGTGAGTGATTATGATGTGCCAATGTAGGTTCATCCTTGGTAAAAATCAAGGAGATATTGATAATGGGAGAGGACAGCATGTGTGGGAACAGGGAGAATATGGGGAATCTCTGTACTTTTATTTTGTTGTAAATGTGAAACTGCTCTAAACAAATTAAGTAAAAAAAGTAGAAATGAAAAAATAATGCACAAGTCAAAATTTGATAATTTTTGTAAAAATTTGTGATACACTTTTATCTGTTTTATTTATTCCAGTCAAGAATTATCATTCTTAAATTTTTATTGGTAATCTATCAAACTATTATTCCTTTAAAAATTGTTGTAGTGTCAAATAAGTTTGTTAATTTTTAGATAATGAAATGAAGTAAACGTAAAGGTATTTTAGGAGGCTTTAAAAAGCCTTACATAATACAATAAAAATGCATGCTCCATTCTTTCAACCCAATTTTTAAAAAATAACAACATGCTTTGATATTTTTAGGAACAGTAATTACTTTCAAAATAACGAATAAATGATATTTATAAGAAACTAACACTAGTTTTGAGGAAATTTGCCGTTTGTTTCCTTTAGCTAAATCTGTAAGTTTCTAATATATTTTTAGCCAAATGCTGTAAGTTGGAAATTACAAATTTACAAGTTATGAAATTGTGCATTTGACTTGGTTTCCTCCATGAGTGAAGGAGTACATGTTATTTAATAGGTTTCTATAATTTTACTGGTAATTATTTCAGTATATTACTAAATTAAAAGAATACCCTGAACTGATAAGAAATGGATTATTTTGTTAACTCAGTTTTACCAGAATATTCATACATTTTTGTATTATTAGAATACATTTTGTTAATAAATAAATGCTGAATTGGTAGGTCTTTATATACAAGTCCATTTGTATTTGCTTAAAAAAAGCAGTAAGAGGTTTTGTCATAATTATAAAATTAAATTGTAGTTGCACTTACTCTGAAAAAATTCAGGCATTAACTTTTTGATTGTTTGCATCCTAAATTGGCTCTATGTTATGTTGCTTTGGCTTATTTTATTAGGTATGATACTTTATAATAAATATATTGCTTTAATACAATGCTTTTGTTTGGTGGCTTTTATTGAAATTTTTCTGTAACATTGATTGTTTGAGATAATTAAAAAACATTTTTCAGATTGAAGGGCAACAGAAGACATAATCCATATGTGCATCTAAAAGATGCTTAATGACTATCTTTAGAGATTTAGTCAAATAAATAAATTAATATGTAAGTAGCCTAGGCTATCATTTGCAGACCAATAACTTCAACTGGGCTTCACAAAAATAGGAATACTTTACCACTAACTCTTAACCTATTGTTTATCAAAAACCTCATAGATACTATAAAATGTTCTGTAAAATTAAATAGTTTTATTTATTTATTTGTCTCCTGTAATGCACATCATCTTTTGTTCTATGAGCCTTCTGCAACATTAAATTGAAACGGTTTCATGGTGGTGGCCAGCTGGGTAGCAGTTTTACAGCTATTTCATTTCCCTGATTCAGTTCTCTGCCCTTGTCATCACCTCTGTCAGTTTGCCTCAAAACCCTGTTAACAATTTTGGTCTTGGACTTTTCCATTTTCAGCATTAACATTGGAATAGATTAATAAGTACAAAAGATTATTGTCTGTCTCCAGTCCTTCACAAGACTTAATTTTGTGTTCATCAAATAAGAATCTATATTCTTATAAATACTGAAAGCAAACGTCCTACAGAAGTTTCCTGCTTTCAGATGCAAGTAACTTAGCAGTCAAGTTTGTCCATCTCAGAAGTTCAGGCTGGCAGTCCGGTGTTCTTCTTATTTATATCTGAGTCCAGAAGTATGCTAGTTGTAGTATATAGATAAAACACCAGCTTAGCCTATTTCTTCATGTTATATAGCAATTGTCTTGAAACCTAAAGAATAGAAACAATAAATATTTATGCTCATCCACTTGTATTATTTGTAATAGTCATTTAGAGATCCCTTTTGCCATATACAATGGAATCACATACTTTTCCTTGGTAAGCAAGGGACTTTCTGTGTCTCTGTGTATGATTGACTTGTCCAACATGCCCTCTATTCCCAAGTTTCGTTTTCGTGGTACTTGTTAGCTCAAGATCCAAAAGTATGTTGCAGGCAGGGTAGTCCATGAAAGGAAAACATATTCATCAATATTGCATGTACTATCCAAACAGGATTTGATGCCTGAGGTCAGCAGAAGTGTGCTTCATGTCTCTTGTTGCTAATAATAGTTTCTCATCTTCTTAGATATTCTGTGCCATCTTTTCTATTTTTTCAACGTTTTTTTTTTTTTTTTTTTTTTTTTAATTTATTTTTGGGACAGAGAGAGACAGAGCATGAACGGGGGAGGGGCAGAGAGAGAGGGAGACACAGAATCGGAAACAGGCTCCAGGCTCTGAGCCATCAGCCCAGAGCCCGACGCGGGGCTCAAACCCACGGACCGTGAGATCGTGACCTGGCTGAAGTCGGACGCTTAACCGACTGCGCCACCCAGGCGCCCCTGTGCCATCTTTTCTATAGCTGTTTTCTTTCTGTGTCTTGGATAACATTTTGAAATTGAGTGAATTCACAGCTACTATTTCCTTTTTTATTCCTCAAGTCATCATATTATATATATATGAGTTTCTCCATCTCAGAAACTAAGCATTTCCACTCTTTCTCAGAAAAAATACCTGTCAGTTCTCATTCTATTTCTACTTTTAAGTGTCCATATAGTCCTGTTTTAAGGGAATAATGGCATGATATTTGTTATGTTTATATCCATAGTATTTATATGTGGACTGTTAACTTCTCTGATACAAAAATTGTTATTTATATATTAAAAAAAGGCTGTGGCAAGCTCAAATTGATAAGAAATGATGGATTATTCTTATACTTTCAATATCGTCTGTGTCCAAATTTAAGCCAATCATTTCTTTTTTGCTTCCTTTTTTCAGAAACATATATTGTTGTCTTCTCTTCTAATAGAACTTACCATCTATATAGTTATTTCTTTTCAAGGTTTTTACATTTTCTATGATATTATCCCTCTATAATGGCTATCATTTAATATGCACTCAATAAATTTTTGCTAAGCCTAATTTAACAAGTTAAATTAGATCTTGATAGGTATAACTAAACATTTTTCCATTTTTTTCTTTCTTTCTCAAAAGAAATCTGCTACTTCACATAGAAAAAAGGCAAATTTTCACTGTTCTTCCTTTTCCCACGAGTAACTTCTGGCATTCAAGCCTTCCCATCCTTGCTTAGTACTAAGAAAAGTAAGTGGGATAAAATATTTCACAGAGGCAGTCAGCTGTATTTTCTTGAACACTAAGATTAAAAAAAAAAAACGGGCTATATTCAGTCTTGGAAACAACTAGACTTATTTCTGTTTCAGAAATTGTGCAGTAACTTTTGCCTTCAAAGGTTAGGGATAAAAACCTGACTTCCTATTAATGGGGTATGAGTCTCAATGTTATGGCCTTGGAGAAATTTGATAGCTTGCTTAAAAAAGGTATGTAAAAAAATCCTTTCATTTTTTATCCACTGCACAAGGTTTAATTTTACTTACTATATTATTTATAATTTTTATAAATATAAATTTATATTTATAATATTTATTTATATTATTTTACATTTATGTTTTCTCCCAAGAAAGTCAGTCTCTAAGAACAGAGACTCTGTTAATGTAATTCAGGGCTAGAGTAGTGCTTGCTCCAATAAGGCACCCAAAAATGTTTATTTATAGAATGAATGAGTGAGGCCCGTATTTTCATACATAAAATGAACATAAAACACTATATTATAAGTACTTCATGAATACTGGATGCAAATGATACTTATGTGATAAATATATATATTATATGTGTACATACATGCAATTTATAATGTGTATACATATGTACACTTATATATACACACACATATACATATATACACACAGAGGTTATCTTTCTACCAGTCTATCATAGTTTCACTGGCCTATTTTAGAAGAATTGTTTTATTTCAAAAAATATCTTCTTTTTCCAAGATGTGAAAATTACTTATTGTGGGACCAGCTTGGTATGTCACTTTCTGAGTCTTGACAGATTCATCTCCAAATAGTATCTACTTTCTAGTTTGTTATGAGGCTTATATAAGATAATGTATATAAAGTGTTTTGCCTGTAAAAGGTGATAAAAACAAGTTCAAGCCACAGTTGACTATAATTTTTGCAAGCAAACAATTACTACACAGTAAGAAAGAGTTGCACGACACAAACTTTGCATTAAATTATTTCTTCAGACAAGCTACTGAAGAGTATGCTTATTTTTTTTGTTCAAACATGCATTGGAGGTTTAATACTTTACATATCCAGAATCAGACATTAAAACAAATCTTGAATCAGGTTCTCAAAATTAAAAATTCCAGATTAACTGCCAATGAGTAAGATTCATGGCCAAGTTTAGCTTTAGAATTTTCTCTGGTTTAATAAATATAGAAACTATTAAGAGTGAAAAATACTTTAGGTCTACTTCTCAGAAATATTTATTTGCTCTGAATCAGACAGTCTTTTAAGAATATTGAGAGTAGGAAACATCTAATTTACATAAAGTAGCAGTTTGGGTTGTATTATAAATTAGCATAGTTTCCATTGCTAAGAAGTAGTCGTTTCCCTACATGGATTTGCTAAAAAGACTAAAAAGAGTAGGTTTATTTTTTATATGACTGTCTGATGATTATAATCTATTTGCCCTGTAATAACTTCGATCACATTTTCACATTTCAGATACTATAATCTATCTACTTATGATATCTACCTATCACCTATCTATCTATGGATCATCTAACTTCTATGCACTAGAAGAAATATAGTGTATTTTATAAGAATACGGATTGCAGCCAGATTTAAAAGGTATATAATCATTGGCAAGTTACTTCATGTTTTCTGATTTTACTTCCGTCATCTGTAAAATGGGGATAATAATGGTAACAACCTGAGTGGATCATGGTGAGGTTTAAATAAGCTACTATATGCACACAGCTTAGAAAAATATCTGATCAGAGTAAGTGCTATATGTGTTGGCTATTATTATTTAGAAATAAAATCCGAACAACAGTTTCGATTATAGTAAGTGTGGTACATACATCACTAAAAAGATGTAACTTGGTTTTATACTATTAAATTTATACTGAATGGGTCATTGACTTGAGTAGTGGTTTTAAAAATACAGTGTGCCAAATAAGCACCAGAGGTATTGATTAAAATCCTGATTTCCATACTTGTCCTTAGAAAGGCTGAGTAATAGAGGCACCTGGCTGGCTCAGTCAGTTAAGCTTTGGACTTTGCTCACGTCATGACCTCGCAGTTTATGGTTTCAAGCCCTGTGTCGGGCTGTGTGCTGATAGCTCAGAGCCTGGAGTCTGCTTTGGATTCTGTTTCTCCCTCTCTCTCTGTTCTTCCCCTGCTTGCACTCTGTCTCTTCTCTCTCTCTCTCCCTCTCTCTCTCTCTCTCAAAAATAAATAAAATATTAAAAAAAAAGAAAGCCTAAGTGATAGTCTGTGTAATTCAAGTCTTGTGTAGTTTAAGCAAGACCAACAGATGATTCCCATGCGCAATGCATGAAACAAACATAGGGAATAATTGACAGCGACAAAATGATTGGCTCCTACAAAAAGCACGATTTGGGGTATCCCAAAATCTCCTCAAGGATATAGTTACCATAACACCTGTAACTGAAGTGGGTTTGTCATACCAGTTGTTTGGAGACTTTTTTTTAACAGTTCTATGGATTCACAAGGAGAGAGAGATAATTTTGATGGCATTGGAAAAGACTTCTAATCTGGAGATGAAACTTGAAGAACAAATGAGATTTCAATTAGTATATTAATTAGTGAGGGAGGATAAAAGTGAGACTATAGAGAAGATGGGAAGAAAAGGCTACATTGTGAACATGATGACATAAGTATGCAGTTGAACAACACAGGTTTGAACTGCGCAGGTCCACTTATATGCAGATTTTTTTTCAATAGATACAGTACAGTAATGTAAATATATCTTCTATTCCTTATAATCTTCAATAAAGTTTACTTTTCTCTAGCTTACTTTATTGTGAGAATACAGTATGTAAACACATAACATGAAATATGTGTTTATCTCCTGTTATGTTACCGTTAAGGTTTCCAATCAGCAGTTAGCTATTAGTACTTACTTTTTTGGAAAGTCACAAGTGATATGCAGATTTTTGTTTGGGTGAGGGGCAGTACCTTTAATCCCAGTATTGTTCAAGGGTCAGCTGTGTATATATTCACACACATCATTATGTATATATACATTATATGCATACACAACCAATACAAAAAATATATTAATTTTTTCTGTATATTATGATATTTAGACATGTTCAAAAAAAAAAAAAAACCTTTTCGGTTGAGGAGAGACTACCCCTCCTAAGCCAGCCAATTCTTAGAGAAAGCAAAAGACGGAGCCAGGAACATGCCTTTGGCTAACTAATTCAGAGTCATGACTAAATATAGACCTCAGGAGACAATATTTCTCTGACTTAATCATCTCAGGGTCACATGCCAGACAACTAGAGACCACTCTTACAGCCCAAAGCCCATCAAAATTATTCAAACTAGCCACTAGTTTGAATAGACTGTTTATCCTGCCTTCCCTTTCCCGAGGAAAACCAACAGATGCTTCTGGCCCAGCTTCTCCCTTTCTTCCTGCTTCTGCTTCCTGACCACAGTGTGGCGTTCCTCCTGTGGTCCCGCATGAGGAGCTCTGCCTCTCATTTTTAGGGGCACTGTAACATTAAGCTTTTTCTTTCAATGGACTTGACCTCTCCATGTTAGTCACTTTTAAAGCTTAAGACCCAAGCACAAAACACATGGGTACATTATACATATTCACAAAGAAGTGGAATAATAAAATCTGAGTTTAAGATGATGGGATGCATTGGACGACTTAGAAGCTTTAAATTACGAAACTATTTAGGAAGTAATTAAAATTTTAAAGAAGCAAAAATTGAGAAATTAAAATCAAGGTAAAATCTGTTGAAAATGAAATACAAATTGTGTGTTTATCAATGGTTTATCTTATTAGTAAGGCTTCCAGTCAAAAGTAAGCTATTAGTAGTTACATTTGGGGAAGTAAAAGTTATACGTGGATTTTTTATTGCATGAGGGGGGTCAGTGTCAACATGTCAACAAAAAGTGGAGGATAAAAGAAAGGAAGAATTTAAAGATAATCTATACACTTAGATTCTCTGAGCTTCTAATCCATATATTCTAGAAATAACAACCTAGTTTGTTCTTTAGGTGTAGTGACTGGAAAGAAGGTCAAAGGAGATTTCGGAGCTAATAATTTATTTCTTTATGTGAGTGCTGGTTATAAGAGTGTGCTCAATTTGTAAAATTATGTAAGATATTACATCTAATGTTATACACTTTACTCATCTATTACATTTTAAAATAAGAAATAAGTATCTTAATAAAAATGACTTGTTTTAAAACTCTAGAATGCAATGTATTCATCAAAATGATTATTACTGACCTTTACAACAAAGACACTTTAAGAAGACATCTAATTATTTTTAAATTCTGCTGCTTACTGGGTGTTATATACAAGTGATGAATCCCTAAATTCTACTCCTGAAACCAGTATTACACTATATGTTAACTAACTGTAATTTAAATAAAAACTTGAAACCACAAAAAAAGAGAGTGAGAGAGAGAGAGAGAGAGAACTGATATGACAGCTCTGTGGTGTCAGAGACACCCAAGCTCCTTTTGTCTCTTTATTTTGCCATAATCAAGTGGTAGCTTCTGCCTCTGAGTCCATATGGTTCTTCCAACATCTGCCATCTTAGCCCCAGTGAAAGGAAAAGTGGAAAGAGGTTGAGTATTTTTTATTCATTTATTTTTCTGGCTGCATATTTTGGTGTAATAAACCAAAAAACATAGTGACATAAAACAATGACAAAAAAGAAATACATAAAATAAATAAAATTCTGCTGCCTGTCAAATCATCTTTTAGCTTCTTCCTTTAAACTACTTTCACAGTTTAGTATACTTTTTAAAGTAATTTTTGTTGCTATATAATTGTAACAAAAGGCATTGGGGGGAGGTCAGTGTTAACATGTCAACAAAAAGTTGTATGTTTGATAAGATTTTTTGATAAGGATTTTTTATTCAAATGCAATTTATTTTAAAATTTTTTTAAATTTAAATTCAACTTAGTTAACATACAGTGTACTATTGGTTTCAGGAGTAGAACCCAGTGGCTCATCACTTACGTGTAACACTCTGCTTATCCCAACAAGTGCCCTCCTTAATGCTCAGCATTCATTTAGCCCATCCTCCCACCCAACACCTCTCCAGCAACCCTCAGTCTGTTCTCTGTAGTCTCTTATGGCTTGCCTCCCTCTGTTTTTATCTTATTTTTCCTTTCCATACTCAATGTTCATCTGTTTTGTTTCTTAAATTCAGCATCTGAGAGAAATTGTATATTTGTCTTTCTCTGACTATTTCACTTAGCATAATACACCCTCATTCCATCCATGTTGTTGCAAATAGCAAGATTTCATTCTTTTTGATAGCTTAGCAGCATTTCAGTGTGTGTGTGTGTGTGTGTGTGTGTCCATCCACGTATTAGTGGATTGGACATTTGGGCTCTATCCATAATTTGGCTATTGTTAATAGCGCTGCTATAAATATTGGAATGCATGTGCCCCTTTAAATCAGCATACATCTTTGCCAACATCTCTTATTTCCTGAGTTGTTCATTTTAGCCATTCTGAGAGGTATAAGGTTGTATCTCATTGTGGTTTTGATTTGTATTTCCCTGATGATGAGTGATGTTGAGCATCTTTTTATGTGTCTGTTAGCTATCTGGATGTCTTCTTTGGAAAATTGTCTATTCACATCTTCTTTCCATTTCTTCACTGGATTATTTGTTTTTTGCGTGTTGAGTTTGCTAAGTTGTTTATAGATTTTGGATATTAATGCTTTATCTGATATGTCATTTGCAAATATCTTCTCCCATCCTGTCAGTTACCTTTTAGTTTTGCTGATAGTTTCCTTTGCTGTGCAGCAGATTTTTATCTTGATGAGGTCCCGGTAGTTCATTTTTGCTTTTATTTCCTTTGCCTCCACGACATGTTTATTAAGAAGTTGCTGTGGCTGAGGTCAAAGAGGTTCCTGCCTGTTTTCTCCTGTAACATTTTTATGGTTCCTTTTTCACATTTAGGTGTTTCATCCATTTTGAATTTATTTTTGTGTACGGTGTAAGAAAGCGGTCCAGGTTCATTCTGCATCTCACTATCCAGTTTTCCCATCAGATACTTTTTCCTGTTTTGTCAAAGATTAGTTGGCCATACATTTGTGGTTCCATTTCTGGGTTGTCTACTATGTTCCATTGATCTATGTGTCTGTTTTTGTGTCAGTATCATACTGCCTTGATGATTATAGCTTTGTAATACAGCTTGATTTGTGATGACTCCAGCTTTGGTTTTCTTTGCAACATTACTTTGTCTATTAGGGGTCTTTTCTGGTTACATACAACTTTTAGGATTGTTTGGGTTGTATAGACATTTTATCAATATTTGTTCTTCCAATCCATGAGCATGGAATGTCTTCCATATCTCTGTGTCTTCTTCAATATTTTCATAAGCTTTCCACAGTTGTCAGGGTATAGATCTTTTACCTCTTTGGTTAGGTTTATTTCTAGGCATCTTAAGGTTTCTGGTGCAAATGAATATGGGTTTAATCCTTGATTTCTCTTTCTGCTGCTTTATTATTGGTGCATAGAAATTTAAGTAATCTCTGTACATTAATTTCATATCCTGTGACTTTGCTGAATTCATACTTTTGGTGGAATCTTTCTGGGTTTCCATGTCGAGTATCATGTCATCTGAAAAGTGTGAAAGTTTGACTTCTTCTTTGCCAATTTGTATGCTTCTTATTTCTTTTTGTTGTCTGATTGCTAATGTTTGAACCTCCAGTACTATGTTGAACAACAGTGGTGAGAGTGGACATCCCTGTTGTGTTCCTATCCTTAGGGGAAAAGTTCTCAGTTTTTCCCCATTGAGGATGATATTCGCTGTGGGCTTTTCATATATGGCCTTTATGATGTTAAGGTATGTTCCTTCTATCCCTACTTTCTTGAGGGTTTTTATGAAGAAAGAATGCTGTATTTTGTCAAATATTTTTCCTTGTCTATTGAAAGGATCATATGGTTCTTATCCTTTCTTTTATTAATGTGGTGTATTATGTTGATTGGCTTGTGAATACTGAAGCAGCCCTGCAGCCCTGGAATAAATCCCACTTGGTCACGGTGAATAATTCTGTTAATGTACTGTTGAATTCAATTTGTTGGTATCTTGGTGAGAATTTTTGTATCAAGGTTCATCAGAGATATTGACCTGTTATTCTTCTTTTTCTGTGGGGTCTTTGTCTAGCTTTGGAATTAAGGTAATTCTGGCTTCAAAGAATGAGTTTGGAAACTTTCCTCCCATTTCTAGTTTTTGGAATATTCTGAGAAGCATAGGTATTAAGTCTTCTTTAAATGTCTGGTAGAATTCCCCATGGAAGTCATCTGACCCAGGACTCTTGTTTGTTGGTAAATTTTGATAAGTTTTAGATAACGTCCAACCCAATCAAAACAAAGAAAATTTCCACTTATCTCGAATTTTCCCCATGTCAGTTTTTCAGTCACGCCACACCCACTACATTGTTATATCTATTTCTGTAGCTTAGTTTTGGCTTTATTTAGAACTTCATGAAATGGTATCAACCATGAGCTATTTAATATATTCATCCTGTATACATATTTTATATGCATTCCTTATGTATGAATAGGAGTATGTGCATGTACATGTGTATATATAATAATGATATAATGATAACAAAATATATATAATAGAATGAAGTGTCTTCCAATGTTTTAGAGCACTACAATTTGTTACACTACTAACATATTGGTAGACATCTGAGTTCCTCCTAGTTTTTAGCTATTGTTAATAAAACTAATAACATTCCTGTAGACATTTTGACTGGATGTATATTTTTATCCCTTTGGGGATTTCACAGAAATGACATTTCTGGGTCATTACTGCCTTTTTATATACTACAGAATTCATTTATGTATTGGATTTGTTGTTTTATTTCACTCTAGTAAAATATAAGCTGCATGAAAACAGGAATATGTTTTATTTTTCCCTCAATATATCCCATGTGAGAGAAAAGTGCTAACACTTGGTAGTTGTCTAGTTGTCTATTGAATTTATAAGAAATGGCCAAACTAGTTCCCTAAGTGGTTATGTATTATACACTCCCATCAACAGTGCATGAGATCCAGTTGACCTATCTTCACTAAAACTGGTAATATCAGTCCTTTTAATTTTATCAATCTTTATGAGTGTGAAGTAGTTTATCATTATGATTTGAATTAACATTTCCCTCAGGACTAAGAATCTTAATCATCTTTTCATGCACGTATTAGCCATTTTTATGCGTGACTGTGTTAAATATCTGCTTATTTTCATTGTTTTGTTGTCTTTTTTGTTAATTAAATTTTATATGTTTTGGGTGCAATGACACAGCAGTTTGACTATTTTCTTTAATGGTAAATTACATATTATATCAATATATTGGAGATCTTGAAACATCCCCAAAATTAATGGCTATGCATGTAAAAAAAAAAGTAGATAGCCACAACTGAAACACTAACAAAATATAAAAAGAGGGCTATAAAATAATCTTATTCTTGTGTGAGATTTAAAAAAAATCTTTATTAAATATAAAACTTTATTTATTTGTTTTATTTATTTATTTTTTTGAGAGAGAGTGAAAGAAAGGGCACAAGTGAGTGAGGGGCAGAGAAAGGAAGAGATAGAATCCGAGGGCAGAGAGATAAAGACAGAGAGAGAGACGGAGAGAAGCAGGGCTCATGTTCACCTGAAGCAGGGCACGAGCTCACCTGAAGCAGGTCACTGGCTCACCCAGTGTGGGACTTAAACTCACAGACTGTGAGATCATGTCCTGAGCCAAAGTCAGATGCTTAAAAACTGAGCCATCAGGCACCCAAATATAGTAGCTTTAGAAGTTACTTTTGGTGGTGGACCTTGGTGGCTCAGTTAATCATCCGACTTCAACTCAGGTCTTGATCTCATGGTTTGTGAGTTTGAGCCCCGTGTCAGGCTCTGCGCTGACAGCTCAGAGCCTGGAGCTTGTTTCAAATCTGTGTCTCCCTGTCTCTCTCTCTGCTCCTCCCCCACTTATTCTCTCTCTCTCTCTCTCTCTCTCTCTCAAAAATACAATAAACATTAAAGAATTTTAAAAAGTTATTTTTGATGACATGTTCAGAAGTTTCTGGTTAGAACACACTATAATATTTGGATGGCACAATACTCTTTCAGATGTGAGGTCCTAGTCTGGTAGAAAAGTAAGTTGAATTTTGTTGTATTGTGTGGGTTTTTTTTTTTTTAACCTTCTTAGGATTATTTATATATTTTAATGGGCTATTTTTTTACAGCAATTTTAGGTTCACTGCAAAATTGAGCAGAAGTACAGTTCTCTCATATATCTTCTGCCTCACACATGCATAGCCTCCCCATCATCAATATTTTTCACCAGAGGGGTATATTTGTTATAATTGGTGGACCTTCATTGACACATAATTATCAGCCAAAGATTACAGTTTACAATAGAGTTCAATCTTGGTGTCGTGCCTTCTATAGGTTTTGACAAATGTAATGATGTACGTTCACCATGTAGTTTCATACAGAATAGCTTCACTGCCCTAAAAATCCCCAGTATTCCCCATATTTATCTCTCCCTCTTCCCAATCCCTGGAAGCCACCGATCTTTTTATTGTCTCCATAGTTTTGTCTTTTTAATATGTCACATAGTTGGAATCATGCGGTATGCAGCCATTTTAGATTCGCTTCTTTCACTTAGTAATATGCATTTAAGGTTTCCCCTCTTCTGTTTTTGTTATTCTTATTATTGTTTTTGCTTTGCTTTGTGGCTTGATAGCTCATTTTTTTTTTTAGCACAGTAATATTCTATTGTCTGGATTTACCACAGTTTATTTATCCATTCACCTACTGAAGGATATCTTGGTTCCTTCCAAGTTTTGCCAATTATGAATAATGCTGCTATAAACACCCATGTTTATATCTGTGCCTATCCATATGCAAGTTTTTGTGTGGACATAAGTTTCCAACTCATTTTCGTAAATACCAAGGCGTACAATTGCTGGATCATATGGCAAAAGTATGTTTAGTTTTCCAAGAAACCGCCAAACTGTCTTCCAATGTGGTTGTGCAATTTTGCAGTCCCACTATCAATGAATGAGAGTTTCTGTTGTTCCAAATCCTTGAAAGAATTTGGTGTCATCAGTGTCCCAGATTTTGGCTATTTTAATAGATGTGTAGCCATGTTTCATGTTGTTTTAACTTGCAATTCCCTAATGACGTATGCATCCTTAATGACAGAAGCATTTTTTCTTATGCTTACTTGACATGTGTATATCTTCCTTGCTGAAGTGTCGATTCAGATCTCTTATGTATTCTTAACCAGATTGTTTATTATCTTTTTGTTGAGTTTTAGAATATGTATTATTCCCTTTTTGCTTCATACTTGTCAATAAGATGTAATGCTTCAATAGCTTTCAAACTAAAAAGCAGAGGGTATAAATGTGATCATTATGTCTAATAGATCCGTGACTCCTCAATCTGGCTTATCATTGAATTCTTTGGAGTTCTTTAAATGATGAAACATTTTGGTTTTTCACTGGGGATTCTATTTCTACATTTGGTTGAAAGTCAAAAAACAAAAGAAGAAACTCCAGTCATTTTATGACTCTCTAATTAGGACAATCACTAGGATAAACTGACCCTAGGGTGTGAGATATTCACCTGAGGAACTAAAACTTATTGGGCTCCTATCAAGTACCATTCACTGTGCTAACTACTAGGAACACATACAAGTTTCCATTCAGTGATATCATAAGGTGAATCTAGAAAGTAAACAAATAATCAGATGAGTAAAAGACAGATGTAGCATTTTATATAATTACCATAAACATTGGAACCAAGGAAAAATGAAGAAGTGGACATTCAGATTGGAAAGATGAGCAACAGCTTAGAGAACATTATCACTAAGTTGTGTCTTTAAGGACAAATGAGGAAGAACGATAAGTATATTCAGATATATTTGCAAAGACAAAAAAAGATAAGAAAGTGATTTATGTTAGGAACAGCAAAATTTCCCTATGACCTCATTGTTGGGTTTAAGTGGGGAGTGGTAATAAATCCTACACAGATATACACAGTAATAAGTCCTACACAGATAATACCCATATAAAAGTAGATATAGGCACACCTTTTCCACACCTATGTTGTTTTTCTTCCCTTTTTCCTTTTGACTGCCTTTTTTCCTTGACTATATATATATATATATATATATGCACACACACACATATATACCAAATATTGATATATAAATACTGATATATATATGTATATATATATCAAATATTAACTGCATGAAAGCAGGAAATTGTTGTGTTTCTTTTTCTCATTGTATCCCATGGGACTGGAAAAATGTTTAACATTTGTTACATGATGAGTATTTATCTGTGAAATAAGTGAAAGAACAGATGTCCCTATATGGAAATTCAGTGATATTATAGAAAGAATTTCAGGCCAGAATTATATTTATAGAGCCAGAACACTCTTGAACCAGTCTCTTAAATTTTATCAGTCAATTTTCTCATAGGTAATTAGAAATAGGAATGCAGCCCATATAGCATCATAAACAGATGAACTGTTATGATATATGGGAAAGAGTTCTATAAACTACATATTGTACAAAATAAGGATTTTTATTTTTGTTAGTGGTTTGAATGGCAGCATGGTGTGGAAAGAACACCAGGTTCAGAGTAAAGAAAAAGAATGAAATATTATTGATATAATTTACTTTTTATTTTTTATATTCTCTGCACAATCGAATCATTTGAATGTCCTTGAATATATAAATTGGTTTCAGACTGCATTATTGAACACTTGTCCTACCTGTCATGATGGGATATTATATGGACCATAAGTGATAGTTTATGTAAAACTATGGGTTAAGGTGCTTTCGAAGCATACATATTTTGTTGCTATTGTCTCTTTGTTTTTACTTCCATCTTGCATTGGAAGTATTCTCCTGAGAGTAAATCAGACCCTGGACCCCTTTTCTACTGCTGCAACTCAGAGTTCAGTGTCATCATAAGAACACCTCGTGCATATGTCCTTTATTTTGGAAGTTGTCACGTTACATGCACAGCATATTGTAATTGAATCAGGTGTGACCAGTAGCAGCAGTGAGGAAGATGGCCCATATGTCCAATTCCTTTATAGCCAATGCTATCCTATTGCTTTCTGTGTGTTCAGTGAAAGGAGATCACATGCTTTTAATGAAATAAGGCAGAAAATGTCAACAATCAGGGAAACGTGACTTTTCCTAGTGATCTTATTTGCCTGTATTTTGATGAAAAAGCTGGAATGGATTCTACAGGTTAGAACCAGTATGTTATTAATTTCACAGAAAATGTTTTTAAAACTGCTATGGTGGAACAACAACAACAACAACAATAACAACAAGGTACCAAGCCGTAAAATGTATATTTACTGGGCAATAATCATTTTGAGGGCTGTTTCAGAGATATTTCCAAAGGAATGAATTGCCTACCTGGAGTGCAATTATATTATGTGAGAGACGGCCCAGCTTGCTTATGTCTAGTTAGCAACAGCTTGTATTTAGCTAAGGTATGTCTATTTATGCCAATAATTTTGTTGTGAAATAGTTTTAGTGATTTGGTACTTACCTGGATGCGTTAAAAATGTCTTTCCCCAAACGAAATCATGAAAACAAGCTGTAATAAATAGGTATTAACAGGAAAATAAGGGAAAGGAGAAGATTGTGGTAATAGCTCAATGCTATTATGAAAAACTGGCTGTGCCTGAGCAAAGGAGAAATTTTTTCATGGAGAAATCAAAGCTCCCTGGATGGTATGAAAAGTTAAACTTCAAACTCTGCTCTACAGATGAAAATATATCCATTTCCTAAGGTATATAATGATTATGAACTTAAAGTGGATATGGAACACATTGACTAGCTATTAATTTCAGACTGGGATGTCACAAAAATTTTAAAACCAAAGACCTTAGAATAAGAGTATAGCAAACACTTAAATCACATCTATATATGTATATCTTAAATATTCTATAATGTGAATTAAGATAAGCTTATATTAATATATCCAATTAATTGTTAAAAATTGCAAAACACATGAAAACTAAAAATGTTGAAAATATTTTGTTTTGTCCCCACTTTCTTTCCCTTTTTCCTAGAACGAGAGTTTTTTCAGGGTGTTTACTAGTGTGCTAAATTATGAATAAATTAATGATTTTCTTTTTAGAAGCAAACTATTCACCATAGAATTTAGGACTTATTTTATACTTGTACATTCTTTCAAATGTATACTTAATATTAAACGTTCTGGGTTTCACTCCTGCTGTATTTGTAGCACATTTGACAGACTGAATTATATAGGGATGATGGTGCATTAGGTGGTGTATTATAATGCAGCTTCCTTTCATATTAAAACTTTCCAAAAGAAAGTTAATATGATTCTTTCTTTATAGTACAGATAAAGAAGGGAAGGTTTCTTAGCTGCTCGCCATATTTCTGTTTCATCTAAATCTTAGTCATATAATCGTTTTCCTTTCTTTAAAAATGATTTGTAATTACAAAAAGTATCCCAACTCTTCAGATTGTTCTGGGACTGTGGCAAATTATATTCATTGTTCCATCAGTCCAACATTTTGAAAGAAAGGGTGAAATGGTGTTAGCAGATTTTGGCAAATGTATTATTCAGGAAAGGTTACTGAACTGCTTCTAGCTGAGCCAGAATACCCAGTCTTGTTTTATCTTGTAAAAACAAAAGCATACATGAAGATTTCCCCATTGTACTCAACAAGCTTTCTGAACCCACACAGAATGTAGCACTTGCTCAGAACCATTCCTAATGATTTCCTCCACAGCCAGACCGGAAACCTAAAGCTCTTTAATATTCTGGCCTCATTATTCTCATTTTCTATAATTTAACAACTCCTCATATTATTCTTAATGGAAAAGTCATGCAATATTGAGCAGTAACTGCTGTTAATTTCCTGCTGTATATCATTTGCATTTTTTGTTGCTGGTGGAGAGTAATTAACATGCTCTAATTATCATACTGATTGTCTTTTTTAGCTTATGTGAATACAGTCATCTCAACCCTCGTTGATCTTACAATAGTATATTTTATTGTTTCCAATAATAGTATCCTGGGACATATAAGACTGAAATTTTTACAGAAAAATTGTGTGATTTTGCAGTAGCAGGTTTTCTAAATGGTTCAATTTAAAACAGAGTAATGTAAGTTTTTATAGTTCCTATCAAAAAACATGGAGTCTTATTTCTGTGGCAGGACAATGCTATCCTTTTTTTGTGGAGTGAATTACAGTTATATCACACTATTATCACATGAGAAAATGTTTTCTCATATTCCATTCAGATTGTATCTTTTATTTCTTCATATTTCAAAGGTTTATGTTAAAAATTTGCTGTGAATATACTTGTAAGTAATAATAAAAGTTACCTTGCAAGAATTTTTAGTACATTAGAGTCTTTCTACTAAAAATAATATTTTTCTCAATTTAAAATGTTTCCTTAATAATTTCTAAAATTATCAACTAAAATTTTATAAAATAATATGGAGACAAAAAAAGATAAAATTAAATCACGCTGTATTTTTGAAATAGTACCAAAAAAAACCCCACTATTCATAGCACACAAAATTGTTGACAACGTTAAACTCATATTTTATGTCCAAACATAGCCTGAGCACAGTTAGCTGCATTATTATAAGCTAGTTTGTCTGTTCATTTGGTGAAGGGCAGATGTCAGGACAGTCATTATTTACAAGAGATGTATTCTATCCAAGGAATGCTATCCCACAAAAGTTATAATGAGGACTAAAACTCATTTCCATATTAACCTACATTTGGTTCCAATTATCAATATATTCTGTACCACGGAAAAGAAAACAAATGAAAGACACAAAGATAACCTGAATATAACATTAGACAAAGGTGTTTATTTTACTTTCATTAACTTTTAGAAAAAGTATAAATTAAAATAGCATATTACAAAAAAACTAAAATAGATTACAAGGGAAAGCAGTGATAATTCCTTCCGATATTTATAAAGACAATTGTGATCAAAAGGGCAAAAGTACAAATCACACTTGTCAAGAAAATCAGTAGAGTGTCATGTTGAATTCTACATTTTGACCAAATAAATTCTAATCACGACTCCAGCATTTATCTGAATCTGGACATAATTAAGTTACACAAAAACTTTGAATGTTATTTTCCTTCTCTCCTGAATGGAGATAACATTAGCATCCAACTCACATGATTGTTTTGAACATTAGAACATTACACATCAGGTAAAATATTTCCCATATTGAGTGGCTGTGCAAAAAGAAATCAGCAATTAATATGTTATTTTTTAAAGGGGCTTTAGGGGCGCCTGGGTGGCTCAGTTGGTTGGGGGACTGACTTTGGCTCAGGTCACAATCTCATGGTTTGTGGGTTCGAGTCCCACGTCAGGCTCTGTGCTGACAGCTCAGAGCCTGGAGCCTGCTTCGGATTCTGTGTCTCCCTCTCTCTCTGCCCTCCTCCTCTCGTGCTCTGTATCTGTCTTTCAAAAATAAATAAACATTAAATATTTTAAAAATAAATAAAAAAAATAAAAGGGGCTTTAACTAGGTGGAGATAATTGGCTTTAGGAAATGTTCAATTTGGGACTCTAGTCATATAATCAGAACTCAGTTTGCTTCTAACCCTTGGTTCAGCTCTGTTTTTCATTATGTTGGTTTTATTCCCATTTTGCACATGGTCACAGGATGACTGTAACACCCCCTACTTCACAAGCTCTCAAGTTCAAATCCAATGTGCCTTTAAAATTTCTCAGAAACATCCAAATATTACTTTAAGTAAGCCTCATTAGTATGGCTTGAATCACATTCCCAACTCTGAATTACTGTGACCAAAAAGATAAATCCACCAATTGGTTTAAAACTCGATCACATGCTTGCCTATTTAGAGATAAAGTCCCACCAAAACCACATGCCATAAGGATGATTGAGATTTTGATCCCCAAATGAAAACTGTGGATCTTTACCACACCCATGGCACATAGATAGTAGGGACCCAAATAATAAAGCTAGCAAGCAAGAAAAAAGCAAAGGATGGCCATATATAAGAACTATATGATATAAGTGTTATGGAAATAGTTTGGTTTTGATTTACTTAAAAAATTAGTGTCTGAGCTTAAGCAAAACTTCTAAACTCTCAGAATCTTGGGGTGCCTAGGTGGCTCAGTCAGTTAAGCATCTGACTTCAGCTCAGGTCATGATCTCACAGTCCGTGAGTTCGAGCCCCACATCGGGCTCTGTGCTGACAGCTCAGAGCTTGGAGCCTGCTTCAGATTCTGTGTCTCCCTCTCTCTCTGCCCCTCCCCTGCTCACACTCTGTCTCCATCTCTCTCTCTCTCTCTCTCAAAATAAATAAAAATTAAAAAAACTAAACTCTCAGAATCTCAAGTTCTTCATCACCAAGAAAAGCAATGATTTCTTCTCAAAGTTTTTGTGTCATAACAGAGATGGTACCTATAAAAGAATTAGCATAGTGTTTGACAGAGAAATATTATATGGTAAATAAATATCATATTAAGGTAATGCAATAGTTATAAAAGATAATAAATACTCAAAGACACATGAAAGTTTTCTAATAGGAATTAGTGAAATAAATTGTGTTTTATACATATAACATAAAAATAAGCAGTAACTAGAATGGTTGGAGAATGAATAAAGTTATAAACAAAATTGCCATATTGTTGAAAGAAAATCTTAAAGTTATAAAGAAGTATGGGTATTTTATTCTCTCTGAACACTTAAAATCTTGTGTATTTATAGAAAGATCAATATGGAAGAGGCAGTTTTTAAATCTGTAAAAACAAGCTTACGCAAATAGGAAGAACTTTTAAAGCAAACAGAAAGAAGCAAACTGCCTCTTTTCTAGCCTTGAAGTTTCCACTCTCTTTCTCTATTGGGCCAGATTAATGTTGCAAAACAGAAATGTGGTTTAAAGATTCTAGTATCAAACATCTCAAGGCAAATTGTAGAAGGGTAATTTTGGAGCTGAAATGCAACAGTAATTGACACAGGTAATTAGGTGATATCAACTTGTTTATCAGTGGAACCACGTAAGAAACAATGGAAGCCAGATTATAAAGGAATCATATAGTTAACATGATTAAAGAAAATAACCATTGAACCAGAATTTTTACTCATTACAAATATCCACTGAGATGTAAATGGAAGTTTTGAACAAGTTTTGAGCAAATGGAAAGTATAAAAAAAATATTACCAGGAAACAAATACTAAACAAAGCACAGAGTTTCGCTCATTAAGCAATGGAAAAGATTTTGTTTTAATTGCTTTAACAGAGACAGTAAAAACAAGAGAGATGGTTCATTTCTCTTCTAATGTAAATGGCTAAGGTGAGAAGCAATCTAGGAAAATCTGATGGGTTTCCTGTACAACGTCCTTCAGGAACACAGATTCATTTGTTTCATTGCTCTGTCCTTTCCTAGCATTTGTCCTCATCCCAAGTCCTAAACTGAATCACCACCACCACAACCATGTACCAGAATGTAGAGAAGGTCCCGGAGAAGAGAGAATGGAAAATAGCTTCCCTATGAAGTTATCTCCTGAAAGTTGGACATGATAATTCTAGTTATATCCCTTTATCCAGAGCTTAACCACTGGGACACTCTTAGCTGAAAGAGAGG
This sequence comes from Lynx rufus, assembly GCF_022079265.1. Taxonomy (NCBI): domain Eukaryota; kingdom Metazoa; phylum Chordata; class Mammalia; order Carnivora; family Felidae; genus Lynx; species Lynx rufus. The sequence continues at coordinate 85,631,381 of NW_025814878.1, read as the reverse complement.
ATGGAAAATGTGTTATAAGAAAAGATAAAGCTTAAAAAAAAAAGAACAATTAAGGTTTAATGTAACATCAAATTGTTGCCTCTCTGATGTACCCTTGCAAATTGATTGCATTGTATGTGGGAAGAAGTGGCTGACATTTTGAATAAAACAATAGAAGCCAAAAAATCTATTGGCTATTCTGGTTTAAGATTTGTTTCTGAAGGAATCAAAACACTCTGAGCAATTTCAGCATTATACATTCAATTTAGGAATCCTTTGAAGCTACACCTGAAATATTAGCCTCAGTTTATTATATTTTCCTTGTGACAAAGACTTTTTGTGGCCATTTAAAAATTATGATGCAGTGAGATTGAATCTGTGTGCTACTCATGCCAAAAGCCTTCCCACACAAAAAGAAACACATCTATTAGGGATTTAAAATTATAAACACTATGTAAATATTGCTGAAAATCCTTGCCAAAACTGTTAAAGATTCTGTCTAAGCCACACTTTTTCTTCAAGGTGGCTATAAGGACAAGGTAGAATAATACTCATTCTTACTATTTTACCAGGTGACTAGCTCAGTGAATTGAATTCATATAAAGCAATTTTATCAGTCTTTTTGGAAGTTGTGGTCTGATGCAACCTCAATTCAATTCTACTTTTTCATTCATTTCTAATTCACCAGAATTGAAAGGTAGATAAAGTAAAAAGGAGAAGTAGCTCTTCCTATTCTTAAAATAAAGAGTTAATTTAGAACACTATGCTGGACAGTTTGGTTTGATATTTCTTATACTTTTTGAAGGCCTGAAATTTCTTCTCTGATGAATATACTTTAAGTAGTAGTTCTAATGAGAAATCATGTAACTTCTTTTGTATCAGGTTATGTATGGTGATAAACCTGTGAACATGTGTCATGGCAGATATCCTTTTGAAACATTTGCCTTGTTATTTGGGGGAAACCATTCATCCATGGAAAAAAGGAACAACGCACATGGCAGAATCTCTTCAAGGCTATTTTTGTGTATGTGCAGTTCAGTGTAACTCCCAAAACTTTTCAGTGTATGATAGAAAGTTGTGATTCAGTTTATTTGTTGATAATTTAGAAGCAAAAGGTGTCTTATTCCTAGAATTTATAAAAATACATCTTGCCATCTACAAATCATTTACCAACAAAATTACCCAGAAACATTCTTTTTGTTAAGCAGAAAAAAGAAAAACAAACAATAATGAAGTAGGATAAAATAGACTGTCCAGAAGTTTCTGAAAGTTTTAAATGCCTTAGATATATGAAAAAAAGAACACTTAAAATCAGATAATGAAGAAACATGTTATATAATGTGAATAAATAATGTAAAAAAGATTAAGAATTTCATTATGAAAATAGGCAAAATTAGTTTTGAATGGTTGGGTAATTTAAATTAAGATAAAAATATAGAATAAGATAATACAATACAGTGAGAAGAAAAGATACATATATTTTTATCTAATATCAAAGGAAAAATAATTTCTGTGTGTCAAAATAGTAAAATAAAACATAAAATAAAAATGCAAAAAATTATATTATAAAAGCTTAAAACTTTAGTATATCAACATTACCATATAAACATTAAGTCATACAATAATTATGAAAAAATTGAAATAAATGAAAGTGAATATATTTAATACACAAAGTGTTCATAAATCAATAAGAAAAAAAAGTTGTACAGTCTCACATAATATAATGCTGGAAAAAGGCATGGACAGGAATTTCAGGCACTGATCTAAGAAGCATGTATGTGTTTAAAGGTAATTAGAGTTAAAAATAAATGAAAAATTCCAAACATGTGACTGTTAGTAACTATTTGATATCATGACAAAGGTCCTATGCAACATAGTTCACTATGATGAAATTTGTGCACTCCTAACTTAGACTTAAATTACAAAAATCCTAATTAAAAGGGCAGTACATGTACTCTGATATTTATAGCAGTATTATCTACAATAGCCAAATTATGGAAACAGCCCAAGTGTCCACTGACTGATGAATGGATAAAGAAGAGGTGATATATTTACATAGATAGATAGATAGATATCCATATATAGATATATAGATTAATATTACTGAATCATAAAATAAGAATGAAATCTTGCCATATGATATATTCTTTCATACCATATCATTTCACTTATATGTGGAATTTGAGAAACAAAACAAATGAGTGAAGGAAAAAAAAAGAGAGGGAGGCAAACCAAGAAACACACTCTTGACTATAGAGAAAAAACTGATGGTTACCAGAGAGGGGGTGGGATGGGTGGCTGGATTAAATAGGTTATGGGGATTAAGGAGTGCATTTGTGATGGGCACTAGCTGTTGTATGGAAGTGTTGAATCACTATATTGTACACTCGAAACCAACATTACACCATTAACTAACTGTAAATTTTAAAAAAACTTAAAAAATCAAAATATAAAGAAATTATAAAACTCTTTTGTGATGCATATTGTAAACAATTTTTATAATTTTAAATATTAACTCTCTTTGATTCATTAACCTCATTTAAAAGAATATCATTAAATTATCCAAATTTATTAATTTATCCTAAGAAAGCAGTAAAAAATGTGGTCAAAACTTTAGATATGAAGGTTATCTGTGCAATGTAATGTTATACAATAACTAGGCTAAAATACTCACTATAGACACTTGGTTATATTATTTATAATATTTTATTTATTTGGAATACAGTTTTCAAAGATTATTTGACATCAGAGGAAAATTTCTATTGTATCAAAATATACAGAGATTTTATATATGGGTGGTGAGAACATAAACACACATACATGCACATGTATTAAAATGTTTTATATTTTAGTTAACTATAAACAAATGTTATTACTATCAGAAAATTCAATAATTTACACTTCTTTCAAGGTTATAAGGATGGGCAAAATATATAGTGGCAAAACTGTTTTATGATTTTTCATAGTGTTGGCAGTTATACGTTTAAGAGCACACCTATAGTTTGCATGGTCTATTTAAATTTAAGCAAATTACAAATTAACCAGAATTTTTCTTCTGTATCCTTTTAAAAACTATTCATAGATGGTTGCCAAAATAAGATCACTATTAAATCAATTTTATAATGGCCATTAAACAAAAATGATAATATTGGATATGAAAAGTCATGGTGACTATAAAGCCTAATTGTTAAAACTGTGGCATTATTTTTATTCTACACTGCTCATCAGGGTTCTTTTTAAGGAATGTTATTGTACCCTAAAATATATTATTTCTATTTTAAGGAAGAAAGACATATTTAAATGTGTTTAAGGATACAAATGCCAAGTTATTAAAAGTAATTTTCAAAATGACACAAAAAATGGTAATAAGAGCACCCCAAATCACCATTTCAGATATCTAAGAAGTTTTTCAAAATGTTAGTAATTAGTAATAAGTTTAGGAAAATCTTCAGCAAAATAGTCAGAAGTTGGAGTTTCATGTTCAATGAATCAATGCAAATGGCTAGGAAAAAAACTCAAGAAAAAATGTTTCAACATCTTTCTAGGTTTTTTTTTTGTTTTGTTTTTTATTTTTGTTAAGAAAGAGAAAGAGAAAGCACAAGCCAGGAAGCCAGGGAGAGGGGCAGAGGGGGCAGAGGGAGAGATAGAATCCCAATAAGTCTCCACACTCAGATCATAGACTGATGGGGCTCAATCCTATGACCCTGAGATCATGACCTAAACTGAAATCAAGAGTCAAAGAGACAAACTCTCAACCAACTGAACCACCCAGACACCCCATAGCTTTTTTTACTATAATAAGATCAAACCAATAAACTCATTTGTTTATATTTTTAAATGACATTCTATAGTCATATATCAACTGTCAACAGTAGCTCATGAAATTATTTTTTTCAATCATCAGATTGAGGCAGGAAGTAGAGAGCTGTCCTTTTACCACAAATAAAAGAGCTCCTTCTGCCACGAAAAAGAATTAGGCACACAGTGTCTACGTGATTACTTGGTTCAAGCATGACTGCTTCCTCACAGAGACCTCCAGAGATTAAAGCATTTCTACCAGTGTGGCTACATCTTTCACCAAAGTGTTAAGAAGTGACATTCGGGGTCAAACCACAGAATGATTCATTGCATTGTTCCCTACTATTACTCTACAAGGGTTTTATATATATATATATATATATATATATATATATATATATATAAATTACTGATAAATATATATATGTATATATATTACTGATAAATAATTTTAACATCTACTCTATAGCAATCATCCATGAATTCATCTAAACCTTTCTTTATTCTATTATGTTTTAAGCCTTTGTGTACTTATTGGGAATGATTTCTGTTCACACGTTTGCCATATATTTCTGTTACACAATGCTTTGAAACAAATCTCATCTAGCTCCTTAGAGGCATTTTTATCCAAGAGCGTATATCAAGGATTCATTCTCTTTTAAAAGAATGGAAATCAATACTTTTTGGACAAATTGGAAGAGATACTGCATATGCCAAGTGCCCAGCATAGTGCCTAGGATATACAGCAGCCATTTAACAGATTTAGTTTCATTTTGCACTTCCTTTAATTACTCTAAAACCACTCCTTCAAATGTTAAGCCCACTTCAGTGTCTTAGAATTTGATTGTTCAATATTTATTAGCTATATTCATATATTTATGATTTTATGAAATCTGAACATTAGCCATCATCTTCTTCTTCCAGCATTATTACAATACCTTTTCATTGGTTTCTAATTTCTGTTTTCATTTCCATGCAAGTCTATGCTCAAGACAGATGTTAGAGTTCTGAAAAACTATAACAGCAATAACAACAACAAAAAAGCAAAAAAATTCAAGTCCCTTCTCTCACTTTGTTGCTAAACTACAGTAATATATCATATAAAGTTGAAAACTGAAGTCTCCATATTGTTATCCCTTGCTACCTAATTAGTGATTATGCCTTTCTGCTCCAGCCTTAATTATCCACTGATCCACTTGGTTTTGTTTGTTTGTTTGTTTGTTTGTTTGTTTGTTTTGGGGGGAAGGTTTGAATGGGAAAAGTCCAAAGATACTCCCTTTCCAGGACCTTTGAAGAGAGGACTTCTCATTACCACCCTATAGCAAATCCCTTCTCAGCTACATCTGTATTAGATATCCAAAGGGGGAAAATGTCTGACAACATCTCCATATTTTCTTAATGTATAACCAAGTTGCAGATATGGAAAAATATGGGAATATATGCATACACAGTAATATAGCATAACAATTTATAATGTAAAAATTTTGAAAGAGTAAGGAAGCAGAGAGATAGCAAAAATAAAAGGAATAGGAAGTTATTGTAGCCCCAAAATGAAATAGTAAGGAAATCTTTAAAATAAATAAGAATATGATGATAGAATAATTCACTTGAGGTAAATACTTTTTTATTCCTAGAATCAAATTTATGTCATATTTAAGAGGCTGAATATCTTGAATTCTGAATCAGAAAATGAGAAAAATGATGAGAAGAGAATAATTTGTTTTTTCAGATGAACTCAGTCAGATAATCTGAATTACTTTATGCATTTTACCCACATAGTGCCAATTATATGTATTTATATGATTATATGTTTAGTATACCTTTTTGTAAGTTTGTCATAAAGAAACTTGTTTTTTTTTTAATTTTTATTTATTTATTTTTGAGAGAGAGGGCACACACTGGCTCGTCCATGCCTATGAGCAGGGAAGGGGCAGAGAATCCCAAGCCTGCTCTGCACTGTATGCACAGAGCCCATGTGGGTTTTGATCTGAGGAATCCTGAGATCATGACCTGAGCCCAAATCAAAGGTCTAATGTTTAACTGGCTGAGCCACCAAGGCACCCCAAGGACCTTGTTTTAAATTTCAAATATTTCCCATGGTTTTAAAGAAAAGGAGAAAGAGAGAAAATATTTGAGGGAATTTGTGAAAGATTACCTCTATTACAATGCAACCTGCAATATGAGACAGGTAAAGGATACTGTAGGATGCTAAAAGGAGCATCTTATTGCCATGCTGTATTTAGCTATTACATAAGAAAAATTCTAGTATCATTCTCTACAGTGAATTCAGGAAATCCCAGAAACCATCTTTGTGGGTCCAAAAGTAAGAAATATTTCCATATGTGTCTCCAACCTCACACTGTTGTAATTTTCTTTTTTATCCATTCTTTTTAATGTTTATTGTTTACATTGAGAGAGCACATGTACAGGAGCTTGATTGTGGGGAAGAGAGAGAGAAAGAGAGAGGGAAAGAGAGAATCCCAGCAGGCTCCATGGTCACTGCAGAGTCCAACATGGGACTTGATCCCACAAACCATGAGATCATGACCTGAGCGGAAATCAAGAGTCAGACACTTAACTGAGCCCCCCGGGGGGTCCTGTTTTGTTTTGTTTTTGCAGGAAACTGTAAGTAACTTGAGTTAGAAAACATTTATTTTCCTTTTTCATTCCAGAAAGTAGCAAATGTCTGGCTATTTTTAATTTGTTGTAGAATAATTAAGTGAATTTTTGTTGGTCATGTAAATCGATAATTTTATAAACATAAAGGCAAATGGTCTCACCTGGAGAAAGCAATAGACTTTTATTTTTCTTTTTCCCACACAACACAGGGAATTTGCTATTTAAATCATATTTTAAGAAAATAAGATCATTTTTCAAAATTTCCCCAAAGCATTTCTAACATAAAATTCTTTTTTTTTTAATTTTTTAACGTTTATTTATTTTTGAGACAGAGAGAGACAGAGCATGAACAGGGGAGGGGCAGAGAGAGAGGGAGACACAGAATCTGAAGCAGGCTCCAGGCTCTGAACAGTCAGCACAGAGCCCGACGCAGGGCTGGAACTCACAGAGGGCGAGATCATGTCCTGAGCCCATGTTGGACGCTTCACTGACTGAGCCACCCAGGCGCCGCATCTAACATAAAATTCTAATATTTGCAAGGGGTACCTGGGTGGCTCAGTGGGTTGAGCGTCCTACTTAAGCTTAGGTCCTGATCTCACAGTTTGTGAGTTCGCGCCCCACGTGGGGCTCTGTGCTGAGCTCAGAGCCTGGAGCCTGCTTCAGATTCTGTGTGTCTCTCTCTCTCTCTCTCTGCCCCTAACCCACTCACATTCTGTCTCTGTAACTCTCAAAAATAAATAAACATTAAAAAATTTTAAAAAATTCTAATATTTGCCAATTTAAAAGTCACAAATTAGTTTCCAACAAAAACTATTATGTAGATTGAAAAGTACCTGAGTCACTTTAGCCAGTGGATGGTGATGAAATGCAGTGTACAAAACAACACTAATGTGTTCAGTCAAGTGGTGCAGAATTTGGTGTTAGCCCTAATTTTGTTTAACATCCTCACTAACAACCGTTTAGATGTGGTAAGCAGCAGATTAATTCAGCTCACAGTGAACATAATACTCGGAAATTTTGTGAGCATTTTTCTCTCAGACAAATTTGAATTTAGTTCCTCAAAATCATTTAAAATGAGATTCACACCATATGTTTTATATATTTATTTATAAAAATACCAATCATTTAAAGTGCATCCTGAATCCAGGAAATTTCATTTAAAAGGTGTTAAGAAGCTATGTCAGTCTAAGATTTTATAAATATATGTAAAAACTTGAAGTATTTCATCTCATAACAGGAAATATGTCCATCAATCTTCAGTGGTACAATTGGATGAGAGCTTGAAAATTCCATCATTACTTATATATGCTAGAAAATGGATCATATAATAACCTAGCAACTATTTGTGCTTTAGATCATCCTTTCATGAAGGTGAAAATAAACTAAAGTAGCATAAAAAGAAACAATCATGAATTTATTATAGTGGAGTCCACATAAAAATATGTAAAGCAGAAGAAATGTTAAAATATTTTAAATGATAATGCTTTGAAATGTACTATTCTGTGAGGAAAGTGGTGAAGGATCAAATTTGTTCTTTGACATGTCTCGGGATGCTGTCTTGGAACAGATCCCAGAGACAAGGGATCCACCAGAAAGCTAGTATGTAGAGCTGTCGAGGCAACAGCCAAGGAATGTGCTTCTGGCATCCAAGGTGATTGGCACTGGGTCATTGGGCATAAATCCTCTCTAGGGAACTTTACAGAAATCTCTAGTCTCCTCTTCCTACTCTTGCCACAAAGGATGACTTTCTGAAGAAGAGGAAACTTGCAGCAATTTTGTCTACTGAACAAGTCAGGATCTGTCTTTAAATTTCAAGGTGATATCTGAAAACTAAATATTGTATTGGTAGTTGATAATTGATTGATGTGACACATTTATATTTAAAGAATGAGGTATACATTGAGTTATTGGAAATGACACTGGGTTACACTGGCATTTCTGAGTCATAAGCAAGAAAGGATGAATAGAGGAGGGAGCAAGAGTTAGAAAAATGAGATGAGAATGGAAGAGTCTAGGATAGAATTTATTTTTAAAACTATCATAGACATACCGCCTCTGCTTTTAGTTAAGTCAAAAATGAATTAAGTTCTCCTAGTGTCTTGTGCTGTAAGTCTATGTATTTAATGCATGAAGAAAGTAGAGGGGCAGGGTTGAAAGCACAGGCAGTCTGGGCCCAAATTCCACAGCCAAAATTTATGAACTATGTGACATTGGTAATCAGTATACTGTCTGCCTCAGATTCTGTGTCTCCATCTCTATCTATCCCGACCCCGCTTGTGTTCTGTCTCTCTCTCAAAAATAAATAAACATTATTATTATTATTTTTTTTAATGGGGGCAGGGTGCCTGCATGGCTCCGTTGGTTAAGCGTCCAACTTCAGCTCAGGTCATGATCTTACGTCTGGGTGGGTTCCAGCCTGTGTCAGGCTCTGTGCTGACAGCTCGAGCCTGGAAACTGATTCGGATTCTGTGTCTCCATCTATCTCTGACCCTCCTCCTCTTGCACTCTGTCTCTCTCCCTCTCTCAAAAATAAATAAACATTAAAAAAATTATTAAAAAATAATGACTATTTTTCTTGCAATGCCTCCAAATGAAGCTACTGTGTATGTATATACCTAATGTGTATGTGTATACATACACTGTATATATATATATATATATATACACACATACACACATATATATGTACATAATTATATAGACCTACTTTCCATTCCTCATAAGATTTCCTCTTCTATCCCTAATTTGGACAAATCTCTTTCTTAGGTTTGCACTTTTCCTTCTAAAATCTGACCTTTTCTCTCTCAAGACTCAACTAAACCCATACCCCCTCTTTGAAGCTTTTTTTAAAGCAATCCCAAGATTAAGAAGTTGATTCCATTTCTTCTAAAGCGCTAACTTTAGCACATGCTCTGTCATATATGGTTATTTGTACCAATGAGTTCATTTCCTTCTCTCTCAATCAGAAAGCTACTCTTAAAGATTGCTCCTGTTATAGGATTGTCTTTCAGTAAAAAGTGAAGAAAGAAAAATAGGAAACCAGCATTTATGTTTACTGGAGGAAACCAGCATTTATGTTCTAAATGATATTGTCACTGATAAAATGCTTGGAACTTGTAAGATAATTGCGAATAGGTGGAAAAGCATAGTCTGACAAAAAATAAGGTTTCTGTTACAAGGTAATTCATCACAACTTTAAATGGAGTAAGAACGGAATAAAAACACACAATAGATGAGCAACAGATTTTGGAAAAGGGCATGACATCCAGAAAGGCACATAATGATTGTGTTTTATATAGCCATAACTGGATAAAAATTTTCAAGAGGGGCTAGGCATGAAATTTATAAAAACATTTCTATAGCTCATTTATAGTTTGTTGTAAATAGGTGTGTTCATTTAATGGCATCATAAAGTGTATATAATTTTAGAAAAGGTAACTGTTCTGTATGATGGTATATGGTTTTTATTGCTTTGAACTAGAAATAGGTTCAACTAATCCTGGTATCTGATTAGCAGTTAAAGAAAACTCCCAATTTGATAATGGATTCCAAAACCAATCTATTTTCCCTAACAGCACCTTGTAGTCTATAGCAAAAAGCTATATTTACTTATACATTACAGCTAGTACCTCTTGGCTGATGCAGCAAGAATTAGATTACTTAAAATAGAAAGCTTATGGTTTCCCAATTCAGTGATTACAAGTTAAATTAAAACTTTTATGAACAAAATGAAACCTCTTGATTTAATAATATTTTTGACTGAAGTCCCTACACCTATGTTTTGGAGTGGTGATTTGGGGCCTCAAACCTGTTTTGGTTTCAGTGTTTATGAGGAAATGTGGACACTATCAGTAAGATAATCTATTTTACAAAGTATCTGTAGAACATAGCAATTCTATCACTACTTAAAATGTATGGGAGGGCCTTTAGCAATAAAAATAGAATCTCTGCAATACAATTTCTTCAGAGAGAATATAATATCAAAATCTATGCATTTTGATAATTATCAAATCTTTGTTTGAAAGAGATGTTTAAGGATTTTATGGAAACTGGCTGGATGAGTATTTCATAGTGTCTTCTACGTATTACAGTATGTAATTAGATTGAGTCAAATCATCAGAGATCTTTACATGTGGTCACATCATTTTGGCTGTTTATGGAGCTATTTTTTCTATATGTCACTTGAAATTTTATCCATATGCTTCTTTGTCCAATATAATATTATAGGTTATTTATTTAAAATATGTTACTTATTTACTTAAAATATATTATTGATAATATAGTCTCATATATCCCATGAACTTATGGGAAGCTAGCATTTAATATAAAGTGGCATAGCCAGTAGTCAAAATAAACCACTCCACAGGAAGAACAAACATGGGGCTATATGTGGACTTGATAGTAGAAATTGGTTCATTACTTCTTACTGTCATTAAGTAACATATAATTAGAAAGAGATTTTTTTTTTCTTTTTACCCTTCATAACATGGATGGATTTTAGTATGTGTTTGATTTGAACAGTCATGTGGAGTTAGCTTGGGGTATCAATATAGGCCATGTAAAAACCAGTATAGTGATCATCAGTTGTTTTCTCTGTCAGTGCATCTCTCCATTCTTTGAGAAAGAAGCCATGTGGTTAGAATGGGGGTAACATCATTAAAATCATAGTTCCCTGGTCACTGTTAATCCATCATAGATATGTATACAATATACACACTCAGCTGAACAGAAATCTTGATCAAGGTATTATTTTACTTGGGATCAAAGAAAGAATCCCATTTCCTTGCCAGTGATGGACATGTGAGATCTGTATCTGTCAGTGGCCATGTTCCTTTAACGAGGAAAATGGTCTGTGATAGAAAAAGATATTACTGGCACTAGCAAGAGTGAAACTGGCAACATTTGAAGGTCCAGCACCACTGTTGCTCCTCTATTTGTCTCATGATTCAATTCCATGAGCCAATACATTCTTTTTCCCTAGGCTTGTTTTAATCGAGATCCTATTATTTTTGTCGGAAGAAAAAGTTATAAAACCATCAGAAACCTGTGTTTTGAAATTGGTATGCACTCAATGTTTATGTAATGAAAAGATAAAAACACAAGCAAAGAAAGATGATACACAAGAAAGTAACAGAGTTATGGAAGGAAGCAAAAGGAAGAGGAAGCATACAAAGCCTAAAAGACAGAGATCAGCCTTACTTCCATAACTGATAACTATCAGTGTAAGTTGGCAAAGGAACAACAATACTTCATTTGCATAAAACCTCAATATAAAAATACAGTGTGAAAAAGAATTAGGAGGGGCGCCTGGTTGGTTCAGTTGTTTGAGCATCCTACTTCAGCCTAGGTCATGATCTCCTCGTTCCTGAGTTCAAGCCCCATGTCAGGCTTTGTGTTGACAGCTCGGAATCTGGAGCCTGCTTCAGATTCTGGGTCTCCCTCTCTCTCTGCCCTCCCCCACTCAAGCTCTGTCTCTCTCTCTGTCTCTTTCTCTCTCCCAAAAATAAATAAACATTAAAAAGAAAAAAAAGAATTTGGGTTTAGAAAGACTTGCATTAGAATTGTAGATTTATCACTGACTAGATATATACACTTGGGAATCTTAACTTTTTAAAATTTTAGTTTGCTCATCTGTGAAGTGGGAATAATAAAAGTAACTGTCATTAACTGTTGTCGTGGGGTAGGAGAATTATTTGCTAATGAATCTAAAGCACTTAATAAAGTGCCTATTTTTTAGTAAGACCTCAAAGTTTATTTTTATTATTACAATAAATTCAAATATATCAATTTTATTTTGTGTGTTGCAAGCCCATTGGTAAATAAAAGGTGGTTTATCCAAAAGAACTCCCGTGTGTGTGTGTGTGTGTGTGTGTGTCTATTCTTTAACCTAATTACAGTTAAAGCCTATTTTTAAATGAATAGCTTTATACCAGAATTTTTTTAAGTGCTGTGGATATATAAAATTTTTAATTGAAATCCAAGTTTGAAGAATTACTTTATTTACTCATTTTATAAACCAATAAACATTGTGTAGAGGCTCTATTGGGTACTGAATTAACTAAGGAATGAATTTCAGTGATTAATAAAAGAAAAACATGCTATATATATATATATATATATATATATATATATATTGCCCAAGATAATCTTACTTAATGAGAAAATAGGAATAACACTATAATAGTTAGGGCTCTCCAAAAAAAAAAAAAAAAGAAAAAAAGAAAAATGTACCAAGCAATAGGATATATACATTAATATAGAGAGAGATTTATTTTAAGGAATTGGCTTTTTGAGTGTAAGGGCTAGCAAGTCCAAAATTCATAGGCTAAATTGGCAGACTGGAAATTCAAGTAAGAATTGAAATTGCAATGTTGCATCTGAAATCCTCAGACAAGCCTGAAACTAGGCAGGTTTTTTTTGTTGTTGTTGTTCATTTTTGTTTAAAAGACATTTATTTGGTTATTTTTATGTTGTAGTCTCAAAGCTGAATTTCTTCTTCTTTTGAAACCATAGTCTTAGTTCTTTAAAGTTTTTAATTGATTGTATGAGGCCCACCCACACTATGGAGGGTAATCTGCTTTAGTCAAAGACTACTGATTTAAATGTTAACCACGCAAAAAATACACAGCAACATCTAGACTGGTGTTTGACCAAGCAATTGGTCACCATAGCCTAGCCAAGTAGACATGTACAATTAACCATCACAATCTTTCAACTGGCAAATCTCTTGAGTGACTAAATTGCTTGGCAATAGTAATTCAATTTGCATTTCTAAGGTCTGAAGTGGAATTTCAACTTCATAGTTTTTATTAGCTTTATAAAAATGTTACCTTAACTTCCTGCGATTCAGTTTTCTCCTCCCAACAATGATGTCAAAGTAATCCTTTCCAATGTGAGGACTGACTCTTAAGAAAAACTCAATTATCCATAAACAAGTACCTTTAATGTATAAGTCATATAAAATAAAATATGTGTTCATCTATTATATTCTACTTGGCCTCCTTAGATAGATTTCCTCACTTACATAATCTATATATACATTTAGTATAACCATTCTAATTAAACTAATCACACACTAACCAATAATTATCAATGTATAAATTGAATCGTATTTAATTGGACAATGTTGAAAGAAGGGATATCACCAGTGACATCCTAAGTGGCTGGGCCCAAAGAGGCTTCACTGGGTGGCATAAATTTGACTATTGCAATATGGTCTACAAAGCTCCTCAAAATTTTAAGTGAATAACTTCAAATCTAACAGGTAAAGAGGTAAACAAGTTTATACAGCTCAAAAGTGGTCAAAGTAAGCTTTGAAACTTATCTAAGTCTGTCTTCTTAATAACTACTATTTCAGTTTTACTCATATAAATTCAGCAACTACTTCTTGAATTCTTACTCTGCCAGCAACTCTTAAGCGCTTAAGAGACACCCAAACGAAGATGTGCCAGCTCTCAATTAATGTAGATGTTTCATGCTGTACTCTATTCTCAAAGTCAATGTTTCTTTAACTTTTAAATATAACTTATTCCTTGAGGAAGAATAGTGACAAAAATAGACTAAGTGAGAAAAAATAGCTGACCAATTGAATCTCAGTTATATGAAGTACTTTACTAGTACTTAATCATATAAATGAAATGGAATATCTGTGTTAGATCATTAGGGCTTTATAATTACACAAGCCCAATCGTATTTAAGGAGGAAAGGAAGAAAATGTACATGATTCATCAGTAACTTAGATGCCTTCTCACTATAATAATATTCCTCGTCCAATTCCATGGAATCTAATTTGACTAGTCATGTATAAGAATACAGACAGACCACATTGACTCTAAAAAATCACTGCATTATTTATTCTTATTCTGAATGGGTCTAGTATATAGAAGTTTTTGATTTATGTCTTTCAAAATAACTTTTCATGTATGTGGATTAACAATGGCTAGAAATCTTTTGTTAGTCCTCCTGCCACTTTTCTTCCTGAGAAGTAGCATTCATGTCCTCTCCCTCTGAAACTGAACTGGCACTTTATTGTAACTACTACCCAGAAGTGGGAGTAATGCTCCTCCAATGTTGGGACTTAGCCTGGAAGAGGCCTGGCTGTTCCTACTTTTGCACTTTTTGGTGTTCTAAGTTATAATGTAAGAGGGCAGACAATCCTGGATAAAACATGGGAAGGCCACAGGGAGAGGAGGTGCTTAAATACTCCACAAAGGACCAACCACCCCAGAATGCCTGCTCAGCCCATCCTTCCAAACTTCCCCTCAAACACAACCGAACTGTGAGTGAGCCACCTTTCATGCTCCTGCTCAGTGGAGCCCTCACCTTAGTGTAGCTCCATTTATATAGAAGAACTACTCACACAGCAAAGCCCAGCCACCTCAAAGTATTGTGGGTAGTTTAAAAATTGTTGTGGGATTTATTTTTGTAAAACAATAGATATTTTCACCATTCTAGCAATAAGACTTCCAATTGTCTCAAAAAAAGAGTCATTGATACAGCTAGCTGATAGTGCCTCAGAAGAGAAGGAATATAACAGGGTCAAGAGAAATAAAATGAGCAAGATAAATTTTATGAATTTATTCCAGGTATAGTGTTTTCTTCAATTCCATATTCCTCAACCAAAAACAAAAAAAAAAGCCTCTTAACTGCCTTATTTTTAATAACATATTCTAATTAAGGGACCATGAGCAATACAAACATTACTCAATTTTAACAGTTTTTGACTTTGAGCTTAAAAGTGAAAAAAAAAGATTGTTATTGTGGTGATCATTTCATACTGTACACAAATATTGAGTCATGTGATAGAACTGAAACTAAGCTAATATTACATATCATTTATGCCTCAATAAACAAAAGAGAAATATCCAATATGAATTTGATTCCCCCCTAAGAAATGTTGACCAGGCCATGAAGTCTGAAGCTCAGGGTTCTCTTCTAAGCTCATTCACCTTGTTGGTAGAATACATTTCTATGAGCAGTAGGGCTGAGTTCTTCATTTTCTGTTAGTAATCAGCTGGGGAGCACTCAGCTTCTGGAGACTGCAGCAGTTCCTTGCCATGTAACCTCATAGGTCACAGAATGGATGTTTGCTTTCTTTCAGGCCAACAAGGTGTGACTCTTTGACTTTTACCCACTTTCCAAAGCTCCCTTGCTTAGGTCAGGCCTACTCATGATAATCGCTTTTTACTTTAGAGTCAACTCAGCAAGATCCTAATCAGGGGAATTTTGTTCTATACTATTTGCAAGTTTAGGTCCTACTTTAGGGGAAGGAACCATGCAGGATGGCTCCCACAGCAGAGTGGGAATCTTGGGGGCCACCTAACAACTGCCTAACATGGAATGCTATTGACACCCGTAATTATTACTTCCATTTTCACAGGTGTAATTCTTATCTATTCATAGTTTTGTGAATCATAGATTATAAAAGGGCATCATTATCATAGTGTCCATTTAGGAGAATCCTTTGTGTATTGCATATTTTTATTATAATATCTGTTGTTTAAGTATATAAATATGTATAGATACATATGCACATACACACATCAAAAATATGTACCCCAACATTCCTTTAATCTAATCCTAATCCACATAATATTACTTAAAACTTCAACTATGGGTTTGTATCCATTTATCTTTCAAAGAGTTTGGATTATTTACATCACCATTGGCTCCATCTTATGCTACACTGTAGCTCCATTGTATTTTGATCTAACACTGTACATAATACATTCAGATAGCTACTAGGCTACAAAGTTTCTGCTCCCAGAAATATTTTCCTCTAGATAAAAAGCAGATATCAATCATTCTATTTATCACCTATCATTTATTTATTGTATCTAAGAGATAAGGTCAGTACAGTTGACCCCTGAACAACACGAGGTTGGGGGTGACAACTCCCATATAGTTGAAAACCTGCATGTAATTTTTGACTCCCCTAAAACTTAGCTAATAATGGCCTCCTGCCGAAGGGTAGGCTTACCAATAACATAAACAGTCAATTAACACTTATTTTGTGTGTTATATGTTTACATACTGTTTTCTTACAATAAAGTAAATAAATGAAAAGAAAATATTATTAAAAAATCCTAAGGAAGAGAAAATACATTTACAGTACTGTACTGTATTTGTTGAAAAGATTCTGCATATAAGTGGACCCTTGCAGTTCAAATCGATGTTGTTCAAAAGTCAACTGTATATTATAAATGTCGAATGATTGGAATGAAAAATTAGTGATGTAAAAATTTAGAGAAATGACATATATACTTTGTTTATTGGTTATCCTCTATCACTTAATCAGTTAAATAACTGAAGAGATTGAAAACATGTACTATAAATGGGCCTTTCTATTTATGTTGTACTAAATTCAATTTTATTCATATATATATTTCCCTTTTATTGAGGTATATCACAATATAACTCAATGAATTTAGTATAACTAGGTATTCTGTGGCTCCTTTTCCAGTGTCATTGTATCTTTCTTTTGGTACCTATATTGAAGGTGTATAGGATGAAATTCTTCATCTTAACACACTACACAATAGGTAAGCAATTGTTATTTTTTATTGTTATTCATCAGCTCTGGAGCACTAGGTGGATTTTCTGAATGCCATTACAAAGAGAACCTTATTTATGATATACTCTTGAGAGCAGAGTCAGAAATACATTTAGAATGTGATAAGATATTTTGCTTAGTGATGCATAACATTATAAATATATTTCAGCAAACATCATTATAATTTTCTTCTTATGCAACATTTTAGTGCTGACGAACTTGGACATTGTCCAAAAAAAAGATAAAGAATAAATACTCCAAAACCTGTGCAATTCCATATTTTACCTCCTTCTTGTATACTGACATATACTGTAATTTTAATATATAGACAGGTCAGTCCATGAATTAGAAATACACAATTCTGAAAATAATAATCATTAAAATAGTTTCCATCACTTCTCTCATACACACGCAAAATCTTGTAGTAAAAAAGGCAGAACTAGTCAAGACATATGAGTGAAATTATTAAGCCTGGGTACTAATGCTAAACTTGCTGAAAGGTAAAAGTGAGGACTTATTTTAACCTTTTCTAAAGGCATCACCTAAGGCTTTCATCATTCCTCCTGATATTGTAGGCAGATTTATCACAATGGCCACCTGAATGCTTTCCCCATAGGAATTAATTGACTTTATCTTGCAGAGGACAATATTTCTAGATCACGTTTTATTTCACCTTGAGTCTGACTTATAGGATTGTTTCATGTGAAACTGTGCCAATTATTAGAATTACTTTGTATTTTACAAATGTATTATTTTAATGCAAATGATAAAATGCATAAGAAGGAAAGCCATATAAATATTGCTCAGACATCACTTTTTTTTTTCCTGCCGACTGCTGAGAGCTAAAAGCTCTCTATTATCAATGATGAATATGTATTCAATGGGGAACTCCATTTCAGACAGAGCCTTTCACCTGTAAGCTAACTGGGAGATTCAGTTTGCAAATGCAACACCTAATGGAGTTCTCTTATTAGATCCACAAACAAAGTGGTTTTAGACACAGTCTCCAGTCAATCTCTGCTAATGATTAATAGGTACAAATGTCACAGGAAGTAGAGCCACTGAATTTACAAAACCTCTTTGGTAAACTAATTTTTAAAAGTTATGCTTAGTGTCTCCCTATCCACAGAAGTTTTGAATACTAGTTACAGATTATTAAGATATTTTGTATGTTTCTTAAATTTCCTTTAAGGTAGTTATACAATATTACTTAATATTATTATAATGCAGTGCTTATTTTAATTTTATAATACTTTGCTTTCATGTTTGCAATATATCATAGGTAAGACTGGTCAAAAATTTTTAGAGTTTAAATTGTCATCTTTTTATAGACTTAGACAACAATCAAACTCTTTCATCATTCCCTGTGTTCTAGTATCATTTAAATAATATAGAATAAACTGTTGCTAGAATTCACATGTATAACTCTCTGGAATTTAAATTATTTTTGAAAGTTTTATTTTTCAGTTTTCTTTTTTTTTTAATTACTTTCTGTTCAGAATTTCTGCAAAATAATCTTGGATTTTTTTTTTAACAGAAAACATCAATTCCATTATCTTTTCAAGTTTGATGGTATAGAACAGCATTGATTTTAATATTTTGGATTCTCCATATATCTTATTTATATTGTGGCACATTTATAATTTTTGTTAGTTTGGTTTTTTTTTTTGTTTTTTTTTTTGTTTTTTTTTTTTTTAGAGACTGAGAGAAAGAGGGAGAGAGGGCATGTGATTGGGGGAAAGGGGCAGAGGAATAGAGAGAGAATTCCAAGCAGGCTTCATGCTCAGCACAAAGCCCAGTGCAGCTCATTCTTCACAACTGGGAAATCATGACCTGAGCTGAAATTAGGAGTCAGATGCTTAACTGAATGAGCCACACAGGCGCCCCCCTTTGTTAGATTTTTGAAGATTTTTTTAATGTGCCCATTAAAATAGACCACTTATCTATTTATTATTCTTATCATTTTCCATAGCATAGAAATAGCATGCGTTTCTTTTTATTAAATGTTTACCTCAATATTCTTCGGGTATACTTTGCTGCATTTTATTGTACTTTGCAACTTGAAGGCTTAGTTTTGTTTTTTTTTTCTTACTTGATGACAATAGGATTTTTTGTGATACATTTATTTGCAATGGAGCTTTTAGTTTATCTAATAACTTTTTACAAGCAAGTTACTGAATGTTACTGTATTCCTTTCCTAAACACCTTCAATTGCAGTTTCTCTTATTTTGAGTTATTTAGGATTTAGTATGTTCATCAAATCTTTTTTTTTTTTTATAAACTTCCAGGATACATTAAGCCATTCTATAAGTTATTATTAATTATTTTTAAGTTGAAATCTAATTTTAAATTTTCTTTCAATTATTTTAAGAGGTCATTATCTGTTCTATTATTTACTTTAGGATGCACTGATATTTGAGTATGTATGTCCCAGAATATGAGTGAGATGAGAAATATTCATGGATATGCGTGAAATCTAATTTTAAATTTTCTTTAAATTATTTTGAGAGGTCATTATCTGTTCTATTATTTACTTTAGGATGCACTGATATTTGAGTATGTGTGTCCCAGAATATGAGTGAGATAAGAAATATTCATGGATATGTGTGATGTGTATGTGTGCATGAGTGTGAGAAGGAGAGAGAGAGGAAAAGGAAGAGAGCAAGTAGGCATGCACACACAAGCATGTTCAGGAGTAGATTCAGAGGAAAGAAAAACACTATAATTCAATTGAATATTCAATGACATATCAAATTAAAATTCCAGCAACATTTAAATTACACATTAAATGTTTTAACTTTTATTATATTTCATAAATGTTTAATCTTTGCAACATCTCTGTGACAGAGATCCTCTTAGACCAAGTCTTGGTTCCGTTGGGCCTTGTGTCAGATTAAGAGCAAAGATGGTGCTGCTAGTCAGAAAAAGAGGAGCCTCTGTGACTGCTGTGCCCAATAGAATATGGGGAGGTGATGCAGCAATAATTCTTGACTTTTGGGGATTTGGCAATTCCTGCTGCCTTTCTGTCAGAGCCCTACACTGCCACATCAGTAGTGTAAGTATCTTCAGGTAACCATGCTGTGTAAAGTCTAAGGTAGGCAAGGGGAGAAGCCTGTAAGAGAAAGAGAGACATAGAGAAAAAGAAGATGGAAGTCTGGTCAGACCCCAGTTGTTCTGGTTCCTAGCTGTTGAAGTTCTCCCACCTGTGGAAACAAACATGATGGAGCAGAGATGAGCCACTGAATTCTTTTAAGCCACATAATGTGAGATATAATAATAAATTGCTGACTTACATGTTAAATATGTTATACACTAATAACTAAAGAGTATAGTCATTTATTTCCCTTTCTCAGTCTTTCATGTTTTTGAGAGGAATATATTACATGGTTATTATAATGATAATTTTTTTCCTTCTAAAATACATCTAACATAACGTATATGGTTATCTTCATATACTGACTGCTATTTTCTATTAGAAATATAAATGTAAAATGAGCACAGTGTCAGTATAATCTTTATCTTAGTAGATGTATTTACTTTAATAGTTTCCTTCACTTTATAATTTTTAAATATATAGTGACCTTAATAATTTTCCATTTAATACCCAATATTTAAACTTTATTTTATCTTTTAATCACATCCATTAAAATAGATTCACTTCCATTAAAATAGAATATTTAGTCGTTAAAAATAAAAACACCCTTCATATATACTTAATTTTTTTCATCTTATTTTTATTTCCATCAGCTGTAGTATGCCTGGAAATGTTCCTTCTCCCCAAATAGCATTTGTGTCTCTAGTAACTTGAATGACTACTTTGACAGGTATAATATTTTGGGTTTATAATCTTTTTTTTTTAAATAAAAGTACATTGCAGAATCAATATCTATTGGCATTTAGTGAGGAAGGTGGCATTTGCTGGGAATCTAATTTTTATTCATAAGTGTTTTATATTTTCTATGTTGGATATATTCAGTGTGATGATTTTTATAGAGTGAAAAGGATAGGTGATATAGATTAAATATAAATATAGATATTTATGAAGTATTATTAAATATTATTATTAAATATAGATATTTTAATGTAATGAGGTTGTTTTTGTTTTTGTTTAATTTTTTTTATTTTCTGATTTGGTTTTCCACAATGAATCACTCATTACATTTATTTGAACATTTTCTCTCCCTCCTTTTCCAACTACCTTAGTTAAGAAATACAAGTATGGAGTGGTCTCTTTGATGTATCTACCGCAGGGCTGTTCATTTTCTTACCATTCTCATCTGCTCCCTAACAATTAGCTCTGAATTCTGGGGCTGGGAGAATTTCTTGCGTTTATTTCCTACTTTACCACCATATTTTTTTGCAGCATAAAAACAGTTGTTTGCTGAGTACTGCAGTTTCCAATTCACCATGTGACTCTTTCATCTGAAATCAATCTTTCTTTAGGGTTTTCTCTTTATAGATCTCTTGAAAAGATGAATCCTAATTTGTATAAAATCCTAATTTGTCCTATTTCTTAGAACAACACTATTAATAGGTATGATGTTATTTTCTTAGCTCACACTTGTAGAATGAAATCTATGCATTGTTAATAAGAGTTAATAGCAAATTCAAGGTGAGATTGGATTGTCAAAGATTGATATAGGTCCTAGTGCAAATGTCTAAGGACATACAAGGTGAGAAAAGAAAATTTTGGATATAATTTAGAGATTTTTTACCACATTAGAAAAGAAATGCTATAAACTAGGGAGAGCTGGGAAGGGGGGTGTGGAGCTGCGAACACTAGCATCAGTCACGGCAGGGAATTTTGCCTTCTGCCTATGTGTGTCTTTTCAATGGGTGGTGTGGCAGCCAGGAGTCAGCCTCAGCAGGGTCCCTCGTGCTTGCCTGGAATATCTGACTTCTTGAGAGCCAACTACAGCATATCTCCTGATTTTGCCTGTCAGAGCCTTCTGTTCCAAGAGGGCTCCAAGTCTAAGCCAAGAATAAACCCTGCCAGATGCACTCTCCTTTTTCTGGATTAAAGCACCCAGAATGTTTTCCCAGTGGCATTCCCAAGGTGGAAAACTCACTCCCAGTTGTCCCATGGTTCATCTTATGAATACAAATGGCACTCTGCCAGCATTTGACCTGACATGCTTTTCAGATAAAAAGTAAGACATAAATTTGTTATTATTTTGTTTCCTTACACTCTACATAGCAAACAATTTTTAATACTTCTAACATGGTGAGAAAACACCCCCCAATTTCATGTTTGTTTAGGTTTCTCTCCATTTTGTATTTCATTTGTCATTTCAGTTATAGGCAGGGTGGGAATGGCTAGAGAGTAACTAGGTGGAGGCCTGTGTCCAGGTTGACATCTCAACAAGGATATCTGCTCTCTATTTTAAATACAGATATTCTTTTTTTTCAATATATGAAATTTTTTTTTTCAACGTTTATTTTTATTTTTGGGACAGAGAGAGACAGAGTATGAACGGGGGAGGGGCAGAGAGAGAGGGAGACACAGAATCGGAAACAGGCTCCAGGCTCTGAGCCATCAGCCCAGAGCCCGACGCGGGGCTCGAACTCACGGACCGCGAGATCGTGACCTGGCTGAAGTCGGAGGCTTAACCGACTGCGCCACCCAGGCGCCCCTCAATATATGAAATTTATTGTCAAATTGGTTTCCATATGACACCCAGTGCTCATCCCAAAAGATGCCCTGTTCAATGCCCATCACCTACCCTCCCCTCCCTCCCACCCCCCATCAACCCTCAGTTTGTTCTCAGTTTTTAAGAGTCTCTTATGCTTTGGCTCTCTCCCACTCTAACCTCATTTTTTTTTCCTTCCCCTCCCCCATGGGTTTCTGTTAAGTTTCTCAGGATCCACATAAGAGTGAAAACATATGGTATCTGTCTTTCTCTGTAAATACAGATATTCTTATCAGACATTAGTTCTTAGAACTTGAAGTTATCTTCTGTTTATAATGCACAGTACAAAAATAGAAATCTCTTTCAACTTTAAAAGTCTCTTTTGGTAGAAGTTCCCTTTAATATAAAATAGCAACAAAGAAGCATTGATATTGAGACAAGTATTAAAAAAGTCATGTTGCATCTTAGGAAATTACATATAAGTTTTGTTATTTTTATTTTTCATTACTTCCAAGACCCTGTTAAAGAAACAATTTGTCTATGCCTAATATAGTACTTATAAAATGAGCAAAGAACTAACCTTTTCCTATTTGACAGAGTATAGTAAACAGTACCTATTCAGTATCAAGTGATAGAAATTGATGGAAATGTAATTAAAAGTTTGTAAGAGAGAGAGAGAGAGTGACAAAGGAAATAATCCGGCACATAAAAGTGAATGCCCAAGGAATTCTCTGCTTAAGGAGAGCTGAATCCAAAGGATCAAATGTAAGCTCTGTTTATTTCTATATCTGCTGCTTTTGTTTGCAGAAGTGGCATAGCCTAGGGCTTAAAAACAACTGATAGATGTTATTGTGAATATCATGGCTAAAATCAACATTATCCCTAGCACATGATTCTATGTTATAGTTTAAAGTGGTTTTATTGTTTTGTTATTTTTTCATGGTACATAAGAGAATAATTTCATTCAATAATAACATATTGATCACCTATAATGTGTCAGGCAATAAGTTGGTCACCAAAGCACACAAAGATCATAAGAAAGTTTGTCCTTCAATTTGTCTCTATTTCAGAAAATGAAATATGGCATTAATAACTAATTAGTAAAGATGACATATATTACAAAATGAAATTAATATTAAAGAGTGCCCCTACTGTCCACATAAAAACACATTTTACTCAAAATCTATATGATAAAAAAAAATTAGCACACCATTCCTCCTTCGTTAGATGGAAACTGTGTACGAAATCATTCGTCCTGAGGCCAGTGGTTATAGAAGTTGATAGGGTTATGGAAAGCTACAGAAATGTTAATGCACAGTTTTTATGTTTTTAATAGTCCTCTCCTGATAGAGCAGTAAATAATAACTTCCTCTAATGAAGGTTTACACTGTGTCAATCTGCTGTCTTTTATTGCTTTGAAACTCCCTCCAGATAACCCACGTCCATCCTGGGCCTGTGCTCTTGTACCCACATATTGTCAAGAGCTGAGCTGGAGAGAACTGGTTGATGAAAATGGCAAGCCAAATTAAAGTAACCTTTCTGACTTTATGTACTAGCTGCAGTACTATAAGCAAGAAACCAGGAATAAAGCATCCACACCATCAATGTTCCATTTATACCCACAGAACCACACCAAGTGAAGGTTCAGTTAGGTTGGGGAATCATCTCATTGCCAGGGTATACCTGAATAAAAGGCTCCTGAGACTCGATGAACCTGGATCTGAGAGGAAAAGGGTAAAAGTGGAAAAGTACCAAGAACTGAGTCAAAGTAGAGAAAGGTATTTTCAAGGCATCTCACCTCCCCATAATAAAGCAGAGGCAACTGAAAGAGGCCTCCACTGAAAGCCCCCACAAGGTAGCCTCCAAATTGAGGCATGTGGGCTACATGTGCAGCTATGCTTAGGAGCATGTTCAACCAGGGGGCACCTGTGTCCTTAACTGTAACTTCCTTAAGACCTACCGCAGGGCCCTAGCTGTAGATAAATTTTGTGTGGAGAGGACAGTCTTGCACCATGAGACCTGGCAGTTAAGTCCTATGGAATCGCCTATGGTCAGGCTTAAAAAAAATCTCACACAGGATTTTGGCCTTATTTATTTAAGAGAGCACACTTGAAAATTTTCCTTTTCCTTGGCTTTCTCCTGCAGTTGACATTTCAAACCTGCATTTGAAATTCATACCATTGGATGTCACTATTTTATTTAACTTGTTACTCATTTGCACACCAGTCAACCATCAGGGTGCCCCACAGTTATGTCTTTGAGCATCTTTTCCACTCTGAACTATCCTTCTCTCTTTTGATTTCACAATGCCTAACATGGATTACTTACAAATGTCTATTTCTTGCTCAGACTACCTTTCAGAATTCAATACATAATTTTAGCTTTCGTTTGGGCATATTCTTTAATATGTCACACAGGAACAACTTCAGACACATCATTGGTTAGTATCTGTCACCTATCATATCCATTAGTCACTGAGTGTTGTTGAATATATTTTTTAAATAATTCTTGATTGTCTCCAGCACATCTCACGCTTCATTTGTTGTAGGTCTTTTTTATTGGTCTCCATGAAATTTTGTATTTTTATTCCAATTTTGATTTCCTGTTCTCTTTCTTTCTGCTTTCAATTCTTTCTACTGATAACAGGTCTTTTCAGCACGTGTATTAGTCAAGTCTATCGTAAATCTTAAAATCTTAGAAGCTCTCTGATGTCCCCAAGATAGACTAGTTCTAGACTCTAATTTTCTATTCCTTTCAAATTCTGACTAAAACATAGCAACTTGAGCTTTTAATTTTTCTATTTTCAGATTATCTTTCTTTGCTATTCATACCTTTGAACAAACTCTTTTTCTTGACTGAGAAACATCGTATCATTTTCAACTCCCATGTAGCTATTAAATAGGTTTAATTTAAATATCACCTTCTATCTCTCCTCAGGGATTACTCTGTATACACCTCACAGAGCTAATAATCATCATAGCATTCTCTGATTATGTGTTTACAGGTTGATTTCCTTGCTAGATTGTGAACTACTCAAAGGCTGGATGTTTCATTCATTTCTGTGTTTCTAGATACTAAATATGTGTCTGACACATAAAAAAAGCTAATGCATGATTTTACATAAAGGAATATTAATTTTAAAATACTTATGATTGCTAAAGTACTAATGTATTTTGCAAAATATAGAGGTATTTTAATAAAATTCCCCTTGTAAGATATATACATTTCCTTTTTTATAGCTAATACTGCCTCCTATTGTCATATTCAAAAGCATTTATCAAGTATACATATTTATCTGTATAAAGTATCACATGCTGTAAATAATGCTTTCAGCATATTTCCTATCCTCTAGAAAATTAAAAATTAAGACATATCCCTGAATTAAGATACTTTGCCAAGAAAAATTCACAAGTATTTGCTTAGAAAAATGTGTGAGAAAAATTTAATTAACTACGTGAAATATTTTCAATATACTAAATTTATTTTCCCCAATGTATAATTTCTATATCCAGTGAAGCATGAACAATAATGATACATGTCTGCTTTTGTAAATACAACTTACATTGTTTTACTTCACATTAAAATATAAACTATTATTAAATAAGCTAAAGTGCTGTAAATATAATTTAATTTTAAATATCAAAGCTGTCGTGTAACAAAGTACTATTACATGTCAATGAATTTTTAAAAAGTTTCACTTAAAACAGTAATAACAAAAGTTATTACAAAGTTAAAATTTTAAACTCATGGCAAGCTTAATCAAGTTGTTCTTCATTGCTTGAAATTATGCAACAACTAATTTTTCAGTATGCAAACTAGTGTCAAGTGAAAAATTTCAGGAATACATACCACCCTTAAACTGTAGTAAAATGGCTCATTAAAAAATACACTTTTGTGTAAATCATCATTTCTACTCATCTAACCAAACTCCAACAAAAAATTTAGAATATGTGTGGTATATGTTTAAGATCTGTTAAGAATTACTAACTTTAATCACTGCTAAATTGAATGCTAGCCAATTTAGCTAGCAATGACTTGATAGCCAACCATTTTGGAATATTAGAAAGTATATAGTATTTGGAGCATGAATACATAGGTTCAAGGACAAGCTGTGATACTTATGATTTCACCCATGAGGGGGCAATTAACTTCCCTGACATTACTCATGTGAATTACACACACACACACACACACACACACACACACACACACATTGTGCTACTTTGTTCAAATCTTAGCTATATGCACAACTAAAGTGTGAGAAAACTATAGTTTTTTAGAAGACAGTGATGGAGAAGTTAATGATAGATGAAAGTAGAGACAATGTATAACAGACACTTTCTGTGGATAACATATAACCAAAACTACAGAATTAGAGGAGAAATTGGACAGCATGGAGTTCTTGGCACACTTTGTCTACCCAAAACATTCTAGCTAATTAAAGGATAAATAAATACATTAACTGGAAATTAAATCAATGCTGCTAATAGTACACTGTCTTTTTCAGAGTTCATAGTTTGTCAGGCAGCTTTTTCAAGCCTGAGTCTAATTGTAAATTTTGGACAAGTTTTTAAATCTATGTGCACCTTAATTTCTGATTAAAAAAATGTTACAAGAGTATAGGGGCTTGGGTGCCTGGTGGTTCAGTCAGTTAAGCATCTGACTTTGGGCTCAGGTCATGATATCATGGTTCATGAGTTCAAGTCCAGCACTGGGACCTATTTCTCCTTAATTGTAGACATTCTTCCAGTACTACACTACATAAGACACCTATCATGAGTCTGGTTTATATCCATTAAATGTTACAGCTGAAATGGATAGCAGGAATATTACTGGAAGCCATCCATATACCTAAGTATTCATGACTTTACAATACATAGAAAGTATGGGAATCATAAAAATATATTCCATTACCTCTAAACTAAATGTGTTGCTAACTCAACCTCTCTTTTGTCAGAATCTTAAATGTCCATGGTCATTCTAGCACTATCAAACTGGAGAGATATTAAGATCAATGGAAATCAAGATGGGAAGAAACAATATTCTTTACACATTGCAATGAAATATTTTACTTTCACAACTTTATAAAAATGTTTGCAAGGGCACCTGGGTGGCTCAGTTGGTTAAGCGTCTGACTTTGGCTTAGGTCATGATCTCACAGTTCAGGAGTAGGAACCCGGCGTCGGGCTCTGTGCTGTCAGCTCAGAGCCTGGAGCCTGCTTCAGATTCTGTGACTCCCTCTCTCTCTGCCCTTCCCCTGCTTGTGCTTTCTATCTCTCTCTTTCTCTCTTTCCCTCAAAATTAAAATAAAAACATTAAAAAATGTATGCACATATGAACACATTAGTAAGACTCCACACAAGTTAGGGGTCCTAACATTTAAATTTTATTAACCTTATGGTAAAATCTGTTTCCATTAGCACATCTTCCTATTTTTTTTATCAGCCTTTTGAATAGAGAAATATGCAATGTTCACATCAATACCCCTAACTAACACTCTTACAGCTGACTATGACAGCTGAATCATGCTGTGTTCTCCTTTTAATTTTCCTGTGCAACATCATTTTGATAACTTCTTTGGTTGCTCGAGTTAATATTTGTCTTATGTGTATGTTTACTTCATTTCCTATGTACTTATCATTAAGTTTCTATCACATTATCCTCTGGTTGTTTAAACTTGTCTTCAATGCTTTTAAAACATCATGTTTTTAAGCAACCTTTTGAAAAAGCTCTCTCTCCTGCAAAGAACTGACCCTTTCGCATCTGCAGGTCTGCTATAGCGCTCTCATCCTGTGATCTCCTTGACGATAATTCTAGGAGTTTCCTTTATTCTTTTGTGCTCCAATCCTCTGTTCACTAGATCCCACAGTTTTTTCTTTCTTAGTTTCCTCCCTAAATGTATGCGAAATATTTCTTCCTCTACTTTCTTGGCAAATGGGATGAGGAGGTAGATCTTTTGAGAATCGAATACCTAAAAAATTTGTATATTAAAAACTTGTATTTAAGTACTAATTTACTGAGCATAGAATTCTAGGCTATCCATAGAATTCTAGCTGGAAATATTGTTTTTCCTTAAAACTTTGAAGATATTTCTCGACGACATAGTGGCTTTCAGTGTTGCTGATGGCTAACATTGTGACCCTTGAACTCATGTGTAAACTCTTCCCTAAGAGAGAAAAACAGAACAAAATAAAACACAGAGTCTCAAAATTCATTAAGGTGAGATGATATAGGTAAAAACCTGTAGAGAATGGTCTTTTGCAGCCATGGCTATAACAAGAATTTGGCTGAGAGGTAGGGCACAGAAAATATCTGATAAGTGTGTCAAAGTTAAAGTACATCCTTGTGAAACTCAAGAACACTGTGGATAAAGAGAAGATTTAGAGAACTCCTATAGAGATAGAAATCAAGTTATATACATCAACAATCAGAATGGCTTCAAACTTCTGAATCACAACACTGGAAACCAGGGAACAGTCCTGAAGTATTAGGACATCTAAATACCCCTATAGGGTTGATCTCTAGCTGTCCACAGCAGTGATTACACATTCTATGCTGATTTTTCTTTCTTGCTTTCTGTTTTCAGCTTCCCTGCCACGCCCACCCCCCCACACCCCTTTCCTTTCAGGAATCATCTCCCAAACAACCTGCAGCCAAATCCTTGTCTCATGCTTTACTTTCAGCACCGAGGTTGACAGAATACATTTATTGACTAGGGACTATATGACCCTTTTAAACCAAATATTACATTCTATAATTCTGTAAAATTTTCTTTATTTGTTTGAAGTTTTCCCCTTTTTTCTAAAATTTATTTTATTTGCGTATGGAGCATCCTGGACACATCCTTTATTATTATTTTTCAATCTGCTCTCTCCAACTTGTCTCCCCTTGTCTTCTTTTGCCCTTATTCTTATTATTTTATTTTATTTTTTTAAATTTTCTTTTAACATTTCTTCATTTTTGAGAGACAGAGACAGAGCATGAGCAGGGGAGGGACAGACAGCGAGGGAGACACAGAATCCGAACCAGGCTCCAGGGTCTGAGCTGTCAACACAGTCTAACATGGGACTTGAACTCAGGAACTGTGAGATCATGACCTGAGCTGAAGTCAGACACTTGATGGACCGAGCCACCCAGGAGCCTCTTGCCCTTATTTTTAAATTAATTTTTTGAGAATTGTAGATTCACCTGCAGTTGTGATACACAATATAGAGAAACTCCATATTCCTTTTATCCAGTTCCTCCAATGGTAACATCTTACAAAACTCTACTACAATATCACAACCAGGTTGTTGCCAGTGATACAGTCACAACACAGAATATTGCCATCACCACCAAGACCCCTCATGTTGCCCATTTGTAGCCCACCCATTTCTCTCCCACTCCTAATCCCTCATCAGTCACTGGAAACTACTAATAAATTTCTTATCTCTAGAATTTTAATATTTCAAAAATGTTATATAATTTTTTAACATTGTATTTATTTTTGAGAGACAGAGCATGGGGGGGGGGGGACCAGAGAAAGACAAGGAGATGCAGAATAGGTTTTTTTGATTAATTTATTTTTTCTTATTAAATTTTTCTTCTGTTAATTATCTTTTCCTTGTCAAATCTCTTTGATTTATGTCCCCTAAATTTTCTTCTATGAGGTTTTTCTGAAAGTTTTGTAGTTTTACATTTTATATTTAAATCTATGATCCATACTGAGTTATTTCTGCATTAGATATTAAACTTAAGTTGTTTCATGTTTGCCTGTGAATAATGCCTCAGAATTATTTGTTGAAAAGATCTTTCCTCCATTGAATTACTTTTCCACCTTTGTCAATAATAGCTGCATATGTTTATGTGAATCTACTTCTGGGTTCTTTATCTGTTCCATAGTGTCCCTTAACAAATACCACAGTCTTTATTGTTGTGACTACATAAGTCATGATATCAGGTGAACTTTTTTTTCCCACTTTGTCTTTTCCTAGATTATTTAACTATTCAAATTCCTTTGCCTTTCCCTATATTTTACTATCTAGATAGATAGATAGATAATAGCAAGATATATATACACATACACACAAATATATACATATATATACACAAACACGTGCGTGTGTGTGTGTATACACAAAATATCTTGCTGGGATTTTAATAAGAATTGCATTAAATCTTTACATCAGTTTGGAGAGAATTGCCATTTATTGTATTGGGTCTTCCAAACCATAAACATAGCATGTTTTTGTATTTACCTTCTTTGATTTATTTCATCAGTGATGTGCAGTTTTCAGCATACAAATCTTATGTAGGTTTTGTTAAATTTGCACCTCAGTATATATGTTTTTTTGTAATTATGGGTGACATTTTATTTTTAATTTTGGCTACCCATATTTGTTGCCGCTACACAAAAATACCAGTGCTTTTTGTATGTTATCTTTTATCCTGTGATTTGCTGAACTTACTTATGAGTTCTAGGAGAGTTTTCTTTTTGTTTTCCTTTTAGATTTCTTGAGATTTGCAATGTAGACATTTAATCTGCCATTAGACAGAGTTTCATGTCTTTTTTATTTTTTGATCTGTATGAATTTTATTTGCCTTTCTTGCTTTATTGCTGAAGCTAAAACATCCAACATAATGATAAATAAGAATAGTGAGAACTGATATCTTTGCTTTGTACCTTACCTTAGGGGAAAAATATTCAATCTTTCACCACTCAATGTAATGTTACTGATTTTCAAATATTAAGCAAGACTTGCATCCCTGGAACAAACTCTATTTAATCATTATATAATAATTTTAATATGTATTGCTAAATTCTATTTACTAATATTTTCTTCAAAATTTCTTTATTCCATAAGGCATATTAGCCTGTGATTTTCTCTCCCTCCCCCCTTTTTTAATGCTATCTTTCTCTAGTTTTGGTATCAGTAGAATACAGCTTTATAAAATTAAATAGAATTGTTTCCTCCCCTTACATTTTCTGGAAGAAATTGTGTAAAATATGTATTAATTCTTCTTTAAACATTCGGTAGAATTTTTCAGTAAAAGCACCTTGAAATGAAAACTTCTATTTTGGTAGTTTTTAAATTACAAATTCATTTTCCTTAATAGTTATAGAGCTAGTCCAATTATCTAATTGTTTTTCAAGGAATTGGTCCAATTTCATCAAGGTTGTTAACTTTGTGTGTAAAATTTTATACAACATTCTTTGTTACTGCTTTGATATTTTCAGGGCCTGTATTAGTACTCTTAGTTTCATTCCTGATATTGGTTATTTGTGTCTTCACCATTTTTTTTCATTTTCAGTTTTGCTAGGAATTTCTCAATTTTATTACACATTTTATTTATTTTTAAACAGAATATATGGATACATTACAGAATTTTATTTTTTAATATTTATTTATTTATTTTTTATTTTTGAGAGAGAGAGAGACCCTGCACACAAGCGGGGGAAGGGCAGAGATGGAGACACAAAATCTGAAGCAGGCCCCAGGCTCTGAGCTGTCAGCACAGACCCTGATGCGGGGCCAGAACCCACAAACTATGAGATCATGACTTGAGTCGAAGTCGGGCACTAAACGACTAGCCACCCAGGTGCCCTTTATTAGACATTTTAAAAACTATTTGCTCCACTGATTTTCCCTTATTTTTATCTTATCTTAATTATTTCCATCATTCTGTTCACTTTGAACTTATTTTGTTTGTTTTTATGTTCTTGAAGTGGGAGCTTAGATTATTGATATGACACCTTTTCTCTTTTCTAAGGTATATATTTATTATTATAATTTTCCCTCTTAGCAATTTTTTGACATGTATTTTATTTCCCTTCATTCAAAGAATTGCTTTACTTTCCTTGAGACCCCTTCTTGACCCATGGATTATTTTGAACTGTGTTGTTTAATTTCTAAGTGTTTGAAGATTTCTTGCTTTTTGATTTCTAGTTTGCTCTATTGTGCACAGAGAAAAATATTCTGTATTGTTTCAATGACTTTAAATTTGTTAAGGACTTTTTATAGCCTGAAACCTGGTCTCTCTAACATATGTTCCATGAGACTTGAAGAGAATATATATTCTATCATGTTGAGTGGAGTGTTCTATAAATGTTGGTTAGACTGTGTTTGTTTATGGTGTCTTCTAAACCCTTGCTGATTTTCTGTCAAGTTCTGTCAGTTGGATTATTTATTTAAATATTTTTCAGCCCCACCTACTTTCCCCTCTGCTTTCAGAATCCAATGCCGTGAATTTTCAATCTGTTGGTATATTTCCACGTATTGCTCAGTCTGTCCATTTTGGAGGGGCTGGGGTGAATTATTTTCTATTTTTCTCTCATCCAGCTCACTGATTATTTCCTTTCTCCTCTTCATTCTGTTGTTGTACCCCTCCATTCAATGCTTTTTAAAAAAATGTTTAATGTAGCTATTTTACTTTTTCATTCTAAAATTTTCATTTGCTTCTTCTTTATTTTTGAACTTTCTTTGCAAAAACTTTCTATTTCTTTGTTGACTTTTATACTTTTTCATTTGTCTTAAGTGTCATTATTATTTTAAGCAATTTTATGGTGTAAAAATAATTATTGGATATTAGTAATATTTCTCTCCTCATGGTATTAGCACTCACTGACTACCATTTTTTAATTAACTTTGGGATCTTTTTAGTTCTTGGTATGATGTGTGATATTTATTGGAACTTGGACATGGTGTGTATTATTTTATGAGATTCTGGATTTTACTTAAACCTTTTGCTTTAACTAGCTTTTCTAAGACAACTTTGACAGAGAAAGAGAGGGTGTCACCTCATTACATGAGGTAGGGGTACCAGCCCAGCTTCTCTACTTGGCCTCTGTTGACAACTGGGAGGGTGGGCTTATGGGAGGTAGGGATTTCAGCTCCATCCTAGGCTTCCACTGATACCTCCCTATTTGAGATGAATAGGAGTACCTCCACACTACTTCAAACAGAAATGGAGTAAAAATACTGATTCTCCACTAGGCCTTCTTTGAGACTGTCCCTGATCACTACAATATGGGGAGAGAAGTATGTTCCTCACATGATTTCCTTTGACTCCATCTTTGGAAGTAGGGTTGCTCATCATTGCCCCGAGACATGAAAGTTCTAGCTTCCTTATTGATCTTCTCTGACATCACCACGCCTGGAAGTTAGAGCACCTTGTTACAGCTTGTTAAGGAGAAAAGTCTAGGTTCCCCACTTGGCTTTTGGCAACGTGAATGGAAGTGTGGCCATAGGTCTTCTGGGACATTTGGCTGAAGTGGAGCAGTAATAGCCTAAAAGTTTACTGTCTCATTAGGTTACTTTTTTTCTGGTCTTTTGGCTATAGAGAGCAGGTTTTTGTTGGAGCTTTATTCATCTACACCCATTAGAATATCCAGGTTTATGGTTTCTTCAACATCTGCCTTGGAGTGCAGGAGACAAAAAAAAAAAAAAATTGTAGGGAACTTAGCACCATGTCATTTTTCAGGTCCCAAAGTCCTTAATGGGTCTGCCTTTTCTCCACCTTTCAGAGTTGCTTTTCTGTTTTGTTTTGTTTTTAACATCTATAATGTCCCAAGATTTAGTTGTATTTACTTGGAGAAATAGAGAAATGTATGTCCACTCCATCTTCATGGAAGCAGAAATTGTTTCTTCTTGTTTTCTCTCCACTTTGGAAGATTTCAATTCCTGTACTGTGAAACATTTTTAAATTCTGTTATTATATTTTTAAGGGCCAAGAACGCTTTTTATTACCAAGAATATTCCAAATTTATAATACCTTGTCTGTTACATAAATGCAATATCTTTTTTTTTATATCAAAGGACAATTTCGTCTTAGATTTTGATCTTTGTGTTTTATTTCTTACAGATTTTTTGATGATTATTTGGTTTTAATCTTTTAAATTAAAGACATTTATTGGATATCTGATGATTCCAGAGTTTCTCTTCATATTTAAGACTAAGACAATAAAAGTTGAATGGGAGCTCTTTCCCCATAGATACAATTTACCAACAAAGGGATCCATTTTCCTGAAGTCTAAATATTGTCTTTTATTCTCTTGAAATATTTGGACTCCATGGAGGTAAAAATCCCAATATTCTGCTTATGATACATTGTATATGCAGTATATAGTAACTTGACTGCCCTCTTTTGGTGAACCAAGTAATACAGAGACCCCTTAATCCTTGTATATGTTATGAAATATGTGTGTGTGTGTCTGTGTGTCTATGAATTTTTTAAAAATTAGTCTCCTGCAGAATACTAACAGCCAGTTGTACTTGGAATTATAACCAAACAATAAACTCTGATTTTATTTTTGAGAGTAAGATTCCATTCGGTTTTGTGAGCGATTTACTCTATCATGATGTAACAAAGATAGAAAATTACTGCTGTCTTCCAGTGGTCGATGAACACACCAATTTCTGGCCACTTTGGATTATCTGTATTGATAATTGGCATACTATTTTTACTTTTCAGCTCTCCTTCTTTGAATTCAGCTTTCTAGAGCATGCTAGGCTAACTAGCACACTTTGCACATTTCAGTGTCCAGAAGAATAAGTTTTAATTTCCTCTCATATCTTTGTGTTTATTAATTTTTGCTGCCGTTGGTCTTTCTCCCAGATATTTATTGTGTTTCAGCAGCCAGAAACCTAAGTGGTTACACTGGCAGAGCTAAATCCAGATTACTTAAGTAAACAGCCTGTATTCTCCATGAATCTTTAAAATACTTTTTCCATGTTAACATAGAATGATCCACTAGCTATCTTTTGTTGGGTTGTTTCTGTATTCATCAGAGTGATTTTTCTTGTGCATTGTACACAGTTTTCCATTTGATATAACATGATGCTGGAGTAGAAGCATTTTTTTTCAGTGTTATAAACCTTAACCATGGGCTTATTCATGGCAGGGTTATGTAGAATCTTATTGTGAGATAGACATTACAAAGTAGATCTGGTTGTTGAAACTAAGATAAGTTGCTCCTTCATTTCAGTTCCTCTTTTCAATTAACCACCTCTCCCTCTGCAATTTTCTTCATTTTCTAACAATAGAATATTATGAAGAGCTATATCTCTCTTTCTCTCCCCCCCTTTTGGTAATGGCACTATTTAGTATTATAAAATAACATATTAAGAGTAGAAGCACAGTTTTGTCTTGCTTAGCTTTGAATTGGTTTCTTCTGTTTCTTTGAGACTTTGAAATATCAGAGTTCCTATGTTGCTACTTGCTTAAAAATCTTATTTTTGTATTTGTAGTTGAATTTTTTATCTCAACTGTCAACAGATCATTTTATTCCAACTGTGCCTTCTTACAGACACATTAAGAGCAATTCCCAGTGGTGCTTTTGGCTTGCTTAGAATTCATAATCAGAACCTTTCAAGCTCCAAATACCTAGGAGATTCTCCACTCAACCTGTACATGGAAGTTTGGCAATTCCTTCCTGGCAGAAGACAGAAGATTAAAAGAACTCAACCACCTTTCACATGATTTCCCCTTCAGATAGAATGTTTTCAGTTCATTGAAAGTTCTAAGTCTCTGCTTTGAAATGTTGGAGAATTCTAAGTCTCTGCTTGGAAATATTGAAGTAAGCAATATTGACCTCAATGTTACTATTGCATCCTTTACACAAATTCTGTTTCAACACACAGGAAATAATACTAATTTGTCAAATAAATGCTTGGTGTATTTGTGAAAACTGCTATCTATAAAGAACAGTTCTACAAACATCATGACTTGTGTGTATGTAATATAAATAATTACCCTTGCCGCAATGCCCTCTCCTGGAGGGAGACACGCATGCAATCATCTCCCTTTATGAAGAACAACAATGGTGTTAATATTCCAGAAACGTTAGTAGTTATCACTATAACCACTGATATTTGAATTTCTGGTATGATTTTTTATAGTTACATTTCAATACATATTTTTAAATCTTTTAGGGACCAGAATACTGCAAAGACCTAATACACATTGTGGAAAATCTAAAAGGCTCTTTAATTTCACCATGGTATATGTTCTAACCCCTATTCTTCTATTTCTAATCTTTATTCATGACCTAGTGAAACTGAAGACTTTCCTTCTCAGCAAAATACCAATTTATTTATTTCCTGAATTATTCATCTGCCTTTACTTTGTTTCCCTTTCTGATTACAAACAGCAAGCAATGCCATTCCATTATTGTAATTTTCATTTCTTTCAATTATTTTTTTTTAGTTTTGAGTGTTCATCTTGCACTGTTAAATTTAGTCTTTAGTATTTATTTATTTTGATATTCTTATAAGTTGAATTGTTTTCTTAGTTTTGTTTTTGGCATGTTCACTGGTAGTACACAATTTTTTTGTATCAACGTTGTATCCTGAAAACTTTCTCAATGTGTTTATTAATTCTATTCATTTTTTTAAGTGGGAGCATTCCTCGTGATTTTCTAAATATAAGATCATGCCATTTGTGAATACAGATCGTTTTACATTATCATTTCTAGTCAATACACTATTTTTTTGTCTTTTTTTTACAGAGAGAGAGAGAAAAAGAGCACGAGCAGGGAAGAGGGGCAGGGGGAGAGAGAGAATCCCAAGCAGGCTCCATGATCAGCATGAAGCCCAACATGGGGTTCAATCCCAGGATTCTGTGAACATGATTTGAGTCAAAATCAAGAGTAGGATGCTCAACTGACAGAGCCACACTGGCACCCCTTGATACAAATGTTTTTAAGCTTGCATAAATCCCAGACCTAAAGAATTTCCAGACAGATGTCCTATTTATCGATATGTAAACTTACTTTCCCAGATTATTATGATTTAACAAGTTGGGAAACACTGTGGTAATCTATTTGCATTACTTTAATATGAAAACAATGTCATACATTGAAATATGTGAATTAAATAATATCCCAAGGTTATGTGATTCACGAATCAATTCCTGCAGCAATGCCATCCAGCAGTTCTTCTCAAATGTTAAATCACACATGATTTACCTGGCAGCATTCTTAAAACTCAGACCGATTCAGTTGGCTCATAGAGATACCCGAGATTTGGCATTTCTAGTCTCTCGAGAAGAAAAATTGCCAATGGAGATACGGCCTGTAAAAGATTCATCTTGTACAGTTTTGCATCTGAAGCAACTAGTTTTGTTTTTGCTGTTTTTATTTTAAACATATTTTAAAGTGTATTCACTTATTTTGAGAGAAATAGTGAGTGGGGGAGGTACAGAGAGAGAGGGAAAGAGAGAGAATCTCAAGCAGGCTCCACACTGTGAACAAAGGGCCCTATGCAGGGTTCAGTCTCAAGAACTGTGACATCATGATCTGAGCCAAAATCAAGAGTCAGACACTTAACCAAATGAGCCACCCAGGTGCCCCTTTTAAACATTTTTATTTTTTTATTTTTACTTTATTATTATTTTTTAATTAATTAATTTATTTTTTTTTTAAATTTTTTTTTTTCAACGTTTATTTATTTTTGGGACAGAGAGAGACAGAGCATGAACGGGGGAGGGGCAGAGAGAGAGGGAGACACAGAATCTGAAGCAGGCTCCAGGCTGTGAGCTGTTAGCACAGAGCCCAACGCAGGGCTTGAACTCATAACCCATGAGATCATGACCAGAGCCAAAGTTGGAGGCTTAACCAACTGAACCACCCATGCTTCCCTAAATATTTTTTAAATTAAGGTGAAATTAACATAATGTAACATTAATAATTTTTAAATGAACAGCCCGGTCATGTTTAGTACATTCACAGTGTTGCACGACCACCATCTCGATGTATCTAATTCAAAACATCTTCATCACCCAGAAAGTGAACCTAATATGTTCTAACCCCTATTCTTCTATTTCTAATCTTTATTCATGACCTAGTGAAACTGAAGACTTTCCTTCTCAGCAAAATACCAATTTATTTATTTCCTGAATTATTCATCTGCCTTTACTTTGTTTCCCTTTCTGATTACAAACAGCAAGCAATGCCATTCCATTATTGTAATTTTCATTTCTTTCAATTATTCCCAACACTTTAAACAGCTGTTGTCTTCTTTCTTTCTATCCCTAATCTTTGGCATTCACCAATCTTCATTATTTGTCTATGGCTTTATCAATTTTGAATACTTCATGTAAATAGAGTCATACAATATGTGATATTTTATGTCTAGCTTCTTTCATTTAGTATAATGTTTTTGAGACTTATCCATGTCATAATATGTATCAGTACTTCACTCTTTTTTTAAATGTTTATTTATTTTTGAGAGAGACAGTAAGATCATGAGTGGGGGAGGGGCAGAGAGAGAAGGAGACATAGAATCAGAAGCAGGCTCCAGGCTCTGAGCTGTCAGTACAGAGCCCGATGCCGGCCTTGAACCCAAGAACCTGAGCTGAAGTCAGAGGCTCAACCAACTGAACCACCCAGGCACCCCAGCACTTCACTGTTTTTAAGATTAAATAATATACCATGTTATGTATACACCACAATCTGTTTTTCCATTCATTTCCTGATGGATATTTGGGGCATAGCCTTTTGACTGTTGTGATTGGTGCTGTTACAAACATATGTATGTACATGTTTGTTCAAAAACCTGTTTTCAACCATATCAGTTATATATGTGTATATATATATATGTGTGTGTGTGTGTGTGTATATACACACACACACACACACACATATATATATATATGACTGGAATTGCTGGGTCAGAAAGCTATTCTTACTTTTTGAGGAACCACCAATATTTTCCCGAGTGAGCCATTTTATATTCCCACCTTCAATGTATGAAGGAACAGAATTTTCCATATCTTTGCCAACTCTTGTAATTTTCCATTTTTTTATATAGCCATCCTAGTGGGTATAAAGTAGCACCTCACTGTAGGTTTTGATTTGCATGTCCCTAAGGACTAATGGTGTTGAGAATATTTTCTGTACTTATTGGCCATTTATGTATCTTCTTTGGGAAAATGTCTAATCAAGACTTTTGACCATTTAAAAATAAGGTTTTCTTTGCTACTGAATTTAAATGTTCTTTATATATTCTGGGTACCAGATGTTTATTAAATATATGATCTGTAAACATTTCCTCACATTCTGTCCTTGTCTTTTCACTATTCATACAGCATGCAACTGTCTTTTTTTATTCAGTCGTAATTTATCTCTTCACTGTTCATTTTGTTATTATACAGATTGTTTTCTTTTCCTCCACCCATTTTCTTAATAAATTGGGAATTATTCAATTAGAGTTTACCTATAAAATTCACAAAAAAATGAAATCTAGGGGTGCCGGGGTGGCTCAGTTGGTTCAGCGTCTGACTTCGGCTTAGATCATGATTTCTCGGTTCATGGGTTTGAGCCCTGCATCAGGCTCTGTGCTAACAGCTGGGAGCCTGGAGCCTGCTTCAGATCCTGTGTTTTGCTCTTTCTCTGCCCCTCCTCTGCTCCTGCTCTGTTTCTCTTTCTCTTTCTCAAAAATAAATAAACATTAAAAAAATTTTTTTAATGAAATCTAAAGTTAACCATTTTTCCACTCATTCTAAAGAGTAAGCTAGTAGACATAATAATGCTTTACAAATTATTTTCCCCCTTTTATTTTATTTTTGTCTAGGATTTTAATCTTTTTTTAATCCCAAATAACAGATATTATGATTATTTTATATAATCACTTAGATTTATCTGTATGTTTACCTATTTATTAGTTCAGCATACAGAAAATATAACTATATTTTCTAAGCCAATAAATGATTGAAAAAAGCAGCTTTATTTTTTTTTACATGTTTGCAAATTTATGTAATGTCTGTCTTAATAGAAGATGGCTAGATTCTTATCTGCTTCTGCATTCAATTGGTAGTGATATAGTCTGTAGAAAATTCACTATATATTCATGAGGGAATGCGTGAAATAGACAGATGATGTTATATTAGTATTGTGACAAAATCAGTTTTGACCTTGCAGAGTCCCTGAAAGTTCAGGGAAGCCCAGGAAAGGTTGGACCACATTTTGAATACTAGCATGGAACCATATATAGAAAAGATGTTTCTTACCTCAGATCTAAGTCCTGGGAGGAGTCTTGAAACCAGCATTTCTTTATTAAAGATTTTGTAAAAACAAAGTCTAGACACCTTGCTAAAGAATATCAAAGGTCTCTTACAATTACATGAATATGAATATGTCATCTCTCCCACCGGAATATAAGTATCTCAATGCTAATATCTTTTAATTTTGTATCTATAGCATAAAGTTGATTCCCAGTAAATATGAAACTTATGTTTCACCCTGTTGCAAAATGAATTAAAGCTACTCAAAGCTCCATTTAGATTATGTTGCTTTTAGAGCATTTAAATGGTCAACAGATGGAAATTGTAAAGTGTTACAGACCTTTTGAGAGACTATTACTCATAACAACAACAAAAATATATTTCTGCAAAATTCTTACGCATCCCTTCTCCTCTAGGAGAAAACAAATCTGCACTCAGATAATCTAGGACCAGTTTAACTGAAATGATCCTCAGGTGTTTTAAATCTGATTTATAGCATTTTCTTTACTTCTACTTTCATCCTGTGTAGTCTCTCACCAACAGCAAATTGTCTTACTTATTTGGTTTGGTACATTAATGGGCTAATATTGTCTGTCCACATTTCAGAATAAAAGTTAACATGTTTTTATTTTCAAATATATAATTGTATTGATTTGATACATTATGAAAGTAATTTAAAATTATTTATGAAATAAAATATCTGTGTTCAGAGCACACAAAAAGTTGCCTTTAATACTCATCAATCCTAATATGGTCCTAAGTCACCACGAAGAATGTTGTTTCAAGAAACCTTTGATCAGATACAAACAATTATCAGGGAATACTATGAAAAATTATATGCCAACAAATTGGACAACCTGGAAGAAATGGACAAATTCCTGAACACCCACACTCTTCCAAAACTCAATCAGGAGGAAAGAGAAAGCTTGAACAGACCCATAACCAGCAAAGAAATTGAATCGGTTATCAAAAATCTCCCAACAAATAAGAGTCCAGGACCAGATGGCTTCCCAGGGGAGTTCTACCAGACGTTTAAAGCAGAGATAATACCTATCCTTCTCAAGCTATTCCAAGAAATAGAAAGGGAAGGAAAACTTCCAGACTCATTCTATGAAGCCAGTATTACTTTGATTCCTAAACCAGACAGAGACCCAGTAAAAAAAGAGAACTACAGGCCAATATCCCTGATGAATATGGATGCCAAAATTCTCAATAAGATACTAGCAAATCGAATTCAACAGCATATAAAAAGAATTATTCACCATGATCAAGTGGGATTCATTCCTGGGATGCAGGGCTGGTTCAACATTCGCAAATCAATCAATGTGATACATCACATTAACAAAAAAAAAGAGAAGAACCATATGATCCTGTCAATCGATGCAGAAAAGGCCTTTGACAAAATCCAGCACCCTTTCTTAATAAAAACCCTTGAGAAAGTCGGGATAGAAGGAACATACTTAAAGATCATAAAAGCCATTTATGAAAAGCCCACAGCTAACATCATCCTCAACGGGGAAAAACTGAGAGCTTTCTCCCTGAGATCAGGAACACGACAGGGATGCCCACTCTCACCGTTGTTGTTTAACATAGTGCTGGAAGTTCTAGCATCAGCAATCAGACAACAAAAGGAAATCAAAGGCATCCAAATTGGCAAAGATGAAGTCAAGCTTTCGCTTTTTGCAGATGACATGATATTATACATGGAAAATCCAATAGACTCCACCAAAAGTCTGCTAGAACTGATACATGAATTCAGCAAAGTTGCAGGATACAAAATCAATGTACAGAAATCAGTTGCATTCTTATACACTAACAATGAAGCAACAGAAAGACAAATAAAGGAACTGATCCCATTCACAATTGCACCAAGAAGCATAAAATACCTAGGAATAAATCTAACCAAAGATGTAAAGGATCTGTATGCTGAAAACTATAGAAAGCTTATGAAGGTAATTGAAGAAGATTTAAAGAAATGGAAAGACATTCCCTGCTCATGGATTGGAAAAATAAATATTGTCAAAATGTCAATACTACCCAAAGCTATCTACACATTGAATGCAATCCCAATCAAAATTGCACCAGCATTCTTCTCGAAACTAGAACAAGCAATCCTAAAATTCATATGGAACCACAAAAGGCCCCGGATAGCCAAAGGAATTTTGAAGAAGAAGACCAAAGCAGGAGGCATCACAATCCCAGACTTCAGCCTCTACTACAAAGCTGTCATCATCAAGACAGCATGGTATTGGCACAAAAACAGACACACAGACCAATGGAATAGAATAGAAACCCCAGAACTAGACCCACAAACATATGGCCAACTCATCTTTGACAAAGCAGGAAAGAACATCCAATGGAAAAAAGACAGCCTCTTTAACAAATGGTGCTGGGAGAACTGGACAG
Organism: Lynx rufus; assembly: GCF_022079265.1. Classification (NCBI taxonomy): domain Eukaryota; kingdom Metazoa; phylum Chordata; class Mammalia; order Carnivora; family Felidae; genus Lynx; species Lynx rufus. The sequence goes on along the minus strand of NW_025814878.1, from coordinate 85,588,418 downwards.
CAACATGCAGAAGGTTGAAACTAGACCACTTTCTCACACCATTTACAAAAATAAACTCAAAATGGATAAAGGACCTAAATGTGAGACAGGAAACCATCAGAACCTTAGAGGAGAAAGCAGGAAAAGACCTCTCTGACCTCAGCCGTAGCAATCTCTTACTCGACACATCCCCAAAGGCAAGGGAATTAAAAGCAAAAGTGAATTACTGGGACCTTATGAAGGTAAAAAGCTTCTGCACAGCAAAGGAAACAACCAACAAAACTAAAAGGCAACCAACGGAATGGGAAAAGATATTTGCAAATGACATATCGGACAAAGGTCTAGTATCTAAAATCTATAAAGAGCTCACCAAACTCCACACCCGAAAAACAAATAACCCAGTGAAGAAATGGGCAGAAAACATGAATAGACACTTCTCTAAAGAAGACATCCAGATGGCCAACAGGCACATGAAAAGATGTTCAGCGTCGCTCCTTATCAGGGAAATACAAATCAAAACCACACTCAGGTATCACCTCACGCCAGTCAGAGTGGCCAAAATGAACAAATCAGGAGACTATAGATGCTGGCGAGGATGTGGAGAAACGGGAACCCTCTTGCACTGTTGGTGGGAATGCAAATTGGTGCAGCCGCTCTGGAAAGCAGTGTGGAGGTTCCTCAGAAAATTAAAAATAGACCTACCCTATGACCCAGCAATAGCACTGCTAGGAATCTACCCAAGGGATACAGGAGTACTGATGCATAGGGGCACTTGTACCCCAATGTTCATAGCAGCACTCTCAACAATAGCCAAATTATGGAAAGAGCCTAAATGTCCATCAACTGATGAATGGATAAAGAAATTGTGGTTTATATACACAATGGAATACTACGTGGCAATGAGAAAAAATGAAATATGGCCTTTTGTAGCAACGTGGATGGAACTGGAGAGTGTGATGCTAAGTGAAATAAGCCATACAGAGAAAGACAGATACCATATGGTTTCACTCTTATGTGGATCCTGAGAAACTTAACAGGAACCCATGGGGGAGGGGAAGGAAGAAAAAAAAAAAAAAAAAAAAAGGACGTTAGAGTGGGAGAGAGCCAAAGCATAAGAGACTGTTAAAAACTGAGAACAAACTGAGGGTTGATGGGGGGTGGGAGGGAGGGGCGGGTGGGTGATGGGTATTGAGGAGGGCACCTTTTGGAATGAGCACTGGGTGTTGTATGGAAACCAATTTGTCAATAAACTTCATATAAAAAAAAAAAAAAAGAAACCTTTGATCAAAATAAGTAAATATTCAAATATTCAAATACACATTATATCATTATAATAATTATTTAAGACAGTTATTATTTTTTTTCTTTTCATTTTCTGGACCAAAAAAAAGGTAATTATTGTATACAACTGAAACAATTATCATTAATATTTCAATTTTATTTAAATTAGTCCCTAATGTTCATTTTATCATAACAAAGTTAAGAAAATCTAAAGTAACTAGAAAAGACTGGGTTACATAGAATCTTCTTCATCTACGATTACATTTGCCCTATTATATTTTGGTGTTCCAGAATAAGTCAAATGCTTTTATACTTCTGATAAATGTTTCAGTGAGAAAGAATCATCTTTGGCTTCTTGCCTTTGGAGATCTCAGCCTCATTTTTGTTTTTCTTTCTTCTTTCTCTTCCTTTTTCTTTCTTTCTTTCCTTCTTTCTTTCTTTTTCCTTCTTTCCTTCCTTCTTTCTCTTTCTTTCTTTCTTCTTTCTTTCATTACCTCAGCCTTATTTTATTTTATTTTATTTTTTTTTTCCAACGTTTATTTATTTTTGGGACAGAGAGAGAGACAGAGCATGAACGGGCAAGGGGCAGAGAGAGAGGGAGACACAGAATCGGAAACAGGCTCCAGGCTCTGAGCCATCAGCCCAGAGCCCGACGCGGGGCTCGAACTCACGGACCGCGAGATCGTGACCTGGCTGAAGTCGGACGCTTAACCGACTGCGCCACCCAGGCGCCCCTCCTCAGCCTTATTTTAAAACAAGTGCTCAGTATATCTGTGGTGAGCCAGGCTCTTTAGTTAAGTGGGTTTGCTTTCTGAGATAAGTAGATTGAATCATGTTTCAATAAATTCTATGAATATTTCGCATATTCTTGGAATGATAGATGGGTTTTGACTTTGGGTTTTTTTAAATGTTTATTTAGTTATTCTTTAGAGAGAAAGCAAGCAGAAAAGGGGCAGAAAGAGAGGGAGAGAGAGAATCCAAAGCAGGCTCCTCGCTGTCAGTGCAGAGCTCAACACAGAGCTCAATCCCACAAACCTGTGAGATCATGACCTGAGTGGAGCTCAAGAATTGGATGCTTAACTGACTGAGACACCCAGGCACCCCTCACTTTGGTTTAATCCAGGCTAAGTGACAGTGGCTACTTGGACACCGGCTACTCAGGATTATAAGGCCGCAGGGCAAGGAAATATCGAACCAATGTTTTGCATATTCAGACACTGGCTTAAAACTTGGAAACAAGTTCACTGAGATGAAAATATCAGAGAAAAAATCAGTAATATCATGTAGGAGGTAAAAAAATGGAATCATATGGTTGTAAATAGACTAGTTATTTTTTTTATGGAGACTAAATTATGGAAAATTTTGAATGTCAGTAAATCTTAAATGTCTTGAATGTCATTTGATAGCTGATAGAAACCATTAAAGTTTTTTCAATATTTTCATGAAGTGCATTCTAACAGTATTTTATTGGAGTGTTAGCTATGTTTGTAATGGTCACAATACTCTTTTTGTTGTTTTATAAGTGAATTATTATTTCCAAACTCAGCTAATATTGTAGCTTCTCTTTATGGGTTTTTTTAAACATCCCCATCTCATTCTCCAATAAACAAAGGACACAGTCTCTCTCCTTTGACTTCTAAGATACTTGATGCACACTTCTTTTAGGGCACTTTGGACATACTCTCTGTCACTGTAATTATTTATGTGCACATCACATATCCATTGGTGGGAAACAGGATTCTTGGATCTGATTCATTTCTGTATAGTGCCTTCTAGAGTAAGTTGTTTAAAAAAATGTTCAATAAGTATTGATTTGTTGAAGAAATCATTTTGTTAGAAAATACAAGTTACCAAAGACAGGGCTTTGACACAAAAATAGTAGAAATATGGGGCATCCGGATGGCTCAGTCGGTTGGGTGTCCAACTTTGGCTCAGGTCATGATCTCACAGTTCATGGGTTTGAGCCCCACGTACAGCTCTGTGCTGACAGCTCAAAGACTGGAACCTGTTTCAGATTCTATGTCTCCCTCTCTCTCTGCCCCTCCCTTGCTTGCTTGGTCTCTCTCTCTCTCTCTCTCTCTCTCTCTCTCAGAAATAAATAAAAACACTAAAAAAATGTTCTAAAATAGTAGAAATATTATAGAGGACTCATCAAAGAAGTGCCTGAAAACCACCAAGAGTGAACCCTAAAATAAACTATGAACTCTAAGGAAAATATGCTGTGTCAATGCTGGCTTTTCCTTGTAACAAATATACCATTTTGGTGAGTGTTGATAATGGGGGAGTCTCTGTATTTTAGGGGCAGGTATTTTTGGGCAATCTGTGTACCTCCGTCTCAGTTTTGTTGTAAACCTAAAACTGCACTAAAAAAATTAAGTCTGAAAAAAAAAAACCCTGAATGTTTGGGATGATGAAGCAAATTTTCACTTTTAATAGATGTTTTACTATTGTGATTTGTGAGTAACTCAGCCCAAATTCCAGATGCATGATCATTTTGGGGGAGAGGAGGAGAGAAGAAAAAAAGAAAAGAAAAAAAAAACCCAATTTGTAGAAAAGCCAAATAAGCAGGGGTAGGCAAGGTTTTGTTTTTAATCTTATTTGCATGACTATGCCTCTGACTCATAAACTGCTTCTATAGAAACACACTAAAATACCTGCTGAGAACCCATAGCTGCATTTTATTTTAATGCTGAAGCAAACTTTACTTCTGTTTATAAAAGATTTCACTTTTAAGTCCAATTAAGAAAAGAAAAAACTTATGTGAGGCAAATTACAGAAACAAATACATGGGAGAACTGCTGTCTTGTTACAGTCTCAGTCTCTTTCAAATTACTTTGAATTTCTCTTAGAAAAAATTCACTGTTTAATTCTGTTTCTTATTTCCTTCCCCTAGGCATTGTGTATTATCCTATTTAGGGTCACAGAAAGAATTTAGAATTCATTTTCCCTTTCATAAATGTGAAAAAGCTTGTAACAATGACTTTAGCGAGCTCTTTGCCTATATTTCATGTAAGCGTAGTCTTAAACTGGCTCCTGATAGAATAAGATGTCTACAATTTACACGCATAAATAGTATAGCACATTTAACTCTACATACGATGCAGAAGCTCTTTTTTGCCTCGATATTTTGGGCTTCTAGGTGATATAATCAATGCAGTGGCAGCACAGAGCTTGGTTCTGGAAGAATCTGTGCCGTGATCATATAGCATGTGATATTTTAACTAATATCTTAAAATTATAAAATAGTGAAAACTCAAAAGTAGTAATGTATAACAGTACAGTTTCAAATTTTATATAATTACCAGCATCATTGGGACCTAATTTTCATATCTATCTCAAAGGAGTAAGGAGATGCTTAAAAATTATTAAAATCTAGTTTAATTTTTTTTTTATGTTTTTATTTTTGAGACAGACAGAGCACGAGTGGGGGAGGGGCAGAGAGAGAGGAAGACAAAATCTGAGGCAGGCTCCAGGCTCTGAGCTGTCAGCACACAGCCCGATGCGGGTTTGCATTAGTGAACCCTGAGCTGAAGTCGGACGCTTAACCGAGTGAGCCACTCAGGCGCCCCTAAAATCTAGTTTAAATTCCACGTTCTGATGATTATAAAACTTAAACAAGTTTTCGTCCTGATTATTGCTGCCCTTCCTAGTTATTGAAATACAACAAAGAGAAACTCTGTTCTATTTCTGTGCATGGCTTCTACCACACACTGCTTCGTCCGGAAGCCACTGCTTCTAGTGGCTGTGACTCTCATCTTCTTACTTTTTCTCCCCGGGTGAGCATGGTTACTCCAAAGGTATCACAACCTCATCTGTTAGCCAAATAGGAATCTCCTTTTCAGGTTACTCTCTTAAGCACTGGATCTATTATTTCACATCCTTTCTTCTTGGATATCTCATAAGAAGTCAAAATACAAATCTAAAACTGAGGCTTCAGTTTCTCCTACAAAACATTCTCTTCCGTATAATGCTGAATGACACTACCATATTGCTTAATTTCTCAAGCTAGTCTGTGTCTCTCCTTCATTATCGTCAGCAATAATATATGATTCTTTTTGTTTGGTTTTACCTACTTAATCACTTTTGAATTTTCTCCTCCTCTGTTACCAATTGAAGTTAGGTTCTCAGGATTGATTGCTTTGATTAGGGCAACAATTTTCCACCTATTCGTTATGATTTTAGCCTTTGTCCATATCCATAATCCATTTTCCAGACTATAATCTATTGTTCAGAGAAGTGTTTACATTTCATATTTGTCTCAGGGATTCAAAATAGATGTTCTATTAGAGTTCCTAGGAGCCTTCCCATGCATGCGGAAGTTTAACTTTTTCTAAGTAGGAATTTTCAAAATGTACTTTTTACAAATGTACTTTCTTGTTAAATAATAGCCACTAATATTTAAGGAAATACACTTGTGTAAAAGTATCCAAAGTGTTCATATATAAGTCAGTAGCCCTGCAGATGAGAGGAGAAAAGATATAGGACAGATACTTACGTGATAATATCAAAAGATTAGTAAGCTAATTGCATATCAAAAATAACTTTTAAGATTGTTTTTTAAGTTTCTCTGAAACTTACTGTGTAAATTTCCTCATCTAGAAAATAACAGTAGGACAGTGTCAAGAATTAAATGAGTTCAGGGGTGCCCGGATGGGTGAGTAGATGGAGCATGTGACTCTTGATCTTGGGGGTGTAGGTTTGAGCCCCACGTTGTGTGCAGAGGTCACTTAAAAATAAAATCTTAAAAAGAGAATTAGGGGCTCCTGGGTGGTTCAGTCGGTTAAGTGTCTGACTTTGGCTCATGTCATGATCTTATGGTTGGCAGGTTTGAGCCCTGTATTAGGCTTTGCGCTGACAGTGTGGAGCCTGCTTGGGATTCTCTCTCTCTCTCTCTCTCTCTCTCTCTCTCTCCCTCTGCACCTCTTCCCTCCTCTGAAAATAAATAAATAAATAAATATACAAACAAATAAACAAAAAATTAAATTAGTTCATATGTGTAAAGAACTTACTTATGTTTGCAAGAATTAGATGAGTCCTGTAGGGACATTCATTTTCCACTTAATAAGGTGTCCAAGGAACTATGATATATATGTTATATACTGGACATACCAAATAAGTAAGGACAAACATTGTCTCACCAGAGAGACATGACTTTTCTGCTTAGGACAGGGTGCCTCAGCCAGAGGTATCTAGAAGGGAAGGAGGGGTATGCAAGTCAGCAATAAAAATAAAAGAAACCCAAAGTCGTTTGAAGAACGAATGGTGTTTCCATTCTCTGCAGGAGTCTGGTGGTAGGGTGAGGTCAACTGAGTTACTTTTCCTTTTTCCAGTTTGTATCAGTAATCAAATATTGGCTTCCTCTTAGAAAGCCACAGGAATCTCAAATAAATCGTTTTCATTTTTTTTCTTTAATTAGCAGCAGCATATTGTTCAACTTGGACAGCTAGGGTATGACACCCAGAATACTAGGTATAAATACGGCAAATTAGTTCTTTGTTGCATTAAAACAATTCCTTTGTAAAATAGATAAAACAAAATTTCCTAAGTATAAACATCTGATAGCCTCTAGCTACCATTTAGAAATACTTTAATCGCTGCAAAAATTATGATTAGGACCAATAAAATAAATAAATTATAACAAAGGCCAAATCATGACCATGTATTTCAATCCATGCATACATTTTATGCAACAAACAGTCTATGAATATTTAATGTAATTGAATTGCATTTATTTGGTGTAGCCGTGCGTAAAAACAGTTAGAATTCATTGAATATGAATAATCTGCAAATACTTAAAATAAAAAAGATATAGAATTATATACTCAAAAGGATACACGAAAGTACATTGAGATATGTAGACACCTTAACTGAGAGAAAGGCAAATATATGCTTTTATGCTTCTTCTTAATTTAAATGTAATGCAATTGATTGGAAATGACAAAAAATAAGGCCTTACGTGAAGTTTCAGAGGGAAATGAGTGTGAACATGTCAGACCTTATGTGTACTAGATTGCTTTGTAGTTTGTAGCATGGAATGGATAAAACATACGTATCAAATGTAATATTCATGAACACAATTTTCTAGGCTCAATTTCCACATAAAATATAGGATATAAACAACATTATTAAGACTTTTTAAAAAAATTATTTTGTTGTTTCTAAACACATCCATTAATTCATCATTTCCTGAGGCCCTACCAAATGCAAGAAACTATATTAAATGCTTGGATTAAAGATGAGTTCCACTTCTGTCTCTTTGTATCCAAAAATTGGCTGTAGGAAACTGATGTAAAGAAAATGTCCTTCCATGTTGGCAGAACTGGTAAGAAAAGCACTAACAGTTTCATGAAATAGAAGCAGGAAGAACTAAAAATCATTTATCAACTTAGGATGTATGCAGTGATTTTGAAAATGAATTTTGCTGTGTTTTGGGTTTTATTACCAGAAACATTTTATTGTATTCTTGTATACTGGTAAATCAGTACCTAAGCTACCAACCATTTTTAACACCTCATTGTTGGAAGACCTGAAAACAAAATGAAAATAAACCAAACCAGTTCTTTTACATAAAATACATAACAAAGATCTGAGATTCAAGGGGATTCTTGGAGTCCTTTACATTAATTGCGACAACATAAAAGAAAAGGAAAGAAAGGGGGGAAAAAAGGACAAGAAAGTAAAAAGAATCCTAACATAGTATATTAATGGAAGATTACCTTCAAATAAATTTTTCACTAAGCTCTTTTTTAAATGATGAGTGATTGATATATAATGATTGTCAAAAATCTATTTAATGAACATTTACTTACCACCTCCCATTATAAGATTTTTTAAAGGGTATTTGTGCTGAAATTCAATAGGTACTGCTGGTAGAAAAAGTAATCACTGTCCAAAAAGTTCAATATAAAAATAAAAATTGAAAAAAGAAAGTAAAAACATTATGAATTTAACTGTTTTAAATATGTAACTTTTATGATGTGTGCAATTTTGATAAAATCTTAGTTACTAATGGATAGGGCATAAGAGATTACTAAACAGGAATTTTCTTCACTCTGTTTCACCTTGGTAGCTCAAAGTCAAAATAGAGCCATTATTGGGGTGCCTGGGTGGCTCTATCTGTTAAGCATCCAACTCTAGATTTCAGCTCAGGTCATAATCTCATGATTAGTGAGTTCAAGGACCACATTGGGCTCCTTGCTGATGGTGCAGAGCCTGCTAAGGGTTCTCTCTCTCTCTCTCTCTCTCTCTCTCCGCCCCTCCCTTGCACTCTCTCTCTCAAAATAAATAAATAAACCTAAAATATTACTTATATAAGATAGAAAATGTATTGTATTTTATTTAATTAAAATGTTTTAAAATATTTATTTATTTTTGAGAGAGAGATAAAGTGCGAACCGGGGAGATGCAGAGAGAAGGAGGCACTTCTTCTTTGTGGGAAACTGCAAAATTTTGTAGAAAAGCACCACCCAAAGAAGGCTGTAGTAGTATGAGTGATGAATCTGTTTAATGACCATGCAATGTCACATTTATGCGAAATCCTCGAAAAGAGGCCAAAGCAAGTGTCATTAGATAGTTTTCTTGTTACAGTTGTGTGAAAATAAAAAGACTCCATTCCATTGAGTCAATAGATAGCAGTGATTCTGTTGGTGATAGTGAAAGTCATCCTACACAATAACCCTCCTCTCTCTTGTCTCTCTCACACCAGTCACAAAGATTTTCAAAGGTCAGTGTAGGTTGATTTGTTTATTTTTCTTTATATTTTGTATTTTCTTTGTTATTTTGTACTATATTACAGTATTGTAACCATTTTTATGTGAATACTTTTGGGTTTTGGAATGAATCATCTGAGTTTCCATTATTTCTTGTGGGGAAATTCACTTTGATATACAAGCGCTTTGGATTAAGCATGTTTCCAGAACGAATTATGTTCGCAAGCCAAGGTTTTATTTTATGTTAGTTTCTACAATAGTCTACTTTCATCTTGCTATCTACATCTGTGTTAATCTAATTAGTCAAGTTTCTGATATCCATACCTTATCTCTATAAGCACGGTTTTAGTGAAATGATATTATACACAAATATTTAGAATAGAGTGAAAGTTGTCATGTGTTCTTTAAATTGACTAATCCACCATTAACCTTCCTTCAATGAAGACTTTATATAATCTTACAAATTTCGATTACCATAATGTTTTCAGAAAATAGTAAGGTGTGCAGGTCTTTTTGCCTGGCACTAGGTGCCCCCAGAAGGATTTATAAATTATGTTCCATATGTCTCTGTTGCTGTTCCCTTTAATTTCTACTTGTTCAGTCCATTTCTTTCACTATTTATTTCTTTCTTTGCACCGTTTCAGCTGAAAACTTTTAAAGTTGTCTGGGCAAATCTGACAACAAAGCATGTGAATTCAACAAGCTTAATATTATAATAATCCTCAGTAGTATACTCTAACCTGCAGGTAAATGGGTAATAATTTTATAATTTCCCTACACGGACTTTGTGATGGTCATTTTCCCTTTTGTAGATATATTTTCTCTAATAAATCTTGGTTTCTGGCTTTGTTCCAGGTAATACATATTGTCAGAAGTCTAATGAGTAAGATATTGCCACATAAAAATTACTGAAGTACACTAGTACAAAGACTAGTGAATTCTCCATTCATAAAATAATATACTACCTAGAACAGAGCTAAAGAGCAACAGACATGTAACTTTAAAAATAATCAAGATATTGGGGTGGCTGCTGGCTCAGTTGGTTGAGCATCTGACTCTTGATTTCGGCTCAGGTCATAATCCCAGTGTCATGGGATCGAGTTCTGGGTCTGGCTCCATGCTGAGTGTGGAGCCTGCTTAAGATCCGCTGTCTCTCTTTCTCTCGGCACATGTGTGTCTTAATCAGTTAAGCATCTGTCTTCAGCTCAGGTCATGATCTCACAGTTTGTGAGTTCAAGCCCCGCATAGGGCTCTGTGCTGACAGCTCAGAGCTTGGAGCCTGCTTCAGATTCTGCATTTCCCTCTTTCTCTACCCCTCTTCTGCTCACACTCTGTCTTCCTCTGTCTCTCAAAAGTAAATAAACATTAAAATAAAAGACTCTATCTCTCTCCCTCTACCCCTCCCCCCCCCCGATTATGTACTCTCTCTCCCTAGAAATAAAGAGAGAGAGAGAGGGAGAGAGAGAGAATCAAGACATAGGTGTCTGCTATTTCTTTGTTAATACCTTTATTTGAAGGTGACTCAAGATAAATCACATTTCAAAAACTAAAGTAAGAGAAATATTGGCTATTAGTATTAAATAATCATTATCTTAGCATATATACTTATATACATATTTGCTAACATATCCATACCTATATATAATCCTTACTTGATTATATAAGAATATATATGAGAAAGATTATATGAGAAGAATATGAGAAAGAGTCCTGACTCATTCAAAACTAAGCGTAAAGAAAACTCAGCTTGCAATGATCAGTAGCTTTCTCATTGATCACTACATGTCATGTTTGGCTTCAGTGGTGATCCCCATAGCTCAGCATCTAGTATTGATAATATATTAAGTCTTTCAGCTTAGAGTCACCTCTGCAAGTTGTGGTTTGAACGTGAGCTTAGAGATGAATCATTCTCTCACATACTGCCTTTTCCTCTCTCTGTCACTCTGCAATAAATTACATAGTAACTCTTTACAACTCACAAACGTTAATAGCCCTACATTTGCAATGTTTTCTTTGTCACATAAACCTAAGAATCAATCATTTTTAAAAGAAAAGACACTTTCATGCTAGTTATAAGAAGGTACAATTAATTTGTTTAGAAGAAAGTGGCAGTAAATAATACCATATGATACGACATATCTTTAATTAATCATGAAATTACTTAAGTTAAAATTGAATAGACATAAAACATGCATCTAAACATATCTAAAATGAAACAAAATTAGTGTTTAGCATGTTTCTACAGCATCATAATTACTGACTAAATGCAGAGGAGCAAAGCTGTGATCGTGTTAAAACATGTTTCAAACATATCTAAAATAAATTGATTCAATATTTAAAAAAAATACTCACTTTACTACTGATTGATTTCGCTCTTTTTTTTCCTTTGTCCAAATTGTGATATTTGCCTATGTTTGAACAAATACTATTTACTTGTTTTATTTATATATTACATATATTATGTATTTCACTCCATGTATATCCATGGCATGTGGTTAGTAGGATAGCTTAGTCAATGGAAATATTAGTATTTAAGTTACTCACAGAAGTGACAATGACATTAATGGAAGCATACTAAGTTTGTTACAAAATGTAAAATTCATAAGAATGGGACATAAAAATACTACTAAAAAATAGTAGTATTACTTCTTGCCCCATCTACTGCAATTTCCCTACATTTTAGTCCTTATGCAACGTAATTTTCTCTTACAATTCAGCCCACATTCACACACTGTTATGTATTAGATGTTTATTTTCTGACTCTCCTATTGGCATGAAAGCTTTTTTTTTCTATTAGGTGTCTTACATGTATTTACCTTCTAATATTGAATATATTTGATAAATATTGATATACAACAATTGTTTACCAAAAACATTAGCCAATGGGGCGCCTGGGTGGCTCAGTCGGTTAAGCGGCCAACTTCGGCTCAGGTCATGATCTCGGGGTCCGTGAGTCCCAGGCCCCCAGCGGCTCTGTGCTGACAGCTCAGAGCCTAGAGCCTGCTTCGGATTCTGTGTCTCCCTCTCTCTCTGCCCCTCCTCTGTTCACACTCTGTCTCTGTCAAAAAATAAGTGAACATTCAATAAATCAAACAATAAAAGTACATATCTAGATTACCTTTATACATATATTTAGTTTTTCACTTTTATAGTCCATGAGGTTATACATCTAAAGACATCAAGAATTCCAGGTAGTAGTTTGGAATTGAATTGATACATTCTTGGAAATTAATTGAAATTAATACATTCTTTGCAATACTTTAAGGCCATTGTTTTAGCTTAAAATACTGCAGAAACAATATGTTTATCTTCTCAAGGTTACTACACATTGTTAAGCAATAGTGGAAAAAACACCTTTATTCCTTTGAGCTCCACCATGTGTTCTACCTCTTCCAAAATTTCTTTTCTGTAATAGCTAAAGACAAACTAGAAAGTGATATATATCAGGGGAAAAAAGATTGGGTGGGGTAGAATTTGAGAACAACATTTTTTAAGGCCAGCCTTAAGAAATTACTTTTGCCCACCTAGAAGTAGAAGGAGCTTGTAAGAGCTAACCTGAGAAATGTGTTGCAGCCCCTTGGCAAGTCCCATTGGAATTAACTATCAGAAAATGCTAGAGAAAACCAACAGTAATTCAAGATTGTGAAATCAGGACTGTGACTTTGAAATCATTTTCTGTGTTAAAGTTCTACCTTCCATGTGTTTAGACAGATTCTCTGGGGTGTGGTATAAATTTGCGTTTTTTTTTTTTTTTTAATGGCAGTTTCACTAGCGACATCATATAGACAACATACCCTTTTCACCCTACTTCAAAAGGGCAATAAAATGTTGCCCTTCTGAAAATGACTATAGTGCATTGTGTATGCTTTAGTCAAGTATGATGTATTTTTTTTATATTAGACAGATCTAAAGGAAGTGTGGGAATTGAGCAAAGGTATAAAAAATATTCAGGTGGAATATCCAAGGTCATACTTATAGTAAGACAGGGTTACCACAGGCAAAAAAAAAATAATCAAGAATGTTTCACTTTCAGAAGTAAGCTGTAATTACCCATTTTATTAAATTCAATCACACAGCCCAATTGAATAAATTTAAAATCAAATTAATATTTGAATTAATATACTTGTGGTTTTGGTCACCAAAGAATAGAGTGGATTTCTGCTGATACCTTAAAGTCTATGTATAGATCAATACAAAGTCAGATATAGATAGATAGATAGAGATAGATATTTAGAATCGATATATATATATATATATATATATATATATAATCATGGAAGGATATAAGCATAACAGTAAGAGAAATGCGCAAGGAAAAGAAAAATCTTTGAACTATTTCCTACTATTTGTTATCATGTCTGACCAGTTTCTTGAGTTTGGTTACTTTTCATATAGAAAACAGCTCTTTCAATTTTTAAGAATGATTGACTAATGAAAAGCCATGCCCCCCATCAATATCAATTTATTCACATTTTAAAGTGATATTTGAAATTATTAACTCCATTGCTGTCTGTTTTGAAATGAGAAATTGACTGAAATGGATTCAATAATCCTTACTTGCTAAAACAGATGTTGAGAAAAGATTTCCCAACTACCTGGATATTATAAAGCTTCAAATTTAATATTAATGACTTTCTTTGACAGCCTTCTAGAGATAAGAAGGAAATCCTTGCTTTTTAATATAGTTAGCTCTTTGCTCAGTATGTGTGTGTGGACTACCTTGTGCCTGAATATAATAAATCCGTAAGAGTAATAAAAGCAAAGATGCCACAAATTGCTTATATTGATGTGCTCAAACAACTTTTATCTCTATAAACTTTCAAGTCTCTTCTGACTATGTAATTCACCTAAGGCCATATACAAGTACTTGAACTATAGTACATGTAGTATGCATAGTGATTATGGTTTGTAAGGTTCTTAGCAATCACAAAAATGTTGCTGATTAACTCTACGACTGATCCTTTCACAACGCAAGTGGAGTCTAATCTGAGGCTTCCAAGACTAGTTAGTGGTTCATTAGGTAGGGGTGTTTGGGAGGATGAATCAGAGAGAAACAGATCTTATAGAAGGGCATACAGACATGGAAAATACGAGATGCATGTCAGAATGCATATGAGAATGTGGCTGCTGCTCAAGGCATCTAACAGAAGGGAAAAAGATATGGTGTTGTGGTAGACTTGAAAGAAAAAGACATTATTCTATATTTAGTCCCAATGTTAAACCACTCGTATACAACTTCAAGGAGTTTAAACTTGGTGCATCCAATAAACTAGTACCTTTGGAATTGCTTAAAGGGGGTAGAATTGAGTGACTTTGGGATTACTTAAATTACTTAAATGGAGGTGGTATTATAGCATGTTCTGTATTGCAGGATACCTCTAAAAGCAGTATTGGACATGTAGAGAATACCCAAATCCTATCCACGCACTGAGAGGGAGAGCCCTGAAGCTCGCATACCTCTGACAGAATGAAAAATGCATCCTGAACCGTGCTAAAAGGAAATCAACTATTGATTTTTCTTTTTAATTGCTAACTGAATCTACATTGAATTTTACTATTTTATAATGCATTCTTTCACATTGTATAAAGAACAATGTAGACTATCTTTGGACATTAGTTAAATTCTAATGTGTTTAATGTGTTTTAAGGAGTTACAAGGTAAAAATGCCTCAGAAAAATGTTTCCAAATATTCAGTGAAACTTGTTTCAAGAAATCAATAGTAACAGCAGTTTCTATAGTAACCTTAACAAAAAGATACAGTGAAATCACAATGAAAAAAATACATGCAAACACACTTGAATACACCTAGACACGCACGCACACACACACACACACACACAGACTGCATCTGATGAATAAGTCATTTTGTCAATTCAGAAGAACTAATAAAATGAAGAATCAATTTTCTACAAAGACTGCTTTTTTTAAATTTATTTTGGAGAGGGAGTGTGCGAGCAGGAGGGAGGAGTAGAGGGAGAGAAAGAAAATCTTAAGCAGGCTCCACGCTCAGCATGGAGCCTGTCCCAGGGCTCAATCCCAGGACTCTGGAATCATGACTCTGGGATCACAACCTGAGCCAAAATCAAGAGTTAGGTGTTCAACTGACTGAGCCACACAAGTGCCCCAATCAAAGTCTTTTTTTGAGCGGAGTTGCTCATTGGAACTAGTAAGTTTGGATAAATTGTAGAGTTTAAATACTTTTCAAATATATCTTAATTCCTTAAAAATACTATTCATTATACTTTATTGTTATTTTCTCATGTATTTTATGTACACGTCTTTTCATTTTGTGGTGTTTCCCTTATTGTGGGTTCATTTATCCTTTCTAAATTGTTGAATATGATGAAGAGAAAAATATACCATAAACCACCTTGTAGTATTTTTTAATGAAAAGAAAAGCAGGCCAAGAAAATTGCTACAGAGTAGAAAGATGATAATTCCCAGATGCTGGGAAAATGAAAAGATTTGTATATAGATCTATACATTTGTCATAAAGATGCCTTTGGAAGGCTCTTAGTATATCAGAACTTAGATGTGAATATTTTATAAATTCTAAAGGTACTATATAAATTATTTGCATATATATATCACTATATACATGAGACATGTGTATGTATATATCTAAGAGAAACAACATTTTATTTTATGTTATATAAAGGTCAGAAAAAAGGGTATTCTTGCATTTAGAGACTTAATGTTTCTGGAAGGTCAAAATGGCATCAATATTTTTAATAACACATTTAAGTTGACAAAAACTAGGGCAGTGATTTAGGGTTAAAATATTGTTTTTACATTATTTATACTATAAATTATAACTTTCAAAATTTAAAACCAATCTTTTAATTTTACTTGCGGCTAAATTTTTGATGCATTACATTGATGAACTTTTGATCTTGGTTGTGCTTTAAATATATAAATATTATTAAAACTAGTATAATTTGATTCTTTCAAAAAAGATAGACTCTGTTTCTCCAAACATTATGCTTCTCTACTCCATTTAGATGCTAGGAGGGTGGATGACCCTTGAATTAGGTTCCATCAACTTTGGCTTGCATATATATTGAGATAATTCAAATGATTGTGATTTCCAGTTCTTAGTCGCAAATTTCCCATAAGGTTTATAATATATGCTGCCAAATTACTTTTAAATTGTGCAAATGTGCTTCTAATGAAACAACACTACAAATAGGGAAGAAAAGAGTACCAGCTTTGGAAAAGGCAGATTTGATCAGGAATTTTAGCATTTTCATCTGCCAGCTATGCAACAATGGGTTGTTAGCCAACCCCAAGTGTTTTTCAAAATGTTTGAAATATATTGGAGTCTAAGAAAAGAAAAGAACTAACACATGTAAATTGAACACATTGAATTCAAGTCAGCATTCACTCATTAACTATTCACTTTAAGGGAGATACTATGTTGAATGTGAAGGGTTCAGTGATAAAAATCCCATGAGCAAAGGACTTAAAATCTAATAGGGAAAATAAGACAAGTACAGTACACAAGTATCTCAAATATAATAGAATAAATTACCTAAGAGAAAATAAGTCACAGTATTACATGGTGATAATGGAGTTTTACATTGTTTCGCTGTATGTTTTTTTAAGGCACATAAAATCTTGATTTTGACCTCTAAACATAGAGATACATTGCTTAGCTGTCAATAAATGAGTAGGGTTTTTAAGGATCTTCCAAACTGAATGATACGGTGCATGGCTTAGAACAATAAATTGGAACTCAAAATTTGAATGCATTAAGTGTGGAGATAAGTGATAGCTTGGAACTTGGTAGTTGCCCCCCACTAATTACATTAAAATCACATTGCAGGGGCACCTGGGTGGCTCAGTCAGTTAAGCCTCAGACTTCACCTATGGTCATGATCTTGCGCTTTGTGAGTTTGATCCCTGCGTCCACTCTGTGCTGACAGCTCAGAGCCCAGAGCCTGCTTCAGATTCTGTGTCTCCCTCTCTCTCTCTGCCTCTCCCCTGATCATGCTCTGTTTCCCTCTCAAAAATAAATAAATATTAAAAAAATTAAACTTACATTGCAAGACTTACATTATAGAACATATATGGAAAGAATCACATGCTTCCCCTCAGGCTAGGGTAGACTGGCCTTTCAATAACTTGAGGCTCTGATTGTGCCCCTTTTTCTTCTCTCCACCTTGATAGGAGATTTATATAAGCTTCTATTTTCCTGATGTAACCTCATGTCCTAAGCTTTGAAAAGAATCTAGCTACTTCACTATATCTTTTGTTATTCTTACATACTGAGTTTTTGATAGAGTAGACTCCCTAGTGATTTTGTAGGAATGGATTATTTTATTTTGATACTCAATTATAAAATAATTCTGCAGGAACAGCAACTGGACACAAATAATCATATTTTGCTTGATAATCTTTATTGCAAGTACAATTACATCATCTGACTATGCATTTCTTTGAAACCTATAAAAAATTATTTCACATGTCACAATGCCCATTTATAGTTCCTCTTCATAAATTTCTTCAGTTCTGATTAGAACATAAAAGTTCTCATGTACTGAGAAGAAACTTCAGGTTTTTTCTCCAGACTCACATTTTTTCCCCACTAAACTATATAGGATGGATTCTTGTTAGTATCTACCCACCTTCTCTGTTTCCAACAGGTATTCTTGCCACATCTTCAGTCATGTGAAGTCCCCTTGTCATCCATCTATTTTCTCTTTAGGGATAATATGCTTTGATGTCCTTGTCACAATGATAAATCCGTGACCTAAAAAAAGTGCCCCAAGTCAATCCAGTCTTATTTCCTGGCCCTCTTCATTGAGGATGCTCAAAATACAAACTACTGGCACATGCTAATTAATTATTACAGTTTGTTTCCTTCTTCATCAGGCCCATCACATCCCCTGCCAAGTTATGCTTTTATTTAGCCATAGTTACTGTCCTGAAATCTAAGATCTTGAGGGTGGCACTCATTGCTTTGCAAACACAAGCACTCTGCAGTATCTTCCATCAGAGCAAAATGGGCTAACCTGTCCTAGGGCAAGATAGACCACCCTTAGTGTGAAAAGCTCAGATAGATCAACAGAGCCAGCATACTCAGGGTCATCCATCCAGAAATCCTCATTACACATGTTAAACTCCTAAATGTTTCTTAATATGGCACCGTTAGCACAACAGACCCATAGTGATGCTTTGAGGGACCACTGAAAAGTCTTTGGAATTCTGTGATTCTACCATATTTTCAGTTCACTGCTTATCTATATCTACTCTTCTACTATAGGAGATAATGACCTTTTCATAAGTTACCAAAAAGGCCCTATTGGCTCACATTTAGCTCTTGTCAATGGCTCTCAGTTTCTTATTATTCCTATACAGGGTCTTAACACAACTTAACACAACTTGCCAACCCACCTATCTTTGCATGCACTTTTCCTAACCATCTTTCCATGTCCTGACTCATCATTCCTGAACTATCAATTTTATAAGTCATTTATAAGGGAAAAAAACATATAAAGTAAATTGTCCCTGTTTATTATTATTTTGAATGATTTGCTATTTCAGAGGCTATACTGATATATGCTTATTTCACTCTAGCTCAAATTATAAAATTATATAATTCAAAATAGAAGCTCCATTAAAATTTCTTTTAACAATTGGAGAAATTCCAAGGCAAAAGTATAAAATTTTAAAATTAAATTTTTTGGTCTCATAATTTTATTTTCTCTATTCTGTCCTTAAATTTTAAGGAAAAAAATCAATATCTTTCTGTTTGTAAGCTTTTATTTCAGTAACGTAATTCACTTGCAAAAAAATAATTGGGGGGGGTACAGTGTTTGAATATTCTTAAGAAAGATTTCCAGTGATTCTTGAGCCAAAATTTTGAATATTATTTAAGATTTTATTACCAAGATACATCACTTAGTTAGTTTTACAAAGCAGTTTTCAAAGTCTCCAACTTTTCTGAAATTCAATAAGTTCTGGACAGCCAGAAGACAAAACACATTCTAATATGTGAAAGCATCTTTTCTATTCAACATCAGCTTTGCCACAAAATTTTATAGTTTAGTGACTCAATACAGGTAAATTTGCAAATTTAACAATTATAGCATCTATTTTTTTAATCAAGTAGGCTCCACATCCAAGGTGGAGCTTGAACTCACCATCCCAAGATCAAGAGTTGTGTATTCTACCAACTGAGCCAGCCAGGTGCCCCTAAAACGTTTATTTTCTTACTAGACTTGTTTTGGATACTATTTTCATAACATAGCCCAACTACATTCCTTGCCCATAAGTTTCTTATGAAGATACTTGTATCAACCAAGGTGCTGCGGTCTCCCCAAATTTATATTACCATATTCATATTACCTACAATAACAACTAAATAATGTTACTTTCACTATCAAACATTTTAACTGAATTTACAGTTGTATTTACATCAATGTCAGATGTTTATTAATGAACTTCCAAAGCTTTGTTTTGGTTCTTCAAATATGAGGTAAAATTCAAACTAGATCTTTACCTAGATGTCTTCCTCTTCTTAGATTGATGTACATATATATTAGGCTGTTTTATATTGTCCCAAAGTTCTTAGATTTTGTTTTCACTCTTTTCTCCTTTTAGCTATTTTAGCTCATATCCACACTTAATTAATATGCTGGAATTTATTGATATTCTTTAATGAACTTTTATTTTTTTATTCTCTTACAGAAACCTGGCCAATTTATACATTAATTATAACTCTTCATGTTTTTACTTGTTTTTATTTATTTTTTTAAATTTTTAATGTTTATTTATTTTTGAGACAGAGAGAGACAGAGCATGAGCAGGGGAGGGGTAGAGAAAGACACACACACAGAATCTGAAGCAGGCTTCAGGCTCTGAGCTATCAGCCCAGTGTCTGATGCGGGGCTGGAACTCATCAACTTCAAGATCATGACCTGAGCTGAAGTCGGACACTCAACTGACTAAACCGCCCAGGTGCTCCTTCTTATTTGTTTTTAAAAGTCCAAACTGTGTATATATATATTTTCACTTTCAAACCCACATCTTTTTTACTTATGGATATGAGAAAAGATTTTCTCATCAGTCAATACACTACTTTCACTAAAAAAATAGAATTTATGTTCCACTGGGTAAATAATCCTAGGTATACTGTGATAACTTGTCAAAGGAAGAAATGATAGTGAGTAAATGTTGCAGCAATTCTCCTGCAGAGACTCTACATTCTGTAAAGAAACCCATAAACATTATTTTTAGCATGATCTCATCTGGACCTGTGGCTCAGTGCCTTGTTAACTACGGTGAGCTGAAGCCTTTCTCTTCTGATAATCACATTCTGGAAGACAGACCAGTGCAGGCTGCTCTAGGAAGAGTGAGTTCACCATATTCCCTATCACAGGGTCCAGAGGTGGGATTTCTGGACTTAGAACTTTCAAAAGATAGTAAGTAGACAATTAAAGAAAACTTCAAGTTGGGGCACCTGGGTGGCTCAGTCGGTGAGCTTCCAGCTTCGGCCTAGGTCACAATCCGTTGTTCATGGGTTCAAGCTCCACATCGGGCTCTGTGCTGACAGCTCAGAGCCTGGAGTCTGCTTCGGATTCTGTGTCTGCCTCTCTCTCTGCCCCTCCCCTCCTTGAGCTCTCTCTCTGTCTCTCAAAAAATAAAATAAAATGTTAAAAAAATTAAAGAAAAAATAAACATCAAGTTAAAGGGCATATGGTATCAAGATTTATCCAAATTGTTCATTTGATAAGTAAATTAATATTTATATGAATATTGTTCTGAATACCATAAGTATTTTTAACTTATGTTAAAGAGTAAGTGTTCAACTCTTAATCTTGGCTCAGGTCATTATCTCACCATTTGTGAGATCAAGCCCCACGTGCGAATCTATGCTGACAGTGCGATGCCTGCTTGGGATTATTTCTCTGCCTTTCCCCCACTTGCTCTCACTCTCTCTCATAAAATAAGTAAATAAACACCTAAACAAACAAACAAACAAACAAACAAACAAAACACACCGCAGGAGCTGAGGAATCATGCGTGACTATGCATCAAAAAGAAAGAAGGCTTACACTAAAAAAGAAAAAATTCAATATTAAAAAATAAACCTATGTTTCTTTGCACAATTTTTTACCTCTGAAAATCAATTCTCATTGTAAAAGATCAACTCCTCTTTTTTAAAACAAATTATGTTTTAATGTTCATTTTTGAGAGAAAGAGAGACAGAGTGTGAACAGGGGACGGGCAGAGAGAGACAGAGACAGAATCAGAAGCAGGCTCCAGACTGAGCTGTCAGCACACAGTCCTACACGGGGCTCAAACTCTAACCAGAAGATCATGTGATATCATGGCCTGAGCTGATGTTGGATACTTGATCAACTGACCCACCCAAGTGTCCTGAAGATCAACTTCTCTGAAATCTAAAGTATTATAGACTGCAAAATAGTCCATCAATTTAATCAGTACCACATTAAGTGTCATATGGCCCATAATAGGTATCTCAATGTGAAAAGGAAAGGCTTAGAAGTAAGAAAACAGGGTATTCCTCTGAAGATCCAAAATATACCATAAGTCCCAGAAAAGGAAATATATCTTAAAAAAAAACTATTAATATTAGCATCTCAGGGGTAGCCACAGCAATATTCCTGTTAAAGCTAACTTTTTTGTTTTTGTTTTTATTTTTAGTAGGTTCATGCCCTGAATGGGGCTTGAACTCACACCCCTGAAATTTAATACTTGGACGCTTAATTGACTGAGTCACCCAGATGCACCAACCTAACGTTTAATAGTAAATATATTTAGCAAGTTTTTTTATGTGTCAACTGCTATATCACAGAAACAAACTGAGACTTGTTAATTTTAAACTGTATTAAAGAGCAGTAGAAGTTTCCCTCTTTATTTCCCCCGTTACTTTAGGCACTGCTGAATTGGATTCGCTAACCCATCAATTCATTGATTCATTATTTCATTAACTGATCATGATCATGTGCTTAATTAATTGTATATTCTTTTATTTCATTAATTCTTTCACTTATCTTAGTTCATAGAAGACTGAATATGACTTAGCAGATTTAAATATTTTATCCAAGGTTCAGCAGATAGTGAATAACCTTTATCTATGATACTCAAAATCTATACTAATTCTATTACATGACTGTCTTTTGCTTTCATGTCTCTTTCTTTCTTAAGGGGGAAATTCAAATTATCAACAGGCAACAAGTCTCTGCACTGAAGTGGCCCTATTCACCTACTTTACACCAGCAGTGACTCTTGCTATATACAGAAGACTGCAATACATGTATGTATCAGGAAACATGTATAATGACATGGGTACAGAAGGAAAAGAAAATTCTGTACCAGAGATTTGAAACTACATATAAATGTTTAGCTTCTAAAAAATTGCTGATTAAAGTAATTATGCTAGGCTACCCTTTTTAATTTCACACAAATGTGAAGTGGAAGGAAGAAAAGATTGAATAGTCAAAGTGTTTGAATTAAACCCACAATGAATTGACATTTCTAATTTAGTTTAAACGTAATTGATCAATTCGGCATCTCTCTACTAACACTGGAGTATTTGGAAGTCATAAAAATAAACATTACCAATTTTCTTTCTTGGAGCTCTTTGTAATATGCTTGCACATGACGTCTTCCTTCCTGCCTCCCTTCCCACAAAAAGCAAAATTCCTTACAGTATACTTTGTTAAGGTTAACAGGTCCATCATGCCACACTATGCATGTACTCACTTATGCAGAGACATGATTACCTATGCCTTCCCAAAGAAACTTTGAATCATTCTGTGTCAATAGATTTATCTCAGTTGCATAGTATCATTTCACTGAAAACTTCCACCTGCAATTTCCTTGACCATTTTATTTTGCACACTCCTTTGTTTAAATTACATCTATTAACCCTAAATAGATTTCCTTTAAAAAAAAAAACTGCTCAAACTCCCAGAATTGCTTTTTAATTGTTGCATGCCTTGCTCTTGCTACTAATTACTCCACATATTTTAATCCTCTAATTATCTTTAAATCCAGGTGTTCTTAAACTAAGGTCAATATTTTGGTTTAAGGGGATTGTAAAATCCATGAATTTCTTTGCATAATAATTTGCTAATATATGTGTGGCATACATTTTACCAGTTCTGATTATGCCACTGAATGTCAGGGATCATCACCACACCATGTGCCCCCATTCATGAGACTTTCAATGCTATCAATTTGGGGTGTAATCCAGTTCCCAAATCCTGTACTGAAGGTTTGCTTTCTACGGCTTCTCTTTACACAGATTTTCTTCGCCTGGTTCTGGCATCTAGCAAAGCCAAAGCAGAGAGCTAGGATGATGTTATTTCATTAAGACCAAATGCAGAAAGCAGGGTTGAGAAACAAGGGGAGTATAACCTTTTTCATTTTATCTGAGTTCCATGTCCATATAACTAATTTATTCTTACACATAAGCCTTTTCATTTCCTGGCTTTTTTTTTTTTAATCAATAGCCTTCTCCCCACTGTGGTGCAGTGATCTCTTTCCATGTCTTTACTCTAGATCCCAGGATTGTTTAAATGGGATCCAGAGCTGATGCTACACTTCCAAAGGGACTTTAAAACAAAACTTATAAGAACTACTTAGATCTGTACAGTTCAGTACAGTAGCTACGAACCATACATAACTGAATTGTCATTAAAATTTAAAAGTCAGTTCTTCTTCCTCAGTCACTCTAGATACATTTTATGTTCTTAATAATTATATAGCTGTTTCCATCATGCATAATATTATATTGGGTACCAATACTCTTGATCATGCCAGCTATTTTAAATTCTAAAATTATAACCTTGAATGTTTTATTTTCTGACCACATTTTTTTAACCTCTCTACTTTTCAGTTGTCTTAATACCATATTATACCTTGTATTTTATCATGAATTCAGACTGTGAATTCCTCCTAATACTTTTAATCTTCTTTACCTGATTTCACATATTTCCCAACCTAGATTTAGTTTGTGATCAGTAACCACACCCACATACCTTACCAACTTTCAATACTGACTGAGTTATTTTTCTTTTAATAATTTGACCCTTCAACCAATATTTATCAGCAGCTTACTCTGGGCTTCACAGTAAACAAATCAAGAATGCAATGGCAACAATATAGATGAGATCCTCATTCTCATAGAGTTTACAAATAAGTGGAAATCGTAAATGTACAAATAAATGAATAAGTGAACTATGTCAGATGATAACATCACATTACAATACCTGCGATAAAAAGACACAGTTGAATTTATGGCTTTTGAAGAAAGCTATGCTAATCAGTCACAGTCGGCTTGAGCATAACAGACAGATGATCTTCTTATACTCTTCAGAGGAAATGTGAAGTTCAATAGTTAGAGGACTTTTAATAGCCAGCAAGTCAACATCATCTGCAGAAGCATGGTTACTCAGATGAGATGGCTGTTAATCAGTTACCACACATAGGTGAGATTATTAGACACAATCCATTCTTGATTGGCTGACTTTCAGAAGTAAGGGGCTGACATTGATTGGTGAGTTTGCCAAAACATGATGCCTGAGATGAGTTGTCACCCAACGATTAAACAGATTCTGATGTCCACGTGTCATAATGGATACAATCAGTCTGTATCTAAATTTGTGGGAAAGTTTACATCACAAAGAAAATAACAGAGAGTGATAATGATTATTGGGGGATAATTCTCTGTTTGTTTCTTAAATTTCTGCACATCTTCTGAGCAAAGACACTGAAAGTTTTTGGTTCAGACTATCTTTTCAAAATGGCATACCGAGTTTACGCGGGAAGTGGAAAGAATGTCTTTCTACAGGGCAGAGGGCAGATTTGTTTGCCGTCCAAAGTAATCAAGATAACTCCCTCGAGGCCAAGGTTTTGGCAGACTTGAATGTGACCCCCTTAAAATACTGGCGTTTCTTATGATTGGATTTCTTTGGCTAGCATACAAAGTTTCTGCTTATGCATAACCCACCTGGGCCGTTCCACATTGCTCCCATGGAACATGAGGGGCAGGGGAAATAAATGCAAACAGGAAGTTTCTGCTGCTTTCTGTGAATAAAAAGGGCCCAGGGGTCTCTTGTCTCTGCTAACAACCTGGAAACTGTGGTAGTCTTATTTGTCAGCTTACAAGTAAGGCAGAACCCGAGATCATTCCTAATTTTGGATAAGACTAAGTGGTCCAGGAGGACAGAATATACCCCAGGTACTGTACAAAGAGTAGCCTTTATATGAATGTGATATTTAAACTGTCATTTGAATCTATCTTTCCTCTTCCTCCTCACTCTTAAATAAAAAGTACAATTAAAAAAAATAAAAGACAACAATTTTGTTCATCAGCAAACCATGAATTTAAATCTATGCATTATTTCTTTCTAGTCAATGCTCTCTTTTCCTGTTGGGTTTCCTAATCCAAACATGTAGTTTTCTAAGAACTCTTTAACAAACTTAACCCTGGATAAAAGAGAACACAAGGTTTTATGGGAAGACTTTGAAATTTGTACTATTTTAGGCTTTTCTTTAAGAAAAATAATATAAAACTAAACAAAGTGTCTTGCAAGAAACCCATGGATATAGAGAATCTTGAAGCTTAAACTTCATTAGCTTCACTGTGAATCTGTGTATACCTCTACTATAAGCTGATGTTTAACTTTCTATCTTAATGAAAAATAAAAAAAAAATAACTGTCATGATACTACTGATGTTCGAAAAAGAAAGAGTGCATATGGTTATATAAGTTTTAATATTTTTTATGTTTATTTATTTTTGAGACAGAAAGACAGAGCATGAGCAGGGAAGGAGCAGAGAAAGAGGCAGACACAGAATGTGAAGCAAGCTCCAGGCTCTGAGCTGCCCGCACAGAGCCTGACACGGGCCTCAAACTCACAAACCACAAGATCATGACCTGAGCCTAAGTCCGATGCTTAACAAACTGAGCCACCCAGGTGCCCCTATTTAAGTTTTAATTAAGTTTTAACCCCAATGAAATGTACATTAAATAAATATATTTGAAAACAATTGCAATACTTTCCATTAGTAACCATAAAGTAAAATACAGCAAATATATCTAGAAACAAACAGTTTGTTGTGAAGGAAATGAACTCTTGAAAGCAATAAACAACAGGTGTAGAATTAGATATAAGTTCAAGACAAAGGTGTGAAAAACCTGAACACAAATACTAGTAAGTCATTTAAACTATATCATCTTGCTCAAATTAAAAACTCTTTCATTCTTGGGGTGCCTGGGTGGCTCAGCCAGGTAAGTGTCTCACTTCAGTTCAGGTCATGATCTCATGGTTCATGGGTTCAAGCCCCACATCAGGCTCTGTGCTGACAACTCAGAGCCTGGAATTTGCTTCAGATTCTGTGTCTGCCTCTTTCCTGCTTGCGGTCTGTGCCTCTCTCTCTTTCAAAAATAAACATTAAAAAAAGTGAATAAAAACTCTCTCACCCTCAATTTTTCCATTTCTAAAAATGAGATGATAATAGCATTTAATATGTTAATAAGTTACAATATCCCATATTTTAAAATATTGGGCAGTACCCATTCAAAATGTTAGCTTTGGGGGCACCTGGATAGTTCAGTAGGTTAAGCATCTGACTTGATTTCAGCTCAGGTCATGATCTCATGATTCATGAGATTGTGCAGAGCCTGCTTTGGATTTTCTCTCCCTCTCTCTCTTCCTTTCCCCTGTTCGCTCTCTCTCTCTCTCTCTCAAAATAAATGAATAAATATATATATATATTTTAATGTTAGCTTTTTACTAAACTAATCACCAGATGTCTGGTAATAAAGTTGTGTATGATTAATACTTCAGCATGAGAAATATGTATTTGTTTTTAGTTTAGGGAAGTCTGAAAATGCCCAAATCAAACTATAACTTCTTGAGGAAATGAAATATCAAATTTTGTATAAGTGGGTGTATGTGCATGTGTGAGAGAAAGACAAAGTGGAGAGAGAGAAAAGAAACAGAGACAGAGAGAGAGAAGAAAGAGGAGTAGGAGGAGGAAGAGAAACCAAAGCTATAGCTTATAGAATTCATGTTCACTATTAGAATTAGAATCAGAAAGACTGTCTTGAGCTCAGTCTAAACATGAACTCTTTGAGAACATACCAAACCTTTTAAACTTTCCATTTTCTCATCTAGAGATATCCC
Organism: Lynx rufus; assembly: GCF_022079265.1. NCBI lineage: Eukaryota > Metazoa > Chordata > Mammalia > Carnivora > Felidae > Lynx > Lynx rufus. The sequence continues at coordinate 85,561,281 of NW_025814878.1, read as the reverse complement.
ATTGTATAGTTGCTTGGGGAGCCTCAGATGAAATAGTTATGAGGAAGTTCTTTGTAAGGGATAGGATACTGTACATTTAAAAATTTTCAGGGGTGCCTGGGTAGCTCAGTTGGTTAAGCATCCAACTTTTGATTTCAGCTCAGGTCTTGATCTCATGGTTTGTGGGTTGAAGCCCCATGTCAAGCTCTGTGCTGACAGCATAGGGCCTGCTTGGAATTTCTCTCTTCTCTCTCTCTCTCTGCCCCCTCCCCACTCATATAATCAATCAATCAATCAATCAACTTAAAAAATGTGTAAATGTTATAATTATTGAGTTAAAGGGTATAGAATAAAGGGGTTTTTTGGTTGTGTGTGTGTGTGTGTGTGTGCGCACACGCATGTGTATGTGTGTGTGTGTGTCTGAGTGTGTGTGTGTGAGTGTGTGTGTGTGAGAGAGAGAGAGAGAGAGAGAGAGAGAGAGAGAGATTGAGAGAGAAAAAGAGACAGAGAACAAATGTCTATGAAGTTGGGAAGCCCAGGGAAGGTTCACCTTCAGTAGAGTATTATTAAGAAAATTTTTAGAAAGATACAATTTGTTTAGAATCCTACCTTAGAATATATTTTTATAAATACCTAGCCTTTTTCCCTGACATAGTCTGAGAGCATCAAAAATATTAGAGAATGTGCCAAATCAAGTATACTGTGGGCATCTTATTGTATAATCTTAAGTGAGACAAGAGAATGTATTTCCACTGTAAGAAGTTTTTATGATTTCAACTTCTTAATAGATACTTATATTGTCATGAATATTTTACAATGTCGCATCTCAATGTCATCTATATTACTATTTCTTTGACATAGCATATGCCATACCTCTGCTACTCAGAGCTTCTTTCTAAAATGTCTAATGAAATATTCATTCAGTTTCACATTTTAGAAAAGATCACAGTAGGTAACCTTAACATAAAATACATTGAGTTTTATAAAGTTTCTGTTGTACTTTGAGAATCTCCAATTAATTATGAGATAGGTCTAAGTTGGGCCAGATATCTAGGCAGCGAATGTAATATCCCTCAGGCACCCCACACTCACTCAAGCACATTAAAAAACCCCTATAGAATAAGGCCATTTATTGGTACATTGCTAAATCTTGAAGTCAGGATGGTGTAGTAAAAAAATATAGATTTAACATTAGATCATGTTATACCTGTTATCAATGTTTGTCTCAACTTTTATAAACAGAGTGGACTTGAAAAATTAGCTTAACTGTTCAGAAACATGAAGTTTTGCACTGGGAAACAGGAATATAAACACTCTCTTTTCAAAGGTTTTGTGAAAATTTATTCATTCTTTTAAATGTGAAATATTGAGGCACCTGGGTGACTCAGTTGGTTAGGTGGTCGACTTCGGTTCAGGTCATGATCTCATGGGTTTGTGGGTTCAAGCCCCACATCTGGTTCTTTGCTGCTAGCCTGCTGCTAGCCTGGAGACTGCTTAGGATTCTGTGTCTTCCTGTCTCTCTGTCCCTCCCCCACTCACATTCTGTCTCTCTCAAGAGTAAATAAACATTAAATGTCAAATATTAATTCAGTATATACTGTTTTCCATGAACAAACAGCACAAAAGCCCTGTATTCACCATGCTCATATTCCAGTGGGGGAAATATAACCTATAAATGTACTATATGATAGCAGCTATTTATAAGAGCTATAGACAGGAAATATCAGAGTAACAGGAAAGAGAGTTATCCTAATTCAGATAGAGTAGTGAGTAAATAATTCAGATAGAGTAGTGGGTAAATAATTCTCAATGGAACAATGTGAACAATGTGTCTAATAGCTATTAGCTTTAGGATCAGGATTTATAACCATTAGGAAAACAACTCAGAGAAGCCAAATATTTTTAAATATGAGACTAGCTAAGAGCGATTGACTCAGATTACCCCTCTCTTTTCTCACCTAATTTATTCATGTGTATTAAACAATAACAAGGGTTAATAAGGGCAGGATTTTGTTCCAAACCTGTTACACCATTGCCAAGCACCATAACTTTTTTAAATTTTTTTTAAGTTTATTTATTTTTGACAGAGACAGAGCGCAAGCATGAGCTGGAGACATACAGAGAAAGAGAGAGGGAGACACAGAATCCGAAGTAGGCTCCAGGCTCCAAGCTGTCAGCACAAAGTCTGACGCGGGGCTCAAACTCACGAGCTGTGAGATCATGACCTGGGCTGAAGTTGGTCGCTTAACCAACTGAGCCACCCAGGCACCCCAACGAAGCACCAAAACTTTTAATAGGTGATCTATAATAGTTTTGTTTCGACAATTATATTTAACTTAGAGTACCAAGAATTCTATCATAAAATAACTTAATAATAAAATAAAACATAATACATTTATTATTAAATTAAAATCAATAATTAAAATTAATTACTTAATTAAATTTAAACTTAAATTATTATTTAAATAATAATTAAGCAAACACCAAAACATAATAACCCAAATGCTGTATTAAAATATACAAATACCATGTATAAGATTTTCCATTTACAATAAAGATGTAAAGCATAAATAGTAGAAAGATTGCAAAACATTGTAGAATCACTTGAGGAAACACTTGAATTAAGAATTGTGGTATAAATAGCATTTCTATACTAAAATTGTACTAAATATTGGCGGGTGGTAATGTTTAAGTCTCAACCTGTCTTGCTTAACTACCATTATTAAAGTAGAGCCTGTGACAAGAATTTAGATGCATGAAGATTCTTTTGGAAGTAGCCTCAGGGGAACATGAGCAAAGATGAAACTTTGATAAGAGTGCATCATCTGGTCACTTCTAAGGGAAACTGGGGCTCAGTCCACTTGATATTTTAAAAGAGCACATTGGATGTTTTTCAAACTATGCATCTGAGAGTCGATGATTAACAGGAAAAATAGTTGTTAGTCAGTTCTCATTTCCCATCGGTTTAGATCTACTCTCTGTGCAAAAAATCTCCTACCTTTCAAAGTTCTACATGTCTGCCTAGAGAGAGAGTTCCTGAAGACATCTATTGCATTGGAGAAACATCGCAGCACAAAGTAACAGGGGGGCTCATGGGCCTGGTATAGACAAGTATAAACTGAATACATGGCTAAAATCAGACATGAGATTGAGAAAATGTGACACAATACATAATAAGCAAATGAAATTCCTCTAAGATGATAGAAGTATTTAATACAAATAGTGGAACAAAAATAGTTGTGATATTGGGAACCATCCATATATATTTATAAAGCAGGTTCTCTTACCTCCACACTCACACACATATTATTTTTAAGTAGAACTTATTTCTTTATTCTCCTCAGCATAATCATTTCTTTTTCTTTTCATTTTCTTGTATATATTTCCTCTTGCTTAAAAATTTGTCCCTAGGAAAGGCTTTGATAAAATACATTTATCTTTTTTTTTATGTTTATTTATTTATTTTGAGGGGGGGAGGGGCAGAAAAAGTACAGAGCCCGATGCGGGGTTCAAACCCATGAACAGTGAAATCATTACCTGAGCCAAAACTAAGAGTTGTACACTCAACTGACTGAGCCACCCAGGTGCCCCATCATTTATCCTTTAGTAAAGTGATTCAATGTATTATCTCACATTTTAACTTAGGCTTTTTTTTACTGTCTTTTAAAGAAATTTCAAACAAGTAATAAAATAATAAATATATTTTGTAAATCACACAGCTGAAGGCCCATTGAATCATATTTTAACTTTTCTGTGACACGCTTCTATGGTGTGACTGCTTTGAGATGAGGCTGTGTAAACCTATTAACGCTAAATAGAAACCTTATTGGTTCTTTGGTTCTTCTTTTCTTTCTTTAGGTTTTACTTCCAAAATAAACTTACACTCAAATAAATCATTGCTAAGTCTCTATTTTGACTGTGGCAGTGGGGGAACACCACAAAAACACACATACTACTATGTGGCCAATTTAATGTAAAAAACATTCCAAAAGAAACTGTGTGCATACCTATGCCTAATTTCTATGTAATTTTCTACCATCTTAATATAATATAAACTTTAAGCTTGTTACTTATTTCATAACTTGGTACTTGCAGCTAAGTACACTATAATACATATTAGTAAAAAATGTAAGAAAAGTTTATCTCAAATATTGTTACTACTCCCTATCTCAGTTTATCACACAGGAAGTGACAAGATGATTCTAGAATCCTGATTGCAGGGGAACAACAGCCAAGGAGATGCAAGTTAACTAGTCAACAAATACATACCTTTAAAATAACAGGTACACATTATTAAAATCATTTTATATTTCTATAGTTTAAGTACTGCTTGAGCTATAAGGAAATAAGCATGTTCTGAATCTGACATTTCAGTCTGGTACTTAGTATGATAGTTTAATTGGACAGTATAATTCTCCAAATTATTTGCAGTGATGAAAAGAAATCACACTCCTTCCTCTTCTTATTTTTTTGGGGGGTGGGATTTATTACAGAAACATCATTATATAAGATTTATATGTTTATTTCCATTTTTTTGTTTTCATATCCTAGTTTAAGAATGCCTGGTTGGCTCAGTCAGTAGAGCTACAACTCTTGATCTCAAGGTTTTGAATTCAAGCCCCACGATGTGTGTGGAGGTTGCTTAAAAACAAAATCTTGAAAACAAATGCTTCCTAATGTAGAATTTTTGCAATTTCTGTTGTATCATTCATATTAGTTAAATTATTCCAATAAGCATTTTTCCTAGTCTCTTCTGTGTTTCCAATTTAGATTTTATTAGTAACCATAACATGCTAATAAACATTCGAATAATATGATTTTTTTGCAAATACAAGTACTTTATTCTTTCATGATTGGACTGATAGGAATGCACACATTAATTTATCATATTTTCTTTTTTTGCAATAAAACATTTTTAACACTTTAAATTTTAGTGCACTTTCCAGAAGAGTTTAGTTATAACCAAAGCTTGACAGGAAGTTCACTCCCATTCAAACCAGCAGTATATCATGTCGCTAAAAGTGTGGTAATTCAGGATCCCATGAACGTGGTTCTGAGTGATTCTACATCTCAGGATCGATTAGAGATCTCGCTTGATCTTTTGGAATTCCCTGAAATGTAGTGTTATTTTTTTAATATGAAAGGATCATCCATCATGTATGGCTGTTTACCTTTAGCATTAGTTTTTCAATCTCATTCATAATAAGTATCATAATTTTTTCTAGTAAAATAGGTATTACGAAGAGATTATTATGAGTTAAAGGGTAATCACTTTTGGACATTTTATAAAGTAGGTGGAGTAATAGTGCTTATTTCACTCTCTCTTATAATATATTCAATGACTTTCCCTACCTCAGGAAAGAATATATCTCTCAGGAGTTTATAAGTTATTTTAAGGCAAGGTCTGTGCTTTATTTATCTTACCCCCTCACACAGATACCAGGAGTCAAATATAGGCCTTTTCATAAGAGTAAATGCTTCATGCTTTTAGTTTTTTAAAGGAATCTGTGAATATGTGGACAAATGATTTTCTTCATAAGTATTTTAGACATTTCCACTAATAAATACTGTAACAAAAATTCCAGTGTATGTTTTCATATTTTTCGCAGATGTTGAAAAGAAGATATTTACACTTCATAATTTGTAGCATTTGATCTACAAAAATATATCAAACTGTTTGTTGGGGAAATATAATTAAAAACAAAACCTTCTCCTAACCTAGAAAACCTGTCCACAAAGGTAGTGGAGAAAGAAAATACTTTTATTATTAAGTAAGCAGTAAACCAGAATGTGATGCACATTATAGGCAATCTATTAAGAGAATGAAAAGATGGAAAAAATTGTCACCCTTTGGTGTAGCCAAGAAGATACAACCATTATATGTATGTTTTCAAAATAAGTAATGACTAGTTGTTATGTAAAAGTACTTGATAGCACCATTTATTACACATAGTTCATCCTAGTTTCATCTGGTAATTGGGGTGACTGTGTATGTTAGCTAAACTGGCTTTATCCACAGGAGAAACAAATTTCTCATATCTTTATGACAGGAGGTAGTTTTGCAACTTGGAGCAAGATGTCCCCCAAACTCTCTGGACTACTTTCATAGGCACTGGGAGACAGGAATGCTATGTCACTTGACTCTACATTTTCGAGATGGTAATTTAGCCATTGAAAAAGACATTCCTGGGTCATCAACTTGACAAAGAGCCTATCTAGTTTTCAAAAGGACTTATATTACTTTTTTTTTTCTGAAGAAAAAGGGAAAAGAGAGATGCCAAGCGCCTCATTTTCAACTGGGGGAATTAAGTCTCTTATTTTGAAATTTTTATTTGTTGACACAATGTCAACACATAATGAATCACACACAAGAATACAAGTGGTATCATAATATGATGGAGTATAAAAAGAGTAACTTATGTTTGAAAATTATTACAAACAAGAAGACTTTGAAATTTTTACTAAGAATTATTATAAGTGACAGATTCCAGGTAATGAGAAGTTTTGAGCACAAATATAGGGCAATTACCTTAAGCTACCACATCTGACATAGTAAAGAACCACATTCACACATTATTATTAATATTATTTTTACCAGTCAACTAGAAAAGCCTAAAATCTTAATTCAAAAGGACCAACATTTTCTTTGCTTAAAGGAATCCTATTGTAGGGACACTTGGTGGCTCAGTAGATGAAACATCCGATGTCCACTCAGGTCTTGTTCTCAGGTTTCTGAGTTCAACTCCCCCACCCTCCATCCCCTTCAGTTCCTGTGCTGACAGCTCAGAGCCAGGAGCCTGCATTAGGTTCTGTGTCTTCCTGTCTCTCTGCCCCTCCCCTGCTCATGCTTTCTCTCTCTCTCTCACTCTCTCTCAAAAATAAACATTAAAAGAAAAAAAGGAATCATATTGTAGTTCTATTTACTTATAGATTCAGAGAAAATTTTTATTTGGCATGCATGTAATAGATTTTAGTCAACCAAGACATAAAATAAGTTCTTTGGTGAAAATAACAATAAAGAATATTACATCTATCTAAATAGAGATAATGAGCTTAAAATATCAATAGTCTAAGTAGAAATGGGGGATATTATAAATATTGATTCTAAAATATTAGCATAGTGTGTGTGTGTGTGTGTGTGTCTGTGTGTCTATGGTGCACAGAGGATGTGAAGAATTGAAGATGTGTTAATTTTCTAATCTTTATTCATAAAGAGTCAATATATTATACCTAAGTTGGGTACAACAAGACATGGTGGTATTAACATAAAACTTAAGTTATAAAGCTATCTTGGAGAAAATATAAAACTTATATTGCTACCAACCCCAATGAAAAATTCAGGAAGAAAAGATAGGGTATGAGATTAGATATAGGAGGAAGTAGGCTAGTTTTTTATTGTGTGTGTATTGAAATATGATATGACATTTTATGGAGTTTTTAAATCAAGAAATCAAGGATAAACACAACTCATACATTTAAAAAGTAGTTAAAGCACATATAAAACACTGTATACCATTAACTATTCTAAATGTTTTCAAATGTTGGCCATCTCACTTATAAAAATCAAAGCAAACATTTTAAATAAAATATTAATAAATATAATTCAGTGTTACCCTATCAGATTATTATTCCACAACCATTTGTAGTCATTAACAAGAATGTATTTTGCTCATTTTTAATAGAGCAAAAAGTAAATTTAAAAAAGAAATATCATATAATCTTAAGAGTTGAACAAAATTCAACATCAATATACATATATGGCATGCCCTTAACATGATAGTTTAGTACAAAATAGTAAAACAAATATGTACTTTAAAGTCCTGAACAAATTATGAGCGTGCATAATTATTTAATATATTTAGGAAGGAATAAGCCAATAGAAGAGAAATTAAAAAGAACAAACCTAAGAAACAAAATGATTATTATTTGTAGATAATATATTTTTACATCTGAACTAAAGATAATTTCCTGAGGATGTATTAGGAACAATAAGAAAATTTATTTTTACCTAAGTTTCAAAAATATTTCTTATATCAATTTTTATCTTCGAAAATCTGCAAACAACCAGTGTCCTTCAATAGATAACAAATAAAATAAACAATGATATACTTAAATTAGGGAAAATTAATTTTAGTAATTATTATGTTGTTTGCATATTTTGAGGAAGATTTGAATTTTTTAATATTATATGGTTTAAGAAAAAATGTTTTTATCACCAGAAATTTTACTCTCACCTTTCCAATATAAACTTGAACAACTGTCTATCCTCCTCTTATACTTTTTACCATATTTTTTCAGTTTTAAAAAATATATGGTTGGGGTACCTGGGTGGCTCAGTTGGTTGAGCGAACGGCTTTGGCTCAGGTCATGATCTCGCGGTTTGTGAGTTGAAGCCCCATGTCAGGCTCTGTGCTGACAGCTCTGAGCCTGGAGCCTGCTTCAGATTTTGTGTCTCCCTCTCTCTCTGCCCCTCCCTTGCTCATTCTCTGTGTGTGTCTCTCTCTGTTTCTCTCAATAATAAATAAACATTAAAATTATATATATATATATATGGCTACTTAAGAAAGCAATAATATAATATACTTAAGTTATTTTATTTTCAGATCTGATCTCCTTTTTACAGCAGTTCAAATATGCAACTAATGTGTAAATCAGACAATGGTTCCCATTATCTAATTATTTAAGATAAAATGAAAGTCTGGATTTTAAGTGATATCTGATTTTTTTTTTTAATGTTTATTTTGAGAGACAGAGAACAATCAGGGGAGAGGCAGAGGGAGAGAGAGGGAGAGAATCTAAAGCAGGCTCCATGCTGATAGCTTGCTGACACAGGGATCCATCTCTCAACCATGAGATCATGACCTGAGCTGAAATCAAAAGCCAGGTGCTTAACCGAATGAGCCATCCAGGGGTCCCGTGATATCTGATTTTTAAAGACTGTAAACTTGTAAATTTTAAGTCAGTGTTCTGGTCACTAAACTGTTGTTGTCAGCAGGACAACTTGTCCTCACTTATAAAGGGGCTGTTAAGGAAGTTCAGATCAGAGACTATGACTATGTTATGGTAAATTAAAAGTAATGAAAATAATTTTCAGTTTTAAAATGTACAAAGAATAGGAAAGTAGTGGATTCATTTAAGACTGTTAAAGATAAACTAAGTCATATTAAAAGTTTTTAGAGTTCATTTGAGCAAAAATCAATTCAAACCAGGCAGCCTCCAATCTAGCAGATAGAAAGGAGTTCTATGAAGCTGTACAAAATGAAAGACTTACAGGCAGAAGGGAGTGGGAACAAGGAAGTTATATTGCCAAAAATTCAGGTTTGCTATTGCAGGCTTACTCTTCTTTAGGGGATGGAAGGGATCTATGAAGCTGATTACTTACCTAGTGCTGACAGAACAACTCCAGATTGACTGGCTTATGGTTCTATTTCTGGGAGAGAGTAAACTGTAATTAAGTCAAGTCTCAGGTTGGTCACATAAGGCTTAGCATAAGCAACTCTATTTTGGGCTTTTGTTTCGACTTTTAAAAAGTGTAAGACAAAGGAAGGATTTAAGAATATCACTCAGATTTCTGCCCTAGGTAATTAGGTATATGACAACACTACTAAATGGAATTTAAAATACTCCTTCAGACAATTATATTAACAGCATCAAGGAGAAACATGAGTTAGAGGAAACAATTTGGATACCAGTGGGATGTGAGTAGTCCATGGAACAGTGAGGAAGGATGAGGTCTTCCAGGAAGATTCGGTAGCATGGTCACAGCAAGTCAGTGATATGGGGGCTGGGAAAAAAGATGTCCAAGAGAACAACAGCAGAAAAACTGCCATCGAGGTGAAAAAGAGCACCAGGAGAGTTTGTCCTTATTGAAACAGGAGGTGTAGAACTTTAAAATTGCAGCTAAGAGGGATGCCTCAGTGGCTTGGTCATAGGATCTTGATTTTGGCTCAGGTCATGATCCCAGAGTCATGGGATGAGCCCCGCATCTGGCTCCTCACTGAGGATGGAGCCTACTTAAGATTCTCTTGCTGTTTCCTTTTACCCTTATTCCCTGCTCTTTCTCTGTCTAAAAATAAAAAATAAAAATGCAACTAAGAAATTTGGAAAATAAGTCCTCTGTAACTTTGTAAACTAGATTTTAGCCATTGAGAATTGAATGAGGAAAAAAAACAGATTGGGAATTAAGTAAAGGTCTTAGTTGTTTGTGTTTGGTTTTGATTTGATTCATTTTGCCTGATTCACTTTTGCATGTAGGGCTGTGCGATGAAGCTATTGTGAATGAAAAGATTGCTGACATTGGAGACATTTCCAAAACAAGAAAGTGAATCAAGTCAAAGTAAAGTTTGTTGTATAGTGGAATAAGCCACCTCAAAATATACTTCTTTGCTGTAATGAATGTTTGAGCTGATTATTTTGAGAAGCTGCAGACCCAAGACAAGTTCTGAAAATAGAGTAGACGTGGGGCACCTGGCTGGCTCAGTCTTGGAGTATGTGACTCTTGATCTCAGGGTCTTGAGTTTGAGCCCCACTGGGTGTAGAGCTTTCTTAAAAAAAAAAAAAAAAGAACAGCAGTTATTCTTTATGAGAGAAATTTACATTTGTAGAGGAAATTTACATTTGAAGGAGTCCTAACTTTTTTAAGACATAGCTTTTTTTACCTGAGAGATCTGTCTTTAAAGAAGGACAATTATTTGTTTACCAAACATTTCCTCCTCTCACCTTCCTGCAAAGTATCCCTCCCTCCCCCAACACAAACACCTTTTCCTTTAGTCTTTGAGTTTAAGCTAGTATTTAAGGTTGTGGCTTGCGTCATCTCAGGGAATTGATCCAATTTTTTTTTCTGAGTATCTTTTATATGTACATAAAGAATACAGGTATAATTAATTTGTTTGTTTTTCTCTTGTTAATTTGACTTTTATTATAGGGAGTTTCAGCCAAGAATTTAGAAGGGTAGAGGCAAAATTTTTATTCCTCCTCTATAAGGTCAAGTTAAGGAATACCACATTTTGAGTTAAAATCTACCTGCCTAGATTTACACTGTATATCTTAAGATGAGTTATCTATTAAACTTAATTATAAAAATGTTTATTAATTCAAAGAGAGAGAGAGAGAACTTGCAAGTGCATGATGGGGGTAGGGACAGAGAGAGAGGGAGAGAGAATCCCAGGCAGGTTCTGCACTGTCAGCACAGAGCCAGACATGGTGCTCAATCTCATGACCATGAGATCATTACCAGAACCAAAATCAAGAGTCAGATGCTCAACCTACTGAGCCACCCAGGTGCCCCTATCAATTAAATTTAAATTTAAACTTTTGTCAGTCAAAACATGTTAGTTAGGACCATATCCTTCAATCTTGGGGGAGGGAGAATTATTAGATTAAAAGACAATAAGTAGTTGTCTCTTTTACTGCCTACATAACATAAAATAAAAAGCAGTTGTTTAGGAACTTCTAGATATTAGTCTATGAGAGCATATAATTTTGGCCACAAAAAATCTGAAGTATTTCTTGAAGGGGCTGCAGGCAGCCACCCCAAAATGAGCCACATTGACATGAAGATTATGTAGAGTTGAAGGCAATGAAGACCCTAAGAACTTTTGTCCCTCCCTTACTACATAGACTAAACTAAATTGGGGAACTTTACAAGAATAAGGGTTATTAGCAGAGATAATTTTTAGCTGAATGGCCCATCTTTAGGTCAAGGTAAACATCTAATTATCAAGCATTGCTCTTCTCATCACCCTGTGAAGTACATTCTTTTTCTCTGAAGTCCCAGACCCCTACATCCTTTCCCTTATTTCAGAATGACATGCACATCTCATTGTCCCTAATTTTCTTTGGCATTTCCATGTTTGTATGGATTCCCCATATGTACACTATTGCATTTTATTTTCTCCTGTTAATCTGTCTCATGTCAATTTGATTCTTAGTTTGGCCAGAAGGACTTCTTGAAGGGGACAGGAATTCTTGCTCCCCAACTGTCTAAACTATCTTCAGTTATATTTCATTAATTAGAAAAATTTCAAAATCCTTACTTTTATTCTGGTTTATTTTGTTATTATTCTGAATGGATAAATTATAAAGTTTTATACAAATAAGAAAAGCTTCTATTTTCTCTCCACACCCCTTTTCTTTTCTATTTCAATTCTATTTTACTCTTGCGAAGAATTTATAGAACTTAGTATTCAATGCTCCAATTCTTTTTATTTCTTCAATGAGAATGATTACTATTTATGCCAGACCTGAAGCTTAAAGTTCTCTACATTGAAATACATCTTTGAATCTTTATTCTGAATTTGTTTTCTTTCATTTATATTATTATCCTGTCAGTTTTATTCAGCTCAAATAGCGACTGAAGTTGAAAACACGTGGTTTATGATCATATTTTTGATACATTATGCACATTAAAATTTTTCAGATATTGAAGATAACAAGAATTCTTATTAAAACTCACTGAATGCATCTTAGAAAATGTTCTTGGTTTTTAAAAGAAATCACAAGTAAGACACATGCTTGTCAAACAAATTTCTTTCTATGACAACATGATAGGCTTTGTCGATAGCAAGAAAGAGCAAATATGATTTATCTTGTCTCCAGGAAAGTAATTCTTTCTTTTTCAAATGACACATTTTTTTTCATTGACACCACTGAATGATTTAGATAATGTTATTTCTGTGTAGGTATTCTGCTAGTCAGGAACCTAAACACAATGATTAACAATTTGTAATTTAGTATTGATTCAGAGGAAGTTTTTCGGTTCTACCAATCTTCACCTGATATAATCTATAACATTTTTAGCAATACTTTAGAAAATAGAGTGTCAAGCCAAAAAATACCTTAGCTGGATAAAGAAAAGAGAAATTAGAAAATAAGATTGGAGTGAAAAATAATTTTGAGTTTTTTTTAATAATCAATGCAGGCATCACCTTTCCTGAGAATCCATTCTGATCTATTCTAGATGAGGGGCCTCTCTTACTGGGTTCATTCCAAAACCATGTGCTAGCCTCTATCTCATTATTTTGTACAATTACAGTTGATTTGTCTGTGTTGAGAAACAAAACTCAACTGGGTAAATTTGAAGATCTAATAAGCTTTATTCAACAATTGTATTGAACAGCATGACATCAAGCAAGGAGAGGGGTGTGCAAAGGAGTTGGAGAAAATGGAAGGTTTTATCATGCAGGTTATCTCATCTTCCTTTGGGGATTGCAAGGGGGCTGTGTGACATATTACTTCATTGGTTCTTATCAGAAAATTTCTAACTAATTGGTTAAAACTTACATTTCTTAGGGAGGTTAAAACTGCAAACTGGTTAGGTATTAAGTTCTGATTGGTAACTTGACCAAAGTGATGCCATTTGGGGCTTACACTTTTCTTTTTAACATCTGTCTACTCCACTTGAGTAATATCTCCTGGAAAGTGGATAATGCCTTGTATATATCTGAATATCCAGTAACTTATATGTTTGAACTTATTAAAGATAGAACAATAGGTATATGCATTTGTGTTTTCAGAGTTAGAAACTTCTAAAAAGTAAGGGTGCATGATCCATTCATGTAGTTGACAAATATTTATTAGACACTTTTCTATTCCAGGCTCTATTCTAAACATCAGGGGACAATGTACAGAACGGAGGTTGTCCTATCCTTACACTGCTTACATTTAAATTGACAATAAATACAATAACAATTTTAAAAAAGTAGATGAATAGTATGCAAGAAAGTGTTAGGAATTTCAAACTGGTGCTCTTTCAGATTGAGTGAGGTTCTTCTCTGCATCAGTGACATCTAAGAGGAGATATAAATTTAAAAAAAAAAAGGTTGTGCAAATATCTCAGGAGAAAACATTTCAAAAAGAAGAAATAGTAAATACAGAGGACCCGAGGTGGGAGTATGCTTCACATACTTAGAGAGGATAAAAATACTGATACAGAAAGCACATGGTGACCTAAGAAATAGTGGAAAGATACTATGTGAGAGATAGCAGGCAGTAACATCCTATAGGTGCAGGAGATGAAAAAGTTTTCCTTAACCCTCTTATGGTCCCTGGTTGGGTCTGAAAACTAATGAAGACAGATGAACAAGAGAAAGGCAGACACATGTCATTAAATGTTTACATGTATATGGGAGCCTTCTCAAGAAAATAAAGACCCAAGGTAGTAACCAGAGCAAGATGTTTTTATACCTTTTAGGCAAATAAATAATAAATTTGTGAAGAATTGACAAAACACAGGGGTGTGGGCTAGGAATAGCAAATGGTAAAGAAGTATCTGAGAAGATAAGAGTTAGTTTAGCAAGGTTTGTTGATACAGATTTCTCAGCCCCAATTTCCATGTCTCTGGTGATAAACATACCTTCCTTAATCTGTATATGGGGAGGGCTCCTCTCACATGAGAATTTCATGCCTTGTTTCAGGGAAGAAGAGTGAGGAAAGGAAAATTAAAAGTGACCTTCCTGCTTCTGCCATTTTCTCAAAATTCTTCAGCTTAATATCCTCAATATGTCAAGGTGTTATATGTGGGGACAATGTATCCCGAACCTCATCACAGACCATGTGAGCATTTGGATTCAAACCTGAATGTGTCATGACGTTTATTACTGGGAGCTTTGAGCAAGATTTTGACATGATCTGACTATGATTTTTTAAAGTCTTCACTGTTTTGTGGAAAATAGACTTCTCCAAGAGAGGAATTTAGACCAATTAAGCATTTGTCAGAGTCCAGGTGGCTGAATATGGATGGTAAAGGTGAAGATGATGAGAAGCAGATAGATTCCATATGCATTATGTTGATGGAACTGAATACATGTGCTGATTGATTAGATAAGAATGTAAACACATAAATCAGAGATGATTCCAGATATTTTCGCTGAAGAAACTGGATGAATGTTGTTATTTCCTGATTATTCTGATGCCAATCTCTCAAAGAAAATTATAAAATTAGAACTGAAGACAAAATTAATTTTAAAAATGACAGAAATATTTATTTTAATTTCTTACTAAAATTTTGAGTTCTGAAAAGAAATTGTGTTATTAACTTTCTTTGGAAAATATTTTGTGATGAGTCTGAATTCAAATTCTCATCGATTTTTAACACTGACAATGATTTAAAGTTGTCCATCTGATATTTTATAATGCAATAAACCCCAAATTATTTATCTCTGAATTTTGTGATTTATAAAAAGAAATACATATTTGGTCTTTGTCCACTGTTCGTGGCACATAGGTCCTGAAAACCTTGAAATTTTTATATAAGAATCATAGGGTTGGGTCGCCTGGGTGGTGCAGTCCGTTAAGCGTCCGACTTCAGCCAGGTCACGATCTCGCGGTCCGTGAGTTCCAGCCCCGCGTCGGGCTCTGGGCTGATGGCTCAGAGCCTGGAGCCTGTTTCCGATTCTGTGTCTCCCTCTCTCTCTGCCCCTCCCCCGTTCATGCTCTGTCTCTCTCTGTCGCAAAAATAAATAAACGTTGAAAAAAAAATTAAAAAAAAAAAAAGAATCATAGGGTCATCCTTTGCTAGAATATTTAGTTTTGTCCCCAGTTTCTGAAATCTCTCCAGAGCAAGAAGGTGAAATAAGTGTCTTTGGCCATCCATAGCAAGCCCCTTTCAACCAGGTTGGTTTATGTTAATTAATGACTTTTGGGCAGCCTGTAAAGATGGGAACTGGCTGCCAAGAGAAATAACCACGTGATTAAACGTTTGTAAGTTTTTCCACCAACCCCTGACGCCTCAGAGAGGGGAGAGACATTGAAGATTGAATTAATCATCAATGGTCAAGTGATTTAATCAATCTTCCTATGTAATGAAACCTCTAAAAAATTCTAAAACGATGAGATTCAGAGACTTTTCAAGTTGACCAGCAGAGAGGTTCTGGGAAGCCATGTCCCTTCCCACATACCTTGCCCTATGCATTCCTCTTATCTGACTGTTCCTGAGTTATATCCATTTATAACTAAACTGGTAATCTAGTAAGTAAAATATTTTCCTGAGTTTTGTGAGCTGTTCTAACAAATTCATCAAACCCAAGCCAGGGCTGTAGGAATCTCTGATTTTTACAGTAGAGCTGTAACAATTGTAGGAGATCAAGATGGTGTCACAGAATTGCTGGGGGAGGGGTGAGTCCTCACATATCTAGTGTCAGAAGTGCTGTGGAGTGGTTTTTTTTTTAATGTTTATTTTTGAGAGAAAGAGAGAGAGAGAGAGTGTGTGTGGGGGGGGGGGGGAGGAGCAGAGACCAAGGGAGACACAGAATCTGAAGCAGGATCTAGTCTCTGACCTGTCAGCACAGAGCCTGACGGGGTTCCCAAACTCACAAACCATGAAATCATGACCTGAGCAGAAGTTCGATGCTTAACCAACTGAGCCACCGGGCGCCTCGCTGTGGAGTGTTCTAAGTGTGAGTGAAGTAGTGGAGAGTGAGTAAAGATAAACAAAAGTGTTTTTTCTTTACAAGTTTATTTACAAGAAATTTTACTATAGCATTTATAATTTTTGACTTAAACTTAAAATGTCATAAAAAACAAAGGAAGAAAATCAAATGCATATGAAAGATTCAAATGTTGGCTGATACTTATCTTTATTACCTAATTTTAAGTCTATCACTTATGTAACATTTGTCACGATTTTAAATATTTGATAATTTTATTAAAACCGCCATTATTTTTATTCAACATGTACTATTCTGAAAGATGAAAATTTAATTAATTATAGAGAATTGAAGGCTATTTTCAAGCAAGTTGCCAAAAATACAGAAATCAAATTTATAAAAAAATAAATGTATCTAAACAGAATAGTTGAGCTAATTTAGAACAAAGCTAGATATTACTAGATATTAAAACTGATTTTGCAATTACATGATTTAAGACAGGGTAGTATTGGCACAAGGAAATATACAGAGACAAAAGAAAGAAGAAGAGAAAAAAAGCAGAGCCTAGGTGATAAAGTAAGCAGTTACTTAGATATGAGCAGGGAGCAAGTACTTTCTGACTAATAAAAGGACAGAAGCAAAGTCCAAGAAGCAGGGACAGACCCCAGAGGATGCACATGTGTTCTTCCCTATAACCACTCCTACAGCTTCATTATAATACATTTACATTGTGGTTTTGACCCCCACCCTGGGAGGGAAGTCTGCCATGACAGTTTCAATAAGGACCACGTAGAGTCAAAAACTCCCCATCCTGACAGTATGAGGAGTCCCTTAGATAAGTGGCTGCAACTTTAGCCAGGAACTACCCGAGCTATGACCCATAACCTATTCAAATAAAAAGAAAAGACAACCCTGATCCCTGATGCAGCTCCCACCTCTGGGCCTGCACTCTCTGCCATCTCAAGAATGTGCTTTCCCTTAAACTACTATTAAACACTTGCTTGCTTAAGAGTTTGGCTCTGAATGCCTTTTTGACTGAATTCAAGAACCAAAGCTAGGCGATGGGATTCACCACTGACATTAAGGAGAGACCCAACATATACTATTTTACCTAATTTATATATGAATTATGTGATTCACCAGGAGAAAGACAATCTGCTAATAAATAATGCTGTGTCAATTGGATATCCATAAGGAAAAGAGTGAATCTTTATTTCTACCTTACAATACTCAAAAACTAGTTAAAAAATATGAAAATGTGAGGGAGAGAAAATTACTTTTCTTCTACCTTTCTAGGTTCTTGGCTGAGACACTCCCACCCCAGTAATAAAAGACAGATTAACATGGAAAAAACAAAAACAGAGTTTAATAATATGTTTACTGCCTGTATACATAGAAAATTGAGTAACAATTTTTTTTCAATTATCAAAATTTTTTTATTTAAAAGAATGTGTCAAAAATGTACAAAAAATAAAGAAAAACAAAAATCACTTTAATCTCACTACTCAGACATAATCACTGATAACAGAAAACTGAGTAACTTTTTTTTTAATTTTTTAAACGTTTATTCATTTTTTTGATAGAGAGAGACAGAGCGTGAGCAGGGGAGGGGCAGAGAGCGTGGGAGACACAGAATCCAAAGCAGGGTCCAGGCTCCGAGCTGTCAGCAGACAGCCCAAAGCGGGGCTCAAACTCATGGACCCTGACATCATGACCTGAGCCGAAGTCGGATGCTTAACCCACTGAGCCACCCAGGCACCCCTGAAAACTGAGTAACTCTTGAAGACAAAGTCCATCTTGTCAGTTCAGAGAACATTAAAGGTCATATCATCCCCTTGGACAGGACTGGCCAAGGAATATGCAGGCCTACATTCAAGAGACGGAGTGCTTACCTACCATTCAAAGGCACATGAAGGAATGCAGCCTCACTAGCTTAAAAGTAATCACCCTAAAGATATAATCACCAGGTTTACCTAAAAAAAAACAAAAAAACAAAAAACAACAACTCTAACATAAAGAATAAAGATATTTTCAGATTCCAAGTCTCTTGAGAGGTTCAAGACTTCCAGGGGACTAGATGAAGTGACACCAGATGAGCACCTGCTAGCATGACCTCCTGGGCTTCCAACCAATGGTCTCCACCTTCACAGGAGGTGAGGAAGCTCCAAAATGTCTCCTTAAAAACTTAACCACATGGGTGTCTCAGGTGACTAAGCATCTGACTCTTGTTTTTGGCTTAGGTCATGAACTCACAGTTTGTGAGTTTGAGCCCCGTGTCAAGCTCCGTGCTGATAGTGCAGAGTCTGCTTGGGATTTTTCTCTCTCCCTCTCTCTCTGCCCCTGCACTGCTCATGCTCTCTCTTTCTCAAAATAAATACATAAACTTAAAGAAGAAAACACTCACTTGCAAGTCAATGGGGATTTTGGAACTTTTGAGCATTAGGTCCCCATTCTCCTGGGTGATGTCACACTCATAAATTGCCTATCTTTCTTCACTGCAAAAGTTCCATGTCAGTTTTTATTGGCTTTCTTCCTTTCTGGTGGATGGACTCACCTTTGGTTTGGTTACACCTTCTAAAATGACCCAAGCCACCACCTTAAATATGATCCCTAGTTAAAGTCCAAAGAAGATATTGGGGTAAGGGGAAGGTTACCAGACAAAGCACAGTAATCAAGGATATGGCTGTTTTGGGGCGCCTGGGTGGCGCAGTCGGTTAAGCGTCCGACTTCAGCCAGGTCACGATCTCACGGTACGTGAGTTCGAGCCCCGCGTCGGGCTCTGGGCTGATGGCTCAGAGCCTGGAGCCTGTTTCCGATTCTGTGTCTCCCTCTCTCTCTGCCCCTCCCCCGTTCATGCTCTGTCTCTCTCTGTCCCAAAAATAAATAAACGTGGAAGGATATGGCTGTTTTACATATTTAAGTCCTTATCTTCTCCATTGATAAGAATTTCTAGATATTTGGACATCTATAAATGGAGCTTTCTTTCATAAATGTCAAGGTCTCTTTACAAAAGGATAATTTCTACACAGTTTTCAGAGTTTTTCCTATGTCTGTTATTTCTTACAAATAATCAGCCTATAATAATCCTCCTGCCAAAGAGGCACATTTTGAAGTGGTATCTTCTGCTCTCCTTTGAAACTAAAACCACATAGCTTTTAGAAAAAATATAAGAAAATGTCTTTCTGAACTTGAGGTAGACAAAGGCTTTAAAAATAAAAGTACAAAAAGGAATTAATCACTAAGGAAATAATAAGATGGACATCATTAAAGTTAAAATTGGGAACATCTGTTCGTCAAAAGACACCCTTAAAGTGAGGCACAGAAAGGGAAATATTCAGATTAAAGATATTTTACAAATATATTCAAAATTCATACAAATCATTAAGAAAAATTTTAAAAAAAGAATACAAAAATGGACGAAAGATTTGAAAGAGTACTTCATATTGAAGGGGAATCAATGCCCTCAAAACAACTAAATCTTGCCTATTTTACCAGATATCAGAAAAACGTAAATTAAATTCCAATGTTATATGAACGTACAGACCCACGGGAATGGCTAAAAAGAAAAAAGACAGAGAATGTGTATTATTGGTGAGGATGTAGAACAATCAGAACTCTCAGACACCATCAGTAAGATATAATTTGGTACAATCATCTTGGAAAATTGTCAGTATCATATGATTAGCAATTCTATGACTAATAATAAACCCCAAAGATATGAGTCCTTATGAAATTTCATAAGAATTTCATAAATTAGTAATAACCTAAATGTAAATAAATATACCATGACATATTATACTGTAATGAGAGTAAATAAAATATGCTAGATGCAATAAAATGAATGAATCACAAAAAAAACAAAATACAGTAAAACCTTGGTTTGAGAGAATAATTCATTCCAGAAACATGCTTGCAGTCCAAAGTACTAATCTTTCAAAGCAAATTTCAAGAGCCATTGGCTCTGTTGTGATCATGTGACATTCGGCATCACATACTACTCATATTGCAAGAATCACTCATTTATCAGGTTAAAACTTATTAGAAATGTTTGCTCATCTTGCGGAACACTCACAGAACAAGTTACTCACAATTCAAGGTTTTACTGTACTAAATAAAAGAAAAATGGACAATATGAACCTACAGTATTAACAATTGGAAGCATGGTCACTTTTGAGCGGAGATAGTTTCTTGTGGTGATCATTCTGGAGGCTGGCAGTGCTCTATTTTTTGTTTAGGGGTTCTGGTTACTCTGGGGTTTTGCGACTATGAGTTTGGAGTTCTCTCTTGTCTAGCATGAGAGCAGATGGCAGAAATGAGAACAGGAGAGGCTAATGTCTGGGAGAAGACAAGAGCCCCAAACAGGGGTTTTATCTCTGTATTTATTGAGATCTTAAGGTTTTACACATGTGGTTGACATGCAGAAAAAAATAAGTTAGTGACCATTAACTTGTGTGTGTAAGAAGCAAAGGGTTTGGGGGCCGAGTGGCATTAGGAGTTGAGATTAAAGCACAACGATATACTGGCGCCCAATGCCAGATGGACAATGTTTCTCTGTAGGCGACACAGCTGAGTAGCTGTTATCTCCAAAGTTTAAGATTGCTGGAGCAAGCTGCCTCAAGGCTAACAAGGTACACTTTTCACTAACTAACCTAGCCAACCTTGGGTGTCTTGGCCCTGTAGCGGCTTTCCACCTCTAACTGTTCTTGGATGCTTTTGTCCTGTGGAGGCGGCTTTCAACCCTAAGCCTTGTTTTACTTAATGACTAACCTTGGGCGCTTTTGTCCTGTGGAGGCTTTCCGCCTACTAAGACTTGTTAATCCATTGGCGCAAGCATACAGAATTCCTAAACTTATCTCCCACATGGGGGATGTATTCATTTTGTGGGTATGCATCCAGCTATATAATCATAATTTGTTTCTTTTCTTAGATGTATACTTACCATGTCCAGCACCGCTACCGTAGTCTGTACCACCAAGCTTCTTACCTGTACTTCCTCAAAACTACCTGTTCCTTGCTTCCCTTCTGTTCAGATCGCCCATAATATGGGCTCTGCATAGCCACGGTGATCCTTTAAAACAATTCCTCCAATAGTTATCAATCTAAATTTGAATGCAATTCCTAACCATGGCTCCAGATCACCTCTCCAATCCCAGTTACCAATAGTCTTCCTTTGCAGTCTTTGCCCTTCAGATACTTTTACCTTTTTACTATTCTAGGAATGCATCACACTCAGTCATGCTCAGGGCCCTTGCATGTGCTGCTCCTTCTGCTTGTAATATGCCTACTTCTCTCATTTCAATAAAATCTCTTCTTAAATCTCACCTTCCCAAAGAGACCATTTCTGACCTCATCTAAAATAGCACCAATACACTATTGTCTTTTACTTTGATTTACTTTTCTTCATAGTATTTATAAGCACCATATATCATTGTTTACTATCTCTCTCATTTTTACTAAAATAAAAAAAGGAACATTGGCCCTGAGTCTATTTTGTTTTGTTCACTGCTGTGTCCAGATTGCCTTGAAGAGTACCTATCATATATTCCTATCTTATGGGTTTAGGAAATATATTGACTAGGGGCACCTGGGTGGCTCAGTCAGTTAAGCATCCAATTCTTGATCTTAGCTCAGGTAATGATCTCATGGTTCATGAATTCGAGCCCTGCATTGGGTTCTGCACTGACAGGGAGGAGCCTGCTTGGGATTCTCTCTCTCTCCTTTTCTCTCTGCTCCTCCCCTGCTGGTGCTCTCTCTTTCTCTCTCTCTCTCTCTCTATATATATATATATATATATATATTTGATACATCAATATATATATAGATATATATGTATATATATAGGTATATATGTATATATATATATCAATATATTTGATACATCAATGTAAAACAAGAACTATATTGACTGAATTCATAGAGAGTTAATAATATATTAATTATAGAGTTTCGTATGTCCAGAAAAATTGATAGTCATTTACTATATATGTGTGTGGTATGTGTGTGTACACATCTATTCATGAGTATGTGTGCATGCATGTGTAAACACAGGGATTTATTTCTAAACTTTTCTAGAAATGAATGCTTTCTACCTAGTAGCTACAGTCATTTATCTATTTGAGCAAAGAAAGAATCAGAAAATGATGGAGGCAGGAAAGGAATACATTCTTTCCTTTGATATATATATATATATATATATGTATATATATATATATATATATATCAAAGAATATATATATTTTATATATATCTGTGTCATTCTGGTACAAACTTGGTTACTGCTATAAGAAATTTGAACTTCAACTGATAATGTAAATTGAGCATACATGCACACACATATACATACACACTCATGTGCATGCACTCACACACACATACACTAACTCACATACGTCCTAGTAGTCACAATAATAAAAGGAAATATTAAGGCTATGTAATTAGCTCTAGGATCTCCAATTCTGGTCAATAGGGCCACTACTTGGGTTCTTATTCCTGAATGATAACAAGGGGAAAATACAAATGAGTTTATAGCTCTTTATTTTTGGAGATTTTTTTTTAACTCCTAATGTTCTTTCCTGTCATTCAAGGCAAGATATAGAGGACTGTGAAATATTTGGACACCAGAAGGCAGTAATCAATTTTAATTAAAATTTTTGATATTAAATTATTCTAGCTTGCTCCATAATTTCAGAATTATTTTAAAACTTAATAATACTGTATGTCTCTGACTCTATGTGATGTTTGTTACTTTCCCAAGTTAATAAGAACTTGCCTATCATTTCACCCCATAGCATTTTATTCTTATTGCTATCATTATTCTTATCCATTTTTATCTTCTGCATATGTTTGCTATGGACTGAATGTGTCCCTCTAAAGTTCATATTTTGAAGCCTAATCCCCAGTGTGATAGCATTTGGAGATAGGGCCTTTGGAAATTAATTAGGTAATGAGGGTGGAGCCTTAATGAATTAAATTAGTGATCTTATAAGAAGAAAGAGGGTATAGCTTGCCTTGTCTTTCTCCTCTCTATTTCATGCAAGATACAGCAAGAAGCAGATCATCTGCCATTCAGAAGGCTGGTTCTCAGATAACAGATCCTCCAGAACCTTGATCTTAGACTTCCCAGCCTTCAGATCTGTGAGAAATAAGTGGCTGTTGTTTAAGCCACACAGTTTATGAGGTTTTTTATAAAAGCCCAGACTAAGACCATGTTTTTTTAGCACGTATTATTACATTATATTTTGAGATTCTTTTAAGTTTTAATAATGCAATATAATACACTCTAATGCAGTATATTTCCATCTTGACTTTCCTTATTGTCTAGGAAAGGTGTTTAGGGAAATTGTTTAGGGGGTATTTGTTCAAGAAGTGGAGAATATATTTGCAAACATTAATTTGTATTGTATCATGGTCAAATTTCTTGTGAGGTCAATTACTTGTATTTTAAATACTTTAATTTGTATTAAGTTCATCTGTTTAACTGACTGTGACTTATATATCCTTATACTATATTTCATCTTTTCTACTTTTTGCTCATTTATTTTAATTAAACCATTATAATGTCATTAATCATGGTGGTTTCATTAAATCTGATGACCCATACATCATAGTAATATTAAGGGATGTTAATACATGGAAATTTTACTTCATAGTTGAAGACAAAAAATAGATTTAAAGTCATAAGTCAATAGCTACACATCACTGTATTAATGACAGGGTAAAACCAAATATTAGAGTGCTCAGAACTCTGGTTAAAGTGACTACTCAAATTGGAAGAAATAAACATCCTTGTTGTCAATCACTGCAAAAAGAATGCATTTCACTGGTAGAGGAAGAGTAACAGAAGAGATTACCCTTTCCTGATACCATAAGATACCAAAAGAAGCATTGATTAAAATCTCACAGAGTTCTGTTATTATCATTTTTATATAAAATAGGTATTCTTCATAAACTTAATTTTTTTTAATTTTATTTATTTTATTTTTTTTTAAATTTGTTAACGTTTATTTATTTTTGAGACAGAGAGAGACACAGCACGAACGGGGGAGGGTCAGAGAGAGAGGGAGACACAGAATCTGAAACAGGCTCCAGACTCTGAGCTGTCAGCACAGAGCCCAACGCGGGGCTCGAACTCATGGACCGTGAGATCATGACCCGAGCCAAAGTGGGACACGTAACCGACTGAGCCACCCAGGCGCCCTATTTATTTTTTAGAGAGAGTGACAGAGAGAGACAGAGAGACAGAGAATGAGCGGGGGAGGGGAAGAGGAGAAAGACACAGAATTCAAAGCAGGCTCCAAGTTCAGGGCTGTCAGCACAGAGCCCAAAAGGAGCTCAGGAACAGTGAGACCATAGCCTGAACCAAAGTCAGAGGCTCAAATAACTGAGCCATCCAGGCACCCCAATTAACTTAATTAAAAAAAAAATTAACGTTTATTTTTGAGACAGAGAGAGACAGAGCATGAACGGGGGAGGGGCAGAGAGAGGGAGACACAGAATCGGAAGCAGGCTCCAGGCTCTGAGCCATCAGCCCAGAGCCCGACGCGGGGCTGGAACTCACGGAAGGCGAGATCGTGACCTGAGCTGAACTCCGATGCTTAACCGACTGAGCCACCCAGGCACCCCTTAACTTAATTTTTTTAAAAATAAAATGAATAGTACTAACGCGATGATCAATTAAATTGTTAAATCATCATAATTTTTAATATTTAATGTGAAAATTAAATGTAGTACTTAATTTTTAGCAAAGTACCAGAGAGAAAACTTTTTTTTTTTTCTTTCTAAAACCCAAAAGTGAAAAGTGAAGTCTGTTCTATGGATAGCAAACAATTGTTGGAAATAAAACATACTTTAAAAGAAGTTCAGATATCCAGAAAATGAGATTGTAGTATAATTATAACTAACAAGCACTTTTAATGTTGCTTTTAAATTTTAAGTTCTGTTTCAGGTTCCCCTGGTATTACTGAGATATATAAAAATCATATATTATCAAATTCTGAGTTGAGTTTAAGTAAATTGGGACTACTGATGATAATTATCCGTGTTGCTCTCTTATAATGAAAGTGGATATGTGGTTAACTAAGTAAGAAAGACATTTTCCTTGCTTAAATTCCAATTTCCAATGCTTAAATTCTAATTTTGCATTCAGAAAACAAGGAAACTTCCCCAAGATATCCAGCCTCAGTCACTGAGATGCAATATCGGTTTACCAGAGTTCAGTTCTATTTTTTCTAAATTATCAATTACTAATTGCTTAAAAACAAACTATTGTTCTGGTCTTTAAATAAATTACTGGCGAAGTTCACTTAAAATGCTTACTATGGTAACTTCTTGAAGGTGCAACTCACTCACATTGTATTGCATTTTTCTAAATTTAAGGCTGATTTTTATACTTACCTATATTTTTATCAAAATGTCTATTTTCTTTGTTCACAACCAAGTGATAAAATTATGCTCATTTCTATCAATTTTGTATATGTGTGAATATGTGTGTGGACTCTCTTCTTTATGTTTCTATTCTTCTTCTCTATAATCATGTACTATTTTGAGAAGCCAAATTTTACCTAGAATCACTCTTCCCAGATTTCAGTAAACTTTAGGTCAAAAGTTTTTAAAGTAAAAATTAAAAAAAAAATCTATGGCATTTTATGTTTTCTGTAGAACTTTTTTATTTTATTTTTTTAAGTGGGCATCATGCTCAGAATGGAGCCCAACACAAGGCTTGAACTCATGACCCTGAGATCAAGACCGGAGCTGAGATCAAGAATTGGATGTTTAACCAACTGAGCCACCAAGATGCCCCTAGAACTTTTGTACTGAAAACATATTGATTTTAATTGTAGAAGATACACATGCATGTACTCACACACATGTGCATTTATACACACATGCACATGTACATACACATACCCACACATACGCATTCACATGCACACACTCACACATACACACATGCTCAAATTCAGTTAGGACAGAAAACCAGGGTACATAATACGTTTACTATTTAAATGGAAAATTATCAGGGCACCTGCATGGCTCAGTTTGTTAAGTGTCTGACTCTTAGATTCACCTCAGGTCATGATCGTCATGATTTCACAGTTTCCTGAGTTCAAGCCGGGAGCCTGCGTGGGATTTTCTCTCTCTCCCTCTCTGTCTCTGCCCCACCCGACTCTTGCTATCTCTGTCTCTCTCAAAATAAATAAATAAACTTAAATAAATAAACAAATAAATGAAAAATTATCTAATTTGTGCTTTAATCATGTAACTTAAATATGTATATATAGTGTATATTAATATATATGTATATATGAAAACGAAAATAAATGTAGATTTTATAAAGCATATTTTAATCAAAGTAATCATTCACCTTGATTTCTCTTTTTAACACCAGATGGTAAAATTGGTCAGAAATTAGGGTACTTGTTTAATAGAGAAAAGATTCTGCAGAATGTTTCAGAGATTTTACTTTCATGAGTAAGATATTTTCTTGAGGGGGTATTGTATCTAAGTTACATATACTGCCACCTTTATTAGGTTGGTCTTCCCTTAGGTAGGATTAGGGAATCATTTGTGTGCAAATAGCAAGGATTTCTCTCTAGGTGTATGCTTTCATCAGTGTATAGGCAGGGTTCATTCCCTAAATTAATATACTGCTAATGTACACCTGAAACCCTACAGAAGGGAAAGTGTCTATTACAACACAAAAGTGGTATTCAAAACAGAACCTTACTTGACTGATAATAAGCCTACATTTTGCCCTGCCTCCCAGAAAGTTCAGAAATCAATTAAATTCTGAAAGGTTATAACAAACTCATCCAGATATGCTGTACATCTAGTTTTTCTTGTTCATGAACTTTGGATCTCTATATTTTTCTTTTTTTTCCAGTTTTCCTATTTCAATAATTTTTAATATTGAAGAATACTTCAAGTTGAAAATTAGTAGAATATAAATTATATTTTAATAACCTAGAGAGCTAACTTTTTAATTATAAAAATATTATTTTACTTACAAATGCAAAGGTCTTTCAGGTTCTTTTAGTCTTCTCTTACTAAGTAACAAATAAGCAATATTTTCACCTGTTGATTGCTGTATGTTGATTCATGATTCAGTTAGACGCTAATACTTGTGCATTCTTAATAGGAAAAAAAATCATTAATATTCCAAAAGACCAGTGAAACCTCTGGTTTCCACCTCATGATGTACAGAACTATGAGTAGTAGCATCTTTCCACCAATACAACAACAAAGAGCTTGACTGATGTCAGGTTCATGCCTTTTGTTTTCCAAATGTATTGAAGCACTTTGGTCATAGAACAGTTAATGTCCCCCCCCCCAAAGCTAAGGAGATAAAGTGTTTCCTGGAAGAGTGGAAGGAAGTCATGTGTTTTCATGGGAAAATGAAACAAGGTATTGACAGGAACTTTTTGGCTAGAATAGCTCACAAACTGGTGAAGGCTGAGTGTGAACTAGAGGGACAGTGTGAAAGTTGGAGGAGTCTGTACCATCTTGTATGCTCCTTCTCCAGAAATCCCACCAGGCACTCTCACAGAAAGAATCTCAAAACACCCTAAGAAGTGTTACTTATGGTACAGACCTGAGGAAGGGAACAACACCCATGGGGAAGAGTCAAGAAACACTGCCTACATATCTTTGCTATCTCCACTATGGAATAAAAGCTTGATTCTCTCGTGGGACATGCAATAGCAATAATGAACTTAAACACTGGTAAACACCTACTGCAATAAGTGGAAGAAAACAGGTGGGGTCTAAAAATCTATTATTGAAGGGCACCTGGGTGGCTCAGTTGGTTAAGCATCCAACTTGATTTTGGCTCAGGTCATGATCTCATGGTTCATGAGACTGAGCCCCTCGTTGGGCTCTGCACCAAGTGTGGAGCCTGCTTGGGATTCTTTCTTTCCCTTTCTCTCTGCCCCTCACATGTTTATGCTCTTTCTCTCAAATAAAGAAATACACATTTAAAAAATAAATAAATAAATAAGAATCTATTCTTGAAAGAGGAGCTTTATTATACACTGAGCTCATAACTGTAACTAAGGGACGGGCTGAGGAACTGAGGAAGTCACACCTTCAAGTCCCAGATACATGGCACAGATCTAAGACTGAACCAGAACAACATATTGCACATATTTACCACCTACTTACCCTCCACTCTCCACTGCCAAATTAAATCTCTAATCACAAGGAACAGCAGAATACTGTTGAGAGAAGGCTAGGAGAGGAGCAGGATTGTTCAGAGAATCCTGGGGCACAGAAAAAAAGGAATGGCTTAAACCTCAGAATTCAACAGAAAAGAGTCTGGTCAACCTCACTCCACCTTAGATACAAATTATCTCTACAGGAATTTGAACACTGTGATGCGCTATGAGTAACCATAGCAACAACAAATCTTAAACTTAGTCCATCTCCCATCAAAATTAACACTAACCCCCACACTGAAGATGTAGCCAAAGGAAAAGTGGGCCCATTTCCACACTTGAAACCTATTTAACAGATTTTCTACTGTTCTACACAATATATCCAGATTTAATGAAAATATTAAGAGGCATAAGAAAAGGAAAGAAATCTCACCATAATCTCAAGAAAAAAAGGTAGTCATCAGGACAGATTTAGATATGACATAGAAATTGGAGCTATCTAACAGGGAACTTAAATAGGGTGAGGAATGATATCATCAAGATGATAGGAGTTTCCAGCATCCATCCCCTGCAGACACATCAATTTTAATAACTATCCATATGTGAAAATATCTTCACAAGAGCTAAGGAATCTAGGTAAGAGATTACAGTACATAAATAAGATGAATTGAAG
Source organism: Lynx rufus (assembly GCF_022079265.1). Taxonomy (NCBI): domain Eukaryota; kingdom Metazoa; phylum Chordata; class Mammalia; order Carnivora; family Felidae; genus Lynx; species Lynx rufus. The sequence goes on along the minus strand of NW_025814878.1, from coordinate 85,532,113 downwards.
AGGGTAGGAAAAAGAGATTCACATTGCCAAAGTACTCCCCGCCAAACTTGGGCAGTACAGTACCAAGAGAGATACCCTCTGTGTGGGGGAAGGAGATTGAAATGAGCACCCAACTTTGCTTTGGACTCCAGTACCATGTTTACTCCAGTGAATTCCTGTGTTAGGTAAGACTCTTCAGCCCATGGATCCCAGGCTAGCCCTGATGGACCCTATCTCCAGGCCTACTCCACAACCAGTCCCATCTAAAAGTCCCAGACTTGAGGCCCACCCTTGCAGATGCATGTTTCAGTCCAGCACCCATGGGCCCTGCTCTAGACTAGCCCTCCTGGTCCCAGATTCTGGTCCAGCATCTATAGAGTCAGTTTCCTGCCAGTTCCTGCAAACACAGGCTTCAGGCCTGCCCCATTGCCAGGCCCACCCATGCCAGGGTGGCCAGTTGTGGACTCTTACAACAATCCACCAGTGGGCCTCACCAGTTGGCCTACCCAAATTTCTGGATGGGTTAACTAGCGAAGAACTTTCTTTGCCAAAGTCAGTCAGTAGAGACTGGAAGAAGTGCCTACTTCTTCAAATTTGTAGACATTAACACAAGCCCATGAGGATTGTAAGAAGTATAGCACCACAAAATGAACAAAATAAAATACCAAACTAACCCCCCAAAATGGAGATCTATAAACTGCATGACAAATAATTAAAGACAACATCCCAGCAATCTCCAGATTCCAATGCAGGGTGGCTGTAGCATGGGATTATGGTATTGAAGGGGAAGTACTGGAGGCAGGTTCAAGGGATATATGGCTGCTGAAGAGAAACCCATGGTCTAACTAGAGAAAGCAGAGACCAGCAGAAGTCATGGTTGAGTATTCCCATGGAAGCACTCAGAAATGGAAGGTCAGGGGAATAGGAAAGACAAGCGATTTAAGTGGTTATTTCCAGGCAGGAGAGATGTCTGGTTTTGATTACACATTCTGGCCTGGCACAATGGGGAAATATGATGTAATGCTGCCATGAAATTGGCAGAAGATAGACTCATAGTTTGACAAGCATCTTGGTATTGGGTAGGGTCAGCCATAAAACAGAGGCAAGTTCAGGGAAATATTATTCCAATGGATTTCCTGAGTTCACCAAGGGTAATACATTTAATCTATTGTTCCTGGAAGGTCTCAATCCAAGTTGCAATGTCTTGCCGAGTTCTTGGTGAACTTAGAAGTGAGATCACCCTGGTGAGTAATGAAGTCTCCTACTGGTGATATGTCTGTGTGGTATTATCTCTGGTATAGGGGGTATAGTTATCTTCAAAGACAAATTCTTGGATTAAGTTAATGTGGTCTGGGGCAATGTCCTCTCCATTGATAAATCCATTTCACTCAGGGGTGAGGTCTTCTGGTGTGGTGGCCACCTAGGGAGCTAGTGACCCTCCTATGTGGTTATCAAGCTGGGGTGCCAATCATGAGCTAAGGGTAGGCTAGCTTTACACAAATTGAAGGCTTCTCTGAGAGCTGAGCTGCCTATCTGCATCTAGTGGAACAAATCTTTACAGCTCCCTCTGGTGGTCAGGGACACATTTAGCAAAGGAAAAGGCAGTTGGCCGTTTTGCTCTCTGGGGAGCTACATGTATGTGGCTAAAGGAGATATTTGCACTGCTACTTAGGTGTTTCTGAGACTGACTCCATGAGGGTGTTGGACAAATCATGGAAGTACAGACCCCAAATGGGTTTTATGTATGTGCAATCATAGGCCCAGTTAGTTTGTAGTGATATTTGATATTTGTAGCAACCCCATCAAGGGTGGGATTAGCAGCAAGGATCATTTAGACATCATTTCCAGAGGGATCATCGCTGTGAAAGAATTCAATCCCTTTGTCATCCAGACTCAGGGGCACGCTAGCCTCACCCTTCCAACAGGGCTCTCCATCATTCCCTGCTTTCCTACCCTGTGATACAATTTCATTCTGGCTTAAGTACTGGCCACATAGGCTATGGAAAGGAGCATTTTAGGCTTAATGACTCCTGTCTCAAGCATATGGTTAAGAACAGGGTCTAGGCCTCAGTGCCGTGTTTAAGTCAATATTGGTATTGAGGGGTGTTTACTATCCTGATCAGAGAAGGAAGACTCACTGGTATCCATTTCGCAGGAAGACCAAGAACTTGAGTTTGTTCTGTGTTTCATGGTGTCATGTCAGTGCATCCATGGCTATAAACAGAGGAAGAGTCAAGTGGGCCATCACCAGAGGAAGCTATTTGAGGTGAATGGTCCCAGTAGTTACATCAGAATGGGTTTGTACACTTTGTTTCACTGCCAAATCCTTATAGGTTGAAGGGTCTCTTTCTAAGAATCTAGATGGATTGTCTGGAAAGCAGTAATTTGGGTTCTGGTGTCTACCAGGATCAATTTTGTGGTTTGAATTGAGGAATCTGGCCTCATCTCAGAAGGAGCAAAGTGCTACCAATGAACTTCTATAAAAACATATGCTCCAAGTCCTGCCTCTCTCTCTGTCTACATTTTGCCTTGACCTCCCTGTGTAGCCCCATGAGGGCATATACTTTTTCTAAAAATGTTCTAGAACTTGTGAGTAATAAACCTCTATTTCAATCTCTCCCATGGTCTTCTTTTGGAACTTTGTTCACCGTCTGGCACCCTGTGTTTCAGTTAACAAATGGTAATTTAGGAAAGTCATAACAGTGGCATGTACCTTGATTAGATGAGCTGCATTTTTTATTCTTTGTTCTGTGTTGTATATCTGGAAAAGTGCCTGTGTTTACCTGCTTTTGTTTTACAAGGCTTATAATAGGAGACTTAGACCAACTTTGTCCTAGCCATAAGGAAAAACTGCTAATTTACTAATACAACAAAAATCATAACAAAAAAGATGTTTTAAAAACAACTTACTCTTTTGGATCCTTGTCTAAGTTTTTTTTTTTTCTTATGTTCAATTTTTTTGCCATCTCTACATCAGCAATGTACCAATAAGAAAAGTGGAGAACAGAGAAGTTATATAACTTATATGAGGAGACACAAAAAATATATCAGAAACTTCCTCCATCTCTACTTCTCTTCATCATATATCTATATCTATATCTATATCTATATCTATATCTATATCTATATCTACATCTATATCTATATCTATATCGACATTGACCGATAGATGTCGATATAGGTATAGATATAGATATAGATATAGATATAGATATAGATGATATAGATTTTTTTTTTGCCCCAGACTCACAATTTCTAGCCAATATAATAAACATAATTTTTAAGATTGTGACTAGGGAAAAAGAAGTCAAGAAGCCTGTTTTTGTTTTAGGCTTCAAGAAGTAAATTTATTTCCGCAAATTTGTATTTATTGATCCACTGGTTCACTCTAGGCTGTTGAGTTTTGAGGAAAAACCCTATAGCAGGTAAGTGTCTGGGTTAGCCCTTTTTCTTTTAGGAATATGGCATGGTTTTGGAATGATGATGATGGGGAATTTGAAGGATTCAAGTCATTTAATGACTTTCCATGAGGGACAATAATAACCCTGTGCAAAAATTATGTTTTATTACTTTTTAAATAATGCTATTTTAAAAGGTTATTCATTTATTTGTGTGTGTGTGTGTGTGTGTGTGTGAGAGACAGAGAGAGAGAGAGAGAGAGAGAGAGAGAGAGAGAACCAAGTGAGGGAGAGGCAGAGAGAGAAGAAGAATCCCAAGCAGGCTTCACACTATCAGCGTGAGCCTCATGAGGGGCTTGAACTCACAAACCATGAGATCATGACCTGAGCTGAAACCGACTGAGCCACCCAGGTGCCCCAAAGACTGTATTTTCTTAAAACTATATCATTATTCGTATTTTCTAAGCAAACACATGTTTGGAAAGCTAAATTAAGCTCCAGCCATAGTCTATGTACTTGGGAAAAAAAAATCAAGAAATTTGCATTCAGACAGAACTTTGAATTTCAGCTCTGCCACTTACTACTTTTTTGACCTTAGGATTATTAAATATCCTCTATTGAAGAATGGCATCTGTGGTATAATTTTAATAATTTACAACCTATTTCAATTCTTCTTGCCCCTCCAAAGTAGTTTAACTAAAGTAAGAAGTTTTAAACATCAGGCACTTAAAAAAGGAAAAGATGACTATTAATCAGGGTAATAGACTCAAAAGAAAAAAAAAAAAGAAAAAGAAGTGACCAGATTCTCCAGAGCCTTTTTCTTATGTCATTACTTTAGTCCCAGGTTAGATGTATCCTATGGAATAGAAGTATAGACTTAATCTCTTTGAGATGGATAGCTCTTGAAACAGGTGTTTGCTAATGATTCTTCCTAGATTGAATTTATCTGCTTGGATTTGCACCATTTGATTCATGACAAGTATTACTATCAAAAATTGTTTAAAATTATGTACAAAATTACCCATGTGCAACTGAAAATGTCTTTCACCATTTCCGAAATGTCTTTCTGAACATCTAAGATAGGTAATCACAAAAGTAACTTTAAGAAATGTTCTACCTCACCTTTCGTGAGTCTCAATTCCCTCATTTATAAAAAAGGAGACCATCATATCTTCTTTTCAGAGCTACTGTGACAAGAAGTATTCTGTGAGAAGTGATAATTTTATAGTCTTATGGACTAACGTATGTTTTGAATCATTATTCCTAGTGTGGTCTGGGGAATCCATTGTATCAAGCTTCTGGGGTTTTGCTAATATATATCCACATTTTGTTACTATTTTGTTACACAAAGCCTCACTTTCCTTGATTATTTTATAATGATAAATAAATGTGTGTAAAACTCCTCTTTGGCCCTTCTTTAAATTCACTTCTAAATTCTTTTGTTCCTACTCTATATGGGAACCTACTGTGTGTGTGTATATATATATAATATTTGTGAACCTACTGTATATAATATAAAAGAATACTATAATTTATGGGTATGTGCTCTTTTCTATTTTAAGCAACAAGTTGCATAAGAAAAATATTGTAATTTTAACAGTCTATAGCAACTTTTGTATTATGTGCAAAGGTATGTCTATTTAATGATATACTATGTAATAATGTAATAGATTTGTTGAAGACATTGCTTGAAACCTTAAATAAGTGTCTCAGGCTTACTTAAAATTTCTATTGATATAAGTCAGTGCATCCCTTAGGGCAATTGAGACATTAGTGTTTAGTTTATAATTATTGCTAAATCTGCAATAGAAAAACAGATACATAATGCTTAAATTGCAGTAAGCATGATATGATATAAGACACTGAAAACATGATTTCAATGTATTTTTGTATAGCATTTCATATGTAAATACTATTTATATTTACTAACATGAGTATGCAGTCATCAGTAGTTCAGTTGTATTTTAATACTTTTCCATGATTTTTCATGGCAATGGAATGTATAACTAAAATAACATGCTGTTAAAAAAAACAAGCACTATTCTGTTTGTGTGTGTGTGTGTGTGTGCCCATGTATGCATAGGATAATGGCCCAATATCTATGTTAAAAGTCGAGTATGAACTATAATTTTATTTTTTAAGTAAAGGTGAATTTATAATAACTTGGGTTCTTATAAAAGCTGCTCCTGAGAGAATCATCCAGATGTGTGATTGCTATTTGGAAGGTGATCCTAGAAAGCATCATAAGGAAACAGAGAAATGAGAAAAGAAAAGGAAACTCTCCAATAAATCTATGTTAAGAAACTAATTATTGCTGTAGGCATCTGGGACTCCACCTCATTCAGGACTGTGTATAAGCCTATGTAGAATGTACTTAGAGTCCTTCCGCCAATGGTTAAAGAACATGGGACATTGATCCACCAACTCTAGAAACTAACTGCTTGAATGTTGCTTCTGCACTATCAAGTCCTTGAATTTTGATCCTGTCGTCAGTAGGTGGACTGGAAATGCTCTTGCAGCTAGGGAGTGTCCCCAGGCTAGGGAGTGTCCCCAGGCTGATAGACACTGAAGTAATCCAAGGGAAGATGTGAGACATTGATGGTATCTGCTAAAGAAATCACTCCTTGTACCACTCAGCTCCACTTGTGTCATATGTTAAATCAATGATATCCTTTCACTGATTCAACAAGTTGTGCCTGATCATTATTTCTAATAAAAATAATTATAACAAGATTAGTGGGGGAAATGACATTTCCTGCTCACAGTTGTGTCCAGTTCACATCTGCCAATCATTTCTCTTTGCTACTACTCATTCTAGGTCATCCTTACCATTTAGCCAGCATGTCAGCTTATTTAAGTTGTTTGTTTGGTGGGATTCGTAATATCTTTTAGTTATAGGCTGCCTGAGAATTCTGGATTTCATGAACGTGCCATGTGGTCTCTGTTGCACCAGGCATCTAAGCACCAAGAGATGTTCTAGTGAAACTTTTGAATCACAGGCATATTTTTTTATTGCCTCCATTATATAACAGCAGTACTGACTCTTAATGATAATCAGGATTGATTACTCCTACTAATGCCATAATTCCTTTATTTTCTTCCTGACTTTAGCATGAGGAGCCCAAAATGTTCACTTATCAGTTCTAGCCCTTGATCCAAGTCCTGTGGAACCCTCCTGGTTTCCTCTGGAGGAAGCATTCCATCACTAGTTAACCTAGACTGCTAAAACTACACAGGCTAATTTGCAAAGAAGCATATTTCCAAATAAGTCAGTAGGGTTTTGGTGAGTGTAGCCAATTGTTTTTAAACTGTTTGGTTTCTGAATCCAGGCAGGAAACCATAGAAGCACAAGATAAGACTATTTAATATAGACATTGCATTTTGGACAACATTACTCTAGTATTTCTAGATATTGCCCTCAGATTGGAATTTTAAAAGGCTGTTTCAATGGTTTATCATAAAAGTAGCTTCTGAATGGTATAAAATAAAACAAGTGAGGGGTCCCTGGCTGACTTAGTTGGTAAAGTGTTCAGTTCTTGACCTTGGGGTTCTGAGTTCAAGCCCCATGTTAAACGTGGAGCCTATTTTAATAAGTAAGTAAGTAAGTAAGTAAATAAGACAAGTTATTCCTACGTTCCTATGCATTTTCTGTCCTTCATGACAATGACAGCCCCTTGGTCTTAGGTGTTGTTCTAGAGGATCCCATTTTAGTTAATAAAACATCCTGTAATTTTTCTAAAACAGATGCTAGTAGAGCAAATATTGTCAAGGAAAGAGAAATCCGTAAGTAAATATATGCTAATCCCAGTCAGGACAAATCATTAACATCTCAAGTTGGCAGTGATCTTACAGAATCACTTTTCACCAAGTGCCTGTTGGATCTCTTCAAGGGGTGGTATGATAATGAGGGCTCAGCATTGGTCTCTGCAGCAGGTGAATCAGATACTGAACACCTCCTCTTCTTCATCTCCACAAAAATATTATACTGAAATTTGTAGTAATTTTACTCTGGATGGTCTTTATTTTACTCTGTTCCCCAAAAATATGTTATTAGGCTTTGCCTTTTTTTTATATAAATGCAATCATAATGTATACATCTTTCTATGACTTCATAATTACTTGTTTTGTTTGAGATTCAATGATATACTGATAATTGTTTGAGATTCATTATATCATAAAATACAGCACAAAGGACTTCCATTACCTATTGACTATTTTGTCATAAGTCTCCATCTATCTTAATTACAGTTTTATAGTATTTTTTGGCATCTAATATCAAATTTCCTCTCACCTTGTTTTTTATTTCACAAATGTAGTTTATTCTTGGATATCTGCTATTCTGTAGAAAATGGACAATAACTATTTCAAGTTCCAACAAAAATTATTGCAATATTAATTAGGATTGCATGAAATCTATAGGCCAATTCAGAGGGAATTACATAGTCAATATTCAGACTCCCAACCTGAGTATATGTGCTTGTATGTGTTTATGTGTATGTATACACATTATACACATTTATGGGCCTTTAAGTTATTAATTTATTAACTAATAAAAGTCATCAATTGTTTTATCTTTTATTTGTATTTTATAAGATGATTTAAAATGCAGAACAAATTATAAAACATTAATTATATTATTAAAATATTAATATAATATATTAGTTAATATTGATTGTATGAAGTGATTAATAAACATATATGATATTGCTGTAACATTTAAAATAAATTTGTAAAGTCTATTTTAAAATCATGTGATTGATTCATTTGTATGGGATTCCTTTTGTAAGTATAAATGTTAATTTTAAAAATCATGTAGCCTGAATAATTATTTCTGGTGAATAAAAATACAAAAGGCTTGCATAACATTTAGTATCCATTACAGTTACTAAGTTTCTTTAAATTTAATAATTTATCTGTGGGTTGTTTTACACATTTCTTAACATATAATGACATAATATACAAGTAATTAATTTAGTCACTTGAGGAAATGTGGTCATGATGAGCACCCTAGGCTTATTCCTGATACGAAAGAAAATGTTTTCAACATATGACCACTTTGTTGTTTGCTTTAGAGATTTTTTTTCTTTTTTGGTAGATGTGTTTTATCAAGGTACGTTCCCTTCTAATCCTAACTTACAAAACTTTTTTTCTTTTCAGAAAATCTTGAATTGGTGCTAAATTTTTTTAAGTTTATTTATTTATTTTGAGAGACAGCGAGAGAGCAAGCAGGGGAGGGTAAGAGAAAGAGGACAGAGTGAGAATCGCAAGCAGGCTCTGTGGTGCCAGCTCAGAGCCCAACTCAGGGCTCCTGAGATCTTGGACTGAACTGAATTCGGATGCTCAACCGACTAAGCCACCCAAGTGCCCCAAATTGCTGCTAAATTTTAATTGTTTTTTCTTCAATTAAGGGAAATAAATAATATGATTTTCACTTTTAATTTATGCATGTGTTAAATTACATATGTTAACTCAATTTTGCATTACTGGGATAAACCCAGTCTTCCATTGAAAATGTAAAATCTCAAATGAATTTTCCCCCCACCAATATATTTGTAAACATAAAATGGTACTGTGAATGATGTCATAATGGGATTTTTTTTTGAAATTTTAAACTAATTTTATTTATAGAACTGGCAATATTTACTTATTATTCTGTATCTTTCTCTGATAACCAGAAAAATGTTGGAGTAAATATAAAGGAAGTTTTTCCTTCTGTAGGTTCTTCTAGTGGTTCTTTTCATGTGATTATCCTTCAGCTTATGCTTATTTATTAATTAAATAAAATATATTATGGTAATAAAAGGTGAGCTAGAATGAAAGTTTTTCTTTTTTTAGTCTTTTTTTTATGTTTATTTTTGAGACAGAGAGAGACAGAGCACAAGTGGGGGAGGGGCAGAGAATCTGAAGCAGGCTCTGGGCTCTGAGCTGTCAGGACAGAACCCGATGCAGAGCTTGAACTCATGAACCATGAGATCATGACCTGAGCCAAAGTCCGACAGTTAACCAACTGAGCTACCCGGGTGCCACAGAATGAAAGATTTTCTTAATTTAGCTAGTAGTTTTTTGTTTTTGTTTTTTTTTTTTTTCTTGGAAATTAAAAGACATTTTCCCACTGTGTTTCACTTACTTAAAGAGTTTCACTATTTTCCCCATCTTTATTTAAGTATCATTGACAATTAAAAACTGTATATATTTAAGGAGATTTGTATATACGTATGCCTTGTTAAATAAACACAACAACCAAATTAATAAACAAAGGCATCATCTCACATAGTTACCAGTTTTTCTCTTTCTTTCTTTCTCTCTTTCTTTCTTTCTTTCTTTCTTCCTTTCTTTCTCTTTCTTTCTCTCTTTCTGCATATGATGAGAACATTTAATATCTACTCTCTCTCTCGTTTTAAGTAGACAACGCAGTATTGTTAATTATATTTACAATTTTGTATGTTCGATCTTTAGAATTTAGTCATCTTTTATAACTGAAAATATGTACTCCTTGATGAAAATTTTCCCATTCCCCCCAATCCCCAGTTACTCGTGACTGACTTTGGACTCTCTGCTTCTATGTGTTTATTTCAGGTTCTACATATAAGTGAGATCATGTAGTACTTGTTTTGTAATTTATTGCCCTTTTGTGTGTGTGTATCTTCAGTGAACAAGTTGCTTAAATTCCTTTAAAGATATTATTTATTAAGATTTAAAATATTTGTAAAAATCTATATAATAATTATTTTATCTATATATCTATATATAGTTACTTTGTACCCACTCAAAATAAATGCATGACTTTCTATATATAAGCATACATTTACATAAAAGCTCATTGTATTCATATCTGTTATATAATTAGCCATATGCATGAATGCACATACATCACTTGAAAAAGTGTTCTCCTATTAACGGAAGAGAACTTTCAGCACAGTATCAGTTAGGTATCATATTTTTTTTTAAATTGAGGTTAATCATTTGTGACAAGACATATGATGCTCAAAAAATGTTTATAGAATGAAGCAATTAATATCCTACATGCATTAAAGTGGTTTTTTTCCCAATTGGTAAAATACGATTGTTAGAAACTTAAAATTAAAATAAATTATAAACATTATATCATTATAAATTTCAATATACTTCATTTTATCTTTTAGATTTTATGTTGTTAAGTATTTTTTCATGGTGACAATACTTTGTTGAAGTATAATTTCCATGTGATAAAGTTTTAAAAATCACTGATGTAATAGTTAAGCTACTTTTAACATACAACATTTACATTGTAAATGAAATATGAAATTTCATATATATAGTTCAAAGATGACTAAATAGATTATGTAGAAAAATCTATGGAGTCTAAAAAAATAGTGGAATTAATGCATAAATTTAACAAAACAGGAAACTAGTTAAATAAATAAAACTGCATTTCTATATTCTAGCTACAAACAATTGGAAAATAAAATTACCAAAACAAGTGAATTCAAAATATCATAAGCCTTTCAAATTTCCCTTACTTTTCTTCTATGCCAAAAAGTAAATGCTCGGGTGCCTGGGAGTCTCAGATGGTTAAACCTCCAACTCTTGATTCCGGCTCAGATTATGATCTCATGGTTTATGAGACCGAGCCCCATGTAGGACTTTGTGCTGACAGCACAGTGCCTGCTTAGGATTATCTCTCTCTCTGTCCCTCCTCCAGTCATTCTCTCCCTCTCTCTCTCTCTGTCTTGCAAAATAAATAAATAAACTTTAAAAAAAGTAAATGCTAAATGTATTATGTTGAACACAACATGTGGGCATCTATTTTAATATATTACTGGGTAAGGAGCCATGATGACTTTGAGAGGGTTCTCAGAGTGAAAGTTGAATTTGGACACCTACACAGAGAGGAGGCACTTGTGGTCTACTGTGGAATTAGATTCTGATCAGTGTGCAGATTTCCCACCGTGGAGAGAAAGAGCCCAAGTAGGATAAGAAGAGTATCTATATTGTATGGAATAGATTGTGGAGAAATGGAGCCATACATATACTATTAAAATCAATGGGTACCCAATATAAAAACATAAAATTCAACCCCTCTATCAACTGAAAAACACACAAAATCGAAGTGAATCATAGATATAAACTGAAAACAGGAAATCACAATGTTTCTAAAGAAAATATGAATGCCTTTGCAACTTTGGGGAAGGCAAAATGTTCATGGATATAACAATAAGTTATAAATCATAGAGGAAACATATATTGGACTTCATCAAAATTAAATATTTTGTTTATTAAAATATACAATATAGGTAATGAATAAGCAAGCCACAGGTTATGGAGAAATATATTTTCACTGCATATATCAAATAAATGAATTTATATGGAATTCTACATTTAAAAAAAACTAAAAAGCAGGAAAAGCAACAAAATGAGCAAAACACTTAAACAGATATCTCACAACAGCATACAGAAGAATGGCCAAGATATGCATGAAAATATCCTCTACATAATTACCCTTAAGGGAAATGAAAATTAAAACCATATTTCACAACTACTAGTATGGTTACAAGCAGAAAGGCTGACAAAATCAAGGATATAAAGCACTGAAATACTCACGTATTGTTAGTGAGAGTATAGAATAGAACAATCTTTCACCTGGCACAGTGCCTCCATCCCTTATACCACCTGATAAAGAACACCTGTAGGACAGCATATCTGAACAGCAAGCCACCTTTGAGAAGCAAAACCACTGGTAAAGCAAATTAAAGGTTGGGGCATCTCCTAAACAGGGCTACCATTTGAGTGAGACGTGTCTGGGACTCTGGAAGGCATGGATTAACACTATAGCACAGATAACAGAAGAGGAGAGTACCTCTAGGATTTGGGGCCCAGCTCTGAAAGGGGACAGAAACCTGACATACCCACTTAGAGCAGCAGCTTCTAGTAGTGTACACAGTGCTCCCCCAGGCACAGCCTCTCACATAGCAGCCAGTGCAGCAGCCAGTGGACTGAGCTCAGCCCAGTTTAGCTGGTGATCACTCAAAAGCCCTGGCAGTCAACTCTTTGCACTGACAGTTGGGCCATTCTAAAGGTAATTAACCCTGTTGTTAACCTTAAAATTAAAACCACCTGTTATTTTACGAGGAAAAAAAATGTGTTTATTTGGGAACCGCAGAGAATTGCAATTCAGGACAAGCAATCTATTGCAAAATCATAGGCAAGTCCACATGAGAAAGGAGAGGAACACTCTTTATAGAGGAAAGGTGGAAGCTGGAAAGGCTGTTATGAACAAAAAATCAATTTGAGTGAACTAGGAGTTTGAAGTATGGTGGTTTTTCATTGACTGAGTTGTGACAGTCTCTCACTGGCTGGGTTGCTGTGTGAGAGAGGAAAGCCTTTATTCTTCCAGCTGGGGTCGTAAAGTAGTAGCCAAAAGAGTATCATCTTGCAAGGTAGATTTGGTACTGTTGGGTCTGCAATTGACTAGGAATGGTAGGGCTTGAGAGCACCCTTTTCTGGCATCCAGATGCTATTTTAAATGGAGTTTTGTTCTATTAATTTTCACAACCCTATGGCTTCGACAATGGGGAACTGAAGGATGGATGATCATGAATAAACCCTTGTGGCCTCAGGATAGGTGGAAGGACACTGGGGTTCACCTGCAAGAACCTAAGGCCGTCCTCAATGTCTTCCATGGCCCAGCTCATAAGACAAAGATACTGCCTGACAATCAAGAAGCTGATGTAACTATGGTATAAGCCCCAGCAACTGACCTTCAAGTAGATAAAACTGATGGTTACATAGCTTGAATGGCCATGGCAGTACCCAAATGGGATGGCATATTGCCAAGGATGCCAGATTGCCCTTGAAGTACAGTGACTTGGTTAATACAGTAACAGCATGTTCTGTGTGTTTTAAGCAATGTCCAAGGCAACTGTCAAAGGGGTCTGTGTCTATCCACTGGAGTTCTCAACCAGTAAGGGATTTGTGAATTGATTTTATTGGCCTGCTCCCTCATGCTAAGGTATTAAATAGGTGTTGGTTTGTGGGAATACTACACCTGGCCTAATCCAAGCTTTTACTTGCCACTGTTTAACCAGGCTACCACCATGAGAAAGTTAAAGAAGATAAAGTACCTTGTATAGATACCCTCATAGACTAGACAGTGATCAAGAGTCACATCTCAAAGACCGTGATATATGAGACTGGACCAAAGAGCAAGACATTAAATAGAAGTTCCATCTCCTCTACAACCCACAAACAATAGGATTGGGAAAAAAAAAAAGGAATTCCAAAGCAGCAGTTTAAATTATTAACAGGTAAAACCACTTTGGCCTGGTGGACTAAATAAAGTACTGTCCCAGGCTTTAATACATTTGAATGATTAATCAGTAGGGCCTGTTGCCTCATACGTCAGACTGGGAACCCTTGCCAAGGCACCAATATCATAGAAGTATGGAGGTTGTCGGAAACAACCATTGCCTTGCCTCTCACCATTGATTAAGCCACTGTCCTGCTGAGAGCACCAGGCCCCATCACACCTGGGAAGGGAATTATCTACTGGAACTTGCACTGGGTTGTCCTGCCAGGATGGGTGAATTACTTCACACCTGTGGGTGAGAAAGGGATTACTCAGTCTCCACTGGGATCCCATTGCTCTGCTACCAGCTGCTGAAATGTGCTATACCTGGAATGAAACATGCACCTTTTAAGGAGGGGAGAAAGCAGGGGTTGTGGCCTGGCACATCCTTTCCCCAGTTTATCTCCTTACTCCTGACAGTGCTACTGCCCCAGGCAAATATGTATGGTATGCACAACCAGGTTAAGTTACTAAAGCTGATGCCAACCTCTCTCTTTTTAAACCCAGGTAGGAATGTTCTGTTTTCCACTGGTACGATTATTTGGCTGCTGTCCTTGCTTCCTCCATTGGCCTGGAGGATGTTATAGCACACATAGAAGCACTTACTAAATTCATCTAACAAGCCTTGAATGATAGCAACAAAGCCTGTCCTTACTTACACTAAAATGTCTCTAATGATAAAAGCTACCCTTCAAAATAGAATGGCCTTGGACATTATTACTGCCTACTACCTCAAAAGGATGACCTGTGCCATTATCAAAACAGGAGGTTCTATGTTCATAAGTGATGAGTCTGTTAATGTATAATCTTTATTAAATCACATGAGGATACAAGTCAACACCCTGAGTGATCCAATCCCCAGTTTAGGAGACTTAATGGATGAAGAGTTCAGAACATGGGACTCTTGGTAGAAAATGTTGTCACCAACTGACTTTGAGAATCATTGTTTAATCTGTATTTTCTCTTACTTGTGCCTATATTGCTGCCTTGACAACCAATGCCACCAGATAGCTACCAAAGGATGCTTTATGCTAGTGAAGCCCCTTGCTGACAGCTCAGAGCCCATTGCGGACTGTAAGAGCTGGTCATGGGGGGTGGAGTATTAGGATAAGTCATTGAGAAGATATGATTGTCAGTTGACCCATGAGCTGGACCCCATCAATCAGAGGTTAATCACCTCCCCTGCCCTTTCAATGTGGCTTTTGCTTGCCTTCCCCACTCCTATAGACTGCCCCAAAGATATAGCCTTGAGATAGTGATGTGCTGAGATCATCTGGAAGGTCCATAGGTCTGAACCCTTAAGGTTTCTATATAAACTTTTTAGACTTGGTGGACATGTGTGGAGATGTACTTGTCTTGCAGCTTCCCAGGACAAACCTTGTAAGTAAGTTTCCTTGCTTATGAAATCTTCCACCTGTGAATGTGAAGTGGGCTGACTCCATCTCTCCCTGCCCTCCATATGAAGTCTAGTTTCAGATTACACCCTGGAAGCTCCTGAGAAGATCAAGAAACAACACATGGGTGGTGGAAATGCTTTCATCTATAGTTTTCTTTTAAAGTGAATGCTATTGTGTCCAAAGATATATCTTTGCCTTCCTCGAGGCTGCAAAGATTCTCTCTTTATTTTTCTTCTAGATGCATTATAGTTTTAGCTTTCATATTTTTTAAATTAATTTTTGAGTATTTATGAAGTTAAGTCAATATTTGTTTGATAATAATATCTAGTTGTTCCAGTGAAATTTCATGCAAAGAGCTCCTTTATCCATGGAATTGCTTTACTGTCTTTGAAAATCGAGAGACTACATACGTGTGAGTTTGTTTCTATACTCTCTATTCTATTCCAACACTACTATTTCAATGCTTCTATCTCAATTTTTAAAATTTTATAGTAAGCCTTAGTATGTGGCAGTATAAATTCTCTTTTTTCAAGATTATCTTAGTTCTTCTGTCAGATATTTTGCTTTTCTACATACATTTTACTACGATTTTGTGATTTAATATAAATAGCTTTTGAGTTTTTGATTGGGATGACATTAAGCATGTTAATTTGGTAAGAATTTAAGACTTTAGAATATTGTGTCCTCCTGGGAGCCTGGATGGCTCAGTCAGTTAAGTGTCAGACTCTTGATTTCAATTCAGGTGATGATCTCATGATTCATGGGTTCAAGACCCACATTGGGCTCAGCACCGACAGTGTGGAGCCTCTTGGGATTCTCTCTCTCCCTCTGCCTCTCTCTCAAAATAAATAAATAAAAAAAAAAACAGAAAGAATATTGTGTCTTTCAATTCACATAAATGAGGTAACCATTTATTTAGGGCTTCTTTATTTTTTTCCATAGTGTCCATAATTCTTCTGTACTATGGTTCCTCCTATCTTATCTCTGCCTCATGGTTTCTATTGCTTCATAGATTGGATTTACTAGATTAGGTTAACATAGATTAGGTTTCCTTGCATTTACTAACTAATTAGTTTTCTACTGGTGCTGTCATAAATCACAATCATAGTGGCTTAAAACAGCAAAATATGTTTTATTATAATTCTGGAAGTCAGAAGTTCAAAATTAACCTCTCTTTCTCTTTCTGTCACCTTTGTTTCTGTTATTATATCTCCTTTTCTGACTGTGAACCTCCTTTTGAATAAATTTGGTCTACCCAGTTAATCCAGATAATCTCCCTATGTCAAGGCTCTTTATATAATAACATCTACAAAGTCCCTTTTCCAACTGAAGTAGTAGATCCACAGCTTTTGGGAATCAAGATGGAAACATCTTTGGTGAGCCATTATTCTGTCTACCTTACTGTTTTCTGCCTGTAGCATGAAATGGAGCTGAAATAATAAAAATGATGCATATAATACAGGAGGCTTTTAGATACTATTAGAAAGTTTGAACTGCCCCCCAAAGATGATGAATCACAACTCAAAAGTTTTTTTTTTTTTTCCAACTTTTTTTATTTATTTTTGGGACAGAGAGAGACAGAGCATGAACGGGGGAGGGGCAGAGAGAGAGGGAGACACAGAATCGGAAACAGGCTCCAGGCTCCGAGCCATCAGCCCAGAGCCTGACGCGGGGCTCGAACTCACGGACCGCGAGATCGTGACCTGGCTGAAGTCGGACGCTTAACCGACTGCGCCACCCAGGCACCCCTCAAAAGTTTTAATAAAGGGAATGACATAACCGCATATAAATTTTAGAAAGATCACTTTGTTTCAGTGTGGCAAGGGGTGAGAGAAAGATTACAGGCAAAAAAACAATTAGGAGACTATTGTAGTGATAAAACAAGAGCCATTGTTTTATTTTACAATAGTTACAACACTAGCAGAAAGAAGTGGACAGAATAAAAGAGGAGGCTAAATGAGAGGTTTTCATAAGTCTGATATTCTGGTATATTAGACATTAATTTGAGAAAACCCTTTATTCTTACTGCTTAATTTTCTGACATTATTCATCAAAGAAGTAAAAACAAGCAAGCAAAAAAACAGCTCTCACTATGTGTGAATTTTGCAGTGCCATTCCTATCTTCTCACTCTTATTCTATAATAACATGGAACCAACTATTCTTAAACTCTGACACCTACCTTTCACAAAAGGAATTACTAACAAATGGGCATGTGGTTTCAGCTAAGCAAAACGAGTAAGTTCTAGAGATCTACTGTACTTAGTCAATAATAATACATTGTGCACTTAAAAAAATTATTAATAGGATTGATATCACGTTAGTGTTCTTACCACAGTAAAATTAAAGTAAAATAAAGTAAAAGGTAACTTTATTTAAAAATGAAAAACAGTTGTCTGTGAGCAGGAAATATGAAATGGAAGAACTAGGCATTGAAATTATGAGATAGTAAGTAGACATTGGAGAAAAAAGTAAGGGCTCCCTGTTTAGATTTTCCTTCTTTAAGATGGTAGATTTAATTGGTTTTTAGTAACTAAGACTTTGAATTTCTTTTTGTCAGCCTTGTAGTTACTGGAAAGTCAAACACTAATTTTAGCAATAAGTTTACTTTCAGTTGTCATTTTCTTTGGTTTTCAGTGATGTAGATTGTGTGTGTGTGTGTGTGTGTGTGTGTGTGTTTTCTCATAGATATTTTAGTGTAAATTTGAGAAGAGCTACATCAGGGCTAGATATTATTTTAAAAATAGAAATGCCTACTTTTCTTTGTGGCAAGTAGAACATTATACAGTCTTTTCAAGATCTGTGTTCATTTATATCAAAGACTCATTAGAGACGTTATTCTTTAAAACACTTTATTGTATCATAATTCTTAGTGAAAAGCCCAAATTTTTCCTAAAAGTGTCCTCAGAAAAGAGATCTGTCAATTTTTTCTTGACTAAGGTTGAAATTTTATGCTCCCCAGGCTTACAAATTAAGGCTTAATAACTCCCTCTTGGCAGCAGGGAAACTAGATATTCTAAGGTGCTTACCAGAAATCACAAATTGTTCATCATGTATCCAAATCCACAATGAGGCATAATGCCACCTTTTGCAGATTAAGTCCTAGCAATTTTCCCAAGTAGCTCATGATTCCCCACCCAGCTCTGCATATTATAGTACCCTGGTGGTCATAGCCAAAGGCGGAGGTGAGGCAGGAGCTGGGGAAAGTTAATAAGTACAAATCTATATCTTTATTTTAACACTATTTTTTTCTACTTATGAATTTTATTCCTTCACATTCCTTTATCATAAATTTATTATTAAAAAATGGGAAGGAAAGGAAAGGAAATCATTCTCAATGAAAATGAAATGAGTAATCAGTGTATAAACAACTTTCAAATGTCAGTGTCTACTTAAAAGGCTGTATTATGAGTTATAGAAGAACATTCTGCTTTTGCTTTCAGTTAGAATAAATTTACTTTTATTTAGTTGAAGATTAAGAAAATAGCATCATTGCACAACACTGATGAAAAAAATGTCAAATATCTGGTTTATGTTCTCATGGAGCATAATGCAATCTGATTTATGGAAATTCTTAGTAAATTGCTATACTCTTGTGTTAGTGCCATAGTCACCCCAATTAATAAACTTGACAAAAGTGAATGATATCAGCAAAATAGATCATTTTGTTAAAAAGGAACTTAATAAAGGATGGTAAAAGAGGTTTACCAACACTTATAGTTTCTTTATGTGAGCCTGGAGGATATCTCCATATTGTTTTCCATACAATTTTATTGAATGATAGTTTTTCTTCTCAAAATATTATTATTTTAAGGTAGGTTAATTATATTGAAACTCATTAAACTATGTGTTACTCAAAATACTAATTTTATATTATTTTATCCTAAACAAAGAATTGAAATAGTCTAAGATCTTCATAATATCAGTTTGTACTTAGAGACCCCAATTAACCAGTTCTCCTCTTATACATAGAGTTCTACTTAGGTCCTACAGTTTATTTCTCATTTTTATTTATAAAACAGGAAAATAACTATGAAAATGGAACCATAAAATAATCATATGAGAACTAGGTAAGACTTTTAATAGTGAAGACAGTTTTGTGAAGGTGTGATTGTGTTATGAGAATAAAACTCACTAGAATGTGAGAAGCGTTTTCTTTTGGGAGTGTTAGGTGTATTTTGTTGTTTATTTTTCGGTAATAGCTTTAGATTCAATTATGACTACTCCATTTTATTTAAAGAAATTCTAGCGGTGCCTGCATGGCTCAGTAGTTTAAGCGTCCAACTCTTTTTCTGCTCAAGTCATGATCTCACAGTTGGTGAGTTCAAGCCCCACATCGGGCTCCATGCTGTCAGCACTGGTTCTGCTTGGGATTCTCTCCCTCCCCCTCTCTTTCTGCCCCTACCCCTCTGGTGGGCATGCTCTCTGCTCTCTCTCCCCTCTCTCTCTAAAAATAAATAAACTTAAAAAAAAAAAGACAAAGAGAGGCTCCTGGGTGGCTCAATCAGCTAACCATCTGACTTCAACTCAGGTCATGATCTTGCAGTTTGTGGGATCGAGCTCCTAGTGGGCTCTGGGCTGATAGTGCAGAGCCTGCTTGGGATTCTCTCTGTCTCCTTCTCTGTCTTTCTCTGTCCCTCCCCTACTTGCACACACATGCTCGCTCTCTCTCTCTCAAAATAAATAAACTTAAAAAAAAAAAAAGAAATTCTATGTATCTTCCACAAGCCCAGTGCTAATGTAGAATTGTTGTCACCACTTAAATTATTTAATAACTTAGTCTTCACACCCTCTCTTACTTTCATTCCTCTGAACTGTCATTTGTATGAACTGTGATTGCCATGGTATCTGTTTTACTTCAGTTGAACTCTCCACACAGCTGAAAATTTAGTTAACTTTCACATGAATGAAAATCTCTCTTCTTAGGTAACAAATTTGAAGTGGTTTAACAATCTTCCTCTTCTCCCACTTTTATTTTTTGTTCCTTCTTTTTTTTTTTTCCTGGCTTGGGGGTCTCTCTAATCCAAAATTCTTTCTGCCTATATTTGCTAAAACAAAATTGACAATGATGTAAGTGAGACCCATAGGGAATTAAGTTGCTATAGGCTGAATGTTTGTGTCCCTTCAAAAATCCATATGTTGAAATCTAATCTTTAAAAAGGTGGGGCCTATGGGAGATAATTAGGCTATGAGGGTGGAACCCTAATTAATAAGATTAATGTCATTATAAAAGACCCTAGAGAGCTCTCTTGATTCTTTCACCATGCAAACACACAGAGAAAAGACGCCTTTTTGTGAACAGGGAGGCGGGCTCTCATCAGATTAAGAACATTGGTCTTAGACTTTTCAGCCACCAGAATTGTAAGAAACAAATGTTTATTGTTTATAACCCACTCAGTCTATGATCTTTTTGCTATAGATAGACTAAGACATCAGTTATATCAGAAAGCTACAATATGCTATTTATCATAATGTATATATAGATATGCTACATAATTTTCTGTATATATGCTATAATAGAGTATGATTTCATATGTATTTCTTCAGCCCAATGTTCTCCCATCTGAGCTATTTTGGCAGCTCATTCCATATGTAATTCTTTTCTTTTTTAAAATATCTTTTAATGTTTATTCATTTTTTAGAGAGAGAGACAGAGCACGAGTGTGGGAGGGTCAGAGAGAGAGAAAGAGAGGGAGACACAGACTCTGAAACAGGCTCCAGACTCTGAGCTATCCACACAGAGCCCTTCATGGGGCTTGAACTCCAGAATGGTGAGATCATGAACTGAGCTGAAGTCGGACGCTTAACCAACTAAGTCACCCAGGCACCCCATTCCATATGTATTTCTAAGAGTACAGAAGTACAGCTCTCTTGGAACTTGAAACTATTAAATCATTTGTTGATTGATCGATTACTTGATTTGATTTCTTCATTTCTTCTTATTTAAAACAAGCTACAACGTAAAATGCATTTGCTTTTTGCCATGGGTCATTTACCGAATCTGGTATTTATATCATCTAAAAATATTTGTATTGTACAAAAATTTATTATAAAGAAAATATATTAATAAGTATGTACTGGCATTTTAGTTTCGTTCAATATCAACATTTGGCAAATAATTTAATCTTTCTTGAGAAAAGTTTGCTCATCTGTTAGATGAGAAGAATATAAATAGTAAATGACCTCTAAATTATGTTTTAGTTTTATCATGCAATTATACTACTTTGGACTTTGCAAAAGTTGTTAAGTTAAATGAACTCTAATGCCCTCTGAGGACATTACACATACAAACTTCACATGTCACTAAGATATAGGGATTTTCATTTACCTCAGAAATTAATTGGGGTGCCTGGGTGGCTCAGTCGGTTAAGCGTCCGACTTCAGCCAGGTCACGATCTCGCGGTCCGTGAGTTCGAGCCCCGCGTCGGGCTCTGGGCTGATGGCTCAGAGCCTGGAGCCTGTTTCCGATTCTGTGTCTCCCTCTCTCTCTGCCCCTCCCCGTTCATGCTCTGTCTCTCTCTGTCCCAAAAATAAATAAATGTTGAAAAAAAAAATTAAAAAAAAAAAAAGAAATTAATTAAATATCTGTTGTGATAATAAGAGAAATGCTTATCCTTTACTGTGCACCCACTTCCATTACTGAAAGGATCTGAACTTCCATTACTGGAAGGATCTGCCAATATTAAACAATTTAAATATCAAAACATAATTTTCCTTTTTATTATTTAAGGGAATAAGATCTGATAAGATTGTATTATTTCCCTTTAGTAAGACAGAGAGTAAAAAAATTAAAGTTTTCTGTATCCAAAATCCTTAACTTTTATGCTACATCGTTTTCCAAAATTGAGAAAGGGAAACATATGTTTGTTCACTGATACATCATAAAAGGTTGATTGCTAAAGGTCATGAACAAATTTCCATCTTGTGTTTTCTACAGAGTTGGAGATTTTCCTGTAAATAGTGTAATATTTTAAAATTAGTTTCACTAAATTTTGAATTATCAGTAATAAATGTGACTTGATAACAATATGTTATGTGAAATACAAATGGATCTATGAGAATTTTAAGAATAAGTTGCTTATTAAAACAATACTGTTTATTGGGACACTTGGGTGGTTGTTGGTTAACATCTGACTATTGATTTTGGCTCAGGTCATGATCCCAGGTTTGTGGGATCGAGCCCCGTGTTGGGCTCTGTGCTGAGCATGGAACCTACTTGAGATTCTCTCTCTCTCTCCCTCTGCTCCTTTCCCACTCATGCACTCTCCCACTCTCTCTCTGCTTGACAAATTAAAAAAAAAAAAAATATATATATATATATATATATATATACACATTGCTTATACTGAACTGCTCTATGATCCAATTTAATTAGATTTAATGGAAGTGGGAGGTTTTCATCAGAAAAAAAATTGATGGAAGGGTTTTCGGAAGATGGCGGCGTAGGAGGACGCAGGGCTCACCGCGCGTCCTGCTGATCACTTAGATTCCACCCACACCTGCCTAAATAACCCAGAAAACCGCCAGAGGATTAGCAGAACAGAGTCTCCGGAGCCAAGCGCAGACGAGAGGCCCACGGAAGAGGGTAGGAAGGGCGGCGAGGCGGTGCGCGCTCCACGGACTGGCGGGAGGGAGCCGGGGCGGAGGGGCGGCTCGCCGGCCAAGCAGAGCCCCCGAGTCCGGCTTGCAAAAGCGGAGGGGCCTGACGGACTGTGTTCCGACAGCAAGCGCGACTTAGCGTCTGGGAGGTCATAAGTTAACAGCTCTGCTCTGAAGCGGGAAGGCTGGAGGACAAAGGGAGGGAGAGCTGCTGAGCCCCCGGATGACAGAGCTCAGTTTGGTGGGGAACAAAGGCGCTCGCCAGTGCCATCTCCCCCGCCCATCCCCAGCCAAAATCCCAAAGAGAACCAGTTCCTACCAGGGAACTTGCTCGCTCCGCGCAAACACCCAACTCTGTGCTTCTGCGGAGCCAAACCTCCTGCAGCGGATCTGACTCCCTCCTGCTGCCACAGGGCCCCTCCTGAAGTGGATCACCTAAGGAGAAGCGAGCTAAGCCTGCCCCTCCTGCCCCTGTGCACCTTGCCGACCCACCCAAGCTAATACGCCAGATCCCCAGCATCACAAGCCTGGCAGTGTGCAAGTAGCCCAGACGGGCCACGCCACCCCACAGTGAATCCCGCCCCTAGGAGAGGGGAAGAGAAGGCACACACCAGTCTGACTGTGGCCCCAGTGGTGGGCTGGGGGCAGACATCAGGTCGGACTGCGGC